>NW_026515545.1:0-2400000 GCF_014898815.1 Panonychus citri
TGTCAACCGATATCAAGATCATCAAGAAAGTTCAAATCAACAGTTAACAATTTGGTTAATCATATTAGTCAATTGTAACTAAATCAACCGTTTATGGATTATTGAGAAAATATTAAACCTAATAAAGAAAATCAATTAACAGGTTGGAAAAATCAAAGGATGATCAGCATTTTGACTAATGATTATTGGAAAAGTGAGTGATTGAGAGGTGAGAGAGAGAAATGGGTGAAAATTGGCTTATAAATGTAAGGGTAAAATGAGATTATCGGATTAGTTATCAAGTGTCAATTGATAAGTTAACAGTTATTGAAAGTTTTTGATAATCAAACATCAACAGTTAATATTGTTCAGTGTTGAGACAAGTCCAAAATTGAATCACCAGTGGATATTCAATGTATAAGATTAAGTGAAAACCAGGGGAAAACGAAAGCATGATTAAGCTTCCATCAGCCATTGGGCTTGTGATATTATTGATACTGAGTGAGCTTCAATGGACATTGTTAATTCATGCATCAGATGATTCACTGATTGCAGGTAATTCACTATTGGATGGTGATCCAATTTCATCCAATGGCACATCAACATCAACCTTTTCACCGAGTGACTTTTACATTGTTGATTTCAATGAAACTGATTCACCTCATGAGTTGCCAATTTCTATCATCATTACCATCTTCCTCTTCATCATCATCATCATCATCATCATCAACTTCACCGCCATCATTAACTGATTCATTATTGCCATCATCATCTTTAACATCAGCTGAATCCGCATCATCAGCTTCATTCAGCCTTCCTACGGATTTATCAACAATTCATCATCTTCGGCAAACTTTTCAATAACCTATCAATTGGATGACCTTCATTCAGAAAGTTCATTTCAACATAATCGTCAAGATATTGGTCCATGGGTTAAACATGATTCCAATCCAGGTTATGGTAATCGTCCTTCATCATCTTCGTCTTCAATAGAATCAATGACGATTATGATGAAGATGGTAAATCAGGTCCAGTGCATCGTCCAAGCAGCTCAATTTACAACAGGTGAGAAACGAGAAAGCGAAAAGTAAACAAACAAAACCATGAAAAAGAAAACACAATTTTCTATCCCAAAACCAATAATACAAACGAACAAGAGATAAATTATCAGCTCCAATGATTGAACATTATAACAGAAAAGCAACATGATAATCACAATTTAATCTTCTTCCAACAATTGATTTAATCACAATTTAAGAGAATCGAAAAAAAAGACACAAAAATAGATTGCGAAAGAGAAAAAGTTGTAAAAGATGAAAAGATAGTTGATACCAACAATTTTCCTTCATTTTTATCCTCAATTTCTACTCAAATTACTTTGAATTTCTCTTCTTCTCTTATACATGATGATTACTGTTGGAATATTGTTGATATTTTACCTTCTTCTTGTTTTTTTTTCGCTGCCATTAAAAGAGAGAAAAATAGATAGAATTAAGTAGAGAGCGTGAAAAAAAGCGAGGAGAAGGTAAAAAAAGTATTGCTTGTCTTTTCGACTGTGGTGTGAACTCCAAACTCTCAGGTAAACAGAACCAGCGAAACATTCATGTCATTTATTTAGTCATTAAAGGAAAAAATTACAGCAAAACAAATCAACAAACGACTTACAAAGCTCAAAACTCTGAATCTTTTGAAATGAACATTCAACCTTAGATTGGATTCTGTTTCTTTCTTCACTAACAACTAATGATCTAAAAGCTCTTCTCCTTTTCTCTTTTGTTTTCCTTTCTTTTCTTCCACTAAATTCGTTTCTCTTCCATTTACGTTTTTTCTTCTCTTTTCTTTCTCTTCAATCTTATTTACTCTTCTCATAGGCCTTCATATCAACATGGTGGACCATCATCTCATTCTTATCCCACATCTTCACCATCTCCTTCTTCTTCTTCTTCTTCTTCTTCGGGGAAATCTCAAATTCTAAGACATGAATACAGTTACCAACCAGCATCAGGTAGATCAACAGGTTTCAAGTACAATGGTCCACAGGTAAGACAGTCTCATGAGGATTCAAGTTCTTCCAATAAAGAGGATTATCGTCGAGTAGCTCGTAAGGATATGAGAAGAGATCATCATGAAAATGGTAATTCTGGTAATCCAGTGGGTGGACCTGTTGTACATGAATGGATGAATATAGATCATGGTAATTCAGGTTCATCTGAAGGTAATGAAGGACCAATTCCACCTCTAATTCACAGTCACATGGACCTCATCATTCATATTCTAACGGTAACAACAATAGCCCAAATAATCATAATAACAATAAGCATCCATCAAAGTATCAATCTTCCGGTTATCAAGCACAACCGGTCCTCAACATCAGCCAATTCAACCTCCTTAACCTCAAGCTCAATCTACGAGTGATTCAGATGATACTTCCTGGGGTAATAGTCAATCTTCTGGTGATGGTTCTAATGAAGGATCACCATCAATTCAATACGATGAACCCTCCATGAGACAAGGTTATGATGAGGAAGCTAGTGAATCAGAAGAATCAGAAGAAGATGACGAGATAACATCCAGCGGGCCTGAAGTCATTGTTAAACATCAAATTCATCATCATTCACAACATCAGGATCAACAACATCAAACTGGACCTATTCAACAACATCATGTAACAATTAACCACCCAAGCCTTCGGGCCCAACATACCAGTACCTCAGGCTCATGGTAATAATAATAATAACCATGAAAGTGCCACAGGGTTGACAAAACATGATGAAAACTATTGGAATGGTCCATCATCATCAATGGATGGATTCAGTAAATTTCGTAAAATGAAAGAAGCGGAAAAAGAGGGATTAATGGTTTTACCCATGTCGCGAGTTCAGATCAATTCAAGAGCCGATAAACCCCAGAAACGAGAGTACAGCGTTTCGACAAAGTACAAAAAAGGTAAAAAGTATGAAAAGAAGTACAAGAAGGTAAAATCGAAGAAAAAGAAGAAGAAGAAAAAGTGCTGCAAGAAAAAGAAATGTAAAAAGGCGAAAAAGTGTAAACCCAAGAAGAAAAAGTGTAAAAAGCCGAAAAAGAAATGCTGTGAAAAGGAAGAAAAGGAGTGGGGCGAATGGCCTGAAATGGAAGTTGTTTTCAAGAAGCCCAAGAAGAAGAAGAAGAGTAAAGGATGGGACTCATGGGGAGGTTACGGCGATTCCTATGGCAGTTACGAAGGCAAGGAAACGGAATATTTGAATGCTAAAGATATTCTTGGTGCTGAGTATCTTGTCGAACCTCCGATTGGTAATGCTGATATTTATATAGAAAGAAAGAACCTCATTCGGAGGAAGAAGAGGAAGAGCATGAAGATGAAGAGAAGAAGATCAGAAAGAGGATAGAGAAGATAAAGAGCCTGCAAAGATCGAACCAATGAGTGCGATTAAACAGCGAGAAACTGCCACTGGAATTTCAGAAGGTGGAGATAATTCTGGTGGAGCGAATGTCCAGAAAAATCAACAACAATCGAAACAATTGAAGCCAGTGACAAAGTACGAAGTCGATCGACCTTATGAAGTTCACGAGGTGGACATGTTTCCTAAATTTGAATCTGACCCTCTCAACTTTGGTCTCTGCTTTGGGTGGTGGTTTCGACCCCATGCTTAACAATGCAAGATTAGATGCAAGATTTCCCGGATTAACAGGTCCATTTAGTGGTCAAGAAAGTAATACAGAAAATAAAGGTGACATTGGAAGGATAAAAAGCAAAGGCTCAACAATAGGGAACACAAGAGATTCGACAAGGATTGGAGCAAGTGTGTCACTCAATAATGATGGTGAAAGGTCATCAGTAACTAATGAAAATAAATACAAAAGCGACCTCAACATCCAGAGATTATTGATGTTGATGATGTATCAGCATCTTCAAAGGTAGAAACTCAATCTCAACAAGAACAACATCCAAATCATCAGCCGACAGATCAACAACAAACACGAGTAGACCTTAGGACCGGTCAAGTGTAAACAATGAATCTGGTCGAGGTCAGGTTGAAGGTCATCTGATTGGAAGAAGATGAATGAACCAGATGAGCCATGGAAAGCCAATCAAGCTCAGATTGAAGGAGATAGATGGTCAACTGATATTATTCATCGTAATGATTGGAGAGTCGGTGCTAAGCAGCCTCCTCCAAAAAGTGATGATGTCGTTGACCCTTGACCTTCTCTCAGGTCACTACTAACATTTTTCGCATCATTTTTACTCTTCTCAATTAATAAATAAACGTAATGACGTGTAGATCACATCACCCCAACGATTTGGAATTAACAAAGTTCAATAACTGCAACAAAACTTTTTCATTATCAATCTTTTTTTTTTTCAACAAGAATCATTCATTTATCTCGAAACACTAATTAGTTACTATCTGAATATTTCAGAAAATTTTTACACTCATTATTGGGACTATCGACAAGTGTAATTCAAGAAATTTTTTTTTCGAAATAAAAAATACTCATTAATCAAACCAGAATGAAAAGTTTGCAAACATTTGTTGAATCATTGGAATAGTAATTAAGAGAATGGACTTACTTCCAGTGGCGGTGAGTTTACGTTTGGCAGCTCTTCTCTCTTCATCTCGAGTTTTTCTTTCTGCGCCTTTATCACAGAAGACTTTAATTTGACAGTAGCCCCGATGAATTGGTGGACTTCCCTCGCGGAAATCATCAAAAGTGTCAATCTGAAGGTGTAAAGGTAATCCCTTGACCCCCTTCTGATTGCTGAAATCAGTGCTCAAACATTGCACAGCAACGTTGATCTTAGCAGGTCCTTCTAGAGGATTCCAATAAAAAGCAATTGAGTTATGTGTCACCTCCTCAATCGGCCCAATGATACCGGACGAGTTCTTAGTATCTGCATCAAGGATTCGCTGTTTAACTGAGTGTTGACGACTATGCCAAAATTGCCATGATTTAATCTCATCTTCATGTAATTTCTCCTCCCTGAACACCAATAACACCAGAGACTTAACTGTGGCACTTTTTAAGGGTAGCAGGATCAGAATATATTCTAATGTGATCCCATAATTGACCTTTATTGATATAAGTGATCCTATCATCTTCTTCTTTGGCTTGTCGATATTGGTGACTCTAGATAATATTTATAACCGACTTCGAGAATATTTTGGTATTTGCACTTTATCTACTTCAGAATTTCGGTTATACTCATTCCATGATCGTTTTCCGCCGGAAGTTTTGCTTCCTCCTACAGTCGATGGTGTCGATGAGTTTGAATTGGACTCTCCGGTTCCAGAGACTGGTGACGTTAGATTAGGTGAGGTAACGGTTATTGTTGTTGAATGGTCTACTGTATGGAAACAGGTAAAATGGCCTAAGACAAAAAGAAAGTGACAGTTCACAAGTGGGTGGGAGGGCAGAGAAAGAGTATAAGAGAAAGAGAGAGAGAGAGGAAGACGAGCAAGAGAAAAGGTGAGTGTGGTGGGTAAAAAGGAGAAAAACAATTAGCAAACAATATAAAAAGCGAAATGTAAACAAAGGAGAAAAAAGTTCTAACAATAAGAGAATGAAAAAAAAAAAGAATGCAAAGAGATGGGTGGAGATAGCAAATTGCATTCTAATGCAAAGATGATAATGAGGATGATGAGGGGATGATGAGGATGAATATAAGGATGAATGAGCTGTTTGCAATATGATATAGCAAATTTTGCGTAAACTACAAGAGCTACAAAACTAACATAGGAAAAGTTTTCTTTCTGCAAAAGTGAACAAAACTATTCAGTGTGTAAAGTTAATTGTTACCAATTTAATATAACTGCGCACCTAATCAACATTATAACCATGATAATATGTTCTGATAGTGGATATATACACAAAGGTAAAGAGCCAATCATGATTAAGTGTTTTATAGTTCAGCATGAAAACTTTTTTTGTGTAGGAATTGAATGGAGAAGAGGAAAAAAGTTAATTAAGATTAAGATCAATGGAAGATGATTATAGTTAGTGGTTAAGTGTGTATGTATGTGTATGTATGTGTGTGTAGAGATGATTTTCATCCTTCTCTCTCACTATTATGATTGAAGAGAAAAATAAAACAAAGAAGTTTTCGAGTTAATTTAAAAAGAAAAGGGGTCCAGATAATAGTAATTAAAATACGTCATGTTAACCAACAATTACCTGATCATGATTTGTTACTGATCCTGATCCAGTTACACCAGTAGCAGTGTAATAGTCACTATAAGTTATATAATCAGTTGTCAGGTAAACGGTGCCATTGTTACTTGGGCGACCTGTTGCTCCTTGGGCCACTGTGGCATGAGATGCTACATCTGAATTGACCTGAGGTGGTTCAAGTGAGTGGTATGAAGGTGAAGGTGGTTGGGGTTGGGGTTGTGTTGATGGTGTTGGTTGGCATTGGGTTGAAGATGAAGATGAAGCATCACAGGTTGATAATAGTGTTGATAAAGTTGTAAGTGTTGGTGGTGAACATGATGATGTTAATGATGATGATGATGATGAACATTGGACAGGAATCATCGGTTTTAGTGTTGTTGTTGTGGTTTGTTGATTATCATCATCATCATCATTGTTGATGTTGTTGTTGTTGTTGTTGATTTCATTTACATTGTTGGTGTTGGTGTTGTTGTTGTTGTTGTTACAATCAGTAAATTCATCAGCAGCAAGTAGTTGATAAAATCAATGATTTATCACAATAATCCAACGATTTAAATTGGTTAAAATCCAATGTAATTGTTGATCCAGTTTGTGTCATGATTTAAATTGTTTGTATATATATAAATTAATTGTTATTTAATAATCACCACAAAGGAAAAACAAAAACACACAAAATTTTTGATGAACAGATGATTTACAATTAAATCAGTTGAATTCATGGAAACAAGAATAGAAAATTAAATGAACAATTAACATTTGATTTACAACAAGACATATAAACTTTATCAAGATTAAGAATTTTAATTTTGGCTAATTAATATTAATAGTTGACCATCATCACCATCATCAGTGAATAACAACCAATTTACAATTTAAATTGTGCATTTGATATTTACACCTAAGAACCACAATCTAACCATCACTAGCCAATACCTTGCTCTGCAATTTAACAATTAATCAAATTAACCTTTTTGATTAACCGATGATTTACCTCAAGAAATCAATTAAATCACCGCAAGAAAGAAAAGATAATCAGTGAGATTTTTTTTTCTCTCGCGATTAAAGTGCAAAGATTAACAGAGAGTCTTTAGGATCCAATGGGTTGGAGAAGAAGATGATTGATATTCAATTGAATTTGGAATCAAAATCAATACACGAGGAGAAGAAGAAGAAAAAAAGGAAAGAAGAAGAAGAGAAATTAATCTCATATGATGATGATGATGATGATGATAAAGAAGAAGAAGAAGAAAAAGGAAAAAGAATAGAATAGAATAAGAAAAAGAATTAAAGGTAAGAAGAAAAAGAAAAAGAAAAAGGAATAAGAGAAGACAAAGAAAAAGATGAAAGCAGGTGAATAGATTACATAGAGTTTTTTTTTGTTCTTTTCTTTTCTTCTCTCAACCTAAACAATTATCATCTACCTGAGATCTACAAGTACTTTATAGCGATTGAGAGAGTGGGTGAGAGAGAGAGAGAGAGAGATTATCAACTGATTTTGAGATGAAAGGTGAAGATTTAAGATGAAGAATGGATTAAAATGAAATGGTAGAGATTTAGATTATTACCTGGACAGTGTAAGCCGTATTTGGTTCAAGATCATAAGCTGGAGCAGCAAAGGTTAGTTGTGTTCCTGGGTAAGGTTGAGCGGGTGCCAGAGAAATGACCGTAGTCGGTGGTGAAGGTTCAAGCTCACGAGTTTTCGATGCTGAATTTGTATTGGGTGGCAACATTTACCACTGTGGCGGGTGAAGCAAGTGGAGGCATAGAGGAGTCCAATGGTTCCTCCTTTATATTCACTGTAAATATTGTTGTTGATGGTGATGGTGATGGAGATGATGGCGATGATGACTCGGATATTTTCATTTTCATTTGAATCACACACAAGTGAAACAGGTTTTTCCTTTTCCGAGATTCTCACTGAGAGAGAAGAGAGAAAGGAGAGAGAGAGAGAGAGAGAGAGAAGAGAGAGAAGAGAGAGAGAGAGAGAGGATGACAAAAAATGAACCTGAGAGAGAAAGAGAGAAATGTAGACAGAGAAGAGAAAAAGAAAGTAGAAAGAAGGAAATAATGAAGGAAAAGGTAGAAAGAGATTTTTGTTTTACTCTCTTCGGTCTCTGTCTTCTCTCTCTCTCTCTTCTTACCTACGATGATGATAAACTGCATCCTCCTTACGTTTGAAGGAAAATCTTTTTCTCTTAAGATAATGAAGAAAAACATAAACGCCTTAGTAGAGACTCTCAAGGCGGGTTGAGTTATTTACTATTCCAACGTTGAGTCCATTTTAAAACGACGCCTCCTAAAAGGAGCGAAACATGAAAATCATTTCTATCTTTTTCTCTTTCTTTCTCTTTCGTTTATCATCTTTCATTTTCTTAAGAGATTTTCTTATTAAGAAAGCGCATGAACATCTTCTCTTTCTTTTTTTCTCTCTCTCTTCGACCAAAGATCCAACCTCTAAGGTACTTTCTTTTTCTCTCTCTTTTTTTTCTATCATCATCATCACTCATTCGCATTTCTTATTCTCATCTTATCGTTGTTACTCTGTCTCTTTTTTTTTCTTCAACAGGTAAAGAAGAGAAAAAGAAAGACCTGAAGAACCTTCTTCATCTTCATCATCATCATCATCTTCTTCTTCTTCTTCTTCTTCTTCGTCTTCTTTGTCTTGGAACTTTCTCCTTCCCTCTTTGTTTCTCTCTTTCTCTCTTATTCTCTCTACCAAAATTTCTTCTTCTCTTTCTATTTACCTGTCTATTTATCTTCTTCTTCTTTTGCCTGAGGTGAAAACCTGAGTCCCTTTAATTTTCTGGTTCTTTCCCAACCTGAGCTTCTTTTTTCTTATATTCACTTTCATCATCTTTTTATCTTCCCAACCCCCTGGTTCTGGTCTCGGGTTGTCTAATACATTTTTTTTTCTTCAATGAAGGTGAGAGAGAGAGAAAAAAAAGAAAAACTTTTCATCATCTTCATCAACAAACAGGAACAACGACAACACAAAAGAAATTTCATCTTCATCAGAATTTTTTCTTCTCTATTCAAATTATTATTATTCCATTTTGTTTCTCTCTCTCTCTCTTTCTCTATCATTCTAATCATCTTCATCCACTTGATCCTTAATCATCTTTACTCTTTTTCATCCAACAGGTTGATCAATATCACCCCCATCATCTTCATCATCTTCATCATTAACATTGATTAAACTCAACGTAGTAAATTAGATGATAATTGATTTGATTTCTTGTGAATCTTTTAATCACCATTAACATCATTTCTCTCATCAAATTCAAACAAACAATCAAATCTAATCTCTTTCCATTTAATTTGAAATTACACGAAAAAAAAAACACACACACAAACATCATCTTCCTCTCAGTCTCATTATCATCATCATGAACATATATAAATGGCCTCAGGTGATTCTGAAACATTAATCTTCTATTTTTCAATTTCCTTACCAAAAAATTAAGAAGAAAACAAAAAATCATCAAACTTTTTGCGTGCAGAAAAAAAATATCATAAATATAATAAACCCCTTACACTTACATCATCCTAATCATCATCATTAATGGTTGATAATTTGTAAAATCAAATCTAATTTACAATTGGTATCAACAATTACAAAGAATCTACGAGAATCAAATCAATAAGTTCCAATAAGTTAATGAAAATCTATCATCATTATTGGTTAAGATGAAGATGAAGATGAGGACAATGAATGATGATCAGTTGGTGATATTAATCAATGAAAAGACATTACAATTTATTGTGAATATTTGATCATCAATTAACAAAGAGGAAGAAACTTGAGAGTTGATTATGATTTTGCACTTTAATTATCAATAAATCAATTGCAATTAATGTTAAACAACAATGAAAGAAATGCAATAAGATTTGTATAATTACATTGTAATCATAAAGTTTATTCAATTGTTAGCTAATAGTTAATGTAAACATAAGATGATGATGATGATGAAAAACATTCACAGGTAGTTGACAGTTATTCAGGTAAATCTATTCAATTTAAATATTACATGTATTATCAATATTATGATTAACAATCACAATTAACAACAACGGTTATAACTAACAATTATAGACAGAATCTTAATTTGTATTTTTATTATTACAATCAAGTTTCATTTAAACAGCATGAATGATTACATTGCAATTGTGAATTTAAATAGAATCAATTTACGATCAATTGGACCAACAATTAAACTGATTTTACTCTAACAAGTAATTGTTTTCATATTTTTCCATTTTCTTGGTTAATCTATTGTTAGATTATAATTCATTTTCTTAATCATGATTATCTTGCTGATTTTCTGATTACCTCTAACCCTTGATGATGATGATTAAACATTAAAGGTATAATAACATTTACCTGAAGATGAGGATGAAAAGTCAGTGACTCTTACACCTTATTTACATTGGTTTGTTAATATTTAGTTGATTGTTGTTTAGTTTATGTTAAATTATCAAACAATAAGCAGTTAAGTAAAAAAAGACAAAGAAATAACTTTTACAATTACAATTGAATTGCAATTGAATTTCAATGTGTAGGCAATTTAAGCTTTACCAATATTCATGGATATGCAATTGTGTTGAGTGCATCTTACAATCATTGTTAACAAATGATAATGATTAAGATGATGATGATGATTAGGATGAAGATGAAGATAAAACGATTTACAATTTACTGTAAATTTTGATGATAATAAACAGTACTGACCATTGGTCATGGAGAAAAGGAAAAGTCTTTCCATAGAAAAGTTTCTCTCTTATTATGGTTTCCATTGTGTTACGATTGCGTTTTGATTGTAACCTTTTCTTACAAAGGCCTTTGTTAATATCTTCTTTATCATCATCATCATCATCATCATCATCATCATCCTCTCCATCATCATCACATTCATCATAATCCAATGATGATGATGATGATAAAACCACAAGGAAAAAAGTCAATCTTCAAATTACCTTTGTCATATTGTTATATCCTAGAAATTGGCTCAATACTTTAGGTGGTGAAAGTATTTAACTTTTTTTCTTGATTGTAATTGTTAATTTGCTTTAATACCTTCATGTTGTTATTGTTGTTGATTTGATTTCAATTAAATTGCCAAGGTTATGATTAAATTGATGAAAAGCTTTTGTTTCAATCAAGTTAAATTTTGGCTCAACGAAAAAAGTTCATTTCTTTCAATACCTCTGATTGTTTCTGATTAATCTTAATCATTTCTGTAATTACAATCACTTGATTGGGTTTCAATTTATTATTATTATTGATTTTTGTTGCTGTTATTTAATAGTTACACCTTAATTGTTTGCTAATACATAATATATATACCTGATTATTATATTAAAATGTTAATTGTTGGTTAACCTTTTCTGATTTTTTTTATCATTTTTTTTTAAACTGAACCTTTTTTTAAACTTTCCAATGATTAAGGTTATTGCAATTTAATTGCATTGTGTTATTAATCAAATCTCAATAGGATTTAATTGCATTTCTTGATTAACAATTAACCTTATGTTGATTCTGATGAGATTGATGTATAAAGAGTTAATTTAGTTTGACCAATCAATAGTAAAGTGGCTGTAAAGTTAACTAATAACAATTTGAATAGTTGGAAGGTTAAATCAGAACAAATTATATTTAACTTTTATTTAATCTAATCAAAGTGAATTTATAAATTGTTACAATGAGAGGAAAATTTTTACTTTTCTTTTACCATAACAAAGTAAAGTAACACAATTAATGATCGACCAACAATCAGCGACGATTACAATGAGCAAGAGCAAATTAACATGACAGTTGATAGACAAATTTACACACACATACACACACAATCAACCAACAATTAGCATAATTATTGAAACTATTGGACTTGATAATCAAAGTTACAGATCAAAATTGTAATCAGAAAAATTGTCAACGGTCAACAACAAATTACCAAGGAAAAGTTTTTTCAAACATTTGAGAGAAAAAAAATTGAAAAACTCAAACTTGTTGCATGTTCGCAACAATCAATGCATATAATCAACTAATCAACCAACTAACTATTAACGATGATTATGATTGCAAATAATATTATTTATGTGAATCAATTTTATCTCTCTTTCTCTCTCATTAACTATCAAGAGAGAGAGAGAGAGAGAGAGAGAGAGAGAGAGAGAGATATTTAGTTTCTCGTAATCCGATTGATGCAGCCTGGGACATGTAATGGTTATCAGAGAGAGAGAGAGAGAGAGATGATGATGTTGATGCCGTTGATGATGATAATGATGATGAACAGAATCTTAAGAAGATATTGAAGAGAAAATTAAGAAGAGAAGAAAAAAACACTGACTTGCCTTAAAGTCATAACTTTTTCTTAGGACGTCTTAGAACCAGGCCGTTCTAAGGTAAAATCAATCATTTGATCCCGTTTTATATGTTACCTTATAATACTTATTATATTTGCCCTTTTCAAATGGTAACAAATCTTATGCTGCTTTTTGAGATATAATTAATTTCAGTTTGAAAGATGATCATTAAGATAGAAAGAGAGAGGATGATGAAGATGAAGATGAAAAGCTCTGAGAAATTAAAGTTAAGAAAAAAAGACGAAGATGAGAATGATGATTTCTGATGAAGGAACCATTAGGTAATGTCAACACCCGAACTGACCTCAAGCATTTTCATTAAATTGCGTTTTACTTAATAATAAACTTTGATTTCTGATTAGTCGTTATTATTATTATGGTTCTGATCATCGTTATTGTAATTTAATTTCATTTAATTTGATTTTCATTCACCTTTTACTTTATTGTTTTTCTTTTACTTTGCTTTCCATTCAGGTAAATTGGGTAATTTGTTACTCTAATTGTGTTTGTGTTTACTTGATTAACTTTATTTTAAATTTGGTTAAGTTTTCAAGAGCATTTTCAAATCAGTCTCATTGTTTGATTTGCTTAATTGTGTATATAAATTAGTTGATTAGCATTCAAGATAATCAATTGATAACTTTATTACTTTTACCCTGGGTCCAGTTTAATTGTTATATTAACGCTGATTAGCAATTTAAGTTTTATATCTAACAATCAATGTTGATTTAATTATTACCACAAGATTAGTTAATTTTAAACAATTTAATTGATCATCTTTTTTTCAACTTATTCTGTATTAATTGGAAGTTTTTTTCTTTAATTTTATCTATAATAATTAACTGATTAGTTTAATGAGATTATGTTAATTTAATGAAATCTTAATCAGTTAATCAGGATTAAAGGTAATTAGCAAATTGAACCTTAATTTATTTTAACTTAATAGTTGAAATAAGTTAATGATTTTTAAACAATCAATTTAATAATAAGAGGAAAATTATTTTTATACAATTAAATTAATTACTGTTAAAATACCTTTGTCAATAGTAATCAACGATTGTTGAGTTAATTAGCTTGTGTTCAAGAGTAACAATTAAGTTTGACAGAAACTTTTGTCAAATTATTGATATTTTCCCATGTTAATTAGATTAGTAAATAATTTCTGATGATTTAAGATTTTCCATCATTCAGATTTTACCCTTGAGACATTGAATTAGATTCTGAAGTAAAGAAATAAAAATTCTGAGCAATAATTCAATCAGAAAAAAAAAGTTAAACTAATGATATTAAATGGAAATTGAGATAATTATCAACATCGTAATGATAAAAATAAAGAAAAAAAATTAAACGAATGATGAGAAATACATGTTGATGAATTAAAGGAGCAATTTGATTAAGAAATTAGTTGAAGATGAAGTTAAAATCCTAACGGTGGCCTCATCTGAACATGAACTTGATTAACTATTGGTGAAGATGAGGATGATGATGGAAGATAAAGTGAGAGAGAAGAGAGAGAGAGAGAGAGAGAGAGAGTCATTTGTATCTTCCTTGTTCTCTCTCTCTCTTTAATTCATTGATAATTATAATTAGAGGTTCAGAGTTAATCTCTCTTACAGGTAACCTTAGGTAGAGAATTTTTGAAACGAAAATTTTTCTCTCTTTTCCTTTTCATCTTTAATTTACATTTTCATCATCTTCATCTCTACTTATCTTCCAATCATCTTACACCTTAACTTCATCTTAATCTTTATTCAATTTTTCATCCTCATCTTTATATTGACCCAAGTGGCTTAGACTTGAATCGTGACCTTTGTTAGGTAAACAATCAATGGCAATGTTATTTACACATAGATTAGTAAACATCATCATCTTCATCTTCATCTACATCTTCATCATCATAATCTTACCTTAAGGATTTATCATCTTCATCCTTCACTATTATTATTTTTCTCATCAATGTATAAATCAAAGTAACGAGATTCAATAGATTCCTCCTAGATTTAATTGTTTACAATTACTTTTCCAATTTCAGTTAATTCCGTTATTATATCAGGTGAATAGGATATAACTGTTATTGTCGCGAACTGTTCAACTTTTTAAATTAGAAAAACTTTTTTGATTCTTTATTTAATCATCAAATTAAACTGTGGACTTGATGATAACTTTGATTGACCACATCAAAGTAAAGGTCACTTTCGGAAAATGATTATAACAAATTATCTGTTAATAGTTTATTAGGATGATTAACATTAGAAATTGATTGTTAGTTGAATATTAATTTCATCTTTCTAATTGGTGATTGATTGTAACACTTTGATTGTCTCAAACTATTTCTTTATGAATACATAAATTGATTTAAGATAATTAAAGTTAATCGTTCATTTAATTGCTCGATTTATTGGATTATATTATCTGAATCACTTGATAGCAAATTATTACCTCGTTTCTTGTTACCAACCAACTGATTTACAATTAACATTAAATTTACTTTTTTTCTTTAATTGTTACTTGTTGATTTAATATCGATGATGTAATTTTAACCTTTTCTCTTAATCTGTTGTTAATCATTTTGATTATAATGATTTGATTTTTGTTTTGTCTTTCACTTTAATCATCTTCATTAACAATCTCATTTCTCTTACAACTGTTTAACTTGATGATTAGTTGAAAGTATAATTTACTAACAACGTAATCATAATAATATAAGAAAAAGATTTTAAATTAATTATATTAATTGTGGGAATTTCCCAGAATAAATTAATATTATTTATAATGAAAACAAAGATTGATAAAGAGAGAAAATTGTTTTGTTTTAAATTGATTGTTTTACCAATGGAATTGTTAATTTCACCAGTAAAGTTAATTGTTAAATTAAATGAGCGAAATGATAATTCAAATTCAAGAAGAGAAAAATTTAGAAAAACAACCATCTAAAAGTTACCTTGCTTAGAGATTAAAGAGAAAAGAAAACCAAAATCAAATTCTTTAATTAATTTTGAATAAATTGAATAAATAAAACAAATAATTAATTCCAAATTTTAATTGCGACAATTTGATTGAGAAAAAAAAATTTAATTTAAATTTGGCTCTGCAAAATTCAGTTCCAATATTCGACAATAGGGTGAGTTAGTTTATAGAAGTAAAATTTCAAATTTTAAATTTTCTTGGAAAAGTCAATGAGCTTAAATAACGAAAGAGTAAAAGTTTAACCAATTTCTTTAATTAATTAATTAGTTTATTATTATTTGATTTGTTTATTTGATTGTTCAAGTAATTAGCTATTAAGAATTATTTAAGAAATGCTAGTGAAGAACCAACAATTTTGCCGGTCCGCTGTAAACTGTAAGTATCTCATTTGATTTTGGTTTTGTTTATGTTGCAAATTTTCAGACAAATTTCATTTGATTCAATTTGATTTAATGTTTATTTTTGTCTTTTTTTATTAATTGTTAATTTTGGTTAATTTTCAACATGTTTAGCTTAAGTACTTTTCTACTGACTAGTTAATTAGTCGAAAGAGAGATAGAAAAAGAAAGAAACAAGTAAAAGGAAAAAATTGATTTTCTGTTTGTGTAATGATGTATAAGAAGAACAAGAGATTAATGGCTTATAAATCTTTAAGAGTGTTTGTTAATTGATACCAAATGGATTAGAGCAACAGCTGATTTGAAATTCTTTCCGTTCTTATAAATAGGTTGATGCCGATTGTGGATCAGCGAGTTCATCTGCTTCAGCCTTTCTCTTTCATCGCGTTTCCTTTGGTATTCGTCCAAATATTCAGCATAAACATGGTAAAATTCGTTAACCGCCTCCTGATCAATTCCTTCTCTGGCAGCTACTTCCTCCAAGGATGGACATTGGTCCATATCCGCGAAATAAGGGACATCACAAGTTCCATTCATATATTCGGGAACATTTTCTAACCCAATAAGATCATCGATATTGTTTCGATTGACAAAAATGACCAATTCTCGAATCTTGGGAGGAGTAAAGGTTCTAACCATTCGGTAAACAGCCTTGAGAACCACTGGCATCTCATAATAGGCCACATAACCAACGGACGATGGATAATTACCCTGGATGAATGACATGGTTTCTCTTAATGAAGACATATCCATGGCAGTCACGGCCGGATTACGACAATCATAAATCAAACCGAACTTCATTCGTGTTGAAAGTGCGATCCGATCAATCATCTCAAACCAAAGATACAAAGACGTGTCATGAGAGGCATAAACTCTTTGGGCACCGGTGGAACACAAAGTCGAGAATAATAGGTGATCATACCTTTTTTATCTTTAACGTACATATGATTGGCACCAATTCGAAAGAATTCCTTTGGAAAATCAGTCTCTTTGATCGAATTGACACCAACTTGTTTTCTCCATCTCATTGATCGAACCAACATCTTAATTGCTTCATCTGCTTTTCCATCCTTCTCATCTAAATATCTCCAGACAAGATAATCATTCTCCATCACTCTGGTGTAATCATCTTTTTCGTACAAATCACAATTTTCCTGATATTCCTTGTCAAATGAATCACGAATCGATTTTACTTTCACAAAATCTTCATCACTCATTTCCCAAATCGATGTCATGTTTATCTAATTGTTTCTCCTTCTACTTTAACCAGAGGAATATTTTTTCACCAGTTACAGTGGGAACAGAAAAGATGATGATGATGATAAATGGATAAAATTCAATTGGATCAATTCACAATAATGAAAATCGATGATTTTAAAAAGACAATTAACTTGAGAAGGTGATGATAATTAACTCGATGATGATGAAGATTCAAAAATGAAAGAAAATCACTAGCATCTTTTGTCTTTAACCGAATCAACAACTTGAATCAGAAAATGGAATTGATAAAAATGAATGAAAAATTCGAATGGATTAACAATTTATTCGACTCATTAATTAACCAACAAAATAAATGACATCATGTAGAATTGATGATTTATTGAACCCTTTTAATTGTTGAGAGTTTCCTTATATCTCGCAATAAAAGGGACATGATGATTTAAATTGTACAAAGATAATTTGTTGATATTTTCCTGTTAACTTGGTAACAGTAGACGAGAAAAAAAAAATGATTGTTGTTAATTGTTGATTAATTTGAATTTCCAATCAATTGTATCCCCTCAACATACTTTGTAAAATATACGATCCAGAGGCGATTGTTGGTCGACACATACAGAAACCCGCTCGATCGATGAACGAAAACTTGAAACTGAATTTCGCATGTTCAATGCACTTCGCAGCCTCATAATCGCAACCATATTCACTACAGGCGTGGACACAATAATCGTCGTTGTTATTTTTACACAGAATATTTTCACAATATTCACACGAAACTGTTAATGGAAAAGGAATCGAAAAAGAAAAAGAAAATTTCATTCCAATTGATTAGCTGATCATCACTTTCATAGAAATTGATGGAACTTGATGATCTTTTAAGATGACAATTAACTTTATTCCTCTCAATTAAAACAATCAAAGTGAAAACTTACCCATGGTTAATAACATGATTATTATTGAAACTTTGGCACAAACAATTGAAACTTTCTCCATGTTGATTGAATCTCATTCGGTTCCAAATGAAAGATCAATGACTGAATAGAAATTACAATTTAGTTTTTTCTTCTCGTTACCGATTATATTAATTTCATTCGCTATCAAATTAACTAATCCCGTATTTGTAGTTCTTAAATGATTTAGGAAAGTTAAACACGTAACAAACTAAATGAAAATAAGCGTAAAATGATTACAATAATTAGAGTTAATTTTCTTATGTTTCTATAATTAGTCCAATCACCGTGATTGATATGGTACAATTAACTCTGCACTCCCTTTAAATTGAATGAGAAATTGAAACAACAATCAAATTAATGATCAATTTTGTTTTTCACCAAAAAAGAGACAATTAAATTGTTTTGCTTGAGGCTTTAAAAATAATTTACTAATCAAAATTGGTCACAATTGATTTTCAATATCAATAATGAAAATTAATATTAATTAATACAAACATTTATAAGTAATTAAATCAGCTATAAACGGGATTAAACCATCATCGCTGATTAAGAAAACTATTAAACAAGTTAATCGCAATTAAACTTATCGCTGATAACAATTGTTGATCAAGACTTAAATCAACAAAGGATTTAAGTGAAAATTATTGATCTCAATTAATCAACATTCAATTAACATTCACGTTAATTGGTAATGACAAATAATCAAAGTTAATTAAAATACAATAAATCATTTAATCGTTTATAAAGATTGATGATAAAATAAGGGATCAGGGTGGGTGAAATCGCGGTGGTGGTGGGATAATTTTATATCGTTAGGACGATAAAAAAGGTATTATGATTATACAAGAATTAAAGTTAATTAGTTGGAGTAATTAAAGATCACTATTTTCACTCTTTTTGTAGTTTTCCGTTTTCTTTGCTATTGATTGGCTTCTTGGGCTCTTTTGGAGGAAGATGAAGATGAAGAGAGTGAGGATGAGGTTGAGGTAGAACCGGAAGGGTTCGCCTTTGGTGGACTTCCGTCTTGATTACATGTTTGAACGCAAGCATTTGCCAAGAATTCAGATCTCATGTGAAGTATTTGTCCGATCATTTCTTTCAATTCTTGATTCCGAATATAAGATAATATCCTTTCGAAATCGAAAAATTCGCCCAGTCCTGGTAGAATTCCGGTTCTTTCTATTTTCTCATATTCGAAGGCTTGAACTAAATCAAATCGATCAAGTTCTTTCGTTAATTGTCTTCAATTGCTCTTCATATTCTGAATATAATGAGAGGAAATTATCGGTTACCGTTGATGGTAATAAAGAACCTGTAAAGAGAGAGAGAGAGAGAGAGAGAAAGTTAATCTCATTGATCTAAAATGATTAACCATCTTATTTGATCAAAGGGTTACAATCAATCGGATTAGCTAATTGTTGGATCAAGGTAATGATTAAAAACTTGAGACTGTAGCTACTTATTTATTTCGCTATCTACTAGATTGTATTAATAGATTTTCTTTATCGATTTTCTTGAGTATTAACAATTAATACCTAATTAATAGATACAATTAATACTCTCATCACCTAAATTCAATCAGTTGAACAATTAACTTGATGAAACATTTCAAATTGGTAAAAGGCTTGATTAATCTAATTGTTTCTTTGATTATGTTGAGAAAATTTAATTATCAATCCTTTAACTTTCTTGAGATCTGTCAAAATCTCAACAATTGTAAATCATGAAGCTGGATTAACTTAATTACCTCTAGTGTTACATGAAATTAATTAATCAAGTCTCTTAATCAAGATAAAGTTTTAAGTTATTACTTTTCAATAGTTAACTTTTCCAATCGATTGGATTTAGATTAATAGGAAATTGTCAACAATTGATTTTAGTGAAAAACTCATCTAACAATCATAAGTTAATTGTGAAAAGACCGTAATTAAAGTTAAATGATTAAAGACTATGACTATTAATCAAAGAGCAATCAATTGTTTGACTAATTGTCTACAATTACTCAAGATTAATATCACTTTGAGATCAAATTAATTGTATAATCAAAAGAAACTGGACAATTGAAGATCAGTAAATCAGAAATGTTTATCTACCAATTAACTAATTCAATTATCAGTTGTTACATATTAACAATTTAACGTTTTCTTTTGTAATGGAAATGATTGATTAACACAATTAACATCTTCCAACATTTAACCGACTTGATTAAATCTTATTGAAAGAGATCAACCAACTTAAGCAATTCATTATCAAGGTGATTGGTAAATTCTGGTAACAATTATAATTGACTCAAGAAAAAGTAAATTGTTCAAGTTGATTGTTAAGAGAAAGAAGAAAAGAAAATTAAATTAGTAAATTAAGATTCGTAATTAAACAATCGGGGTTTTGCTTTTCATTCAGTCAAGGTGAAGATTAAACCGTTGGATTGATTGATTGTTGCGCTTTTTTTTAATTCAACTTTTTCTCAATTAAATCGATTTTTTAATTGTTCTGATTTTCTTCATTCACTTACTCAGGTATTGGACGGCATTCTCTTCCAGTCGATGTTTCTCTTCGGGTGATATGTCGTCGTACGGAGTAAAATCACCAACGATGCATTCGGCAATATCATGGACCAGAGATAATTTAATTACTTTATTAAGATCAACTTTGGTTGTATTGCTGGTGGACAATACGAGTAAGGGTATGATGGCCATTCGATACATATGACCAGCGATTCGTTCAGGTGAGTGTATCTTATTTAGAATCCAACCAGTTCGTTCAATTTGTTTTAATTTACCAACTTCCATTAAGAATTTAATTTTACCAATGTTTTCAGTCTTTGTCGAGAATCAATTGAATCGGAATGAAAACAATGAGAACAATTAATTTTCTGGTCATTCAAATTCTATGGTGATAATTACCTTGCTTTGGTTAATCTGTTGGCGATTGTATAAAGCTTGATTTAGATTAGAGTCAATTCTTGTTTCATCTCTAATGTGGCGACGGTTAATTGACGATTCTAATATGGTTGAATCAATTGTCTCATCCAAAACTGGTGATGGTGATGGTAATGATGATGACAACAATTCTTGATGACTTGAACCAGCTCCGGGTGAGGTTAATGGTGATGAGGATAACCCGTTAACGAAAATATCATCGCCATTGATTAAAAGGTTAATGATGATTAAACTAATGGTGATAATAAATGTTGACCTTGCATAATAACCACAAACAGAGGACAAGAGGGTAAATACTTTCATTATAATTAAATTTCTAGTAATTATCACAACTCAATTAAAGAAAAGGACCTAATATAATTAGTTAATTTCAATTAATTAGAAAGGTAATGAGATGCAAGAGTCTGAGAAGCAACAAGAAAAAGGTATTAAAGACAATCAACTGAAAAGGTAAAGAAAATTAACTCATCAAATTGATTAGGGACTTGAAAGATTAATAAAGAGAAAAAGAAATAATTAAATTAACATCAACGTTTTAAGGTTAAATTTGTATATTAAATTAATTTCAACAAGAGTGTCAATTTAGAACAATTAACTTTTAAAATACAAAGAAAAACTTGATTAACAATCGATCATCACCATTTATACTTACAATTATCTCTTAATTGTATCTCTTTCCCTCTCTCTCTCTCTCTCACTAATGTATATTTGCTCTTGATCGTTTCTCTTTAATCGCAATCAATCAATATATGGTTTAAATATCTTCGTCTTAATCATACAAATACTAATCTTATCTTCCTTTTGTCTTTACAGATTTGCTACTCCAATTGTCACAATCATAACAATCTTCATCTTGTTTACCTTTTTTTACCGTTATTTTCACAATAATATCATCATTATTTGCTCGTTGGTTAAACAACTAGTTTTGGTTTTTTCTTTCCTCATCAATCTCTATGTCGTCTATGTATTTATCTTACATTAACAGGATTAATACACTATCAAATCTTTTAATACAAATCCTTGGGTGATCCTATTATCATTAACTTGATCATCATCATCATTATCAACATGATTGGAATCATTGATTTTCTGTTTACCTTTTATTATACCAAACTGAATCATTCCAATAACAACAATTGTCCAAATTGTGATTTCTTTTCATTTGTAATCAGCTTTATGATGGTTCGTTGTGTTTGGCTTGAAAATTTTCCATAATCAAGTAAACATTATTATTAAACCAATCAACTGATAAACTTCAATTAATCAACAATTGTAAACATTAATGGACTGTTTTTCAAATGGTTAATTGTTTCTTCATGATAATTGTGTAATTAGTTTTTTCCAGTGTTGTAGTTTATCAACAAGACTATTAATAAGTCATACGACTTCGTACTGATTGTCAACTTGTTTAGATTGATTGTCGTAACTATTAACCTTCAAATTAACCTTAATCATCAAGCTTAATGATTAAAGGAAAGGTTCATTCCTACGATAATTATCAAGATACAAAGATTAATTCATTTGGATTAACTAAAGATGATGATTAAGTCTTTAGATGCCGGTGATTTAAATCCGAGGTTTTTAATAACAAAAATCAATTATATTAAAGTAAATAGCAATAGGGATCAATTGATTTACATTAAATAATGATTAATCAGAAACATTAAATAACAATCAAATCAACCTTTTATTATATTGTTGATTCCTCTTTAAGGATCATTAACTTGATTAGTGTAATGATTATAAGGTAAATGAAGATGATGTTTCTCATTTCATCATTAATGTTAACCATCATTATCATCATGGTGATGATTGTTTTTCCATGGATTATTTATCTCCACCAAATTATGTATGATTAAAATTAATTTAATCCTAATCAGTGAGGAGATAAATCAACGATGATGATATGAACAATGATCAAGTCAATGAAGATGAGGATAAAGACACTTAACCCATCGGAGATTTGATTATCTCGATGCTCAATGAGTGTGAATTTCACCAAATGAACAAAGAGAAAAAAAAATCATCATGAAACTTCATTTATGTTATTCTGTTAACGGAAAACACTTTAGATGATAAATAGACGAAGAAAAAAAAATGATGAAGATTAAGATTAAAGTTCTGGGAACTTGTTCATCTTAACCTTTTTCTTGCTATTCTTTGATCGTTTCATGAAGAAAAGAAAAACTTTTTCATGGTGAAAATTTCCCAACCTGAATTTCCTTCAATTCTCAATGGAATTTTCTTTAATCTCATCATCTACCTATTCATTGCATATCCCTTGAGTTATCATCATGATCATCATGATCATCATCATGGTGAAATGAATAACAATTAAGATTCCCAGTTGAACTTCCCCCCCTCATCGTTATCAAATCCATTATTGTATCTATTGGTTAATATGATTACAGCTATTAATTTGATCACTAATTAGTTTTCACCACTTATTATCGTCTATTAATCATTCTCAGCTATTCTTATCCATAATTATTGTACAAATTAATTGTTAAGCTAATTAATCCATCATAATTTGCAAAAAAAAACTTCCCTGTTAACTAACTATAAATATATTATCAAATTTTCAGCCTTTCATATTAATAATATTACACAATTTTGTGTTACAATTAAAAACTTTTAATTAATCATTACGATTGGAATCGTTTCCTTTGATAATACATTTTAATGATACAATTTAAATTGATTAACTTGAAACATAATTACCAATAGAATAATAATTCTGTTATTGTTTTAAATTTGATTCTAATTTTGTTCAAAAATCAAACATAAGTTTCGTTAATTGAGTGCATTGAATTGGTATCGATATTGTTATTATTATTATTATTATTGTCAGTGGTTAGGTTTAAATTGTTATTATTAATATTAATTGTATTATTGTTTACATTGGTGATAGCAACTGAATTAAGATTCATATTGTTATTTAATCTTGCCTGACAGGTATTGGTGTTGGTCAGTCTATCTGATTGAGCCATTTTTGAGCAATGAAAAACTTGACCCAATTTTTTGCGAAACTTTTTACCAAATATACAATAGATGACGAAATTGATTGATGAATTGAGGCAAACAAGTAGATTACTGAAAATTACCGCCAATTCGTATCCTGGGGCATTAAAAAACTCCATACAATTGACAACGAAAGCGGGTGCATTACAAGCTATAAAAATGGACACTAAAAGTACAAGCATAGAGGCGATGTTTAGTTCCGTTTCCTCTTGGTTTGTCAGGGTGGCTCGATTTCGTGAGGCTCTACGAATGGCTTTGTATATCTCGGTGTTAAGAGCGGTTAACAAGGAGAGTGGGATAATATAGAGAAGAGCAAGATTAAGACAGATATAATATAACCAATAATAGAGACGATTTTGTCGAAGTGCAGTTTTACGAACTGATTGACTGCCCTCAGGGGTTGTGAAAACTTCTATTTCTAAGAATCGAGGAATATTGTACAGAAAAGCTCCAACTGAGAGAAAAATTACCGCCCAAATGGCTCGATTTCGATTGGAAAATGTTCGTATACGAAAAGGGTGACACACGGCAAAGTATCTTTCAGCGGTGATCAAACATGTTGTCCATATTGATCCTGTTTGGGCAATCAAAGCCATTGGATAAACGATGGTCACATAATAGGGAAGTGGATCATCGGGTACTTCGGTGTATTGATTGGGTGCAGGGTGAATTGGGAAATATTGATCTGGGTTTTCACTTGAAACTGAGAGTGATGATATTGTTGGATAATATTGATGTTGATGCTGATGAGGATTCTCACCAGATAAAGATGACGATGCAAGATTATCTGGATGATAATAATCACTCAAAGAATCAATTATCGATAACGGTAATGGTGATGATGCTACTGAATTAGAGTCAATTAAACCATTTGGTAACCAAGATGTTGGTCTAATTAGATTTAAAATTGATCTGTTGGCTATCGTTGAGGTGGATAAATTAAAATGAGAGTCAATGATTGCTCCAAAAGTATTAGGATAATCATAAGAACCATTGAGATTTATATCACCATTGTTACTTTTAATTGAGTTAACTGAATCATCAACAATCAATGGATGATTATCATCATTTTTGAAAAAACTTTTCGATTCAACAAGATATCGAGATGATGAAGAGGAAGACAAAGGTGTAGAAGATGATAAAGGTAATAACGATGAGGTATAAAAAGATGATGATGATGATGAAGGCGATGTTTTAATCATATGTACAGATGAAGAATCTGATACTGTTTCCGGCGGGCCACTCGCTGGAAAAGATAATGAATCGATTGATGGTAACACCATGGATGGAAGATAATCACTTGGATTCTGTTTGGTGTTTGTCACCAATGCTGGTATTCCGAGCATGAGAAGAGCGTTAATCAATACTCCATTGTCGTAGATTGCGAGTACAGTCAAATAAACGTTGATGGGTTGACGTCTCATCTCATTGAAAGCATTCAAGATGAAAAGTGTCACTGTATTAGCCGATATACCAAACAGGCACATTGATGTTAATAAAACACCATAAAAATAAAATTCAACCCAAGGTTCAACTCTCATGATGACTTATACCCCTTGACTTACTGCTGATTAGTTTAATTGTTGATTGAATTGAATATTTATTCCATTATATTAACATTTCATCCATTTCACAATCACAGGGTTTACTTTAATCCGATTGGAAAATACTGAAAATATTAGATGAAAAAAAAGTAATTATATTATATTAATTTGCCATCAACGAATAAAAAATCGCGCATCTTCAATATCGTAATCCCATAGATCTAAAGATTCTGAGCTTCTTTACCTGTCTACGGCTTAATTCAATTTAAATTGATTGCATCCGTTTGAATTCATCAAATCACATCATGATCATCCTATTGATTCTCGTTTGTATTCATATAAAGGAAGACAACAAAGAAAAAGGAAGATGAAAAAGATGAAAATTCTGTATACATATTACCATGGAAATGATTTTTTCGTACAAAATACAAAGCAGATTATCATAGTACATGTATACGAACTGAGATGGAAAAATATGATGAAACTTCAAGAACAAGATGGTAACATGAGCAAGAAGCTAATTCAGAGAAATTGATGAAAGTTTCTGAACCATGAGTTTTCAGGGAATTTGTTAAATCTCAATATGAGTTATGAGAAAAGGGGTTCGAGCTGATGATGGGAAGAAAACTTTTTTCCTCTCAATCGACTTAACCTTTACAATGAACAGTTTACTCTCTTACATGATATTCATTTTACAAGTATCATGAAACTATTTGAGGTTCTAATTTATTAAATATCATCATCATTATAGTCAAAATCTCATTTGAATGATGATTCAATTTAAAGTCATCATCTTATTAGGCTTGTAAAACTCATAAAAATGTAAAATTCATGAAACAAAGACTTTGTAACTACCATGAAAATGATGATTACTCAGTAATTTCAATTTGATAGTCTGAGAATCACAAGCATCTTAGTTGACAAGATCTCAAGAAAACCTTAACGAGCTCAAATGATTCTTAGTTAGAGTTCAGTTCTTACATCATGAAAATCTCATAAAACTTAATTTATCTCTCCCTCTCTTTCTTGAAAACAGATTCTCATCTCAGGAATTTGTTTCCTGGTTAAATGTGATTGAATTCATATTTCAATTAAGATAATAATAGAATCTCATCCTTGTAACCTTTGTTATCACATTCATCTAATCACAATTTACCTGAAATGTTCAATCTTAATTTATAAACTATCATCTAATATAATTATCTAATCATCATCATCTCCAGGTAGAAACCATGTTATCGCTTCCAGTAATTTGTAGTAGTTAATCACAATTAAATATTAATATTACATTTATAAAGCTAATTGAGTTGATACAAAATAATTAATGAACTAGCAAAAAGCAAATTAGATTAATAATTATCACTAATCAAGTATATTAATACATTTTGAACAATAAATTGGTCAATAATTAAATAAGTAATTATATATATACTATTAGACTAATCAGTTGACTAATTAACTTATAACAACATTATCATACTCTTGATAATATTAAACTAACTGGGAAGGATGAAATGAAAGTGGATTGATAAAGTTAATCCAAGTAAAAATTTATCAGTTAATCAACTGACAATTCAACTAATAATGTTTCTGCCCTGAGGCAATTCAGGTTATTACATATTAATATTATCTTGTTATTATTATTATTATCATTTTGTAGCATTTAAGGAGTAAAAAAGTAATAATATTTTGCCTTAAGATGTTGACTCTAAGGTTGATTGATAATCTTTATTGTACTTTTAATTGTTGTGAACAATTAAAGCCAATTTAGGAAAGATACAATTTATATCCGCTCTAATCATTTGATTGTTCGTGATTGCTTAATCAATTCTGACTTTTGCTTGAAAATTTCAATTATTCATTTGATTCAAGTTGAAAATTAATTTGTAATGATTGTTTCAACTGTAATTGTTTCATGCTAAACATCATGAATCAAACCATTCATGATTATATTAGTTCATTGAATATTAATGAACTTTTTAGTTGATTTTTTTTATGTATTTACATTTTATGTACTTGTAATCTTCATGAAGTAATGATATTGTGTAATTCCTGGTTCATTGTAATGAAGATTATAATTAAAGTATTGATTTTTTTTGAATATTGAATATCAAAATTAAATGACAAATATAAAATTAGCTGATAAGTTATTAAGCTGAAATTTTGTTTACCTTTAGTTGAATGAAACTTTCTCATGTTACTATTAGATGTTTATTCATAGTATATTGTTTACTCATGATAAAACTTCAGGATCTTATTAATGGTTAACAATTGTAATTATGTACTGTTAACGAAAAGTTAATTGAAATATGAGAACTACAGGAAAATTGTGAATCATAATAATCAGATGAACAATCCATGCAATGATGCAGAATATAAATTGAACTAAGAGTGAAGCGAAAAACTGAAAAGTTCAGTAAATATGAATATTTATACTTCAATAAATAATAGTAAATGTTCAATAAGAAAATTGAATTCATCCCCTGACCCTCTCTCAGAGATTAAACATAATGATGTAAACAATAAGAAAAGCCTATGCCCTGAATAATTCTGAAAGACTATTATTATCCTCATGAATTGGAACAAATTTTTTTTGTCTTTCCATCCATTCAATGTTTCATTTGAGTGTTAATGCATATTAATTGTAAGAAAACTGAGTAATTGTCTCATCAATTACGGTTATATATATAAAGTGTTTGAACAAATTGTTATCCAAGTAAAAACCCCATGATTATATTCATGTATCTCAGGGTAATCCTGATAAGAATGCTTTCAATAAGCAGTCAACAATCAACTAATAACAACAATTGATAATATTCATGCTTGTTAGTTAAAGGTAATGTCAAAAAGTTATTTTCACACTTGGAAAAAGTTAAGATTATTATCATTATTTGTATGATTACTTAGTTGATCATTATTGTTATCATTCAGTCTCATGTTTGATATTGTTGTTTATATTATTTTCATGCTCATCTTCAGAACTCATGGAAATAACCAGGGTGGAGAGTGGAAGTAGCTAATAGAAGAATCCTTTGCAATTCTATTATTTTTATTCTTCGTTTTTGTTTTGTTTATCTGAATACTAAAGAGAAAGAGCAAAAAAATGTCAACAATATAATCTGAATGATGAATTCGGTGTACTTTTCTTGTTGTTATTGTTTCTTTCATGATACTACTCGGAGTAAATATCACCCTGAATCTATTTACTCTCTCATGAACATTCAAAAATAACAACAATGTTCCACTTTTGTTTCCAAAGTTTTTCCTCTTTCACCAAGTAACGATTATCTCTCGGATTCTGTAACAAGATTTCATTTCATCATCATGGTGAAAATAATGATGAGAAATGTCCTCGTGTCTTTAAATAAAAGATAAGTCAAAGGTTAACATATGAATAAAATTTATGTTCTTCAACTTACCTAATAGCTGAGATAGAATTCACCATGATAAAAAAAGAAGCTCATGATCCCATGGCAATTATTTAGTATGATACTAGTTGGAAATAAAGTTAAACTGGGAGATGAAGTGTTGAAAACACTGATAGTTGATTATGGTGACAATTCATGGGATCATTTATCATGAGTGAAAGAAAATGGGTAATGATCATGGTGATAAAATGAGTTATTAAAATATCATCTAATGTTAATAACAATGTTAACTCGATAGCACTCACTTAGTTTTCTTGATAGGCAATCAATTTACTAAATTATGACAATTATTGTTGACGATAAAATTGTTGTCTAAGCAAATTGCAACACCCAAATTTCATCACTCATACAATAATTGTAGTGATAAAAAGTTAACCTGATAAAGTTAATGGTGCTTTTATCCTTAACTCAATCAATTCCTGGTTAAGGAAATGAATTATCAATAAATGAGTTGAAACATTGTGTTTAAATTGATGTGTCACCTCGCGATTATCATGAAATGTCACAGACAATTGATGAGTTTCATAATTTGCTTTCTCTTTCATCATGATAACCTAAATTTCCTGTTTAAATGTTTGAATTGGCTGAATTTTAGAAAGGAAAAAAGCTCATTTATAATAAACGAAAAATTCTTTGACAATTTGGTTTTTCGTTATTCTTTTTCCTTCCATCACCTCGAATAGATGTGAACTAACTGTCCAAGGGTGACAATGACCCAATGGTCAATGGTTTAAGTTATGGTCAAGTTATTTTAATATGGTGACAAAATTTTCCTCACTTCATTTATCTTAAAAAGGTTTTTCAGTCAACTTTTCTCACAACATTGAAAAGTTCATTCTCATTGAATTCTCACTATCATGGTGGTGATAAGATCTAAATTGTTTGTTTTTCCTCGAGTCAATTAAGGAAAAGTTTCAACAAGATAAACAATCTTTTTTAGATTAATCGCCATTGATTAGTAACAATCAATTGATTCAGTTGATACAAAAGCAAGAGAAATTGCTAAAAAGACTCAAAATCTAACACATGATGGATTTCATGATAAAACGATAAGTCATGAAATGAGAAGGTTCAAAAATCGCTGATTTATTTTCAGATTTTCTGGTCATTATCATCTAATTGCAATGATTTGAATCCAGGAAAAAAGTATTCGCAAAAGTTTCAACAACAATTAGCCATTCATTTGATGTTGATTCAATTTAATTCAACAATTAGATTGAGTTAACATGATTAAAGTATTTTTGATTTGAGGTAGCAAATTAAATCTATTAATCTGAATAACTTTTTAAAGGCTACAGCTAAATTGTTATCACAATTTAACATAGACATCAAGAGTAACATGATTAGATTAACATGTCAATCAAATTAGAAACAGAAAGTTGCAATTAGTTTGATTAAGGTCAAGATTGTCAAGTTTTTAAAACTGTCACAATTTATACTTGAAAAGTTAAAGTTGATCAGAGTTAATCAACTGATAATAATCATCAAGATAAATTGTCACAATGAACAACAACAGTTAATCTGACAATTTGTTTGACTTTTTTTTCACCAATTTTTCAATAATCTCATTTTGATTGTGTTGTCATTGTAACTGTTAATTAAGTTGATTCAGTTGTATTTTTTATTACCCAATCAACAACAATGTGAACAGAAATGATAATCTATCAAATTATCATCATCATCTTATAATAAATAAAATTGGTTGACAACAAATTGTAGGTAACAATCAATCAAATAATTTCAATTATCATTATTGTTCAAATCAAATACAATTTATAACATAAATCATTGGATAAAGTTAATTCAGCTTGACAGTATTATCATTATTTTCAATTTACATGATTAGTTTAATCCAATTATTATCCAAAAGGGATGTTTACTTTTTTTTTCATTCATTTTCACATATCATGTTTCAGGAATACATTTTTCATCAGATTACCATTGATGATTATCTGTATTCATGGTAATTTGAACGGTAATTTATTGAATGGTTAACGATGAATATAATTTTCCCAATCAATTGTTGTTATCAATTGAATTTCAATAATGATCATGATAGTTATCAAGTTGACTTTGATTGAAAAGTATTGAGATGAAGTGATGAAAAGTTTGCAACACATCAATTGATTGTAATCAGAATCAATATAAATACGAGACAATATTATTTATGTGAATATCAATTGGATTGAACTTTTTTGTTCTCAGGGGGGAAGAAAAAAAAATGAAGAATTTCATCAACTTTTCTTATATTATAAAGAATAGAAAAAAAAACTGAGAATTCTGTAAGTTTATCTCATGTTGCTTCTGAAAGGATGTCTTGTATTTACCGAGTTATTATTATCTAAATCTGACACTGAGATGAAATTTCTCATATTTGTTAGATAATAAAATGCTAGGTTAAGGTTTTATTTTCACTGTGAACAAAAAATAACTTTAAAAAGATAATGTTATCATGTTGTATACTGAGAATCACCTAATGGAATACCTAAGGTCTCAATAGAAAAATTCTTAGCATTTGGTTACTTCTATCGGAAGATATTAGTACATGAGAATAGATGTAAAAGAGAAACTTGTAAGTTGGAGGATTCGAAATGATTTATTGTCATTGTTCTAAGTATATGAACAAAGAAAAAGGAAACAAAAGAAACAGATTATTTGAAAATTCGGTGAAAAATATCATGGGAATCATTGAGGGATAATTGTTATTCTAGTAATATCGCTAATACATATTAGATGTACTACTCATCCTCTTTTTGTTTGTATGTTTTTCTGTGTCTCTGTTAATAGTTTTCTCAAATCATCATGATGATCAATCTTTAATGATGAACAGATTTGTGATCAAAACCAAAGAGTGAGACTTGAAAACTACATGGGAATTCAATGGTGACTCTATTTTTCATATATATTAATAATAATAACCATCTTTCTCTGAGTGTCTCTTCATATCATCTTCTTTACCTTCATTCCATGATGATGATGTATCATCATATTCAGTTGACATGATGATGATTCCCTTTTATACTTGAATGTACATTGAATAATCAATCAATTTTATCATCACAATATTGTCAATCTATAAACTGGTCATCAACCAGAATCAAAGTAAACATAATCTGTCCATGGATTGAGTTGTGAGTGTGAAAATAAAAGTTTATCTTATTGTTATCAACAATTATTGTTTGGTTAGTTGATATTAAATTGTTGCTAATAAATTTATTAGTATAAAAACCATTACAATCAACAAATTTCTCGAGAAAAGTTCAACCTTTTCCATGTAGAGAAACCGAGATAATTAATAAATGGATTAAAATTGACTATTGAGTCAAGGGAATACCATTTACACCATATACAGATTATCGTCAGAACTTTTTTGAAATTTCAGTCTCCATATTTGCTATCATGTAATATCTATTAGCATCCAACCTAGAGTTACATGAACTTTTATTCAATCATTTTTGCTGCCATATTTATGATAAAGTAATCAATTGATGCTAAAGTGATGCAAAATATTATATTGCTGAATTTATCCTAGATGAACTTATCATGATAATAAGATTTAAACTGTTACAATTTAGGGAACGATAAAGGAATTGCTACAATTTATATCTAACAAGGGAAAATAACATTATTTTGATATTTTTTTTCTGTTTTCTCTAAATTTTCAATTCAATGTTTATTTATCTCTCATGAAAATATCAGTTGAAATTGGTTTTCATGGGGCAAAATATATGAGCCTTAACACCAGAATCTGCACTAATGCAATTGATAGATGATCAGAAATTCAAGTAACAAAATCTAATTTCGTAAAAGAAACAGAAACGATAAAAAAAAGAACACAGAACAAATAAAATAATAAGAGGATAGAATGTGAAGAAAAAAAAATATTAGATAACATGAATATTTTCATGAGACTTTGTTCATTTGTCTTTACCGTTATTCACAAGTAAGGACAGTGACAAATATTATCAGGTAAAAGACTTTAATATGAAATTATTATTATCACTTGACATTCTTGAGAACAGAATTTACTTTTTCAAGAACTTGATGAGAAATAAAAATCTCTATAAATATTGAAACCACCCTGATACAGAAATCTTTTCATGAGGTTCACTTGAACTACCTGAGCAATTTGATTACCTGTGAATGCTTAGGAAAATGCTGACTTGGGATTGACTTTGAAAACTTTCAAATTGATAATCTCCCCTGTTTTCCTCATGTCATACATAACATTCAAGGATTCTGAACAACGTGTTCTGAATAATATTTCATTATGATTAAAACTCTGCAAGGTGAAAATAAAGCTCAGTTATCAGCAGTATTTTCTGTTCATTGATTAACTTTCTATTGAATATTAATCATCAGCATTTAGTTAATTATTTGCATTATAAATCTACACGTGTAGCCATTAAAATCTGTCAAAATGTTTCCAATCTAATGAATATTATCATAATGAATCAACTGTTATTATTTTCTGCCTTTGTTGGAATCACCATGATGCATGATGATGATAATATCTTTTACTTTGTTGTTGAATTGCCTCTTCAATAATCCCTTTTTTTTCAAGAGTCGGTTTCATGTGAGGAGGAAAAAAGATTCAAGTTATAATTAATATTACTTTAATCATGGAAATAATAATAATCTGGTGAATATTTTCATCGAGTTCTGCTCAGTATGTTCAGAATTTTTCTAATTACAAATACGTTGTTCCAAGGTTTCTTCATGTTCCTTTATATTAATATATCTTTTCGCCTTATTACAATATATTCCCCCACTCTCTTTCTGATCGCTGTCAAAATCAATAGGAACTTTATATCGTTCCTGAGGAGTTTTCCGCACCTCAGACACCCTAATTATCTTGATAACTACATGGATATTCAGGAAATAGAGGATAGAATTTCTTGTTACTGATTATTCTGTATAATTCACTCATGTTAATTATATAAGTCAAAGTAATTTCATTAATTAATCACTTTCATCTATCGATGAGTAAAAAAATATTTTATTGATCGATAATTAAGTTGATCGTAATTAATAATGAAATTGATTATATTCACTGATGACATTAATGATAACTGTTCATCACAAAAGTTTGATTAAAAATTAATTATCATTGAAAATCAATAGTTACCTTAACTTTTATTGATTGTAAATTGTTTCTAAATTAAATGATGTCAATGAATAACAATGAAGCTCACAATTAAAAGTTGGTCACACAATTAACCAATTAAATGAGCACAAATATCTATTGATTGTATCCAAACGTGAGTAACAATGACGCAGAAACAATTAATCAAATCAATTTGATTGTTTATTATTGAAAACATTGAACAATTCAACTTTGATTATCGGTGACATTGTAATGGATTTAACTTATTTTTTTATTGATTGTTGAACATTTTCATTGAGTTAATGGTGAAAATTGACTGATTTAAAGTCAGTAGTTAGATTAACTGAATTGTAATTGTAACGATTTTTTTTCTCACAAATTAATCATTTAAAAAGTGATAACAGAAAAAACTTTGTTCACTCTAAGTATAAATTGTCATCTTTAACGGTTTAGTGTTGAGTTGAATTCATGATAAAATTCAATAATCAACTGAGAATATAATGTTCATGATGATATTATTTCTCTTCCAGGGTGATTCATTCACCCCCTGAAAATAGCATCGACTCAGAATAAGCTCGAAAAAAAAAGTTCCATATCACCGACATATTCATTATTCTTATGACAATAAGTAACATCATTAACCTTTTTTTTGGTCCTTCGGTTTACCCTCATCATCATTACATGAAATTCAAGTTCTAAATCAATTTCGTTGATTCATTTTTACAAATTCGGTTAATCAATCTAACAAATTGTCCACTTTATCTTGACAATTGGTCGCTAGATAATTAATTTATTATCTAGTGGATTAGATTTGATCTAACTTGTTAACAGTTCAAATCTCTTCAATATGATAACAGTGATACCCAAAGAAACTTGATTAAAGTTAAACTCATAGGAAATCGTGAGGATGAAAAGGATGAGCATTGAAAGTTTTATCTTTCGATGGATAGAAAAAGTATTAGAACTCGAAAATGATCATTAGTTGGAGAAAACTTTTTTTCGTTACTTTTTCTGATCTAGAAATTTGTTCATCTATTAAGCTTTTCCTTACCCAAAGGCAGATTGTTTTTTTTCCTCAGCATCTTGAGAGTAAAAAGAGGAAGAGGAAGTGAGAAGGTGAAACTGTATTAAGGTGAAAAAATATCGGTTTAGTAATAATATGATCATCGTTGTAAAGGATAACCCATTAATTTAATTCGGTTCTCTTTTTCTCTTGCTATTCAACGGAAATTGTTATTTCATGTTAACAGAATTTCATCTGGAAAACTGAAACTTTATTGTTATTTTTTTCACCAACAATCAACAAATTGTTTCGATATTATCAACTGATTAGTTTTCCATTTCCTTCAATTCTCATGGGTCGTAAAAACTTTTCAAACTATCAATTGAATTAGTTTAATAATTTTTTTTTTCAGTAAAAATCCATTAATTTCATTCAATTATAAACCAATTGAGCGAAATTAAAATTTCAAAAGTAAACAATTAACACTTAATATTGAATAAATTGTATCATTAATTTCAATTATGATTATACAATTTGAAATAAAGATCTGACACTTTCCAATTTAACCAAACTCCATTTCTGCTTTGCTAATTAAGTTAATTGCAATACGGTTTATACAGAAATTAACATGTCTGGTGAGTAAAATTATTTCATCACCAAATACAATTAATTTCAGATTAACTACATATATTAATATACGTCAAGAAAATTAATTCATTCATAATATTTAGGAATAGGAAATAAGTTCAGATTTATGGAAATGTTAATGCTTTAAATACAATTGTCAAGGATTTTATGAAGCTTGAGGAAGCAAAAAATGAGATGCAAAAAGTTTATCAAATTATCTTTGCTTCTTACTGAAAGAAATTCAGTCAGAACTTTTTTTCTCCTACAATGAGTATATCAGAATCATATTATATCCAGGAAGTTAAACTTTAGTCCAAGAGGAAGAAAAATAAACAAAAAATGTAAGATAAATCGCTTTATTTGCACAGAGAATCAAAAGTTTTTACAATATTACATGATGAGAATAGTTATTTCCTCTTTGCTGAATTTTCAGTTCCTCCAATGAGATTATCATGATTATATCGCACTCATTATGCCAGAATGTACTTGAAGAAACTTGTATATACATCATTTAGATGATCATGTTGAAAACATTTCATAAACATTGGGTCAAAGTGGGTTAGGTGATGATGAGGATGAAAACATTGACCAATATTTGATTAAATTACTTGCCATGAAAACCGGAAGAAACTTTCATGTCTTAATCAACTTTAGTGTTAGCATGTGGATTCAGTTGAGAAGATTATTATTATAATATTGATCATATTTTTAATCATCCTCATCACTCAAAATTAGATTGATAAGTTAAAGACAAGTAGGTAAGTATTGACCATCCAAAAAGTAAAGATGACCACTAGTACAGAGGCTAAACTGTCCAGTTGACCCAAGATAGTAGTAAGAAGATGTGGGAATTCAGTGTCTCTCTCAGTAGTTGATTAATCAAGGAGATAGAAAGATAGATGATGATCAATATTATAATAAATATATACAGGAATATCTCTAATATTTTGATGGTCACTAAGTCCAAGGGTGACCAGTCTATTTACTAGAATGGTCAAAATTGTCTAAGTAACAATAAGGAGGCAAAACTGGATCACTATTCAATTCATACAGAGTGTATTGATTATACTGTTGATCATCATTATCCACATCATCATCATTATAATCTCAATCGACTATTGTTATTATTTTTTACTTCTTGTTGAGTAACTTAATATAATCATCATGAGGAGATGATGACGATAATAATAATGAATCTAATATTAGGTTATCATGGAACAGGAAAAAACATTGATTATTTCAGTCAATATGGTTTTGACTTTTGTCTTGTTGTTTACATTCTCATTGATAATCAGTAAATGGTCACAATTATTTTATGGTCAGTTAATTTCACCATCAAAACGAGTGCTGAGTCAAATAATTAAAAGGAGAAATGATGACCATTGGGATAAAGTTCTGGAAAAGTTTTGACCACTGAGAGTTTGACCCTGAACTTTTCTGTTTCATTATTAATGTTAGTTACAATTTTTTCTAATTGTCTTACGGAAAGAGTTTATTTTCATTTAATAATTAAATAAATTCTACAATGATTCCAAAATGAATATCATGTTACGTTTAAAAAAATATCTCTACGATCATAACAAACTTATGGATCAATAATGACCTTTTTTCGCTTCGTTAGATTTTTTTTATATTAATTTAACTGAATTAGAGCCTTTTTTGCACAATATAGTATTAATAGTTGAATTCATTAAATAGAGTAAATAATGACAATAAAGATGACGATTTAGATATCAAATGATCATTTGATGCTCATGAAAATCAATTGAAATTCTAGAAGATGAAGTTTCTACTTAGTCTCTCGGTTGTCAAACAGAGATATTCAGATAACTATACTCAATGTGTTCAATTTGAATTTGTAATTTTAGACAAAATTGTAACTTTTTATCATGTTTTCCCATTTAAATTGCTTCAGAATTTGATCCCATGCATCCCTATTGAAAAGCGATAGATGTACAAACAAAACATCAAGATAATAGTTCATGTATGTTACATGAACTTTAACTTGAATTGGAATTGGATTTTGATGCATCAGGTTATCATCATGTTCCATTGACCGTAAACATAAAAATAATATTGCTCTTTCATCATTCAATAGAAATTCTAACTACCATTCAAATAAAATATCATGATGCGATCTGAAGATTATCCATCGTTGGTAATACAGCAATGAGACAATTTGATTGTTATTTTAACTTTTGCACTTGGAATCAAATTACATACGTTGACAGGCAAGTTATAAACTGAACTGGATCAAATCCCATGTCTGATCATCTTCCATGGTTAAAATCACGATTCATATTTCAAGAAAAACTTTGATTCAATATTCAGATAAAAAGATAGTAAATCAAATTGGAATAAGAAATTCAAATGAGAAAAAAGTTTCATCTTTTTTTAGCTCATGAAATCTTGGCTTATCAATTTAGCTCCTTTTGAAACTTGTAATTTATAAATCAATCAATCACCTCATCATAATGTTGAAACTGTAATCACAGTCAATATTTAGTGTCATTGATTGTCACCTATCAATTTAATAACCAATTTACCTGGAAGGCTTTTTCTATCACTGAAACTCAATCATCGAATTGCTGAAATAACTCATGACAAAGTCTCATGGTGATTGAGTATCAAGGTAACAGGGATAATGTGTCCTGAATGAAAACGCAAATTAAGGCCAAATTTTCCGTCGGAAGTGCGTTTTACGCGAACGGTGAAAGTTCAAACGAAGAAATAATTTCATATTCAGAATTGGTGTTTTCTTTTGGATCAGCAATCGTACTTTGTATGGAGGCCATTTCTCTAGCAAAACGGATCATCAACTGTAAGATTAATCGTTTTAACTTGAGTTGTACTACTGTTGATTGTTTATAATTAAATGGTAGTAATTAGTATCATGGAAATGTTTCATTCTGTTTGCATTTCTTTGATTGTTAACTTTTAGTTTTCTACGATGAATTTTAATGAGATTTTGATACTCAATTGTTTGAATTAATTTATTTACATTTAGTATCACAATTATTTTTATCAACATGACTGATGAATGAATCCAAGCCTAACAATTAAATACTAATTGTTATTTTAATTGTAACTGAGACAACTAAAAGTGGAAAATTCTTTGAATTGTCTTGTATAATGATTACTTTTAATTCAGTTCTTCATTCATTTTCATTACGTTCAAAAACGTTACGATTTGTTGATTTCATTCGTTAATCATGTCGATTATCTTCAATTTAGATGATCAATGGGTGATTATCATGTAATCATCAAGGTGAATAATGATGAAAAAGGTATTTCTTCATGAGAAGAATAATTTATTTGCAAATTCTTTCTCGAATTAACTTTAGAAACATTTACTTTTCAAAGTGTTTCTGTTTCCATAGGTGTAAACAAATTTAACTCAGTTAAATTGTCTATTTGTTTAGCTCAACTGTTGTAAATCGTAAAGTATTATTCAGATAATAATAAATTTCAATCAAATTTAGAATCTGGACAATCAGTAAATTGCAATCAATAATTTAGATGTGACCTCTTCATCCCTCAATTTAAATTGAAAAATATTGCTTATTTTCATTGGTCATTCATGATTCCCTTTGCTGTTAAGTAAATTACTCAGACAATCAGATAATCATGATGCATGATTTTGATCATTTCATTGATCAAGAGGTAACAGAACTGAGAGAAATCAGATATCTGAATAATGCCCATGTAAAGTTCTGAGTTCAGCTCCTGACAAACACAAAATGTCACATCAATTGTGCTCATACAAGTACTAATCTGTCAAATTGACAATTATACACTCGATATTGTCAAGATAACTCTGACAATTAAAACAAATTGTTTAACTAGAATTAAATTTAACCAACTGGTTAAAAAAGCTTCTTTTCTCGATCTCTAATATCATTTACAATTCCGAGTTTCCAACTAATAATATGTACTAATGCTGAATCAAGAATTGTCTCTAAATTAGAACAGATAAAATTAATATTAATCGATGGCTACTTTTCTACGTTGATTCGAGTTTTCGTTACAATTAAATAATTTATTTCGGTAGATTGTTAATCGTCTTTCGAGTTCGAAACAAACTTTATACAACCTCAACAGTCTCGAACTTTTTTTCCTACAGCTCTTCAATTCTGAACTTCTCACTTATTAAGTATTCGACTTTTTTTTGGATAAAATTGTAACGATAAATTTTACCTCTTCATCATTTAATCAAGTTCCGATATATTAACATCCTGTCAAACCCTTATTTAGAACACTTCCTATTATTAATTACCATTGATTACTTTTCCTTTGTTAATTAACTAAATATGGTCAACACCATATTTAGACTATTCTTTTTCTCATTAATAACCAACAAAAGGTGAATCAACGTTTATCTCCCGATTCACTCATAGCTCCCTATCATCTAGTATAAAAGAACGAACCAATGTAATAGAATTAACTCAGTTCATCAGGATCAACAGTATCAACATAATTATCAGTGTTAACCAACATTTAATTGTAACCATCAACTTATTGAATTCATCATTAATAAATATAACCTTAAAATTATATCATTGTGTTTGTTTTCAACTAAGTCCGCTCGGTAACGTTACATTTGGTGGCAGCGGTAAAAGCAAACGTTTGCGAAATTTGCTATCAGTTTACCCGTGAGCAGTTCGTTGATCAGTGTTTTTTCGAATCGGTTAACTTCGGTTAGACTACATTCGTGTTGTGAATATAATCTATTACTTTAGATTATCATTCCTTGGACGGCGGTGAAGTGTGACATTCGTGTTGTGAATTCAACTCACCCGGTTACAATTCTGGTGCAGATTGTAAAATCTTTTCATTTCATTTATAAAATTTGGTTTTGAACGTAAACTGGTTGAAAATGCAGAACACCAGTGCTGATTACGCTTCAATGGATTTAAACGAGTTTACGAGAACTCTGAGAATGTTTGCTGAATCAACCCGATCCAACAATCCACCTCAAGTTAGACCGTTTCTTGGCTCACAGGCATGTGACATTTATGATTGGTTATCTGAATACGATAACAAGACTTCAGCCTCAGGCTGGGATGATGCTACTAAGTTAAGTAAGCTTTCTACTTACTTAATGGGATCAACTCTTTCGTGGTACCAAATTATGAAAGAAGGTAATAAACTACCATCAACTTGGCCCTTAATGAAAAAACTTCTTTTGGAAACCTTCAACCCATCAGAACAAGAATTGGAACTTGCTATTCAAATGTTAAAGCAACGAGAAGATGAAGATGTTATGGCTTATATTGAACGGTCAATTCATCTCTGTCATCGAGGGAAAATTGGACTCAAGGATATAATAAACAAGATTCTTGTTGGACTACAGCCATTATTACTTGCTGAATTAGGATCGTTAGTAGCTCAACCGATTACAACGATTGAAGAACTCAACAAAAGATTGGTCGAAGCGCAAAGAATCAGACGAATTCGAAACGAAGAACTAAAGTATTACTTCCAATCTTCTAATCACATTAACTCATCCTATGGCAACCAACAACTACCAAGATCAACTCCTTCATCAATGGCAGTAATATCAGCAACCAATCCCGAAAAATCTGATCTTGCAGAAATATTAAATAAAATAAAGGCCATCGAAGCTTGGATCAGTACTAATGATCAGAATAAACGGGATCGTACACGAATTGAGTGTCATTATTGTCACAAGTTGGGACACATGAAACGTGATTGTAGACAAAAAAGAAACGATGACGAGAAAAGACGAAGAGACCGATCTCAATCTCCATCAAGAGATTATCGTCAGTCTCAAGATATCAGAAATCGTTCTCCAACACCACACCCAGAAGGAAGAAGATCAAGTTGGGATAATCGAGATAATACCCCTCGTCAAAATAACAATGGCCCAGCTGCATTTGCGCTAAAAACTAATAATACTAATCAAGAAGACGAATCCGAAGCTATTGGACATCTCACTCCATGTTCTGTGGTAATCAAAGGTATTCCCCTGAATGGCTTAGTCGATTGTGGATCTCAAGTTTGTTTGATAAATAAAAACGTGGCTGAAAAATTGAACATTCATCTTACACCTTCCCCATCTTTCCAAGCAACTAGTGTTAATGGTGATCAAGTCCAAATCTTGGGAAAGGCTAGGATCGATTTAAGTATCATCATCAACGTAGAAAAGAGAACGAGTACTCTAATCGTCTTTGCTGTTGAATCAATCCCAAAAGATGCTGATATACTAATTGGCTCTAATGCTCTTTATCGGCTTAGCATCAACATCAGTGGCTCACGAAAAACCATTACATTTGAGCCAAGTGAAGGTAAACTTCATCTCAGTGAAAATTTAATCCTTCCACCTAGATCACAAACATTCACAACTGTGTCAACTGAAAATAAAGACTTTCGATCTAAAGGAACTTATATGGTTTACACACCTGATAACGTTTTCGAAAAGAACAAATTGTTAATAGCTAATAGCATTGTTACTATTAGACAAGGAAAAGCTGATGTTGAAGTTTGTAATTTCAGTCAAGAACCGCTGAGCTTATCACCAGGAACCGTTATCGGTACTTACGAGCAGAAAAGCAATGAAGATATTGACAACTCTAAGTCAGAAGATGATGCTAACACCAATCGAGGAATTTTAAGTGCTCAAAAGGTAAAGAAAGATGAAGATTTAACATGTGAAATAAAGTACTTCGATGGTAAAGTCAAAATTGGAACACAACTCGATGAACAACAAAAGAACCAAGTCATCAATTTGTTGAACGAGTATCGTGAAGTTTTTGCATTGAAACCCGAAGAAATAGGTCGAACAACCCAGTTTGAACACCATATTGACACAGGTGATTCTAAACCTATTACACAAGCTCCTTACCGTACATCACCAGAAAAGCGAGAAATAACAAATAAATTAGTTCAAGAACTAATTGATACATCCATCATACAACCATCATGCTCACCATGGGGTTCACCGATTGTTCTAGTCAAAAAGAAAACTGGTGATATGCGTTTCTGTGTTGACTACCGAAAGTTAAATGCCATCACGAAGAAAGACATCTACCCTCTACCTAACATCAGTGATGCTTTGGATTACTTGAGTGGAGCCTGCATTTTCACTAGTCTAGATCTCAAGTCTGGATACTATCAGATTGGTATAAAAGAAAGCGACAAAGAAAAAACTGCTTTTGTTACACCAGATGGAACTTACGAGTTCAATGTTATGCCCTTTGGATTAACTAATGCTCCTGCTACATTTCAACGCTGTATGGACGTTATCTTGTCGGGTCTTAAGTACAATGCTTGCCTTGTTTATCTCGATGACGTTCTCATCTTCAACAAAACATTTGATGAACACCTTGAAAGTCTAAGAAAAGTTCTAGATCGCTTTATCCAAGCAGGTTTAAAGTTGAATCTTTCGAAGAGTATGTTTGCTTTACCAGAAGTGACTTATCTTGGTTACAAGATAAGTAAAGATGGACAATATCCCGAACGGTCAAAAATTGATGCAGTAGCAAAAATGAAGGTTCCAACAACTGTTAAGGATGTTAAATCATTTGTTGCGTTTTGTAGTTATTATCGAAAATTCATCGATGGATTCGCAACTATCGCGAAACCGTTAACATCTTTAACAAAACAAGACGTACCTTTTGAATGGAAAACAGAACAGCAACAAGCTTTTGAAAAATTAAGAGACTCTCTTATTCAATCACCTGTTTTAGCTCATTATCAATCTGATCTACCTATTGAGCTAAGAACTGATGCTTCAGGGACTGGAATCGGTGCAGCTCTTCTTCAAAAACATGACAATGGTTGGAGACCAGTTGCTTATGCAAGTAGACAATTGGATAAGTGTGAGGAAAATTACAGCATTAGTGAACAAGAATGTCTGGCAATTGTCTTCGCTGTGGAAAAGTTCAGAAACTACCTAGAACATAAACAGTTCACTGTTATAACTGATCATTGTGCTCTTTGCTTTTTACAAACAAAAGCTAAACTACCAAGACGCTTGATACGGTGGTCATTACTTCTTCAAGAATTCGATATGACGATAGTGTATAAAAGTGGTAAACATCATGCTGATGCTGACTGCCTAAGTCGTTATCCTGTAGATTTACCAACAAACATGGATGAATTTGAAGATCGTGTACACTGTTTCTCAGTTTCATGTGAACTAACAACTGAAAAAATAAAAGGTGAACAAGAAAAAGACTCTCTGTGCCAAGAGGTCATGTTCAATTTAAACCGGATAGAAGAACTATCAAATAAAAAAAGAAAACGATTTGAAAAATATGTCAACAACAACGGAATCTTATACAGAAAAATTTGGTTTCAAGGAAAAGAAAGTAAAGTGATAGTGGTTCCCAAATCACTAAGAAAAATAATTTGTGAAATTAATCATGACTCTGTCTTTGCTGGCCATCAAGGGATTACTAAAACCTACGAAAAGATAAGAAACAAATTTTATTGGCCCGGAATGGTATCATATATAAATAATTTTGTCTTATCGTGTCTCCCGTGTCAAACGAAGAAAAGTCCACATTGTGGAATGAGTGGCAAATTGGTACCATCTACAGTAACCAAACCGTTTGAACAAATAGCCATCGATTTAATCGGTCCACTACCACCATCAGGAGGTAAAAAGTACATTATCGTCGCAATAGATTGTTTCACCAAGTATGTAGAAACAACTGCAGTATCTTCACCTTCTGCTCAATGTACTGCTACTTTTATAATCAACAACATCTTTTGTCGATATGGTACACCTGGAACTCTTTTGTCTGACCAAGGGACGAATTTTACGAGCAAACTTTTGGCCGATATAAATCGATCATTGTCCATCAGGCATAAACGAACAACGGCTTACCACCCGCAAACCAATGGACAAGTTGAAAGAGTGAATGCTACTCTGAAAAACACACTTTCAATGTATGTCAACGCATTCCACTCCGACTGGCATAAGTATTTACCGTTTGCAACATTTGCTTATAACTCATCTTATCATTCAGCTATTCAAATGTCACCCTTTGAATTACTATTTGGAATGAAACCAACAACACCGGAAGATTACAACATCCCAGTTGATGATAATCACGATGCTGAACAACGAACTCAGTTTGTTAAAAGCAAATGGCCTGAGATAAGACAAATGGTACAAAATCACTTAGATTCTGCTAGGAGTCGTTATACACAAAATTATAATGAGACACATGATGATAACGAATTTCAAGTTGGCGATCTTGTCCTAGTTTTATTTCCCAATCCAACACCCGGACTTGCAAGTAAGTTCTGTCATAAGTATCATGGTCCTTACAATATCATCGAAAAGGCTGGCCCATTGGTATACACGGTAAAGGAAATAAACTCGAATTCTAAACCAATTAAAGTGAATATCCAGAGACTAAAAAGATACTTCTCTAGAGAAGTAGAAGAGAACGAAAACGACGAAAACAACGAAACACTTCCAGTCACCCCAGTTTTTCCCGAATCAGATAAAGAAATTGGACAAGAAGAAGAAACCGAGTTAATAAACACGTTATCAACAGATAAATCAAACTCTAGTCTTAGCCAATGGTTCGATACTCGAGAAAGTTTTGATCTTTTTAGAGATAATGAAAGACCAATGACAAGTACTCCTGCCAGACCTAATCCACCGGGAATGCATTTGTGTCAAAACTCGACATATGATATCAATAGTCCCAGAGTTTGGCGAGAAAAATGTCAATACGAACCAGAAGTTTCGACTTCGACAACTGACTGCTCAGACTGTGGAAAACCCCTTCCACCATGTTTAGGTGCTATTAAAAAACGAGTAAGATTTGAGCTCTCAAACCGGTCAGGAGAATCGACAGAAGTGACAGATCAAAGTGACAACAGAGATGCTGATTATGATCAACCAAAAACAACTTCTAAAGTTATAAGAAATGAGCCTGTAATAACAAGATCAAAGAGTAAAACAGGTTTACCACTAGTGTCTATGATCTTAACATCACTTCTTTGTATCATGCCTACATCAGCTAACTTTCACCCAGTAAATCCAATTACATGGAGACAATCAAGTAGACCTGTTGTTCAGTCAGAAGGTGAAATTCATGCATTCGTTACCGTTAAAAACGTTTGTGAGACCATGGCATCAGAAATTCATGTTCCTGTTCTACAACGTGATAAATTTAAATCTTGGTGTGATGCTATGTATGAAAAATCGATCATCAATCCAATTAAGAATCATTGTGTGATGCAACAGAATAAAGTAGAAAAAAGAGCTGTTATAATCACAGCAACAATAATAGGCGTTGCTATGGCTGGAATAGGCGTCACCGCAGCTCTTACTCACCATGGTTATCAGATTCAAGAACTTCAAGAACAATTACCTAAACATAAAGTAATAATGGAAGAAATGTCAAAAGTTATCAATGATCTACAATACTCATTGAATAAACACTCATCTGTGATTAACAATAACACCAAACGGCTCGATAACTTGGAAACAAATCTTCTACACACTATTTTAACTACATCTGGAATAGCCAACAGATTTGAATCACAACGAATCCAGTTGAACGACATCTTTAAACAAATGCAAATCCACAAGGTCAGCAGTCAAATGTTCTCGTTCCTCAATCTTTCAGCGGAGGAAGAATTTAGATATCCTCACGAACTCATGTCAATAGACAAGTGTTTATTCGATACAAAGAAACACGAATTACATCTTCCCTTACATGGATTCGAAAGAAGCTATCGATACTTTTGGCTGAAGCTGATCCTTTCTGGCTACGAGTAGATAAAGAAAAATGTATTAGATATGTTGGTCCTAAATTTGTCCTCAACGACAAAATTTCAAAAACTGTTTGTCGAATCCAAAATCAGGCATTACAGATGGGTCCCATTATAATCACCAAGAACTTTAATTGTGACAAAGAAATTTTAGGCATAGATAACTTTTGGAAACCGAAAGAATGCCCTGAAGGAATTGATAGTGATCTACAAATCAAAATCAAATCAGAAAAAAGATTAGTCTACTGTTACGGACATTCCATCATAATGGCAAATAAGAACATGAGCTGTCCAAATTTGGTATTCTCATTTCCTTCTACTCTTCCATTAACAATAGACAATGAAACTTTCGACTACTATCGAATCTATCATTCAGCCAAATTAGAACAAATTCCAGCTGATGCCGAAACAATTAATCATTTCCTTTTTGCCGGACAAACTCACACTCAGCTCTTAGAAATGGTTAAAATCTCTAATTTTGATAAATCATTCATTGCAATCGTTCAAAGCAATCCTTTTACAAGTACTATTGCTTTCATCATCATCATCACAATCTTACTAATATTCATATACATCATTTACAAGAATTATCAGTTACTTCTCAACAAAATAGTGTCCTCAGATAAAAGAACAAACCAAAACGTCACTAATTTGGAAGACATGGAAATGCAACAAATCTATGAAACACCAGAAGTAACAGATGATCCATCTTCACAACCAAGTCAAAACAAGACAAAACTAAAACTTCTCTTCAGATTGAAACATGAAAACCCTGAAAATTAAGGTCATTTTTACAAATTTATAACTCCGCCCTCGCTAACTTTAAAAATCAACAAAAATAGATTTACATAGTTTAGACCTTACCATATCAGAAAATATATAATCTTTGATAAAATCGACGCGGGTATGACGGGTGGTCAAAACTCGAACACCTAAACCAAATCACAAATCACAGTTTTGATCAACAATCATCACCATTTATCCAATCATTTAATTCAGTTTTTGCTCATTCCTAAAACTAAAACATAGTGATAGTGGTATAGTAGGGTACTGTGAAAATACACTCATAAAAAAGTGAACTTTAATGAATATCGTAAAATATGAATGAAAAGACTAGCCAACGTGAGCCAAAACAAAAAAAACGCGGTCAGAATAATCCATATACCAGTCTAAAATGTGAAAGTTTATCTTCATCAAATTGGCGACCAACATCTTCTGAGACTAAGATTCCAAAAGATCCACGACTTTGTAAAGACAATTACTGAAACAAGAGCCTGTTTCATCTTCTCTTTATCAACTCCTCCCTTTCATTTTGGAAATCTTAGGAAATCACCCAAGCATCACAAAAAGATGCTCTATCAAATTAAGTGTTCCATAAAGCTGTATCAATTGGTGCCCGCTGGTGCTGACAGGTCAAAAAAGGATTTTGTTGATAATCAATGAAACAAGGGACTGTTTCAGCTTCTAGTCGAGGGAAATGTAACGATAAATTTTACCTCTTCATCATTTAATCAAGTTCCGATATATTAACATCCTGTCAAACCCTTATTTAGAACACTTCCTATTATTAATTACCATTGATTACTTTTCCTTTGTTAATTAACTAAATATGGTCAACACCATATTTAGACTATTCTTTTTCTCATTAATAACCAACAAAAGGTGAATCAACGTTTATCTCCCGATTCACTCATAGCTCCCTATCATCTAGTATAAAAGAACGAACCAATGTAATAGAATTAACTCAGTTCATCAGGATCAACAGTATCAACATAATTATCAGTGTTAACCAACATTTAATTGTAACCATCAACTTATTGAATTCATCATTAATAAATATAACCTTAAAATTATATCATTGTGTTTATTTTCAACTAAGTCCGCTCGGTAACGTTACAAAATGGTTCACGATTCATGAAGACAAACGATTAAATGAAATACAATCATTTTCTGTAATTTTAATCAATCATGCAATCAAATTTGTCTGACAATTTATTCTGAATTTGTGCTAAGTTGATCAGGTATGCAAATTGTTTTCTCATTTGGTGTCAATCAAATGTGATTTTTTTTTCAATCTCGATTTTAATAATCAATTAGTATGACAATAGACTAAAAATTAGAGTACATATTAGACTCACTAGACTATCATTACTTCAGCCAGTTAATCATTTGAAAAAAGTATTTTCTGCGAGATGATTAAGCAAACAATTTATATGAATAGCTGAGTCTCTTTATTCATTTCTCATATTAAACCCTCAGGCAATATTCAGATTTACATGTTATCACTTTACACTAATGTATAATCACCATAATAATCATCAGTGAATATGGACTGAAATGAAAATGAGAAATAATCAGTTTCCATTGGAAATCAGTTTCCACCATAGTTACCTTGATTCACTTTCATTGTATTAAATATCATTATCTTATCAAATATTATATATCATCAACTGAGTAAGTTATTCAATTCAGTAAATTTGCAGACATCATGATTTTCAGTAGCAATTCATGTAACTCCATTACTGTATTAGAATATTAAAAGTTAACTTCAACTCTACATTCCCATGAAATAAATCATTACATTCAGATATTATTATCATGTTAACCATCATCATGATTATTATTATGTCGGAATGTATATCAATCCATTTAATGATGTTCTCAAAATTGAATTGGATTAACTTAATGGTCGATTCATTCATGGTTATGATTATATATATATATTTAAGCGGGGATGAGAATTGAACAGAATGTTCCTTGTAAATCCTGAATTTCCTAATGAACTTTACCAGAATAGTTTTTCAATCTTTCCACTTGAATAGAAACTCATTATTTATATTTGAAACAACTCTCACCACCTACAGGGAGTTGAATTTATATGAATATTTTCATGATTAAAATGTTGTTTATCATTTTTATACCTCATGATTATCCTTTTTTTTCAGTAGGTAAAACATTTTAAACCAATTAAATACAAACATTAACATGGTTAAACTGACAGAGATAAAAATAGTTAATCATTCCCAGTGGGTGACGATTCATAATCAAACAGTTCATATCGTTTGCATGATTATTATCACCATGAAATCCATACACAGATAATAAAAGCCATTAGATAAAAATTAAAGACACCAATTGATTGTGATATTACTAAATCATTTGACAGAATTGAATATCCATCATGATCAATTGGTGATCTATGGATGATGGTGATTAGTTTAATCCGAGGGATCAACTATTAATATTATCTGAAAGGTTGAATAAAAGTATCAGATTAAAAATCTCATTGAGATTTTCCATCAATTGCAACAATTTAAAGCTCGTTAACGATCAATTATCAATCAATCAATGAGATAATCTTAATGATAATCAGAAAACAACATTCGGTAAGATTGGAATGAAACAGTTAATGACATTTGATTATTTCTTTTTCTTGTCACAACCCATTTATATCTTTTTTTAAACTTTAATCTTAATCTTAATCTTAATCTTTTATATGGTCACTATTCCCTCATAATTATTGCTTTCGGCTATTTAGATTATCTCATGTACTTCCTACTCTCTTTATTCAGTTAATTGGTTTTGACTCTGATAGAAATGTCACCAATCTGATTTACTTAGAAAAAGATGAGATTAACAGAAAAGATTGTGTTTGATCAATAAGATAGTAGCTGATAATCATCATGATCATTTGAATCGTTTCATTGAGCTACTACATGGATAATTTATCAGAAAAAGAATAAAAAAAACCCGGAAAAGTAAAGAATCATCAACGTTTACATTTGATAATATTAATAGAAACTCAGATATTACATTGGATTAAATGAAAAAGAATTTGAAAAAAAAAGAAATACAAGATGATTTTCTTGTTATTCTCATGAATAAATAAATTGCTCTTTTAATGAACATTGAGATTTCTTTGTATAAGTTTATGGTCAAGGTGAAGGTCAAGTCTTTATTCATCTTCATCTTCTCTCTTTTCTATCTCTCTCTCTCTCTCTCTCTCTCTCTCTCTCCTCTCTCATCATCTTCTTAATCCACACTCAGTCCAACCCCCTCCCGATCTCTGGATCAATCAAGTACCAGGTATGAAGAGACCGGTCTTGGCCCGTCTTCTTATTGACCTTAACTGCCCAGAGGTTTTAAAGAAACCAAATACCTCAATGATTACATGTGGTCAATAATTTTCATTCCCAATGGTTGAGCTTCAGTAAATTTTAATAGTCAATTTAATCACCATTGTGTGATTAGAGTAAATTTATCTCATTTTCATGGGTAATTAGCTGATTGCTATGAATTGGAAACACAATAGTTAACCAAGAACTGAATAACCAAAGTTTCACTTAAAACTGAATTTCTCATGCACCACAAATGAAAATGATACACTCTTTGAATTAATAACACAAAATAACCAATAATTATCAGTTAATTGTCATTCAATTAAGTTTACGTATGAATTGGTAAAAAAAAATTAACTACAGAGATCATCTTGATATTGTTATGTTGTTAAACATGTTGGTTTTTATTGAAATTGAATTGATAATGAAAGTGAGTTGAGTTGATTAGGTGAAAATTGTAATAATTTAATCAAACGATGACCCGTTATTATACATCCTGTGCAAGTAAATTATTACCTGAGGTGGGTTAAGGTGGGTTAAGGTGGGTGATTGTGATGATTGATTAACCACTGAACGGTCTGGCAGTGGTTGATGAAACCAAAGTTGATCTCATTCGGTTCATGAGGTTGGTAATGTCGGTTGTGATTCGGTTAACTCGAACTCTGTGAATTTTGAAAGGAAACAAAGTTTTATTAGTTTGTTGTTGACTTAAATTGTTGATCACAATCAATCAGTTTATTTACCTTAAACTTTCAAAGAAAGCGTTGCTTGGATAGCCAGCAGTTCCTGAGCCATCGTCAGCGGGTGGGGCAGAAGCTGAAGATGCAACAGCTTGAAGGGCTCGAAGTCGATTCTGAAGACGTTGTAAATTGTTTTGTACTCCTCGTAAATAGGATCTCATTGATCGCATCATAGCGGCGGTCATGTATCGTCGATTGGCCATCAAATCTTCAATTGATTGCTATTGATTAGATTAGAGGTGGAAAATGGTTAGAAATGAGGAGAAAAGTGATTTAAATGGTCAAGACTTACATCAAGATTGTGAATGGTCATTTCGATTTGATCAACCATACCAGCAATTTGCTCATTTTGACGGGCATCAGTTGAACTGGGCTCAATAGCGGGCTCTTCTGAACCAGCTCCATAAGAAAGTGGACTCAAAGTGGATGCAGCATCATCTTTCAAGTCAGTATTGAGATAACCTTTTATCTGTTGTTCAAGGTCAACAAGTAATTTGGTTGCCTGGTTGATTGGCTCAGCAAGATAAGCTGAAATATCTGAGCTGGAGGATGAAGCAGAGGCGGCAGCAGTTGCTTCAGGCTTAACCTCATCAGCTTTGACAGGAACAACCTTGATGGTTGGTGCAGCGAGAGCAACAGCTACAGGAACAGAATCAGCAACTGGAGCCACTTGGGGTGAATTCTTGGCAACTGAATCCTCTGAAACTCCTGCTGAGTATTGAGATGGAGCTTCAGTTTGAACTTCAGCAACTGATGGCGATGCAACTGGAACCTCAGCAACTTTTTCTGAACTTTCCACTTTCTGAACTTTTTGTACAGTTGAAGATTTACCTTCATCTGATTTACCTTTTTTTACTTTCTTTTCGGGAACTGAATCAGAGATAATTGTTGACACAGTGGCGAGTTTGTCAACTGAAATTTCATCCTGATTAGAGACCACTGGTGATTTTGATTTATCAGCCACTGGCGAGATCTCATCTAAGCCAACTGATGAAACTGGAGCAGCAACTAAATCATTGACAACCGAATTACCTTCAACTCCATCAACTGATGGAACGACAGTTTCTGATTTAGATCCATAGAAAAGGATTGATTCAGTTGATCCACTTGATTTTGATTCAACTGATTCAACAACAGGTCCAGCAACAGGTAAACCATTACCTTAATTGTAATAAGAGAGAAAAAAATTAATCGAATAACCAAAAAAAAACAGTCACCAATTAATTGTAGAAAATTATGTTCAATTAAATATTCCATGTTAATTTCAATTCTAATAAAAGTTGAATCAGTAATCAAGTGACTTATCAATCAACTTGATTCCAGGATTAGATGAAATTATTAATGAATGAATAAAAATCTTACCGATTACAAAAAGAGAAACAATAAAGATTGAGATGATTAATCCTTTCATTTTGATTGAGTTAATTATTGTAACAACACTTTCGCTGATCACAATTGGAAAAAAAATGTTCCCGTTTCAATTGAGCACAATTAAAGTTTTTCAAGTTAACTGATCCCAGAGTGAAGTTTAAATGTAAATGACTTTCACTGGAGTATTTGGTTTCTTTATAACCTGTGGTGGGCAGTTAAGGTCAATAAGAAGACGGGCCAAGACCGGTCTCTTCTTACCTGGTACTTGGTGGATCCACAGATCGGGAGGGGGTTGGACTGAGTGTGGATTAAGAAGATGATGATGAGATAATAGAGAAAGAAGAGAGAAAAGGGAGGAGGTAAAGAGAGAGAGAGATGATTAAAGATCAGAGATGAAGATGAAGATGGAGAATTAGAAAAATACTTACCTTTACTTTCCCCTTGATTCTTGCAAAGAAAATCAATAATCCGGTTGTTTGAGATCATTGGAATGGCCACAAAAGGGCAATACATTTATTCATAAGATTAACAAGAAAAACATCATTTATTATCTTCCTTTTTTATTTCTTTTCGGAACTTTTATCAATCTTCATCTTCATATTTCATTTGATTCTTTTTGATTTTTCCGGGTTCCATTATCATCTTTTTCTAATAAAATTATTCCAATTCTAATGATTGATTCAAATAATCATCAAGATAAATTCTCGGTGAGTCTCTTGTTCATTTAATTAACAGATCTGTTAATCTAAACTTTTTCTAAAGATTGGTGACATTTCTATCAAAGTCAAAGCAATTAATATGAAGGAAAGTAGGAAGAGAATAGGAAGTACATGAGATAATCTAAATAGCCGAGAGCAATAATCATAGTAGAATGGTGACCATGTGAAAGATGAAGATGAAGATTAAAATGGAAAAAATAAAAAAGTAAAAAAGCTAATCAAATGTCATTGATATTTAGCGTAATCACAAAGCTTTTAATCCAACCCTTTTATCTCTCAATTTGAATTATTTTCTTTTCTCAACCCTTTTTAATGTCTGAAGAGGTAAAAGGGCAATGGCTTCCAATTTTATTCGATTACTGAACTTCTTTTTTCTTATATCTTTTTGATTGTGCGTTTCACTTTAATGAGCGGGTTGAGAGATTAAGTTGTACCGGAGTCTCAATACAAGTGGAGTTTCTCGCGCTTTTTCACTAATTTACTTCTTTTATGACACTTGTATTTCTAACTCTTATTAGCTTATTAACTGACATTTTTTTTATACTCTCATTACTGAATTATGTCGATAAATAGCTTTACAAAAGGTCTTTTGACTTTAATCTTTGTTACCAGAGTTTTTTTTTGCTCATTTGAAAAAGTTAAAGAAGTTCTAATCCACGAGTATTAAATTGATATCTCTGTGGAAAAGTTGACCTTGACCGCATGACTTGAGATCTGAAGGAATTTAATAAGATCCTATCAATATGGTCCAGGACGTCTATCATGACCTCTGCATAGGTCCACCTCGCCCTCTCATTGGTGGACCACCACCTCCTCTACCCCCTTGGACCATCACCGCCACCACGACCTCGACCACTGCCCATATCACCGTCTCTAGGGCCAAAACCTCCTCGGCTACCTCCCATTCCTCCACGGCCCATTCCACGGCCACCACCTCGATCACCGGAGCCACCGCGACCTCCGCGCATACCTCCTCCATTACGTCTCATACCATCTCCTGCCATCTGTATTAATGGAAAATTTTCATTTATTTTGGCGCCTTTAAAGGTAAAATCAAGTTAAAAGCTAAACACATAAAATAGAATTCTGTGAAAAACAGAACGCAAATTTATCGCTTTTGAAACTATGCTCACTTGTCAAAAGATTTTGTAACAAAAAAAAACTCTAGTCGATTGGTACTCAATGGAAAATTCAAAATAAAAGAAAAAGAAAAAGTTACCTCTGAATGCAGTGAACCTCCATCTGAACCGCCCGGAGCTCCTCCAGGTTTTGGTGCTTGACATCGATTACATTCTGTCCTCCATGCGAAATTATTGTTCCCACAACTTGGATTAGGACAATTCCAGTCTCCATCTCTACCACCACCTCCAGATCGACCACCAGGCCCTTTAATAGAAGATAAGAAAAAAAAGAGAAACATATGAGTATCATGGTAAAGTAATCTCAGTAAATTAAAAAAACTAACCTCCGGGTCCACCTCCACCTCCGCGCCCAAATCCTCCACCCATGGGTCCACCTCGACCTCGACCTCCTCCACTGCCTCCTCCTCTACTTCCACCACGAACAAATCCACCTGGTGGTACTTTTCTTTGAGCCATTTCTACTTTAATTGTATTTCCCCACAGTTCTTTACCATTAAACCATGATATCGAGGAATTGGCAGTTGGAGGATCATCATAAGTTACAGTGGCTTCTCCTTTGCTTTGACCAGAGTCTTTATCTCTATAGATCCAAATTTTATCTCTACCAGTTTTTTTATCTTTCTGTAATATAAGAAAACAAAAATTAACATTGATTCAAATTGTATAAGATGAAGAAAATTACTTACTTTTATTAAACCAATGGAGCCAAAATATTCGGCAATATCAGTCTCAGTGGCTGTTTTTGGTAATCCCGAAACAAATACAGTGTCATGCATGTATTCAGCTAAAAAGAAAAAAGTGACAATGAGTTTAAACAAATCAAGTGACAAAAATACAAAATAAAACAAAAAATACAAACCTCCATGAGCTGAGTGTGAAGGTGGTCCCTGTGACTGATATCCACCGCCATAACCTCCTTGGGATGCATGTGAAGGTGGTCCTGGTGGTCCTTGTGATTGATATCCACCACCACCACCACCGCCACCATACCCTCCTTGAGCTCCATGTGAAGGTGGCCCGGGTGGTCCTTGAGATGAGTACCCACCTCCTCCTCCTCCACCACCACCACCACTACCATAACCGCCAGCAGTTGAATGTGAAGGTGGTCCAGGTGGACCTGGTGGACCCTGAGATTGATAACCACCGCCACCACCACTACCATAACCTCCTCCACCTCCATAGCCTCCACCACTAGGAGGATAACTAGAAGATGCATATCCACTAGAATTGTACCCGCCTGGAGCTGAATTAGATCCATATCCCCCTGCCATATAGCCTCCGCCATGAGAACTGCCAGAAGCACCATAGCCACTACTTTCATATGTGTCCATGTTTATTTTGTTTGAATAGACTTTCAAACAACTTTAAAAAAGAAAATCACAATTTAAATTTAGACAATAAGTTAATTAAATTTATTAATAATAAACCCAAAAAATAAATATTCCACAGAAACAAAAGAAAAGGATGAAAAGAGAGCAACTCGAAGGGAGAATGTGTGATACATACAATTGGCACGCGAGTCGCCACCTCTGTTTCTCTTTCTTTTGTTCGATTACAAGTGAAAAGAGATTCAAGAGATGAGAAAAGTAAGAGAGAAAACAGAGGTGGCGACTCTTCTTCGAGATTGTTTGCAAGGAAAAGCTTATTCTTTGGTAGGAGGAGAAGAATATCCGCAAGTGCGCAGATTACAAATATGTGTATCTGGTATTACAATCGTAGAGAGAGAGAGAGAGACGGTAGAGAACAAGAAAGACAGAGGTTAGAATTCAAGAGAAAGGGAAGAGAGAGAGAGAGAGAGAGACTGAGCTCTTTACAACATGAGAGCATTTATTACAAATTTTCATAGGGTCGGTCTCTCTCCTTGGTGCTAACCCATTCAAATAGCTTACATTTGGTAGGCAAGTCTGTTAAATATTCGGTTAGCAGGAAGAGAGAGAGAGAGAGAGAGAGAGAGAAAAGGAAAATTGAATCGGGATTTAAGGTCGATTATTGCGTTGCCAGAATGATGGTTTATTCCATGGGCAATATCGAAGTGTATGAGCTTTTGCTCCACCGCCATTCTGACAAATGGGACAATTGTAACAGCGAAGAACAGGACAGATAATGTTACCCTCTGGACATTTGAGAATGTGACTCTTGTAAAATGCCGGTGGATGACCATTGTTTTTACAGAAAACACATCGGTGCAAGTTGGATTACGTCGACGAACCCTTGGTGGAACATAAGAAGCTTGAAGACCATTTAAAGTACTGTTAGCAGCCAATGAATTATCAGAGTTATTATAACTACTATTGACCATAGAATGATGATTGTTATTATTACCAATACCAAAGGAATTATTGGTATTATTATTGATGGTGTTTGGATTAGTCGAGTGTTGTTGATGTCCAGTGGTAAGATTGTTATGATAATTATTGGTATTATCTCTGTTGGAATTAGTTGCAGGATTGATGGAATTATAATTATGCGAGTTAATTTGATTGTTATTGGTGTTTGATAAGTGATTTGAATTTATATGATTACGGGGAGTGACCGAGAAAGAAGAAAATAAATCCCTGGTTCCAATAGGAGGGCAACTTCTCGGTGGAGCGATCCATTGATTGTTATAATCATAACTGTTTAATCCTTTGGTATTAAATGGGTTTGAATTAATACCATTGATTGCATGAGTTAAATTACTAGAATAGAGGCCACCACCATTACCATCAACACCAGTGGTACCTCCAATGGTACCACAATTAGAATTGTTGTTAACACTATTACTATTATTAGTAATATTATTGTTATTCTCACCAGCGGGTGTAAGATTAGAGGTAGAATTTAGATTACCACTAAAATTGAACAATCCATGTTGATCATTGGTTGACCATCCACTTGAAAAGAGTCCATTAAACCGATCTACCAGTAGATTGGAATGAGAAAATTCAGAAGCCTTGAGATTGAAATCAATGGGCTCCGAGAATTTGGGTGGACGACGCTTAGAAAAACTATCCATTGCCATTGGAGAAGAAGAAGATTAGATGGAAGATTAGATGAGGAGAGACAAAGATTAAAGATGGAGATACACAACACACAATAAAGAAGAAGAAGAAGAAAAAAATAATCAAATTCTAATCAAAGGCAGAAAAACGAACAATCACAAAATGATTAGATTATCTAATGAGAGAAGGTAAAATTTAGAGAATAATCAATAAATTGTTGACAAGGTAAATAAAAGAATAGAATAAAATTACTCGGTGATTAACTGTAAGGAAAAGATTTGATTAAACTGATTAAGATTCACATTGACTGTTTGGCTTTTTAATAAGCAGATTAACAAGTGATCAGGCTCATTGTTTTTCCCTCCAACTTTTCACAATCTTAACCATTGATAAGAGAAGAGGGAAATTAATTTGTTCTTTCGTTGAAAGAGAACAAATTGACTGGAGGGAGAATGAGGGAGAACCAGGAACGAGAGAGACACTTTTCTTCTTATCGCAACTGTAACATTGTCTCTTCGTAATCATCATCATTTTTTTCATCATCTTCTCATCATTTTCTCACCAATCGTCATGCGAACATAATTATTGGTATTTGTTTGTTGTTCTAAAAAGCTCATGACTCATACATTTGTTTTTCCCTCATTTGTGTTTCTTGCAATTCTTTCCCTTGGCTTTTAATTGTTGACAATTAGGTTCATCAAAAGATGTTATTTCTTTTCGTTTAAATTGTTTCTCAAACAATTAGACCAACCACAGAGTCTAATTAGTTGACAATCTCAAGGGAAACAAATTGTAATTTCTTCAAAATACCACAAAAAGTGAGATGAAAAATTTAATCTTCTTTTCTATTGGTCATCAAATTAACATTTTCACATCTATTGGTTAGTTTTGATTCTCTAACAGATTAATCAGATTAGATTGATTATTGATCTTGTTTGGTGATTATGATTGGCAACTTTTTCCTTCCGTTCAATGTTTTTCTTTCAATTTGATTTTCGATTTTTTTTCTCGAAAACAATCAACTTGATTCTCTTCTTCTTCTTTTAATCCATTGCCGTAATCTCAACGTTCCAAACTTAATTTCTTAGTTATTGAATAATTGATTGTTAATCGAACTGTCATTTCGTTTTTTTATTCTTAATTGTTGAATTACTTTGATTCACTTTTCAGTTGTGGGTTAAAATTGTCTTAGTTAGTTAACCAAGAAAACAAAAACAAACTAATGAAAAATTTTAAGCGCAATTTTTTAATTATTGATTCAACATAATTGCTAATCCGAAAAATGAATGAAAAGATGTTACAATATTCAGATTATTGCAAAAGTGAAAAAAAGTTATAAGATTTCAGAAGATGTTTAATTTAAAGTTGAAGTTGTTTCGCTACCTCCCACGGGAACCCTTCCCTTCCAAAGTGACCCCAAACTGCCGTTTTTGAAAAGATCGGTTTTCGAAGACCCAATTCCCTGAAAACAAAAATGGAAAACAAAAAGTTAGTGAAAAAAAAGTTGAAATTATTTTCTCTGGTGGTTAAGGAGAGAGATGAGAGAAATAATTACTTAATAATTGTTCCAGGTCTGAGGTCAAAGTTTTTCATAACTATATCATGCAGTTGTTTTGACGATAAAGATGAAGTTCCATAAGAAAATACTGTAACTGAAAGAGGCTCTGAGATACCAATGGCATATGAGATCTAAATTAATGAAATAAGAGATTTAATTAAATGTCAAGAGATTAATGAATGAACAACGATTAATTAAATGAGTCAGATTACTCTTGTTTATATTATCTTGTTATCGGTTAATATTTACCTGGACACTACATCGTCTGCATAGTCCACTTTTAACAAGCGATTTAGCGACCCATCGAGCGGCATAGGCTCCAGATCGATCTACTTTAGTAGCGTCTTTACCAGAAAAAGCTCCTCCTCCGTGAGCACCCCAACCTCCATAAGTATCGACGATTATCTTACGTCCAGTGAGACCGGCATCAGCCTGACAGAGGGTAAAAAGAGAGCGAGAGAGAGAGAGAGATAATATCAATAAATGATTGATTGATCCAATATTTAGAAGCGTATCTTTCGTGTTAACTGAATAAAAAGTCACTTAAATAGTCAACTTACCAATGGACCGCCAGTGATGAACTTCCCACAAGGATTGATGTGATAGATTGTTTTATCATCCAAATATTTGTCAGGAATAACAACTTTAATCACCTTTTCCATAATTTCTTTCTTAAGTTGATCCATTTCAATCTCTGGTGAATGTTGAACAGAGATAACAATAGTATGAACTCTTGATGGTATAGCGGCTCCTTTATCGAAACGATATTCACAGGTAACCTGAGTTTTGGAATCAGGTCGAGCCCAAGCAAATGTACCATCACGTCTAAGTTGAGATAATTTTTCATTCAATTTATGAGAAAGAACAACAGTTAAAGGCATACACTCTTCAGTCTCATCAGTAGCATAGCCAAACATTAACCCTTGATCTCCAGCACCTAAATGTTCATCATCTTTATCAGTCCAAACACCTTGGGAAATTTCTTGAGCTTGATGTTCAATGGCAACCAGAACATTACAAGTTTTATAATCGAAACCTTTATCACTACTATCAAATCCAATGTGTTTAACTGTTTGACGAACAACATCTTGATAATCAACGTGAGCAGAAGAGGTAATCTCGCCAAAAACCATGACTAACCCGGTTTTACTAATAGACTCACATGCAACCTTAGCATATGGATCCAATGCAAGGTGAGCATCCAAAACAGCATCACTAACCTGGTCACAAAGTTTATCTATTAGTGCATAGCAACAAAGAGAACAATATAACACAAATAGAAAAGGTTAAAAATAACAACACAGTAAAATAATTAAAGAGAACAAAAGAGAAAGAGAAAGAGAGAGAGAACAAAAGAGAACAATAATAAAAAAAGAAATTCTAATTTACCTGGATGTCCCTCTCCCACAGATTCAGAGGTGAACAGGAATGTACCATCGTCATCAATTGAATTCATCCTGATTGAAATTCGATCAAATTGATTGTTAATTAGAAAAAAATTTAGAAGATGAAAAAAATTTAATCAATTGTGATAAAAGAATGAGATAAAACTACAATTAGACCAAAGGATGAAGACACCACGAGGATTTAAGGAGTAAAAGTAACAAGATAAATGAAAATTCATCTCGGAAATGCTGAGAAAGAAAGAATTCCATCAACGCCATCTATTGTTTGAAAAGAATAGAAGTTAATTTATTTTCTTTAATTACAATTAATCATTTTGTTTAGAAAATGGATTTTTAATTGTTACCAATAAATCAGTGTAACTGTCAATTAGCTCGTATATTGTATTTACTTAATATCGTTTTAATGTTTTAACTTTAGTTCAGAACTTTGGTTTAATCTTAACAACGACAACAATCAACTTGAATGTACTTGAAGTGAATTAGCTGATAATTAATTTGTTCCGATAACAATTAAAATTAAAGAATAACTTTTACCTTGAACCTTAATTGTTAAAAAGTTGGAAAGAGGAAAACTAATCTATTTTAATTGTTGTTGTTACTTAATATCATATAAGGCAAATTGACTAATAGACAAAGTAATTTAATATTTAATTAGAAAATGCAATTTAACAATCAATTTACAAGGAAATTGATCAACTAACAACAATTAGTGATAAGTTATTTGTTTAATGAAATTATATGATAAGATTAATTTTCTCGGAAGTTAATTAGATGTTAATTAGTTTGAAAGAAAAGTTTTTAAATAGTTAATTAAAAGATCAATTTCCTTTAATCATAATCTCATCATTTTCATTCATTGAAATTGAAAACAAACAAACTAATCAACAATTAACAATTAACAATATGAATCGTAATCGTAATTGTGATTACAATTTAATTTCTACTCTTTCAACAATTATACTAATCAAATTGGTGAAGGAAAACCAATCAATCATTAACATAATACTCTAATGGATTGATTAATCCATTAGTCGTAACCATCGTTGATTAAACTAATCATTGACCCGATAATGATTAAAAAAAGGTGATTGATTAAGTGTAGATGTTTGATTTTGTCACAATTAAGTACCGACAATTTAAGTACATAAAGAGACTTTGACAATCTGCTCAATTCGCACTCAAAGTCAAGGTTACAAATTTTCAATCCAAATTGTTGTTATAACAATTAACTCGGTGACAAGGTAACAATCAACAATCAACGATCCATATTTCCATTAAATTTAATTAACTTTTCCATCATAACGATTACAACATTTTCTCATTTTCAGCTTATCTCTTGTACTCTTCATGTCTCATCATATGTTTTCTGTTTGTTACTCAACCGAAAGACTCAGTTGATGTTTACACTTTTACTTTGATTGTTGTTCCTCATTTTTAATTGATTTCTATTTAATTTCTATTATTAGTGTCACATCGTTGATTGTTTACCAATATGGGAATTGTGGTGAGTAATTATAACGTCAACAATAAATTAATTAGTTTCCAGTTTCAGTTTTCATCCCTTCTTATTGGTTTGTTTACTTATTTTTTGTCATTCGTTTCTATCTAATCCTTGGGCCTAATTAATTTTTGTTTTTCCTTCTTTTTAAAGGCTAATTCAGCTGTAATTGGTTCTATTACTACATTAATTGTTGGTATTTTTATATTTCTATGGATTAAAAAGGGTAAATCAAAAAGTAAAAAGAGATTACTAATGGATTCTAATGTCAAGTATCAAGTTCCATTGCTTGGTAAAGAGGTAATTACTATTTTCCTTTTACTCTTTGAACCTCAATTGTTGAATTGAAGGAAAATGGGTCAAATTCTGGTTAATCAGGTAGTCAGATATCTAATTGTCTTTTTAATTTTTTATGTATAGAATATCAATTGGAATACTCGACGCTTTAGATTCGGTTTACCTACGGAAGATTCTGTTCTAGGTGTTGGTCCTGGTGAACATATTTATCTATCGGCTAAAATCAACGGCGATTTAGTAATTCGTCCTTATTCACCAATCACTGGCGATGAAACCAAAGGCTATTTCGATCTCATAATCAAAGTGAGTATCTTGATGTCTTACAGCTTAAAACAGAGACTTTGGCATCTTCGTTTTGAAGAGTAAATCAACTTATCGATTGTTAATCTTGACAAAATGGTTACCAATCAACCTCATAAACAAGTACTCAAGTCTAATAACAATTTGTGTCTTATTTGGATACAAAACCATTACATGTTAGCTTAGTTATCAAATTAAATCGTCAGAGGTTTTGATAAATCCAGATAACCACTAATGTTATGAGAAACAATATGATGAAAGTTTCATATGATCTGAACAAGATGATTAAATTGGATATAATCAATATATTGATTTCAAATTCAACGTATTGTAGATCAATGTCAATTATATTTTCTCATCACGTTACATTTACATTATTTTCAGGTTTATTTTGCTAACCAAAACCCAAAGTATCCTAATGGAGGAAAAATGTCTCAATACTTAGAAAGTATGAAAATAGGAGAGACAATTGATATTCGAGGTCCTGATGGAAGAGCGATTTACATTGGTAATGGTGATTTTCTTATTAAGAAAAAGAAAACTGATCCATTGGTTAAATACCATTACGATAAATTGGGTATGATCGCTGGTGGAACTGGCCTTACACCTTTGTTTGCCGTTTTACGTGAGATTATTTCAAATCCGGAGGATAAGACACAAGTTTCATTCCTATTTGCAAATCATACATCAGATGATATTCTTTTACGTGAAGAATTGGACCAAATAGCGTCAAGATTTCCCGACCAAGTTAAAATCCATTACACTTTAGGTAAATCAGAAGAGGGTTGGCAACACAAAGTGGGTCGGGTTGATGATAATATGATCCGAGATTGTTTGTTCCCACCAGCTGATGATACGATGATTATGATGTGTGGCCCACCGGCTATGGTCAAGGAAACACTTCAACCAACATTGGACAAAATGGGTTACAGTGAATTGAGAAGACATGTTTTTTAAAGAGGGTCCGTTTCAATTTCTCTGTCAATTCCTTGGCCCCTTCCTTAAAGATCTCACAATCTACTTCTCTACAGAGGAAATGTGAACATTTACAAGGATCAAGTATTAATACTTAAAAGATGAATGGATAACAGTTAAAATGGAAGGGATAAATTACTATTTTCCAAAATCAAATAGAAACAGTCAATAGACCCGATGGAATTCATTCATTTCCATGCTACTACTTATGTGCAATTACAGATATATAAATATGTTTGTAAAAAAAGGAGATTTACATGACTCAATTAAATTTTGCAGAATTATTTTGTTGAATTATGTTTAACTTTTTAACTACTTCTTTGTGAACAGTATTACGATAAGATCTTAAAGTTGATTCGTAATGTTGAATAGTTGGTAGATCCAATCCAATCTCAGCGAAGGCGCGATTAAGTAAATCAATGAAATCATTTGGACCTCTAAAGTGTTTGGAATCATCTGAAGATCTTAATAGATGTGTCAGTTTCTTAAGATAATCACCAGTGATTTGGGTTAATATCTCAATGATACTTTCACTGGTCTCATGGAATCCAGCATGAGTAGTAATCAGAATGATAGATCGTTTCAACAATTGTTGGACAGATTCTTGACTTAAGAATCGTGATAGGTGATCATAATCATCACTAGAAGAAGCTTGTTTAAGTTCTAAACATTGAAGATCATCAGAGGAAATAAGAAAATCAGAAGATGAAGATGAAGATGAGGAACCGGCTTGATCCAATTTGGTTAACAATCGGAGTAATTGAATAGTATTAATAACAACCGGATTACCAACAGGAAGATCATTGATATCGATCAACTTCTTATCATAATGACTGATAAAAACAGGTTCATTCATCCTTAAACAGAAACAGAGAACAATTAACTAGAAATAAGATTAACAAGGTTAATCAGCAATTAATCAATGAAGGAAAACAATTGAACTAAAATTTGAACACAAAACCGAAAAAAAAAGTGAAAAATGTAAACAAATCGAAAGTGTTGCCATCTAACAACAGGAAAGGAAACTAATCAAGATGAACTTTTTTCTTGTATCAAAATGAAAGAAATGATCAACTAATTAGAATCAAAATTAATTAAAAGAAAATTAAAAAATCAGTTTACAATAATTGTAATTAACGTTTAATTTACTTCATTGATTGTTGTTTAACAGTGAAAATTATATTGATTAAGAAAAAATTGTTAACCTAACCCATGATAATCATAGAACTGAATTTATAATCAACTGATTGTGGAATAAAAAACTTTCCTAATTGTTATAATATTTGATTTTTGCTCATTTTGAACAATTTAATTAAATTAGAAAATTTTATTGTAACAATTAAATTGGTTCTGTTTTTTATATGATTTCTATAAGGATTTAATTGTTGATTGAAAATGAATCTCTTTTTGTTTGGGATTGTTATTTTTTCTTATTAATTGTGATCAGTTTAATGTTTTCAATTTTATGTATAAAATTCCAAATTAACAATTAACTTTGTTGTTGTTGTTGTTGAGCAATTTGTGATTAGTTTAATGATTTAATTATCATGCTCTGGGTTTAATACTTGGTAATATCGTTAATGGTTTCCAATTGTTTAATATCAATTGTCGATCCACACATTGGACAAACGGGTTCACGATTTAATAGCCTGGAAAATATTGATTATATTGATGGTTGTGATTTAATAGTGATGGTTCATTGTTTTTTGATTGTTGCTAATCAGTTAAATCAAGTAAGAAATTAGCGAAAATATCAACATTACCTGTTGAAGTTGCTAATTTAAAAGCTTCATCGGTACACTTGGAAAGGATTAGAAATTTAATCGCAGATTCGATATCGTTGATCTTTTGGAAAAATCAAGCGATCATTTTAGCTCCTTCTAAACTACCAGAATCTTTTACCAATCTAACGGCTTCACTTGGATTAAGCTTATCGAGAAGAAGACGAACCGAATCAATCGTTAATCCAGAGCTTAGATAAGCTTTAACATCTTCTTTGTAATCACCTTGACTTTCCTTGATTCGGCCATATTGATTAAGAATATCAACATTAGTTAAGGAAAACTTATCGATCAATTGTCCAACTTTTAGTGTATTTCGAACGGACAAATATAATTTAGCCACTTTTTCACCATCACCACCCTGTTCATAAAGTTGAGTAGCTTCTGAATAAAGTTTCAACGATTCCAATATAGAATCACATTCAATGTGTAATTCATGGTCATCAACCAATTCCAAAGCAGCTTCAACTTATTCGATTCAAATATCATGAAACTCATGATATAAAGATTCCCATGTCAGTTAATCTCAGGAGAAATAGATTCTTCTTATTGAGAATTAGACTAACACAATTATTACCTGTCGATGAATTAATTGTATCTCGAGGTTGAATTGTGGTAAAGGTTAAAATGAAGGTTAACCTTTAAATTTCTTTACTCGTTCCAACGGCAAGAAGATGATCTTTTTGACCAAACCAACATGGTTAACATGTCACGAACATCGGTGTCAACTCTAGACATCTTATGGACACTCGAATCCCAAAGGTAAATTATCGGTGATTTACCACTAATTGCACCTAAAATATTACCTTCAACATTCCATGAAAGTCCAGTACACTGACTGGGCACAATAAAGAAAATAGAAAATAATTTAATTTCTTTTTCTTGATTGTTTGTTTCGTCTTTTCTAATTACCCTGGTAAATTAATTGTATCGATTTTATTTCCATGTCAATCATGAACTATCACCGTATTATCATAGCCCATTGTAACCAGGTAACTTGCTTTATTCGGCTGCCAAATTATGAACACAGGACCCGAACCATGGGTTCGTTCAGGTATAGTGAGTACACGCTGATTAATAACAATGATATAAAACAATGAACGATTAAATCTCGATAATCTTGAACTTCCCATTTGCCTCGAGAAAAACAATTGAAACAAATGAATGACCAGAATATTGGTCGTGATCATTGAATTTCAATAGATTGCAATCGAAAGGAAATCAAACTTACTTTCATAATTATTTGTTTCCTAATAATTTAAACGAGTGAATAAAAAACAAGAATAATAATTTACTCAACAATTAAAACTCTTAATAAATCAGATATTATTGTTAACAATGTTGATGAATTAAAATAAACAATTGGTTTCCATGGATTCAATTAGATTGAAAACAAAAACAAACCAAAAATTTGTGATCATCAAATTGATTTAGTTGTTAATAATTTACCTGGATGTCCCTCTCCCACAGATTCAGAGGTGAACAGGAATGTATCATCGTCATCAATTGAATTCATCCTGATTGAATAGTTGGTAAATCCAATCCAATCTCAGCGAAGGCGCGATTAAGTAAATCAATGGAATCCTTTGGACCTCTAAAGTGTTCATTCATCCTTAAACAGAAACAGAGAACAATTAACTAGAAATAAGATTAAAAAGGTTAATCAGCAATTAATCAATGAAGGAAAACAATTGAAGTTCAATTATTGAACTAAATTAATCAGTAATTATTTGAACACAAAACCGAAAAGAAGTGAAAAATGTAAACAAATCGAAAGTGCTGCCATCTAACAACAGGAAAGGAAACTAATCATGTTGAACTTTTTTCTTGTATCAAAATGAAAGAAATGATCAACTAATTAGAATCAAAGTTAATTAAAAGAAAATTAATGATTAATCACCTAAAAATACGATCATTTTGATTGATTACACTTGTTGACATTGAAGTTAATTAATTAAACTTAAACCAACTTAAACTCAAAGCAAATCTCCAATTCAAAAAGTGGAAACAATTTAGAGAAAAATTTTATTTAATTTTTTTCCTAATCACAATTAGTATTTATATTGTTAATCACAATTAAACACACATATAAGGTAGACCATTAAATAGCCCAATTTACTGATCCCCCTACTTTTAGATTTGTAAACGTTTTAATTTAAGTCTTTTACTTAATTACTTTTAGATGATTAGAAACCATTTTTTCCTTAAACCATCAGCTGATTTAATCTTTTACTAATTAATTGCAACAATTAACCTAAACTTTGTGTCGTCCATCTTAATGTCAAGGACAGTTTATCAATTTTAATCATGTATCGGTTTAAATTACAAAGTTGAAATTGACATTTTCAACTTAAATGATTAAAAATCAATAATTTAAATTTAAACTTTTCACCAATTGATCAAATTTAATTTAATCTCGAAGACGAAACAAAATGATTAACTTTTCCCTATTAAATTTTAATTGAGTAAAAAAAAATTAAGGAAAACAAATGATTAACTGATTGCATCAAACTAATCAGATAAAATAAGTTAATAAGTCGAAAAGTTAATCAACTGATTAATAATAAGGGTCGAGATTGACCTGAACTAACTGACCAATTAAAAGATTTGGTCAACAATTAAATCTATGGATGAAAATTTGATTAATTGATGATTCCTTTTCTTTCCGTATAGTTGATTGTTCATTGATTATAAAAAAATTTAACAATCAATGAATCAAATTGTTACAAAAAGTATTGATTGTAACCATTTGAAAAATATTGATTGAATAAAATTCAACAAAAACAAATTGTAATCAAAATAATAGAGGAATTAACTAAATTGTTGTTAAAGTAAAGAAAAATAATTTTTCTTTCTGAAGGTGAACAACAATTATTATAATTATGATTAATAAATTGTGATAGGATCGCCCAAATGAAGAAAAATAATTTAACAGGAAAAATCAGTTTACAATAATTGTAATTAACGTTTAATTTACTTCATTGATTGTTGTTTAACAGTGAAAATTATATTGATTAAGAAAAAATTGTTAACCTAACCCATGATAATCATAGAACTGAATTTAAAATCAACTGATTGTGGAATAAAAAACCTTCCTAATTGTTATAATATTTGAACAATTAGTAAATTATTTTGAAGATGACAGCCCACATCTCGATCCAATTTAACATCAACATTGAAAAATTAATTAATCATCTTTAATTGTGATTAAACAAGGAGTCAAATTTGTAAGATGATTGGGAAAAAGTTTGATTCCTAAAACAAATCAACAACCTCGTTCTGATTAATTATTGTCAATTTTAATTTTTCATTGAGACAATTGATTAATCATCAATTAACTACTTGAAAATCATCAATGTTATCAAATGAATTAACAATTAGCCAAAACATTAACACTTAAAAAATAAGAAACTTGTTATTATCAATGAAACTTTGAAGCTTCAAAAGTTAATCATAATCTTAAAATTATTAAACATAATCAAATGAGAAATTAACAAAGGAGAAACATGTTAATTGTTAATCGTTACAATTAACAATTAAATTAATTCTATGTTAACACTCAATGTTGTCTGATTGTTGTTTAAATAGTTGAACAGAATTTCAATTTTGAAAGAAGAATTTTCTTTCTATTCTTAATTTCTTCAAGGTTAATTTACTGATGGTGATGATTAACTAACAACAATCAACCAACTACAGAATACAAATTAAACTGTGATAATTAAATAGATTCACCTAGACCCATAATATTAACGTTCCAACATTTATCCTGCCCTTAAATCAAGGTTAAAATCATTTTCTAATCTTCAGTTGATTCTGGATGAAGATGAAGATGAAGGTATAAGATGATGAGGAAGATAATGATGAGGATGATGAGGATGATGAGGATGATGAGGATGATGAGGATGATGAGGATAATGAGAGTGAGTAAATAAGACTAAGGTGGAGAGGGAAAAACTAGGAAGAAAGAGGAAAAAGGACAAAGAGGTGGGAATTGCCCGTCAGAACTTTTCGTTACTAGAAAAACTTTTTTTTTCTTCTTTTTGTTTTGTTCTAATGAATTCGAATTGATATTTTATTATAATTTAAACACTTTTATAATCATTATGGATACAAGGTGACGTTTGGATTTTACAACAATCAACTAGACAGTAATTAAAATTAACAATCAAATTAAAATAATTAGTGTTTGCTTGCGATTCTTACACTGATCTTAATTGTATTTACATTAAACTATTGTTGTTTAAACACCTACTGTAGTCTAAAGGTTTAATGGTTTGGAGTTAATTGTTTGATAAAATTTTCAATTATTAAAATACGATAATCATAATTAGTACCACGTCCTTGTGAACATTAGCATCGGATGGATGTTTAGATAATTGTGATTTAAATTGTTCGGATTATGTGAGTTTGGAGAAATTAAATGTTAATCATTAGGTTTCTTTGTAAGGAAAATGCTAATTAATCAGAAACTTGCATCATTTGTTAATTGTTCTGATGTAATATGAGCAATTTAATGAGTTGAGCATTTGATTTTTTGATTGTTTTGCTTTTTGGTCGTGATTATTATGACTGATTTAGTTGTTTAATTCAGTCTATCAGGATTGGAAATTAGTTCATATAAGTTTAAAGTTCATGTTTATGACAGCGAAAGTGAATCAATTTTAATTGACAAGTTTTGCAATTATAATAGGATAATTGGTAATTAGGAAAAAGGATTAATTGCAAAATGATTAAGATACTAACCTAGGCTTGGAAAAGGTGATTAAGATTAAAAGTTAGTGAAGATGATTAAGTTTGCAGATTAAATAAGGAAGACGATCCACAGATTATGGTAATAGAAAGTGATTACTGGGTTAGTTTTGATTAGATTTGATCGCCTACATGATTATAATTATTGATTTAATCCAATTTAAGGTCAGTATTTATTATTTAAGATCAATTTGTTATTATTTTATAAAAATGCCAATTGGATATTAAAGTGACCTTGTGGCCATAGTTGGTTTCCTTCAAATGAATCAAATAACATCTTTAATCAAGGGTGGGAATCAATAGTCAAAATATTCGGGCGCCGTCAGATTCAGGGTGGGGTTTTCATCTTTCTTTCTTCTCTCTCTCTCTCTCTCTCTCTCTCTCTCTCTCTCTCTCTCTCTCTCTCTCTCTCTCTCTCTCTCTCTCTCTCTCTCTCTTTCTTTCTCTCTCTCTCTTTCTCTCCATCCTCATCCATCTTCCTCTTCTCACTCAAATTAACTTTTACTCTCACTTTCATCTTAATCTCACTTTAATTTTTGGTATAAAAGGCTGATTCCCTCTCAATCTAAATCATCATTCACAATCAGTTAATTCATTTATTCACTTGATCAAAGTAATCAAACAACAAACCAACTAACTAATCATGAAGGTAAGTTTTTCATTTACTTTTCTCTTGACTTTTTATTTTTTATCAATTAGATTCCTAGAAATACAATCAACCAATCAACTGATTAATTTTCTATCTGTGGATTATTAGGTCATCATCTTCCTCGCTCTCTGCGGTATTGCCTCAGCTGGAATCATCGCCGCCCCAGCCGCCATTGTCTCAACTGGTTCATCATCACAAACCCGAAGCCAAGATGGTCTTGGAAACTACGCTTTCGCTTACAATGAAAACCATGCCACCGGTGGTTCATCACGAAGTGAATCTGGAAACGCTCTCGGTCAAGTTGTTGGATCTTACTCACTTGGTGTTGTTGATGGAAGACAACGAGTTGTCAACTACGTCGCTGATGCTCTCGGTTTCCGTGCCGCCATCTCAACCAACGAACCAGGTACCGCCCCTAAGCCCGCTGCATCCACCAGCATCTCATCACCCGGAGTCATCGCTGCTGCCCCAGTCGCTGTTGCTGCTCCAGTTGTCGCAGCTGCCCCAGCTCCAATTGTAGCTGCTGCTCCAGCTTTCGCTCCATCTTACTATGCACCAGCTCCAGCTAAGATTGTCGCAGCTGCCCCCGCATACGCCCCAGCTGCCCTCCCCGTCGCCGGTGCTCATTATTCATCAGTAATCAACCACGCTTCATACGCTCCAGTAGCCGCCAAGGTTGTTGCTGCTCCAGCTTTCGCCGCCCCCGCTCTCTGGTAAATTAATTAATACCATCAATTAATTGTAACAACTATAATGATAATTGTCTAAATTTATGAACAAACTGCCAAATAATAATAATAATGTCAATTCACAATTTGTAAATTGCTCAACCAAGTTTCTCATTCATTTCTCATCTATTATAATATTTAATCTCGGCTTATAATCAATATTATAATATAATCTAACATAATAGTCAAGTTCATTAGATTAATTAACCAATAACCAAAAACTAAAACAAAACAAAAACAAAAACAAAAATCAAAACAAATTAAAATGAAACAATCAGTTAATCAACTTTAAATCAACAACATACACAATCGGGTGTGTTTATAATCATCATCATGTTGTTTTGTTACCATTCAATCAATTCAAATCAAAATCAAATTCAAATCTCTCTCAAATCATTAAACAGTTATTATCAACTTTTTGACCGGAATATGTTGGCTACAATTAACTTTAATGAATTTCAACAAAAAAAAAAGTTAACTGAATCCTCCAACAATTAAGAAATAAAAACATTTAATTAAGCCTGAGGGACTCACTCCTTAAATTGCTTTCACTTTTCAATCATTTGATCACAATCAACATACAGTCGATATCTTAATCACAATCAATGAATCCAGTTGAATAGAAAAATATAATCTCAACAATTTATCCAACAAGGTATAAATTATTAATAATTTTCATCTCAACTTTCCTCTTCACTGACTAATCATCACAATTAACTCAAATCATTAACGTTCAAATTAAAATCATGGTTTAATCACTAACCTAACAAACTGTTAACCTAATATAACAGCAATCAATAAATTGTAAACATTAAGGTATTGACGAAATTCAGTTAATTACTCTAATCAATGTTTTTAATCGAGTTCATTATCAGATAGAAATTAAAATGCAATTTAGTTAAACGAGTAATAAATTTTTAATTTCTTCCAAAAATATCAATTCAGTTAATAGGAACATAATTTCAAGATCAACAATTAACAGTTTTCCATCATTTTCTATACAATCTATCTAATGTTTACAACTTTCGTAACTCGAACGATACTCAGAAATGTTCAAAGTTTCTTTCGAACTGCAACACGAACCATGATTCGATTCCAGGAGAAAATGAAAACAAATCAATAGGAGAATCGGAGATTTTGAAGAGCGAATACTTTAGATCTTCTAGAAATCGACATTCGACTAACTCGAAACTTTATCTGATCGAAAAAAATTTTCGAAACTCATCCCAGTTTTTTTCGAGGACTTTCGTTTCGAACTTTTTGTTCTAACGAATTCGATAAACAAAAGTTCTAAAAGAAATAGTTTATTCTTATTCTTATTCAGCATTTTGAATTATTATGCAACTATTAATATAATTCATCGATTTGATCTTCAATTGAAAAACCTTTGATTTAATTCACTTCTCACCTGATCAATTGATTGTTGTTAATTGTTACACAATCAAGCAAAATAATACAATACAAACTAACCTTGAAAATGAATTCTTATTAAATAATGAATGTTGATCAATGATAAATAAATCATTCAATTCATTTTTCATCACAATTTATAAATTTAATTCAAATCAAATTTTTAGATGAATGATTGATGAATCACAATTAGTAAATTTGGAAGCACAATTAAAAATTAAACAATTTGAATCACATTTGATTAAGTTTTTTTTTTCAAGCAAGTATTTATTATCGTTTAAATATAAATTGTATTTTTTGTTACAAGATATTTGTTTTAAATCACAATTAAAATTGACTATTCGTTGTAATTAGAAATGCAAATTAATCTTAATCCGAAAATAATTTATCACTTTTAATGAACATTTGATTAACAACAAATCACACTGGTTACGATTAATTATCAATCAAATCCAAAGGGATCAATGAACAATGGTAGAAAACAATGGGTAAGAAAAATTGTACTAAATTGTTAATTGTGATTAACACTAATGATGAAGGTGATTGATGATGATTATCAGATAATTTTGTAGTTTAGATCACAGTTAATCCAATGTTAAAATGAACACAAGTGAACACACAGATTAAGATGATAATTTTAACCAAGATAAGGTGAGACACTGTAAGTTGGTGCATAAGCTACAGGTTGAACGGCTGGTAAAGCTGGTTGAGGATAACCAGGGTGACCAGTAAGATAGGCTGTAGGTTGATGAGCAACAGCAACTGGAACAGGTTGAGCTACAGGTAAGGTTGGTCAGTTGGTGCAGTTCCTGGTTCGTTGGTTAAAACTTGAGCTCTGAAACCATAAGCATCGGCAACATAATTAACGATTCGTTGACGTCCATCAACAATACCTAACGAGTAAGAACCGACCACTTGACCAAGAGGATTACCTGATTCCTTACGAGATGTACCACCGGTGGCATGATTTTCCGTGTAAGCAAAAGCATAATTACCAAGAGAATCTTGAGTTTGACTTTGAACTGAATTACCGGTGTTCGCAACAGCCACAGGTAATGATGAAAGAATCGCCGAGGCTGATGAGAGGCTCAAATGAGCAATTAAAACGATTCCAACGATCTGGAAACAATAAGAAAGAAATGAAAAAACAATTACAATCAACACATCCACAAATCCAATGGATAAAGATGTTGGTTTTTTTTAATCTTTCGCTTACCTTAATCATTTTGAGTTTGATGTTGATTGTGAATTTGATTGGTTTTTACAAAAAGATGATTTAACAACGTGACTGTTAACAATTAACTGTTCAATACTGACCGTTTGTGAATCAATTTATATCATCGCACCAAATGCCTTGAAGAGAGTTCCAAATCGTTGGGTGATCGATTGTGTGCTAATTATCAATTTTACCTTGATCAAAGTTTATAAATTAACTAATTAAAGTGTAATTTATTGATTATTAAAAATGATTTACTGAACGATTTACCCTTATGGTTTTAATTGTTTACACAAAAAAAGGTTAACCAAAAACAAGTGAAATCAAATAAAAAAGTAAACAAAAAGGTTACATGTTTGAATATAGCCTGAGGTAAAGTCTTTCCAATATTAATTAGTTAATTGTTTACATGTAATGTGACATATTATCTTCATCTTAAATCTTTTTCCCTTTACTATCATTGATTAACATCCTCATCAATTTCATCAATCGGTTAACCTGGACAGTTAATCAATACAACAATTTAATACTATCACTTGATATTATCGTTGTTTGTTTTAATTGTGAACGTTCAAAAGGCCGTAAGGAAGTACAATTAACCTGGTTACATTGGTATCAAGTGTCAAAATCAATTAATAATTTAACACATACATTACAATATGCTCGTTACCCTCAGGCAATTAACAAGTAAATATCTCTTTTGACAAATGTTTGATAATCATGATCATCTTTTAGGTTTAACTAGAACAGAAATTGATAAAAATAACAATAAACGAACTGAATTAAATTGAATGATAACAAGAAACAATCAAATTTGATTGTTAATTTAGATCTGAATGGTTAGTTTTTCTTAATAATACTTTCCCTTACAATTTAATGTTTCCTGATGCAAAAATTATGTTAATCTAATTGTTTTCAGTTGTTTGATTGTTAATCAAATCAAAATTTTTTAGCTTTGACCATCAAATGTCAAGGTGATTTTAATCGTTGCAATATATTAGATAAATTTTACAACAATCAATAGTAAAAATTTAGGTTAATATTGATTGATAAGTTTAATTATTAGCATGAATCAATGAATTATAATTTGTTAATTGTAGGAAAAAATTTCCATCTTAATTTCATGAATAACATGATAACTATTTAAGGAAATTAACTCAATCAACTCTTAGGGAATTTAAATTTTCAATGTTTACAATTTAATCAACTTTTCCATTGATTGTTGATTAACTCACTTCGAGTCAATCTAATTTAAAATTGATTAACATTTCAGAATCTCAGATTATTTGACCAAAGATAAAGTGACCTCTAAACTCAGTTGACCCTCAACGATGATTTAATGTCAAGTAGTTGATTATATTTTGATTAATAATTTAATTGTCAACCTGAACAAATATTATCCATTTTAAATTGTAAGATCAAATTTCCAACTAACATTTGAATGGTAAATAATTTGGATATCATCTTGCCTATTATAGTTAATTGCAGGGTGACAATTTAACCTCTAATTGTAACGATGAAATATCAGTAATCAGGAAGCACAATTTAAATGATTACAATCATGATGAAAAATTGAAACTGACACAATGGTAAAAGTGTTACAATTAAGTTAATCCTAATTGAAAGTTGTCAATATTAATTGATTATAATTAATACACAAAATATGTAAATAAAATTATGTATCATCAAGTTTCACCTTTACAATTAAAATTTGATTAGATTTGATTAACTGAAACATGTAAATTTCATCATGTTAATAATTAGTCAAACATCAATATATCTGATTGACACAATAACATTTCCAAACCTAAATTGATGAAAATTAATTGCGATGATTTAACTAAACCATCAACAGAAATCATTTCCTTGATTAACCAACAACCAAATCAATTTTAATTATTCATCAAGTAAACAAAAAAAAACCAAACCATGAATACATAATCAATTGTTATCCAGGAAGGGAAATTAATTATATTAACAATCAATTGTCACCACTCACACTTTTCAATTACAATTAAAACTAATTCAAGGTAACAATTTGATGGCTATTAGATAATAATAGTAAACAAGAAAAAAATGAGAGAAATCAAATCTCAATTGTTGAGCTAAATTGTTAGTTAATCATCGTAACATTGATACACTTTAACTTACCTGTTTAAAGATCATTAATTTAATCACGATAATCATGAACCGGGTAAACCCACATTACGATTTGTACATTGATTGGGAATCAGAAAAGTTCACACAATCAATCAATCAACAATCAATGAACCAATCAAATCTATTAAATGATAATAATTAAAAGGAAAACTATTTCATGGTCAATCGATTTCAAATCGATTCTTATTTAAGTTAACACCTTTTGATTAACCAAACTAATCAACTAATCAACTAACCTCTTAACATTAGATTACGTTGGCGAGACGATTCATTAAGATAAGGAAGCAATTAATTAGAATAATTAAAAAACAACAATTTACTTACCTTATAATTGATGATCAATGAACAAAAAAGCCAATTGATTAAGTAAATCTATTGACAACCCAAAATTGGATTATATTATTATCATCACGAGTTGGTTAATTAACTTGGAATGATTGTTAATTATACTGTTTAATTGTTGTATTATAATACAATTAAAGAACTACGAGTTTAATTACAATTTGAATCGTTTAACGATGATCAAGGTTTCGTTTATTTAATTTTCTTGTAATATTTTTATATTTTAACGTTTTTGATTAAATTGTTAAACAATTTAGAGAGGCTTAAGTTGTAATTGTGGTTTTGTGAACGTGATTATAACTGTAAGGATAATTGTAGTGATTAACTAATGATTAAGGTTGTATTTTCGGGTTAATCTTACTGATAAGGTGTCAAAAGAAGCAAAAATAATAAGATTTATGTTGTCAAACTGAATTAATTAATTGTAAATAGTTAATTAAAAAAAAAGATTCATTTTATGGTGAAAAAATCAGATATTGAAACAAATTGTTACTAATTTACTTTAATTAGTATTAATAATATTTAATGGTGATAATGGTTAACTAAATTAAAATTTTAACAAGTTAATTTACTTTGGATTATCTTGATTGTTGATTTATTTCCGATTATGATTAAATGGATGTTGGTTAATTTGGTGATCAAATTTATAAAGGCGTGAGGAACAATCTAATTTTATCTAATTAGAACACCAATTTAATTTGATTTAGTTATGACTCTAAATAAGTAAATCAAGTTTCTCTCGCCACGAAAAAGGTAATGAACTGAATTAAATTTGATCATAGCAATTAAAAGATGAATTAACTTTAACAATAGCATTTTAATCACTAGTAAGATCATGATCAATAATTAAATCGTGTTCAATTTGAAAAGCATCACAAATGTAAAGTTAATTGTTTCATTAGCTTATTACAATTTGTTTACATTGTAACACAATTTAGTTGAGTGTTGATTAAAATGGTAACTCTAATTGATTAAATTAATTGTTAGGTTACAATAAATAAATGATATACATGGTAATAGACTTAGAATTGGTTTTAATTGTTATATGACAACCATGTTAATCAGATTTGATTTTTATCTGGAAAACAATTTAATACGAAATGAATTACAACAATCAACAATTTACTCATTCTCATTTCAATCACAGATATCAGGCCAATTTTTGTTTTGATTACTGTTAATCAATTTCAGTTCAAGGTTTACAGTTAATTGCTAATCAAATGGTTAATGTTTATCTACATGTGTGTGTATCTTAATCATCATTACGATTTAACAATTTAATATACTTTCTCCTTTCAGCTTGTCACATTGATAATTTAACTTTTAAATTGTAATCATGTTATTGATGGTTAATAGAGAGAGAGAGAGAGAGAGAGAGAGAGAGAGAAACGATTAAAACACAACACAGATTAAAATCACAGCTTAAATGTTTGACCTTTGCTTGATTAATTGCCAATTAAATCGTTGATTTAGATGATGGAAAGCTGAGAATCACAATTTACTCTCAACGGTGGTCAATTGGATTATGTAGAGATGGTCAATGTATGTATATTGAATTCGTAGGTGTTATTGTTTACCTAATCTGTTAATTAGCCGATCTGTTCAAACTAATTAGAATCTTTTTAGAAACGGCCAAGTAAATAATTAAGATTAGGAACATTAGTTCAATAATGATTGACAATAAAATCCAAGGAATTAAAATAACATGGAAAAAAGTTTCCGAATTGAAATCTCGCTTTGAAGGATATGATTCCGCATCAGCTGATTGATGAAAGAAAAGATAAAAAAAAACATATCGATTGTAATATTATGAATCAGATCGAAGTCGAAAATGATTGTCAACTCACCTACGAGGATGAAAAGGATCAAGAAGACCTGACTGACCCCAAAAAAGGCAACATTGCAAAGGCCAGTTAGTAAGAGAAGGTAGCGATTTTTCCGCTTCTTATAAGACTCAATTCCTATGGAACCACAGATATGAAATATGGATGCAAATCCCATGATCTGAAGATGAGCCTTGGCCTCATAAAAAATGGACATTAAACCAATGGTAGCGGAAACTAAGGCCAAAATTGCGGCACAATGATTGAGAAAAGCGATCTCCTTGGCGAGTGAATTGGTAACCTTGTTACGCTTAATAACGGTAAACAAAGGATCGTCTTTGAGTAATAAATGATTGGTTACAATGTAATTAACTCTTCGAAAGGCCATTATAATCAATTACAATGTTGGATTAAATTTGTAGAATTTTAAAATTGTTAATTCTAAACTTAATCATCTCTTCCTTACCTGTATCCTTACCTACATTTTGTTTTGTTTTCATCTTCATCTTGGATAATAAATAAATAACATTAATCATCTTAATCAACCAACAACAACATTATTAACCTAGTCTAATAATCACTGACCTTGTGTACATTAAGTGGTTAATTTAAGCCTTGAGCAATTCACGAAAATTGAACGAAAACTTTTAATCATCAACCATCAGCTTCATGATTTAAACTGAATCAATTGATTGTTGGCAATTGGTTTGCAAAAACATACCATTGAAAATGAACAAACAACCGTGAGGTTGGAAAATGTTTTTCATTTTTTTTTTAATTTCTACTTTTTTTTGAAGGTTCTAATTGTTGTTTTCATATATTCATACATGATAATCAACAAACAATACGAATGAGAGCTGAAAATAAAGGTGCAAATGATGTTAAATTGTAGGATTGACTTGATAATCAGGGAGTTAATTGTTAAGATTTTGAATGATGAAAGAAACTTTTTGTTGAGTTTGTAAATCGTTAACGATTAACTTAAGGATAAGATTAGTTGATTAACTGACCCTGAGGCTTAGATAACAATTTGAAATTTTTATTGATGAGGAAGTGATAAGTTTTTTGTTATACCCTGAGTGTTACCATGTTAAACTATTGTAACATATTCCGGTCAAAAAGTTGATAATAACTGTTTAATGATTTGAGAGAGATTTGAATTTGATTTTGATTTGAATTGATTGAATGGTAACAAAACAACATGATGATGATTATAAACACACCCGATTGTGTATGTTGTTGATTTAAAGTTGATTAACTGATTGTTTCATTTTAATTTGTTTTGATTTTTGTTTTTGTTTTTGTTTTGTTTTAGTTTTTGGTTATTGGTTAATTAATCTAATGAACTTGACTATTATGTTAGATTATATTATAATATTGATTATAAGCCGAGATTAAATATTATAATAGATGAGAAATGAATGAGAAACTTGGTTGAGCAATTTACAAATTGTGAATTGACATTATTATTATTATTTGGCAGTTTGTTCATAAATTTAGACAATTATCATTATAGTTGTTACAATTAATTGATGGTATTAATTAATTTACCAGAGAGCGGGGGCGGCGAAAGCTGGAGCAGCAACAACCTTGGCGGCTACTGGAGCGTATGAGGCGTGGTTGATTACGCTGGAATAATGAGCACCGGCGACGGGGAGGGCAGCTGGGGCGTATGCGGGGGCAGCTGCGACAATCTTAGCTGGAGCTGGTGCATAGTAAGATGGAGCGAAAGCTGGAGCAGCAGCTACAATTGGAGCTGGGGCAGCTGCGACAACTGGAGCAGCAACAGCGACTGGGGCAGCAGCGATGACTCCGGGTGATGAGATGCTGGTAGATGCAGCGGGCTTAGGGGCGGTACCTGGTTCGTTGGTTGAGATGGCGGCACGGAAACCGAGAGCATCAGCGACGTAGTTGACAACTCGTTGTCTTCCATCAACAACACCAAGTGAGTAAGATCCAACAACTTGACCGAGAGCGTTTCCAGATTCACTTCGTGATGAACCACCGGTGGCATGGTTTTCATTGTAAGCGAAAGCGTAGTTTCCAAGACCATCTTGGCTTCGGGTTTGTGATGATGAACCAGTTGAGACAATGGCGGCTGGGGCGGCGATGATTCCAGCTGAGGCAATACCGCAGAGAGCGAGGAAGATGATGACCTAATAATCCACAGATAGAAAATTAATCAGTTGATTGGTTGATTGAATTTCTAGGAATCTAATTGATAAAAAATAAAAAGTCAAGAGAAAAGTAAATGAAAAACTTACCTTCATGATTAGTTAGTTGGTTTGTTGTTTGATTACTTTGATCAAGTGAATAAATGAATTAACTGATTGTGAATGATGATTTAGATTGAGAGGGAATCAGCCTTTTATACCAAAAATTAAAGTGAGATTAAGATGAAAGTGAGAGTAAAAGTTAATTTGAGTGAGAAGAGGAAGATGGATGAGGATGGAGAGAAAGAGAGAGAGAGAATAAGAAAGAAAGAGAGAGAGAGAGAGAGAGAGAGAGAGAGAGAGAGAGAGAGAGAGAAAGGGAAAGTGAGAACGAGAGAAAGTGAAAAAAGAAATAAAAAGAAGATGAAAAAGAAAGAGAAAGAAAGAGAAAGATGAAAACCCCACCCTGAATCTGACGGCGCCCGAATATTTTGACTATTGATTCCCACCCTTGATTAAAGATGTTATTTGATTCATTTGAAGGAAACCAACTATGGCCACAAGGTCACTTTAATATCCAATTGGCATTTTTATAAAATAATAACAAATTGATCTTAAATAATAAATACTGACCTTAAATTGGATTAAATCAATAATTATAATCATGTAGGCGATCAAATCTAATCAAAATTAATAAAAAAATCAAAGTATTATCTTAACCCTGTAAATGCTTATTTTCCTCGTCCCAATTGTCGTAACAAACTCCAAAATTGTCCAAACGATTCTCATTGTCAATTAACCCAAATGAGGCAAAAAAAACTTAATCATCAATCGTAAATCAACATTGATTTGTCAATAATCAAAAACCCAATTCGAAACAATTAAAATAAAAATCCTACAGTTTTCCAAACTCATTCAAATCCTCATGACATTAACCACAATTAAGTTACACAATATCAATCATATGGAGTAAAAAAAAACTTTGACGATTTCAAGGTTAAAGTTTAATCTAAAACTTTATCTCAATTAATCCGGATTTTCAATCCCAATGCAATTTAATTTCTGAACCTAATATGTAATTTAAATCCAGTTACATATGTTTCATAATCTAAACATCATTTAGTTGTAATGACAATTTGGTTACCAGTTTAATCTTGATCCTCAAATTTAATTCCTATTGACCTTGTCCGTTCTGAGCCTCCAAACAAATTAAACAAGTTACAAATGCTACCAAACAACAATTTAAATGATTAACAATATAAATGATTATCCAATTTTTCTTATGTATATTAAATCACTTTTTCACTTAATCATGAACTGGTTTTCCACTAATCAACTTCGTTCTCAAAAGAAAAAGAGAAAAAGTCAAATTGATTTTGAGAAGAAAAGAAAAGTCGAATTGATTGATTAATCGAAATTGCGAAAAGAAAATTATATCTTGTTAATTTTTCTCTTGTTTAAGTTAATTTCTATTAATTTACCTTGTAAGATAATGGAGATGATGACGATGATGATGAGAGAGAAAAATCTCCCAGGATTAATCTCGATTTTTCTCTGGTAATATTTCGTCATGAGCTTAACTTATTTTCTATTAAATTTTCGCCGTTCAATTCGTTGCCTTAAGAGAATCATTTCCTTTGACCTTCCCTCAGGGATGGGAGTTGTCTCTTTCTTTTTCATCATTATCATTATCATCATCTTGTCCCAAGAATGTTTCAAAAGAGATGATGATAATAGTGAGAGAGAAAGAGAAAGAGAGAGAATTAAAAATCCCGACTGAATAAACGATCCAGTTTTCTTTTCATCTTTTCTTACCTTCAATCATTTGCATCTTTTTTTTATCTTCTAATTTCATCTTAATTTCCTACCTCTCTCACTCTCTCTTTCATCCCATCATGTTTATCTCTTTCTTTTCCATTTTTCCTCCTTCTATTTCATCATCATTGTCATACTTCATCTTATTCGTTTGTTTTCATTTTCATTCACACTTCGAATGGTTTTCTTACATGTTCATTCAAAGTTCCATCATTTTATTGGAAACTCTTCGGTTCTCTTGGATTGATTGAAGAAAAGAAAACTATGCGATAAACATTCATTTCTTTATTCACAAATGGAAATAAAATTTTTGTTAATTTCGATCAATTTATTGTTTTTTATTCGAATTCTCGATGATTTTTAGAGGAAACATTTCGTTTTTCGAAAAAACCGCCACCGAATTTCGTAGTCATGGTTACCATTGTTTAGCGTTTTTAGGCCTTCGGTTGATTAGAGTTTAGGCTAATTCTCTGAATGGACCATTAATTGTTTCGGATTTCGTTTAATTGTGAACTTTGTCATCTCATTTTCTTTAATTAAAATTGTCTCTTATTCATTCATCTTGGTTAATTATGGAAGAACATACTGAAACTGTAAGTAAATTCAATATTGTCGATGATAGTTAACAGCTACCGGTGTTTAGATGAAGGCGTTTATTTCATTGTTATTTCCACTTTCATGTTTAGTTGAATGTTGTTTTGCTTTTATCATTTTTACTTTTCTCTTTGCTTTTTTCTCTCATCTACCTTTATTTTCTTTGCTCCCTCATGTTCTTTACTTGTGACTACTTGTTGTATGTTCTCTGTTTCCAATTGATATAAATTCTGAATTTCTGTGTCTTTTTTTTCATCTTTCAATTTTATAGACTAATCCCAATAATGTTGAAGAACCATTAGATCTGATTCGATTGAGTTTGGATGAAAGGATTTACGTTAAGATGCGACATGGTCGTGAATTGAGAGGTCTTCTTCATGCTTATGATCAACATTTAAACATTGTTCTTGGTGACGTGGAGGAAATTATTACCAATGTTGAGATTGATGAAGAAACATATGAAGAAGTATACAAAATAACCAAACGCAATGTTCCCATGCTTTTTGTCCGAGGTGATGGTGTCATCCTGGTTTCCCCACCCATTCGTGCGGGCAATTAATTTCCATTAATATCCTTATCATTTTCCATAAATTTCTTTAAAACCTTTTCCTTTATTACTCTATTCTCTAAATAGTCAATCCCTATCTTCCCTTTATCCCTTGTATACTCTCTTCCATTTAACCCAAAAATCACCTTATCACTTAATTCACAGTGTCAAGTTACACTTATCTCAGCAAACAAACTAATTTACATGTATCAATTTACATACCCTTAAAAGTGAAGTGAATTAGTACATAAACTTTATCAAAGAAAAAAACAAACAACCAAGACTCTAACAAAATGAACTCAACATTAAATGAGCCTCTCGAAGCTTTTAAAGCTGATCAACTTTTATCATCGCTACTATCAGAGTCCAAATCCTCTTCTACCCCTTCACTGTCGATTGATGATCTTCTTACTCAACTAAGTCCCCGAGAGACGGTTCAAAAGCTTGAACAAGCTCGAATGTTAATTGAAGGTGATCTTCAAAATTTGATTTCCAGTGATTTTGATCAACTTCTCAACGAGACCAACAAGGTAGAAATCTTGGAAAATCATTTATCTGTAATCCAAGGAAAGATTGAAACACTCACATGCACTTTGGACAAATTACGAACTCGTCTCATCGAACCTTACAATAGGGTTGCCCATCGAATTGCTCTTCTTAATCGCCTGCATGCGACCTGTGATCTTCTCCGTCGTATTGTCCGTTTCATGCAACTTTCCCGTCGTCTCAAGCAAACTGATTTCAAGGAAGCCGATCAACCAACAATCAACCGTGAAGTGATTAAAGCAGCACAATTTGTCCACGAGTTGAACAGCCTAATCTCTCAAGATGATAGTCTCCTTCGTATCGATATTATCAAGGGCGATTTAATCCAATTGGGCGATAAGCAAAACGATATCCTTGAAATAGCCAATACTTGTTTCGCTAATGGTTTCTCAAAATCGGACTCTGTTTCTGTTGGTGTTGCTCTTCATGTTTATTACTTTTTTAATATTCTCGATGAGAAAATAGATCTATTTTTACAATCGAAAGAGCAAAAGATAATCTCAACCATTCGTGATGTGTTTGACATGTCCACTTACAATCAAACCCGTTCAACTGGTCCAGGAAGTGCCATTGTCCCAATGACTTTGGCTCAATCAGCAAATTACAAGACTAAATTGTGGGATAACATTGAAAATCTGATGGAACAGATTTTCATTGCCTTCTCTCAGGCTGATTTACTTTTCAAAATATTAAAAAAGAAACGAGATCCACTTAATCAATCAAGTCTTCTCGAAAGTACCTCAAAGCCAAATGGATTGATTGAATTCATCACTCGGATCAACAATCTACTCTCTCAGGCCATGATTAAAGCGAATGTCTCATCAAATATAATCAAGGAAGTTCTTGAAGGTGAATATCCGAGAATCCTTCGTTTATTTACCGAAGTTTGGAAGAGATTATCTCGAGATGATAAAGATATCAATCTTGAGACTATGATGAGATCAATTTTACACCCGTTCGAAAGTGCTTACCTTTCGAGGTCACTTTCATTGCTTTTCGATGCCGTCAACATAATTTTCACCGACACAAAGGAAAACTCGTCGTCATCAGGCTCGTTGATCAGTATTCGTGAAATTGTATTACCAACTAAGGACGATATCGATTCACTTATTAAAACTCTTGTTTCCGAAATGAATGTTGCTAATTTAGATCCAGAATTAAGTCAATCAGTGGCCAAAAATATTGGTAAATCAGTGCAAATGTTTCTAGTTAAGTGTGAAAAGTTAATTTGTGTTGAAGGAGATGCCACTCAAGTAATTGGACCAGCGACTAAATCACAACAATGTAATGCAACAATCGTTCATCGACTTGAATCATTTAGAAATCAAATGGAAACCTTATTATCTTCGTGTGAATCAAGTGATGAATCAATACAAATTGTCCGTAATTATTTAAACAATTTAGATTCATTAATAATCAATACACTTGATCCACTTATGAATTCCGCTCAAGATTCAATCGAAGCCATTATACTGACCATTCACAATGAAGATTTTTCCAAGTAAATATAATTTAAATGGCCCATCATCATAATCCTAATTCTTAACTGATTATACTAATTTTCTCTTTTTTTTTTAATTGCAGTTCTCTCAATGGTCCCCCTCAATGTTCACTTTATATGCGAGAACTTCAAGGATTCATCACGAGAGTAAATGCTGATTACTTTTCACTTTTCCCTGACACTCCGGTCGTTCGGAACAGGTAATTGTCTCTTCTTATATTTTGATGGAATATTTTTCCCACTTTTTAAATTTCTATTCATATTTTTTCACCAGAATTCTAAAAGTTGCCGTTCGAACCATCGATTTATTCCTTCGCCATGCAACCTTAATCCGACCCTTAACTCAGAATGTCAAAATGAGATTAGCTGTTGATTTCGCTCAATTAGAAGAGGCTTTATCTACATTCCATCAGTTAATCGGTGATCTTGGTAAACACTATCGTATCCTTCGGGCATTTAAATCATTACTTTTCCATGAACCTTCAGCGATAATTAAATCTCAAGCTATTGGCAAACTTATTCCCTATTCAATTGTGATCCAATTTTTGATATCAACCCAAGGGCCATCAGAGATGAAATCTGCTCATGAAAATCGTGGCTGGTCCATAACAAGATATTCTGCTTGGATGGATGAACATCGTGATGAAGAGCAACGTCTTTTACTCTTCAAGTAAGATTTTCTCCATTAAAAGCTAATTTAGAATTCAATTAAAGTCAATTATATCTAAAATATCATTTTTCTTTATTCTTTACAGAGAATCCTTGGAATCCTATGAATCTGAAATAAGGCGGAAAAAAGTAACAAAATCTTTTCCCGAAGTTTATACAATAATATTGGAAATGTTACAAACAGCATTGGTTAAAAAATGATTGAATTGATCGATTAAATTGATAACTTAAATAATATTAAATTAACTATCCAGCATTCACAATTGTCTCACCATCTACTTCCTCATCTTCAGTATCAGAGTTAATAGTAGCCCAAGGTAAAGGTTCAGCGGTAGCAAAGACGAGGAAAATTATTAATGCAATAATCTGAAGACCAGATATTATGTGAAATGTTAAAAACCATTTACTTTCTGATTTAATCTGAAAACAAAAGAAAAGTATTAATGACAAACTGATATCAATTAAACTAAATGAATTTACATCGTCACCAATAATAAAACCAATCAGTGCTGGTGCAATGAAACCCGAAGCGCATCTCATTGTATTAGCAAATCCGAACGCAGTACCAACCAAATTAGGAGCCATTTCTGGTACCATAGGAGCATCACCACCAGAATCAAATCCATAGAAAAACATTGTAACAATTAGAGTGATAACTGCAAGTGTTGGTTTGTCACCCAAATAAGTGATCAACGTTAAGCCGATAACTAATCCAAGTAAAACTAACAAATGAAATCAATTGATTAGCAGATTAAATGATGGACGTTTCTCTGTTTATTTTCTTACTAAAAGATTCGAAAATTTTTCTGGTCAAAGTTCTTGGTAACCATTTTTTGAGAATAATTAATTTAGCCAATGGTCCAGTAATCAATTGTGCAAGAGCAATGACCACATAGAACGATGAATTGATTAATCCATTGTTAGTGATATCATAATGAAGTATTTGCTCAAGATAAACTGGAATTTTAGTGTTAATTGTATAATAAGCTAATCCACTTAATCCTCGAACCCAAAAAATGGACCATAGAGGTAGAGAAGTGAACAATGAAATCCATGGGGTTTTAAGCTAATAGAAAATGATACAAACATCAAGCTAAATTGTTTTAAATTGACGAAATTCATTTGAGGTGTAATCCAATCTAAAAGTTTGTCTGATAATTATTATCATGAATGTTAATTATTTCTATGTAGTTGATTGGAGTGTAACTGTGAATTTTAGATTGATTAATTTAATACCTTTTTCGTCGTCACTTTGTTTACAACTACTTTGGAAAGATATGATTTTTCCCATTTGCTTGTTAAACGACTTGATTGTGGATCATTTGACATGGTCAAGTAAAAAATGACCGCATAACCTAAATTGACAATTCCAATGATGATAAATGCAGAGGGCCAACCACCCCAAAGGTTAGATTGACACAACCAGGCAGTTAATGTTAAGGTAATTGCTGTACCAGAATTACAGCCAACTGCAATTAAACTTTGAACTAACGATATTTCACCGGGAACCAGTGCTCGCTAGATTGAAGCACGAAGGTAACATGACACCATGAGCCAAACCAGTCAAAGCTCTGACGGCAATTAAACAATAGATACTAATTGAAGCAGCAATCGGACTTGCAAGAGTACAAATTGCTGCAAATGCTTGTGTTAAACTCATTAGAATGACGATATTTGACTTATCCGTTATAACGCCACCAATAAGTTGCGAGGCAGTGAAGGTATAAAAGTACCCACCGAGGACCAAAGCTTGATCATATTGATTCCAGTTGAATGTTTGAGACTAAAGTAATAAAAGAGCTCGAATCTTTCAACACATTTTAGGTACAGTCGCTTACTTACTTGCTCGAATTGACCAGAGGATCTAAATTTGCCCAGCCAATGTCTCGCGACCAATGAATCCGACGTTTCGTTTGAATTATCAACCATTGCAAGAATGGCGACATTTATAACTGATTTAACTGAATACCCAATCATTGTGCATGAGAAAATCATGAACATGACAAAGTACCTGAAAGGAATACATGGTTTAGGCAATGATGTCGGTGGTAAATCAATGACAATCGATTCGTCGATCGATGATGATCGCTTTCGAATCATAATAAAGGACACTAAACGATTGACACACTAAATTTGATCCATCAACTTATCAACTTGGAGATATTTTTTATCGATCACATAATTAAAACTCTTAGAATTGAAAAAAGAGCAAATGAAATCAACTAATATTACAACCGAAAGCTTTTCCATATGATCATATTAAGGGTGTTTCTCTTGTACAGCAGAATGATGAGAGTTTTGGCTGATCAAATTCCGATGATAAATGATTAGAATTGTTAATCTTTATTATGCCAATTAAAGTAAATATTTAATCAACTTTCATATGATCATTCAGCTTCCGATTGTAAAGAGATAAATGATAAATTGTAAAGGTGAAAGTTAAATCTGATTGAACTTTTTTTTATGGAATAATAATTTACGAGTAGTTAAGATCGATACTAATTGACTTTTTTTGGTGATCAAGAATATGGAAGATTTTGTAATTGTTTGGTCATTTAAGTTTAACTAGTTCTCCAATTAAACTTTGGTTTAAGAATATTAACTTTTTTATTATTAAATTAAAATTTCAATGACATGAGTGTTTTTCTAGAGGATTTATAAGAATTATTTGTATTTAGTCGAGTAATAGGAATCAATGAAATGATTGGCGAAAGTAGAGACAAGTGATCTGTCTGGAATACTTTGGGACATCCCGTAAAGAGCGGCTTGTCCATCCAATTTGACGTATTTACCTCGATCAGCGTAAAGTTTTGTCGCAATTTCCTCAATATCTTGCAAAAGAGTCTCAATAACCCCTTTAGCCGTGTGCATCTGAGTGAAGCAAATATGAAAAGCCGAAGGAAATTGTAAGACATTGACGTTCCAGCCCTTCTGAGTGAGACCATCGCTCAGTTGGAATACATTGAAATCATCTGAATACAAAGCGACCACAGACAATTTGGGTGAACCACAAATCTTGATACCAGCAATTTTAGCGGCTTTTTTAATAAAATATCGGGTAACCTCGATTATGTTTCTAGTCTTCTCGACATAACCCTCGTGTCCATGATACATGAGACTAGCCCAACAATCAGCAATAACACCACCAGGACGGGAACCAAGAATCGTTGGGGAAGCATAAAGGCCACCAGGCCAGTCGGGTGTAACGAAATATTGGTAACGTCTTAGCTCTTCATTGGCATACATAACTACAGAGGTTCCTTTGGGAGCGTAACCATATTTGTGCGTATCAGCGGTGATGCTTGTTACTCCAGAGACACTAAAGTCAAATCTCTCGTCGACTTTGAAACCAGCCTCAGCCACAAATGGATTCAAAAATCCCCCAAGACAAGCGTCCACATGGACTGGGATATTGTAACGTCGACCCAACTTGGCGATCTCTTCGATTGGGTCAAAAATACCGTGAGGAAATGCTGGAGCGGATCCAACAAGTAAACAGGTATTACTGTTAATGGCACTTCTCATCTTTCGGATGTAAACTTTTTTCGTCTCCGGGTCAATAGGAACATGACGAATTTGTACTTTTAAAATCTCTGCAGCCTTGTCGAAAGCAGGATGACCAGTGATTGGCACTATTATCTCAGGATTACGAATTCCTTTAACATATTTGGCGTAATTTCGATAAGCTTTTACAACTAGGACAATACTCTCCGTTCCCCCGGTGGAAACAACTCCACAAGCATCAGGTCCTCCCTTGTAAAGGTTACATGTCATTCTAACAATTTCGGCTTCCATTTTCCTGATACCAGGAAAAACATCGGCATGTAACGGATTAGTATAAGCCGTTTTCCGGTAAACATCAGCCATCAAATCTAAAACGCCGTATCTTTTGATCGCTGTAAATTCCGCCAGAAACTCTTCCTTCCTGCCATTTGACTGAACCAATTGACAAATAATTGTCAACCATTTCCATCACTTTATTTACATCTAATCCTCGGTCGGGTAAATTGGTCTGAAAAGGTCGATTCTTGTAGATGCCCATCAGCTCTTCATCAATCACATCTAAAACCTTATTAATCTCCTTCCTGGCAAGTGACCCGATACCAGGAATTTTGAGTACAACTTGGGTCAACTTTCTTTTAAATATTGACCAGTAGTCTTCATTGACATCGGGTTTAAAGGTTAACCAAATTTTGACCAGAATAAACCAAACGATTGAAGTAACGGCGACCAAAGTAAAAGGCTCATGTTTACCAGCGATAAAGTTGAACCTCGATTTTTGTACTTGCAATGAATCTTGAACTATCTCAGCATAGGGTTGAATATATTCCTGGAAAAGAGTAAAAGAGAAATATAATTAATTGTTTACAAAGTGTTTATATTAATTGATCAATAGCAAATGACAAATTGCCCCATCAAATTGTGAAAACAATAACAATCAACACATTTGAATTTGTCTTTCCAACAAAATCAATTGTAAATTGAGTAAATTTTCAAGGATATAACTGGTAACTGGTACAAACTTGATTACAACATTTCCTAACAAGATTATTAAACTAATCAACTGATTGTTGATGGTGAACTTGTTATTCAATCAGTTGCTCTCAATCTAATTAGAGACCATTAAACTTACCCAAGCAATTTTACTATAAAATGTTAGTTGGTCCATTTGAAGGAAAGGAAAACAAAATCACCAGCGACACATAAGCAAATTCACAGAGGAAGAAGACGAGATCAAATCTCTAATGATGATTTCAAATGATAAAATAATATCGAGATTATGATTTGATAAAAATAGGGAAAAACTGGTTAATCAATTGGGTGATTGAGGCTTCAGATTGACAACAAAGGCAAAGATTCAAATCACAATTTTCACTGGAACTGATTAAAGTGTTTTAATGGATCAATTGACAATCACTGATCATTAGACCAAATAGATTGATGGCAATTAATGGAAATAACAATTTAAATCAATTCCAAACGAAAACTCTCCAGGAAAGTGAGAGAGGGAGAGAAAATAAAGATGAACAGGATGAAGAAGATGAGAAAAAGAGGGAGAGAATGAGAGAGAGAGAGAGAAGAAAAAAAAATCAATAGTTTACAGCGCGAAACCTAAATGAGTATAAAAAGTGAACAGAATTAAAGTTAATCGAAATTAATTTCGAAATTGTAATTAAAATGTCGAAATACAAACGAAATAAGTTGAATCGTTGGAATCGTTATAAGTATTTTCGTTCGTTCGATTGGCATTTAGTTAAGTTTTCTTTATTATCATAATACAGTTACGAATTTTTTACAAGACGAAATTTAGGACATTTAAATGATTTTCGAATAAATTTATTATAAATTGAATACCCGTTAATTAGATTTAGTTGTTTTTTCTTCTGTTAACTCATTTATTACCAGTCGAGAACATTTTTTTCATACACTTGACACAGAACCATTTCGTTCGAGGACCAATAACATCGGTGTCTCTAATTGGTGGTTTATGACACTTTTGATGGTACAATTTGTGGCACTTTGCACATTCGACTGGCTCATTTCCAGGAGTAAAGTTCATCTTTCGGCAAACAACACAAACAAGAACCATTTTCAAAATCGATCAGCAAATTAGTCAATCAATTATCTCGTTGATGGAAATTTAAACTTTTCTTCTCGTCCAATACAAACGTTGAGGCTCCTCTGTCAATTCAACTAGAAAATAATAAGATAATATGGATAAAGAAGATTAATAATAAGATTTACCTGACAAGTTGAGAGAAAATAAAAAAAACCAACGAAAAGATAAAAAAATTCGTAGACGAACCAGAATTCAAATGTTCATCAACTGTTCACAGCAATAGAATCCAATCCAATAACTCATGTATTCAGCTCGAGATAATTACGATAATATGGAAATAAATTGGGACAACAATCGAAAAGATTGAATGTTAATGGACGAAAAGAAACAAATTGTAATTGATAAAAACAAATTCTATTAATAAATATTAGTATTTAAAATGTAACATTTTGAGCGTTTGCTCATTCGTATTGATAAGTGAAGTGTAACCATGGAAACTTTATTTTCACTCATCTTCAATTGAGAATCTCTTTGATTGTGATTTATTAATAAAGTATCTAAATAATTGATGGTAATTGAGACCATTGAACTAGTGATTAGTTGATTCTCAATGAGACAATTATGATTGAAATGGAATCAGTGTAACCTGATTTGTCTCACAGTTTCAGGGAGAGAGAGAGAGATTGTTTTGATCGAGATAATTTCGATTAATTTTTTTTTCCATCACAGTTAATCAATTATCTCATTATATTTTCTATAACCTTTTCTTTATTTGAGTAACAACTTGACTTTATAATCTTCAACCTTATTAATAATTTAATATGAGATTAATTATATTGGATAATAGTGACGATGTCGCTCTTTGGACTGCCAAGTATATTCGTAAGCGGATAAAGTTATTCAACCCTGGACCTGATCGTTTCTTCAATCTTGGCCTACCGACCGGTAGTACACCTCTTGGTACTTATAAACAGTTGATCAATTTTTATAAAGAAGGATCAATTTCATTTAAATATGTACGAACCTTTAACATGGATGAATATGTTGGATTACCAAGAGATCATCCGGAAAGTTATCATTCATTTATGTTCAACAATTTCTTTAAACATATTGACATTGATCCCGTTAATGTTAATATTCTTGACGGGAACGCGTCCGATTTGGAGGCTGAATGTGTGGCTTACGAGAAGAAAATTGTCGATTCTGGTGGAATAGAATTGTTTGTCGGAGGAATTGGACCTGATGGACATATTGCTTTCAACGAACCAGGGTCAAGTTTAACGTCTCGAACACGGCTTAAGACTCTTGCCATGGACACAATTCTGGCCAATGCACGTTTCTTTGCCAATGATGTATCAAAGGTTCCCCATGAAGCGTTAACCGTGGGTGTTGGAACGGTCATGGATGCCAGAGAAGTGATGATTCTGATTACTGGAGCGGCTAAATCGTTTGCCTTATATAAAGCTATCGAAGAGGGTGTAAGTCATATGTGGACTGTTTCTGCTCTTCAAATGCACCCGAATACAACTTTGGTCTGTGATGAGGATGCGACTCTTGAATTGAAGGTGAAAACAGTTAAATATTTTAAAAGCCTGATGAGAGTTCACAATAAGCTGGTTGATGAATGATCGAGTATCTTTGACACAATTTCGTTGATTTGTCCTCCGTTGATTGGAGCCTTTCAATTGAAAGTCGAGTCTCAGTTTGGAAAAATATCTTCTCTTGGAAATGTTGGAAAATTTCATACATAATACAATCACTCTAAATAATTATCTTTATACTTGTGTAATTAAATTAAAGTTAATTAGTCTATTAACAAAAATATATTTACACAATCACAGAGTAAAATGAATACACTTTCATATTGGTTTATATACTAACAGTAATTTAACTATTCTAAACTTTTACAGGTAAAATTTTTTTCAATGGATCAAGAAATGATTTATTCTTTTCTTCTAATAATTTAATTAACGAATCTAAATGTTGTTGAGTCTCTTTTATCTGCTCCTCAACTTGGCTCATTTTCTCTTCAGTACTTGACCATCGTTCTTCCGTTTTAACAGCTTCATTATTGGCTTTCCGAGCTTGTCTAAATTGGAGAAGAACATTAAAATATTAGCAAATCAGAGTAAAAAATGACAATACATATTAATAAGAAATAGAATAGACAATTGAAAATAAAAATACCTCATGAACTCTAATGTAACAGTGATAACAGCAATACAGAAAATGATAGATTCACCCAGCAGTTCAGCTCCAAGTTCAATTGCAGAATTTTCATTGAGTTTGGTCACCTGATTGGGTTTACCTAAATTGAGTAATTTCATTTTAACATTCACTTCAATCCAATGATAAGTTTGAGCCGGAGGCATACAAATGTAGGTACGGAAGAATAGACTTGATTTAGCTTTCTCCTTGATTCGATTAGCTAACGGTTTACTCATTTGACGAACAGCTAAACTTATCAACTTAACCAAAGGAAAAGATGAAGACATTGTAATCCCATGAGCACCTAGAAAGAACCAAGTAAACTTGGAACAACAATTGACCAAATAAAAAAGAAAACAATCAAAGAAGAATATAAAATTTAAGAAAACAATTGGATTAAAAATTAAATTCAATGAACAACAAAATGTGAATAAGAAAAAAGAATCAAAACAAAAAAGTGGCGACATCTATGGGAGAAGAACAAAAAATTTTGAACATTCGATTTATAGAAAATCATGTTTTCTATTTTTGGCTATTAATCAAAACAGAATTAAGTTGATTAGTTAATTTTTGTATCTTGGTGATTTAGTTTAATTTTAATTTGATTGTTTTTCTGTGAATTGAAGGAGTGAGTTTGTTGTAAAATTTTCTAATTTGTGATTTGATTGATAAACTCGTTAATTTGATGACTTTATCTGGTTACCAACGAATTTGGTTGGATTTCAAGTCATCTAATTGTTATTATTGATTGTTAATTATTACAATTTGTGAGTAGTTAATTAATCTTGGTGATAGATTAAAGCTTTGAATAGTATCTTTTGAGATACTTTATCTTTGATATCCAATAATCGACGTAAAGTATTGAGAAATATTAATCTTAATCTCAATAGTATTACTATTCTTCTACTTAATTAACTGTAATCAATTTGAGATTAAATTACTATAGTGATTTTGAAACTCACTTATCTCAATTAATTGGTAATTATAAATATTTCATCTTCAATGTTAAATGGTTATTGATTCTTCATCAGATCAATAGCTAAACTATTTACTTTTTATTCTGTTTTTGCTTTTTATTAACCTGTGAATTTGATTTCGTTTTTCTTTTGTCAGTTAATTTCTTTCAATTTCAACCATGGTTAAAATCGGTGTTATTGGTGGAACGGGATTAGATGCTGATATCAACATTGTTAAAGATATTGTCAAGGTTAATACGAGTCCCACACCTTTTGGTAAACCATCCGATGATGTTGTTACCACCGGTAAAATTGGCAATGTTGAAGTAGTTATTATGAGTCGTCATGGAGCTAAACATGATCGAAATCCATCCGATATTAATTATCGAGCCAATATTTGGACATTGAAGCAACTCGGTTGTACTCATGTTCTGGTTACAAATGCCTGTGGATCGTTACAAGAAAATTACAAACCAGGAATGATCGCCATCGTTGATCAATATATTGATAGGTAAGTTAATTGTTACCGTTTCAATATTTGCTATTAATATTAATATTTTTCCTTCATAATTTCTTGTAGGACTGTATCACGATTAGCGACATTTCATAAAGTGGCTCACATTCCCCAAGCTCATGCCTTTAATAAAACAGTCCAATCAATTATCGCCGATGCTTGTAAATCAGTTGGAGCTGATTATCGTTCCGGTGCTTGTATTGTTGTCGTTGAAGGTCCTCGTTACTCCACCCTGGCCGAATCGAGGCTTTATAAATCATGGGGAGGTGATATCATCGGCATGACAACCTTTCCTGAAGTTGTATTAGCTGCTGAGGCAGGATTATTTTACAATTCAATTGGTTTAGTTACTGATTATGATTGTTGGCACGAAGATGAAGGTGAATCGGTCACTGTTGATCTGGTTATGGGTCGACTCAAATTACTCGCCGATGTGTCAAAAAAAATTCTAATCGAAACAATTACAAGAATTGGTAAACATGATTGGACCAAAGAAATCGAGGCCAAAACCCAAGAAGCCAAAGGAGCAATTATGGTTCCTTAAATGATTAAGAGTCTAAGGACTCGAACGAATCAAAGCAACAATCATTGCCTTATATTATTAATAATTTCGATTTGCTCAAAATTAACAAAATTCACACTATTTATATATAATTCACATAAATTGTCTGAAAATTTCTCAGACAATAGTTAGATGAACAATTTCAAATCTTCTTACTCTTAAATGTAATTAGATCAATCGATTGTCAATAGTCGAGATTCTTTTTCAATAAAGAAACGATATACGAAAAACTTTAATCATTTTATAAAATGGAAATTGAATTTCAAAGTTGGACCAACATTTGGATACAAATAATTGATTTTTAACAAAATCGAAATGAGTATTAGTAGTTAAAAGAAATTGTTACTCTGTTCCAATAGATTAATTGTCTCTTTTCAGAAATTTTGATTGAATGTGATGGTATTTGATTGAGATCATTGCGAAGAGAAATTAAAAATTAAAAATATAATCAAGAATATGAAATTGAAAAAATTAACTTTAGGCAGAATTGATTAACTCGATAAAAAATATAAAACAACTTATTCAACATTAAATGATTTCTTGAATAAGTGTAATGTTATTGCGGCAATAAATGCCGGGTAACTATCGTGCTGGACAAGATAACGATGGACAAAAGTTTTCAGGCTTTTCGAAAAATCATTCTCCAATAGTTCGAGCTCTTTGTTTTCCATTTTGAACAATAATAAATCCGATGCTTGATTCTCAGCGTAAAGGAACGACACCTTGTAACCATTGGAAGTGAATTCGATTCGGCATCCAGTTAGACTTAGAAATGCTTCTTTCAATTCTTTGATTTGCTTTTTACACTCCTCAATGTATTTTCCTCTCTTTGATTCGGATATTTGTAAGGCTATTTTGAGACGTTCAATCTCCGAACTATAATTAATCTCTTCATTGACCATTCGAGTGATGTCGGCAACCTGACCAGCTTCAATTATTTCCAATCGGGCGGCGAGTTTTTTATTCTCTGCTTTGAGAAATCGATAATGTTCCCAGTCTCGATTGATCCTATTGTCAACTGGATTTTCTTTTAAATGAATTATTCTCCAATCATCAACTGCTAATTGTTGACATTGACATTGACATTGATGTTCTTTAACCTCTTTTTCCTCTTCTTCCTTTAACTCTTTCATTTTGATTTGCTCTCTTTCCATTTCAAGTCGTTTCAATTCATCTTCCAATAATTTACATTGATCTTTAATCAGTCCAAGCTGAGATGTCAACACTTTAATTTGATCAGCAATATCCTTCTCCGTCATAGGCATCTCTTAATTGTTTCTAAAAATAAAAATCTAATCAATAAATAAATAATAACAATCAAAACAAAAATAGAAATCAATTCAACATGTGATAACCTTTTAGTCATAAATAAGGAAAAAGAGAAAACCTTCTTAAAGAAAAGACAATTGATACAAATTTCTAAAGTAAAAAACAATACTTACTATATAGAATCCTGATCCTGAATAATTCACAAACTTAAAAAGATAACAATTAATAAATGATAAAGAAAAATGATCCAATTACTTAACAATTAACAGAAATTAATTAATTTCCATTCTTTGTCATGTTTTAAATTCTCTTAAAGTGTCGCCATCTAGTTGAAGAAAAAAAATATTCTCACTCAGCTCAATCAAGAAGAGAAAAAAAAATAAATGAAAACAAGTTTCATTTCCTTAATTAATTTTTTTCTCTTCAACTGTTAGACTTTCAATTGACTCTTTAATTGTCTGTTTAATTTTATTAATTGTTATTGTGAATGTTGGTGTTATCCAATATCATGTTACTCTACCTAATTAACAATACACTTTAAAAAGTAATTGGATTTCAATTAAATGAACTTTGTTTATATGAGCATGTCTCTTGTTCATGTTTCCCTTTAATCATCTGATTACGTTAATCAATACAGATTAATACCTTTTATTTATCATCTTTAGTTTACTTCCACCACCTTTTTTATCCATCATCTTGATCGTTATTAAACTGTTATTGTAATTGTCATCATTATCATCATCAGTCATCAATAATATTCATATTACAAAACCAACATTTCCAATAGAGTCTATCATGATTCACTAATTGCTTTTAGCTGATATATTTTTCTTTATTTCTATTCTATTGTTGAATAATCATCAATCTCTCCTGTTCAAGGTAAGTTGATAAATTTTATTCTTTTTACAATTTTCTTTCTCTTCTTCTCTCTCTCTCTCTCTCTCTCTGCTGTCGTCTTTTCTTAAAATTCTGACTATCATTTGTTTACCTTTTTCTCTGGTTTCTTCCTTCTTTTGCCTTCATCTTTCCTTGTTGTTATTTCCTTTCCACTTATTTTCATCTCTCTCAATCTCAAGCTTTTGTTTTGTTTTTCTCATTTTATATTTTTCTTTTTCTTCTTCTAGTGTTTCAATATCTTATTGGTTTTAGTTGTCTGTGTTTGTGTGTTTTATTTTCGTATTTTTTACTTGGATGAGAATGAACAATTCCCATTACTCGAGATTATTATTGACATCATGCTTCAATCAACCTGGATGATATTTTATTTCTCATCTTTTATCTGTGTGTTGGTTATTTTTATGAACTAACAGGAAATACAAAGGAAATATTTATCTCAAATTATCAACATCAATGTTGTCGTCATCACCTTCATCATAAAATTGTGATCAAAGTTTCATTCATCTATTAACCTTCTTAACATTTACTACAATTAAATAATATGGCTTCTAGTGATGGTATCACCACATCAACAACTGTACCAACTTTATCATCTTTACCTACATCATCAAATGAACCAGTATCATCTTCCTCTCCACAACCAACAACATCTACGGGAAACAATGATCATACCATCAACTTGGCTCCAATCAACAGCCACCATCATGTACACTCATCACATCCTCATCCCCACCAATCATTAAAGACAACAATGTCTACTTCATCCATCTCATCCAATAATGCCAGTGATCCTCTATCACCTACCACTCCCACCTCATTAACAGCTAATATTAATTATGAGGTAATTCCACCTGGATCAATTAAGCGTGACTCTTATAAGGACAGTAAACGATTATACCAGAAGCAGAAAAAGAAGGCCGTTGAAGAATTACTTTCCATTTTAAACGATCCAACAGTTCTCGTGATGGCGGACTGGCTTAAAGTCAGGGGGACACTCAAAAGTTGGACAAAACTTTACTGTGAGCTTAAACCTGGTCTTCTGGTTCTTTACAAAAATTCCAAGACTCATAAAAGCGGATATTGGGTTGGAACCATTTTACTGAATATGTGTGAGATAATTGAAAGACCTTCTAAAAAGGATGGATTTTGTTTCAAACTTTTTAACCCTTTGGATCAAACTATTTGGGCTCCTCGTGGTCCTCGCGGTGAATCATTCGGTGCCATTGTACAGCCTTTACCGATGAACTATCTTATTTTTAGAGCTCCATCTGAACAAGCAGGTCTCAATTGGATGAAAGCGATAGAAGTTTCTCTTAATTGTTCAATTGTATTGATGAGAAGTGGGGGTAACCCTCGAGACACTTTAAACTCTTTCATTAGTAATTTAAATTCTTCAGCTGAAGATTGTTCCCCACCAACATCAGCTAAATTAGATTTAGATGAAAGTGAAATTGAGCGTCACTTTAAAGATCATGATTTGGAAGATGATACGCAAACTGATCATGAAGAAAATCCTGATACAGCTTCTCAAGGACACCATTCAACTGATTCTGATTCAAGTACCATTAGTATACATGAACCACGACCATCTCGAGCAATTAAACAATCCATCGGTGGAACACTTGGCTTTAATTTAAGCCAATCAATTGAAGAGACGATAATTGAGACTAATTACGTTGAAGAGATTACAGAAGATGTGTCAACCATGGGCGAAGAATGTCAAACCGAAGAGGTAGCTGAAGAGAACAAATCTTTACTATGGAGTTTATTGAAACAAGTTCGACCTGGAATGGATCTTTCGAAAGTTGTTCTACCCACTTTCATATTGGAACCTCGATCATTTCTAGACAAATTAAGTGACTACTATTACCACTGTGATATCCTTTCTAAAGCGGTTATCGAGGAAGATCCATTAATACGAATGAAAAAAGTGGTCAAATGGTATCTTTCCGGTTTCTACAAGAAACCCAAAGGTCTCAAAAAACCTTACAATCCAATTTTGGGTGAGTGTTTCCGCTGTTATTGGGCTCATCCGGAAACCGATAGTCGAACCTTTTATATTTCCGAGCAAGTTTCCCATCATCCACCAATCAGCACCTTCTATGTAACTAACAGGAAAGATGGTTACTGTATATCAGGAAGTATACTTGCTAAATCAAAGTTCTATGGTAATTCAGTTTCTGCCATTTTAAATGGCACTGCTAAGCTAACCTTTCTCACCCGTGGTGAAGACTACACCCTAACAATGCCCTATGCTCACTGTAAAGGTATCCTGATGGGGAATCTGAGTCTAGAATTGGGAGGTAAGGTTGACATTAAATGTGAAAAAACGGGCTATTGTACTGAAATGGAATTCAAATTGAAACCTTTCCTTGGAGGATCTGAACTGTGTAATAATGTTGTCGGTAAAATAAAACTTGGAAAGGAAACTTTATGCACTCTGGATGGACATTGGGACACCCTGATCAAAGTGAAAGACAAACGAACTGGTCAAGAATCTGTTCTGTGGGAGGTTACACCGGAAGTAAGAAATTGTAGACTCAAAAGGTTTCTGGTTCCATTAGATTCCCAAGAAGATTTTGAATCAGACAAACTTTGGAGAAATGTAACCAATGCAATAATTAAAGGCGATCAAATTGCCGCAACTGATGAGAAGACCATTCTTGAAGAAGAGCAACGCCGAGGGGCAAGAGAACGATTAATGAACAAAGAATCTTGGACTTCTCGCAATTTTATCCACGATCTGTGTAGCGGTGATTGGGTTTACAAACATCTCGATTCACGTCCATGGGATCAACGAACGGATGTATTACAATACGAACGAAACTTTCAAATCCAAACCAAAACTCGTCATAAAACACCAACAGTTGCTTGTCGAACCAGTTCAGTTGTTTCGATCGATAATCCATTGACTGCTGCTCGATTGTCCACTCATCGATCTCCCAAATCACCCAGAGACCAGAAGACTGAAAGCTTAGGCAGTGAACATAGTTCAGTATCGGCAACCTCGAATTCGCATCTCGAGAATCGAACTGAAACCAACCTTCTTTTAGCTGGAAAAGGACAAATTGAACAAATTGTCGATAAATTGAATTTACTTCATGATAAATTATGCACCATTGAGAAACAACTTCATCCTAATGCCTCCAATCAACCAAAAAGTCTACAACAAGGGAAGACGAAACAATCAACATCCCAAAGCAACTCAGAAATTGTTGGATTACTTGGTAATTCTCAGCAAATCAAATTGATTTTAGGATTTTTGTTGCTTTCTATTCTCAGTCAAATCTTGATTACCTTCATTTCCAAAAGGTTGAAATAATGAATAACATTTCTAAAGATTAATGCTCACAATTAAGCTTTTCTTTCTCATCAATTGTTCTATTCTTCATTACTATTATATAACTTTTATCAAGCAAATCAAGTCTACATTCAAAATGGATTTTGTGATGATACTTCGAAGATAATCCTTTCCCAAGATTCTTAATCTCTCCGTTTCCAACCTAAAAATCCAGAGAGAATCAACAATCATCAACAACTTTTCATCTTCTCTCTTAATTTTGATCAACTCATTCGAATCATAATCTTAATTACCTTTGGTTCCTTTGGTTCTTTTAAACATATTCATTAATATGTATATCCTAGTCACTGTTCAACTGAAAAACATCAACTAATCATTTTATTATTATTGATCCAGATTAAATCTAATGAATCAACTCTAATCGGATTGCAATTTAAATCAATGAAAAATAAGACTTCATTGTCCTCATTTTAATATGTTACACAGAATGTTAATTTTGTAAACGAAACAATTTGCCATTTTTTTCTCTTTCCCATTTCTCGCTGTGATTTAATTACATTAATTATCCAAGAAGATGAAAAAGTTAATGAAGATAAAGAATTGGAAACCAAAACATGATGAAGGAAATGCCATTAACTTAATTTATAACAATAATCATTTACTTCCAAGAGACACAATCATTTGTTTCTTAAACTTTGATTACCTTTTTCCAGTGAAAATGATTAATGATTTGGAAACGATTTTGATGAAAAAAAAAAATGATTAACACAATAAAGTTAAATGATGTGTAATAATCCTATTGATTTAAAGTTAATTGTTCACCAATGGTTACTAATTGATGAGTCGAACACATCAATTCAACAGTTGACGTTTAAATGACCAACTAATCGCGAGTTAACATTTGAAACTATCAAACAGTTAAATCATATTAATAATCTTTGATAAAAATGATCCTTGTTCATGAAAAGGTTGAAACTATTGACGCGATCATATTGATTAATGAGGTGATCAATAACAAGGGATTTACACTTAACAATTAATTCTGGGATTTTTTTTCTTATCCGAGCCATTTAATCACAAAAACTTGAATCACTGTTAACTTATTTATATACCATTATCATGATTGATTGAACGTCTTAATAAACCATTAATTAGCGCGTTTATTTACAAGCAATTGATCAAAATCGAAAAGGGATTCAAATAATTGACCAATTGACTGGAGTCCGAAAGGCACGAAGTTGATAAAAAGTGAATTTGTGTTTCTAGTAGCATCAAGATGAAGATAATCCGATTGCTTGAATAGATGCGATGATCAATGTTGTCGTTTTCTTTTCATTGCTGTTTTGTTTTTAGATTTATTGTTTTGATTGGTCTGTTTTCCTTGGGAAGCCTCGTACTTTTCGCGTTTCTCCTTGAGCTTTTCAGCGGTTCGGACATTTCGTCGTTTTCCATACATGATTTTATCGTACAATCGTTTTCGTTTCTTTGGAATCATCATGACAGCAAGTCTCTTTTCTTCGGCTTTCTCTTCTTCTTTACGTTTTCGATCTGTTTTCACTTTACCTGCTTTTACTTTCATCTTTAATTCCTTAATATGATGTTCGACTTTATTTTCAGGCTCTTCCTCCTCAGTTTCTTCTCCACTTTCTTCATCGTCGTTCTCTTCTGTTCCCTGTCGTTCACCAAAGGCGTTATTTTGTTGGTAAGAAATGCTCGGTGGCACATAACTGCCTTCCTTCATTTCTACAAATGGAGATAAATGTGGAGGTAAGACTACATCGTGGAAATAATTTTCGACTGGAAGTAAAGTTCGAGCATTAACACTATCGTAAACCCATTGCGGTTGAATGTAGTAGCGATTCATGTATTTGTTGGGTATCACTTCTTTATCAACAATCTGGTGAGTTATGGTAGTATCGGCTTCGCTGTAAGTGGCACCGACGAATGAAATTTTGTCCCATGAAACTTGTCCGCCAAAAGATCTTATCACAAATGTCAATGATTCTCGAGGTACTTCACGGCCAAGGAAAAATTTAAGACCTTTAAATAAGTTTTGTTGTTTAACCAGCTGATGATATGATATTGTTTTCTTCTTCTTTTTTTCCTCTTCACCTTCTTTACTCTCTTCTTTACCTTCTTCTCCACCCTCTTCTTCTTCTTCATCTTCTTCAAACTCATCTGGTTTATTCTCCGCAGGAATATCTTCTTTTCGGCGTGGTAATGATCTATTTAATGATCCAACATATTCATACATAGCATGTAGTTTATCCTCTCCAGTGATTATTTCCTTATCCATCTCTTTAGCAAGGCTAAGCTGTAATTAAAAAATTATTAATGAAATGCAAATTCAAGATGAGACAATGATGATGAAGAACTTACTCTTGGAGGATAATACATGTTGATACTAGAGAAAAGCTTATGATTAACAAATCCAAGAAGAGTGATGTAAAATTCAGTGAAGGATCTCATGACTCTCATGTCAACTTCGGGATTAGACTTTGGAAAGAAGAACAGAAAAATTAATATTAGATATTTACTATAAATGAAATAGGGACGAACCAGATTTAAATTGACAGTTAGAATTGACTAAAAAAAAACTTACCAACAGAACGAATTGATGGGGAACAATCCATGTTATTGTTTGGCCCATTATCTCCGCTTGATAATAATAACCCTTAATTGAGATGAAAACCTTTCTCAATGATCTAGACTCAATAACATAGTGCATGAACTCAAGTGTTAACCGTCTAGAAAGATCAACTATCTCTACAGGAACACCTTTGATTTTGGAGAAATTTCCATAAAGAAAACACATACATAAAGCATCATCCAAGTCTTTAAGAGCATCAATAAACGTTGGATATCTGTCTTTAACAATATGATCCATTTTGTATGTCGGCACATTATCTCGTAGAGTTGCTAATTTGTGTTCATCTTTCCGGGCGTTTGCTCGAGTCATCTTTCTAAGAAATGTTTTATATTCCCAGAATTTCCAGATTACCGGATCACGACCAAGATACCTAATATCATCTCGTAAATAGTATGTTTTACCTCGAGTCATTCCTTTTTTAATCTTTTTCGGTTCAACCGGATAAACACCTTTTAAAATACACAAACGCCTGAAATCCTTCAATGATAATTGGAGCCGTTGCATGGCCCGACTTCGAGTCATGTAGACTCTTTTATGAGAAGGAAGTGTCTTCCGGGCAGTAGCTTTCTTACCCATGGTTCAACAAATTAACACAAAACAATTTAAATCAAGAAAAAAAACAATTAGAAAAAAATTCTATTCCAATTTATATTCAAACAAAATTCTGACCAAAACCATGTGGAAATTTTGGATTTTAAATCTTCAGGGACTTTCTCCTAATCTTCAATGTGGAAAAAAATTCCAATAGAAAAAAAGATTATTCTAATTGCTTAGAACCAACTGATTGAATATTCAATTTTTAATTTCTCATTGTGTTGAACTTAATTCTCAATCGATTAATATTCAATCAATCATCATAATCTCTTTTAATTAAAAGTTAATTGATTTAAATTAACGAATGAATTTCAGTGCCATCTAGCGGGAGAAAAAGTCTCTAAATTTGTGGTTGTTTATGTTTTGAAAATTTTCATTTTTGTCTTTGATTGAATTTAATTCATTTTTAATTGTGTTATTTTTGTTTTGTTCAGATTATTTGGTTGATTATTTTATATCCATGTCTATCAGGTTGTCTACATGGAAGGTAGGTAAGGGTCGTAATCTGGTTTTAATAGTCGCTGGTGTGATCATCGGCTCCATTTATCCACTTTATTTTTTTCCGAAATCAAGAAATGCTGAATATCGTAAGTAAAGTTAATTCATTGAAATTCTGTATTTTTTCATGAAATTTTTTTACTGTTTATTTATTGTTCAAAAGTGTTCAGTATGATACAATCGAAAATTCAGTGACTTGGAAGCTTATTTGTGAGATTGTCACAGATCTTTCCTTAATCTGATTCACTTGGAATATATTTTATTAGAAAACTAAATTGATTTTGATTTGTTTTATTTTATTTTCTTAGGTCGGATTCAAGAAAGGAATCGTAAAGGAGTTGATAAAGAGTCCATTCAACCCGGTGGTTTCAAGTCATGGACAGATCCATTTGCATCGTTGAAAAAAGACAAATAAACAAGTAGCTAATTATATTCTCTCCTAATTGTTGTGTAAATATTAGTACAGTTATGTCGTTCCCTTTGTAAAGTCTATTGTAAATCGGGGACATTTTTAACTGTAAATAATGTAGTTTTACCTGTGATAAAAGCAAATATACAATTCATTCAACCGCAGGTCAGTGGATGAAACTACGGTTATTCTAAAAATCGTTTAATAGTAATAGACGAATACATCGTACAATCAAATTAGTTTATTATTTTAGATTTCATCGTGTCAATCAATACGAATTCAATCTAAAAGGAATCTCTGAACCAGCCTGTTGAATTGTTCAGCATGACTGACATGAATATCATGAACTCCATCAGGAAATAGATGAGATTCAACGTCGGGAATATTTGCCACCAAATGGTCGAAAACTCTTTCGGGATCATAGTATCTTTCTTACCATGTAACACGAAAGTCGGACATTTAATTTCCTTTACTCTGTCCTTACAAATGTCGCTTGTGGTATAAGTGTAACTCATGTGTTTATACCAAATCTTTTCGAGTGTCTCACGATTACCATAGATTTTGATGTACTCATTCCTTCGATTCTTCCCACATTTCCAGAGTACAAAGAATTCTCCACATATCTTTATATTTCTCTGGAATATAAGCCAAAGTTCCCCAAACCACAAGCTTTTCAACTTTCGCCGGGAACAAAATGGGAACCAGTAAGGCAGATTTACCACCATCACTCCAGCCCATTACAGAGAAACTGTCATAACCTAAATGCTTTATGATGAATGAAACGAAATGAGTAAAAAACATCAAACATTCAAATGATCTTAAAGACAATTTAGATATTGGAAACAAAAGTGACCTCAAACTAACGAACTGACGTCGATAATTAGTCTTAATTGGAAACAGAAAAAAAAGAGACATGCAAATTAACTTTAGGTTGATTGCTTTTCGCATTTCTTGTCCTGATACAATTAGAAAACTCGACAATCAACTAATTGGAAACGAAAATAATCCAATTTTAACGATTATTACTAAGCTTTTCTCCAACAATTTACCAATAACCTCGTTATTAAAGTAATCAGATTAGAAACTTTTTGAGAAAAAAAAATTTGATTACCAGCAGACAGAATTGAAATGAATTTGATTGATTTACTTTTAATTCAACCAATCATTTGAATCTATTTTTCTGATTATTAACAATTAGATGAACTAACATTCACCTAAAAAACTGATCTTATTTTTCACCTAAAAAGTTATTAAACTGAATACATTTCAAGACTAAATTGGTTTTTATAAACCTGCAACTAATTAAAATGAATGACAATTTACACTAATTGTTATAACCCTTAAAATCAAATTATCCTTATGGTTTAACACTCGAATTGTAAATAATTAATTGCAAATCAACCTGTTAAATTAACTCTCAATGATCAACTTGAAAAATACAAGATTAATTGATAAGTGAGATTGAATTAAATTGAATGAAAATGATGATAAAAGATGAAAACTTCTGATGTTGACAAAGTTTCAGGAAGATTTGTTCATTCATTTGATGAGAGAAAAAAACTCAATTGAAACTTTTCTCATTCAATTTGATCAACAGTTATGAAAGAATTTTTTTCTCAAGTTAGTGAATGAAAAAACTAAATAATCAATCAAATTTAAATAACATTGGAACAACAATTTGATCTGTAATAGGAAAACATGAAGAAAAATGAACCTACTGCCATCAATTTAACCACAGTCTCAGCATCGTATTGGTAAAAAAACTTATCCTCAGCATGAAGTTTATAATCTCGTTCAGGGGGACGACTCAGTCCGAATCCAGGTGAGTCCCAAGCAATTAAGGTGAATTTATCCTTATCAAAGCCATCTAATTGTGGTTTCATATCAGTTCGGCCATTTCCTGATTCGATAAAACAATCAACAATTACCAATCATTTGAATCCACAGGTAATGATTGTCGGTCAATGATAAGTTTTGACATTGGATTAAGTTATTGATTGATTTTTACATTCAGATAAGAGTTGTAATTATAATTAAATGACTCACCACAAGCTCCAGGAAATATGAAGACAGCACAATCACCATGACCAACTTTCTCGTAGTGAATTTTGTATCCATCTTGTTCATAATAACCAGTGACCACATCACTTTTTACTTCATTTGTTTCAACTTTACTTGATTCGGTTGTCATTTCAATAAGAGATTCAGATAAACTGGACAATTGATTAGCACGATAGTCAAAATGATTACGATTGAAGTTGTAAATTTTTCAGATCAATTTAAACTTTACTTCGGTTTGGATCAGGTCGTTGTCGCTGATCTTGTCCACGTTGTTATTGTGATCGGTTCAACGGATAACAGAAGCAAATGAGAATAAGTTGAACAAGGAAGATGAAGGATGAAAAAAATGGGTGGGAAGTAAACAAGAAGAAGACAATTAAAGGTGATGATTATTAAGACATCAGGTATTAGCTTAAAGTGATTAACAAGAAAAGTTAAAGATGATTTGTTGATGATCAAGAAGAGGAAAAAGTTTATTTGAGAAAAATGAAACGCAATCAACTAACTAACTTGTCTTCTCAGGTTTTTTTTAAAGTTGATTGTTCAATCATCTTGAAGTTGAATCAATACATGATTAACGTGTTGATGTAGAGGAAAAGATGATGATGATGATGGTAATTATAATAAATCCAATTTAGTTACTTATCTTCATGATCTTTTTGAGAAAATATCTGTTTCATTAACTTAATTGCAATTTGGATTAGAAAATAGTGTCAATATCTATTCCAATCTCTTAATCGATTGCTGGTCAATTGTTTCAATCAATGAGCTGTTTAAATAGTTAATTCAAGTAAGATGAATACAAACCTATTCTCAATCTCTCCTTTATCACCTCTGTTAATTGATGAATTAATTGAATTACAGGTAATATTTGGAGAAGATAATTGACTGAGTATAGAATAAAGAAAAAAAATGAGATGTTTTCCTTTTTTAATTTCGAAAAGCGTATTGAGTTTATTTTATACAATAGAATCAAATCCCATTCGATTTTCTGATTTTTTTCTGATAATTTGAGTGGTAACATTGAAGTTAATGATTAGAACTGAAATAGTCCAGAAAAGTGAAAGAGGAAACAGAGAAACGAGAAGAAGGATGAAGATGAGAAATGAGAGATAGGAAGAGAGATGAAGGGTTAACAGGCATCATCATCATCATGAAGAGAAATGAAGAGACATCAACAAAAAAATGACAAGAAAAAGAAAGTACATTTTGTCAGAGGGAAAAAAGGATAGAGCAAGAGTGAGGGTGGGGTGGGAAGGATGAAGAGGAAACATGAAAGGAAGTGAAGACAATGAAGATGATGATGAGAAGTGAGAGTTAAAAAGAGAGGTAGTTGACTTGTTGAAGGTGGAAAATGTTAATCAATTGGAAACCAGAAATTTACATAAGGTAATAAGATGAGAACGAGAGACGGAGGATTCAAGGTGGAAGGTGGAAGATGATCAACTGCAAGTGGGAACAATTTGGATCTAATCAACGTATTATTACCATGGTAGTATAATTAATCATTTCAATTGTTCTGAGTACTAAGTGTTATTCATGGTGGAGAAAATTCTTTGAAAATTGGAAGACATTTTTCATCGAAGGTCATGGTTGGTGCTAATTTTCAGTTCATTTTCAACGGAAGATTGAGAATGGCAATTGATTGTTATCATGCGAATACAAATTATCACCTGAATGGTGATGATTAGTAAAAAGAAGAGATTAAGTAACAATCAGTTTCTTTCTTCATATTCCAAGAGATAATTAAAATCATCAATTATTCTTTTGAACATCAATCTATTTAAATTAAGTTAATCATAATCATCGATCCAATTTTTTTTCATTTTGAAACAAGTTAACTTGTTATCCTCTATCTCTATCTCTCTGTGTTAAAACCTACAATAAATGATTCTAAATTTAGTTACTTCCACTGAGTAGTAATATTAAATTGTTATTACTTTACATTGAATCCTATTAAAGAAAAAGACATGATGGAGTAATAATCATGATCATAATTGTTACAATCATCATAAAACATACGAATACTGTAAATGGAGGTGATTAAGATTAACAATAGTAAAAAGAGTTGATGATTATGACAAAGTTACTGAGGGACATTTGTTGTTGTGTTTGTTGATCAACGTTGATGATTTTACAAACATTATAAAGCTCTAATAATTGAAGTAGAAAATGAGAAGAGGATAATCTTGGATTGGTGATAATGTAAAAAGAGAGGATTAATTGACCAGAGTTTTCAATTAACAATCTAACTGGTGGATATAAAGTTGTTTTCTTTAAGCAAACAATTGACTAATCAACTGTTGACCCTCAACAAAAAACATCTTCCAATGAGGTTGGAGGTACAGTTATAAACTCGAGTTCAGGCTACAAAGGAGGAATTACAATGATGAGAAGTGGAGGAGGAACCGGAAAGGATGAAGAAGATGAAGAAGATGAAGAGAGAGAGAGAGAGTTAGAGGACAGAAGAAACAATTACAATGATTGGTGAGAGAAAGAGAGAAGGTATAACAATAGATAATGATGATAATGATGAGGAAGATAAGTTACAAAGGAGGGAGAAAGTGATTACTAATTAATCGGGACAGAGATTTGGCTGATTTAAGTTGTAATATTACAAGATTGAGATTTACAATTAAAAACCTTTGGTTTGGTTTATCCTTCATTACAATTGGACATTGTTGCTGTTTGTTTACTGACGATGATTGTGATGGTGATTATGATATTGATGATGGTGTTGATACTTGATTAATGTAACTACTTTTTCTTTCCTGTTTCCTTAATTGTGTTTGGTTGTTGATGTTTCTTTTTGGACAATATTAGATTAATTAAGATAAAGTTATAAATATCAGATTAAAATGAGAGAGGAAGAGAAGGTTAACTTGTAACAGAAAAAGATAATGACTTAAAACAGTTAATGGAAATTAGAAGTAATTAACAGTGGTAATAAAAAGAAAAGAAATAGATCAACTTGTCGAGATTAACGTATTTTTTTCAATTGTTGTCACAATCAAAGGGAATTCCAACATTACGTTAATTGATGATTACTATCAACGAGATCACTTTTTGTCTCTTCTTTTGCACTTCATCACCTTGTTTTCGAGGTTTATGATAGTTTATCGAAAATTTCGATTACAAATATTGATGTTTTTCTTTCGTGAAGATGATTGATAAAAGTTCCGTTTCAACGAGAATATCTTAACGGTGTTTTCTTGTTTCTTTCTTTGTTCGAGTCTTATAACTTTTGGTAACACATTACAGTAATAACGAGAGGTAATTTGTTGAGTATAAATCACCATTAAAACCAGTTTATAAGCGTAATAATTATAACAGTAATTAAACAATTTGATCAATCCTTTTCTTCTTGTTGTTATCCATTGTTCATGAGGAAAAAAACATCAATTTGTTGTAGGTAACAAAGGTAATTAACGGAAAAGCACAAGTTCTCGATCTGATTGGACGCAGGAATCGATCGAATATTGGTAATTATATTTTAACATCAAGAGGAGTTAAAGAAATAGAGAAAAGAAGAGAGAGGAAAGATTACAACCAAATACGATGAAGTAGCTTGTGATCACATAGATTGAAGCGTTTCTGCCTCTCATGAATATTTATACAGGTATTATCAAGATTTACAAATCTCTCTAATCCGTTTGTGGCTTTAGAAAGCTGATGACCGAAGTGTGGCAAAGGATGGATGAGTATGAAGATTAATGTAATTAAAAAGTTAATGAAGTGAGATCGATTTAGGCTTTGTGTTTGTGCTTGTTTTTTGTTGCGAATCTCAATTTTCATTTTCTCTACCTTCGCATTTCTTGATTTTTCTTGTCTTTTCGCTCTTGATAAAATTCACTATTTTTTGGTTCCTTTGGATTGATCCGATAAATTGACATTGGATTACAAGTAGAGTACCAAAGAGACAGATAAAGGATGAAGAAGATGAAGAAGATGAAAGGGAGAGAGAGAGAGAGAGAGAGAGAGAGAGAGAGAGAGAGTGATTATGATGAAAAGGGAAGTGAAAGTGTAAAGCGCACGACAGAGCAAAATAGGCTTCCGAATGTTTCTTCATCGTGATGTGAACAGTAAGAAATATCATTGATGATGACGACAAGTGATGAGAATGAAGATGATAATAATTATGAAAATGATGATGAAGATGAAGATCCATACATCATCGAGAAACTGTTGGTGATGTTACAAATAGAACGAGGAGAATGAATATTACGTTACATAGAGAAGAAGAAGCAAAAAAGAGCAGAGAAGGTTGATTTTTTTTACGAATTTAAATCTCTCTATGTATTTTGTATGTATAAGTTGTTTGGATTTGTGAAAATGAAGATGCGGTGTTTTCTTTCTCAATGAAGTTAATGAGTGAAATGTTAGTTATGAATTTGGTTTTGTTGTTGTTTTCTGTGTATGTGCATGTTATGAATGTTGATTCTCTTATATATATAGAACGAAGTAGCTATGCAAATCAATTCTTCTTATCGAGTTGATTTGTTTCAATTTGGTGCTTCTTTGTAAATTTAAAGCTCCACTTAAGCTTTGATTGAAGGACTTTATGCTTTCTCCTTTTTGTTGTATAATATAACAGCAAAGACGATTATTCAAAAAAAAAGATGATTTTTGATTTTGTTGATCCAAATTAATTGATCAACATTGAGTTGTTTTCACAATTTTTCAATTACTGTTACGATTACTCAAAACATTGGTCACATGAGCTGCAGCGGTACTGGTATTAAGTCCTGAGGGAGGCTGAATATTGGCTGGTGTTGTACGATTTTCGGCTCCATAAATTTTGGTCGCTTTCTTAGCCATGTTACCAAGAAGCTCCACAGAGTCTTTGTGAGTCGATCTTAAGGAGTGAAGCCATTCCTTAATTCCGATTTCATCAGGATTGGTCAACACAATTTTGGTATCTTTTCCGGGTTCACCTTTTAATTTGACAAGTATTGCATTTTCATTTTTAACTTGAACATATTCGGGTGAGATGTCTTCAATTTGATCCATAAATATGAGTTCAGGTTTTGTGTTAACAGATTCACTATGGAGTTCAAGTCGATTGGGATATAATTTACCATACCTTGAATGCCAATTCGACCCGAAAGGTCCACCAAGCTTCTTGAGGTACCCATGAAGTATACAATCAGATTCTTTCTCATCTTCAAATCTACATTTTGTTTTGGCTTTACGTTTTTGTTCAATTTTGTCGGTTTCCATGTTGATGGTATCAAAAACTGTTTCAGCAATCTCTTGCTGCCACCTTTCACTGATTACAACGGGGAAATTTTTATATAACTCTTGATCTGAATCAGATAATTTAATTCCTTTAGTGTCTTCCTCGTCAAACGAGCCAATGTCGAAGGCATCAGCAGCATTAACTTCACCTCGTGGAGGTATTAAAGGAGGAGGATATTTTTGTAGATAAACCAATTGCCAATCGATTCCTTTGAAAAATGGATGATCTTTTACTTCTTCCGCTCCATTTTCTTTACACCCTAACCTTTTATCAGTATCGCGTAAAAGAAGTCCGTCAAGGAGAGATTTCAGTTCAGGAGAAAAGGTATCTGGGAGTTCAACATTCATTGTCATGGTCATTCGGTCAATTTCATGTTTATCTTTAGTTTTATGCTGTCTAAAGGGAGAATGGCCTTTCAACAGTTTGTACAACATACATCCTAAGGAGAACCAATCTGCACTTGAATCGTACGGTGTTCCTTTAGCTAATACTTCTGGTGCCATGTAACCATGAGTGCCCACAGAAGCGTGAGGCTTTTTACGTGAATAATCACAGGCTAAACCTAAATCTGATATGCGAACATGACCATGTTCATCTAATAAGATGTTAGCTGGTTTGAGATCTCTGTACACAACACCGCGTTTATGCATATGTTCAAGACCAAGGATGACTTCGGCAGCATAAAATCTCATCTCTTGTTCACTGAAGACACCATGCTGAGAGAGATGATAATGGAGATCACCGCCATTCATAAGGTCCAATATGAAACATAATTTATCTGGTGTTTGAAAAGCGTACGTCATGCAAACAATGAACGGACAGTCTTCCTGTAAACATAGATCAATATAAATGTAAAATAAAGTAAATTTGATTGTAGTTCTCTGATATTCTCTAGCTATTCATCCAATATAAAATCCATAGAAAGAAAATGAGAAGCTAAAATTTCTCAAATATTTGTAATAATAGTACTTACACCAGTAGAGACTAGAGATAACATTACACGCTCATTTAGAGCTAAGGTTTCTCCTTGTTTCATCTTAATTCGCTTCTTATCCAAACATTTCATCGCATACCTAAAAATGGTGAGAAAATCCCAAGGAGAGTTTAAAATACATTAATATGCATATAAATACATGTAAAACTAGAGTAGTAGGTCTTTAAATGTTTCTCAAATTGATTGGTAATTTGTATTGTACCAAATAAAAGTAACTTCTTTCCAACCTTTGTTGGGATAATATACGAAAGTTAATTGCGTAAATTAACATAAATGATAAATAAATTAAAACACAAAAAAAAGGAGCATATTGTTAGATCAAATGAAGACTAGAAAAACGTATTGACAGAGTGTTATTGATTTGGATTCTTACATTTTGCCAGTATCTGCCTTCCTACAACCATAGACTTCACCAAAACCACCTCTTCCGATGATTCTGTGAACACTGAAATCATTCATGGTTAATTGGATGTTTAATTCCAAATTTTTCCATTGGCAGAATCTTGTAAATTTTTCACTAAGAAAAGAATAAATTAATTAGAACAAATTATTAACAGTAATTATCTTTCTAAGTGAAAGTAGTTACATGGTGGGAGGAGAAGGAAGAAAAAGGAAAAGGGAGAGTTAAAAGAGAGATGAAAATTGAAGATTAAATCATCTTTAACTTGGATAATTGGAAAAATGAAAGATTCCATTTCATTTGAGAAGGTTTTTCATTTCAAAGTGAATGCTGTTGACCTTTCAGTTAGAAACTGAAAGAGAAATAATCGATCAGCAATAAAATCAATTGTTTAGATACATAAGTTAAATAATTAATGTTAACCATCAGAAAAAAAGAGAGAGAGAGAGAAGAAAATATTGTTGTGAATACATGAGAGATGAGGTTTAGCCTTAAGGTAGATTCATTTCTTACAGAGGATATTTGCAATGGAACAAGGTTAACAATTAACATTTCCATGGACCCTTGCAATCCATATAAATTGAGACATTATTTCTCCTAATTTTCTGGTGTAAAAGTTACATCAATTGATTGATTGGGAGAGTAAGAGAAACTAATTCATACGAATAGTCATTTTATGAGAGTGAGGGAGGTAATAATAATGATGATAATGATAATGGTTATGATGATGATGATGATTTAGTAATGAGAAGGCCGTGAAAGGAGAGAGATGGAAGCAAAAAAAACTTAAAGGGTAACAAAAGAGAGAAATGATTCTAAAGAAAAATAATAATAATAAAATAGAAAACGTCAAAGGTTGTTAACAGTAAATTGTTTAAAACATAATTCAAATGGTGAACGATAAGATAGTAAAGAGAGTAAGTGAGTAAGTGAGTGAGAATAAAGAGTAAAGTCAAATAGAGTAAAGGGGGTGAGAAAAGAGAAGATGAAAAATAAATGGTTATAAACATACCTTTCAATAAATTTCCTAAAAATATCATCTCTTAATTGGCTAAAAATCTCTTCAATGTAAGGTTGAAATAAAGTCACAGGAACCTCATTTCTCATGAGAGACTTTTGTACATGATTAACCGCTTCTTTAGGATAATTATGTGAATGTGATAACAGTTCTTTCATAATGAAATTGTCATAGATTCCTCGGGCGGCTTTCCGCCTTTCCTCTACTGTTTCCAGTTCTTCGTAGCTCTTAATCTTTTTTTTTGTTCAGATTTCATTTTGATTTCGATTCGTTAAAAGAATAATGCACAAAAACATAGCCATGAGCACAGGGAGACAGTGAGAGGGAGAGAGAGATGATAATTAGGGTAATAATTATTACGAATGACGATGATGATGATGATGATGATGGTGGTGGTTGGTGATTTTAGAATAGAGCGCACACATGGATAACAATCAACCATAAATAGTCACATGAAATTTCGAGCCATTTAATTGTAAATGCGGATTAAGGAAAATTTCAGCAATCATCGTATCCATTTTGACGTTGATGATGAAGATCATCAAAAGGACATTAAGTCAACCATCGTCCATTGTTATTAATGGTGACAATCACATGTTAGTGTTGATTAATATATATTGATCGTACGGATGTATAATGATGAACAATTTTCAATCAAATAGCATTAATTCCAATATAAAAGAAATCCAACGACGATAAATGGTTTGAAAGTAGAAAAAATATGAGAGTAAAAGAGAGAAAGAGAGAGAGAGAGAAGAAGAAAAAAGGAGGGAGGGAGGAAAAGAAAAAGAAAAACAGTGAGAAAATGTAATAGAAAGATGAAATTGATATTTGAAAGATGAAGTAAATAAGGTGATAATAAAAGTCGTTTTGATTCGTGATCAAGGTTGGTACAATTAATAGAAAAATTGTGACTGGAGAGAAAATCGTTGGACAAGAGAAAGAGAGAGAAAGGAAGGAATGGAATGAAAGAAAGGTGAAAATAAACAGAGAGAAAGAGAGAGAGAGAGAGAGAAGAGAAAAGAAAAAGGCGACTAAAAATAAAGAAAGAGGAAAAAGAAAGAGGAAAGAGGGAAAGAGAGAAAAAAATGACTGTGTTTACCTCTTCATAAAATTTTAACTGTGGTACCGCAACGTCACATACATTTTCACAAAAATCTTTAAATAACAAAAAACCTAATTTCTGGTTGAATATCTTGTCGAAGGAGATTTCATCCATTTTATCCAGGTATTTATGCATCACACTTCGAACACTGGGATCGGGTAAAACAATCTTCTTGGAGGCTCGTGCGGCTGGAGTTGACTTTGATTTTTCCATCGCCATCAGATAACTAACATCAGCCAAAACAGCTTCCAAATCCGCCATTTTGACCAAGAATTAAAGGGAATCACTACTTTACCTGGTCAATATGTTGAAAGGTGGTTACAGTTGAAATCTAATTTGGTTAACAATCGATTAGATAAACCAATTAGAACGACGAGTAAAAACACAAAAATTAAAAAAGAGACAAAAGAGAAGAGAAAGAAAGACAACTAATAACATATAGTTATCTATATGTCGAAGCAAAATGAGAGAAAGAGAAAAAAAAATTCACTGAAAAAAGAATATAAAGCGACATCTGTTGGTCGAATTTTTCGAAAAATTTCCTTGGAAAATGTAAACAAACAAATTGTTCATTTTTCTCTCGGAGATTTTTTCATTTAATGTTCACGTAGAAAAAAAAAATTATTGATTTTTTACTGTTGTTGTTTCTTTTTATACTCAAATTTATTCAAAAGGGTTTACATTTATTGTGAGACTCGAAAAATTGGAATTGATTAACTGGTTTCTCTAAATTTCCATGTTATTATTGTTATCCTGTTGATCTTGTTTTTGTTTTCTATTGGTTCCTGTTGTTTGTGTTTCTCTTGTTTGTTTGTTGTTGTTGTTGTTGTTTGTGTGTTCATTTTGAAATGAGATCATTTTTTACCTTTTCGACCTTTTGTCTTTCGTCCTTTCGATTTTCCCTTTCCTTTACTTTTACCTGCACCTTTGCTTTTCTTAGGGCCCATTGATTTACTTTTTTTACGTCCCATTGCTTTTGAAGGTTTAGAATCCATTTGGGAATCACTTGATTTGGAGACACTTGATGAGCTTAAATTTGAATCGGAACCCATTCCGGAATCTTTGCCATCGATTGAACTTGCTCGTGATTTAGATCGTTTCTTTGATTTTCCTCGAACCGATGATTTCATGGCTTTACTTGGAGGAGCTTCACTAGAGTCCATAGATGAAGCTCGACTTCGAGATCGACTTGCTCGTGACTTACGTTTAGGGGCCATTTTCCGACCAAATTAACGATCAAAGTTTCAATTAGTCGTGTAAATTTATCAAAGGAAAATTTAAATCCACTTGTTGATGTTAACAATTCAAAACACAAACTTAAAGTGACAGTTAAAAATTTCGAGGTGATTGTTGTCACTTTTAATCAATATTGAAAAGACAACACTAAGATCAATTTTCATAAAACAATCAACCTAATTGTTACCAACAAAATCAACAATCAATTTTCTAGATACAAATCAGCCTACAAATTGACCTTACATTTTTACATTGTTAATTTGTTTATCCAGTTTTTTTATTGTTTTAATTGTTGAAATTATTTTATTTTTTTATCAAAAATACATTGTTGTTGATCTCATTTTGATCATGATTTAAATTTGATTAATGATTATCAAAAAGTAATGATCTTCTCGTTGTTTTTACCATACAATTACAATTTATCAATTTTTAAATGGCAAATCAATTGGACCATGAAATTAACTTTTCATAATAAATAACTCATTTAAATCACTTCAAAAACATGAGATTCCCTTGAAAATTGATTAAATAACCACTTAATCAACCATAAATGACCCTTATCAAACTGACAATTAGTTTTTGTTCAAAATTATCGAGATCAATTGACGATTAAAATTAAATAACGAAAAATTTATCTCATAATTTCATCTATGTAAACATTTAAACGATAACAATAAGATTGAGTTGATTACATGGTGAGAAACCTTGAAATGTGTGAGATTATGATTAATCAGATATTATGAAGATGATTAACATTATCATGATTGGAGATCTGATTTCATGTGACTTGTGTCGGAATTATATAAATTGTCTGTGGAATAAAAAAAATTGGAATAAAACTCAACTGAAATTTGACCAACAAGTTAGTTAGTTAAATTGTATCATTTGAATCACTTCTCAAAATTTATATTCACTGTTAATCATGAGAATACATTAGATTGTTGCTTAATTTTCAATTACAATACAAATTGGTTGGAAGTGAATAAGTATAATTAATCTATAACGTTATCCATCTTGTTAATTATCATCATGATTCAAACTCATTTAATTGTGTTTACTATTGTTGTTACAATGGTGATTTCAGGGGATTTTCAGAGTGTCAATAACAATCTAATTAATTCTAATGAGTTAATTAAAAGTTCATCACTTGGTGATAATCAACAAATCGACAATTCAGTGCGGAAACAAATTTCTCAAATTGAAGATATTCTCGTTGGTCTTGATCGTTTCATCGCAATTAACCATAGGATAAGGTGAGTAATTAACTAGAGAGCAATTGATTAGTTCTTACGAGAAAAATACAAGTAAATTCTAAGAATGGACAATTGGACTTCGTAATTTCGTAGGGACAAAACAACTAAATCCGTCGATAATAATTCCCTTGTGATCTAATGAGTAGCTCGACACGTTCGAAGCTTCAGATCGACATTGGTACAATTTTCTAACACGAAATTTATTTGTTTCAATAACTTTTCGTACTCTTCCAGATAATTCTTATACTATTATGTACAAACTAGAATAACGGCTAATGCCAAGGCCATAGTTCCGTTTCAATCAAGCGAGTGAAAAGCTTCAAGATTTGGTTTAATTGCTTAATCAGATTGTTTCTCGTTAATATTTTAATATTAATAGATAAAAGTTCAACACCAATTCGCGAAAAAAATTATAATAATCATTATTAACTAATTGTAGAAAATTACTTGATTCAATTTCCATTGACTTGGTCATTCATTGATTAGAACTAATTTTGTCACTTTAATCTAATTACTAAATTTATTCTTTGATTATAATCAACAGGTTTGGACGAAGTATTAATCCATCGGATGATTTAACTCATGCACTTCGGAAACTTTCATCGAGGTTACGAAATTTACTTAGATATTATAATATGTAATTTGATTTGATTGAGTTTCTAATAATCATCATGATTATTTTAAACGAAAATGATCAACTTATTTTTTTGTCAAATTAAAAATTCTCTAAATGTAAATCGATCAATAAATTTCCCTTATATTATTATCAATACAAATTTTTCTCGAATTCACTTTTTTTATGAGTAAATTGAAATAATTGTTGGAAATACATTGTAGTTTGATTAATTGTCTCTGTCTTCATATTTTGTTTTTTTTTCATCAACAATTTAACAAATTGATTTAATTTAATCAATGAATTTAATCAGTAAAGTGATGCCTTTTAAAATGACCCATCATGGTGACAACGATTTGTAGAGCGGGTCATTAAAAAGGGTTGAAATTAATCAATTATTTTGATTAAAAAAATACTAAACACAAATAATTATGAATTATAGTCCTCAAAACAATCTGAACTTGAAGTGAAATTATTAATTTTCATTTTTTTAGATCAAATTGATGAGATTTAATCCTAATTAAAAGTTAAAAATCTTCCAAATTTAATGTTACCATAACGATGGGTCATTTTGAGAGGAATCATTGTATATAATCATCACATTGTAGAAAATATATTTTCATTGATCTCGTTTTCTTTACAATTTACATTTAATTAAAATTATATAAGGTTAAGAATATAATCAATTATCATCTTCTCGTTTTTTGACATTTCGAGACATTTTATCGATGATTTTCCTTTTTTTGAATGAAAAACCAACAGGACCAGAAGATTTAGTCTTTGTTTCGATTGTTTTCTCTTTGAAATCAAATTGCTCTTCATCGTTATGCAAATGAATCTCGAGTACCTTTGATTCATCTATTGTGGAATTAGCACTTTGAGGTAGTTGAAAGTCAGGTGAAGATGTTTCTGTTGATTTATCGCCGATATTTTCCCATTGGCCATAAGGATCGTATTTATATCCTGGTGCACCAATTAACGGAACATTATCTCGATTAATTCCCATCTTTTGTTGTTCATCAATTGTCAAATATCCTGAGCTCGGCGGTTCCCAAATGGTTTCTGAAAACAATAAATTCATCAAGTTACAGAACAAGTTACAGTAACAGAAACAATAAGAGACCGAGAGAGAGACTCAGAGAGAGCAATCAATTAACTATTAACAACTAATTATTGATTATTAATTATTAATTATTAATTATTAATATTAATACTTGTATCTAAATGTTGAGAGTTTAAACTTACCCAAAGTTTTTCTATTCCAATAATAAGCTTTTCCCTCTGATGTTTTAGATTCTAACCATTGATATTTTTTGCTCATTTTACTCGTAATTGTATCTAAAGCTTTTTCTCGACCCGAAACCAGAATTTTATTTTCCTCCATACAATCTCCATAAATGGAAACACCACCACCACCGAATCTATTTCCTGCTAACGATGTACTTGCCTCATCTTTCGGCATTTTAATTGTAGAGATCATTGATTTAGTTGTTGCTAATTCTTGTACTTTACTTGGATCAGCTGCTATGTCTTTACTAAACGCACTCAGAGCAGCAGCTTCAATCTTCATCAATTGTGAATTGTATTTATCAGTCTCATGCTTTTGAACTTGATTACGTTTAGTAAGCTACAAATTATTCAAATGAAATAAAAAGTAAATAAAAAGTAAAAAGTAAAAATAAAATTAAAACAAATCAAATAAACATATGACTCAAAAGGAGTCAAAAAAAAACATTACATTACCTCTGAAAGCTTTTTCTTGACATTATTCTGATGGCGAAGGCCTCGTTCATGGAACTCGACACTCTGTCATAAAAGAAGAACCGATTATCTAAATTAGAATAAAATTTTCAATTTAGACAAAATAGAAAAGAAAATAGAAACAAATGAAAATAAACTTACACTCTTATTATCAGTAAACCAACATTTACAGGCGTCACAGTATTTCTTTGGAATAGCTTTCCAATATTCGGTCCTAGAGAAAAACAAGATGTTCATTTGTAATTATGAAAAAGAAAATATTGTCAATTGTTTCATCGTCTACTTACATGGTAATAATTTAGAATAAAATTAGAATTTGCTCACAATCAAAAGTCTATTTAACTTAACTTCAACTCAATTAATTTTCAGTAAAAATTTTTCACTCAATGAGAAAATTTTTGTTGTTGTTTATGAGAATCGACACTATCGCCATCTACCGGTTTTCTAAGTACGAACGCATCATCGCAACGTCGGTGATTTCTGAGCGCACTAATAATACTCACTGAACTTTTCTTGAAAACTGAAATAGAGATTCACTCGAGATTGAGAGAGCTTAAACTTTTGACAGGAACTAGCAAGAGAACACCAAATTAGAAAATGATTGTTTCTCTTTTTTTGTTCGATAATTTAAAGCTGAGAATCAAATTATTATCTTGTTCGTTATTTATTATGATAAATAAAGTTTTTCATCTGATAAAACAATTTACAGAAATACGAAAACGAATCAACATTTGATAAGTTTTATTAATTGTTCCGTTGTGATTTATTTCCATTGGAAATAAATTTAGTGTGTTTTCATATTTGCTTTGGATCAACTGGTTGGTTGATTTATATAAACTTTAGTTGAAAAATCAAGAATATAAAAATACGAACTAAATTAAGAAATGGAAACAAAGAGACAATTGTTATTCTCAACAATTGACACAATTGTACACTTTCAGATTTTTTTATATAATCTATTTACGACTTAAAATGCTAGTTAAATAAATCAAATTTAATATCCAAGGATAATGATGAGTTTATGATAATCTCGATTAGAGTATTGATTAGTTGCCAAACTATTGGAATTAGAAAAGAAAACAAAACTTACCTGAGCAAAAAAAGTTAATCATCTCAATGATAGTTAAATATCATTGAATAACAAACTTTAAAGATCTTAAAATCAACAGTAATTAACAGTAAATAACATAAATAATCAATTGAATACAATTATCTTAAATTAATATCAATAGAATTACAATTAACTTTGCAAAGAGAAACTTTGGATTCATTAGAATTGTTATATAATATGATTGATAGAAAAGAATGGAAAAAGTTAATTTCACCCTTCCAAACATGATAAACTGTACGGAAACGATCTCAACCTTTCAGAACAATCGAGTATTAATAAAATCAGTGACTAAAAATTGGAAAAATGATAAAATTAAACTTGGAAATCGTAACTTCAAAAATCGCGGGTAATCTTTTTCTCTCTTCTGATTGGCCGTTGGCTGTTGCTTCATTCATCTCTAGACCAATGAAAGTTTTTCCCTTAACTCTTACCTTCTTGTTCAATGTTTACATCAATTACTTTCATCATAATTGTCATTTCAATTTAAACTTCCCTTTGTCTTTTAATTAAACTCATTTGGATAATTAATCAAAATCATCTTATTGTTTATCCTTTTAACCTTTTAAATACTTTACAACCATTTAAGAATCATGCTTATGTTGACTGTTTTAACCCTTTAATCTAATCCCTTTTTTTTTACTTTGTATTATCATCGTGATGTGATAATAGTGTTTTGTTTTTTTCTTTCTTGTTTTGTTTTTATTTTAACTCTTTTTTTCTCATCTTCATCTCGACTTAATTCTTCATCTCTTGTCATCCAGACAATCCTAAGAATTATATTAATTTAAATTGATGATATAACGGGAGTTTAAACAAGAATTGCAACTCTTAAACTGTAAACATGTCAAGTCGTCATAGACAATTCACCAGTCTACGTAGTTATTTTCCATTGAAAACTGTTGGAAATGTCGTCGATTTGGTTAAACGATGTATTGAATCAAATCAAACTGATTTAACTTTTCTCTCTATTCTTATGGGATACCTTGAGCACACATTAACTTGTGCACAACCTCGTATATCTACAACTTCGTCTACCTATACAACTAATTACAATGGTCATTGTTCATCTCATGGAAATCGTAGTGGAAGTGGTGATGCATCTTCATGTGATACAAATGGAAAAGACAGATCAGCATCACCTTTACTTTCCGATGATTCACCTTCTCAGGCTAAAGATCATTTTGAAATACCTTGGGTCAAATGGGAACATATTGAACCTTTGTACAAAAAATTTGTCACCCAAATCAAAGGTAAATTGTCCAATAATTATCACCCTAATTACTCTTAACTTTCACTCGCTTTAATTTACAAGAGAGAACAATTTAATTGAAAAGAAAATTCTATTCCATTTACCTGTAGTAAACTTCCATTGTTCTCACCATGCTTTTAAAAGGCCGACTATCGAAAGATTAACCGCCAACATGAAGAAGCAAAACTTTGCTTTCTTTTCTTCCCTCTCTTTCTTAACCAGTTTTCATTTCTTTCGCTTTACTTTCTTCCAACTCTTTCTAACCCATTTCAGTTTACCTTTGTTAATATTTAGCTTTTTCTTTTTTACCTGATATTTTGATATCGCTCGTTATCATTTCTTTTTTCACTCAAAGAGTTAAGTTCTTTGTTTTTTTTCTCTCACTCTCACTCTCACTCTCTCTCTCTCTCTCTCTCTTTTCATTTCTTTTCCATTTATCTCTTTCTCCCTCATTTCAAACTCAGGTAACAATGGACATGAACACCATTATTATTATAAACTTGTTTCAAGGTTATTATTTTGAATGAAAGAGTTAAAACAACAGTCTAACTTTATAGAATCCACATCAGATGACCAAGAGTGACCAGAATAATTTTTTCTTTGACGAGATCATTTATATTTTCCTTAACTAATCTGCAATTTAAATTATTTTTTCAGATAAATTAACTTGACTCGATTCAATTAATCATTGAAAACAATAAATGAAATTACAATGACGATCATTGAGAATTTTATTGATATTTTCAATTAGCTTTTATTATTAATTCTCTTCCATATCAATTTACATGTTTAATTAATCTAGTGTATCTAATTAATATCCTCAAAAGTTTTATATTATTTAGGTATAGAAAATGATCTCTTATTTGATGAACATTTTCAATTTCGTCATTTAATTTAATAAAACTTTTAATTTTCAAATTTTAAATCAATTGAAAGTTTCTGTAAATTCTAGTCTTATGTTATTTCAATTTTAAACCATTTGATTTAATAATAATTTGAGGTTAATTGTCCTGTAATTTTCAATTAGTGTGAATCAGTCTTATTAATATTAATACATTTGAGCACAATTCCAACTTGTTCAACGTTTTAGGATTTTTGATAATTCGAAAAGGTCTTTCGAAGATGAAATTTAAAAAATGGACGAAAAACTATTTTCGATTAAAAATTAGTCGAAACCAATTTAAAATTGAATTAAAATTAAATTAGTTTTCAATGGGTAAAGTTCATATTATTCTGAAGTTTAAATTTGACGAGAGTTAATTAGCTTTCGAGGATTTGACTTCAGGTAAAGTCAACTTAAAATCGACATAATTTCTGTTGGTATGATTTCAGTTTAGCGGCTTAATTGCATTTAGAATATCTTATTAGAAATTTATTTCTATTTCTATTTGATGCAATCTAATTTTATGTTGATTAATTTGATTTCATTTGCTTAGGTGCAGTCGATCATCATCCAAAGAAAACTACTCGTGACGTTATTAAGAAAGTGGTTGATTCCATTTGGTCCGATTTATCTCGAGGTTATTATACAAATAAACCTCATCTACAAACACTTTATTCTTATATCACCGAAGATAAACTCGATCGCTTCGGTGTATCTTATGCGCGCTGCATGTCAAGTATTAGAGCTTAATGATGCCCGTTTGGCCTTGAGTGAAGATCACGCTTGGGTTATTTTCGGCGAACCTGGAAACGAACAGACTGCAGAGGTTGGTTTTATTTCGGTTCTCATTTGATTCAGAATATTAGTTGACAAATTTTATTTGGAATCTTTAATTGTTCTTATCTTTTTGTATTTTCAGATATCATGGAGAGGAAAAGGGAGTGAGGACAGAAGAGGACAACCCGTTGTTACTGCGAATTGCTGGTTGTACTTGAACGGTTATCCGGTTGTATGTTCCCCGCCTATGGTTTATGCTGCACTGGTTTCATGCATGAACCCTTCTATTACCCCATCAGCTGAATCTTGTCAATTAGCAGCTATTCAACAGAAAGTTTTATGGTATCTCTATGATAAGGGCTATTTATCCAAGTATCCAATGGGTATTGATAGTCTCGGTGATCTTGAGGAAGTTGGTGCGACAACTGAAGCAATTAGAGACGCTGGTAGATTGTTTCAAGAAGCAATCGAAGTGAACAAAAAATTTTATGAGAATCATCATGTTTATCCCTATTGTTTTATGGCAGGATATTATTTTCGTAATGGAAGATTTAAAGAAGCTCTTCAATCCTGGGCTGACGCTGCATCGGTTATTCGTCGTTACAATTATACTCGTGATGATGAAGAAATTTACAAAGAATTTCTTGAAATAGCGAATGATCTAATTCCTCACATGGTTAAAGTTGTTTCTGCGGGTGGATGTGAACCTAGTAGGGTTTCAGAAATTCCACTTCTTCAAGATCCTGAATGTTTTGCATCACTTTTGGCCTTTACGATGGACTTTGTGGTTGGGAAGAGGAATCACCAACCCCCGTTTTACATATTGGTTGGGCTAAACCGTTCGTTGCCACAATATCTAAGTTCACATCTCATGTTCGTAATAAGGCACAGATAAGAATTAAAGATAATGATGGTCACCATCGTCTTCACATTAAAAGTAATCATGGTTATCATGGCTACCAAATGAATGAAGAAAGCCAATCAAATTACTCTGATCAAAATACTTTGGATGGTAGTAGAAAAGGAAACAGTCCCAAAACTTCAGGTAAAAATAATAAAGAGAAAGAGCCATCCAAATCTCCATCATCACCGATAAGAACTCCTGATGAAATTATCAAGTCTATCGAAGATGGTCTTAAGGAAGATGGAGAAAGGATCGAACATGACCTTAAATCAGGTACATACGACAAAGACGAGCTTGACCCTCGAATAGTCGGAATGGCCTCTACCTGTTCAGACTCAACACTTAATTCCGAAAATGCTTTAAATATTTCTTGTCAACCAAGTTTAGATCGGACAAATGTTGCTCACTCGTCAAGTGATCAATCAATCGGATCATCTGAAAATGGTAGGAAATCAACATCAATTGAACATTCCAAGAGTGGAACTACGATCGATAGTCCTGACGATTCAGATCCTAAACGTGATGATCAACGACAAGAGACAAATAGTGAAGCTGTTGTTTACCTCCAAAGTCAGAAGATGATTGGATTGAAAGATTTATTATTAGCTGATAAGTTGAACACTTCAGCTATTCAATTACAGCTAACAGCCCAATCTCAAGTTCATATTTCCAAGCGACCCAGACTAGGATCATTTGGTTCTGGTCATCAACAGCAAGGTGAATTTGACTTCCTTGCAACAACCACTATTTCCACTTCCGTATCATCAGTTTCAGGAGTCAGATCAAGCAAAAGAACTCGAAGAGATTGAAAATTGGGTGGAGATGTTTCTGTTGATTTATTTTCGATATTTTCCCATTGACCATAAGGATCGTATTTATATCCTAGTGCACCAATTAACGGAACATTATCTCGATTAATTCCCATCTTTTGTTGTTCATCAATTGTCAAATATCCTGAGCTCGGCGGTTCCCAAATGGTTTCTGAAAACAATAAATTCATCAAGTTATATATTTGATAAGAGAGAAAGAAAAAGAAAAAGAAAACAGAAACAACAAGAGACCGAAAGAGAGACTCAGAGAGAGAGAGAGAGAGCAATCAATTAACTATTAACAACTAATTATTGATTATTAATTATTAATATTAATACTTGTATCTAAATGTTGAGAGTTTAAACTTACCCAAAGTTTTTCTATTCCAATAATAAGCTTTTCCCTCTGATGTTTTAGATTCTAACCATTGATATTTTTTGCTCATTTTACTCGTAATTGTATCTAAAGCTTTTTCTCGACCCGAAACCAGAATTTTATTTTCCTCCATACAATCTCCATAAATGGAAACACCACCACCACCGAATCTATTTCCTGCTAACGATGTACTTGCCTCATCTTTCGGCATTTTAATTGTAGAGATCATTGATTTAGTTGTTGCTAATTCTTGTACTTTACTTGGATCAGCTGCTATGTCTTTACTAAACGCACTCAGAGCAGCAGCTTCAATCTTCATCAATTGTGAATTGTATTTATCAGTCTCATGCTTTTGAACTTGATTACGTTTAGTAAGCTACAAATTATTCAAATGAAATAAAAAGTAAAAAGTAAAAGTAAAATTAAAAAACAAATCAAATAAACATATGACTCAAAGGAGTCAAAAAAACATTACATTACCTCTGAAAGCTTTTTCTTGACATTATTCTGATGGCGAAGGCCTCGTTCATGAAACTCGATTATCTAAATTAGAATAAAATTCAATTTAAACAATCCTATTCTCTACTCACTTTCATTCTTCATCATTTCTGTTTTTCGACCCTCATCTTTACTTTCAAAGTGAAAATTTCACAGATTTTCTCAAAAATATTCAAAATTTCATTCATCATTTTTTCTTATTCATTTTCTCACGTAACAGTAAAAAGTAGATTCAAATTGTGTTCAAAGCGAAAACTCCTCATCCGAGTCTGAAGCAGAAATTGTTCACCACAAAACAACGAAAACTCATTCTCATCTACCTGCACAATGAATCGTTTATCATAATCAATTCTGTGACGACAATGACTTCCAATAAAGGACACGCACGTATATTGAACTTACGATCTACAATCAATCCAATTGATTGCTGTTAGTACAAGACAGGAATCGCTTAATCGTTTATTAAAATACCTACCAACCTACGATTCCATCACGAATGACCAGATTGAACATCTCAAAGAAATTCGTAGAGATTAATCAATGAATATCTCCAAGAAAATTATAAAATGTATTAGAACAAACCAATTCACCGAATCAAAAGAATTGATCTTGAACTTGACGAAGAAACTTTCAAATCAATTGAGAAACTTAAAGTCCAACAATTAACTTCTTTCATACTGATCGCTCGTTAGTATTATACACCTAATCTAGGAGATTAAATTTTAACATTGTTTCAGTTAATTGTTGCTAATTCTTGTCAACTATGGAAAAAACAATTCAAATGTAGAGTAAAAATGAGAAAAATAAAATAACATTACATTAGCTTTATGAGCTTTTTCTTGGCACTATTTCGAAAACTTTTTACATGAAACTCGAAATTCGAACTGAAAAAAACTAGAAAATATAGAAAAGAACAGAAATATTATCAATTACCAATCAATAGTATTAATAATTGTTTCTTAATTATGATGCTATTCGTTGGTGATGAAAAGAAACCAAATAGTAAACAATGATTAGTAACCTTTGTTTATTACGAGTGAAAAGAAGAAGTGAAATCAATTAATTAGTGTTGAGGCAATTATCTTCCAACATGATCGCTCCTTCTGTTATCATCCCTCATCATTTACCTGAAATTAATTTCTCTTTCTTCATCCTCTGTCTTTTTCCACCTTTCCGACTCCTCCTTTCACCGAGGAAACTGTTTACTCAAATGGTTTCATTTCCTCGAGTTGACTCCATGTCTTTTACCGTTAACTCTTATTGTCATTCACATTTCCACTCATCTCTTCAACCAACACAAATTAAATTGTTTATTCCTCATAATTGCAAATGTAATCACCACAATTCATTCATTAAATCATGTGCGGTGGTACATGCACCGTAATGCATTATCAGCATTGAACATTCTGTACACGGTAAGTTGATTAACCATCACAATTAGAAAAAATGATCAATGATGTTTACAATCATCATTTTCGGTCTACAATCACATAAACATAATCAACAATTGGAATAACTTTCCATATGTTTCTCTTACTTTAAATTACAATTGATTTCCATTTTCTAATTATTGTGCTTTACTAATCACTAATTAACTTATTAGCTGGTTTCATGTTTGTTAATTGCTGTTGCGACTTATGCTCGATATTCATCAATCGTTGGTAATATTGAAATTGTTCAAGTTTTCGTAGGATGTGGTGTCTTTTGGCCCTTTTCCCTCATGGGCTTGATTGGTGCCGCTAAACATCATCAAGTTATCTTGTTTTTCAGTTTATCTAATTTAATTTCATCCAGTCATTTAATTCTGTCTGATGATCAATTATTTACTCTCTCATTCAGTACATGGTGATTTGTTCCTGCTGTTCGTGGTTCAATTTTGTATCGCCATCGCTTGTCTCTCAATCAGTGACACCCAAAAGCTTGACATCGCCACCAAAGGCTGGAATTCATCAAATGTTCAAACTCGAGACGAGGCTCAATTGTTTTTAATTGCTGTGGTTTGATTCATCTCCATTACCTGATCAATGTCTCCATGTAAGTCCCTTTTTCTTTACATCATATTCACTATTCAATGACTGAATTAAGGTTCATTTCGTCTTAAAAAAAATTAGCGAATCAACTAGTTCAGTGATTACAAAATTCATTGATTTGAGTTTCATTATGAATTAAACTACGTCTCTTTGATTATTTTATTCATGAGTAACTTTGAGTCTTACAATTAATGATCAATTTGATTGTAATCTATCATCTTAATCATCATAATTTACCTTCTTGAGACTCAAATGATAAAATCGAGTCACTTTTTCAAAACCAATTGACATCTTATACACTTTCCTTATCTTTGTTAATTAATTGCTTGGTTGTAAACTAAAAGACAAATTGATTGAAGAAATTGCCACAATTGTGATTGTTTCTAATTAATTTTCGATCCTCTTGTTTTCCATTTTCAGATAACATCATGTTGTAAATCACAAACTGACTGTCATTGTACAACCTGTAAATACAAAATCGTCACCGCAATTAACAATGGACTTGAAATAACGGGATCACTCGGACTATTTTTCAGTTTCACTGAATTTCTCGGTGTTTGGTTAACAATCCGTTACAGGAATCAGAAAAATCCACGTGCAGATCCGAGTGCATTTCTGTGAAATCAAATCAACAATTAACTCAAACCCCCAAATTAAATATTAATAATCTAATCTGCTTGATTCCAGCCCGTTGGACAAACCAACTCTCCCTGTCCATCTCTAATCACAATTAGACACATTCCACCATAACAATTACCTTAATTATCTCACTCTAATCAATGTGTCTTAAATTGCCAAACAACAAAACGTGACAGTTGCAAAAAAAATTGATTCCATTGGAATAGAAATGATTTTCTCCTCTGTGAAAACGATGTTAATTGTAATAATCAACTAATCACTTCTAAATTAACCTTCCATTAGTCTCAAAGAGTTGTGTGTTTACAAGTTAATTAAATGTATATACTTGTGTTCAAGTCTAAATGTATTTTGACTGAGTGAATAATTAAAGATCATCATTGGAATCAAAACATCAATGATTGAATGTTGAAAAAATTTTCTTCTTAATTTATTAGATATAAATAAATCACACTGACAGTTGCTTTTAAATTGTAAGAACACTGATCAATTAATTAATCGAATAGAAATTACATAATATAAAAAATCATAAAGATCTTTGAGGTTTTTGCTTAGTATTTTCATCACCATGTACAAACAATGAATGAAACAAACTCCACTTGATGAGTTATAATTAGTGTCCATTAGTTAATGAACCATTTAATTTGTTTATAACAGCAGAAAATTGAGAATTTGATTGATTAGATTTTGTTTTTTTTTTATATTCAAATAAGGCAATGATTTTTTTCACAGTTCAACTAATCATCAACCTAAAGTTATTTTTTGAGTTGACCTTTAGGTTGAGGTGATGGTGAAAATGGAGATGTTCAAATATGAGCACACTTTGCATGGCGAGTAATTTACATGAAAACAATTAAAGGAATTAAATCTTATGGCTACTATTAAACTGATATCAGTTAATTGTCTAACAAGCTCATTTAGCCATGTGTAGCAGTTTAGGCTTGACTAGACCTGCTTTCTTGAATCATAGTCAATGAGAAAGGCTCGTTGATGAGGATGAAGTTGTTGCTGTAGTTGTGGTTGGGATTGTGGTGGTTGGGGTAGAAGTTGTTGTTGTTGTTGTTGTTGTTGATGCAGATGAGAAAGTGTTTGAGGATGAATATATGCTTGAGTCTGTGGATGTGGTTGAAGTTGTTGTTGAGAATGTTGAACTTGAGGGTGGATTATGAAGTTGTTGTGGTTGATTATTAATTTGATGGTTCATTTGGTGATTTATCTGTTGATTGATTTTTGATGCTGTTGCAGATTAACAATATTATTATTTGCTGCTGCAGTCATCGCCGTTTGGGACTTGACTAGAGCCACTATCATTGTTAATGAGATTGGAACTGCGATCTGTTGTTGAGAGACTCCTTGAATGTTTGGAAATGAAACCAAATTATGAAGCCGCAAATTTGAACATTGAGCCAGATTGAGACTTGCGAGATTAATTCCTTGAGGAAGATTAGTATTGGTACCAGGATTAGTACCAGTTATGGTATAAGTTCCGAGAGGTAGAGATGGAGCAACAACAAAGTCTCTGATTGATTTACCATCATCTAAATAGGAGAAAAGATCATTGAGAAAAAAAGGAAAAAATTAGGAAAATTGACAATAAATTACATTACATGTGAAAATGAATAAACAATAACTTAAAATACAAAAGGGTTAATATGCAGAAATAAGCAAAATGGAAAATAAAACGAAATAGAATATAAATTGAACAGATAAATAAATTGGAATTATCAAAACAAGAAAAGGTAAAGAGATTTAAGTACTCGGTAAATTGGTCGATCCATAGACTTGAGGTACACTAGTAAGAAAAGAGTCGGAATTGTTTGGCGCTCGGCAATCGCAGCATTGCGAGATAGTCTTGGACTGAAGCAGATTAGTTGTTGATTCGATTGGTATAAATGAGGCTGATGGTTTAATTGTCTTAAGTTGTTGTTAATTAATACTATAATTCAGTTGGTTAGAATTGAAAAAAAGGAAAAAATTAGGAAAATTGACAATAAATTACATTACATGTAGAAAATGAATAAACAATAACTTAAAATACAAAAGGGTTAATATGCGAAGTAAGCAAAATGGAAAATAAAATGGAAAATAAAACGAAATAGAATATAAATTGAACAGATAAATAAATTGGAATTATCAAAACAAGAAAAGGTAAAAAGAGATTTAAAGTACTCGGTAAATTGGTCGATCCATAGACTTGAGGTACACTAGTAAGAAAAAGAGTCGGAATTGTTTGGCGCTCGGCAATCGCAGCATTGCGAATGATAGTCTTGGACTGAAGCAGATTAGTTGTTGATTCGATTGGTATAAATGAGGCTGATGGTTTAATTGTCTTAAGTTGCTTGTTAATTAATACTATAATTCAGTTGGTTAGAATTGGCGAGAGAGAGAGAGAGAGAGAGAGAGAGAGAATGATAGAAGAAAATAGAAAGCAAAGGGGAAGGCGAGATTAATAGTAAATGGTTATAATATTATTAATCAATGTCGATTGTTTTAATTAAGCAATAGCTTGAGAAAATTAGAAAGCGGTGAGAAAGGTTTTCTTAATCAATGGAAACTATTTAAAAGGGTGTTGAAAATAGAAGCTTACAATTATCTTTGGTTAGACAATTTTAAAGAGATGAAGATGAAAATTCTGATGATTTTCACTATCTACCAAGGATAATTGTAAGTTTTATTTTCAACAGTTATAATACCTTGATCCAAGTTCCTGTGGTTGGAAATACAATTAGAATCAACCTGGATTGCAGATTGGTTAGGAGAAGTAAATTCGTTGATTGGAATTGTTAAAGATGAGCAAGTGCTTGTTGATGGTATTGAATTTGTTATTTGGTTGGGTGATGGTGTCAATGAAGATGAAGTTGATGGTGTTAAGGTTGAAGGTGTTGATGTTGGCGTGGTGGTAGTTGCGGTTGATAAATTACTTGAAAGTAAAGATGAGGACAATTTACGAGGTTGATTTCGTAACACAGATACAGCTGATTAGAGAAAAGGTGAGAGGAAAATATCAAATTAGAAGCAAATTGAAAAGGGTTAATCTATTATGTTTTAAGTGATTAAATTTGATACCATTTTTTTGATTGGTTTGGATAATCTTTGGTTTTTTGGAGACATTTTCCCTTCCCTCTGAATCTTCAGTGTCGTTTAAAGTTGGACCGTTAATTTGAATGGCAGAGTTTGTATAAGTCACTTTGGGAGGTTGATTGGTTGATTTATGAGTAATTTTAACAGGTTTCCTACCGTTTTCAGTTAATATCTCTTTGAATTGGTCAATATATCTTGAAAAGCAGGAAAAAATGATAAATATATTTAGATAGATTATTATTCATCACATTTACATTATTTATCTGTAGATAGAGAGAGAGAAGGTAAAGTAAAGTAAATTTATCCTTTTGAACGTTGACCAAAGGTGAATGGATAAGATGAAGAGAATTTTGAACAATTCAGAAAGATGATGTAGAGACAATAATCTACTGAATTCTATTACAATCATCACAAGAATATCCACCGAGAAAGGTAAATGATGATGCACACCTTTTTATTCAATCTGGTAGTAATTGGAGTTCGGTCTTTCCGATTTTGAAGAAAATCGAACAGTTCTAATCCTCTAGGAGCAGGTAGGCTTTCGAACTTTTTAATCTTATTTCGATATACTTGTGAGTTCTTTTTGGTAGATCTGTCAAAAAAGAGAAAAGAATACCAGAAGAGAGAAGAGATAATTCATGAGTAAAGGAGAGGAAGAGAAATAAAATGGGAACACTGGATAGAAGTGAATGAATCGGTTACCTTTCTATTTTCTTTGATGCTTTAAACCATCTTTTCTCATAATCCAATTTATTTGAAACTATTGCGACAACGGGATTAGGGTCAAGGCAAAGAGGTTCAGCCGTTTCGAGGATTATTTTAGCTTCCAATGTTGTCTTTTCTTCTTGAGTCCATTTTTTTAGATGAGATAGAGATGAGGTAAGTCGAGCGATATCATTAAGTAGCGTTTGATTGGTTGGCCTAAGGCGAACAAAACAAGATTCGTAATTTTTTTTGGTCATTTGCAGTTGATGATGAAGTAGTTTTCCGATAGTCTCGAACCTCCATGAAAATGGAGCCGCAATAAAACAGCTGATGATCATTATTCTCATTGAAATCATCAAAGATATCAACCAACATTGGAGGAAGTTCACCATTGTCAATAAAGTCCAACAAATCTTCCTCTTCGTAAGGTAATCTTATGGTCTCTATGAATTCGGGTTCAGAGGTCAGGTCAACATTTTTCACTTTCTATCGGTTCTTTACATTTGGTACGATTATGATCAGCAGAATTCTTATCATGGGCAGAATGATTAACGTCCTTCTTATTGTTGTTGAATATGTTATTATTTGTTGTCTTTTTTATTATCACCGCTTTTAGGACTAATACCATTTGAACTGTTAATATTATTATAAAGATTATTTTTCTCACTGTTGTTGAAACAATTTTTCATTCAATGGAATAACCCTCATTGTTTGGGTATAGATTTAAAATTAAATAATTTAAACTGAATTTGGTCACTAGTCTTTCAATCGCCTTTCAAAGGAGATCCATTTGTAGTTTCTTCATCTTCATTCTCCTCTTCCTTTAATTCTAGATAAGTTTGGATCATTTTTCTTTTGAGATCATTAAAAGGTTCCAACTCAGAATCACCGTTTCATTGTCACTCTTTTCATGGCCTCATTTAACGGATTATTGTCCAAATGTTGAGGTTTTTGTTTAGCTGTTTTACTTGTCATCGTGTTAGAACATTTTTCTCTGACCGATATCAATGTTTTACTTTCCTCTGGCTGTGTTAAACTGGACATCACCCCAAATCTATTGCTTCCTAAAGATGTACTTGGTTTATCTCGTTGAGATTTATTTGTATTGGAAATGGATTTAGTGTATGTTAATCCTTGTACTTTATTTGGATCAGCTGCTTTATCTTTACTAAATGCACTCATGGTTGCAGAATCTATTTTCATCCTCTCGCCATTCAATTTATCAGCTTCATGTTTTTGAACTTGATTACGTTTAGAAAGCTAAAAGAATATATTAAAAAAATACATCATTAGAACAATGAGAAAAAAAACTCTACTCATTCATCACATAGAAATTAAAGATGAGGAGAGAAAAAAAAATCAAACAAAATATCACAAACATATGACCAAGATCAGTGATGGAAAAACAAAAACAAAAACAAATTGTAACACATTAAATTACCTCCGTTAATCTTTTCTTAACAGCATTTTGATGGCGAAGACCTTTCTCGTGAAATTCGCCAGTCTGTCACAATAGAAGAACCGCACAATCCAATTAAAAGGAAATTCGAAAATAAAAAAGATTCACAAATTTAAATGAAACAATTTAAAGAGAAAAGAAACATCACCAAGAGAAGAAAAAACTTACACCTTTATCAGTAAACCAACATTTACAGACTTCACAAAATTTCTTTGGAATAGCTTTCCAATATTCGGACCTAGAGAAAAACAAGATGTTCAATTGTAATGGAGGAATAGAAATACTCTAAATCGGTTCATCATCTACTTACATAGTAATAATTTAGAATGTAAATTAGAAATAATCACAATTAAAAGTCTATTTGTTAATTTAGTTACTAGTAACCAAGTAGTTACCCGATAATCTAAAGACTTTCATCAAACATCAATAGAGAAAAGTGTGATAGAAACTCCATCTAACGAAGGTTAATGTAACCTCCATCTTCAGTTTTTCTTTTAAAAACGAATCAATTTTTTGCCGATTTCGATTAAATTTGATTACTTTTAGTTAATTTTATTTTTAGTCTTAATTAATCAATTCAATTCTTTCTTCTCTTTTCATCTTGGGAGAAATGTTGAAAAAACTTCGTTGAATGAATTACCTTTAACTCGTTTGAACCTTTTGTGTCTTTTAGATTTTGTAAATATGAATGAAACTTTGAATCGATTTGGACTGATGGAAACAGAAAAGTTGTAGAGACTTGTGATCTAAATGTAATTTTATTGTAAATGTTGATCAATTAACTTACAGAGATCATGATAATGATGCTTTTGCTAAAGATAATGAGAAAGTTTAGAAATTAGAATAAATAAAATATACATTGTGGCGCTTTTAGAAGAAGGAGATTGACAATAATTAGAGTTTCGAAGGAGAAGAAGAGATTATTAGGAAAGAAGCTTAGTTTTTGGCCCAATTGTCGTGTTTGTTTTGTTGTTTCCATGAATCTTTATTATTCCAAGAATCTTTGTTATTCCATGAATCGTGATTCTGTCCGTGGTATGGACCATGTTGGTATTGGTTTTGATATTGGTTTCGGTGTTGGTTGTAATTGTTGTATTGGTTTGGGTATTGGTTTCCATTGTTCCATGAGCCAACATGATGACGACCATCATGATTGTAACCATCATGGTGATTGTAATGGTTTCCCTTGTTTCCTGAGATAATATTAGTGTAACTGTGACCAGAAGGATCAGCACCATTGTAAATGGCATCAGCAGAGTCGATTGAGTCAACAGATGGTTCGTTTGAGTCAATTTAACTCGGAATCCACTTTTATCGGCAATATAGTTAACAGTTCGGTGACGACCATCAGCAAGTTTAAGTCCATATGAACCGTGGACATTACCCCAACCATCACCAGATTCTTGTCGGTAGTTGGATGATCCCCAAGGATCATTGATATCATAACAAATTGTATTTTCCACTCATCTTGGTTTCGATAAATTTTACTCTGACCTCCGTCACCGTGATTTGTAGCACTAATTGTTGTAGAAATGGCAACAAGAGCAAAGAAAGAATAGCAACCAATTGATTCATTTTGTAATAGAAAAGTTTTAAATGTTTTCGTTTAGTTGTTTTGTTGTTGTTTTCGTTATTGGTTTGGACAGTTGAATGATAATTTCTCGAAACTTCTTTCGTTTTATATAGTAGACGAAAAGTGAAAATATCAATTTTAGAATATCTAAAATACTAATCAGTGAGAATAAGGAACGAGTAGGACACAAAAAAACGGTAATTAAGATAAAATCGAGTAGAAAAAGCGGAAAAAGTTCATCTTGATAATTTTCAATGTAAGAGTGAGTTGATTTGGTAGCAAATTCTTTTCCCTTATGGTCAAAAATCAACATCAAAATTTATCGTTTTCGTGAAAGTTCAATTTATGCTGAGGAATCACAATTATTAATTTTGATATTTATAATTATCCCGCTAGTGCGATTATCTTGTTGGTAAAGGCTCTAAACATCTATTAATATTAATTTAAGCCAGAAATAAAATTTTTTATTTGGTCAAGTGAATAAAAGTTAAAGGGCTAAATAAGGGTCAAAGGACCAGAATTCATCTGAATTAACTCTGTCAACTATACTCTGATAAATTTAGCTGGGTGGATGGGATCCACAGGTGGAGATGAACATTTGAGCCAAATTGAAATTAGAATTGAAACAAAACTAATTGATTAAGAATTTTATTTTATTCAAATTGTTAATATCAACAAATTAACTAGAAAAGTTAATTTTATTTGGCTCAAATGTTTATGCACAAATTCAGTAGAAGTGAAACTTGGTTGCTTGGTACAAGTTTTCGAAGCATTAGAAAATTATCAAAATGAACTTTTTCCGCCTTTTCTACTCGATTTTATCTTAATTACCGTTTTTTTTTTGTGTCCTACTCGTTCCTTATTCTCACTCGATTAGTATTTTAGATATTCTAAAATTGATATTTTCACTTTTCGTCTACTATATAAAACGAAAGAAGTTTGAGAAATTATCATTCAACTGTCCAAACCAATAACGAAAACAACAACAACAAAACAACTAAACGAAAACATTTAAAACTTTTCTATAAAAATGAATCAATTGGCTATTATTTTCTTTGCTCTTGTTGCCATTTCTACAACAATTAGTGCTACAAATCACGGTGACGGAGGTCAGAGTAAATTTATCGAAACCAAGATGTGAGTGGAAAATACAATTTTGTTATGATATCAATGATCCTTGGGATCATCCAACTACCGACAAGAATCTGGTGATGGTTGGGGTAATGTCCACGGTTCATATGGACTTAAACTTGCCGATGGTCGTCACCGAACTGTTAACTATATTGCCGATAAAAGTGGATTCCGAGTTAAATTGACTCAAACGAACCATCTGTTGACTCAATCGACTCTGCTGATGCCATTTACAATGGTGCTGATCCTTCTGGTCACAGTTACACTAATATTATCTCAGGAAACAAGGAACCATTACAATCACCATGATGGTTACAATCATGATGGTCGTCATCATGTTGGCTCATGGAACAATGGAAACCAATACCCAAACCAATACAACAATTACAACCAACACCGAAACCAATATCAAACCAATACCAACATGGTCCATACCACGGACAGAATCACGATTCATGGAATAAAGATTCTTGAATAATAAAGATTCATGGAAACAACAAAACAAACACGACAATTGGGCCAAAACTAAGACTTTCCTAATAATCTCTTCTTCTCCTTCGAAACTCTAATTATTGTCAATCTCTCTTCTAAAAGCGCCACAATGTATATTTTATTTATTCTAATTTCTAAACTTCTCATTATCTTTAGCAAAAGCATCATTATCATGATCTCAAGTTAATTGATCAACATTTAATAAAATTACATTTAGATCACAAGTCTCTTTTCTTGCCTACCTAAAATTGTCCATCAAACGTAGCTTCATCTCTAATCTGAATCACTCGATTCCCTTACCTAAGATATTTATTTTTGTTCTAAATCAATTCTAAAGTAAATTCGATCGATTCAGTCTAAAAATTTAAAATTGAAAGCAGAATATCTTTCATTCTCTTCCCGATCGTCTTAAAAAACAACAGTCGATATTTTCAATCGAATTGATTAATTTTAACCCTTTCAAATCGCCCGCTCTTCCAAAAAGCTAAATAATTTTGGGAAATTGACATTAACTGTTTTGTTTTCATTTTCCTCTAAATTTTTAATTTAATTGTCCTGTTTTCGTGAAAATTTAATGTTTTACTCGCAATTAATTGTCATTTTCATCTTTAACCTCTTCAATCTTTTAAATTGCGGTTTCTATTTCTGTCCACAGGTGAGTGTTTCTTTTGTTGTTACATGTGATTCAAATGTTTGCTTGTTGTTACTTCATCATTATGGTTTATAATTTGTTGATGTACTTGATTGTTACTTTTCAAGTGGTTTGATTTACTGTTAAAATGTATGGATATTTAACTAAACCGGGGATAACATTCAATGATACAAAGACAAGTGATCTAAGTAAATTGTCAATAATTGAACTCAAAGATATCTTGGAAAGACAGGATAAGCTTTTGAGTAACGGGTAAGGTTTTATTTCAATTAATACTTTTTGTATCTACTGTATTGAGATGATGACAATTAAACAGATTTTGTGATTCATTTATGGTCATCGTAAAACTCACAGAACTAAATAACTGGTTTAGTTGTCAGTCATTTCGTACACTAGCAAATGATTGATACCGAATTAAACAAGATTCATTTTTCATCTTGGAACAGAAAATTCATCAACTCTCTTCCGGATAAAGGAAAGAAAATCAAAGATTATCAACAAAAAGTTCTAGAAAAACTGAAATCAAAGGAGCTCGTTGAACAGACAACCTCAATTCTTGCCAAGCTAAACCTTAACCAAAAGGTTGATCTTCAACATCCTATGGTAAGGAATCGCTCTAGAAATTTGTTAATCTCACTGGATTAAAATATTAATCAATTTTCTAGGCCTCTGGTTCCGGAATTGTTACAAAATCTAATGTCGATCCTTATGCTCAAGTCTTAAGTCAAGCTCTTGATGAGACATTACCCAAATCCAAAGTGACCAAATTTATGCCAAAAAAAAGTAAAGATGAACTTAAAAAGGAAACAATCAAATTAACAACACCAGAATTACTGAAGATTACCAAGGATTCCGAATCAAATACTCTGGAATCAACCACAGGTCAATCAGTTTCGATGGACATAAAGCCAAATGTCTTGCAAACGACTACAAATCAATTAAACAAAAGCAGAGCTGAAAAAATCGTTGAAAAATACAAAGACACGGGTTTAGTTTATGGGCCGAGGGAAATTCAGTTACAAGAATTGTCAGTCGATGAATCGTTGGCCTTAAGTAAAAATCAAATCGAAAAAGAAAAACAAGTGAACATTATTCGAAGAGTTGAAAGAACAATCAAATTCTATGAGAATATTGACCAAGGGGACATTTCCGATGAAAGTGACCACCACCACGGGGAAAGCGACGGAGATGCTGATGATGATGATAAAGGAACCACAATTGTTTTCAAATACATGAAATAAGAATCAACCAAAAACTTTTTATATCCCAAATATTTATTTTTTCTTACAAATTTATCAATACATATTTTAAATCAATGATTAATTGTAATCATAGAAATTATTTCTTTTGGTAAATAAATATACTTAGATGCTTTAAATTGTTAGAACTTTGGTTTATTCAAAATGAAAGTTTCTCATACGATCTCTTCGTTAAAGGTCACATAGCCCGAAGATTTTTGTACACAAATAAGCTGAACTTGTTTTGGAAATTAATTCAGAAATATCAGAATCAAATAGATTTCTCATAAACCTGATACAGAACAAATAACTTTGATATTTAGAACAAGTATTTTTTAAAGTTTCACTTAACGAGGTTGCGTAGCTTTTGACCATATCAGAGACTCCGGCCACTGATTTCTTACAACTGTCACAGTCGACGGACGACAAAATTGTAGGGTCAGTCAGGTTCAGTTGAGTCAGCCGACTGGTCAGATTTTCCTCGTGTTCACACACACCGATTTTGTGACAGGCCACATCGACACTAGTGTTGGTTTGGATCAACTCGGTCAAGTAACTGGTATAAGTGTCAACGTACTTGTAACAAATTTTACGATTCGATTTAGGTAACTTGGTATCGCAAACTTTGTCCAGAGCAGATTTGATATCAGCATTAGGCTGATTCTTGATCACTTTGTATACAAGTTTTAGCACTTGTTTACATAGGAAACAATCCGGTTCGTCTTTATTAATTGCTGATCTTACAACGTTAAGTTTACTGGTCACCGGTAGTGGACAAGCACGGAAGTTCTTACAGGTATTTCGTGGGAAACCAATACCACCAATTATATCGTTGTAAATATTATTAACGGAGTCAATGTAATGAGTGCAAACACCTCCTGGTGTCGTGTACTGATCACAGGCACTTCGTAACTTGGGAATATGATCTGATTGAGCTCCAAGAGCGCTCTCCCGTATTGAAGAAACGGCAGCAACACAATCGTCGCAAAGATCAGTTTTAGTATTGAAAAGTAATGGTGATTGTGATTCGAAACACTTACAAGTTGATGAAAGTAAAACAACAAATAAAATGGTTGGAAAGTTAATCATTATTTGAATAAATTGTTGTTGATTGTTACACAGAGAAATACAATTAACTTGTTTGTGGTCTAAGCATTGGCTTATTTTTGATTGGAAGTAAATTGTTACTAAATGTATTTATAAGTCGGTTTGGATTCTTGATAACAATCAACATTTCTAAGAGATATTTACAAACAATTTGTTTAAATTCTCAATCAATCATCGAATCTGATAATCAACAATTAGAAAAACACTTTTATTGAAACATAACAAAGGGAATGAAACTATAATTAGTTAATCTAATCACTATCTGATTTTGTCAAACATTCCAATTTGCAAAAAGGTTGTTCCTTTTATCATTGATTAACAATTAAGTGAAAATCAATACAATTACCAGGACTAATTAACCAAGGTATTTATTGATTCAATTCTAATCATATTTCCTCGAATGACAATTTGATTGTTATTGAGTTTATGTTAATCTGATTGTTCAAAATGTTCTCATCTGTCCCTAAGAAAGTTAATCAATTTAATCCCATTATTAGATTCAATTGTATTAGTTTGGAAAGGAATTTTCTGAATTAGTAGATGGTAATCAATAACCACTGAAATTAGAGTTTCACTTAATTGTCCCAATAATCAATTTTGATCAGTGTTGATATTTAACTTGTCGTTGTATTTGCAAATAATTAAAACGGCATTCGGTTGATTTCAGACAAAAAAGGCAAATTAAATTATCTTAACTTAAATTGTGATAAGAACTAGAAAAATTGAATTAAATCGTCGTAAATTGTATTAATAATACTGTTGATAAGATTGTCAAGAAATGATTATATTCTTTTCACTTTTACAATTTCCTCCTTAATCATAATCAATATTCAATTGGTCGATTGCAATTATGAAAAGCCTTTTATCTGTAATGAACGTTTCAATCTTCATTATTGAAGCACTGACCACTGATTTTTAATCAAAACCAATCATCTCTATTAAAATAAACCCAATACATTAATTAGATTTTTGTTATTCTGGTTAAGACAAAAGAATTTGTTGTTCTTTTGTAATAGGAAGTTTTTTCGATAAAAATGCTACGATCAATGGAGTAGTTTCAAAAGTTTTCGTTCTATTGGTTAACTCGATAATATTAGATCCATAACGATCAGTTCGTTGACAATAAGGATCAAAGTAAAAGTGGCCAAGAATTTTTGAGTTACTATCAATGAGATGGTAAATTTTTCACGTAAACTTTATTGACACTGGATCAACTTGCTCGATTAATTGATTAATCCAATCAACCATTTCAATAATAATTTCAATAATCGAGTATCAAATAAAGGTAAATACAGTCAAAGATGCTTTGAAAGTTCAATTATTAATAATAAATTTATTCAATTTTCATTAGAGCTGACAAAATTTCCATTAGTTTTTTTCTCGAGCAGCTCGATCTCTTAGGGACATAGTCCAAAGATTGTTTTACAGAAATAGTCTGAACTTGTTTTCGAAATTAATTCAGTAATATCGGAATCAAATAGATCTCTCATATACTTTTGACATAATAAATAATTGTGAGTGTAATCACGACAAGTATATTTTAAAGTTTTCTTTAGCGAGGTTGCATATCTTTTGACCTTAAGACCGATCCATTGAATCACTGCAATTATCACATTTATCAGATAGAAACACTGATGGTGTGTTATTCAGAGCCATTTGGGGCGATGGGCGATGAGATTTACTTTATTAAACTCATTGACTTTTGATTGCTGAATATCAAGTTTACTGGTCTTCGGTTGTGGACAAGCATGAAAGTGTTAGTACAAGTACTTCGTGGTTTCATTTTGGCCTCTAGATCGTCATAAATCTTAACAATGGAGTCAATATAATTGCAAACCCCACTCGGTGTTGTATATTTGTTACAGCCACGTCGTAACATGGGAATATGCCTGATCGCGCCGTGTCGATATCATTTTGAATTGAAGTAAGATCACCAAACAATCGTCGCAACGATATTTTATCAACACATTTTTAGTATTGAAAAGTAATGATGATTGTGATTCGAAACACTTACAAGTTGATGAAAGTAAAACAACAAATAAAATGGTTGGAAAGTTAATCATTATTAGAATAAATTGTTGTTGATTGTTATACAGAGAAATACAATTAACTTGTCAAAGAATTAGCTTATATTTGCTTCTGAGTTAATTGTACAAGTCTATTTTATTTGGAATGCTCGCTTATTAAAAACAATCGATTGATAATATTTGATCAGATTTATTAACAATTTACTAAAATACCTTTAAATCAAGATATTCTATCATTAGTCGATGATTAAATACCTTAATTATTATGAAACAAAAGGAATGAAATAGTTAATTTTCTTTCAGCTATCTGATTAGATACAATTTTCTGATTTGAATATCATCATGATGAACTGAATCAATTCAGAAAACAAATGATGAGGATCAACTAGGGATAAGAAAGGGTGGTTACTGTTATCACTGATTAATATTCAATCGGTCGATTGCAATTAAATTGAATCTTCATCTCACTATCACAATTTAGGTAAGATAATTTACCATTTTAACTGTGGTTAATTTTGGTTGAAAGGATAATTGTGGTCTGATGTTTTAAATCAAGAGATGAGCAATTTACATTTACAAATTTGACCACTGATCTTTAATCAACATTAATCATGTTTCTTGATTTGAAGTTAAAAATAACATACATAATACACATTAATATACTAATAGATTAGCCAAAGTTTTACAAATAAAATTTAACAAACTATAATCAGTGTCTGTTAATTAGATAATCAGATTTTTGTTATTGTTAAATTTTGTACAAAGAAAAAGTTTCATTCATTTTAAATTAGCTGATGAACTGATTAATTCACAATCTATTAATTTTGTTTCCATGAAGACTAGTCAGTTTTATGATTGTGTGATTCGCTTTGCTGTTAAATCATGTAATTCTATAAGTGGTGCTAATGATGGATCGCGACCACGAAATTCACGGAATAGTTCAGCACTTAAAAGAGATGAATTGGTTGAGAGAATAGTGTTTCTTAAATGTTTGCCCACTTCCTTTAGTCCGCCATTGGCTTCACCCTCCAAGAAAGCCGCACAAATGTCAGAAGCGATCATCTAAATGGAAAATATCAAAAGTTGAGATTAAAATTGAAATCAATCAATCAAATAACTAAAATAACGGTGAAATAATTTCTCAATTCCACTGACCTGAGACCAAATTTTCGAGTAATAACCGGCAGCACCATCATTTGAAACGATTTCATTAAAAGACAAAGGGTAAGCATATTCCTTGGGTAGTTCAAACTTCGTCATGTATTTCCGCCATACTTGTAATATCTCTCCAGAATTCAGTGTTAGTGTACAATATCAAAAGCCGACAAGAAGATATCATTGGTTAATCCAATACTCTCGAAAGATAAAATATCTGAAAACAAAACAGAAAATAATCGTTAGAAAGACTAATAGGCCAAAATTAATAATCTTTGCGTCTTACATTCTTTGAGAAGATTATGAGTTTGCTCAGGTAAAGGTTCACCATTTGTTATATTGGCACACAAAGTTGCACCGCTTTTAGATTGTGAAGTCCATACAATAGTAACGCGTCCAAGTGAATCTAATCGGTCTTTGGGCAGGTTGTAAATTGTGGACAGTTCGAAGTAATTGTGTTGTGACGTTATTATTGTTAGAATACGACCAATCTGTCATGTGAGAAGAAAACAATTAGTATAAAATCATTGGTTTCACAGGGAAGATGAAAGTACTAACCATGGATAGAAAACTTAAATATTCTGGATAAGACAAAAGAATTTGTTGTTCTTTTGTAATAGGGTTTTTCGATAAAATGCTACGACCAATGGAGTAGTTTCAAAAGTTTTCGTTCTATTGGTTAACTCGATAATATTAGATCCATAACGGTCGGCTCGTTGACAATAAGGATCAAAGTAAAAGTGGCCCAGAATTTTTGAGTTACTATCAACGAGACGGTAAAATTTCACGTGTGGACTCCAAACTTGACATTTGTTTGAATCAACTTGCTCGATTTTAATGTCGAACATATTTTCAACTAATTGAAACGTCCCAGAAATCACTTTGTCCAATGGGAAGTAACGGATACATCGATTTTAGAACCAAACCTTCTGTTTATCGATATTCTCTTGAGGTATGGCAGATCCCATAGATCCAATTGGCCGATCATTTTTCTCCCCTTTTCAGCGTTAATGTCTTCTAAGTCTTGATTATATTTTTCACTAATTCTTTCATTGATTGAGTTTAACATCTTGCTAACCACTTCCACTGATCCAGCCATTTTACGAGAGATCACCATTTCAGCGTGATTAACGTAGCCCAATACGTTGGCCAATTTATGTCGGTGATCTCTTGTTTTCAAATTCCACCGAGTTGTTTACCGAATCTCGTTGCTGGGGCTTAGAATTGTAAGCAACCCAAACTTTTCGTCTGGTTGATTTATCTGGACAAAAGGTCATGAAAATTTCGTACGCCGTTGGATGCAATGGTAGCTTGATCCCCGTTTTATTGTACACTTTAGTAACGAAACTTTCAGGTAAGGCTTTGATTATGTTTTCATCGGTTATCAGAACAGCTTCCTTGTTGATACAATTATTCACATTGGAAATAAAAGTGCTGACATGTTTTTGAATACTCATGTAATGTTCATTCACAACTTCTTGAGATGAAAGATCTAAATGGAAGCCGTAAAGTTTTCCATCGACCGGTAAAACTGACCAAGTTGACGTAATTCATCAAAACTATTTGTACCTTTTGTTGATTCTATTATTTCACAAGCTGTATGATAAGTTAATGGATTAAAACGATTAACTCATGCTTCAAATACGAGTGATACATATCATCCAAGACTCCATATTTGTAATCGTTTGGATAAGCATGAGTCAAAACATGAGCAAGGCTAAGGTTGTATCTCATTGGTACAAGAGCAAAATCAATTTTTTCCATGATTTGTCGAGATGAAAATCTATCAGCACCTAAAAGATAAATAAGAAAGAATTAATCAAAACATCATTACAATACATACAATGGATATTGAAAGAAAACCTGAAATCATACTGATGAAGAAAATGAAAGTCAACAAGAAACAATTGATTACCACTTATGGAATAGAATAGCTAAATGAAATACCTGAGATTAATTCTTCCAAAATTGCGTCAAATTGAGTGACATTTTTAAGAAATGCACGTAAAGATAAAATTGGAGTTATGTCATTAAATTGGATCATTTGTTGTTCACCTTTCGGCATAACTAATGCCGGATTATCAGCAGGTCCATCAGGTAATATCTCAGGAACACTGAACAGTAACAATAACAAATATAGACAGAGAAAACAAGTAACAAGTGTTAATCACCACAAAGTCAAGAATACATTGAGATTGGAAACAATTAAATTGATTACTTACTAAACAACCTGAACCTTAAGGTTTTTTGCTCTTGAGGAATCAGATTGCCAGAACCAAGAATAGTTTCTAGTAGATGAATTAAAGATGAATTTTATTCTGTTGGAAACAAAAGGTATCGACCTGTTATAAAGAGAGATAATCATGTTAATCTTTGCAAAAAAAAGTTACAATTTAAACAAGAAAAATAAAGGAAAATAAATAGACAATAATTAGCTAATTGAATTGAATTAAATGTAAACAGTAAATGAAAGGAAAGATTAACTCTCATGCCTTTGCGGTGAGAATAGGAACAACATATGGAGCTATTTTTCGAGCAGAATTTTTCTCTACAATTTTTCTTGTTACAATTTTGGAACAACAACTTTAAGATGAATCAATTAGATAATCCTTTAATTATCGTTATTTTGTTTATCATCACATGTCTCATCATCTAAATCTCTGCTAATTGTTACCATTATTCTCGAGTATTGTGAATTCTTTCCCTGTCTTTGGTTATATTTACGCTTCTATGGTCGCTTTAGTTGTTTCATTTTCTAAATTTTTTTCTCCTTCGGTTTTCATCAACTGTTTTTGTCTTGGATTTTTTTAATTACTACTCTTGATTTGATTATTATTATATTTTCATTTTGTTCTTTCCTTTCCTCTTCTTTGAAATTTACATTGAAATGCTTCTTTTCTCACTGATCATTACTCTAGCATACTGGTCGTCTATTTGTAATGGTTACCAGATTGTCTCTGGTAAAGATCTTGTTTATGCCTCAAATTACAGTTATTATGTTTATAAATCAACTAATAGATTAAGAGTAATTTAACAACTTTAAAAGGTGATGCTGATCTCTATATAGCAAAGGACCGAGTAAAACCTACCACTGAATTGGAAACTCATCAATTACAAAGTGTCTCATGTGGTATTGATATTGTCGATATTCCTGACAATTTTAGTCCTGAATTTACTATCGGTGTTTATGGTCATCCGTCTTTGATTATTCAGTTTATCAATTGGATATTGTGAGTTACACCGAAGAGGAAGACATAAGTGCCCATGAGAATGGTTCAGTTGATCTAAAAGATAAGGCTGAGATTTATCGATTAATCCAGTTGATTGAAGAAGGTGCATTTAGTGAGGAATCAAGGAACCGGGTAAAGATGGAGAAGATCCTGATGATGAAAGTGATAATGAAAAGAGACTCTATTCACAGCCCTTTACACTATTTATTGGACTTTATTTTGATTGTAATCGATTTATTATCTTAATAACATCAACATCACCAATCACTGAAAAACTTAATAGTGAATCAGTGCTCATCCTTAAAATGGTTTCGATTTTCATCTCTACTCTACGCTTACTAAATTTTTCTCAATTCTCTGGATTTTTTACAAAGTGTCTCATGTGGTATTGATATTGTCGATATTCCTGACAATTTTAGTCCTGAATTTACTATCGGTGTTTATGGTCATCCGTCTTTGATTATTCAGTTTATCAATTGGATATTGTGAGTTACACCAAGAGGAAGACATAAGTGCCCATGAGAATGGTTCAGTTGATCTAAAAGATAAGGCTGAGATTTATCGATTAATCCAGTTGATTGAAGAAGGTGCATTTAGTGAGGAATCAAGGAAACCGGGTAAAGATGGAGAAGATCCTGATGATGAAAGTGATAATGAAAAGAGACTCTATTCACAGCCCTTTTACACTATTTATTGACTTTATTTTGATTGTAATCGATTTATTATCTTAATAACATCAACATCACCAATCACTCAAAACTTAATAGTGAATCAGTGCTCATCCTTAAAATGGTTTCGATTTTCATCTCTACTCTACGCTTACTAAATTTTTCTCAATTCTGGATTTTTCCTTCTCTTAATCTTAATTGATTACAAGTTCCACATTTACAGTGATACAATCAATTTTCACCATTGGAACCTTCACTTTGCTCTACATTCAAGTCTACACGAGCTGTTGATAAACAAACAAATCGAGAATCGAATCGATTTTTTTTTTCGCTAGCCTGTCTTCCTAATGTATCCAGAGACAAGGAGATTCATTGAATTCGGAAAATGATCTTCCTCCACCTGAAAGAGTGAATTGTTGAAAGACATTAATTGTTCATCTTATTGAGACAAAAGATATTAAATCTATCAAACAGATGAATATATTAAGTGATGAAAACAAACTGTGCCTTAATTAAATCCAAATCAATTTCTTTTTCTTTGATTTTCTAATGCAAAACAAAAGTTCCAATCAAAAAATGGAATAATTTTCTCACTGTGATCATCACTTTTCGGTCCTGAACAACTTAACAGTCAAAATTTTCTCTCTCTCTCATCAGAATAACAATACAATAATATTAATAATAACAATATTTTGTTACGATTTCAAAATAATCAGCAAACAAAATTCCGATGAAATAATCTTTCTAGATGAGATATTGTTAAATTTTCCTTTACAAAATTTGTAACCATATTTCAAGAATAAACCTTTAGCATATAAACTATAAATTTTTCTATTGGTGAACATAATTAATCCGCAACAATTAATTCCAACTGATTTGAATTGCGAACTCAAATTATCAACCAAAAGTGCGCCATCTAATGTTTACTTTTTTTCGTAAATGTAAACAAACATTTGACTCTCAATTTTTTTGCTTCAACAATCAACATCCAAATAGTAAAACCTTTCAACTCAATGGATTAGTTAATCATTAATCTAATTGATGAAACTATCCCCTTACTTATGGAGAATAAGTGAATCTAAAAAATCAATCGATTAGTTAATAATTTAATCTACTCTGTGAATTGTCTTGAAAGTAATCGACTCGATTGACAAGGTTCACTTTGTTTTTCATTTAGTCTTTTGATTGATCATCATGGAAGATCGTAGTGGGAAACAGCAATCAACTAATAACAATAGTTACCAGATGAAATTTCTTAAATTAAACAGAGATGGAAGAAGTGCTTTTACTCCTTACAGGGTGAGTTTAATTTCCATTTGGATTCATAAGCGATGGGTTGGATATTCTGTTAACGTTGTAACTAATTTTGTCTTTTTTTGTTTTGTTTTGTTTGTTTATTTTTTTTTCGCATTTGTTTTCTCCTTGAAAATGTCCCTTCAGCCTTCAACTATATTGACGAACCTGCAACGGGGAAACATTAAGACCCAAAGTATTCGTGAAATACCAGAGAGAACCGTGTTTGAATTAGCTGCTCAAGGGGAACTTTACCTTCATCACCTTGACGCTGGCGGAGTTGATCAGGTCGATGAAAATGGTTTCACCGTTGTTGATTTGGCTGCAGGTTATGGACAATTAACTACCGTCAAAATGTTAATCGCTGGAGGTGCTAATCCAAAGGTTAGAGGTAAAAATGGAGAATCAGCTCTTTCCTTTGCAGCAACTAATGGACATGTTCATGTGCTTCGTTATTTAATTGCTAGAGATGTCAACGTAAATGAATATGATGAGGTTTGTATAGATTATCATTGTTATCAATTAGCTAACAGAGGGAACAAAAAATTCAATCCCAAAACCTGTTGAGCCTCAAATTGAATCATTGATTGTTAATTGTTGTCATTTGATGATTCAGGAAGGAAACACAGCTCTGATGTATATAATAATCATACTTTGTGTGTTCACGAATTGTTGAAGGCAAAGCTGATTTAACAATACAAAATTGTAATTTAGAGACAGCATTTAGCATTGCGGTGATGAGAAAATCTAAACAAAAGTAACAGATTAATTACTCTTGTTCATTTAATCTGATTGGAACTTTTTTTCTTTTTCTCTGATTAATCCAGTCCAGATAATTCTCGAACGTCATGTTTTAAATTTATTCTCCGAGATCTGAAATGACCTAGAATATTTTAAATTCACCTCTAATATAATCTTAATCTGAGTTTCTCATGAATAGGTTTGTAGTGTAGTGGTAATCGTTTGCTTCACACGCAAAGGTCCCCGGTTCGAACCCGGGCAATCCTAATGTTTTGCTTCATTTCGAAAATTAATTTAAATTGATTCGTTTTCAAGTTCAACATTTCAATCAATTAACTTTTATATGATTCGGATTAAAACACACATTTCGAGGATGTTGATTGCTTTTGTACGGTTGTTCAGATGATCTTGGTTAACCTTTGGATATTTGATTGGAAATCATTTGATTGGACTAGTTTTTTTTGCTTCTCCATTTCTTGAATCTTTAGGGCACCAGAATGATTTTTGTTGAACTTAATTAATTTATGGAATGATGGAAAAGTTATTGGTCAAATATTGGCTTATTTAAATGGTTCCATTTTCTCGGGATGAACAACTTGTTGGAGACATAAAATTTGATCTCGAATATCAGCCCAACCTCCGTTTACTTTGGGCATTTTGAAATTTTTCTATTTGATTTTGCAAGAATCAATTGACTAGGAATAAGTATTTAATTGCTGCTTTCAGGGTTTGCTGTACTTTGAAATTAGTTTATTCTTTGAGCAGTCAACTTTTTATGGTGAACTCCGCATTCTCCAACATGGAAAACTCTGTTTTAGATAGAAACGAGGAGAGAATATTAATTAGATTCAATTGAAAAGTGAGATGAGAGACTCACCGGGAGTCGATAAAGTCATCAAAGGTTTTGTCAAACATTTTCGCTTATATGTTGTAAAGACCAATCCCAATTGTAGTCATCGTATGTACAAAAGTGCTTAGAACATGATCTTATTTGATTCCAAACATCTCGAAGTAAAACAAAGCCCATATTATGCTGACTCGAAACCCATCGATTAATATCAATTTATTTCCATTGGAAGCATAATTAAAATCTTTTAAGCTCCAAGAGTATAAAGGTTAACATCTAGATTATTTCTACAATCAAAAGTAATTAGATTAGTAAGTAAATTAATTGCAAGTTACTTAACAGTTACATACTTGATTTTGTAAGCGATCATTGAACATGAATAATAAATCTGGTGAAACATAATGATCTTCCTCGAGAAAGATGAAAGGTCCATTGTGATTCTTTGTAGCATTTAATTTGTCGAAAATTGTATTCATCTGGAATTAGAGTTTAATCAAAGGTTGATTAAACAAATCGTACATAAAAATGATCGAAATACTCTAATATTTACCTAAATAATGTTTTCGTTTGGTGTAAACAGCTTCTCTGTAATGTCCATAGGTATCAGGATGCTCTGAATTTTGACACTTCATGGCCATGGCTCTAATCGATAACCATAATGATAGAGTTAATTGAGATGATTGATTGATTGATTAAATGGTGCATTCAAATGATCACTTACTTTTGTTGATTTATATCTCTAGGACAATCTTTGGGATCTGTTCCGGGAAACTCATTAGGATAAGCTTGGATGGAAAATGGATAAAACAGTTGAATAACCTGGATAAAATAATCAATTAATTTAAACATGTTAATATCAAGTAATTAGCAAATCACAGGAAGAATAGGAAAACTTACTTTACAAAAATTAATTGATTGAATGATTGTGTTGATAGTTGGATTATAAACGTCATGAGTGAATATAATCAAGCTTTGGTCGATACCTTCAACAGATTCCAATGAATTAATCAGAGCTCGAAGATATTCAACACGATCATGAACCTGTATAACAATTACAGGATCATCACTTCCTATTGAATCATATTTATCAATATTGAAGATAATCTCATGTTTATTTGTAGAGTTGATTAAGGTTCGTAAAGCCTTTGGTGATAATGAGTTGACTTGAGGTGAATTTAAAAAGGTTTGATCATGTTGGTAATCATAATCTGAAGATGATTTCTCTTCACCAATAGTAGTAGTATTGATAGTATTAGGTCATTTTGTGAACAACATAAGTAACCAGTAGAAAACAAGGAATTAATTTGATCAACATAGGCCATCGCCTTTTCTGTAATGAACGACAGGTCAACATGAGCCAATATTTTCTGAATAACAAAACGTAGATGAAAAACAAAACAAAACAATAACGTTAAGTAAAACAATACAACCAATTTAACAATTCCAATAGTTATCAGATAAAATAACAGATGCTTCTCATAATAGAGAATCATTTTATCTCTAATTACTCACCTTATTGATCTGAACAACATTCATTAACAAACAATTAATACCAAAGCACTTAATGTATTGACAGATATTGGAAAACAAAATGATCTGGGAAAAGGAAAACAATAAAATGGTTGACATACTAGAGGATTAAAGACATTTAAAAAGGCTAACAGGTAGACCAGTAGGTAAGAGTTAAAATAGAATCGGAAAATAGTACAAAATATAATTACTAATTGCAACAATTAATTGATTACGGAAAAGATTTGTAAACATTTTAACAAAAAAGCGAAGACAAAAAAAACCAAATTTTTTTGAGAATTTGGTTTTTCTCAACATCGATTAATCGATGTTGTCATGAGTTAATCGAAATCAAAACACAATTTGAATTGATTAAGTTAACTAACTTTTTCTTGACCTTAAATTAGTTAATTATTTTGTTCTTCCTCTTGATTTAATGTTTTTCTGTTGTACATTTATCCATCTAATAGTCATTGTTATGGTAGACTATGTAATAAACAATTGACACAACAAAAGTGATACAGTTAAGTTGAATCGATAGAATCACAATTAGTTGGTTCAACTCATTTTTATTACGTTATTTGATTAGTCGGCAATTTCTAGGGTAATGTTATTCACACCGATGTTCATTTTCACCAGAATATGGATCAAGGTTTGAGATAATTATGGTTGAAATGTAATTAAAATGGTGACAAAGCCGAAACATTGAATTGGAAATCTCATCAACCTTTAAGTGTGTTAAGCTTTGACTGTTCACTTGGTGGGACATTTGCTGACCATTTAATTATTACCATGAAATTAATGAGATATTGTTCATGTGACCATATCAATTGTAACCTTGAATATTCAATATTCATTGAAATCACTTTGGATTTGAGAAAAATTTCCATCAAAATAACAAATTGTTGATGTTTAATTTGATTCGGATGAAAAACATCAAAGTGAGATTAATCAATTTCCATTATCTTTTTTTTCCCAAGTATCACGTAATTAATTCAAGGATTAACGACAATTAACTTGCAAATTGGAAACTCTTCCTTATTGTTTCTAATACTCTTTCAATAATAATAAACTAATTGTAATATTTCAATTGTCTATTGTATTGAATAGATCAGCTAATCTTAATTATCCAACTTCCGCCCTATCTTGTTACTAATCAACTCATGTCAATAACAATTAAATAATTACCATATTTCTTTATTATTATTATTATATAAGACTTGTATACTATGGTAATTAACTAATCATCTACCTAGAAATCATTGTTTTCAAATGCTCAGAACGGGTTATTAATAGTTATTGACTTAACTAAATTAATTTCAATTTCAAATGATGAAAATATCACAATGATCAAGGTTTAAAAATCTAAGCAAAGGGTTAATATCAATATGAATTAATTGTCAATTGATTGTTAATCAATTCACACCTAATGGGAAAATCAGTTAAATTCAATTTAACTGTTAATTTAACTAAATCAATTGTATAACCGTTTTGATTGATATCATCTCGCTATTAGATTTGATTTGACAGATTCATTAACAAGTTGATTCTGTCAATAAATTTTTCACCATTATGATTAAGTTTACCTAAGATAATGATCAGTTAATTGTAAACAACAATTACAATTAAACTTTCTCATTCCTTGGTAACATTGACAATTAGGTTAACAATAAAAGACAAATTTATGATATAATTATTTATTAGTTTAAATTGTGTTTACATATGAGATTTAAATTTTCAGTATTCGATAAATAATTAAAATTGATGATAACTTAATTTTTGATTATATTGACTTTGATTAGAGTTGATTGATGCCCCTGAAAATATTAAAATATTAAAATATTACCAATTGAACTTATATTAGCAGGGAAACAATTAACTCATGTAAATAAGCGGGTAATCGTAATAATGTTTGATAATATTAATTGTTAAGGAATAAGTTAATTGTAATTACTTAATTGGGAAACAAACAACAAAAAAAAACTCCGTGACAAAGCAACTTTGATTGGGAATAGAAAAGTTAATTGAGAAGGTAATTAGCATTTCAATCAACTAGGCTGAGCTTAACTATTCACCATGATGATGATCATCATAAACTTAATTAACATTAAAGGGAGTTGATTAATTGATTATAAATATGATGGATAAGCAATAGTCACCATGTTAGTTAATGGTTAGTTGTTGACGATTCACAATTAACCTTAAGTGATACTTGACTGTTTAAATTGTGCGAAATTGTAACTTTAACATGTTACCCTTTTCGAGTTTAATTGTTACTTTCACTCTTTTATTTGGAACAATTAACTGTCAGAATTGTCCATCAAGTGAGGGATATTTTCAAGATCCTTCGAACTGTTCAAAATTTTTCTACTGTTCGAGCGGAAAAATTGTTCACAAATACGAATGCGGTTCTAATTCCGTTTTTAATCCTGACCTGAAAATCTGCGATTGGAAAGAAAACACCAAATGTGAATCTGATTCATCTCCATCATCGACCACAACAACAGCGACTAAACCTTTGGTCGGGAAAACGAAATTCCGATAATTCAATTGAGACTTCAAGTTCTAACCCGCCGACTTCATCATCTACCTTTGCCCGACAACCTCGTCAACCTCACCCTCGACTTCAGCCCCAACTTCCACTTCCACTTAACACCACAACTCTTCAAATGTAATTGATGTTGAAACTGAGAATCCATATGAATGGCATCCACCCATTGGACCCACAACGACCGCCGAACCTGATCCAATGGAAGGTTTTAATGACGATTATAAGATCGTCTGTTATTTCACCAATTGGGCTTGGTACAGACCTCAAGGAGCAAAATTCATCCCGAAGACACTAATTCAAAGTATTGTACTCATATCAATTATGGATTCGCTGTTCTTGATTCCTCTTCATTGACTATTAAAATTCACGATTCATGGGATGTTGATAATCGTTTCTTGAAACGTGTCGCTGGTTTAAAATAATCCACGATTGAAGGTTTTACTTTCATTGGGAGGTTGGAATGATTCAGCCGTGATAAGTACTCGAGGTTGGTGAACAATCCATCGGCTCGACGAAACTTCATTAACCATTCGATCCAATTTTGGCCAAATTTGGTTTCGATGGGTTAGATCTCGACTGGGAGTACCCAAAGTGCTGGCAAACTACTTGTAAAGATGGACCAGAATCTGAGGCCAATTTCGCTCTTTTCGTTCATGAATTGAGACAAGCATACGAATCAAAAGGATGGCTATTGACCGCTGCAGTCTCACCTTCTAAACAGGTCATTGATGCTGGTTACGATGTTCCCGCTTTAGCTAAAGACTTTGACTTCATAAACGTCATGGCCTATGATATGCACGGACAATGGGACAAGTTTGCCGCTCATCATGCACCTTTATACCCAAGACAAGAGTCTTCATCATTCGACCCCAACGATGGTATTTTCAACATTAACTATACTGTTAATTACTGGATCGATCAAGGAATGCCCAAGAAAAGGTCATTCTTGGTGTTCCTTTCTATGGTCGCTCTTTCGCCCTCGAAGGTCAAGCTGGTTCACATTCATTGAAAGGCTATGGTGCTGCTGCTCTTCAAAGGTGAACCGGGTATTACCGAGAAAGGGTTACCTCGCTTTCTATGAAATCTGCGACTACCAAAAGAATCAAGGTTGGACTAAGGCTCGAGATCCGACAACCGGACTGCCTTTCGCTTTCAAGGGTAACCAATGGGTCGGTTATGATGACACCGAACAGATGAGAAAGAAAAGTGAATTCATCAAAGCCTCGACATCGGAGGTGCGATGGTCTGGTCTCGATCTCGACGATTTCATGGGCCGATGTTCCACGAAATGGCCTTTGCTCAAGACTTTGAATGCGGGATTAAGAGGTTAAATCTTTCGAAGCGATTGATTGTTAATCTGATTGATAAATGATCGAAAATCTTGGGAGTGATTTCACAAAATCGTCTTTGTTTTAATTATAAAAATGATTACATTTCTTATACGTTTGTTAAGAGGATATATAGAGATTATACAGTACAATGATTATCATAATTATTATATAAAATATACATTAAATTGTTTTTCAAGATACACAATTTCCATTCTGATTTCATCATATTTTTCTCGGTGCTTTTCGAGTATAATACAATAATTATTATATAAATATCATCAAGAGTATTGTTGAAACACTACTTTTGAACACATGTGATTTAAAGTCGATCAAGTCAAAAGGAGTAAAAATTTCCGTAATTTTCAAGAGCAGATTGTAGAGCATTAATCTCGGTTTCCATGAAATCTTCACCAAGTTTGGTTTTGTATACACTTTTGACCAGTCAAAGATGAGTAGCTAACCGAACTTTACTGAAACCACCTTGAAGAATCAGGAGAGAGAAAAGAAACACAATTCAATTGGTAGAATAAACAAAATTAGTCAACAACTAATCCGACAAACAATTACTCTAATTAAGAATCAAAAGAAACTCACCTTCACCAAGTTTCTCCTTATGGAGATAATATCCCTTCTGCTTTTCTACAATTATGATCAAACATTGTCAATTTCAATTTCTATTTGTTTTTATGTTTAACGAACGTGATTAATTCAAAGGTTTCATTTAATAAAATGGAAAGCAGTTTGATAATTTAAATTGTTTTCTTTTTTCCCTCTTCACTGGCTTGATATAAACAATTCAGGGCAATTAGATAAAAGGAAACGGAATTTCAAACTAAATTGTCTAATCATGTTAGTTGACGATTCACAATTAACCTTAAGTGATACTTGACTGTTTAAATTGTGCGAAATTATAACTTTAACATGTTACCCTTTTCGAGTTTAATTGTTACTTCTCTTCTCTTTGGGACAATTAACTGTCAGAATTGTCCATCAAGTGAGGGATATTTTCAAGATCCTTCGAACTGTTCAACATCGACCACAACAACAGCGACTAAACCTTTGGTCGGAGAAAATGAAATTCGATAATTCAATTGAGACTTCAAGTTCTAACCCTGACTTCTTCATCCACCTTTGCTCCAACAACCTCGTCAACCTCACCTCGACTTCAGCCCCAACTTCCACTTCCACTTCAACCACAACTCAAACGTCAAATGTAATTGATGTTGAAACTGAGAATCCATATGAATGGCATCCACCCATTGGACCCACAACGACCGCCGAACCTGATCGAATGGAAGGTTTTAATGACGATTATAAGATCGTCTGTTATGTCGCCGAACAGGCTTGGTACAGACCTCAGGGCAAAATTCATCCCCGAAGACACTATTTCAAAGTATTGTACTCATTATCAATTATGGATTCGCTGTTCTTGATTCCTCTTCATTGACTATTAAAATTCACGATTCATGGGCTGATGTTGATAATCGTTTCTTGAAACGTGTCGCTGGTTTAAGGAAAATAATCCACGATTGAAGGTTTTACTTTCATTGGGAGGTTGGGATGATTCAGCCGGTGATAAGTACTCAAGGCTGGTGCACAGTCCATCGGCTCGACGAAACTTCATTAACCATTCGATGCAATTTTTGGCCAAATTTGGTTTCGATGGATTAGATCTCGACTGGGAGTACCCAAAGTGCTGGCAAACTATTTGTAAAGATGGACCAGAATCTGACAAGGCCAATTTCGCTCTTTTCGTTCGAGAATTGAGACAAGCATTCGAACCAAAGAACTGATATTGAGCGTTGCTGTCTCACCTTCTAAACAGGTCATTGATGCTGGTTACGATGTTCCCGCTATATCTACAGCCGTTGACTTCATCAATGTCATGACCTATGATATGGGACCATGGCTCGAAAAGTTTAATAATCACCATGCACCTTTATACCCAAGACAAAAGTCTTCATCATTCGACCCCAACGATGATATTTTCAACATTAACTATACTGTTAATTACTGGATCGATCAAGGAATGCCCAAGAAAAGGTCATTCTTGGTGTTCCTTTCTATGAGATCTGCGACCACCAAAGAATCAAGGTTGGACTGAGGCTCGAGACCCGACAACCGGACTGCCTCGCTTTCAAGGGTAACCAACGGGTCGGTTATGATGACACCGAACAGATGGGAAAGATAAGTGAATTCGTCAAGAGCCTCGATATCGGAGGTGCGATGGTCTGGGCTCTCGACGATTTCATGGGTCGATATTGTTCCACAAAATGGCCTTTGCTCAAGACTTTGAATGCGGGATTAAGAATTGAATCTGATTTATCTATATCACCGATCACAAAATTAGCAACTAAACTTTTGGTCGGAGAAAATGAAATTCCCGATAATTCAATCGAGACTTCCAAACGGGTCATTGATGCTGGTTACGATATTCTCGATTCAGTTAAAACAGTTGACTTCATCAATTTCATGACCTATGATAAGGACGGACCATGGGAAAAGTGTACCGGTCATCATGCACCTTCAATTGATTGTTAATCTGATTGATAAATGATCGACAATCTTGGGAGTGATTTCACAAAAATCGTTTGTGTTTTAATTATAAAAATGATTACATTTCTTATACGTTTGTTAAGAGGGGATATATAGAGATTTATACAATGATTATCATAATTATTATATAAAATATACATTAAATTGTTTTTTCAAGATACACAATTTCCATTCTGATTTCATCATATTTTTCTCGGTGCTTTTTCGAGTATAATACAATAATTATTATATAAATATCATCAAGAGTATTGTTGAAACACTACTTTTGAACACATATTGTGATTTAAAGTCGATCAAGTCAAAAGGAGTTAAAAAAATTTCCGTAATTTTTACGTCTTCATTATGGTGCAAGTGCCAGCGTCAAATTCAAATTAATTGTTGACTTTAAAAAGAGGAAACAATTAACACTGGTAAATTTCGTTACTAATCCTCAGGATTTCTTCACAGATTCTTTTATAATGCCAAGCATCTCCCTTCAGTCTTTTTCGTTGGATGGCACATTTATCACCGAATACACAGATTTCCAAGTTAAATGAGCACATAGAATGATACTTGTTATTCAAGGCACAACTCAGAACGAATCTAAAAATAAGGAGAGAAAAAATTAGATTTTAACCGAAAAAAACAAAGAGTTGATTCGACGATTTATTCACTTACCCTTTACGTTTACAGTCGATTCCTTTTTGAATGAGAGCTTGCATGAGTTTCTCAATACAAATTTGAGGGTCAGAGAATTTGGTCATCGTTATGTTTCGAGTTGTGGTCGGAGCAGAAGATGTTATGTTTCTTGGGTGTTTTCTACTTGGAGTAGCTGATTCAATGATTTTCTTCAACAAACTCTTCTTGGGCGTTTGTAAGGGTGGAGGTCGTTTTGGTGGTGTGGAATAGTTTTCTATTAAAAATTAAGAAATTATTTAAACGATCATTAGCTATAGGGATTAACTCAACTTGAGTGAAATAGTTGTTGATAATTTACCTGAATCAGCAGCTTGATTATCCTCACTGCCAGGAACAATATCACCGAAAAGCTTTCGTTTTCGTGATGAATTAGGTGTATTAGCGACAACGGCTAAAGGAGATGAGCCTCTTTCTCCAGATTTAAGGTAGATTGGTATCTTGGAGTTCGGAGTGTTTGGACCAGAACCAGAAGTGTTGAGACTTTGAGGTGTATTCTGATTTTCTGACCCTTTAGGTTTGAAAGTTGAAAGTTTAGGCGTCTTGAAAGCTTGAACTTCGTCAATTTTGGCTCTAATTATGACTTTAGGAGTTCTACGAGTTGGAGTATTAACAGAAACTGGAGTAGTAACAGTCTTTGGTGTTGTTCGAGGAGGAGTAGCGACAGCTAAATTTCTGGGAATATTTGCAAGAGGACTCTGAATAGAACAAGTAAAAAGACATAGATTACATTTTAGATTCTAATTAGAATAAAATTTCATGTAAAGAGAAAAATAATGTTTACCTTAAGTCCATGTCGCTTTTTCTCTTTGAGCAACCAATAGGTTGCTGTTTGATAGCCAAATTTACGAATAATATTTGATCTCAATTCTGTGTAACTCAGAGTAGGAAAATATTTGTGAACTTGCCATAAAACCTCTTCGTCGAAAACATTTTTTTGGACTTCAACACTTTGGTTGGGCAAATAAGCCTTGATCCAAGGATTTTCGAGAAGCTCTCTAACAGTGACCCGCTTTTTAGGATCAACTTGGATCATTGATTGGATGAGACTTTTGGCCTCGGGTGATAACCAACTAGGCATACTAAACTTGCCAGCCTGAATCTTTTTGTAAAGATTTCCCATGTTATCATCATCAAAAGGAAGTTGTCCAACAAGAAGAGCATAAAGTATAACTCCAGCACTCCAAACATCAACTGCAGGTCCAGAATAAATATTACCTGATATGAGTTCAGGAGCTGCATAAGCTGGACTACCACAACATGTTCGTAGGTTTTGTAAATTTTGTGGATTATCCTGAATAACAATGATAGTTCATAGTTAGAAAAAAATTGATCCTACAAAAAATGGATAACTTACTTTGGACTGAGCAGCTAATCCAAAATCAATTAGTTTGATTTTATGATTTTTGTCGAAAAGTATATTTTCTGGTTTGAGATCACGATGAGCAAAGCCGTTGGAATGAAGATAAGCTAAACAATGGACAAGACAGCCCATAATTTCCTGAGATTCTTTTTCACTTAATCGATTTTTAGAAACAATATAATCAAAAAGTTCACCGCCGCTACAATACTGAAAATAAACGAAAATAAATGGCGGTTAAATACTCAAATTATCGAAAAGCAAGATAAATGGCTGATTCAACTCACCTCTAAAACAAGATAAATCATTTGTTCTGTTTCAATGACTTGTAACAGTTTAGCAATATGCTGATGATCAAGAGTTTTAAGAGCATTAATCTCGGTTTTCACACGAAATAAATCTTCACCAAGTTTAGTTTTGTCCATACACTTAACAGCCACTTTTTGACCAGTCAAAAGATGAGTAGCTAACCGAACTTTACTGAAACCACCTTGAAGAATCAGGAGACAAAGAAAAGAAACACAATTCAATTGGTAAGAGAATAAACAGAAATTAGTCAACAACTAACCAGGCAAAAAAAAATTACTCTAATTAAGAATCAATTTTAAAATGAAAAAGAAACTCACCTTCACCAAGTTTCTCCCTATGGAGATAATATCCCGCTTCAATGTCATACTCTTCTCGTTGATAATTCATATTGGTTATGTGGTGAAATTGAAACAATTAAGAAACACACATAAAACTGGGACAATGTTAAAATTTAATCGTCAATAACTTGGGGTAAACAATTAATAGAAACAAGATTAAAATTAACTATTAGTCCGTTTAAATGATCAACTTTCAAACTGCTCAGGAAATGGAAGTTGAAATTTGAAGTAATCAGTTGAATTGAGTTTCTCTTTGACCTGATTGGTCGAAGAGCAAACGTGCGCATGCGCAGGTCGAATTTAAATTATTTAAAAAGACAAATGTTTTCATCCGGTTAACTGTTTTTCATCGTTGATTAAACAGAAACGTTTGTTAATTAACTTTAATTGATCAGCTAATTGATGAGCAAATGTTTTCTACCTTTTAATGACCAGGAAGCTAAATCAAGCAGCTCATCAGTTGATCATTTCCTTGTTCCCCATTTTATGTGAGGTAAAACTTTGACGCGATTAATTGAAAAAAAATTTTTTCTTCTTCACTTTTAATTTTTATTCAAACAAACAAACAAATTCAACAATCTAAAGGTAAATAGCTAATTAATTAATCGATTTATGTTTCAATCAATCAAGATGAGAGAGAAAATAAAATTTACATTATCGTATCTCTAAAATCGTGACAAGGAAAAAAAACTCAATTCTTTCATGTTTTCCTTTATACTTTTGTATGAAAAAAAGAACAATAATTGTGAGAATTAAAATTGGCGCTCATCAAGTTGAAACTTCTAATGTGCTTTAGTTTAGTTCATCGATCGACAGATGGTGTTGGTGTTGGTCTTTAGTCTAAATGATTGATTGTTTTGTCTTATCAGCTGTTGAATTTATGGTCATTGATTTTTGGACGTTTATCTTTTGTCTTTATTGTCACCTCTTTATCTTTCCAATTTCAAGATTTATTTTTATTTCATCGATTTTTATAGTTAATTATTGTTCTTTCTGTTTTTCCCTCTTTCACCTTTAAGTGCAATCAATGGATCAATTTAATTTAAACTTTAATGTTAATCCTTCCAATAGTAATTCTAATAATAATAATAATCCTCCAATTCATCCTAATTTTGTACCAAGCGAAATGAATCAAGTACTTGCTGCTCAATATCAACAAAATTTTCTAACTGGTGGTCCACCAACTCTTGTTGTTAGTCAGAGTAATATTCCTTTATATCCTGGTTATCAAACAATTGGTACAAACAATCATAATATTAATGGAAATGGTGGTAATCAAACCTCAAAATACAATCAATTACTTGCTGTGATAGAGAAATGTCCAGAGATGTTCGACCAATTTATTCTGGTTCAAAGACTTCAACTGATCGTTTTAAACGTGGTATGATTCATGCGAAAGTTTTAATCAGAGAATGTATTCTCGAATTGGAAAGAAATCACAATAATAGAGGATAATTGATACTTGTATATAAACTATTACTATATTTAGTAATGGATGTTAACCCCTCCTTCATGGACAATCCATCCAGACAAACTGATTCATTTAATTCGTACAATGATTAAATTATCACCGCCCGCCTACCATTTTTTATCCTCAATCATGAAACAAAATTCGTGCAATCACATAGAAAGAGAAATACAAGTAACTCCATCTTTTTATTTAGTCGAAAATCGATTCATTTTCTCTTTTAATTTGACCAAATATATCTCTTTCCTCCTTCCCTTTTTACAATTTAATCTATTTTGAATAAAAAAAAAGTGAAATATTAACAATCAATTTTCAATTCAATTGATTTATTAATTATCTTATTGACGTTTCCAAACAAGATAACAAATGGATCACACATTTGAAAAGAACTTATCGGCAAACCGATAGATGGCACCACTAAATTCTCTTTCTTTTTCTCTGTCTACATTTTGTTTCTCTTTCTTTCTCTGTGTCGGTTAACCTCCATAGTTACTGTTGGTAAGAAAACAAATGCAGACTCTCCCTCTTGGTCTCTCTCTCCCTCTCTCTCTCATGTTCAGTTAAATTGTTAGTTGATCGTTTTAATTGTTGTTTAATTGCAACTAAATTGTGTCTCTCTTTTTCTCTCTTTCAGTCCCCCTGTTTTTCTGTTAATTAGCAACTTTGATTGATTGTCTTTTATTTCTGTTCGTCTTTATCCCTGTTAAATCGCCATCTTCATCTCATCATCAGGTAGTTTTGATCGGTTATTTCCAAAGAACAAACTATTTTGTTGGCCTTTTACTTTTCACAAGTGATAACACGCCCAAGTCATTTTCTTCACATTTTTACTCATTTTTTTCTTTTCTTTTCTACCCTGTTTATTAACTGTTCTCACTAATCATCATCATCATCATCTCGTATTCATCATTTGTGTTTCATTTGTTCTCTTTCTTTTCCTCTTTGCCTTTATTGAGGATCAATTTTGTCATCGTAACTGTTAATTGTTACTCACTGTTATTTTCTGGTTCTCTCTGGATTTTTCTCCTATTTCCGCTTTTTATTTTGTTCGTCTTTAAATCAGATATTCCTTCACTTGTTGGTGTATCTCATCAGTGAATATCTCGTTATTATTTTGATTTTTTTTGTTACTTCTATTTTACTTCAATTAATATAAACGCTAATCATCATGGGTGCTGCTGCTACCAAGTTGCGAAGAAAAGGAAATTCCAAACCAGATGCTAATCCCAATCAAGTAAGCCTCATTTTCCTCTCCTCTTGATAGATATTTATTTCTGATCATCAGACAGATAAAAATCTTTTAAGATTCTCTTCTCTCTTCATTTTCAATGTCAACGGTATAAATACTCGACTTGAGTGTATAAGCTAATTGGAAAATATTTCTCGTTAAAAATGTTCTTTTTTCACTCAATATTCTCATTATCATTAATTTCTATTGAGCTTTGAAATAGTTTTGAATCATCACTTGAAGAACTTGAATCGCCCATTACCTTATGAAACACTGCCAAATAGTTTTGGTTTAGTTAATCTCTCTCTCTCTCTCCTCAATTCTTGCTCTCTTATGGTTGAAATAAAAGTAAAAATTGATGAGGAGGGAAAAAGAAGGAGAAGAAGAAGATGGAGAAGCGATTTTCTTAAATAAAACTTGTTTAAAATCAGAGGTAAACATGTTTGCCCCTGATTATTTTTCTATCTTTGAGAGTACACACTGTTTTTTCTAATCATTTTCAGTAAAAAAACAGAATTAAGACAACTACTGAACAGAAATAGTTGCTCTCTCTTGTCTGGGTTGAGTTTCTACTCTTCAGTGACTATTTCAACTTTAGTCACTATTTTCTATTATTTATCACTATTATTATTATGATAAACACGTTGCAACTTATCGAAACAATACTATTGTTTTTTTACCTCCAGTTATTGTAATTTTACCTTTTTATTTTCCTTTTCTCTTGAGGTTGCTGAGGTCGACGTTGAAACAGAAGCATTAGAGAAAAGACCAGAAGCTCAATTAGGTACTGAATCAGAACCCGAACCTGCGGCGAGCGCTGAACCAGAACCAAAATCAACTCAAGATGAAGTACCAGAGCTTAAATCAGAATCTAAGCCAGCATCAGAACCTGAGACTGCGTCTGAATCGATTAAAGAAACAAATCAAGAACCAACACCAAATAAAGTAGTAGAAGATGAACCTAAAGTGGAACTTGATCCTGAGCCTACGCCCGAACCCGTACACGAACCTAAAGTAGAAACCAAGGTAGAATCTGAGTTGAAACTTCAACCCGAGGTACAATCTACCCCAGAACCAGAACTTAAAGTCGAATCCGAGCCTGAACCGGTGTCTAAGGTTGAATCTAACCCAGAGCCAGAACCAGTACCAGTACCAGAATCAGAACCAGAACCAGTATCAGAGCCAGTGCCAGAGCCTATGGTAGAATCTGAACCAACGCCAGAACCAGAATTGAAGCAAGAATCAGCATCGGAAACTTTACAAGAAACAATCCCCGAAACAATATCAGAGCCAGAAAGTGCTCCCGAGCCCGAACTCAAACCTGAACCTGAAATCGTGACCGTGACTGAGACCGAACCCGAACCCGAACCCGAACCTGAATCTAAGGTGGATCCTGAACCACAACCAGAGCTTGAACCTGAGTTGGAAACTGAATCCAAGGTAAAATCTGAGCCAGAACTTACGGTAGAATCTGAATCAGAGTCTAAGGTCGAATCCGTAATTGAACCAGAACCTAAGGAAGAATCAAACCAAGAACCAGAGACTAAGGAAGAACCTGAATCAACACCAACACCAGAACCAGAATCCAAACCAGAATCTGAGTTAGAGTCAACATCAGATCCAGAAACTAAGTCAGAAGCTGAGCCAGAATTTGAGTCAGAACCAAAGATGGAATCAGATGATTTACCTTGCCTACTGCAAATATGTTACCAATTTCTAATATGTCTTTATCTTAATTAATCAATTTACCCATGAGGTATTAATAGCGTTCGCTTTGTGATTTAAACTTTAAATTACAAATAATGTTAAACGATTCAAACTGTCAATTATTTTTTCGTATTGTTGAATCGAATTAAGATTAACTAATATCTATTTCTTCTACATCATCAGTTTATATAATCATTATACGTTGTGCTGAACAAACGATTCCTCATGATTATTATCTGACTAAATAAAACTACACTTGATAAACTTCAATTTAATTAACTGCAACTGTTTATTTATATTTATCAGAATTACTCAGATTTGATGAGATAATTTCGTCAATTGAACCGACGGTGAGAGTTAAATCTTAAAACAAGATAAATCTAGTCTCCAATTGAAATTCAATCGAAATACAAGATTAATCAGGTCATTAGTTAATTAGAACGATAAAAGATAAAAGATAAAAGATCGAATTCAATTATCCCGCCTGATTTCTTAAATTCTATTTCGAATTTAATTTGTTCTATTCTCTTTTCAATTAACCGTTTTCTCCACATTTAAATTAATTGTGATTCATTGATTTCGTGACTAATTCAATTTAAAGTCTAATTATCTCGCTGTTAATTAATTGTTTAGTTTCAAAGGTTAAAACTACTTCTGATCTTATCTTTTCTCGACAAACAATGAGTATTAATTGTTTACCTCCTGAATGTTTACTGGTCATCTTCAATTTCCTTGACCAATTGGATGATCTGAGACATTGTGCTTCTGGTGAGAGTCTTGCTTTTTGATTATATGACAATGTGATTGACTGATTAATTTTTACTTTGATTATATTCTTTTCTATCCCAATTTAGTTTGCTCCAAGTGGAAGTTATTGATTTTAGATCGATGTTCCAAAGTTGAATATTTACTCGGTATGTGGGCAAACCATTATTTTTCTAATTCTAATATAATATTGTACAATTGTATTTAAATTGTTGACAGAAAATCCATTTACCGATTCACCAGATAATATTGTTTACATTGGTCCTTCACCTAAATTGGAAAATCTAGAATTAGCTCAACTCTTTCCTAGACTAAAGGTGAAAACAACAATTTTTTTTTGTTGCATTTTCTTTATTTGTTTATGTTTAGTTGTTATTATTTTCTTATTTGCTCCATTTAGATTTTGGATACTTCTTATACTGGATTAGCTAACTGGGAAAATGCAACCAAAAGAGTCAAATCAATTAAAGGGCTAATTAACCACACCTTAGATAAAAATCAATCACCAATATACTTTCTCAACGATCTTGAAATGGTATCAACGGAACTTGTTGATTTTTTCGTTGTAAATCAACATATAACTAGGCAACTAAAACAAGTTTTCATTCAGAATGTTAATTTAGTTAAAATGAATGGGGTGACGTCTAAGTTTTATAACCTTCGTAGACTTCATATTGTAGACAAAAACTGTAAGTACATATGTAATTAAGTAACAATTCCCAATTTACGATTGTGATTTCCCGTTATATGACCTTCTCTTTTCAGGTTTCCAGAAGCTCTATAAAGGATCCAAGTTACATAAGCTCAAAATATTGGAATTTGATTTCGAGTCCATGGCCGGAGTTCTTGTTTACCCCGGATTTTGTTTCATTGATTTCTGCCCAAATCTGGAAAGTGCCTTTTTCCATGTTGAATCAACTTACTGCCAATTCAATACAGCAATTAAAATTAATTGTTTGAGAGATCTTGTCATAGAATATGTTAGTTACTCAAGAATTTAAGACTTTAAGAATTTATGGAATATTGAATATGATCTGTTAATCAGCTTTTCTAATTGTTTTTTTTACTTTAATCCACAGCAAAATGATAATCCAAGGGAGTGGTCACCTTTCTTTAGATCAGGAGGAAATGCTCAGAAATGGGAAACATTGAAATGTGTCCTGTCTAAATTTCCTAATTTAAAACATCTCGCTTTAAGGAATAATCTGAAAATCCGTGATGAAGATATTGAAGAACTACTGGAATTGCTACCTAATTTGGTTCTACTGGATGTGAGAGGATCAATTGAAATTACCCACAAATCTCTTGTTTATATTAATCAACACTGTCAACGGAATAAAAAGTTAATCACTTTCTATTTTGACACTGATATGCAAGCGCAAATGGATTGGCCTAAATTATCAGTTACTGGTCCGGATATTTGCCATGGATTTGACTTCATGAAAAACTGTTTCTTCAAACCATTCCGGTGTCTTCCTCTTCTCATGGAGAGCACAAAAGAATATTGAATTTTCAATCAATGATAAATCAAGAATCACATGATTAACAGTCAACTGATCAATTACTAATGATGCTAAAAGTAATCCGAGAATCTCTGAATTCCCATGAATTTGTTAATTGACATAAGCAAAGTTATCTTCTTTTCTGATGAAAATTTCTAATTTCTTTTTGTTTACAATCAAAAAAAAAATCAGAAAATTTCCCAAGTGAATTGTTTCCTGTTCTGAATCTCTTGAAATTTCACCAATTAGATGGATAACAGACTTACCTACATGTTAATCCCAATAGATTTCAACAAATCCACCAAGATGAAGACCTTGACCTCTAATAATCTTCAAGTCTTTCTGATATTTCCAGAGACTCTAATCAATCATCATGTCCATTTACTGTTGTTTATTTTTCTCATCATTAATATTTTGGTTTAAACCATAAACTCAACTCTTAATCACTTAACCACAATCAACTTTAAATTATCATCCAGTAAACACCAAATTCATTTCTACTATTAATATTTCAGCCCCATTGATAAAACAAATTTGATCGTTCCCACGATTAACTCATGTATTAATTATCATTCAATTTCCGACCAAAACTCATTTACTAAATTTAATCATGTCAATCAGAATCATAGAAATCGATCCACTTGATCTTGGAAATAATTTCCAATGTCATTAGTAAATTGTTGTTATTCAAACTGATCAATGTTAAGTTTTTCGATTTAACTAATTTGATTAGATAAATTAACGTTTATTTAAGATTAAAAATTTTGATTAGTTGATTAGATTGTCTGTTACATTCACTCTGAGAAGGTCTTAATTGTAATTATTAACAAATGATAATACAAGTGAAAGAAACGTTGATTGTAATTGGCAGAAAATGAGTTAATTAAACTGTCAAGGAACGTGATTAGAATCAGAGTGATTTAAAAACTATATTAAGGTGATGGTAATCAACCTTTACCCTTTGTTAAACTTCACATTAATCATAATTTAGTTTTTGATTAAATTGTTAATCACATTAACCAGAATCAATCATTTTCCCCTTTGATTGTTATTATTATTAAATAGTAACCAAGAGTTAATTGGTTATCAGGTAAATTTAAATACAATCAAATGATTAGTTGAATAATTTTGTAAATCAGTTGATTAATATGCAATTTAATTTTGCTAAATTAATCTTGTTAAATTGTGTAAATAATTGTTATATTAGTAAAACAATCAACGGTGAAATTTAATCAAATAATTATAATTGTAAAGGTAAACACAATTTAAACATAAACAAGATTAAAAATGAATCAAAATGAATTGTAATTTAAATTGTAAGGTATTAATAGTTGTATGATTACATAAGCAAATTATTGATTGTCACACAATTAAATTGTAATTTCATTCAAATTAAATTGTCAAACATTAAATGAGTAGTTAAACAATCAAATTAAACGTTCATTTAAATTCAACACAATTTAACAACAAACAATCTGATTAACAAAACTGTGAATGTTTAATTTAGTTTTGCTTGTTTTTTACCTGGGAAATTATTAATCAAAATTACGTTTTTTTTATGTTAATTGTGATTAATATAAACTCCACCTACATTTGAACAGTTTATGAGTAATTTAATTGTGATGAGCAACTCAGTGAATCAAATTTAATTCAGTTAAATTCAAGACCATTATCATTTGTTGGGTGAAAATTGATCATCAATCTATTACGAAAATCAGTTTAAACTTTGAAGTTGATTAAGCAATTGTACTTGGTGAACTTTAATTGTAACAATTAGCTGAATATAAATTGTGATTAACCACTGATCTAAATCCATCGATCTTAATCATTCAATCAACAATGTCACCAAAAATGTCAAAGATTAATATATTTACTTGTTATCTTTTAATTACTTTTTTGATTGTTGTCTCATTTACTGATCACCATTCATCAGCTCAAGTAATGAGGATCTGTGAAAATGGCGACTGCCTCCAATTGTAAGTAATTAAATTTAATCACTCCCTAAACTGTAAGCTAATTGTTGCCTCGTTAAATTGTTAACAATTAAAAGGGCTCGAAGAACCTCATTATCGGGAAACGATGATCTCAATGGCATTTTCAATTTAATGAGATACTTAAAACAAGGCAGAGTAATTGGAAGTAATTTCAATTCACCTTTCATGTGAGTATCCAAGTCAACAATTAACTAATTGTTCCAATCCAAATTCTAACATTTTCAAGATGAGTTCCAATGTTTCTATCCAAATCCAATGGTCCAATCCAAGAATATCAATGAATCGAATTGTAATAAAATTCGAGAATTAGAACTTTTTTTTTTTGATAAGAAAAAATTTCGAAACAATTAAATCATCTCGAATCACTCGATTCTTAATTGTTGTCTTTAACTTTGTTATAAATTAATCGCATTGATGATTGTTTTTTTTTATCTCATTTCTTAATTGATCAATCAACAATTGGACTGAATCTAAACCAGTGGGAAACGGAGTGTAATTAACACGGATAAAGAATGACAGATAAGTTTGAACAATTAACTAATCATAAAAATTGATTTTTCATTCTAATTTTCGTTTCTTTGGTTTAATCATAATATTATTTGACAATTAAATCTTTAAATTGAATAACGATGAAAAGTAACAATTACTTATCAATAGTTGTGATCATTTCTCTTGCAAGTTAATTGTTGTTTAGATTTATTTCCACTAATTAATTTTCTTTATCAAACAATTTAATGACTCTAATGATTGAGAAAATAAAAGATCGTTGTAATTGTAAAACATTTAAAATCTCTCGAAAATTAAATGATTAAAACTTGATCACTTTTCTCTTTACGATTATTTCGCTTTTCTCTTTTTTTCTCAACTCCTTTCATGATCAGAATCTTCATAATTCTGTTCACCAAATGAACTTCATCGTCCGATGTTCAATCAACTGTAATCAGAGATATTAATCTGGTAATAAGTTGATTACAATTAGATAATGAAAAGAAATGTAATTAGAAAGAATCAATGAAAACTCAATGAAAAAAGTGAGACTTGAAATAAACTGAAACTTTAAGAAAGCGCCTCAAGCCAATTTAGTCATTCGGTTGATTGGATGACTCATTTGTATTAATAGTTTCTGATTTTTATCATTTTAATAAAACGATTATCAATTTTTACAAAAAAACTGTTATCGATTTTTGATTGAAAGAGAAAAAGAAAGAAATCGAAAAATCGATTATTCGTTTCAGTCACTTGAATCGATGATAATCGATCGTTTTGATGGATCGCCACTTTGTTTTTCTTTGAGAAAGTTTCATTTTTTTATGTCAATTTTTTTACTTTGTTGTTCTGACAATACAATTAATTGTTCATCAGTATGACTTCATTGGAATTAAATAGATCTGAGCGTATTAGAGCTGCTCTATTCGATGATTTATCAAGTGACATTTTATATACAACATCGATCGACAATAAATCAGAAACATGTGTCCTTAGACTCTCTGAACCTGCACAAATGATTAAATTGGCGATTGAAGCTTTGATTAATTACCAGAATGACGCTGATTTGGCAACAAGTGCTGTTCCTGAGCTGTTGAAGCTATTAAATGATGAAGATGAAGTGGTGGTTAACAAAGCGACATTAATGGTTCACCATCTTTCGAAAAGTCGCTTCCGACACGCACTCATCAATTCTCCTCAAATGGTGTCCGCTCTTCTTAGGGCGATGTCAAATGCCGAAGCTGAAACAACCACTTGTGCTGCGAGTATTTTACATAATTTATCTCAACATCAACAAGGTCTTCTAGCGATTTTCAAGTCCGATGGAATCTCTGCCTTAATTAAGCTTCTCACCTCTCCAATCAATCGAGTTGTTTACTATTCCTTGACAACGATCTACAACCTGTTGCTTCATCAAGAAGGATCAAAAATGGCCGTTCGACTCGCCGGAGGGATCCAAAAGATGGTCACATTGTTGAATCATCCCAATCCTAAATTCCTCGCTCTTTTGACCGAATGTTTAACTTTACTTGCTTATGGAAATCAAGAGTCTAAGTTGATTATTCTCGCCTCAGGTGGTGTTCCAGAGATTGTGAACATTATGCTTATTCATAACTATGAGAAATTACTCTGGACAACATCTCGACTGCTCAAAGTTTTGTCCGTTTGTCAAAGTAACAAACTCGCGATCATCCAAGCCGGAGGAATCTACGCTTTGGATATGCACTTGGAACAACCCGGAAGATTACAATTAAGTTGCCTTTGGGCTTTGAGGAATTTATCTGATTCTGCCACCGATATTCTCAACATTGATCATCTTCTCCAAGTTCTACTCAATTTACTCAAAAGCGAAGATCTTAACGTGGTTGTTTGTTCGGTCGCTATTCTGTCCAATTTGACCTGCAACAATACCCAAAACAAACTATTCTTATGTCAACTAGATGCAATTGAAAAGATTGTTACAACCATCAAACAAGCTGGAGATAGACAAGAGATCGTTGAACCAGCAATTTGTGTTCTCAAACACCTGACACATCAGCATGAGGAAGCAGAAATAGCCCAGAATGATGTCCGTCTTCATGATGGTTTGAATTATATTGTAAATTTCTTGAATCTGCCGATCAGTTGGTCACTAATCAAAGGAATTGTGGGATTAATTCACAATCTGGCTCAATGTCCAGCCAACCAAGCGCCATTACGAGAAGCTGGAGTTATTCCCAAGTTGAATCAAATTTTATCCAAAGCTCAACAAGAGAGAAACTCATCTTCAGGATACATGGATGGTGTTAAAATCGCCGATATCATCGAGGGAACGATGTATTCATTCAAGATGTTAGCTCGAGATGTTCATAATCGATCCATTATCACAGAAATGAACTTAATCTCAACATTCGTGCAACTTTTATATTGTGACGATGAGAACGTTCAACAATCTGCTGTTGGTGTTCTCAGTGAACTGTCCCTCGAAAAGAAAGCCGTTGACATTATTGAATCTGAAGGAGCTACTGCAGCTCTTACTGAACTTCTCCATTCTAGAAATGAAGTGACAGCCACTTTCGCCGCCGCTGTTTTGTATCGAATGTCCGAAGACAAACCTCAGGATTACAAGAAGCGTCTATCATTGGAACTGACAGCAACCCTTTTCCGTGACGAACCCAATGATTGGACTTCAGCCGGTGAAGTGGAAAACGAGGTCTTACCACAAGCTGAATCTCACTACGGATCACTCGCCTCTCCCCTCAATCCTTATCCACAATCAATTTACGTCCAAACCACATCAGATATGGATGTTAACAATCCCTATTCATCACCATATTACAACGAACAGGACCAAGTCGCCAATAATGACCAATACTCCGCTTGGTACGACACTGACCTTTAACTTATCAACAATCAAATCAAAAACCGTTTCCAGTGACTTATCACCAATATTTCAGTGGCCTTATCAATTTAATCTTATTACTCTTATACAAATCTGACACTTTAAATAATAATTTACATTTTAATTTCTTACTATTAATATTTACCTAATAGAACATATTTAATAAATTATGCTGATTTAATAACAATCGCAAGTAAAAACAATAACATTGATTATCTTCCGTTAGAATTTGAATGAAAAGAAAATTAAAAATAAATAGTTACCACTTAACAACATTAGATGAGAAAAACAATTTTAATTGCAACAAATTGTTTCCCTTTAAATTGTTACCATCAAAAGTTAATTGGAAACGATTATTTTTTAAAAACGATTGTAAACTTTAATTACTAAACTGAATTTACAACAACAATCCTTGTAATTTAATGACTGGGAAAGAATTTGATTAACTAATTAAAAAATCATTTCTACCAATTTGTTTCTCAATTGTTAAATTTAGATTTAAATTGTTACTGTTGATTTAAACTGCTCGTTTCTTTGGCTTAATCATATTACTAAATTGAACACTATGAAAAGTAACAATCAATGTGATCATTTCTATTACAAATTAATTGTTGTTTAGATTTACTTTCACTAATTAATTTTCTTTACCCAACAATTTAATGACTCTAATTGTAAAACGTTTAAATCTCTCGAAAATTAAATGATTAAAACTGAATCACTTTTCTCTGTTTTTCTCAACTCATTTCATGATCAGAATCTTCATGATGATTAAACTATTTGCGTGATGTGATTCAAACCTTGTTGAGTAATTAAATTAAGCTTAATGACCTAAGCAACGCAGGCGTAATCCTAATCCTAATCCTAATCATGTATTGTTGATTGTGATTCAAATTGTTTATCCCAAAAATCAAATTGATATTTTACTCTAAAAGATCAACAAATTGGTCAAATGTTTCACATTGAAAAACTACCTGATGATTGTTTATCCTCCATTTTTGAATCTATTACAAATTTAGATGATTTAATTGTTTGTTCAAAAGGTAAGCAATTGATAATCAATTTTAATTGTCTCTCATTCACATTTTTACGGAAGTAGATTTTCATTTCAAAATAATCTGAAAATTAATCAGCGGTTCATTTAAATCGCATCGCAAATCATTTCTGCTGTTAACTGAATTTAATTTTCAATTCATTTTGATAATTTGATAGTTTGTCAACGCTGGAGGTTCCTGATTGTTCAGAGATTGAATAAGGTGAAATATTTAACTGGTAAGTATATTAATCGTAATGAATTGGTTCAACAATTAACTTAATTATCTTAATACTAATTAGACGACAGTAGTATTGGCTGTTTCAAGAATTCAATTTACTTCAATAAACTTGATTCACTGAGTCAAAGTCAATTGTTAGGACTATTGCCCAGATTTAAGGTCAGTTTCGGGTTTGATAAAGTTCACAATCAATAGGCCACCAATGTAAATTTGTTAATTGTCTCGATTTCATTTCAGATTCTTGACATTCGTCCCACAAACGAAACTAAATTTAAATCGATTGACATATTCAAAGTAATTGAAGGCATTAAATCAGTGAAAGGATTAATATATGAACCATGTTGGGATAAATTCCCATGTTCGATATCAAGAGTACTGACCATGAATCTCGAGATGATTGCTACCAATCTATTTGAGCCTTCGTTTATTGATTGTAATCAGAATCAATTAAAATTGAAGCAACTTTATTTCGCTGATTGTTTCCAGAATCATTTCGAGGAGATTGCAAATTCTGGTTATTTGAAAAATCTCCAAAGACTTCATATTGGAAGTCGCAATTGTAAGTAACAGAATTAATTTAATATCAAATTATTCGAAAAGTTCTAATGGTTCCAATCAAAGTTTCAATTAGTTCATATGATGGACCAGTATTGGAGAGTATAAAAATTTTGGAGGCTTGTTTATATTCATATGATGCCACTAATCCTTATCCTGGATTTCATTTCATGGATTTATGTCCATCCGTTGAAAGTGCTCATCATTTAATCAAGCCGAAAAAACTATCGATCAACCAAACAATCAAAAATAATTCACTGAGAAATTTAGTTCTGGATCATGTAAGTTACCAGCTAATTGTTTAAGATCAGTGTCAACAATTTAACTTTTTCTGATTGCAGCCGGAAAATTATGTATCAGATAATTGGACTGATTTGCGAAACTTGTTAATCAAGTATCCGAAATTGAAAAATCTCGCAATTAGAGGCGATTATGGGCTTGATGATTCTAATTTGACGGAATTACTTGACCTTATACCCGAAATTGTTATTCTTGATCTTCGCCAGTCAACCAGATTATCGGAAAAATCGAAAGATATTGTTAATCGATATTGTCAAAGGAAGAATAGAAATTTGGTTCTACAATAGGCCCGATCAACGTATCGAACACGATTGGCCTGAACTTGCATCTCAAACTAATCAACGAATCTGTCAAGGGTTCGATTTCATGAGAAATTGTTTTCTCAAAACATTTCAACAACTTCCTTATCTTATTGATCCAATCGAAGATGATTAATTGTTGTATTAAAACAAAACGAAATGTTGATTAAGATGAAGATAATTCTAGAAATTGGTAACTTGATCACAATTCTGTTCTGTAATCAACTATTGATTCCTCACTAATCATGATAGCTGAAAGATAGTTCATCTAGAGATGAAGATCTCAATGAGGAGGGAGAATGGGAGCCGAGAAAAAAAGGCTTCTCTCATGTCAATAAATAGAAGATGATAGAAGATTAATTCTTTGAGTCCGTTTTCATCAGCATGATTAATGACACCTTATTACGATTTCTTTACCAAAAATCTAATCAATCGAGTGAAAAATCAATCAATAATATAATTAACAGTATCATTTACCCATAAGAAAAGTTAACCGATCTAAACTATTAGAAAATGTGTGGGAAAAAGTTGCAAAAGCGAAATTTAACCCAATTAATTGAAACTTCGACAGTAATTACATCAACAATCAACATTTCATCATCTTCAACGGTTCCTCTGGATAATCATGACTCTTCATCCAATTGGAGTAAATCAGTTAAACCACAATTGTCGACAATCAGTCAAACCGGACCAATTAAATTGTCACGTCGTGATTATCTACTCATCTCTGTATTTGCTTACATAAACATCATAACCGGAGCAGCTTATTGTGTTTTGTCACCTTTCTTTCCGAAAGAGGTAATTAAATGATCTTGGTCTTTGTATCGTGTAGAAAAATTAATTAAAGTTCATCAACGTATTCACTACTGAACCGATAAGTGATAATAAAATAAATCATCATTGATTGATTTCTTTCTAATCAACAGGCTGAATCTAAAGGACTATCTCCATCGACCTATGGTTTCTTTTCTCCATCCAGGAAGTGATTGCCTTCATCTTGTGTCCAGTCTATGGAAAATTTGTAAGTTGACCATAAATGGGATATATTTTCATTCCGAGTGATTCATTTTTTGGAACCATATCTTTGATAGAATTAGATTTCAACAAGAGAAAAGAAATGAGTTGTATCTTGAAGTTAAGTAACTTTTTCTTTTTTGCTTTGATGATGAAAAGTAATTAATAAAGAAACTTTAATTATTTTATTTCACCTTCATTTTCATCTTCATTCTCATCTTCATCCTCATCTTCATATTCATCCTCATCTTCATCTCTATTTTTATCTCCATCTCGTCTCTTACAAGGAGACGAGATGTTGTTTATATTTTCTTTGCCAACAATCATTACCTGGTGTACCAATGAAATATAATTAATGTGTTTATTTTGATTCATCAGTCGACAAATTAATCAACATTTAACAATCTTACCAAAGAAAATCAGATTAAATTTACCTTGATTTCTATTTTGTTGTCAATAATTTGCTTTAAAAGTTTTTTTCTTTCCTGAGTACTTGTCTTTGTCTAAATATTAATTACTAATAAATCAATTAGTTATCAATTAGTTATGAGCAACTTGAACAAGAATCAATTCAATTAATAACATAATAAACACACAGTGAGCACATTGATTGACTCTCCATGTTGTTATCCGTAAATGTCATTGATTTTTATCAAACAAATTAACACCAGACTCGAAAGGAAGATGATGACGATGGTGATATTGGTGATGATAATCAACGAAGTGATATTAATCGGATGATTATGACCTAATCAACTTAAATAATAACTTCATTCTTTTCTTAATTGTCAATAAATTTAAGTGAGTTACAAGTGGAAAACCACAACAACCCACTCGTCTATTAATCGTTGAAAAATTAGCATAAACCAATATCACTCAAGCATAATTTGATTGATAGAAACGAGGAAGAAAATTCAATTCTAACTGTAGTTATATCTAAATCACTTACAGATTGAAATTTAAAGAAAAATGCTCATTTTCTCATTCGTTACTGTGGTTACAATGTTTCCTAATTTCCATTTGATTTTTAGTCAATTTTCCCTTTACTAATCACAATCAGCTAATAATTTCTTAATTTGTGTACCATCAATTGATTAGTAGCATTTATTGTTAAAAGTTGTTTGTTAATTTGTCAAGGCTCACAAATGATTTGACTCTCATTCGTTTTTACACTTTTCTATCCAGTTACCTAAACTTGGATTTAGATTGACAATTTTAACTGGTATCTTTGTTGGATCAACTGGAATAATCTTGTTTGGGTAAGATAAATATTAGTCTTCTTTTAACAATTAATTTGTTTCAATTGTTTCATCTGTTTTTCAGAGCATTAAAATGGGCTCCAAATGGGACACTATTCACCACCTTTGTGCCTTAATCCGATCATTTGGATCAATAGGATTAGCAGCAGTCTCAGCAACGTGTTATGCCGCAATCCCGGTCTATTATCCAAATCACATCTCTCAAGTATTTGTAAGCTAATCCTCTAAATGACTTTGGACATTGGTACTGATAATTTTCACTTTAAATCAATCTCTTTTCCTCCATAGGGTTTGATTGAGATGTGTTATGGTGTTGGTATGATCGTTGGCCCTCTGCTTGGTGGTTTCCTTTATGAGGTCTGGTTCTAAAACAAATCGATCAGCAATCTTTGATTTAATTATAATTGACTAATGAATCTTTTGTCTCTGACATATTTTTTCTTTCTGTTAGGTTGGGGGCTTTGATTTGCCCTTTTTCGTCTGTGGTGCTCTTCTTTCCCTTACATTTCCAGTACTATTCGTCCTCTTCCCGAGAAAAGCAAGTGAGTTCAATTATGGATTATCTGATTAACCAATTGAATTTCAATCAATAACGGTTGTTGAATCACATTCAAACTCTTCATTAATTTTAATATCAAGCAAATCTCATCATCTGATTAGACATTTATTAGAAAAAAATAACAATAGCAAGTGACGATGATGGAAAAAAACATAATTATAAATCAAAGGGAAATTTCTGTTGATTTGTTGATTATTTTTTATTTTGTTTTCTTCTTTCACATCCTTGATTGATATAAGACTCTCATCGATTGATAACTTGAATATTAACTATTCCTGCTTGCTTTTCAAACTGTTAATGATTAGAGAGAAAAAGAGAGACTTCTAATTATCTTTATATTCATGAACCTTCACGATGAGTCAAGATCTTGAATCTCTAACTTTGAATTTGATTAAGTTTGTTTAATTGATGATTTTCTTTCATCTTTCATTAAGAATTGACCAGAAATGAGAAAAGTGCTGGAATATTCAAAGTTTTATCCAATTGGAGGATAACATTACAGATCCTCATAACTATTGTACTTTGCATCGTCTTTGGGTTCAATCAATCCATGTTGGAGCCACATATTAGAAGCGTAAAATTTTCGACATTGAGTTCGTTATCATATATTGGGACATTCTATTATTTGCGTCTCATCTTAACAGTTTGCTAATCTGCGATCATCAGCAGTTGGATCAATTTTCTTATTATCTGGTCTATTTTATGGTATTTTTACCTGGATCGTTGGTCTGTTCATGTCGAGATATAAAGATGTCACTTTCATGAATATCGTCGGTTCTTCACTTATCATATTAGGGTTCATTCTGGTTGGTCCTATTTACCCTTTGCCAATTAAACCGTATGTTTGACAGTTTAAAGATCAAGTTTAACCTAATTCTAAATGGGAATGAAACTTTTCTACAGGAGTATTGTACTGGTTGTATTCTCTCAGATCGTTTATGGAATGGGCTTGGCCTTTTGTTTCGTTTCCAACTTTACGCAAGCAATGAGGGAAAAAGAGTATGATAATTGGTAATCTAATGTTCCAATTTATCAATAACAAATTGTTCTTTTGATCTTTCAAGTTTATCTGATTTAAAAGACGATGTTGGTGCTGGTTCAATGATAAGTAGTCTTTTTGTTTCTGCTTATGCCCTTGGGTAAGAAATTGAAACTAATTTACTTTTGCAAAGTGAATTTTAACTAAAAGTTTCATCGTAATATATGATTATCAGAACTGCCCTTGGACCCATAATTGGAGGTTATCTTGTTGAACATTTCGACTTTCCTAAAGCTTGTTTCGGTATCGTTTTGTTGACAATGATAATTGTAAGTACATTGTATTATATTTTGGTTACCTCATGAAGTTCTGGATTTTATCTCAAGTTCTAAAGAATTTTTCACTTTTTATTCCATCAGTTGTTGATTATAATCTTCACCATGTTATTCCATGAGCGTAAAAGCTTCGATGGTGAGAATAAGAAGAATAACTTCAATGAACAAATTCGTTATTGAGTTTAAGGATATAATTCACCAAAATCATAATCTAAATCAAAGAGTTGATTGATTACTCTTTGATTGTGAGACTTAAACAAAGTGATTAGACAAGATTGAGTGGTAAAGATATTAACTAATAACTGTCGAGAAAACAGCAAATGTACAGGCTTGTGACTTACCGAAAGGAATCGAATATAAAAATGAGCTTTATTTTTACGATGGAATTTGACAATTTACATGTTCTATACTAATTTCTATCATTAAATTTCCAATACTTTACACATGATATAATTGTTTAACTTCAAATCCGTGTCAACTACTCGATTAAAACGAGCGTCTGGTTTACAAAGTGATAAAAATCTTACAATTTTGCACCAAAAACAATATGAGATTTGCTAACAGTTTAACAATTAAGTAGTGGCTCAGTTTCTCATGTCATGAAATCAATTACTTCATTGATTAGTCTTCTCAATAACAATTTCAACCGTTCCAAGAACAATATCAGTTGAAGTTGATTCGAGTTTAGAAACATCGTCTTCGTCCGAATTAATCGAGTCTTGATCAGGGAAATTCTTTTCAACATGATCGGAATGGACTGTAACGATATTCTCTTGGCTCTGATAAATTACTCTGCTTTGCACTCTTGGAGTCGATTTGTTGTGATAATCGTCACTATCAGAAGACTCAGATTTTGACTGACAAGTGGAGTCTTGTGGTTCTTTTGTGGCTTTGGCCTCGGCCTCTGCACGAAGTACAAGATCCCAAGTATTTCGAGTGTAATATAGCCAAATCATTACAGAGGCAGGAAAGACGACAACAAAACCAGCAGCAATGTAAACAGTACCTGGAGAGTTCTCAATAGTTGCATTGAAAATTTTAGAATAAAAAACGGAAGAAATTAAAGGACCAGCCGATTCGATACACGAAAGAATCATCAGAACAGAAAGGGTTTACTGTTTTCCATTTGTCATAAAATAACAGTTAATGTGAATACAAATGATCACTATTTATTCAATGAAAAAGTTTCTATTGAAAGTGATTAGTTTTAATTGTTGAGACTTAATTGCTCACCCATATTTTTGTGCCTCTTGTTTAGCTCGTTCCTCGGAAACAACTCGTTTCTCAAATAGATCAACCTTATTACCACAAAGTATTACATCGGGATCGTTACAATAAGCATGAGTCTTTAATTGATCTAACCAACCACGAATATTGATAAATGATTGTTCACTTGTTATATCGAAGATCAAAATGAAGCCCATTGCATCACGAAAAAAAGCCGTTGTTAAACTACGAAATCTGTTGATTGATAGTAAATTTTTCACAATTAGAATCAAAATTTTATCAAGTTAATTGTTTTCCTTTCATTACAAACCTTTCTTGACCTGCAGTGTCCCATAGTTGAAGGTGAATCCGTTGACTTCTCCTTGAAACTCCGTCTAAATTTTGTGGCTTATAAACCTGATTAAGAAAATGAAACAATTGATTAACTAATGTTACATTGGTTAAGAAAACAATCGTAACTATGATTAAAACAAGCAATTAACTTACAACTCTTTTCTCCCTGAAATCAATTCCAACGGTTGATATAAATTTACCATCAAATGAACCATCAGTATATTGGTAAAGGAAACTTGTCTTACCCACTCCCGAATCACCAAGAGACAAAAATTTAATCAAATAATCATAATCAGGAGCCGAAGGGCTATGATTGGGAAGTTGATTTTTTCCGGTCATCATTAACCAATCGATTCTTTTAATATCAGGCCTTGATTTTGATCACTCAAATTGATAATATTGACAAATAAGATGAAGTAAAAAAAAAGTAACAACAATCAATCGAGTAAGTATTGTCAAGTATTGGCAGTTGAAGTGATTTTTTTGGCAATTTTTTGATTCGTTTTCACTATTCTCTTTTTATCTCTTCGTTTATTAGTTGATGTTACTCTAAAAGATCAACAAATTGATGAAATGTTTCACATTGAAAAACTACCTGATGATTGTTTATCCTCCATTTTTGAATCTATTACAAATCTAGATGATTTAATTGTTTGTTCAAAAGGTAAGCAATTGATAATCTCAATTTTAATTGTCTCTCATTCACATTTTTACGGAAGTAGATTTTCATTTCAAAATAATCTGAAAATTAATCAGCGGTTCATTTAAATCGCATCGCAAATCATTTTTGCTGTTAACTGAATTTAATTTTCAATTCATTTTGATAATTTGATAGTTTGTCAACGCTGGAGGGTCCGAATTGTTCAGAGATTGAATAAGGTGAAATATTTAAGTGGTAAGTATATTAATCGTAATGAATTGGTTCAACAATTAACTTAATTATCTTAATACTAATTAGACGACAGTAGTATTGGCTGTTTCAAGAATTCAATTTACAGTCAAACCATTTAGGTTGAACCAAGTTTCTATTAGCTCAGAATATTTTCTATTTAGTTTGAACTTGCCATCGGCTATCCATCGGGTTAATCCGTTTTCTCTAGAAAGGTTGAAATTTTCTCTATTCCCTCGAGAAGATTTTCTATTTAGTTTGAACATTTCCTTCTGATTTCTCATTCTGTTCATAACCATGGTTGTGAACTCAATTAATACTTTTATCCGAAGATACAAACAAAGTGGTGTAATCAAAAAACCACCAGGAATTAAACCAAAGAAGTTATCAAGTGAACAAGTGAAAGTTTTGAATTCTTGGTTCGATGAAAATTGTTTAATCACTTTGGATGATGCAAAGGATAAAGTTAAAGAAAACTTTGGAATTGAAATTTGTATCGAAACGATTCGAAATTATTTAAACAAACTCAACTTTAGCTTCAAACGAATTTCAGTTGTTCCCGTTGCTCGAAATGACCCAACAAGAATCGCTGCGAGAAAAGAATATGCTCGAAACTTTATGACAATTCAAAGACACCGAGAAAATTTTTTTCTCGACGAAACAGGCATCGCCGTTCACGCGGTTAATTATGGATGGAGTCGTATTGGTGAACGTGCTAACGTCAAGACTCGTGCAGTCAGAGGAAAACATTTCTCAATTTGTGCGGCTATTAATTATCGTAGTCTTTACTTTTATGAGGCTAAAGAAAAGGGTTATGACACAGAACATTTTGTAACCTTTCTCAATCAATTCCTGCGCTTTTTAGAAAGAGATGATATCAAAGAGGCCTACATAATCATGGAAAATGTCCCATTTCATCATTCTACGGGAGTCAAAGATACAATTGAAGGAAAAGGTCATAATCTAATCTTTCTTCCTGCTTATTCACCTTTTCTCAACCCAATAGAGAATATGTTTAACCAGCTCAAGTATTATGTCAAAAGATTCAATCCAAATACACCTGATGATGTTTTTCATGGAGTTGATCTAGCAAGTGAAATGGTCGTTAAAAACGATTGTATAAATTATTACGAGAACATGATGATTTATATTGGAAAAAGTCTCGAAGGAGAAATAATAAATAATTAAATAAAATGTTCAAACTAAATAGAAAATCTTCTCGAGGAAATAGAAAAATTTCAACCTTTCTAGAGAAACGGATTAACCTGATGGATTAGCCGATGGCAAGTTCAAACTAAATAGAAAATATTCTGAGCTAAATAGAAACTTGGTTCAACCTAAATGGTTTGACTGTACTTCAATAAACTTGATTCACTGAGTCAAAGTCAATTGTTAGGACTATTGCCCAGATTTAAGGTCAGTTTCGGGTTTGATAAAGTTCACAATCAAAGGGTCACCGATTAAAATTTGTTAATTGTCTCGATTTCATTTCAGATTCTTGACATTCGTCCCACAAACGAAACTAAATTTAAATCTATTGACATATTCAAAGTAATTGAAGGCATTAAATCAGTGAAAGGATTAATATATGAACCATGTTGGGATAAATTCCCATGTTCGATATCAAGAGTACTGACCATGAATCTCGAGCAACTTTATTTCGCTGATTGTTTCAGAATCATTTCGAGGAGATTGCAAATTCTGGTTATTTGAAAATCTCCAAAGACTTCATATTGAAGTCGCAATTGTAAGTAACAGAATTAATTTAATATCAAATTATTCGAAAAGTTCTAATGGTTCCAATCAAAGTTTCAATTAGTTCATATGATGGACCAGTATTGGAGTATAAAAATTTTGGAGGCTTGTTTATATTCATATGATGCCACTAATCCTTATCCTGGATTTCATTTCATGGATTTATGTCCATCCGTTGAAAGTGCTCATCATTTAATCAAGCCGAAAAAACTATCGATCAACCAAACAATCAAAAATAATTCACTGAGAAATTTAGTTCTGGATCATGTAAGTTACCAGCTAATTGTTTAAGATCAGTGTCAACAATTTAACTTTTTCTGATTGCAGCCGGAAAATTATGTATCAGATAATTGGACTGATTTGAAACTTGTTAATCAAGTATCCGAAATTGAAAATCTCGCAATTAGAGGCGATTATGGGCTTGATGATTCTAATTTGACGGAATTACTTGACCTTATACCGAAATTGTTATTCTTGATCTTCGCCAGTCAACCAGATTATCGGAAAATCGAAAGATATTGTTAATCGATATTGTCAAAGGAAGAATAGAGAATTTGGTTCTACAATAGGCCCGATCAACGTATCGAACACGATTGGCCTGAACTTGCATCTCAAACTAATCAACGAATCTGTCAAGGGTTCGATTTCATGAGAAATTGTTTTCTTAAAACATTTCAACAACTTCCTTATCTTATTGATCCAATCGAAGATGATTAATTGTTGTATTAAAACAAAACGAAATATTGATTAAGATGAAGATAATTCTAGAAATTGGTAACTTGATCACAATTCTGTTCTGTAATCAACTATTGATTTAATGATAATTAAAAAGAGGATCATTGAACAACAAAGATTGTGAGGCCAAATTGATTGTTTTTTAAGATCATCTTTAATTGCTACTTAATTGTTGTTATAAATACAATTTAATCATCAACAATCATTTGCTATTTTGGATAACACTTATCTTCAAACTTTATTTAAATCAAATTGTTTTAATCACCAAAATATTAATACAATTTAACAAACCATTGACAATCACATGATAATATTAATTAGCGTTAACATTGATTAACAATTTAACTTGATTAAATTGTTGCCTCTTTTATCTCTGGTCCTTTTTATATACTCATCATCATTTGATGACAATTAACCGATATATTGATTTCAACTGTTACCGACAATTAAAATTGATTGTCTATTAATCGTCCATCTTTCAATGATTAATCATGAAACTCATGATATTGAACAACAAGAAAATCAACTGATTAAATTCATAATATTATCTATTTGATTAAGAACATTAAATTTGTAAAAAGAAATCGTTGTGACTTTTTTTTTGAGTATCAATTGCGGAACAATTTACAATTAGATCAATAATGATAATCATCGGTAGATTTCAGATTGTACGATAATCGTTCATTGACCTTAATCATTATAAATTGTGTTTAGTTTGTCATTTAATCATAATTAACGTTCATTGTTACCTAATTGTCATCAAAGGAAATGAGGAAAAAAAAGAGTAAATTGTGAGAAACGAAGTCGTTGCAATTTAATCAATTGTAGAATCATTTTTCTTAATGAACCAATGTAATTAACAAGTGATTATGTTAACATGATCAACTAGGATATTAACATTTGACAATTAACAAAATACAAGTACATAAAGTTTATACTAATTAATTGATGTAATCGATTAAATTAATTAACTGATAGATTAACACCAACGAGTAATCAATTGATTTAATGTAAAAGCCTCTTGAAGATTAAATTTTTTTTGTTGCTCTCACAACTTAAGATTTATAATTGTTTGAAATTAACATTAATTGACCTTAAATTGATGATACAAGTTAATTGTACATAGATTAAGTACCAATTAGAAAGGTAATTAACATTTATTGGAGAAAAATTAAACAACCGGATTAAGGAAAGTTAATGACGAAAGTTGGATTAGGTGAGTCCAAGTATTCATCGAGTCCGTGATTTATGATTAGTAGATAATGTCAATCAAACTGTGATTGATTTACTTGCATCACAATTAAGAAGAGAGAGAAAAAAAAATCTAATTAGTAAAGATACTAAATTAACTGATTAACTTAATTGTGCGTAAATCTGTTATTGTGAACACCAATTTAGTTAAAGTATCATCGTTATGATGATCAAATGATTTGATTGATTTCTCTCGGACTCTCATCTTTAATTCATTTCTTTCTAATTAGATAACTAAATTAACAAGATTATGATTAAGATAATTGTTGAAGCAAAAACTTGAGAGCAATTTATGGGAAATTTTCCTCCAAGGGCTTTTACAAGTCAAATTGTGAGATGATTAACTTTGATTAACAATTTCAATTGTATCGAGTGTGTTAATCAATCAAACCAAATACTAATAATTTATTAATAATAAGATTAACTCATTAAAAGGGGTTAATTAAAATTGAAGATTATTATTTTAGTTTCTCTCGTAATTTGTATTGGAAACATTGATTGTGAAAGGAATTACAGTTAACTTAACCGGAAGGAATCAAACAGAGAAATGATCAACCTAAATAGTTAACTAATTTGATCAACAATTAACCATTAGATTGATAAAGAGGAGACAAAGTGTCAAGAATAGTCAAAGATTAAATTGGTTAGTAATCATCGTGATCATGGTTACTATTATTATATTTTAATCTGTAAACAGTTTCGTTAATCAGTAAACAAAATTGTTGATTGTATTTGTTTGTCAATCGCAATAATAATAATTAAAGTAAATAGAGTAGTTAAGATGTTGATGATTGGTAACTAAAACTAATCGTGATTTATGACAATCATATTGTAATTGATATTTGCTTGATTAAAATAAGACGATTAAGATTAAACCAGTTCGACTATTATTTATTTTTACTCATTCGTTTCATGGTTTTCCGATTGTTTTTCAATTTAATATCAAACGATTTAACTTTGCCTTTTAATGAGATCGCTTGACCCTTTTGCTGACCAATGTCATGATCCAATGATTCAATTAATTCAATCAATCTATCGACATGAGATTCCATTTGTTGATACCAACGTTCATTTGGATCATAAGTTTGACACCAAAGTTTGTCAACTTCATGGGGAGTTAGACGATCTTCAACGGTAAATGTTTCGACGATTTGTTGACTTGATACCGATCGATCTTCGTGATTTATGACACTTCTATTAGCGTTGACACAACAATAGCAACAAAATATTCGAGACCATAAATTACTTTCATATTGTTCAATTGCAATTAAATCCATTTCAATTTGATTGAGTGTCAGTCCAGTTTCATTTAGATTCGCGTTCGTTGAGTTTAATAATTTCCCTTGAGATTTCAATTCCTTTTGAGCTTTTTTACCAATAGATTCAACTTTTCTCGCTCTTCGGGTGATTGATTGTTTCAATTCCGTCACACTTTCATTAACCATGGTCTTAATAGTAAACAATTAACCCAAGATTTGGTCAATCAATCAGAGAGTTAGAAATTAATCCAGTTTATACAACCTTGTTAATCGAGATCTTTGTATTAGATGTAAAATCAAATTACATAACAATCAACGTCGATTATCAGTTTAATATATCAACCACTTCATCCAAGATATTAATTGATAATATTAATCATTTGAATATTTGAATAGTTCCAAAAGTGAATTAACTTTGATATGAAAATGAAACAGAATAAAAGATCAACAATCAATACAAACAGTTAATGATAAAAGAATTAGAAAATTACAATCAAAGATTCGATAATCAAAAGAATGGACATTAATTATTCAATTACTCAATTTGTAGTTAGTTATTGACAATTAATAGTTTCCATTATTGTAGTATATCAACAGGTATTGATTGTTGATTGCAATCACATTATAATTACATGAGTTCTAATCAATTCTAAGATGATTGAAATGTCTGATTAGTTTAATGAAATGGTCAAAATGAAATGTAAAGTTAATCATGATTCTTACGTTTAATTGTAATACACTGATTAACTTGTTATCGTTCTTATCCTCTCAACACTCTGTAATCAACTCTTGTTAGATCGATGAACGACCCTTTCAAAACTTGAGATGAATTCAAATGTAAGAGGAAGATGAAAATGATGATGATGATGAGAAGATGAGAGATGTTTTCGCTCAAGTTACTGGTGATGAAGATGATTAAGATGATGGAGATGATGAAAAGTAGAATATGTTAAGACACATGTGAAGAAGATGATAAGCAATGAGAGATGGAGGTGAAATTATTTGAAAGAGAAGATGATGATGATGAAGATGAAGAAGATGAAGAAGAGGGAGGAGGAAGAAAAGATGATGATAAGAAGATGAAATTATTACCATTGATCGATTATCTCAATATCTCTTAACTTTTGCGAAGGTGAAAATATTTAGGCGACTATAAATTGCGAAGACAATTAGTTGATCATTAGCACTGAGAATCTTGATCAAAATGGATCTCAGGTTAGGATTAATTATATTCACTTTTTACTGTGTTACAACAGTTACACCAGGTTAGTAATTAAGTTAATTAGTCAAATAATCAATTAAATTAACAATGGAAACTAGTTGATCATATTTAATGTAATTAAACAAAACAAAACAAAAAACAAAAAACTTTTCAAAAACTATTTTTGCACCAAACCAAATGATCAGTTTAATTGTTTAATTTGTTTCCATTTTTAAAAGTTTAATTGTTTTATTTAATCATTTTACCGTTAATTCAAATCATCTAGTAATTAATTTATTGATTAAAAGTTTTTCTTTTCAATGTGTGTTTCATATCATAATCAAAATTAATTGTTTCTCATCATTGCGTTTCCGTTTAATTAAATTTCTAATCATCATTATTAATTATGTTTCTTTTTTTTTTCTTCTTAATCTTTCATCATCATCATTAATGGTTAACAATTAACAGCTAAATTACCAATAACCAAATCTGAAATCAATGCTCCTTCATTGTACAGGTAAGAATCAAATTTAATTGTTTCTCGTCGTTCTGTATTTCTGTTTATCCTGATTAACGGTTTAATTGTCACGTAAATCAGTTAGATAGTGATAGAACTAAATTGTTACTGATTTAATCACTTTCACTTTTTGTTTTCTTGCTTCTTGATTGTCACAATCAAGAATAATAATAATGATAACTGATGAGAAAGTGTTTAGCTCAGGTCTAAGAATGAAATTCTGATGAATCATGTTTTGTCTGGTGTTTATTGTAATTAGAATTGAAAATTAATCATGATAATTAAAGAGAGAGAGAGAGAGATAATTAACTGATTGTAATTAATAAGAAAAGAGTCAAATCTGATAATAAGGTAGATGAACAATTGAAGTTTTCATTGAACTTTGATCAAACATTTAAGACTATGAATGTTCAAGTGTTTACGGATACTTGTAATTAAGATTTTGTTTCTTGATTGTTATCAACAATTAAGATGAATTAACTTGTTCAAATTGAGTCTTTCATTTATAGCATTTAGATCAACACTTAAACATTGAAACTACACTCAAAGTAATTACCTTTTCCTGGATATTAATCATAATCAATAACAACAATTGACTTTCACTCGCAATCTTAATACACAATTCATTTAATTATCTTGATGATTAAATTAAACGATTAACTTGATACACGTACCTTGAAATAGTAAACATGTTATTAAATATCCTTTTCCTGGTTTACCAAATTACCGATGTTAATTAATTTGATCTTTAAACTGATGATAGATAATCAATATAACCTTGAAAGTTAATAGAACCCAATCAATATTAATTCAGTTTGATTTACTGGTAAACACTTTAGGAAAACAAACATTTGATCATCTAAATTGATTTTAAAATTAAATTAAAATCTATCCTTGATTATGTGTTCACTTGAAGGCATTTCAATTGATTAACTACTAGAAAATGTTGACAGATTAGTTAATTCAATCAATTCATTGTAATCAATTGATTCTGTTCATCTTTTGTTGGTTCAATGTTTAACTTAATCTTATTGATACTCTCCTAATAATTACATCCTCAACTTATTATATCCTGATTGTTGTGGTTAATTGTATTTTCTTACTTAATTTTATATCCATTAGAATCCAAAAATCTACTCTATCAACCTGGAAAAACTTATATCTACGATTATGATGGAAAAACTCAAATAAGCTCGGCTGAAGGAAACGGACAAGTGATCGAGGTTAAGGCCAAAGCTCATGTTTCGGTCATTGACAATTGTGAATTAAGTTTACAGGTAATTAGTTGATTAAATTGTAATGAGTTTATGTTGAATGGTGATATTGACTGTTGGCACTTTTTTCTGTTTTGATTTAGTTGAAAAATGTTCAACTTAAAGGCTTAGAATCTGAAAATGAGGCTATTAAAGAGCTTCAAGATCGTCCTATTGGATTTTCGTACCAAGATGGTTCGGTAGCTTCGGTTTGTCCATCGGCTGAAGATTCAACTTGGTCAGTTAATGTTAAAAAAGCGATCATTTCAGCACTTCAAGTATCTTCAACACCAAAATCTGGTAAGACAATTGTCACTGAAATTGATATTCTTGGTCATTGTGAAACACAATATGAGGCGATTGCGATTCCCTCTTCATCAAACACTTTAAAATCAATTAAAAAGACCAAAAATTTGCGAAATTGTCACCACCGACAAGCCAATCTATTCTCATTGTTTCCAACCAAATACTCATCGGAATCAAATGGTATTCAAAATATTCCCATTCTTGCCAATGAACATTCCTGTTCAATTGAAGTCTCCAAAGAATCAATCGTCTCCAGAGTAATTTGCACCGATTCAGCGACACTTCTTCCTCTATCATGGTCCAAATCAGCCTCATCTGGTTTCGATTCAATGTTGACCTTAACTCTTGAAGCTTCAGTTCCAAGCTCATCAGTCCGACCGATTGATTCATCTAAGCGACAAACATTGGCCTTTAAACATACACTCAAAGAGTCTTGGGCTTCAGCCAAAAGCGATGCCAATCAAGTGATCAATTTACTTAAAGATCTTTGTAGTTCCATCGAAGATGAAGTCAAATCAAATGTTCCATCAAGATTCGCCGAACTTGTCTATCATTTACGAAGCTTATCGCCATCATCAACATCCAAAATCTGGTCAGCCATTAGTAAGAACGAAATTTGTCCATCAACATCCAAATTATCGGATCTATTCACTGATGCTCTCATCATGGACGGAAGTGAAGGATCACTCAAGGTTATCGTCGAACTGATCAACGAAGGTACATCCAGTCCATTAACTGTAAACTATTGGTTAACTTTATTGGCTTTCGCTAGTTCACCAACTGAAGGTTCCATTAAGTCACTTTTACCTTTAATTAAGAACAAAGCATTACCACGACAATCAGTTCTTGGCGTTTCAGCGCTAGTCCACAATTACTGTTCTTCTCCCGATGTTGATTGTACCTCATCACCAATTGTAAATGAAGTTACTCGAACCTTGGCCTCACGATTGGCTTATAAATGTTCAGTTTCACCAGATACTGAAGACGATGCCATAGTTGCACTTAAGGGCTTAGCCAATGTTGCTCCTTATCTTTCAACAGGAGAAATCAGATCAATCCTCGAATGTTCAAAGGACTCAAATTCACTTTTCGTCCGAATAACTGCAATCGAAACACTTCAATCAGTCTCATGTTTAGATTCTGTCGCTCCAACAATGATGGAATTGTTCATCTTACCTGAACTCGATGCAGAATTGAGAATCGCGGCTTATAAAAATGTCATCTCATGTCCATCGGCATCTAAAATTGAAGCGATCATCACAACATTGGAAAATGAAAACTCAACTCAAGGTAAGTGAATATAATAATTCTCACCCAACTAATCCCAACTAATCCAAATCTTGATAATCTCTTTCAGTTGGTTCATATGTGGTCTCACATTTATCCAATATCCAAGAATCGTCCGATCCATTGAAAAGTGAAATTAAATTATACTTAACTGGAATCAAGATTCCATTGAAATCTTTCCCTCAAGACATTCGTAAATATTCAAGATATTATGAATTATCTCAACATTTCTCCAAGATCAATGTCGGGGCTGTTGTCGAATCTGATGTTATCTTTGATGGATCATACATCCCACGATCAATCAAGGCCAATCTTTCAGTTCCAATCTTCGGTTCCTCGATCAATTTTGCAGAGGTTGGTTTCCGACAAAAGGGACTTGAAAATTCAATCCAGAGTCTCTTTGGACCATCAGGATCTCTTAAAGATAAAAATTGGAGAGAAATCTTGGAAACCTTAGCAACAGCTCTTCTCAATGAGAACGATCCAAATGAAATTGAAGCCAATCGTTATCGATTAGCTCGTCGATCAGTCCAATGGCCATTCAAACCTGTCAAACTCGAATCTCTCGTGAAAAAGGCGACCATCACTCCCGCTCCAGTCGAAGGTTCAATGTACCTCAAGGTAGATGGTAAAACCATCATTTATCTATCCGTAGCTGATGCGAAAAAAGATTCAATCAAGTCAATTTTTGATTCTCGACTCGAGAACGTTGTTAAATCAGCTAAATACGATCGAGCCTTTAGCTTCATGGTTATGGACTCAATTCATCAATTCCCTGGTATCAATGGATTCCCAATCAAAATCGACATTAATTCAACAGCAGTAGTTGGTTACAAACAAACTGACGAAACAATTTACCCAAGGTAATTATAAGACAACCAATTACTACACTTTCATGTTGACAAACAATTTAAAATTGATCACATGGGTTTTGCTTTTTATCAATTAAGTTGATGCGGTTAAATCAAAATCAATTAATCATTTGACATTTTATCCATGACATCTCACATTTTATTTTTATTGTTTCCTATTTTTTTTTTAGTTTTGCTTCCCAATTATCTGTTAAAATTGGTTTTGATGCTCGAACCTCACAACCTGGACTCAAATGGGTGACCACAGTTAACTCTGCACCCGCTTTGTCAGCTCAGGTCAAATACAAGAATTCAATTCCAGTTAATGTCACTTTGTCCATTCCAAAGGAAACTTTAACCCTTTTCCATTACAAGAGTGAACTAATTTCAATCGCTGCTGATAATTCAGAGAAACAAATTCGATCGGCAAACTCCCGTCATCACGATGGTTGCACCCAAAGTTTCACCAAATCTCTGGGATTTGAATTATGTGGTGAATTTACAGCACCCAAACCTTTATTTACTTTGAACTCTCCATTTATACCATTTAATGGACCAATGAATTTTGATATTTCTCTTCGTAAAACCGATAAATCAATGAAAGGATGGACCTTCTTCATGGAAATTCCTGATGATCATGAAATTGAACACAGAGTTTACAAAATTGGCTTCGATAAACCAGGATCAATGGTCAACAGTGAATACAAATTATCTTTGGGTTTCATCAACAAGATCAATTCAAAATCGAATTACAGAAATGTCCAATTTTCATTGAATTCACCATTCAAATCCATTGATGCTCTTGTTTCTAGTGAATTCGGAGATAAAATTGTTCAAGTTCGAGGTGGACTCGTTGTTGATTTCGAGAAAAGTTATACCGTCATGGCGAGATTGACCAACCAACAACCTGGAAAAGATATGGTTTATGAAGGTGAAATTTTACTTGGACTTGACCATCTTATCGGACGGACAATCAACATCAAGAGTAAAATGTCAATCAAAGAGGACAATTCAATCAACTTCGTTGTTAAACCTGACAACGGTGTTTCATACATCGAAGGTGCCGTTAGTTTGACTCAACCTCGTGTTGACATTTTTGGTGATTTACGATTCATCTCATTCAAAATGTCAAGTTCAATGAGTCGAGAAAAATCTGGTCTGAAAAATAACTTCAATCTTTCCTATCGAAAACCAAATTCAAACAAAGAGGAAAAATTAACTCTCTCAAGTTCATTCAAACAATCGCTCACTGGTTCAATCCACAAGTACATCAGTAAAGTTGAAGGTTCGGCTAGTAAATGGCCAAAGAATAGCTTCTTGGTTACATGGGAATCATCTTATGCTCCATGGGAATTGGTTGAAAACGATTTGACCATTGAAACGGGATATAAATCATCTCGAGGCTATTCAAGTAAATCAAAGATCACTCAAGTATCACGATTCACCGGTTTGACCGGAGATTATTCCGATGTTTTCGCCCGTAATACTCTTGTCATCGATGTTGCTGGAGTCTATTACAAAGCTAATTTCATGGCTAATGGACAGTTGACCAGTTCTTCACCAAGAGCAAAGATTGACTTTACTGGTGGAAACCGATCCAATGGAGACAAACACAAAGTTTTAATTGACTTTGGAGCTGAAACTAAGCCACTTTTCCGATCAACTTCATCTGCAATCATCCGATTGGGATCCGTTTCAGTCAATTTTGCTGATTCACTTTCCGAAAAGAGTCAAGGTCAATTCGTTGGTAACAACGAGCTCATGATTTCTGGATCTACTTTCTGGACTGTGGGATACAACTACTCTAAAGGTAACGACAATCAATATAAGATGACCCGAGGTTTAGACATGTCAATCAAACTACCAAGTTACAACATCGATTTCACTCAAGATGGATCATTTGTCATGGAAAATGACCAAATTATCGTCACAACCATGGGCTCGAATAGACAATCAAAACTTTGGTCAATCGATAGTAAAATCAGTCAATCATCAAATTCATCGGTTAAAATAGATTTACATTCAATTGGCTCAGCTGAACTCGAAGTGTCACCTTTTGCTCCAACCCGTTTGGGTTACCTTAAATTGTCACGTAATGGTTACACCAAATTGAGCAAATTTGCTTATTCACCATCAAGCATTGGCATCGATTCCGAATTGAAATCAAAATCATCGCTTATTTACCAATTAGCCGGTAGATATAAGTCAATTAACAAATGGTCAACTTCAATCATAACCAAATCAGTTATATTAAGCGTTGCTCTTGCTCCTCAAAACGGTAAATTTGACCTTAAATTGACCAAACCACAGGTACATCATATCACATCGTTCTCAAAGGATCAGGCCACTTTTTCATTCACCACCGAAACCAAACAACAATCGAAACCAATTTTATCAATGAAGACAGATTACCATTCAGCCGGAACATTGGCCGTTGAATTTGTTTCAAATCCCGTTGAACTTCATTCAGAAGCTACTTTTAAATCAATCGATCGATTAGAATTGGAATCAAATCTTAATTTGAAAAAATACGGAAAATTTTTCACCATTGAAGCTTCACGAGTCAAGAAAAATGTTAAAATCAATCTAACTGGACGAGATATTTTCTCAGTCAAATGTAATATCGATTCAACTGAGAATTTCAAACTTGACATTGATATAACTGACCAAGGAACAACCGGACTTGAGATTAGTAACAAACCCGATCTGAAAGCTTTCGCACTTAATGGTAATTATCCATCATCCGGTTGGGAACAATCAACTTTAATCCAACACACATCAGAAGCGACAACCATTTTCTCAAACACCCAAAAACTGTCCCAAAGATATTTCTTCATCAATGGTCGATTAGCTGAATCTTTATCCGCTCTCGATGTTAAACTTGGTGAAAGTGAATCACTTTACAGCGAATGGTCATCAGTTAAAGGAAAAGGTTCTCTTAAACTGACCTCTGGTCAATATTCCTTTGATCATGATTCTTCCCTTTCATTGGTATCTAACAAAGTGATTTTCTCATCATTAACCAGCAAATCATCAAAATCTCTGATAAAAGTAAACTTTGACAGCGATCTTAGTTCAAAACTTGATTTAATCATGTCTCTTAACGATGATCATTCATTAAGTTTAGCTTTGGATTCCAAATCAAACTCTCAAAATGCTAATCTTAAATTAACATCAAAATCTCAATCCTTGGATCATTTCACTAAAGTTAATTATGCACCTTCAGCGGACAGTTTTGACCTTAAATCATCGACAACCTCGAAAGGTATTGATGTTGCTACAATTAAATTCCAATCAACTGCACGAGCACCAGTAACCATTGAAATCTACAGTCTCAAAGTGATCGGTACTTTCCAGGTCGAATCATCCGGCGGAGATAAACGATATGCATTGAAAGTTGTACATCCAATTAACTTGGAAACAGAAATTAACAACAAACAAAGATCATCACAATTTAATGTCTACAGTGTTTACAAACACTTAAATGGCCAACCAATCTACGAAATTGATGCTAAAATCCAACCCAAAGGTCTATCAACTATTGACGTTAACATTGAGAAAATGAAAGGTCACTTGACTTACTCTTATTGGTCTTCAATCGGTGTGACTTTCGATAGTGGATCTGGTTTCGATCACCAAACAACAATCAATCTCGATACTAAAACCTCAATTCTTGAAATTAAATCGTCATCCACAAAATCGGGCTCAGCTATTATTCATATCGATGGTTATTTTGATATCAATGAACGAATGAGCCTCAAAGTTGTTAACGGACCTTGGGATGGAGCAATTGAAATGAACGTAGCTAATTCAGTCTTTACAACTTCATTGAACAATCAAGTTAAAGCTTTGATTCATTCAACTCGAGCCACTTTGAAGGAAGATCTTTTCACTTTAACATCAAACACAATGAAATCGTCGGTGGATCTTTTCTCATTAGACTGTCAACTATCGGTCAACTCAAAATCTGAGATTAAATTGTCAACACCAACTTGGAGCTCAACATCGACTTACAATGTCATCAAATCTTCAAGCAATTTCCAATTCACTTTAAATAGACCTTCAATTTCATCCGAATACATCGCCACCGTGATTTACGATTCTCGAGCATCAAGCTTGAAATTGACCTCAAACATCCAAAGGAAAACTTTGAAATCATCAATCGATTGTGAACTAAATGGTTCAGCTAAAAGTTGGTTCAAATATTCATCATCATCCAATGGAAGAATCGATTGCGAAGTTAATCCATTTGGTACAATTAAGACCGCTAAGATTAGCATTGATTGGAAACCAACTCAATTCATTCACAACAGCGAAATCAAGAACGATCAATTTGGATTAAAGGTCAAATCAACTTCTTCTCGATTCTCAAATTCAATCTACACTTTCAATGGAGAAATCGGATTCATCAATGAGCAGTCACCTGGAATTGAATTGAATCTTGTCACCGGAGCATCAAGTTATCGACACGCATCTTCATACTCATTGACCGAGAATTCAGCCAATTTACAATCAAAATCAATCGTCAATCGAGTAACTTTATGGGATATCAAAGGTAATTTACCATTCAAACCAGACCAATTGTTGACCACATTCAATTTGGACTCACCAAGAGTATCTGGTAAAATTATTTTCGACCCAATCGATCGATCAATCAAAATCGAGACCCTCGTCAAACAATCTAAACAAAAAATAGTTCTAAAGACAGTCTATGGTCCAATGGTCGTTGATTCTTTCACCTTCGATCTCTCTTGGGATGCAGATAAAGATCCAAATGCTCGTCTACTCATTTCTCGAGATGGTGAAACCAACGATTCCTCAAGAAAAGATTCATTCACCATGGAATATGGTTCCAATGTTAAGGCCAAGCTGTCAAGTAAAATAAACTACAATCTATTAACTGGTCCTCATGATGTTTCATTGGCTTTCAATTTACCAAATTCACCTAGTAAATCAATCTCTTTGGTTCATGAGATGACACCGTCAGAGATCAAATGTGCTTTCCGATTCTACGAAAATAACCAAGTTGTCCATCAATTGGTCCACGAAATGCACATGGGCTCTGGATCGGTTACAATGGAAATTGGAACCAAATCAAGTTATCCAACATTCGATGGTCTTCATTTATCGTTCAAACACTCTCAAAATGCTTTCTCATCAATCACCAGTGAACTTAAAATTCAACCTTCTTCCGGTTCACCTTATTCAGTTAAACTCAATACTGAATCACCAGTTTCACGAAAAGAGAAATCATTTATTGGTAAACTTTTGGTTAAAACACCGATCAATCAATATCGTCAACAAGGTATTACAATTAACCTTTCATGGACTCCTGAAGGAACACAATCAAGTGCTAACCTTAAAATCACTCGAGAATCTGGTGATTCAGCCTCATTCTCTAGCAGTTACTCTATGAAATCCTCTGGTGGTTCTTTGTCCCTTTCGTTAGATGGTCCATTATCTGGTGTCTTTGATGGTTCTAAAGTCAAAGGGCAATTTGATAGTCGATCAAACAAAAAATCAGTTACATTTGATTCAGATATCATCACAATTGGCTCATTTAATGTAATTCTTTCTGAACAAAGAGGAAAAGTCGAAGGTCAAGTTACTCTTTCATCACCACGAACATCTCGATATATTGGAACTCTCAAAACTAACATGAAAACTTTCATGGGAATTACTCATGAAGTATCACTGACACAAGATAATCTTGAACTATTTGCATCCAAATTAACTCTTGATTACGGTAAACCATTACTTGGTCAACTTATTGTCTCCTCTAAAGGTTCAGATGTCCTTCGTTTTGGACTCAATCGTTTCGATGTTTCATCTGATGAAACCAAATACATCGCTGATTACACTGGACCTAAAGGACCTTTGAAGGTTAATCTCAATTTACAATCAGCTACAACTCTTTCCCAAATTGAATTACAAGTTTGTCCAGCCAGCCAATGTTACAGTCTACAAGCCACTGATATTATCAATCAATGGGGTCGAGATTCAAAAATAACTTATCGAAACGGTGCCCATTCTCGCGTCTATGCTGGTTCTTACATTTTCAAATCAAAATCTGGCGATTTCACTGCTTCCGGTTTGTTGAATTTAAATGGTGTTCCTTTCGGAGCTGAGCTACTCACAACTTCATCTAAATCGATTGGAAAAATCATCTTGGCCCAAAGAATAATCGAAGCTCGAATCAAATCAACTGATTCAAAGTTTGTTATCGACTTCATGGCTGATGCTAAAAGAGAACCAAGTTCAAAGGTTACTATTGAAGCCGATTGGATCAATCAATCGATCCCATCAAAAGGAATAATTAATGTTAATTACAAACTTCGATTCGGCTCATCTTCACTTTATCGACCAATTTCAGTTTCATTTTTATTCAAAAAAGATCCAACTGATGGACAAAAACCATTCGATTCTCGAATCATCTTGGATTTGGGAAAATCTGATTCACAATCGTTGATCATTGAAAGTTATCTCGAAAATATTTCCTCGAACAACAAGTCAATCGCATTAACCATTTATCAACCTGGTTCATCGTCGAAAGTGAACTTTGCTTTAAAAGGTCACTTAGGCTACACTAAGACCCGATCATCAGCTGGAATCAATTGGTCCTGGATCGATGATAATTTGGTCAATCGTCGAGGATTCAACCTATTCAACATTGACATGGAAGCAAAAGAAATGACTTATATTGCTCATGGCGGTTTCAATGATATCTCAAGTCGAATTCAATATTTGACTGATGATAAATCATCCAATCTAATTGGTGAGATGACAATCAATGGTAAAACGAAAAAGGGTCAACTAACTAGTGAATTAGAAGGTAATTGTGGATCAGTTAAAGTTTTCTGTAATAACAATTTAAAGAGGAAAATTGAAGCTTGTTACGAACCATATCAATCGGTCAAGATTAACAGTCAACGATTCAATTACGATTCTTCAGCCCAAACTGACCTTTCACTGATGTTATCTCAGAGAAACGGTAAAGTTTTAAAGGCTTCAATGAACTTGGATCCAAATTATTCAAAACAATTGGTAAGTCAAAATTGTCAACCTTCATCTTAACTGTTTTATTAATAATATTTTTCTTTTAAAGAAATCAATTGATTGGCCTTCAACCAACTTACGAAAACCTCAATGGAAAGGAATACCATCTACCTTATTAGTTGATTCCCAAATTTTCGTGGACATTTACGATCCAATCAGTAAATCAATTACTGTCGAAAGTATTGAACTTGTCAGCGAAATCAATCAACACACTTTACCTTTGAGAAGAGTCGTTGGCGATTATGCCCCAAAGCTATCGTTCAACATTCCAAAAATTGACATTTCTTCAATGTTTGATAGACTAATCAACAAGATCGATACAACAATTGACCTCAACTCCATGAAAGACTTTGCCCTCGACGTATTTTCATCATGCAAAAGTCGCGTTGACGATATGACTGAAATTTTATCTGAAAATTGGCCCAAGATCAAAGCATCAATTTCTAAATGGACAAATGATTTAATAACTGGTATTTCACAATCAATCAAATCAAATTTATTTGAATCACAATATTTTCCAATGATGAGCAAAAAATTAAACCAATTAGCCAAATTACCTTGTAAATTAGCTAAATCGGTTTCAGTTAGAATGTCAAATGTTTACACCAGCTTAAAGAATCGTATCATGTCCAATCCCGATATCAAATCATTGGTCGATATTATCACCGGATTATATGTTGAAATTTTGACAGAATTAAGGAAAGGCGATTATACCTCAGCTCTTAAATCTTCCGCATCACAATATCGTTATCTGGCATCACCTGATGTCTGGGGAGCTTCAGCTCGTTTCACAACATGGAATCCAGCCAAGGGAATGTACGAAGCCGAAATCGTATCACCAGTCGATGTAGGAACCGTTAAATCGTCGATTCGATCATCCCAACAATCTTTATCCGATCTTAATGATTCACTTAATGGATTGAAAGCTTCTCTTTGGAGTGAAATGGCTCCTCCATTCAAAGCAACTGCTTTTCTTTTGGGTGGACAACATTTCATCACTTTTGATGGAAAATCTTTTGATTTAAACTCTGTTGATTGTTCCTACTTGTTGGCCAGAGACTTTATTAACGGAAGCTTTTCGGTGATTGTCAAATACCTTGGCGAGAATAAGAAATCATTTCTAGTTACCTTAGGCGATGAATCTGTTATTGAAATCATTCCATCTGAGAAAAGAGTCAAACTTGGTAAAAACAATGTCGAACTTCCTGTTGTTCAAGGTTCATTAACTATTCTTCGACACCATCAATCAATCGTTCTTCAAGATTCATCTACTGGTTTAACTTTTAAGTGTTTCCTTGGTCATGATCTTTGTTCATTGTCTCTCTCTGGATGGTATTTCGGACGAACCAAAGGTCTATTTGGTACCTATGACTACGAACCATCAAACGATTATCTCCTTCCTAATGGTAAACAAGCAACCGATGTCAGTAACTTTGCTTCTGGCTGGGAAATTGAAGGCTCATGTGCCAATCCATCAGGAACACCAGTTCGCCGTGATGAGATTCGTCGATCAAGTAAAGCATATCGACTTTGTAGCAAAACATTTACATCTTCAGAATCACCTTTAGCTGATGGATTTTCATTCGTTCCTCCCAGTTTTTACTTCGAGATGTGCCTTCGACACATGGCGAGTACCAAAGGACAAGAAAGACCCGAAAAAGCTCTTTGTACAGTTGCTGGAGCTTATATCGAATCAGTTCGAGCTAATGGATTCGAGTTAACTATGCCATCTGAATGTTTAACTTGTGAAGCTGGTCAAGAGTTTGGAAGCCGAACTTATATCTCACCAACCATCAAATCTTCAAGAGCTGATGTTGTATTTGTCATTGAAGAGAGACCATGTAACACTAAATTGATCAACGATTTACCAAATTTAGCTCGAAGTATGAACAAAGAGCTCGAAGAGATCGGTTTGAGAGACCCACGATTCGGAGTAATTGGATTCGGTGGCTTATCTCGTGAAGCTCATGGACACACTGCTCGAGGTGAACTATTGTTCAAACACCAAGACACCATGATGGCAACCAAAAGGATGGAATTAGCTCCCGCAAATTCTTATGACGCTAATTACACTGATGCTCTAAGTGCTATCGTTTTAGCATCACAATATCCCTTCCGAAAAGCAGCTTCCAAAAACATCGTTCTTTTGACCTGCAAACCTTGTGATGAAAAATCTTCTCGATTTGATTACAATGATATTCAGCATTTACTTTTATCCGAAGGAATCACTCTTCATGTTGTGTCCAATCAACGATTCGAATCCAAACATGCCACATCGAAAACCCGAGAAATTTTCGGTAAGTTAATTGTAACCAAATCGATAAAACTAATCGGTAGTAACTAATCATTTCTAATTTCTTCATCAATAGGTATTGATAGTGGATCAATTCAACGAGCAAGCGACATTCGATCAACTGAAATCTCCGATGAACAGATTTACCTACGAAAATCAATAACAATTCCCAAAGATATTTGTATCTCCTTAGCTCACATAAGCAATGGTGCTTTCTATCCAAGTCCATTGGCCATTTCACTGGAACAACGATTGGAGAAACTTTGGTCTCTTGGTTTAGTTCGTCGAGTTGCATCAACCGCAATTCCTAATCAATGTCAACATTGTGATTGTGTTCCTGATAATGATCTTTTACACTCGAAAATACTTTGCCGTCCATGTAGACCATTAAAACCCGTTCATTGATCATTTAATCGACTAAAAACAACAGAAAAAAGCGAAGACATTTTTGCATTTTATACTTTGGTTTCCTAGGAAATTTCAAATCAACTCATTTTCGCAATCCAATAATAAACTCAATGTATTTCTTTACCCTTTTAATTAATTATGTCATCGCCAAACTGTAATCACTTTTTATATTTTATTAGATTGCATACATTCAGAGATTAAATTGTAATGAACTTTGGTAGCCATTAAATATTTTGTCACCAGAAAAAATGAAATTTGAATTGATTTGCATGTTGAATAAATGATAGAAGCAAAAAAAGGTCAATGAAGCTCGTGCTTGGGATGTGTTTTTATTGGAATTGTTGGACAATTGAGTTACAGAGATCATGTTAATGATGCTTTTGTGTAAGACACTGAAGAGGTTTAGAAATCGGAATAAATAAAATGTACATTAAGCTCCTGATAGAAGAAGGAGATTGACAATAATTAGAGTTTCGAAGGGGAAGACAGATTATTACGAAAGGAACTTAATTTTTGGCCCAATTGTCGTGTTTGTTTTGTTGTTTCCATGAATCGTGATTCTGTCCGTGGTATGGACCATGTTGGTATTGGTTTTGATATTGGTTTCGGTGTTGGTTGTAATTGTTGTATTGGTTTGGGTATTGGTTTCCATTGTTCCATGAGCCAACATGATGACGACCATCATGATTGTAACCATCATGGTGATTGTAATGGTTTCCCTTGTTTCCTGAGATAATATTAGTGTAACTGTGACCAGAAGGATCAGCACCATTGTAAATGGCATCAGCAGAGTCGATTGAGTCAACAGATGGTTCGTTTGAGTCCAATTTAACTCGGAATCCACTTTTATCGGCAATATAGTTAACAGTTCGGTGACGACCATCGGCAAGTTTAAGTCCATATGAACCGTGGACATTACCCCAACCATCACCAGATTCTTGTCGGTAGTTGGATGATCCCCAAGGATCATTGATATCATAACCAAAATTGTATTTTCCACTCACATCTTGGTTTCGATAAATTTTACTTTGACCTCCGTCACCGTGATTTGTAGCACTAATTGTTGTAGAAAGAGCAACAAGAGCAAAGAAAATAATAGCAACCAATTGATTCATTGTTGAAATAGAAAAGTTTTAAATGTTTTCGTTTAGTTGATGTTGTTTTCGTTGTTGGTTTGGACAGTTGAATGATAATTTCTCGAAAATCCTTTCGTTTTATATAGTAGACGAAAAGTGAAAATATCAATTTGAGAATATCTAAAATACTAATCGAGTGAGAATAAGGAACGAGTAGGACACAAAATAAACGGTAGTTAAGATAAAATCGAGTAGAAAAATCGGAAAAAGTTCATCTTGATAATTTTCAATGTAAGAGTGAGTTGATTTGGTAGCAAATTCTTTTCCCTTATGGCCAAAAATCAACATCAAAATTTATCGTTTCCGTGAAAGTTCAATTTATGCTGAGGAATCACAATTATTAATTTTTGATATTTATACTTATCCCGCTAGTGCGATTATCTTGTTGGTAAAGGCTCTAAACATCTATTAATATTAATTTAAGCCAGAAATAAGAATTTTTTTTTATTTGGTCAAGTGAATAAAAGTTAAGGGCTAAATAAGGGTCAAAGGACCAGAATTCATCTGAATTAACTCTGTCAACTATACTCTGATAAATTTAGCTGGAGTGGATCCACAAGAGTGGAGATGAACATTTGAGCCAAATTGAAATTAGAATTGTAACAAAACTAATTGATTAAGAAATTTTATTTTATTCAAATTGTTAATATCAACAAATTAACTAGAAAAAAGTTATTTTTATTTGGCGCAAATGTTTATGCACAAATTCAGTAGAATTGAACCTTGGTTGCTTGGTACAAGTTTTCGAATCATTAGAAAATTATCAAGATGAACTTTTTCCGATTTTTCTACTCGATCTTATCTTAACTACCGTTTATTTTATGTCCTACTCATTCCTTATTCTCACTCGATTAGTATTTTAGATATTCTAAAATTAATATTTTCACTTTTCGTCTACTATATAAAACGAAAGATTTCGAGAAATTATCATTCAACTGTCCAAACCAACAACGAAACAACAACAACAACAACTAAACGAAAACATTTAAAACTTTTCTATTAAAAATGAATCAATTGGTTGTATTCTTTTCTTTGCTCTTGTTGCTTTCTACAACAATTAGTGCTACAAATCACGGTGACGGAGGTCAGAGTAAAATTTATCGAAACCAAGATGTGAGTGGAAAATACAATTTTGTTATGATATCAATGATCCTTGGGGATCATCCAACTACCGACAAGAATCTGGTGATGGTTGGGGTAATGTCCACGGTTCATATGGACTTAAACTTGCCGATGGTCGTCACCGAACTGTTAACTATATTGCCGATAAAAGTGGATTCCGAGTTAAATTGACTCAAACGAACCATCTGTTGACTCAATCGACTCTGCTGATGCCATTTACAATGGTGCTGATCCTTCTGGTCACAGTTACACTAATATTATCTCAGGAAACAAGGAAACCATTACAATCACCATGATGGTTACAATCATGATGGTCGTCATCATGTTGGCTCATGGAACAATGGAAACCAATACCCAAACCAATACAACAATTACAACCAACACCGAAACCAATATCAAAACCAATACCAACATGGTCCATACCACGGACAGAATCACGATTCATGGAATAACAAAGATTCATGGAAACAACAAAACAAACACGACAATTGGGCCAAAAATTAAGTTCCTTTCGTAATAATCTGTCTTCCCCTTCGAAACTCTAATCATTGTCAATCTCCTTCTTCTATTAGTTGCTTAATGTACATTTTATTTATTCCGATTTCTAAGCCTCTTCATTGTCTTTTACAAAAGTATCATTAACATGATCTCTGTAATCTAAATGTTCCCAGGATTAACATTTTTAATTAAATAGCAACATATCTTTATTCAATAACTAGTCTCACATATCTTTTATCCAATTAACGTTGATCGACGAATTAGTCCAAGGAACCAAAGTTTCTCCGATCGATGTCCGGTCGAATGGCTATTGGATAGAAGGCATCATAGCTATTATCTAAAGAGATATATATTACTTTCTTGTGCCTTTATTGATTGGAGACTCCGTTCATTCAACTGCTCGTTATATTGATAGACTATCTGTACAATCACTATCGATGAAAAATTAGCAATAATTTCTATGCTCTTCGTTGTCTCATAACCATCAAAAAGCTTCAATCCATTAAGTGAATCATTAAGATCGGTTAAAGATTGTTGGGATGATCGAATCGATGACTTAACGGTTCCTACATCGACTGGTGATACGATTTCGGCTTCGTACATTCCCTTGGCTGGATTCCAGGTTGTGAAACGAGCTGAAGCTCCCCAGACATCAGGTGATGCCAGGTAACGATATTGTGATGCGGAAGATTTAAGAGCTGAGGTATAGTCGCCTTTTCCAAAGACAATTAATTCACCAACAATTGCTATACGAATGATGTATTTGTCCTTACTGAGTCCCGAAAATTTATTTATTCACCATTAATGTAGATGGTATTCCTTTCCATTGATATTTCCTAAACTTGATTTAAGGCCAATTCATTGATTTTTTGACGAACTGTTGATAAAAAAAACAATAAATAGTAAAACAGAAATTTGTCGCTAAAAAAGCAAGAACATTAAAATTTGCTAAATTAAACTAACCAATTGTTTTGAATAATATTAATAGTACATTTAAATTGTAGCATTAACTTGGCAAACTATTAAAATTAGTTCAATTTGGAAACGAGTTGAAGTTTGAAGTAAATTGCGAATCTCAATTTGAGATTAATCTTCAAAAATCATTTAGGTCCATTGTAATGAGCAGTTTATTTGATTCCTTCAGGTAAAAAAATCGGAACAATTGAGCCCAAAACGAAGGACATCTGAACCTTTAGAAGTACCATAACAATTAAACCAAGATAATGGTTCACCATAATCAAGAGTTGGATTTGGATGCACATAATTCAAGAGCATCTTGAATTGGTTAAAGATGAGAAACCATTCAACAAACAACTAATTCCAATGGAAAAACTCAAAAAAGCCTCATAGAAAAGAGGATAAGATGAATTTAAATAATCAACCAAAGACCAAAATAATTAACCGGTTGAAGAAAACAAAAACTAAGAAAATAGTAAATAAAGAGACCACAAGGAATAAACCGGCTTAGTGTTTCTCTATGGCGTTGGCTGGAAACACTTTAGAAACACATTGAAATGAAAGAGAAATGTTTCACTAACAAATTCGATTAATTGTACTAAAAAACTCTTCTAAATTGTTGAGAAAATTAAATTATTGTTAATTAATCGAAAAAGAAAAGCAATTAAATCAAATTGTTTCTCCATGGTAATGGATTAATAGTCCCCATTCAATTCCGCCATTTTGCTGCTCCCGATCCATCGATTTTCTTATTCTACGCTCCCTCTTCCAGTTTCTTCTATTCTCCCTTAGTCTCCATCCCTTTTCTCTCTCTCTCTTTCCATTACTCATTTTCTCTCTCTTTCTCCTTCTGTCTTGTGTGTTTTTTTCCATGTACAAATTTTTGAATTGATTTTGTTGACAAAAATGTTCTTATTAATTAAATAATCATCTTTTTTTTTCTTCTTATTTAATTGTCAGTCAACTGTAATTATAATCATTCTCTGATCATTTCAATTAATTTAACCTGACCATTGATTTTTATGTTAACATGGAATTGGTTCAAGCTTTTAATGCAGAGGTAAACATAATGTGTAGTCTTATTTTTGGCTGGTGTGTTTTCTTGCCTTTTACTTGGGTGACTTTGTTTCATTTTCATCTTTATTACTCACTGGTGGATTTCCAGCATTCATTTGCTTTATTTTATTCAGATTATTTGTTCTTCTTTGGAACATTTTTTCTACCTTGTTCTTGGGAATGTTGATCTTTCAACTGTCACAAGAAAGTTAGCTGCGTGATACTCTGTTCTTTTCCTACATACTTCTCTCTCTCTCGCTCTTTCTCTGTTTCTCTTTCACTCTCATCTATCCATCTATTTATCTCTTTATCATGATTGTCATCTGGTTAAAAGATTATTCTTTGCTTGTCAAGCCTCGATTCGACTAATTTTTTGTGTTTATTGTTCAATCACAATCAATTCTATGTTACTCATGTTTATTGTTTTTCTTTTTTCTTCTTCTTATTTTCATTTACCTTTTTCCTCTCTACCATTCTAGCTCTCATCGCTCTATGAGGTTAAACCTCCCATCTCTAAGGCAAAGATGAGCCAAATTACAAAAGTTGCCATTAAAGGGATTAAAATGTATAAACACATTGTTCAAAGCGTCGAAAGATTCATAGCAAAGGTATGAAGAATTTAATTCATGGTCATTCGTTTGTATTATTTATCAACTAACTGAAATTTTCTCTTTTTCATGTCTTCGTGTGGAAATTTTTTCTACTTTTATCACTTGTTATCTTTCGATTTTGCGAAAAAAAAATTGTTTCATCCTGTTGGAAATTGGAATATCTCAATCCAGTGTCGACCGGAATACAAAATACCCGGTTTATATGTGATCGACTCAATTGTCCGCCAATCAAGGCACCAATTTGGAGCTGAGAAAGATGTTTTCGGCCCAAGATTTACTAGAAATTTTAACCAAACATTTCAAAACCTTTTTTTAACTTGTCCACAAGAAGACAAGGTATTACACATATACATTACCTTTAATCTTAATTTTCAAGATTCATCTTCGATTCTGTTAAATTGGTCAAATTTATGCAGATCGAGATTCGATATCATTGAAATTTCTGTGAGAAATATCTTTATCTCTCATCAATACCCATCGATTTCAGTTATTTGTATAATTTACCAAATTAGGCAAAGTGCTTATTAGGTTTTAATGATTATTCTTTCTATTCTCTCTACAATAGCCAAAGATTGTGCGGGTATTGAACCTTTGGCAACGGAATAATGTATTTTCTAGTGAGATTATCCAACCTCTACTAGATATGGCTAATCCAAACGCAAATTTAGGACAAATTAAGTATGAAGGTTCGCCTTCAGAAAGTGTTAACAACGATCTACCAAGTGGTAGTAATAAAGCTGACTCTGATACAAATTTGGTGTTGAGTTTACACAAATTGGCAACTACATTAGGACTTGTCAACAATTCCAATAATGGTTCCAGTATCGGCGGGTCATCTGCTGGTGTTGTTGATTCTGGAGGTTCACAACAAAACGCCGTACGATTTGATAAGAAACTGTTAGATTTTGATTATAGTGAAGATGAAGATGACGATAAAGTGAAACTCCAACTGAAGCTGAGCCACCAACAAGTGTTGCCTTAAACAATGAAGATGCCAATGCTAATCCCCTTGCCCTGAGTATGGCTCAAAACTTATTATCCAATCCAGAGCTTCTTAAGCGTTTACAACAAATGCAACAAAACATTCAACAACACCAGGATAATAATTCTCAGATAAATAGTGGAAACGATCGAGATATATCGGACTCTTCCTTCATTTCATCAATCATCGATTCTAAACCAGCTTTTAGTTCACATCATGAGATCGATTCAAGTCATACCGATAACAATGCACCTAATAGAGATACTATGCAATCGGAGAAAGTTCCAACTGATACCTTCACTTACCCTCAAAATGTTATAAATCGTTTAAATACCCGGTTAGATCCTGTCATTTCTAGTGGACCTTTAGTTTATAATGAAGAGCCCGCTCCCTATCAATCCCGAATGGATCGAAACTATTCAAATGATAACAAACGTCATTACGATTATAATGGTCCAGAAAGAGATAATGATATGAATGCAAGATCTCGTTCACGGTCACCTCGTCGAAATTCAAGATTTCAAAGGTCTAGTTACCGGGACAAAGATGAAAGAGTTAAACGAAGCCGGTCTCGTTCTCCTTGGAGATCATCTAATGATAGTAGGAGAAACTATGAATCTCGTTCACCACGAGGTGGCCGAAGAGGCGATCGAATTAGTTTGTCACCTGATAGTAAAGAAAGAGAAAAAGAACGAGAAAAGGAAAGGGAAAGACGGCGACGAGGGTTACCACAAATTAGAAAAGGTTTTCTTACAATTTGTAGCACAACTTTATGGTTAGGTCATGTTCCAAAGTTAGTATCAGAAGCCGATATTTCCAATACTTTTGGAGAGTTCGGAACTATCAACAGTATCGATGTAAGTAATTCTTATCTCATTTGAAATACTTTTTTTTTCGAGAAAATTATGAAAATTAATGTCAATTCTTTTTTTCCCTTCAGCTCATCCCTCCCAGAGGTTGTGGATATGTTTGTATGAATCGTAGACAAGATGCTTACAGAGCATTGAATCAATTAAAAAATTTTAAACTTCATGGTAGCACTATCAAGGTTAGTGTGTATTTGTTTATTGATTTTCCGATGACCGAATTTCATCAACTTTTCTTTTAATTAGATGGCTTGGGCTCCCGGCAAAGGCATGAAAGGCAAAGAGTATAAAGATTGTTGGGATGTTGAGCTTGGCGCAAGTTACATTCCCTATGACAAACTTGATGATAATGTCGATATTGACTTGCTCGAAGATGGTGGTATGATCGATGAAGATACTGTACCAGAAAAATTGAAAGGTAAGTGTCAGAATTTGATGTTAAATTTTGATTAACTTTTGAAAAATTGAAACATAAATTATTTTTATTTAAAAATTTCACAGAAATTAGAAATCGAAAAGCCAAAGAAAACGAGGAACGAATGATCCAAGTAGCAATGCTCACTCAACCATCGTTAATACCTGTGCCTTCAATGGTATCAGTTTCAACGCCGGTCCCAGCAGTTCCACCTACAGCCCCTCCATTTAGCATACCACCTCCTTCAGGTATACCGCCTCCTTCCAGTATGCCACCCCCGGGTTTGCCACCTCCATCGGGTATTCCTCCACCCGGTATACCTCCTCCATCAGGTTTACCACCTCCATCAGGCATGCCACCACCAGGCATGCCTCCTCCAGGTATGCCTCCTCCATCAGGTATGCCGGCTCCATTTGGAATGCCTCCTCCAGGTATACCACCGCCGTCGGGTATACCGCCTCCTTCTGGTAAGCTTTAGTCTATTTACTCTACTTTTCACCTTTGTCTCTGATTTTAATGTCCAAATTTATCTCTCAAAGGTCTCGTTCCACCAGCTATGACACAACAACCTGTACCGACTTCGATGGCGCAGTCAGTTCTACCTGTTGGAATTCCACCACCACCACCACCACCTCAACCATTCGTTATTCCAGGTTCAACTAGTGTTCCTTTACGACCAATAATTTCCAATAATTATCGTCATAATTACTATAATATTCATATCAAATAACAATAACAATCATAATTAAATCTTTTATTACTTTTGAAACAATTTCAAAAATTGTAGCAATTAAAAGCAACTTAATTAACATACCATGAATCTAATTAAATTAAGCTCCGATAGATTAATTTAATGTCTCATAGATTCAAATCAAACTTTAATCCAATGATAATTTCAATCAATTAAGTTTTCTTTTTCTTCTAAAAACAAAACTCAATTGCGAAATCATTTAACTCCAAATTGATTTCACCTTTATAACGTGTTGTTGATTAATAATAATTATTAATTTAGAAATTATTTATTAAATCAACTGATAATTAGAAACCAATCAAATATTTCAAATATACTACTTTAAAGTGTATCTGAAAAAGTTGAAAACAAAATGATGGAAATTAAATTTCAATCAAAATAAAAGCATTTTGATTCTTGATAATATCGATCATTAATCAGCTTAATTGTTACCACAATTTCATCCATCCAATCAGTTAATTAGACAGAGACAAGAAAAAGAGACGAAATTAATCAATAAAATGAAGTTTCTCCCATTCTGTAGATGGCCTTACCTAGAATATCAAATTATCATCTCGACATTAGTTTCTCTCTCTCTCTCTCTTTCTTTCTCTCTTTCTCTTTGTCTCTCTAATTTTCATCCCTTTCTCTCTCTCTCTCTCACCATGATGATGATCATCTCTCTTCCTCCTTCCATAAAGTTGTTGTCACCAATTCCGAGGAAACATATGTTTTAATTATTATCAGAGTTTCTCATCCAAAATAAATTCTTTTTTTCTTATTCTTTCAATTGAGTTTCTCTTTCAGTGTGAACCTTTTCTTCCTGTTCTTGATTCCATAGACTCTCTTAGTAATATTTTCCTATGTTAGTCTTTGGTTCTTTGACTGTGTCCACCTCGATTCTCAATTAGATGAACCGTTATAATTTATAAATCGTTTTCTCTTTTTCTTTTTCATCAAATAGTGAAAATTAAGGATTAACCATGATTTTGTTCTGGTGACAATTAACAACCTAAATTACCATTGGAATAATTAAAGATCAATTAATTGCTGCTTCTTTTCACCATAGACAATGATTGCTTTTCATCTGCTGGTCAATTTTGTACTTCCCAATGTAAAATAATTCAGGTATGTTATTGTTACCTTGATATTAACTGAAAACCACTGGTCATTATTGTATTGCTTTTTTTTATAATACTTAATCTTAATTGAAATACTCAATTAGTTTGATTCAAACCCCTTGCTGATTGATTGGAAATGACAATCAACAATTGGGTTACAATTCCCTATGTTGAAGTAAAACGATTTCTCTTGTTAAATAGTAATCAAAAATTTCTTTCATCTCCTTAATCATTTATTCTTGATTGAGAATTAAATGTTTACCTGTTTCATTGTTTTCTCAATGATTAACTTTAATTACTATTAACTTCATCTCCTGTTTCTCTCATTAATTTCATCTTCCTTTTAACTTGTTTATCTTCTTGTCTATCTTTTTATCTTCCCCTGCAACAGGTATCTACTATTGACAAGGTTAATTTTGACATTGTATCAACCTAATTGGAGTATAAAGGGACCAATAAACAGTGACAATCAATAAAATACAAAACAATCAACTAATAAACGAAGAGATAAAAAGAGAATAGTGAAAACGAATCAAAAAATTGCCAAAAAAATCACTTCAACTGCCAACACTTGACAATACTTACTCGATTGATTGTTGTTACTTTTTTTACTCCATCTTATTTGTCAATATTATCAATTTGAGTGATCAAAATCAAGGCCTGATATTAAAAGAATCGATTGGTTAATGATGACCGGAAAAAATCAACTTCCCAATCATAGCCCTTCGGCTCCTGATTATGATTATTTGATTAAATTTTTGTCTCTTGGTGATTCGGGAGTGGGTAAGACAAGTTTCCTTTACCAATATACTGATGGTTCATTTGATGGTAAATTTATATCAACCGTTGGAATTGATTTCAGGGAGAAAAGAGTTGTAAGTTAATTGCTTGTTTTAATCATAGTTACGATTGTTTTCTTAACCAATGTAACATTAGTTAATCAATTGTTTCAATTTTCTTAATCAGGTTTATAAGCCACAAAATTTAGACGGAGTTTCAAGGAGAAGTCAACGGATTCACCTTCAACTATGGGACACTGCAGGTCAAGAAAGGTTTGTAATGAAAGGAAAACAATTAACTTGATAAAATTTTGATTCTAATTGTGAAAAATTTACTATCAATCAACAGATTTCGTAGTTTAACAACGGCTTTTTTTCGTGATGCAATGGGCTTCATTTTGATCTTCGATATAACAAGTGAACAATCATTTATCAATATTCGTGGTTGGTTAGATCAATTAAAGACTCATGCTTATTGTAACGATCCCGATGTAATACTTTGTGGTAATAAGGTTGATCTATTTGAGAAACGAGTTGTTTCCGAGGAACGAGCTAAACAAGAGGCACAAAAATATGGGTGAGCAATTAAGTCTCAACAATTAAAACTAATCACTTTCAATAGAAACTTTTTCATTGAATAAATAGTGATCATTTGTATTCACATTAACTGTTATTATTTTATGACAGATGGAAAACATTATAAGGATAAGTTAGTTCAGTGAGACTCAAATCAAACAATAGCTCATCAAAGTTAATTAATTACAGTGTTAACCCATTTGATTAATACACTTGATCATCATCAAAACAATATTTCAATTGGAGTAGCAATTTAAACACTTTCATGGTGAAAGCTACTATGTTAATCAACAATTTGACTGATTGTCCATTATTTTCAAACAAAAAATTAACTCAGCAATTGTTGCCTTAAGCTTCGAGTGTTAATTTAGTCTTAATTGTTTAATTGTTGGCTGTTATTTGTATCAATAGGCTTCCTTATTTCGAAACCAGTGCCGCGACTGGTTTGAATGTGGCCAAAGCGATCGACACCTTATTAGATCTTGTTATGGTTCGGATGCAACGAGTGGTCGAAAGTAGTTTATTCCTGTCAACACGGGCGCTGACGGGAAATTGCGGGTCGACCTTAAAATTGGAAGAGGACGACGAATCCAAATCTAAATCATCTTGTTCTTCGTGTTGATTAACCTGGTTCTTGGTGCCTTGAACAATTTAATTTGATCACTTTTATCATCATCATACATCTTAAGTGGTCAATTTAAAACTCCGACAATAATATAAACAGAAAAAGTTAAACCATAAACACAAATCGTATTTAATTATTGGATTAATTTTCTCTATCGACAAAAATAAATGGAAATCAAACAAATCAACATGGACCAAATGATCGTGATTTTTAATTACAAAAATCAAAACACAATTAACATTCTTCATCAACTATATTGATTGTAATCATTTCTAATATTTAAAATGATCAGTTGATTGATATGATTATAATCATTGACTTTTGAACAAATCTGTTAATCAAATAATGGCCTCAAATTTTAAGACATTTCATTCAAATCAAATCAAATCAAATCAAATTAAATCAGTTTAATTACCTATCAAGAGTTATCAAGTCAATCAAATTTAATCAACTGGTCTAAATGGTGAACTTGATTTGATTAAATTAATTGTTTCTCCATCTCGTTGACAGTTAAATTTTTTCCCCTTTCAAATTTATTTCTAGTCCAAAATGTGAATCAATTAATTAATCACAGAGAAATTTACTAATGACTAAATGAATTATTATTCTGTATATAAATAAAGTCAATTAATTGAACAAATTGATTTAATTGTTTTCAGTTTTCTGTTGTGATTGTTAAGTTAAATTGATAACAATCAGCTAACAATTAGTTGTAATTAACAAACTTCCGTTAGTTTGCCTTCAAATAGGTAATTCAGTTACTTAATCAATTAACTTTCACCTTTACCGTTTTCACTTGTGATTAACGACAATTACGTGCACCAATTATCAATAGAATCTTAATTAGTTGATTAGTTAATTAAAACAAGTTATGGTTCAATTGAATGAATTGAGTTGATTTGTAACTGACAAGTTTGATTGTTTCGATTATTCTGGAAGTTAAGCACTTATTACAATCTAAAATTTTTATTGTATTATTTTGTATATTTTTAACTACTGAAAGTGATTAAGAAGATTGAGACAATTTAAATTATAGCTTTAAAAGGAAATTTGAGTGAAAAATAAATGTTCTAGGCTCTTTCGAATTCGTGAAAAGTGCTTTTTGTCGAATTTTGAGTTTAAGTTCGAATTTTCGAAAACTCAGAGAATTTTTCGAAAAAACTTAGGCTCACATATAAAATTAGAACCCTTTTAAATTTGAATACTGAAAAAAAATTGAAATCAGATCAGTTTTCTGGCAATTATTTAATTATAAATTCACCTAACTCTGCGTGGTCCAACCTATTATGTAAATTGATTGATTAAAGACTCAACAGTGAAATTGAATCAGAATTAGATTCAAATGTAATTAGATTGAGTCATGCTAGGGAATAGAAAGAAGGTGTGATGTAGAGAGAAAATCGAAAAGGCGATTGTTACGGTTGCATCGGCAGAGAAAAAAGTTACCTGAGTTCCGAATGGAGACCAGTTGATGATCTTCCATCCTCTTCTCTTTCTCTGTTTCGTATTCTTTCTCAATTTTGTATTAATTTCCAATAGATTATTGACAATTTAACTTTTCTTCGACTAATCATCAACCAAATCATCAAATTTCTTCGTTGTTTTTTTTACTCGATTCTCATTTTATCTGATTATAAATTGTTGGCTTTAATTTGGAAGCCATGTTAAGACGACAATTAATCCTCTATTAATTTGAATAGATTATTTTGATAACCAATAGTTTCAAAGTAATTTAATCACATCCAATCAATGGACTGATCTCAGGTTTAGTCTCAAATTGCTCAAGCATAATAATCAAATATGATCAAGGGATTTCTGAGCAATTGTTAAGTTGATGGATTGATAACTTTTTTTTTGAAAAATACTTAATTAGTGATTTATTGTTTTTTGAGTTTTTTGGGCTTGATGAATTTAAAAAGTATCTTAAATAAAGGGATTTGATCCATCATTGCAATGGCATTCGGTTCATTACAATAGATTATGATTGAGATTAAAAAGAAAAGTAATCCACCAAAGATTACATGGATTATCGAGTCAGTCCAATTGGAACAGCATAAAGTTGTCTAGAATAGCGGAAATTAAGAATAGAAATTAATTTGATTGATTGATTTTTTCTAAAAGAATAATTTGAGCTAAATTACCTCTGATAATCGAGTTAATCCAAAAATAATACCGCTTGCGGCAAGAACTTTGCGGTGTGGAAAAATTCCCACCAGCGGGTTCTCTTGTTTTTGACTTAGTACGCATTCGATGATGAATTTGAAGCTGAAATGATTTAGAGAGAGAGAGAGAGAGAGAGAGAGAATTAGATTTAGAAATTATGAGGATCGTAATTAGAAAATATTTTTTCTTTCAATTCACCTGAAAATTATACGACAAATCATATTGATACAATTTGCAAGGATTAAACCAGTTGCACCGATAATTGATGTAGTAGATGCAATGATTAAATAAACGACTGAAAATCCAATTAGCCAAACATTAAATCTATCAATTTGATCCTTAGACATCACAGCGAAGGTAAAAGTTTCACTAACACCGTTGATTGCTATTAAATAAATGTAGAAACAGTGACAACGCATCAATGTTATGGCCAAACCTCGACCAAGGTGTTTGTCATTGTAAATTTTCAACGCCAATTGTGAGTAGTTGAATCCAAAAACAAAGATAATTAAGCCACAAAGGGACATCAATTTAAACAAATCTCTCAGTGTGTCCATAGCAATTTTGTACTTTTTACGATCTTGTTTTGCGTGTTTTCCTCGTACAATCAGTTTACCGAAAAGTATATAAGCACTTTCCTCGATTGGCTGGAAAATGAAACGGGCAGCAAGAGATCCTAAATTGTTGACAATATCGAAAATTCCTTGTTCTTCAAAGGTCATTGGATTAAGAAACGTCATGATGAACTTTTCTCCTTCAGTGAGAAATTGTTTGATGATTGTTTGTGAAAAGAAGCTAAAATTTAGTTTAAGAAGATTTGAATCAATGAGAGGCTGTAAAAGGAGAAAATAGAAAATTAAAAATAACTCAGAATATTAAATTAATAGAAATCAATTACCTGAGCATTTCGATCGGGAAAGTAATGACTATAAGGCAGATCAAGATTGAGCTTGAAGGCAAAGTAAGTGTGATACATGAATGTCAACGCAATAGACGAAATTAAAAGGGAAAATAGAAAAATTATCACAGCACTAGAGGGATAACTTTGGACGAAAAGAGCCATAACAAAGCATCTTATGATCAGCGAAATGGCTTCGATGTTGATCCTAATCTTGACGTGATTCTGAAGTTGACAATAAATAAACATTGGCTCTGAGATCATTTCGATGGCAACAATGATGGGCATGAAAAGAACAGCAAAACGGTATCCAAAAGCTTGATCATCATCTGGTTGCTCAACCCAATTTAACCAAATATAAGAAAGACCATAGCCAAAAATAAACGTTGTGATGATACTAAAAATAGAAGAGGAAAAAAGACAATAAGAACGAGAGCAAAAGATGATGAGTTGTAATTAGAGATAATAATGGAAAAAAAGGGTTCATCATGGAAGAGTAAAAAATCTTGAGAAGATTTTAGAAAAATTTAGCAAATTAAGTGAATAACAGACTAACTTTAACCAAATTAAATTAACTAGAGCGGGCCAACGATGTGATTTAGCTTCACTTATGCAAACCCTTCTCATCGGTTCCCGGCTGATAAATTGTGTTGTTGTGTAAAGTAAAAGTAGCCTAACATTGATTACACCCAAAGTGTAAGCCGAAATATATCGGAGAATATAAATATTCAAAATGAACGTTAAAATACGTGTAGAAATCTGTAAATAGATAAAAAAAATTAGAGCACAAGAGACAATTAATATGAAATGTTTATGTTAGCAAAGAAAAGTGAATAAAATAAATCACCTGAAAGACGATGTTAAAAGATGCATGTCTCATAGCATCCGAGACCAGAGTAGAACTCATTTCCAAGTCACACTAATAACAAAAGTTATTACTAAAAAAAGAATAACAATCACATGAATATAATTAATTTAATTAACTAAAACAAAGAGTAACAAAAAATTTAATCACAATCACAACAAAAATAAAAAAAGAATCTGAGTTTCAGTGAATATAAAAAAGGCCACCAGATGGAGCCACCACCAAGAAGAAAAGTAAACAAATAAAAATTGGTAACTAAGGTTTTCATTTATTTGTTACAATTGAACGAGTGGAAATCTATTTAATTTATTGATTACTGATTAGCGTAATTGCTTTACGTTTCAATTGTTTTAGTGTTTTAAAGTATTTTCTTTTCTCTTTTGATGATGTCAACTTGTTTTGAGAGAAAATGTCCATTGACTTAGGTTCGGCCGAGAAATTCATTCACATTAAGCCTCGAGAAAATATATTTCGTGAGTATCGAGACCCAACGACAAACAAATTTGTTACTCTTTCAGCAAATGATTTCATCAAAATTTGGAAACATTATGACAATGATGGTAAGTAGATTTTACTTTAATTACCCTTGATAACAACTAATTCCCTTGTAAATTGTTGATAAAATTCAATTAGCTATTCTATTCTATTCATCTCAATCATCATCAATGGTGAATAATATTATTATTGTGATGATTCAATGATTTTGTTTTGTTTCTATTTTGTTTTTCTCATGACGATATTATTTTACTATTTACTTACAAATAGATTTCAAGTGTTACTTTCGATCTTATCGAGAATTAATTTTTCAATAACACTCATTGATTGATATAAATCTTGTTATTCTATTGTTATCACTTTTCTTTTCTATTGTGTTTTCCTTTAGGAAATGGTCACATTGAAGGACAAGAATTGGATGATTTTATAATCGACCTTCTTGCCAGTATCATTCCATCAAAATCCATACAAAATATATCGAAATTGTTTTTCGAAAACTTCAAGGCTTCTTTCATGAGAGCTTATGATGATAATGGAAATGGCCGTTTAGAAGTTAAAGAATTAGCTCAATTGGTTCCATTGGAAAATTTTCCATCATATTTGATGGCAGCAATCACCTAAAGTCGAGCGTCTATTTCATGAAAGTAAATTACTAAATTAACTTTTAAGATACATGATAATCTCATAATCTTAATTGTTTCTATTTTCTTTTCTATCCCTTGTCCATTATCGTAGCTCTGGAAAAAGTATGATGTAGATAAAAGTGGCTCGATTGACGCTTCAGAGTTCAGTGTGAGTATCAATGGCTAATTAGTGTGTTAATTATGTTCTAATTGTTATGATATCGAATCTCTTTAACTACTATTCACTTTTCGTAGAGTTTATTGCGAGACTTTTATGCTAAAGTGCGAAAGAAGAACATCAAACCGGAAGAACTACAAGAAATCGCTGATATTGTTTTGGAAATTTTCGATTCCAATAAAGACGGTAAATTGCAGATCGGTGAATTAGCCAAGTGAGTTTTCGAATTAACAATTAACTACCAAACTGTTTCTTTTTTCTCTTCTACATGAATTTCAATTTGTTCAATTTCTATCTTAACTTTCAATCAAATTTCTTTTATTCTGTTTGTTAATCATTTTCTCTTCTTCTTTGTTTACCTTATAGATTATTTCCAGTTGAATCAAATTATCTGAAAAGGATAAAATTAATGAAGAGTAAAAAGATTAAATCAAGTGTAATTAATCGTATCTTCAAAAAATATGATATTGTAAGTAATATAATGTTTTTCGTGAGGAAAAGTTATAACAATAATCAATGTTAATTACCCTTATTATTTACCCGATCAGTATATAAGTTGTTTGACAAGTTCTACTATTAGTTTATCACTGGTCAGAACTGACGTACAATCCAAGGTCAGTTAAACCTTGTGGTTACTAAATAGCATGAAAATGAGAAGAGGAAAAAATCCTCATCAGATATAATTGAATAATCTTATTAGTTTTTTTTTCTATTAATATCTTCATCTTTTTGAGTCTGTCAACTTTTCTGTTGTCTAATTTTATTTATCTCTCTCTCTCTCTCTCTCTCTCTCTCTCTCTCTCTCTCTCTCTAGGATGGAAATGGTCAAATCGAGAATGAAGAACTCGAAGGTTTCTTGAAAGATCTGGTGGAATTACAAACTGACGTGAGTCTTTTCAATCGAGGGAAATGACAAGAACTTTTGATCATTTTGAAAATTCGATTTTAATCCTTCAATTTATGTTCTCTGATTGTTGGAATTGTTTTTTCTTCTCTCTTTCTTTCTCTCACTATTTCCTAGGAATATGAGTTGGGTCAAATTGAAGTTGTTAAGAAACTGGTTTTAAGAAGCTGTGATATGGACAGAGATGGAAGAATATCAAAAAAAGAGTTGATTGTTATCCTTAATTCACTTGTTGCAGATAAAAAAGATCCCAAAAGACGACGGAATATATTACTTTGTTCCTGAGATCGGCCAATATGACAGAGAAACACGATTAATGTTATATTAACATTGTACAGACACAAATTGATTTGCAATATTTTTAATCTTAAAATTGACATCCTTTATGGTCAGTTGGTGAGAATCAATTATTATACAGGTAATAAACATGTTGACTGGTCCATGAAGGCGGATTGTTCAGGTATCATGATGGAATCTATTTATAAATATTTACAAGGAGAAAGTCAAATTTTGTGAAAGAGCAAAACTTGAATCATTTATCCTGCTTGGCTTTGATCATTTCTTTAAATTGTGATAAAATCTTATTTTCACGTTTCGCACGCTCATCACGATTAAACATGGCCAAGGCTCGTTTCTCGTCGGCGCTGTAGATTTGGTTTTCTTTTCTCAACCGAACGGCTTCCATTCTACGATGACGAGAACCACTCATCACATAACCAACATCTTCATACGCTTCGATTTGATCACTGGTTAAACCGATTTCTCCTCTTCTGGGAATCCTTTTACCTTCGGCCACAAAAGCAGCCATAGCCGCTCCTTCACCGGGTAAAAGAGCCCGACCCAATTCGCGTACATTAAGTGCAACCGATCCTTTGGGTGATGGACCAATTTGTGAATCATCTGAATCCTGTGAACCATCACCTTCTTTCAGCTTCTGTTTTTCCATCATTTCTTCAAGAAATTCTCGTTCTTCATCATACTGACCAACTGGTTTCAATTCTTTCTCTCTATCAACATCACTATCTTCCGATCTGCTGCTAACCTCACTATCACTGCTACTACTGGTCCGTTTTCGTTTCTTTGATCGATGTTTATGTTTATGGCTTTTCTTTGACTTCTTTGACTTCTTTGATTTATGTTTGTGTTTTTTTTCTGTATAAAAACAAAAGAAGACAAATGAATAAATAATACGAAACAAAATCAAATTGTTAGACATAGAATTTAACTTGAGTACACTTACCTTTCTTCCGACTTTTTTTACTCTTTTTAGCCTTTAAATCAATCTCACTCTCACTTGATTGTGAATTGTCAACTTTACGTTTAGATCCAGTTGGTTGATCAATTTTTCTTTCTTCTTCATCATCATCACTATCATCGATCGGCTTTTTCGGTGATGAATCCCAAACATCTAAAACTCCACGAATTGCCAATTCCTCCCTTTGACGACGTCTTGAAGCAAAATAATCATCTCTCTGATCCATAATTCCAACACAATTTAATTCAAAATAATTTGATTAACCAGTGAGAAACAAATAAACAAACAATCATTTCACCCAAAAAATGAAAACACTTCGGATCCGAAGGACTCAAAACAAGAGATCCGATATTCCGGTCGAGGGGGAAAATATTTTACTCTCCCCCTTTCTTTTCGTCATCTTGATTAATCAAAAAGTGAAACAATTAAAAAACAATCAACTGTATGATTGAGATTGAAGATCAAAGTGAAGATGATGATCATCATAAATCAATCGATTATTTATTTAGAAATTGAATCAATAAAAGCGAAAATAATTCTCGAGAGTTAATTGTAATTATTTTCGACTTTTTTTTTATAACAATTATGATTAAGTACAAAAAGATTGATGCAAAAAATATACAAGATTCATAACAATTGATTAAAATAGATATTTTTTTTTGGAAAATTGATAATCTCGAGGAAGAACATATTTTTACGTTAACTTGTTGATTAGATGGCAACTCTTATTTCTAATTAATTAGAGAGAGAAGTCTAATTAAAAAGTAGAATCTGAATAAAAGAGATGCTTAATGTTTATCATCATAACTGTTATTGCTTCTGCTGGAATTGTCCAAAGATTATATCATTAATAAAATTATCGACTTTGTGCTCGAATAATTATGATCATGAGATTTTTGTCTTCTCAATTGTTTCCAATAATTTGTAATAATTTAAGAGATTTATAGAGATTTAAACAGTTACAGCAGCTCGTTCACGACGTCGTATCCGTAAGCACCGAGGACAAGGTCTTTTTCCCGATTCGGTGATGAAACATGAGATATGGAAAACGGCCTTACAATTATCACATCGATAAGTTACACTGGTATCAAAGGGATAAATAATTTGCGGTGATTTACAAATTTCACAAATGAAACCTTTCTGACTACACAGGACACAAGAGAGAACGTGTTTCCGAGCAAATTGAATGGTTTTTCGTAATAAATTATTGAGAGATGTTCCCGATTGAATCTGATGATGAGAATAGAGAAGAAACAATTTCAATTAGATTATCATAAACATTGTGATCAACATGAAGGAGAAAATAATTATTCATGCATATCTTGTGTTGTCATTAGATTGATAGTCAATAAACTTTGATTGTTTTTCGTTGTTCGATTGTTCAATTGATTACCTGGAGTAAATCAGCCATCGAGTAAAGGTGAATATGTTCATAAAGATGATCTCTAGGCCATAGAATCCTCCTCAATCCGGTGGCAACTTGCTCTTTACAGGTAAATAGATAAGCATGAAGATAGAATAGTTGAGTTCTTAAATCAAGAATTTCTTGTAATTCTTTGATCATTTTATAAAGAATCGAAGCGGAAACTTTAATATCGATTAAAGGTTCACTTTCAATGAGTTGTAAACGTTTTTTGTTTCGATTGGCAACCGGATATTTCTTAAAATCCCAATTGTTTACAATTCGCGCTGGAATAGTCCATTTTTCATCGGCATGACATTCGGTACAATAATTGAAACCATCAAATTCACAGACACGAAATTTACCATAAATCATTCCAATAGGTCTACCACATGAGTAACATTTATAATCTTGTTCATCAAGACCAACATGATTAGCAATTCTGGTTAAATGTAATAGGAATTCTTGAGTCTCAGGTTCCTGACTATTTAAAACCATAGTTTTCGGGATTATCTCAAAATCATTTCCGCCCAATGAGGTTATGGGTGAAGCTAATGTACCATGAGTTCCACTCCCACCAATCGGATTACTCGCTCTTCCAGACTCAGATTTTGAGGATACACTTTTCTTCCTCCTGAATAAACTTAATCCCCTTGAACCACCGCTACTACGCCTACCACTTATGGATGGAGTGGGAGATCTTTCTGATTCATTGCTCATAACACTGCGATTATCAGCATCTGATGGAGGAGCAAAGATAAACTCTTTGATATCGGGAGTAGACGAGAGCATAGCATTTGTTGATATGCTGTATAAAAGACTCTCATATGGCTCTTCTTCATGATCACCCGGTGGGGATGTAGACCAACCACCCTTGTTGGTTATACTATTACCACCGAGAGACGTTGAATCAGAATTTGTTGATAAACGTGATGAACTTGCTTCTCCAGCATTAGATGAGTTGGATAAATTACTTTTCTTGATTTTTACACTTTTACTTGCTTCAGGAGGCATTGATTTAACATTGGAACCTTCATTTGTATTGTCTTTGTGTTTCTCTTTCAAGGTTAATCCTTCAAGTTTAGAGGTAGATTCAATTAAACTAGAATGTGATCCAGGAGAGTTAGAAATCTAAAGGATAGGGGAAAAAAAGACAATTTAAGTGAAAGTAATTGAATAGAATGGATCAATTATGGTTAATCGCTCACCTTTTTAGTAGTTGATTGAGTAATATCGTCTTCTTTAACATTGGACTGATTAACTTTGACTTGAGTTGTTTGACTTGATGATCCATCTTCATCTGTTTGAGTAATTAGGACTGAGATATTAGTTGAAGGTTCTGTTGAGTTTGGTCTAGAATTAGATTCAGATTTTGTATCATCATTTTGAGTTGATTCTTTTGACCTTTCAGATGATTTACCAGCTACTTCGGACAATCCATTGTCCCAACGATTTAAAACCCTTTTTCGTATCAATTCTTTACGTTTCACAATCGTAGGTCCAACTTTCTTATCTCCTATTGTCGCTAGTGCATCGACAGCGGCAACAACGGGCTCAGTATCTTGTACAGTTATACCAATTAACTTGAGTGTATCACAGGTCCAATTGTTTAACAGTGAATGATCATAATTAAGTTGAAAGGTCGCTAATTTAAGAGGTCCCATAAGGTCACGAAGACAATCCATATGTTCCTTGTCTCTTAAATAAGCTGATGGACGATAAAAACCATGTAACAAGGAAGTGTCATTAATTAAGGCTTCAAGGTAACTCTGAAGAAGACCATCATTAAGAGTTAATCTTAACCATGCTCGACATCGGCCAATATCTGTACGAATGTTGTTCAATTGTCCCAAACTCTCTGAGACTTGATTATGACTTAGAATTAAAATAACTGACCAGAAATCTAATTTATATTCTGTTTGATTATTGGTATCTTTGGATAAAGATTTACCCATCATACGGTTTAGCAAAGGTTTTCCTTTAAGACCATGAAGAAATGTTGCTTCGAGACAATTAACAAGTGAATTAACCGCTGGACTACTAACTTCGGTGATTATCTTACTATCAGAGATTCCGGTGGTTGTTGATATACCAGAATCACCACCAGCACCACCAGAGAGATCATCTTGTCCATAAACATCCTGAAGTAATTGTCTGATATAAAAACCAATTCTATTCTTAAGATTACTTTTCAGGTAAACATCTTTGGCAAATTCTTCCACAGTTGATCCACCGGAAGCAAGTAACCAAAATGTATCCATTTTATCAATTATCCTTTTCCTTTAATTGTTTCCCAAACAATTGGAATCAAACATCCGGTTGGACGAGAAAAAACAAAACAAATGAGATCGATGAGAGAGAAAAAAAATGATTAAACAACTGAATTAGAAGTGAAATAAAATAAACAAGAGTAAAGAATTAACCAAATACACTAATGGAAAAAAAAGAAATGGAATTTGTAGATTTAATTAGCAAAAATTAGAAGAAAAAATCTCTTCGCAATTGAAATAAAGGTAAACATGATTGAGAGAGAAAACATATGACAGAATATGAAGAGAAAACAGTTGAGAGAGAAGAGAGAGAGAAACAAAACAAACTGTTGATCGAATGGCGGTTCAGTTGAAGTATTAGAATAGAATTTTAATTTTCTGTTTTCATTGTTTATTCTAACAATTAATTGGAACAATTAGAACAGAAATTAATTGGATTCGTTTTTTTCTCACAAAGTGTCCAACTTGATACTCTTCGAGTGATTCAGAGTTTTCCTTGCGAATTCAATTGTTCATATCGATCTAATTTTCCATCTTTTTCTTTGATTAGTTAATTGAGATGAAAAGAAGATCAAATTAATTTGTTTCTATTTTCAATTAAATTGTTGGAACTATTATCATGTGGTTACGATGGTTTTCATGGAAATGAGAGAGATGGAGAAATGAAAAAAGGATTAATTTATAATCCAAGGAGCTTTTGTCTTAATTGGATTAATTAAACACTTTAATTGAGATTTTAGGAATTGAAGATTTATAATTTTCTTTAATCTAATTGTTTTGTAGAGATTGAAAAGAGAAACAGAATCTTGATTAAAACTCTTATAGTGATTAACTTTCATATGGAATAGTTTTTATCTCTAATTATATTCTAATCAAAAGTCATCATCTGCAATTTTTGAACAATTTAACAAAATAATCTTTAATTTATTAATTTAGTTTAATCAAACTGGATTTCGAATTGAAAATCTCAAATTGTCTTAAACTTCACTCAAAAACCAATCAACTCAAATGTCAATGAAATCATTAAGTAGATAAGTTTCCTTAGTAATCTTCAAGAAAATCATAAGATAATGATAATTTGATTTGGAAAAAAAATAATCAACAATTAAAATCAGCGATTAAACAATTAAATCAATTGAATTGATTAATGGAAAATGTCACTTGGGTTAATCGCCATTCCAGTAGATGTCGCCAGCAGATGATCCATATGTTTCTTTTATTAATTGAATTTTCATTCATTGATCAACTTTACTCATTATAGTAAACATCTGATTTTTTAAGGTTTTGTTTTTATTTTTCTAATTTAATATTGTTAATTTATAAATCGTTGATTAAATGGTCATGAATCCGCCGCTTCCAACAAAGAAAATTAAAACCGCCAATGGGTAAGTTTGTCTTGGAATATTTCAAATGTTTTTCTTTTGCTGTTTCTCTCCCGCAAAATGTTGATATTGTTTTTTCATTTTCTTTTTCTTCTCTGTCTTTTTTTTTGTGTTCTTTTTTACTTTGTTAGGAGAATTGTTCCAATTATCAGGCAACCAGTGACAGTAATCAAATCTCAGCCGGGAAGTAAATCAAAGCAAGACTTGAAACATGGTCCATCCATTAAACCGCAACAAATTTTCTGGCAAAAACGTTTGGAAGGGTTAAGAGCGACTAATCTCAATTCTGAGTTTGTCGAGAGTTTTGATTTACCCAAAAATATGAAACCAGTTGGACCCAATGTTGGTTCTGACACCGCCTTAAGAAGTGTTATCACTGCTCTTTATCTTAAACAAGGACCAATTATTGGTCAAACTGCAGGTCGAAATATTTTGGAAAAAAATCCTGGAGTATTTTTGGATCCAAAGCAGCCACTGGTCGGTACCGTGATTATCTCTGATGAAGATATTAGGAGACAAGAAGAGAGAGTCAACTTATTAAGAAGAAAATTAGCTATTGCTATCAATGAATCTGAGAAAAGATAAAGACACGAAAGAATAAGAATCACAAACTGCCCAACTTTAAATAGTCCAAAATCTTTGCTAAGGCTGATATTTTGTATTTTATACTGCAAACAATTAGGATAACCAAAACTCGAACCATTATTTATATACTCAATTTGGATTATTACCATGAAATATTTAATTTTTTTCCAAATATGACGACAATCAACATGATAAACAAAAAATAAAACCAAAGGTCGAATTTTGGATTAATCATAATTGTTTATTTAATCCTAGCTTTTGTTTACCCAATCTTCAAATTGTCATAAATTTTATTGAAAAGTTCACTTGGGCCATACGAATTGCACAAAATATCGTAAATATTTACTCAACTTCGATTCAATCAAAGTAAAGTCGAAAATTCATTTATTCGCTAACGACAAAAAAATCGATATTTGAACTGTTCAAACATCGAACATCTGATTCTATATTCTCGACTCGAAAATTTTTTAGAACGATTATCATTTCCATTCTTTTTCTTTCACGTCCATTTATCTCAATTAAAATTTGATAGTTCGTGGCCATTGAATGTCCAAAGTGTCTTAGAGTTGACATTCGAACAGTTTTTCTCCTCTGATATAGTTTTGTCCATAATTATGATTGGATAATTTTCGAAAATTTCAACAACTAATGTAAAAATATTGAATTTTATCATAAGAATGATAAATTATCGGAACAAAATTCTAAGGCCACTTTAGATCTAACCAAGAGAAGCGACCAAAATAAATTTTTTTCTATCGTTTTGTCACGATTTTGGCCTGAAAATGTTCAAATTTTGATAAACATCATGATTCACAATAAATAAACTTAGAATTTTAACATTTGAAGAAAAGTTAATTCTCTGTGATAGATCGAGTTTAATTAAATGTTGAATTTTAGACTCACTTTTCGTGCAAAACTTTTTACTCAACCAAATATTTCGACCTCCGTATTTTTTTAATCGTAGTCATAAAATGATTAAATTTTTCATAAATCGTAACCAGAGAGTCTTAATTTTAAGATTTAAATAAAGTATTTAGTCATATTTCTATTAATCCGACGATTGAAAAGGTGACAGTGTGCATCAGGTGTCATTATACAGATGAGAAACTCAGTAGCGATTATCGCGATACAAGGCACATTTATTTGGACAATAGAAATGTAAAAATGAATGTTTTTTATTGCTGCGAGAATTAAATTAGATTTAAATAAACGAGTGTACAAAAATATACAATAAAATGGAAATGATTAGTTTCGAAGGGGAAGACAGATTATTAGGAAAAGAACTTAATTTTTGGCCCAATTGTCGTGTTTGTTTTGTTGTTTCCATGAATCTTTATTATTCCAAGAATCTTTGTTATTCCATGAATCGTGATTCTGTCCGTGGTATGGACCATGTTGGTATTGGTTTTGATATTGGTTTCGGTGTTGGTTGTAATTGTTGTATTGGTTTGGGTATTGGTTTCCATTGTTCCATGAGCCAACATGATGACGACCATCATGATTGTAACCATCATGGTGATTGTAATGGTTTCCCTTGTTTCCTGAGATAATATTAGTGTAACTGTGACCAGAAGGATCAGCACCATTGTAAATGGCATCAGCAGAGTCGATTGAGTCAACAGATGGTTCGTTTGAGTCCAATTTAACTCGGAATCCACTTTTATCGGCAATATAGTTAACAGTTCGGTGACGACCATCGGCAAGTTTAAGTCCATATGAACCGTGGACATTACCCCAACCATCACCAGATTCTTGTCGGTAGTTGGATGATCCCCAAGGATCATTGATATCATAACCAAAATTGTATTTTCCACTCACATCTTGGTTTCGATAAATTTTACTCTGACCTCCGTCACCGTGATTTGTAGCACTAATTGTTGTAGAAAGAGCAACAAGAGCAAAGAAAAGAATAGCAACCAATTGATTCATTGTTGTAATAGAAAAGTTTTAAATGTTTTCGTTTAGTTGTTGTTGTTGTTTTCGTTATTGGTTTGGACAGTTGAATGATAATTTCTCGAAAATCCTTTCGTTTTATATAGTAGACGAAAAGTGAAAAATATCAATTTGAGAATATCTAAAATACTAATCGAGTGAGAATAAGGAACGAGTAGGACACAAAAAAACGGTAATTAAGATAAAATCGAGTAGAAAAATCGGAAAAAGTTCATCTTGATAATTTTCTAATGATTCGAAAACTCGTACCAATCAACCAAGGTTCAATTCTACTGACTTTGTAATTACTTTGGTAATAGAATTGTAAATAATTAATATTCATCAAGTGGCTTGAGTTGAAAATAGCTAAATTCATTTTGAATTGGCCAAGTTAATTGACGAAAAAAATAGACAAATATAAAGTTTCTATTCGAAGCAATTTAAGGATTTTCTGACTTTAAATAGATTTTATCAATTGTTCACCAATAATTTTGGTATCAACTTGATCCGTGTGATAAGAAATAATAACACAAATTTAAGTTTAATTCACAGGTAAAGTAAATTAGTAAATTAAATTTTATCAGGAGCGAAAAAAGTTCATATTCATGGTCTTTTGTAAGCTCCATCTGTTGATGGAACTACGAAGCGAACTTTTTGTTTAGTGGTAAATTCAACTATCGAATTTCAATTCAATTTGTATTAATACATCAACTAATCTGATGGTTTGATTGAATGATCGTCTTATTATTGATTAAGATGATCAATCATTGATGAAATCAAAAGCTTTGGTAAATGATTAATTAGTAGAATTAACTCTAAACAATTGTATGCATTAAAGAGAAAAGTTTAATTTACTTGAATCAAACGTACAACTCTAATTGTCGCTTTGAGAATTTTGATTGTATTAAGTAAAGAAAAGAAAGGAAACAATCAAATGATAATTGGAGGAGAAAGATTGGTTAATTTTAATAATCATTAGATTGGAATAAGAATTTGATTCAGAGTTTCTTGGCTTCTCTCTGGGGTTTTCGGGTTTTGAGCATCTTTAGCTGGTTTCAGGTGACGATTTGTTGAATTTCTCGGCTCTATTGGAACTAGTTCGAGGCCTTTAATATCTGAATGACTAAGAATTTTTAACTCTAAACAGCTCCAACGATATTCAATCCAGTCGAATTGGCCGAAGTTCAGAAAGTTTGCATGAATAAGTCATCAGTCAATTGATCGTTTCTCATGAAAGTTTATAAAATCAAATGAGATGAACTGTATTGTTCATATTGTTGAATGTTATTTGTTATTGTTATTAAATATTGTTGACAAAAACTGTTTATTCTTTTCTAGTAAAAAGAAATCGGCTAAATTGACCACCGAAGACTAAAAACAAATTAAAGAAATTCTGTTTCTTTAGATTCTAATTTGGTTTTACTTAATATTCTCACCAACAGATGGAACTTTTGTTCATCTGTTTGCCTTTAGTTTTTCATTTGGTTCATTTGGTGAAAGTCAAGGAAAGTCACTGATTGTTTGTGTTTATTAACTAATTGGAACAATTAACCTAATCAACCATGTCTGCCATAGATCCACCACTGAGGACTCCTTTCAATGTTTCACCCTTTATTCGAGTAAGTTGTCTAGAAAATGTCCAATTAGATTTGTAAATAATCAATTGATGACTGTGTTCATCTTCATGTTTTGCTATTATTCATTTACAGTTCAGCCGATGGGCCCTTCTAATTTCCGGTGTTGCATGGGGAATCCATCGTCAAAAGGTCAATTCCAAGACTGAAAATGATTACAGAGAATTCATCGATAAAATGAAACCAATTTGGATGGAAAATAAAAAGAGAATTAAAGCAGAAATGACAAGAGGTAAATTTCCAACATTAATCTATATTCATCTTCATCATTTCCATTGTAAATTGGTTGTTCAATGCTTACATTTTCATCACATCCAAGTAAAAATCTATTGTTCAAGATTCTCATCTTAAATTGATGAATAGTTAACATATCAAAGAGTATGAATTCATCATACATTCTCATGCTACTCCAGTGAAGTATCAACCAACCAAAAGAATTGAACAATCCAATTTCAATCAGAATACCACGAGAGTTCATGTTCACTTTTTAATTCATTTTTCTTTTACTTCACTTCTACAGAGGAACTCGTGGGTCTTGCTGGCGCAATCAATATTCCCGTTCCAGCTGATTTCGATAAACAGTATCCAAGTAGCAAGGATAAGGCTCCAATTGATCCAGAGGTTTTGTCTGATGTCGCTCTGGCTGCTTACAAGAAAGGAAAGGGACAAGAGATCCTGAAAAAAGCTGAATCAGTTAAATTTTAAAAAGTTAATCTTTTTGTTCACTGAAGTGTTAGTTTCCGTTCATTAAGAATTGTATAGAAATTAATAAAAGATAAGATGAAAATCAACATAATAATAAAATGAAAAGAGACACAATGTAAATTTTCAGTTGTTATTAACCGTTTAGTTTAATTGAATAGCCAAAAAGTAAATAGATTATATAATTCCGATCTTATTTGCTACATCCAATGCATCATAATCGGGACCTAATCTTACATAAGCTTTCTTTTGACCATCAGGTTGGATCATTGTGTTAACTTTAGCGACACCGATGTCGTACAATTTCTTGACGGCTGTCTTAACTTGTGGCTTATTAGCTTTAATGTCTACGATGAAAACAAGAGTGTTGTGGTCTTCAATTTTCTTCATGGCTGATTCAGTAGTCAATGGATGCTTGATGGTGGAGAATTTGTCCAATCTAGGTCTCTTGTGTACACTTTTCCTAACGTATTTAGGGTTTCTTGGGAGATGCTTAACGTAAGGTCGGTGGAAATGGACACTTGTTCTGATCTTCCTTGCTCGTTTAGTGTAAACACCCTTGGTAACCTTCTTGGCTGTCTTTAATGCCTTAGCCTTAGCCTTGATTTTAGCTGAAGCAGCAGCGGCGGCCGATTTAGACTTTGAGACTGTCTTTCCTTTAGATGGTTGTTTTCCTTTACCTGCAGGTTTAACAGCGGACTTGGTCTTGGTAGCAGCAGCTTTACCTTTACCTTGGGCTGGAGCTTTACTCTTGGTTGCAGCACCCTTGGCAGCGGGTTTACCAGTGGTAGTCTTAGCAGCAGGCTTGGTTCCTGGTTTGGGTTTAACACCAGTGGCCTTAGCTGGTGCTGCTTTCTTGGCCGGTGCAGCTTTTTTCGCTGGTTGGGCTGGTTTAGATCCAGAAGCCTTGGCAGCGGCTGGTTTAGCGGCACCAGCAGCAGATTTAGGTGCTGTTGATGATTTCGATGGTCCAGCAGCACTTTTACCTGGTTGAGCTTTAGATGAACCCGCTGAAGATTTAGCAGCATCACCACCACCGGCCTTAGGTTGTTCCTTCTTGGCTGCAGGTTTTGATTTAGCCTCTGGAGCTGGTGTCTTTTTGGGAGGCATTTTAATTAAATTAATTAAACACTAGTAACAAACGAAAAAATTATAATTCAATTAATTAAATTGATAAAATTAACACTACGAAAAAACTTACAAAACACCAAACAAAATGATGTTGTTTCAGAAAAACAAGAAAGTTGAATCTTCTTGTACGAAATCTTCCGTTTCCGCAAGGTCGTCATGACAACGAGAACATTTTCTATTCTCAAAGCGCCAATTTGAAATGTTTACTTTCTTTTCCAAGCAACAAATTGATTCTCTGTCATTCAAGTAACACAACACACGTTTCTCATTTAAATTAAAATCACTTAATTGTAAAACAATGGACTCCGACAAGGAAACGACCTTTTCTACAACCCTGAGTAACTACAAATCTCAATGCGCTAAATGGTTAAACAAAATGAAGAAATCGAAAGAAGAAAAATTGAATGATTTGACTAGTCCAAAATTCAAATTATCATTTAATCATCTGTAAGTATTGAAATTGAACCTTTGTTTACTTTTGGTTTTCATTGGTTTTTTCTTAATTGTTTTAATTTAATTTTCTTCTTCTTTACTTTTCTTAGTTTCCCTAAGCCTGAAGACTCACCTGAAACACGTGAAGAGAAATTTGAAGCTCTTGCTAACACTTGGAGGCCTGGAATTGATTTGATCGCCTTAACCAGAGGTCCTTTAATCACCATGAGTGTGGCTTCTTTTACACAATTACCTTTTCTATTTGCTGTTCGTAAATATTTAAAGGTAGTTTCATTCAATAAATTTATGGCTGTTACATCTTCGGTCGCAATGGCCGCTGGTGCATCTTTTTTGATCACAAATCAACAACTAGACACAATTATCCGAGGTGAAGTTAATTGTGCCGAATGTCACCTCATAAGAACCGGTGCTTATCAATTCCTTTTCAGTTCGGCTTTTCCCTCATCCAGTGCCATCTTTATCTCCATTCTAAGTGCCCTTAACAATCCCGGTATTCCTCTTCCAATCGATGTTCTAGATCGATGGGCATCAACCAAAGAAGGAATCAAAATAGTGAGCAGATCACTTTTCAAGCGAAATCTTCTCCTAGGATTTGCTGCTTTATCGATTTTAAATATCTCCACCGGAATCGCAGTTATTTACTTTGCAATGAAACAATATCACGATGTTCATGTTGCCTTATTAGCAGAAAATTCCCAAAAAATAGTAATCTAATTTTAAATTGCAACAAACAAAATTCACAACCCAAATCTCGTTAAAAAAACGACTGTATAGATGTTTAGGTCATTTAAATTAAATTGTATTTGTTTGCAGCAAAATTGAAAATTTGCTGTTTGCAAAACCAAATTAGCAAACTAAATTGTTTTCTAATGAAAAAGCAATAACAAATCAGTTGATTGTTACCCAACGGATGAGAGGAATACTCAAGGATAATGAAAAATATCAAGGATCGATAAAGGTGCTGGTTAATCAATTGGAATTCAAAAAATGTCAAAATTAAAAGGTAACGATTAAGTTAATTGTTAACCAATGGATTTGCTGTTTTCCAAAATCAAATGTGTTTATGGTGAAAAAGGAACACGAGTTACAATCGTTAATTATAATGAGAACCAGATGCTGGACCAGCTTCCAAAAAGATGATCTATTCACTTTCTTTTCTCTTTCTTCTCTTTCTTTCTTCTGCTCCTGTGGACACTCGAGCAGATGTTAGAACATCTTAAACTCGACTCGTTCCACCGACATCTGGATAACCACCCACCCTCTTCATCTCTTCATCTTCTCTCCTCCTTTGCCTTCTCTTTCTCTTCTTTCTTTTTCTTTCTCTCTGAAGTTTTGAGCGAGTGCCACATCCATATGTTAGAAGAAGATAAAGGAAGGAAGTGAGAGAGAGAGAGAGAGAGAAAAAAAGAAGAAAGAGAAGAGAGCAAACGCGAGAGCGATTTAATTCTCTCTTCCGTTTACCTAAAAATCTTCATCATTGCTCAAGTTTCTTTCGTTTAGGTTTGTCTTTGGATTTGTTCATCATTAAAGATGAACGAAGATTCATCAACTTTTGTGATCAGTGTTAATCAGAAATATGGTCAATGTGAATTCGAGGATATCAGTGATTGTGAAGAAAACGATGAAATCGAAAGTGACAATGACGATGAGAACATTTTGGATAAAACAAATGACGCTTTATTGGAATTACAAGTTTTCATTATTGGATTTCAATTATGTGCCAATGAAACAATCAACTATCTAATTAACGATGAAGGTCTAACACCCGATGATCCGATTGTTGTAAAATTAAGTGAACACCTTCAACTACAACAAGAAATGATCACATCTTCATATCTCAACTATATTTTATCTTCTTGTTACTCCTGAATCCCCGTTGACTATGAATAAAGTTTTCATGTAAAAAAAACCAATTCAATCATTGATTTCATTTAATTTCTCATATTACAAATTTTATTTCAAAGTTTTTCTCCTTTTGCTGGATAAATAACGTGTATTCGGCTATTCCTACGAAAAGAATTTTCTATTTTCACAGCTCATTTTCTATTCTCCGGCTTTTAGATTGTCAATGTTTTCCTTTCAGTTGATTGTGTTCCTTTTCATCCAGATCAATTCGGTTAAACAATTAACATTTTGACTCTCAAACTAATTAATTACCATCATCTAAGTTTATTCTATTTGAATCGTAAATCAGTTTGTCTTGTTTTTCTGTTCTCAATAAGAAGTGAGTCCAAAAAATGCCAACTATTATTCTACTTGATGTTTCTCTCTCAATGTGTAAAACTGTGGTTCTTCAAGACACTAATGAAATTCAATCGATTAAAAGTTTGGCCATTCAGGGTCTTAATCAACTACTGGATTACATATCTGCCAATTGTCGCCTTGAGTTGATCTCTTTGATGTTATATTCTTCTCTATGGGAACGGAGTCTATCTTTTACTCGTGACTATGATGCCATTAGAACAGCTCTTAATTATTTGGACGAGGTTTACGATAAAACAAATACAATTAACGCTTTAAGAGGTGTTCAAGATCTGGTCCATGAAGAATGGGGAAGTAACGTTCCATGTAATATTATATTGGTAACCGATGGTAGTCCAGGTATCTCGTCCTATTCAGAGGCAGAAAATTTCGAGAAATGTTTGTTTAAATTTAATTTTCCTGCTAAGCTTCACATCGTTAGCTTATCCTCACCTAATGAGCCTTTTGCTCAACAAAGAGTCGCCTATTATAAGAAGATTTTGGAAGTCCTAATGTCCGATTCAAAGGTTGACATCAGTAAGTATTAGCAAATCTTTGGATTACTCTCAATTATTTCATGCATCTTAATCATCTCCATTTCATTTGATTCTATTCTAGATAATCATCTATTGATGCCAGAGACAATGTCGTTAAAAGTATTCAAAGATTTTCCAATATCTTGGTGAAACCAATTATACTCCTTATCGTGGTCGTTTACATTGTGGAAGTCTAAATGGCCCGATCATGTTGTTCCCAACCTTAGAGGGTTACACACAAAAAAATGATTTCGAGACAATCAAAATTGAACCATCAAGTGATATAACAGTTTGTGGCTTCATGAATATCAATGAAGTCTCAAGTCCACCAGTTCACAGTCGACATTTAATGTTCAGTACACCATTGACCAAAGATGATCTTCAACGTTTCCATTCAATTACAACTGTTAAAACCGCTTCAGATTTTGATCTTAATCCATCGACTACTTTTGATTTGGAAGAAGCTTTAAACACGATATTACTTGATGAAAGTAAACAACCATCTCTTTGTGTTCTACTTCATGGTGCCCTTAAAGTTGAAGGAATGGTCGCTATTTGTCGACTTGCTGTTAATTGGTACGGGATGATTTACTCTTGGGCAGATAGTAAAAAGAAATCAAGTCTCATGTTTTCAACATTTAATGCTGGTTTAGACTGTGTTTCTTGGCTCGGTAATTTATCCATGTTGGGATTTCCACAATTAAGCCCCAAGGGAGCTGTCCAAGAGCCAGGAAAAAGCAATGAAAGGAAAAGTTACTCTTCTTCTTGTGTTGTATGGATAAAACAATCCAACCTCCAATCAGATATTCAAAAGGTTCTAAGATTAGCGAAAAAATTACCCGAAAAAACACCCAACTTTTACAAAGAATTGAATAGATTCCGAAAAGCTGCTCTGGTCTCGGGTTTCTATGAGATTATTGATGGAATGGCGGCCATATTGGAAAGAGAATGCACCTTGTTACCTGGTGGATCTAATCCAGAAGCTGCCCTACAATTAACTCATGCAGCTCAAGCACTAAGAACCCACAAAGAACCAAATTCATATGATTCTGTGATAACACCAATGAAATCAAGATTCACTTCTTAATTGTAAAACAAATCGACAAAAAGTCAACCTGCCACAAAGTTCATTGATCATTTCTATCCTCTTATAACTTCATCATCCTTTTCTCATTTCATAATAAATTTCAAATATTATTAATTGACATCATTTATATATAATACTATCGATTTCTCAAATCCATCATCCCTTTAAAATTTATAATATAAATTATTTTTGTAATTAGATAATTAAATGAAATCAGTGGATCATTTTTTGTATGATAACTTTATTCATCGTCAGCAGGAATTCAGGAGTAACAGAAAGATAATGTATTATTATCATTAGATTCATTCATCATCATAAGAAATAAAATTGATTTTAACTCTTTTTTTTTCTTTGTCAAAATCAAAACAAGATCGAAATGTGAGAGAGAAGAGAGAGAGGAGGGAGGAGGAGATCATTCCATCAATGATAATAGTTACAATTAGATGATGAAAATGCGAATCACAATTAAATGAGGACAGAATTACCGAAATGAAATATCAGAAATGAACTGACTAGAAGTGAGATGAAACGATAAACAGAAAAGGTTAACAATTTATAAATTGTATAAAGAATTACGATCAACATAAAACAATTAATAAGAGAAATTAAATTAAATTAAAAGTGTGATGATTCTGAAGAATAGAAAATATCATGTTGGGAATGAGAATTGAGGAATTTTCCAGTTAACTGTTATTCCAGAATAAAAGAGGAAAAGAAAGAGAAAAAAAAATTAAGTTAATTAATAATCTCTGGAGGTGCTATTGAGTATCCAATTAATTAAGTAAAGTTGATTGTTAACCAACAATTAACTTAATTGTTTGCTTGCTTTCCTTTTGCTATACTCAATCATACAGGTAAATATACATTAGAGTACAATAGCAATAGTACAATGATACAGAATCATGATAATAGTTAATTATTAATAATAATTAATAGTTAATAATAAAAAGCAATAATAGTAATAGTGATTAGTTGAATTAAAACTAATTTTTCGTGAAATTTTGCTTCATTTTTGTTTATAATTAAATTTTAATTTCTTTCTCATTTAAGTAATCTTGCTTTTCTGTTTCCCAGTGTATCAGTTATTAATCATATCATTATTTAGTAATAATTGATAATTAATTAATGGTAATTAAATATATTTATATTAACCACTATGATCACCATTACTATTATCGTAATTATTATTATTATTTATATATAATTTTCTGGTTTCCATTGATAATCGAGTTGAAATTATCTCAATATCTTCACATTGGTAAACTCATTTGTTTTTTACTCTTCCAATTAACTGTTAACACTTAATTGTTATTATGTGTAAGTCTTGATGATGATGATTTTAGGATGATGATGGTTATGGTGATGATGATGATTCAATTTTTATCATCTTATATTTCCGGTGATTTCCTGTTTAAATCTAATCGTGTCGTCTTCAGGTTGCTTTGGTGAATCGTGTATATATATAATGTATATAAGTCTATGGTGAATATAATGGTTTGTGTTAATTGTTGTTAAATTGTGACGAAGGTGAAAAAAAAGGAGAGAAAACAATTTTGTCCAATTTTAGTTGTTAATTGTTAAATTAAATAGATGAAGAGATTATTAGGATTGAAGAGAGATCATTAAATTGCTTATTTCTGGTTAATAAATTGTCGATGATGATGAAGATTGTTGTTAATCAATGATCCATAAAGATGAGGATAAAGATTTGAGCAGCTCAATGGTAAATACATGGAGATGTAGAGAAGATGATTAAGAGAGTAATTAACACAATTAAATTCAATTAGAATTTTATAAATTTGAATATAATTTGTATCTATTTATAACTTATATTATTTTCTATAACACATAGAAATCATTTCTCTGATCCTTTTCATTGGATTATCCAATTGTGTTTATCTGGTTAAGAATCGGGTTAATTGTTAAGTTGCACAAATGATCATTGGATCAAATTTAGTATTACATTTATATTACATTGCAAATTGTATCAAATACATGGTGATGGTGATGGTCATTTAATTTTCCAATAGATCAGCTCAGAATGGAGAAGAAATTAAATCAAATTGTCACTTTAATAGTTAATTGTTGTCATCGAGTTTGTATAAAGTTAAACAGCTTCGATCTCCTTTTACAATTCATCTAATAGATTAACACTCGTAGAGATGATTTAATTCATACAATCATATTAACCCTTTTGTTTACCGTTAATCTTAATCGTCTTCATTTGTAAGATACTATTCCAGAAATTAGTGTGTAGAAAATGAAATTAAATTGAACAATTAACAATTAAAGTAAAATAAAAACGAGACCAGAATCAGTTGCACTTTGAAAGAAATGAATATGAACTTTTTTTTGGGTTAAAAAAAAGAAACAAAGTTAATTTTGATTAACAGTTTTGTTTGTTTGTTGTTGTTGTTAATCAGCTGAGAAAATTGTAGTAAGATGATTGTAAAAATGAAGATGATGAGATGATTAAGTTAATTGCGCAGGTAAATTTAAGTTGAGTTAAAGATTTGCTGGTTTATTATGTGCATGAAGATGTTGTTGATGTGACAACTCCTAAAGTAACAACTGATGTTGGTTGACCGATCAGTTGACCTTTAATTACAACAGAGTTTCCAGTTGAATTTGCTCCATTTGACCCACCGCCACCTCCACCACCACCTCTGGACGATGAGCTTGTACCACTTGGTCCACCGATATGATGGGAGGCTGATGAGGCAGGAGAGTTGGAGGCTGAATTGATTGGTGACGAGGCCTTTGAAATGTCCGATGCATCGTCCATCCATTTATCTTGTGACCTACGACGGGCATTCATGAAAAAATTGCCCACCGTCGATAAATCAAGACCTAATTGTTGTGAAATTGTTATTTGCATCTCCTTTGAAGGTCGCTTTGTTTCCTTAAAAATGGCCTGAAGGGTTCGTCGTTGAAGATCAGTGAACACAAGTCGTGGCTTCTTAGGTGCCGATGCTTGTTTATTACTTGTCACCGAGTTACTATTGGTACTGGTGTTATTATTATTATTATTGTTATTATTATTATTGGTGTTATTATTGTTATTGTTGGTGTTGGTTGAGGTCATGTTACTGGTCGGTTCATCTTTACGTTTACATGCTGCTCGATTGTATCAACAATTTAAAGTTAAATACCCATTGAGAGTCAACAATCAAGTGAAAATACAGCAAAAGGTAACATGAAGTAAAGTGATTAAGTTGATTGAATAGGTTTTGTTGTTATTGTAATTTTAATTGTCGAGAGTGGGTGATGATTTGTAGTCGTTGTGGTGGTGACAATTGTTGATATTATCATTGTTATATATTAATAATAATGGTGATGATTGTTTATTTATTTTCCAATGTCCAAAGAATAGGAGTTGACCAGAGGAAAAAGAAAAAGAGAAAAAAAAGAAAAGAAAAGTAATTAAGTAAATTGGTTAATTAAATTGTATAGACTATTTAATAGATATAAATATAGATATTTAATTTTAAATCTAATATTTAGATTACAATTGAAATATTAATAGGAAAATAAAGGTTAATCCAAATGGATTGAAGTTAATCCAATCCCTTGAATTTACTAACAGAAATCAAATCAAAATTGTTAATCTATTAATATTATTATCCCATGTAACCAATTTAAAGGTTAATTGTCTCATATTAACAGTGAATTGTTATTGTTATTGAATAAGAACGAGGTGATTAAAGTAACTCCTCGAGATGGTTGATCCTCGGATGGATTAAAGTCCATCAAATGATCATTAATTGTGAATGAAATGATGAACTGAATTCGATGATAATTAGAATAGCATGACAGAACCAATAAAAAAGCTACTCAGCTTCATAATGAAAGAAAATCATGCAATATCTTCAACATGATAATCTTCATGATTCCAGAATATCTTCATCTTGTGGTTGTTATTTTTTCTTCATTTATTTAATGATCTTTAAGGAAAACACAGAGAATAGGAAAAAAAAAAGTTCTATTCTTAATTCGATAATTTAATCATCTTATTCTTCCTTATGATTCTATCGGAACTTTTCCCTGAAAACTGATTGTTTATATTCATCATCATGTGAATATCATCTTGAGACAAGAATCTTAAATCTCGTGATGATCATCAACGATATCGAAATATATAAAAAGAGAAACAATTAACTCCAACTGACTTATGATTTCAGTTAACAAGCTGAACAGTTTAATTTATTCATGGACAACAATCAACAATCAACAATCATCATTATGATATCATATTAATAGATTAACATATTGATTTAACATCTTCTGTGTTCAGAGAATTGAATAAAAGAGCAAAATTGATCAATAATCATGATTATTATTAAATTCTGATGATTGATGTTGATAAACAATAATAACGATTAACTTAATCATGAACAATCAGCAGAAACAATTGTTTGATTAACTTTCAATGTCCAGGAAAAAAAAAACTATAACTATTAACTTTTTATTTGTATCATTTTATTTAAATCAACAATTTATTTTCATTAACTATTAGTTATTGTTATTTATAATAATCTGATTGTTGGAATACTAAATCATTCAATAAAATCAATTTCTAATCAACGATTATCATATTTACTTAATTGTATCATTAGATAAGCTTGAGTTATGTTAATTGTTACAGAAATAATCATGATACAAACTAATAGATTAACTAATTGTGACAAATTATATATTTTTCTTGCCAAAGAACCACAATTTATATCAATTGTTTCCTTGATTATCGTAATTATAATTATGATTACTTGATTATTCAGGTTCTCCACCCATTTAGTCATCAAATTAAATTTGATTTGCTGTTAATCCAATTCACAAAATCCAACAATCAATGTTAATTGGGCGGTTTTCAAGTGAAATTGTGTCAAAAAATTTACTAATCACAAATTCAACCATTAACATTGACCTTAATTATCAAGTAAAGAAACACAATTAACATTAATTATTGATGAACACTTTTTAATCCGATCAAAAATCCCAAAGAATCAGCAAGCAAATCAAATGAAACTTGTTAACAATCACTCGTAAAAGTTAATTGTTGTAATTAACTTAGGAAATACAAGTGACGATAATGATTATAAAATCAGAAAAGTAATCAGAATTTTTTCCCAACTGGATTTAGACTGTTAATCAAAGACAATTGTTTTTCATCTGATTGTTAACCAATCGCAAAGGGAAGATGATTAAGATGATGATCAAACCATTATCATTATCTTAATCATGATTAAACTCTTGATCAATTTGAGAGCTAAGAAAAAAAATAATAAGTATTAACCTTATTAAGCCAATCAAGTTTCATATTTTTACCTTAAATCATTATGGTTGAAATGAGCTGATTCAGAGTGAACATAATTTACCCTCCGGGTAAAAACAAAACAAAATCATTTCTATAACAATAATAGTAATGATTAACCGTAGAATAAAAAATCAACCAGAATTCATGATATTAATGATAACCTTGATGAGAGAAACAAAATATGAAAGCTAACCTTAAATTGTCATAGAAAATATATAATAACAACATGGACAAAATTTCACTTGGAAAAGAAATTCATTCAAAATTCAAATGAGAATAAGATAGAGAAAAGAAAACAATTAATCTAATTTAACCTGATACAATTTGATAAAATAACAATTAACAATAAAAAAGAATATAAAATTCAGGTAAATAACAACAATGGAGAGAATTGTGATCAAGTTTATCATTTAAATTACTTTTTGTCACTGAAAACATTGAATCTCCATAGAAACCAGTGAAATAGTAATAACCATAAATGATAATAATAACACAGGTAAGAGAGAGAGAGAGAGAGAGAGAGTTACTCAAAAATTCAGGTAAATTGTCCATAGGAAGATGTTGATTGTGTTAAAAGTCACACTATCAGCTTATTACTATCATTACGATGATAGTTATCATTATTATTGAAATTAGTTTCTACTATTATTGAAAATTTCATGTAGATATTGTTTTCTTTTTTCTCTCCATGGATTTTATTTCCAGTGACTTGATCTTATCAGCACCATTAAGAAATGATGATAATGATGATGATTGTGAATCTTTTCTTTTACCTTGATTTTTTATTATTTGGTTGATAAAATTTCGAGTTAGAACTTTTTTATTTCTTTTCCTCTCCAACTTACTTCATTACTCTTCATCATCTTTTCTTCAATGAATAACATGAAATCTTTGAAATGATACCATGAAATTCAGTTTATAACCTCTTGTGCTGTCATGTAAGAAGTAAATTGTTGACAAAAACATGATCATCATGAGGATGAAGATGAAGATGAAAAAGACAAATGAAAAACAAGTGAAATTTTCTTTTTCTTTCACAAAAATCTAAAATTTAGCTCAATGAAAATTCACCTTGAAATAATTCAGAGATTCCAACAAGATGATCAATCACTTTAATTGACTTTCCAAACAGAATCATAATCAGATCACTAATCAACTAGATACACACATTCATATCGCCAAATGATGTCACAAACGATAAACAATATTAACGGTACCATTTTTGTACTCTGATAATTGTCATGAAAAGTGTGACAATCTTGGAACCAGATTAGATGAACAGTTATCGTTAAGAAAATCTGTTAACCTGAACTGATAAGTTGAATAAGATCAAGGTAATCAATCAAATAAACGAAAAAAACTTGATAATATTCACAGACACTTTCATCTTCAGAGACTTTATATCCTACAATTACATCTTCATCTTCATCTTTATCTTCCTGCATCCTCAAGTCTCTCTCAAGCAATGATGATGATGACGATAACTGAAAGATCCTCTAACAACAAGTACCATTTAAAGAGCTAATCTTTCAATTTGTATCTTGCATGTTTTCTCACTTTTACTTGAGAATCTTCTTCATCTTGATCATCACCTTAATCATCATCATCAGTTTGCATCTTCCGCAGATATTTCTGATTTCAGTTCCAAAGTGATGGCAACATGTTGACTGGTCCATCGAGAAAGTAAAAGTTTCCAACCTTTCAAGACTTTGAATAGCATCCAACATCCAACATCCAACATCTTCTTACCTCTTATCATCATTTCCATCATCATCTCACCAATGATGATGTTTTGATTGTCTCACAACAAAAGTTCACTAGCGATTCAGAAGATGAAGAAAGAGAGCAAAAAAATCAAACCTTTTAGCATCTTCCAAACATCATGCAACATCTGTTTGAACCTCATCTTCATCCTCATCCATTCATACCCACTACCATCATCATCATCATCATCAACCAATACCCCTGCATATGCAACATCTTACTGATTCAATAACATTTTACTCAAATTTTTCCAGCATCAGTTTCCTTTCCTTTTCCGGTTATCCTTGCACTTCCTCCTTCATAGTATTAAACATTAACTTAATTTTGTTTCTAGTTTACTTAAAATGTAATACTGATAATTAATTGTTTCACTCTTTCTCAGCTGATTGTTTTGTTTAATTACCCTTTAATTTCAAATGTATTAAAGTAAATTGATCGCTGGTGCAACAATTATAAAAAGTAAACCATCAAAATCATCTTATGCTTTTTAATTGTAATCAAAAAAAAAGATACTCATTCAAATGATTAATGATTTAATTTTTTGTTCAATTCTCAAGCTAACACGTATCTTATTAAATCACCAATTGACTCTGACAATTAAAATCTTTCATCCTCATCAATGATTAACACAGATAAAAAGACATCGTGACAAAATAAAGCACATTTACAAATAACAATTACAATTAATTTACAATTTGAAAGGAACAACAATTAAAGTAAAGCTTTCAAACCAACATACCAATGAGGATAAATATGATTCTGATGATGAACACAAGAAAAACAAACTCACTCACACCAAAATCTAATTACAATCATCATCATCATCATTATCATTATCATGATTTACCAATAGAAATGAAATAAAAAAAAACTTATCAACACTTCAAACAAAAACAAAACAACTCAAGTTAACACGCATTGTAAATATCAATTTGATCATCTTCATCTCGAGATGAAGATGAGAGCTCATTGTGACCCCTTTTTGACACATCTTTTTCTGTCATCCTCATCCTCATCCTCATCCTTTCATCATCTTCATCTCCCTATACAAAAAGGAGGAAACCGTTGACTTGCCTGTTTCACACCTCATTAAGCCATTAAATTGGCTTGCTGAATAAACTTTATTTTATTATTTTATCCCATTGCAACATTTAATGAACAACAACAACACTGTAACTATCAGCATGATGATGATGATGATGATAATCATGGTGATGAAGTTGAAACTTTACAATTCAGCGTCAATTCAACTCTTTTTTTTTCTATGTGTGTGTTATCATGAAAATGAGTCTTAAATCTCATCAATTGTTGAGATTGAGAAAAAAAAAGTTTCTTTCACAAAGAAAACTGTAAAAATGTTATTTTTATTTATTATCGTCTTCATCACCATGTGAATACATGATGATGAGAAGAGGATGAAGATAAAGATAAAGATGATCATCAGGATGTGGTAGATAATGAGACTTTAGTGTAATTCAATTGATTCATTTTTTTTTCTTCTTATATTATTGTCACTTTAATATTCACAACATTTAATGTTGATAATGATAAAAAATAATGATCATCATCATAAGAAGTGTCATCATCATCTCAATGATTGACAATTTTGTTGATTTAGTTTCATTGATATGAATGGGGAACAACAATCAACAATTTTATACCTTTTTTTTTTATTCCATTAAAAAGGAGTAAGAATAATAGATTAAGTGATTCTGATAAGAAATTGATGAGGAAAATAAAGTCTATCATCATGTTCCCCATGATGATGATGATGATGAAAAATCACTTCAATTCGTATTCATCTTTGTTTACAGAAGATGAAGATGACAAAAAAACAAAGAGAAACAGTAATATTGAGATGAGAAAAAATCAGAATCCTGAATCAGAATTTCCTTGGTGTTGGATTGATAAATTACCATTGAAGATGAACAAGTGAATGGATGTTGATGATTATCATCATCATCTTCATCCGAACAGTGGTCATCTTGTTTACGGTTCTTGATTGAAAGTCTCCTTTCTCTATTCAACTGACCAACTAATTTCCTCTATTCTATTAATAGTTATGAGTTTATTGTTTTTTTTTCTCCTTCATCTTTTCGCCTCACCCTTTTTTCATCATCGCTCTTTTGTTTCTCTCTCATTGAAAGATGATGATTGTGATGATAATATTGTCCACTTTTTTGTCGTTGTTATTGTCCGGAAAATAACATCTCTCAACAATCAACATCATCAAAAAGCTTCAACTGGATTTATGTCAATGATGTAACAATAATGTATTGGAAAGGTCAAGTTAACAATTGTTGGAAACAAAGTCAAGTAACAATCAACTGATTATTGTTAACTATCATTTTGTCACATTCAGTTAATCATCATAATTAAAAGGATAATGATACATGTTATTAGATTGAAACAGTTTGATTAGATTGATTTACATGAATCAATAAGATTTGTGACAATCAAACATATGAATTGAATTACCTTTTGATTTTTACGTTTCTTTTTTTTCACTTTTCTTTCAAATCAGTTAACTTGTATTGTCACTGATTGTCACTGATTGTTGTAAATGGATTAAGATAATAACATTGTCACTATTTCCTCATGAGAGTTAAATTGTTCAGAAATTGACAGAGTTGGTTAACTGAGAATGATACAAATTGTTAGTGGTTAGAAATCAGTAGATAGATTAAATTGATCTTAATCGATAGATGATAAGAAAACAATTAATCTTTGACAATTTAATGTTCATTTTTTTTTCACTTGATTCGATTAAATTTTCAATCTAATGTGATATTTAAACTCGATAATGATGATGATTAACTGAAGATTTGATTCTAATTGTTGGCATGATGATTGGATAGGAGAAAGAGGAGATTTTTCTGCTGACTTCTCAACAATTAGCAGAATTGAAAATTAATTTAGTTTAGTAAACTTGTTAATTGTTCTTATCCTCTTTGGATACAATCAATAGTTGAGATTCGATGGTCAACTAACTATAAGCGATATCCTAATGATCATTTATGTTTTCTTAATTGTAACTTTGTCCAATCTTTTTGTTTACTTTCTCAAATTGATGGTCAAGATGATGAGGATGAGGATGAAAAAAGAAGACAAAAAATTAGACTTGGAAGGATGGAGAACCGAGTCCCGTATAGTTGAGGATAAAATTAATTGGAAAATGATGAGGGAACAATCAATAATATTAATCATTACGATCAACATTTTCACACTGTTTACATTGAACAAGACGCTCAAATCCATCATTAGGTTGATTCACAATTACGAGCTTCAAGTTGTGTCAACCTAACCCTGAATTTCATGTGACAAACTCTGAAAACAAACTTTGAAAATTGTGTTAATTTTGAAGATATTTAACTTTCAATCCACAAATTAAGTTAATTGTAAATGTTCATTCATTATTTTAGGTCAAGTTTCAGGTAAATTATTCATTTAAATTGCTCAGAATCAACATATGAACTTGAATATTTGCTATGATAATCAATATGAACTTTTTCAAACAATTCAAAGTTTAGTGACCTCATTTTCATTAATAGTTGCTGATTATCTGCTAATTAAATTACCACCAAGCCAAGTTGAAAACATTATCTCATTTTCCATGAGTTAATTCATTCCATATGATGATGTATCATGTTGGTGGTTTTTTCCTTCATCACTTTATCCTCATCCCTGTAACTACTTCCCTTTATTTGTATTTGTATTTTTCTCAAAAAAATTTATAAAACTTGAAACCCATGAAAACAAAGAAACACGAAGTTCATGGTAACAGAATTGAAGCTTAGGTGTAAACAAGAAATATTCTGATTCCATCTACTAAGCTTTTCCTCTTTCACTTTCTTTATAATTTTCATTCTGACAACTATTGGTTATCAGTTTTTAAGTATCAACAACAACATCGATGATAACAAGAGTTGATGCATGTTTCCACTCCCTGTTAGTTACAATGCAACAGAACATGAACAAGAATCAAGTTCTGGCTTCCATTTCTTTCAATTCTTTGTACACTAATGGCTATTTCTTGCTTCCTTCAAAAGTAAACTATTAAAAAAATACATGAGGAGAGAGAGAGAATCTAGTGTGATGAAGAAGAGTCATTGAAGGTGGATAATACATGTAGTTGGTTGATGGAACAAGAGAGAGAGAGAGAAAAGGTTAACTCAAAATAGATCCTCTTCATTTTCCACCTCTCCTGTTTTCCACCATAGACTTTAACAGCTCTTTTTTTCTCAACCTTTTTTTCCCAACTTCGAACTTTTTTTTCTTCCTCTTCATATCCTTTCAATTTGCTCCATGTTTAGTTGAATATACAAATTTGTCTCCTCGATACAGTTTGTTTTTCCACCGAGTGTATTTGTTGTATTTACTTTTAGTATATAATAAATACATGGAAGGAAAAGTTTACTGTCGGCAAGGATTGTTTGTCAAAATGAGAATCCCAGGTAACTATGGTGATACATGCAAGTTATTAGTGTGTGTGTGAGAGAGAAAAGGAGGAGTATTCGTAAAGGTGATCGAGAATAAAGTTAAAATATAAATTCTCTCTTTCCTTTGTAATACTAATAACATTTCTTGGCTCTATTTCCATTCAACATTCATGATTGTCTGAGTTTCCAAGTTCCAGATTTGAACAACAGGCAAATCCACACTCAAAGGAATATAATAATTACTATTACATAGCCGAGGTGTTGTACTAAAAAAAATAAGGAGATTGAAAGAGAAAAGCTCCCGATGTTGTTTCAACAGGAAAATCCAATGTAAATTTAATTGAAGGTGTAGATTGAATGATGAGGTACCGCGATCTTTTAATAATGAACAGCAATGTACACAGATTGAGAGAGAGAGAGAAGGTTGTAAACAATAAACCACCAAAAACAAGAATGAAATTGAATGAGAGAGTAATCGTCTTCTTCTTCTTGATCATCCTTCTTCTCTCTCTCATCTTCCAAGACTAATGGTAAATTGTTTTCTTCTTCTTATTTTTCTTCTTTTTCCTCCTTCTCTATCTATTTTTCTCTCCTTTGGTTTTTCCATTCTTTCTTCTTGGCTTGAATTCTACTGATTGTTTGCTTGGAATACGTTTATATTGTGTGAATGAGTGAGTATGTGTATCTAGAGGGATATTTGTGGTAACAATGTGTTGGTAACTTTTACATTACAATGTAATCAAAAGGAAATAACAGGTTCATCAATTATTCTTTGGCTGGAAACACAATCAAATTTCCCTTTTGGCTTTACATCATCATCAACATTCACCATGATAATGATGATGATTGAATGACCAACATCATGATTGCCAAGACACAGAAAATTGTTAACTATAAATACTATTATTATGCTTTATTACATAATAAGTATTTAAGTGAATATATTTTCCATTCACAAAATACTTGCAACAATCTTCAAGAGATTTTCTCACTAAATGAGTAAAACATAAACAAAGTAAATTAGTAAACAATTAATTCTGATACAGATTCAATCAGAATGTGATTAAAATGCAACTAATCAATCAGATGAAATGAAAGGATTAAAATGACAGAAATTGATGTAAGAATAGCAATCAACCAGTAATTTTGTTTTTCTTTTCTCATTTTGATTAATTGAAAATTTGTGTTTCTTTTTTGCTCCTTTATTTAAATTCTGTTAATTGTTTCGCTTTTCTAACGGAGTATTAAAGATTTTTGATGCTTAATTGTTCGGGTTTATTGATGAATATCAATATATAATCATCGTTCTGCAAATAGTTTGTCAACTGAAATTCATTTGGTTGTTGTTCCTTGAATGGTAATTAAGTTAATGATTGTGATGATGGTGATTGTTTTAATCATTTTGATGATGATAGTTATGGGAAGATTAGATGATTCCCATTTTATCCGGTCAACATTGTAAACTTTAATTGTTCCCAAGTAACACAATTGAGATTGATAGTAAGTATATTAGATTAATCTACTCTTTATGTACCAATATTGTGATTCAACCACTAATTTCACAGCTCTGATTTTTTCTCCACCAACAAAATCAAAATGCTTTCTCACTAATCAACTAAACTTATTGTCTTCATTATCAATAAAATCCTTCCGATGAAAAGTATCTTAGTAAGACTCTAATAGAATCTTTGTTTTTTTGTCATCTTCTTCTCTCATCTTCATTGCTTCTCATGTCGTATCCTGATTACCAAGTTAAATTTGCGAGGCCAAAGAGTCGATTCATCACTAGTTGATTGCTTTGTTCACTCTATTTTCTTATCGAGTCAAAAAGTAACCATTGGAAACAAGAACAACCCTCTAGTTTTGTATATTCTCATGGTGGACAAACAGTTAATGGAAAATTGAAGGATTGACCAATGGATAAGAAAGAATAATGATAAAGAAGAAACAACAACAACAAAAAAAAAGAAAGAAAAGAAAGAAAGGTCAGACTTGAATATTGACCAATCAACTCAATTCGAATGACGAACTGAACTCTCCCCTTCTCTTCCATGACGACGTTATTTCCATCATTTCCGCTATTTATCTTCATTGTTGACCTTAATTCAACGGAATAGATAAACACCCTTGACCAATTCATCTTTAATCATACATATCTCATCATCTAATCAAATCTACTCTACATTATCCTTTCTCTATGTTTAGATGATGACTATGAATATGAAGATACACCTAATCGGTGTAATTTTCCAAGTAACAACTTCCTTCCGTTTGATATGAAGAAAATAAGATGAAAAAAAAAAATCGGAAAATGTGAAAAGTTGACAACTATTCTTGGTGACACGAAGAATAATCAAAAGATTGGCAACACAATCAAAGGAGATCACTAATTAAATTAAACTCTAATGGTAAGTAATCTACTTCTCTCTTGAAACTCCTCCATCTTTAAATGTGTCGAAACTGTTATTTTCTGTCTACTAAAGCAAAAATTTTCTCTTCCTCATCTTTTCAATTTAGAACCTTAAATTGATGAGCATCATTAAAATTCATTTAGAGCGATTGGTTTCATCTATTCTTCATGCATCCACAAAAGTTAACATTGAAATAAAAAACTTCTTTCAAGAATATTAACTCAAATCAATTGTTTCCATAGACTCGAGTTAATTACTGGAATCACAGGCGAAAAGCTGAACAACCTTGATCGCCATCATATCTCATGTCTTTGTCAAATATTGAAGCTCATCACTTGAAATCTGATCAGAGTTTTTATCAACAGACCATCATGCAGATCAATTGATACCAAACTGATCAGATAGGAATGAATGAAATCCTCAAGTCGATAATGGGAATCGAAATAGACAATTCTTAAGATCTAAAGGCGACAGAAAGCGAGATGATGGTGTGAATATTCATGTCGATAATAATGTAACACCTTCTCCAGTTCGAATAGAATATTTTTCTTGTCATCAACTTGAGAGCAAAGGATTTTGATGACAGGGAATGAGAAGACACAATGGAAGATGAAAAACATCAACAGAAAAACAAAGTAACGAGAAAGAAAAAGTAAACTGGCTAAATGAATGTGTTTCCCTCTTAAAAGAAACATTTTCCGAATTAAATTGGCTAAATCAGTGGAAATTGTATTTCAATTGAAATTATAACTACTGATGAAGAGAATTTTTTTTTCTATTTTCTCCCAAACAAAACATTAAGAGAGAAAAAACTTCTACTGGTAACGAAGTCGAAGTATTGTACAAAGGTGAAAGTGAATGAATGTTTTTCGAAATCCAAATGATTCTCCCTCAATTGCTTCTCCTAAATATCATGTAAGATTATCTTAATCGACTTGGATTTACCCTCATCTTACCATCGTCACCATGATCATTATCATTCTCGAGGACATGATCAGTTTTTTTCCTCTCTTCTACCTCATCAACATCATCATTATCTTCACTGTTGAAAAACAACTAAAATACTCGATATGAAAAAGATACACTTTTAAGAACTAAAAAGTTGGATGATAAAAGAAGATGAAGATAAAAGTTATAAACAGTCAGTTCTCTTAATAAGTTATGTGTTACACTACTTTCAAAGATGACTTGTCATCCTCCCTCCTCATCACCATCACCATCATCTTCATGTTCCCCCTGAGGAGTGTTTATAACAAGCCTTTGCCTCTCTCTCTCTCTCTCTCTCCCAGTGTTCATTTCTTTATGTATAAAAAACGATGCGTAATGTGATAAATAGACAATTTAGATACTCTCACTTGCTAGATGATGAAACTCACTTTTTATCCCATCTCTTCATCTTCTTTTTGCATCTTTGTCATCATCATTTCTCCCACACAATCAACAATCAGAATCTTTTCATTTCCATCACTTTAACTTAACCACACAGTTAATATCGTTCACTATTAACGAGATTTTGTTCTCTTTCATTCTTCAACAGAAGCAACAAATATTAATGTCAATGGAAAATAGGGGGCACACACATAACGGTAAACACTCCTCGTCCCTTATTCTCATCAAGTGACCTTGTCTCGAGACATCGAATTGACTGTGTACGTGTGGCTCGATCTAAACCTAACCACCGACATTGTCTGAGTCTCTATTGGAAGAATAATAGAGAAAGTAAAAGGATAAAGTAATAATCATGATGGAAAAAGAAGGAGGCAAAAAAAGCGAACCAATAAAACGAGTCACAAGAAGATGAAGATGAGAAGAAGAAGAAGAAGAAAAAGTGTAATGGTAAGTACATACACCGATTATCTCTTTTTCTACTGATTTCATTTCATTTCAAGTTTTAAAATCAATCAAGATTCTCAATCTAAATGAGCCTTCAAACCAACAATTTCTTCATCTCCCTTTCTCATTTTCATCACCATCTTCCTCTTTATCTTTATCTTCATCCTTCTTCTTATTTTCATCTTCATTTATTTTTTTCCCTTCTTTTCTATAAACACTTTCATCTATTCTGTGTCCTCATCATCATCATCATCATCTCATGAAATTAAGGATATCATGAAATTGAAAAGCAACCAAACTCACTGATAAACACTCACATTTATATTTATAATGATAACAAGAAGTAGGAAAAGATGAGGATTAATGGCTCAAATGGAATGAAGAAAATGTGTCAGAGAGAGAGAGAGAGAGAGAGAGAGAGAGAGAGAGAGAGAGAGTATCAATTCTAACTAACACATGAGAAAACATGAATTCCAAGGGAAAGATATTGGTTATCAATGACGATATTTTAAAGGAAAACAATCAACGGAGGAATGAAAAACCACCCGAGATAATAATAAACCATCATCATCACTATCAACAGTAATCAACAACCATCAGCCCAACAAAAGGATAAACAAGCAAAACAACAAGAGAAAAATATTTCTTGTTGATTGTTTGAAACATTTCCCCATCTCCATCACCACCAACACCGACAACAACATTACCCTCACATTAATAACATTATCCAATCTCGTTATTTAATCTTGACCTTTTTTCCCAGAACTTTAATACAGTTATCATTTAACTTTAATCAACAATTTCCTGCAACAATCTAAAAACAATCAACCACTAATGATAAACTTTTCTTACCCTTAATCATATAGGCTTTCTGATTGCTTAATTGTGATTTCCAATTCTTCCTGAGCGACTTATATCAAATCTATAGTTTGTTTTACCTTTAATTATAATCTAATCATATGTTCATATGTTGATCACAATTAAGTTAAATTGAGCTTTAATAATAAGATGGCGATGTTTTCATATCATTTTAATAGTTAATTGTCCTATGAAAATAGTAATTATTGTTTCTGGTTAACATTTGATTGAAATTTTCATTTTGTTTTCATCAAAACTTTTAATGATTATTATTGTTGATAATTACTTTGTAATTGTCATCTTAATTATTGTTGATGATCAATCAAATCACAAGATTCAACTTATTAATTAACTGTGTCATGAAATGAAACAGATTAATTGAGTAAATGATAGTTAATCATTAAAACAAGATGATGAAAGGTAAAAGTTTACCATTGATTTTACTTAATCATTTGATTATTTGATTACAATCAACAATTAACAAAATTGCCAACAAATCAGAACGAGGATTGGAAATGAATTTTTAATAATGACAAAGATTTTAATTAGAAAAACGAAATTAAAAATCTAATCAAGTATTTATGATGAAATAATGAAATATGAACAAATTTTTTACACAATTAACAATTTAATTTACCTGAAATACTTGATTGTCAGTTGTTGATTGTTGACCCAATTTTCAGATTGGTTTCTCCTGATTATTGTTATATTATTTATATATGAGAGTCACAAAATCACAATTGAATCTCAATATATAAGATATGAGTTAATAGTGATAACAATTGATCCAAAATTTAATCAATTGTAATCAATATATTGAACCAGAACAATTTATTTATAAAAAAAAATCAATCAATTCATTGACTGGCAAAGCAAATGAAAAAGTAACATCAACATGGAGACAAAAAAAAACAATAACAGTTAACACCTAAGGAAAAGTAATACAATGTATTATTATTATTGCAATATTTATACCTGATTGTTATTTGTCTGATGATTATGATTAGTGATTATCATTATTATGATTAACTAAATGGTGTTACCATGATTTTAACTGTTAATTTGTTGCTCCTTAATCAATACCAACCATTGTAACAATCAATTGAGACTTTGAGACAAACTATTTTCAAACTCACCAATTAATATCAATATTTAACTAAACAGTTTGCTATTGATTAAATGATTATAATTGATTCACATTTAAATACCTTGTTAATCAAGATAATATTTACATGTATCAATAATCATCTAGTTAATTTTGTAATCATTATCATTATCAAGATAATCAACAGTTAATGGTTAATTGTGGATTCTTTTTGTTGTCATTTTGCTTTTTCTATTGCTACTGATTTAATGATGGATTTAAATTGTTTACCTAATTGAAAATTATGATTACAATTTCATTAATTCAGTTGCAATTCAATTTTCCACTTGGAATGATAATTTTCCCATAGTATAGATGATCCGAAATTCAATTTAACAATGAATATCTTGATTCCCTGTTTATTTTGATGATAATGATTAACTTTAATTGTCGTTGATTGTTATCAAATCATTTACTATATTGCTGTTTCAAGCAGTTTTAAAATGGTAAAGTTAATATTGAAATGATTGAAATGATTAATATTTTCCAAAGGTAAGCAATAAAAAGTGATTAAATTATTCCTGATGAAGATATTACAATTTAAGTTACAATTAAATTAAATCAAGTGTAACAATAATGTTACAAGTTAATCCATGATAAGAAAAACAATTAGATTCAATGATTAAATTGTTATTGATTGTGTGTGAGTTGTTAAGGTAAGACAAATATAAATACACAATCAAAGACACACACTCAGGATTAAGTTAAATAACCAAGTTAGTTGGTTAATTGTTGGTCACATAAATTGTTTATTATCAAAGATTAATGATATTAGATTATTAATTCAACCAGATTCATAAAGCTAAGGTAAGACAAATGAATGTTGAGTTATAATAATGACTTATTTTCATGATGATTATCTTGATTGTTATTAATGATTAGTAAAATTGAATTAGTTGGACTTAATTTTTGTTGCTCAAAGATGATGATTAAGTTAAGGTTATCACTGAGGGAAATGAGATATTTATTGTTTAAGTGATGTTAATCAGTTTCCATCAAATCTGATGATGATTACAAATGATTTCAAGTTAAGATACAATGTAAATGTATCTTGTAACATTTTATTGTATCTTCATCATCTTCATCTTCATCACTTTTTTACTAACTCATTTACAACTCTCTTACTCTTTCAGCAACTTAATCATCTTCATCATTTCCTGTTCATCTTCACTTCTCTCATCATTATCATCATCGTTGTCACCATCATCATCCCCTGTCATTCACCAAGGAAAGGGAGTTGATGTCTTATTTTTTTTGCTGATGTTTCACAGCTTGAAACTTGTCTCTCCATCATCTCCATCCTCATCCTTGTCGCCATCATCATCTGCTGATTTCCTTTCAATCGCGTCATCATCACCAAAGTGTTTAGTATCACTTTCATCATAAACTAATATCATATTTTTCTCAGATCCGATCATTGCATCTTCAGGTTACTAGAGATGCGAAAACTGTTAAATAAAATCAACTGTTGGTTGAATAATTGTTTTTGAATTTTATCGGTTTGAAAAATGAGCATAAATCATGTTAACAAGATCAGAATCGTATGAATTTCCTATTATATTGTGTGTGAAATAAATCAGAGTTAAAGATTGAATTTCAACTTATCCATGAAGATGAGGATAAAATAGAAAGAGAGAAAGAATATTCTGTAGAATAATAATCACAATTTCCACCTACAACTCACAATTTCTCATCTTCCATCATCATGAGAAAATGAACAAAAGTGTTTCTGTTGAGTGAAAATATTTACCCATAATTTTGTTCACAATTCATGTTAAGATTCAACCTTTTAACCTGAACATGGAACAAAAAATATTCTAAAAGCCTTTTCTCCAGAGCATCGCCATCTTCATCCTCATCTTAAATTGCAATTGAGTGATGATGATATTTTATCAATTATCATGATTATCCAAGCTACTAAGCTGACTGACTATGGAAAATGGAAGCAATTAATTGAATGGTAACCAATATCCAGACTAAAATCGAGTACAAAGTGATTAGATTCTGTTTTTTTCAGTTCAGTTCGATTTTGCATCTCAGAACTTTTCAGATTGACAGAAAAAGCTTTTAAATACTTTTGTACCGAGGTGATTTCGAGACCTCTGATGAACCTGAAAGTCCTTGTGAGGGAGGAAACAGCAATTCACCGTATATATCAAGGTGAATGAGAAGAAAAAAGTGAGTGAGAATTGGGAGTGGGAGTGGAAAAAGTTTATCACATAATACAAAAGGTTCTGATTAGGTTGCTGATTGAAGCCTGTGTGAAAGAAACCATATGAACACCGATGAAGATAAAAAGGTTTCAAAAAGTGGTCTTATCATCATCTTCATCTTTTCATCATCATCATTTTACTCATGGTCATCATCTTACATCATCTTAACACCTTCAATGTGCCAGAAACAACAACAACAACTTTCATTATCCACTTTTACCTTGAACAGGAATTGAATTAAACATTCAAATTGTTTATTCAAGGAGTGAAACTTATCATTATTATTACTTATTACTTATTACACTGAATCCATGATAAGAATCAAGAAAATCCCCTCAAATCAATGAGTAATTATCATGATGGAAATTTAAAAAATTGAAAGAAACTAAAATAATAGTAAAAACGTAATTGAAATGTAATGAATTGAAAAATAATTTCAAACTGATGATGTAATTGTAATGATGATAATCATCATTATCAATGATAAGTCATAACTTTTTCATGTCAAATTAATCCATAAAAATACAGGGGAAAGGAGTTATAAGTTCATTGAGGAAAATAATAATAATTCCCTGATAATAATAATCGGAAAACAAAGATAGTTATCATAATGATAATAGAATCATATCTCAGATGATGATGATTATCATCATCATGAGCACAAGAATCATTCATCGATAATAATCAATCGATAGGTGCTCGAGCGTAATCAATGAATCAATCATCACCCTTCACCCTTTTCCTCCTTCCTTCCTCCATCTCCGCCTCCTAATTCAGCCTCATACTTGATAATATTCATCATCATCATCATCATCATACCCACCGCCGCCTCCTTCTCCTCCGCCTTGTCCTCCATCCCCACCAATCATTATCATTAACATGATGATAATAAAAAAATAATAATCATACAATAACCATGATAATCATTTGATTCCTTATCCCATGTTGACTGATTTTTTTTATCCAGATAACTGATTCCAAATGTCATCTCTGTTGAAATTCATCATAATTTCAATTCTAAATCAACTATGAAGATGATACATTTTTTTTGCTCTTTTTCTATCATCATGAATATATTTTTTTCTCACTAACTTTATATTCATGTTAATTCATTCACATGGAAATGAGAATCAGTTAAAAATGTTTCCAAAGGAAATGTTGTAAAGACGATGATATTTGTCTCAACTTCCGTTTCTAATGAATATCATTTCATATTTCATTCGGTTGTTTCATATTGGAGAAACAAAAATTATCGAAATTCTGTAAAGTATCATGAATATGAAGAGAAAGAGAGAGAAAAAAATAGTTGCAATTAATTTTAATTTGATGGATTTCGAGAGATGATTCAATGAAATAAAGAGTTATCTTCTTCCGAGATGATTCCATGGTGATGGAGAAGATGCTAGATTGATATGTCAAGATTTCTCTATCATCAAATTATCCTCATCATCATCATATTTTATCACCAAAATGATGACGATTGTTACTGTTACTTTTTTTCCGAATTCAACTTTATCGGATGTTCAATGGGTTATGATTGTTTCGGTATAAAGGTGGATTAAGAAAGAATGACAATGAAAAAATAGACGATCAAGATTAAGATTATAATCTACTAGTTCTGATTCTATAAGTGATCGAGATTTTTTTTTTCATTGAAATGAATTTGTAACAACCTTCAGTCCATCATTGCCTATAATAATAATAGTAATCATCATGATGATAATAAGGAATCAAGCCTATAACCTTAATACACATTCAATAACTAAGTTGGAAGATGAGGATGAAATAAAGATGATCAGGATGATGAGGAATAAGAAGATGAGCTAAAGAGTAGCAAAAGTAAGTATATTGTTCAAAGTGTTGGTCAGCAAGTGATGATAATGGATTAAACAATATGGGTGGACGAGAGAGAAGGAGAGAGAGATGAAAGCGATTTGATTACAAACAATCAAAGGAATTATCTTGTTGTTACTCAACAATGTTTATCAATTAAACGAAATCAAGAATCAAATGATTGTTAACAATCAGGAAATTTGATTCTTTGACATGGTAATCAGTTTTATTCTCAAGTGAACTTGTTCATGAAAATGAATTTAATTCAGTGATTATTAGTTAATCTTTTGTCTCATCAATTACTTTCCAATCTTTATGATGATTAAGCTTAAGATTAGTTTAGACTTGAGATTAAAAGGATTCAACTGGTAAATCCAATTCAAAGTTAATTTTTTGATAACTGGACCGTGGTCAGTTTGATTAACATTGTAAATTTGTCTGATCAAATTAAAAGAGTAACATTGAAATAAACAATTAAGTAAATATTGACACATTAAGATGAGGATAAGAATCAAAGTTTAAAGATACAGAAAATGATAAATTTTAATCACAGTGAAACATTTAAATTGTATACAATCAACTAACTAACTCAACTGACACTCGCTAATTCAGCAATTAAATATGAATAAATAACATTTACAGAAAAAATGACATTTAAATTGTTTCCAGTTAACGACAATTAATTTCACAATCAGTGGGAGTTTCAACTTGACTTGCTCCCTTTCCCCATGGCTTATTAATAACTAGATAATATTATTACAGTTACAATAAATTATCAATGAATAACCAATGTAAAAAAAAGTCTTCAATGATTAAGTGAGTATCAGATGAATGAAATTAAAAAATTAATCATTGGCAAGGGAAAAAAACATAACAATCAAATTGAAGTAAAAAAAAGTTTTGATTCATTAGCGATATTATTAATCTGAGTAACGGTAAATTGTATTAACAAACTATTTCCATTTTTCTATCATAATCATGAATCTTCAACAGTTGAATCATGAGATATTTTTGAATTAAATCAATTCATTCATTTTCCAAACCATTAAGACTTTGAAAGGGGAAAGATAAAAACACTTGAACCAGCATCCTCATCATCTTTTCATCTTCTGCTCATCATCATCATCATCATCCGTACGCTCACTTAAACAAAGACAATAATTGATGCAAAAAAAGTAATCAGGGAAGGATTGATATTCGAATACATTGAAAGGACTCAGATGATTATGATGATCGTGATAATGATAAAAAAATGCTGATGATGATCAACTCATTTGTCTTAAAGGATGCGGAGGAAGATACAAAATCAACATTGAAGATAATATCATTTTAAATGGTGAAATTCACAGAGGAACGAGAGAAAGATAAAGATGATCAAATTAATTTCGGGTTCCCTCATCATCTTCATCATTGGCCAATGGGTGAAATGTCCTCCCACCCCACCCTCTTTCTCTTATTCGAACAAATTAATTCTCTCTCTCTCTCTCTCTCTCTCTCTCTCTCTCTCTGCTTTTTCTACTCATGTTTATCACTATTGCTGCTGTTACCAAGTTATCCTCATCTTTCATCTTCTACTTTATTAATTCTGTCTCTTCATCTTAATCATCATCATCAATGATACAAATGATTTCTGAATGATAATCAACAATGAGAAGAGATAACAATTTGACAGATCAACACAGACTGAATATCATTCATTCAATTCACTTACACATTTAACATGTTTATCTTGATTCACATCTTTTTTTTTATCATGAATCTCATGGTTAGTTGATTTAACTATTAATTTGATTTAAAATTTAAAGAAATCAGATTAAATCAAAAGATATCATCATTTTGTGTACATTGAAGCAAATCCATTTATCATCAATATTATTATCTCATACTTAAGATTGTGAATTGAATTAAATTTGGAATAAAAAAAATTACGTAAATAATAACGTGTAAACCATAATAATAATCAATTGAATTATGATCAATTTAAAATGTTGCTCAGGAATGGGAATCACAACTATATTCAGATTCAGTTATGTTTCCTCAAAATCACTTCAATTTCATGGGAAATGGTTCATGATTGAATTGAGATCAATGCTTTCAAATGAAATTCACAAGAAAAATTTTCTTAATTTATGCAAAATCTCATTTCTCATTAAGTATCTAAATTAATTGTTTAGTAATTAAAGCTAATAAATACTAATATAACATGAGACATAAAACTTACATTGGTCCCAACTCATATCGGGAACGTTAATAGATGTAATCAGTTCCTTACCTAAAGGAATGAAAATAAAAAACAATTAATTATAACGGTAAACATAAAGTTTTTTCAAAAAAAAAAAATTATTATTTCGCGAAAACATAAACAAACATAAGATAAATATGATAAATCAGTTTTACCATAGATCACAATAAGTTACTGTTTAAAAAAAAGTAGCTTTAAATATAATTTATGTTGTAAATTTTAATCAATTACAACAATAGTAATCAACAATCAATGATTAATTTCAGTTGAGCCCAAACAAATAAAGATTAACTTTGAATCTCAATCTAAATCAACTTCAACTTTTTCAATCCATTGCTAACCCTTTAATCAACATATGATTAGTATATTAACTAAACAGATGATAAATGATCTGTGTCAACTAAACTGTCAGAAAGGAGGGTAGAAAGAAAAGAAAAGAAATAGAGTGAGTGAGTGAGTGAGAGAGAGAGAGAGAGAGTAGTTTTCACCTTCTCCATCCTCCCACATCTTCATCTTCATCTTTATCTCCATCACCTTTGTCGAGTCTATGGTCTTTTAATATCAATTTGACCAAAGGAAACTTTTACTTTTCTTCACAATTTTTTCTCTCTCTTTCTCACTCTGTTCCATATCTTTCCCCTCTCATCATAATTTTGTCCATAAAGATAATTTAATATATAGAAATAATTATTAGAGTAACTGTACTTTGATCCATTTCATTTTCATTGTTTGTTGCATGCTGGTCTTTGGTGTTATTATGATTGAAAGCTGCTGTTATATTTAATGTTGTTGCCGAAAAGTTAGTTAAGTTGATTGAGAAAAACAAAAAGTTAACTGCAATTAACTAATCACTAAATAGTCCTTCAAGAAAATAAAGTAATTGTTAACAGATTGTCCAGTAAATGGTTGTTGTGTCTAAAGCCTTAATTACAGATTAATGAAGGTGACCAAGGATCAAAAATATAATCAAAGTGAAAAAGACTCAATATTGTTAGAAGATGATAAAGTTTTCGCAATATGATGACGATGAAATTACTTGTAACAAGATGAGGATATTCAGGAAGTGGGTGGACAAGGGATACGGACGATATCAGATGACAGATAATCTCTGGGTCAACATCTTAAGGTAAACTTGATTGGGTCAAGATGCAATCAATTAGTTGGTCAGTCATTCTAATTGTTTATTTGTAAATAAATTAAGTGAGTCAAAATTGTTGATATCATTTATATTTAATACTAAATCATCAAGATGAAAATGCTAATGATAATGATTAGTTGAATTAATGATGAAACCAAAAAGTTAAAATCATTAATCACAATAATCAAGTAACAATGTTAATCCTGAGATACAAATTATGATAATTAAATGATTTTCATCAATTGTAGTTGATGATAAATTGTGATATCGGCAATAAGACTGCTAAGTAACAACCTAACTAGTGATAAATTGATACAATTAGCAAAATCCAATCTAGATACAGCTTATTATATTCCTCCTTGAAATTTGTTATAATAATAATCTATTGATTTAAATGATTTAGATATTATTTAATAACAATCAACAGAAAATGTTGATATCATGATAAATAGGAAAACAAATTGAATAAAAGCAAAATCAGTTTCAATATGTTAAAAGATTGATGGACAGAAGATGAATGTTATTTTTTAACTGACCATTTGAATAGTAGTAGTGTTAAACTGGGATGAGGGAAGTTAGTTCACTTTATGAACAAGTAAAATGTTAACAATTATTCAAGATGAATGAATTCACATCAAGGTGAAGTTCAGACTAAAGTTACCATGAAGTTCATTGAAAATGTAAGAATCTTGTTTATATTCAGACTGTTTTCCATCCTCTTCTCTTACTCAACCACATCCTCCTTTTCTCATGCTGATTTCATTTAATTTCTAATTTGCTCAATCAACTTCAGAGATTATTAACAAGGAAAAGGAGCAAGAGAGAGAGAGAGAGAGAGAGTCACAAAGGTAATCACGATCATGATATACTCCTGAATATCTTTGCCTTCTCACTGATTGATCTATGGTGCTTTCTCTTGAACAGGGAAGTATAATATAAGAAAGCTAATAGTGGCCATTGGTCAGTAACTTGAAACAAATTCGGAGTAAGAAAAAACAGAGTAATAACCATGATAGTGAGGATAATGATAAGAAAAAAAAAGTAATCTGAATATTCAGTGATCACAGTGATATTTTTATTATTAGATGAGGTATATTATTCCAGTATAACATAATATTATATCCTGATAACCTCTTGGTGTATTTTTATGTGGCCTAGGTCAATCTCATGGGAGGTTAAAGACAATTTCATGGGCTAGTAGGCTCAATATAACCTGTCTGAAATGAACAGTGAAAACCATGATGATAACATGAGGCTGATACAGATATAATATAATTCCCTAACAGAAGAAAAGTAAGAAAAATAGAAAGAGTAAAGTCAACTAAAGTATTTTTATCCATAGAAATGATAATATCAATAGACTTAACTGTCATTGTATCTCTCACCTTATAACCTCACCTTGGACTTATCATCATTACTCTTATCTTAGGTTGTATTATCTTCAACAACAACAATCATGATGATGATGATGAGGAAAAGGATAAGATTTTTAATAGGATTTCTTTTTATTATGTGTGATGATTGTGGAAAGAAAGAGGAAAAGGAAGATGAAGATGAAGATACGGAAGGAAGATCTTGTTATTTCATCTTAATCATCGGTAAAAGATTGTAACAGTTAACATAGAGACTGAGATAATCTTTTCCTGAGTTTTTTCATTCCAACATTCATCTTATTCTGAGTAATCTTCCATTCAGAATATACCAGTTTTACAATTAATTGATAAAATATTAATTGTCTCGAGTTCACAATTCATATATGTGATATTAACATGTTTCATTTTCATTTTGGTGAAATATCAAAGACTCAGAAATCAAGCAATTGTCAATCATGTTTAGGTTTAAACCAAACTTCATCATCTTCATCTCATTGACAATTGTTATCATCATCATTATCTGATAAGATGATTACAATCAACTGATTACATGGTAATAATTGATATACAGAGACAAAAGTTAATTGTTTCCAAGATGATGATGATTTGTAATAAGTATTATTGTTATTATTGCTATTTTTTATATCTATCTGATTGTTATAACATTTGATTGATTATTAATTACTACGATAATAATAATTACCTCAATAAATTAATTTCTTGATTTTTTTTCACATTCATTTCAAACAATAACACTAATCATAATGATGATAATGATGATCCCTCATTTCATAATGAAAAGTGATCATAATTAATATTATTATATTCAATTAATTTGATTGGTTTGATAAAAAAATTTCCCAATCAAAGTTTTTTACTTGGATATTAATAATTCTGATCATGAACAATCATCGTTACAATTCAATAATTTCGTTGATTTTGAAATTCGTTTGAAATGTTCAAGATTTTATATTAATACTTCCGATGATCATCAATCTTTATAATTACAGAGAGAAATCAAAGTTATCACAATCGAAAATGAATGAGAAAACTTATCAATATTCATAATTTCCGGATAAAGAAAATAATCAGAATTTGGCTTAGCAATTAATCTCGACTAATTATTAACTTTATTGGACTAAAAGTTTCCCTGAAAGTTTCATGGTGAATCCGATAAAACGATGTAAATATAATGAGATCGCCATCTTTTTCCAAGGTTTCAGCATCTTCATCATTTTCTGTTTATGATGTGAACTCGATTGACAGAAATCAAGATTTTTTTATATTTCTATTAATATCAGAAAATTACTTATGTAAATCACAGCAATTACCATGACGTGTTTGGAGAGGGTTAAGTTTATCATGAGTATTTCAAGGATTTAAAGAAGAGATTAAAATTCAATAACTGTTACATTGACAAAAAAAATACCGATGAGTTTTTTTCAAAGAAAAAATCTTCATCACCTCATCTTTTTTATCATCTCATTTCATCCTCATCAGCAAGTATCAAGAATCAGCATCTTCTGTACACATATAAATCAGCTTCATCCTTTTTTTTCATTGTCATAATCAATGGACAAGTGATTAAGCAAAAAAAAAAGGCAAAATCTTGTCGAGGAAAAAGTTGAAGGATCATCTTCATCATCTTCATCATCAAAAGCATCTCAAGGGAAATTTTTATTTCTCCATCATCATGTTAACCATCAAGCACAATGAATCTTTCTCATCATAACCTACAAAACCATCAACTCAATTAATGAATCAAAATTTGGTTAATTAAACAAGCACAATCGTTAGCTATTCAATTTAAACTCAGATCAAGTTAAATGTTCATCTCTACAAAACGACCTTCACTTGACCATCAAGTTGAATTCTAACTTTTTGACCCACTTTTAAAAGCTAATGAGGCCACTTTTATCCGAAAATGACCATTCAATCAGACTTATCGACTTATGTAACGGTTTTACCTGAACATCAACAAAAACAACAATAGATTTTATTACAAATTTCCAGGTAGTGAAAAAAAAATGAGAGATATTCAAATAACACCATTATTATTATTATTATTATTAATACAATAATCGTCATCAACATCATCATTATTGTATTATGATGATATTTTTTATTGTATTTTAAGTTTACGTTGCCAAAGAGACAAAAAATGTCTCTTCCTTATCGTTCTGTATGTTTATCATCATCTATCATCATCATCATCATCATCCCTTACTTTTCATCATCATCATCACCTTGGATACAAATTACACAGGTAACTATGCCAACCAAAGAGTACATTAAATAATAATAATATAATAATAATAATAAAATGAATATTATATATATATGATAACTTTCAATTCGGGTTTAGTTAATAGGTTATCAACACGAAAAAAGGATAACTTTTGTTTCATCATCATTATCATCATTATCCATAATACTCTGAGTGATCTCAAGAGTCTGTATCTAAATACAATATTAATCATATGATAGGCATGGAAAACAATCAACTAACAATCATCATGATTAACCTGAAACTGTTCACTATTAAATAATAGTGAAAAAACAACAACTAAAAATTTATGATAATTGTTATTGTTCGGGTTTGTGATTAATTTATAACCATTTTACAATTCAATTTATCAATTGTTATACGACAATTAAGTTGCCTGATTATATTTAATTTGATTTCGCAAGGGAAAACAATCATCATCATGTTTAATTGTTGAATTTAAATGATCATAACACAATCAATAAATATTAAGCAAGAAAAGTAAGTTTTAGTTGATCTTTGATTGGAAAATATTTATAATAATAATAATATTAAGATTTTGAGCAATTAAATTAACTTTTTTTTTCAAATACAGAACACAAATTATATTAACACAATCAACACAATTAAAATTGTCACTAAATGTTAAGCTCTTGGTGGATATAAATAAATCGCTCTGGCTGGTTGATTATGATGCGTGAGAATTGATAAGTTACATTATTAACTATTATATTTATCACATTGATCACATCACAATTGTGATAATCAAATTTGATTGTACACATGATCAAATTGCTATCGAATATTAAAAAAAGAAAACCAAATCTTACATCACGTGGCTGAATTACAGTTCTAAATCAATGGTAACGGTAAATATTGAATATTAAAATATATCAACAATAATAAAAAAAGGATAACCTAGATTTCGGTTGATTTAATGATTTACAACAATTGAATTTGTGACAATTTAATAAGGATCAAAATATCATCAAAAGCCACAAGATAAATGCTGATTATTATCATCATCATCTTCAGATCCTCCAAATATAATGGTAACCATAGGAAAACTATTAAATCTCAGCTGAAAAGATTCACTTTATCATTCATTTTTTTTTCTTTCACATTCAAAACCATTCAAATCTTTATCTCCATCTCATCTTGGAGTTTTTTTTTCATCCTCATCCCTTTTTTTCAAGTCCATGGTAATAAAAAAATATCAACTCAGCATAAATTGTTTACTATTGTTAAAGTAACTATACACTTGACTATTTGCTGGTAAAAGCATAAATCATTTGTGATTTTGATTGAATATGTTCAACAATCAATTTATGGCCAATTGATTGTTGAGATGATGTATTGATTTGTAAACTGTGATCATCACAATACAATTTACAACCTGGATTAGTGATAAGCTTTCATATATTAATTGTATCAGTTAAACAGTCAGTTAATTTAATTTTGCATTTTTTTTCAGTCAAAATGGTGTCAAGTCAACGATATTTTTAGTTGATTTGAAATTAAAGTTAATTAACTTGGAAATGATTAAAAATGGTTACAATGGTAAACTTAATTTATAGAAAAGTAAAACAATTGAATCAGCAGACAAGTTAATTAATGGTTGTAACGTCTTATTAAGCACATTATCATTGTTATTAGATTAAATTGTCGCTATGATAGTTGGGATTATTTTTTTTCTCAAGAATTAAATAGTTACTTAAATGGTAAAAAAAAGTAAAATCAATGAATGAACATGTGAAAGGGCAAAAGTGACAATAAGATGAACTCAGATAATCCATTTGATGATTATCATCATCATGAGATGATCAGTATGAGCTGAATTGTTAGTAATCAATTGGAGCATCAAACCAATCAGTTTATTAGCTAGATTGGTGCGTAAAGAGAGAGAGAGAGAGAGAGAGAGAGAGAGAGAGAGAAGTGATGATGAAGATGGAATCATGAAAAAGCTTCTCGATTCTGTGACACGAATGTGTAAGAGGGAGAGAGAGATGATCATCATTATCAGAACTTTCATTCAGCTAAAGTTGAACATTATCTCTTGAAAAGATGAACAGAAAAAATGATGAGAAAGATTTTTCATCTATTGTCATCATTATAATCAGAATCATTATGAAAGATAAAAAAACAATTGCAAATCAATTGATTGACCATTATGTTCAATATTTCATTGTTAATTAAGCAATCATGATGATAACCGCACAATGGTTAATGTATATTAATAATAATCATCACCGAAAGTCATCAACAGTTGATTATCATCTCTTAATTAGTTTCCCCTTCATTGTAATCACCAACTATAGACAATTAATTTGATTAATATATAATCAAAATCAATGTAATAACAATAATCATACTAATTTATATGTTATTAGTTAATTTGACTTTCTCTTTTAGCATTACTTTTATTTTCAATACTGAATTTAATACATAACAAAGTTTTATTTCATGTCAACATTGAGAGATAAAGGAGAGAGAGAGAGAGAGTTGACTTCACCTCATCATCATCATGTTTTTCATCTTTATCTTCCTCATGAAACTGAACATTTCTATTCATTGTGAATAATATTTACTATGAACTTTTTTTTCTTACTCCTATTGTGTTATATTCATAAAATATAATATATTCAAACGGGAGTTAATGAAAATAGTGATGATGATGAAGATAACAATGATAACCATAATAATAAAGTGGGAGTCAAAATTGACAGGAAACTAGTTCAATTAACTAACTACTACAATTGAATTAAATTGTATTAATTTTTGAAAAAAAGCAGCAACTAAATTATGATGATCAAACGAAAGAGAGAATAAGAAAAAATTTTCATCTAAGATGAGGAAAAGATGACAATGAATTGTGAGTATTCATGAGATACATAAAGATGAAAACTTATATCATGAAACAACAATCATGATCATTTCAATAGTAATCATAATTAACCCTTTACTTTGGTAACTTAAATTATGATTAGAACAAAAAAAAATGTATCAAAGTTGATTGTTTCGGTGATGAATTAAATTAGTTTCATGAGATACAATTGATAATCAAGAGATTTGAAAAAGTGATGGAATTGGATTTGAAACTCCCAAGGTTTAATTCAATGACAAATCGTCTAGTGACATTGTTTATCTTCATTATCCTCATCATTATTGCAAAGGCTTCTGTAAGGATGATGATCAAGAAGGTGGTAGATTGAAGGAGTGGATGAGGGTGGGAGGATAAACCTCTTAATGTGATTCAAGATTATGGTACAAAAGATTAACATTTCAGGTCGAAAAGTTTTCTAGGGCAAAATGATAATCATAATTTACTATTTAACTTTTTCCTTTTGTTTACTGTTACTTAATTTGATGCACAATTTAAAAAGATAATTAATCAAATAACTTTGTTTTTTGATTGATTAGTTACAAGAGAGAGAGAGAGAGGAGGAGGAGGGAAGATAAATCATCATGAATCTACTTTGATTATTCAATGGAATACACATTCTAACATTCAATAGATATTTATTCATCTCAATAAATGAATATCTTACATGGTGAAATTATTGGTTAATCAATAAGATAAACAAGAAAAAAATTGCTACTATGAATCAATATGATGATGATGAAAAAAAGTCACATGGAGTTTTGGTAATATAAACAATGTTACTTATTTTTTTTATCATCAGCTGTTGATGAGGGAGAGATGATGTGATGATGATAAATGTGTATTGATGTGTGTGTGTGTGAATGTGAATGTGAATGAATTTAAAGAAGGGATTTCCCTGAGAAATGGTGAATGAGATACTGTAGATTCATGGATAAACCTTTTTTCATATCGATTACCAAACCACATCGATCCCTATCGACCATCATCATCAGACTAACCATCACCTTACTTTTCAGCTCAGGTGAATATACTCCCTCTCTCTCTCTCTCTCTCACCTATATTTTCATAAATGCACACAAAAAATACTCACATACATTCAGAACTTTTTACTCCCTCTCTCTACTCATTCATTCATCAGTTTTTAGAACTCCCTTTCTTACCCTCCTTTATCATCCAATACTACATAGATCATCATCATGAATCTGATCATCAAATTCAAGGTCAGCTAAACCAGACATAAAATGTTAACCACGTGACTTTTTCAACATTATCATCATCATCATCATCATCATCATCATCATCAATCTATTCAGTAATGTATCTCAAATGTATCACAATTTTCATGGATGAGGGAAAAAGATATCACATTGATTTTCACCATCATGAAGGAAATGGATAAAGTCTGAATATCATTATAATCATTGTCATTACCATTCATTTTCTTAGCCACTCAATCAGATTTATATCATCACACCAAAGTTCAACTGAACTGAATAATTTCAATTACTTAAATCTCTGTAATATCTTATTTCAAGTTCATTCATTACGAAACAAATAATTTTCCAATAAGGGAAAAGTTAATTACTGTAATAATAACAACACAGAGTATTAATTATCATAATCATCATGTTAAAATAATGATAATTATGACAATGATGATAATGGTAATGATAATACTCAATGAATTAACATGGAAAATGCTAAGAGATAGGAAAAGAGCAGCTGAATTAAAGTCTAAATCAAGATTTCATTTGATTTAATCATTAATCATTTTACAAGGTAAAATCATCTCTGTTTTTCCGTAGTAACTTTAATATTAACTATTTGTTATCATCGTAATCATATTGTTTTGTATGGTTACCACTCCCAGTATATACATAAATGTATATATAAGATGATCATCATCTTCATCCCACTCCAAGTCTTCACTCCCTCTTAGGGTTTATCATTAACATGGAGAAATAAATATCAAGAAATGAACAATTCTGGACAAAAAAATATGAATATGTAATGATAATAATGATTATCATGAATACTTGTAATGCATACAAACACCGATGATGATCATCATTAACATCATTATCATTATCAATTGTCCATTGGTAAACATTAGCATGGTAATAATAACAAACTAAAATGCGTTTCTATGCAAAGAAAAGTTAATTCATGTACTTGGTGAAATTAAGATGATGATTAAAATTAGTGGGAGACGGAAAAAGTTAATGAAAGTTATCGAGGTGGTAATTGTAAGCTAACAATTGACTTCTCTTTGGGTTGACATTGAGTAATTTTCTTTACCTTGATTACTATTTTTACCAATCATTATATTTTATATGTTTAAATGAATTATATGATTACTATTGTTATTATTTGAGTTTATCATGTATTAAGAATAATCATCATCTCCTACTATCAACATTGTACAATAGAATAGAATTTAGTTTTCTCTGTCTTTTTACTCTGTCGATTTTTCGTATTTTTTTCTTCCTCTCTTTTACCTTCATTTCCTTTTAGTTACCAATTGAAACCAAGTAATTTACAATGGAAACCATTGGAAACCAAATATTATCAACACAACAATAAAAGTCACACAGGTAAGAGAGAGAGAGAGAGAGAGAGAGAGATGAAAGAGTTGATGTGAATACAATCATTATTTTTTCCATGATAATTATTACAATTCTGAGATTCAGCTTTGTGATAATCTATTTTCCCTTTCAAAGGTCCTAATAATCAACAAAGTTTAATTGCTACAATCAAAAGGTAAAAATTTGGCTTTTCCCATTGAAAGTAAACCGGAAAAGTTGGTGACAATTTGATGAAGGTTATGTTTTACAATTAAAAGTAATCAGTGAGTTAAACTAACATAAATTTTTAATTTAATTAATTGATTCTATTTTCTGACTAATTTATTAGTTGATTAGGGGTCAGTTTAATTATTACTATGGTAGTCAAATTGGCCAATTTAAATTGTATAATTTAAATTAAGCTAATTGTCTCAATATGATGAAAGTTGATTGTCTTGTTCAGGTTAACCAGTGAAAGAAAAAAAAAGTTCATCAAAAAGATTCATGTTTATACCCTGAAGGCAATTTAGCAATATACATCTTCATCATCATTGAAATACTTATTTGATTGTTACTAAAACTTATTTACCTTACAGCATATTCATCATTATAAACTATTAATATTAACAATTTAAAAATTGAATTTAACTTCATTCAAAACTTTTAACAATCAACTTAATGATGATGTTTATAAGCCTAATTAAATGTCCACAATCAAAATAACCTTTAATTGTGAATTGGAAAAGTAAAACTATTTATTATTATTGGACAATATGTGTAACAATAACAAATGAGAAATGAAAACTTTGTCACAATTAACTCTGATTTGATTTCTATTCAATGGTCAATCATTGGATGGAAATCAAATTTAAGTGCAAACTGACCAAATGCAAGACTTGAATTCATTTCGAGAATAACAAAAATATCAGAGCAAATATCCTCATCTTTATCCTCATCCAAGTTCATTTGATAAAATGGTACACATATATACCATTTAATTGGACCCTGAGGCTAAATTTGCTATTCGGTTTGTAATATACTAGTTTTCTTTGTGAAGAAATGATAATCTCACCATCCACTCTCTAGCTTCAAGATAAAATGTAAAATTAGACAAAAATGTTCATCATTTCATCAACATAATATCAAATCTCGTGTCTTAATCATCAAATCATAATGAGTGTGCACTCAAAACGATAAATTATCAACCCAAATGATTAACATTCATCTCATAGTTAACAAAAGTCAAATAAACAAGGATCAGAATTAATCATCTAATCAAAATCATCTTAAAATATCAGTTGATCAAGAATCTAGAATGAAAATTCAATCAAAATTGGATAAACTTATTCAGCATCATGAGAAAATTATCTGAATGAAAAAAATTGTCATCAATTGTGAAAATCAAACAACAGAAACAATTTTCTATCATTAATTGTTACGATTACAATACTAACTAAATTTAATCAATAAATCTAAATTAATATCTTCATTAAAAACAACAAATTCTGAAATCTTTTTTTAGGCCGATTACAAAGTTTAATTGTATCTCGATTGTTGTTGATTATTTTTGTTAATTCAGTTTACTATCATTAAGGTAATGTTTTTTTCATAATTTTCTGGTTGATTATCGTGATAATATTTACAGGGAGTGAGGTTGATTGCAAGGGGAATCATAATTATTAATGAAAATTGTATCATTCAAAGTATAGATCAAATCATCACAGTTTTAGGCCTTAAATTGTGAATTTTCATTCTGAATCTCGTTCTGGGAGTTTTATCAATTTCAGCCAACGATTATCACAACAATTAATTATCATCATGTTCTTGTCAACATTTATAATACATAATCTATTGATGATAATATGCTCGTTCTGCATGGATGAGGATTGATATTCAATAACCATCATCGTCATTGAAATAATAATAGTTGATTCAAGGTAATTTAATTTACTCAATAGTCACCAGAGAATCAGCAATTTAACTATTAATACAAATGATTTGCTTTGATTGTTTTCATCTTGAAAATTCATTTGGCATTCATGTATATTAACATTATCATCAAATATTATAATTGATCACTAATTTATAATCGTTATGAATATTTGATGATGAAATACAGAGAAAGTTAATCATTGAGAACGGAAATGTTGACCTTCAATGTGATCTGAATGTTATCATATTTGAAATTAGATTAAAATTTACCTGCAAGTCGAAGTGATGACATACGACTAAATTCTGGTTCTTCCAGCCATTTGTACATTCGACGAAAAGTTTCTCTTCCTGATTTAAGTTTACTCCAAGGTTTAGGATTCCTCAATAGATCAGACAGTGTTCCCTGGGATCGGCAAAGTACCCGTTGGGCGAAAATGGCCTGAGGTATTGAATACCTTTTAAGCTCTGCACTTATCCTTTGAGCAAGTTCTTTTGTATTAATCTCTTCAATCTCATCCGATGAACTGGCCACTGAACCGGGTTGTTGAAGTTGAAGATTGAGAAGATTATTTGAAGATGAATTATTTGCAGTTGAATTATCATTATTACTATTTGAATTGTTATTACTGTTATTATTGGTGTTGTTGTTATTACTATTATTTGTAGAACTGGCATTCGTATGATTGTTGTTGTTGTTTGAGGATGAGGTTGAGGATGAAGAGGATGGTGTTGATGAGGTGGTTGAGACTGAACCTCCTCCTGATGAAGGTGTTATTACAGTTCCATGGTTATTGTCAATCTTTGAGCTTATTGTTAAACTTGATGAACGTTTACTTCCGGATGTTATTAAAACCGGTGAAACATTAATCTGTACAGAACCGGAAATAGAATTACCTGGATGATGTTGGATAACAGTTTTCTCTTCAGCCTAATATACAAAGTTTCCAGAAAATTGAGAGAAAAGTGAAAGTTTGTTGTGATTAACGAGCAATTAACAAGTAATCTAATTAGAAATCTAGTCTGTTTGATTCCCTTTTGCAATTAGAAAATGCTTTTGATTTTGGATTAACAAATTGTTATTTTCATCATCTTTCATCTTCATCCTTTTTGCTTATTATCAAATGATGATAGTAATCAGTATGGTTGGTGGGGGAATACTTACCGATTGAATTGCATTTACTGTTGATAAAAGAGCGACGGGTTCAGGGACACAAGCCGATCCAAGATCACTATTAGCAACCGATTCTTGGGATGATGATGAAGCCTGGACAATTGTAACTGGATGACCAGTTGGTACAATTGCCGCTGGGATGGGAGTTACTGATGCCTAAAAAATGATAATCATCATGTTGATAATGATAGTGGAGTGACCATTAGAATGAATCATTCATTAAGTTACATTATGAGTATCAAAAATGTGATCACATACAATTTGTTAATAGTCATCATACATTCACTTTTTTTGCAGTTATGTTGATGACAATTGACATACACCAACAATTATAATACAACAATTAAGAGCAAAAAGTTTGGATAGAGATGCAATTTAAACGGTTTCATCTCAATTTCATATTTAAATGATGCAGGATGATTGGACACAGGAAGATAAATGATTTGTATTGATAAACACACAAATTAAAAAGGTGTCACAACAAATTGTTAAACCAAATGGTAATCAAAAGCAATTTCATTGATTAGGAATCAAAGGTTTTTTTTTTGTAAATCAAAAGGTAACATTGATTATCAATGATAAATGAAAACTTAAAACAAAAGATTAACAATAAAAGTTGATTAACTTACCGATCGGAGGGAATTTGCTGTTGCAACAATAGCCAATGGAGTTGAGACAATTGTTGATGTTAATTGATGATGGTGGTGATGATGATGATGATTAATTGGAGATGATGTAACCGGAATACCGGCTAGAGTGAGATGCTGGGCACTGGAAAGAGCTGCGGCTGCGGCTGCTGCAACAGCAGCCTGATGGTGTTGTTGTTGTTGTTGGTGATGATGTTGCTGGTGGTGGTGATGATGGCTTGGTGATGGTGGTGTCATTTGAGCTGAATGATGGTGACTTGTTGATGAAGGTGGTGGACTGGAGGGAAGTCCGTTTAAAGAGGGTAACAGTGAGTTGGGTGAGTGTAAATTTACAGAGGAAGGACTTGAAGGTGATCCTAAACCTCGGTAGAGTGGAATAATCATAACCATTGGTGGGTGAGAGGCTTTTCTCGGTGGGTGATGCGAGTCCATTGGAATGGTAAGAGGATGGAGAAGATGCTAAATGAAGTGTTTGATGACTAGAATGATGAGGATGATGGGATGTTGATGATGATCCTGCTGTTGAACCTCCAGGAGGTGAAGATCCAGACAAACCGTTTGATGTACTTGAAGTCATCATGGCTGCTGCAGCGGCTACATGATTAGGATGATGGTGTTGTTGTTGTTGTTGTTGTTGATGATGATGGTGGTGTTGCTGCTGCTGGAGGTGCTGTTGATGGTGTTGATGTTGATGTTGATGTTGGTGGTGATGTTGCTGCTGAGAAGCTGCATTATTGTTTACACCCATTGGACTTCCTGATGGTGATGATTGTTGTGAATGGGTCAACGGGGACATTGTCATTCCTGCAGCGGCAACAGCGACCATCTTATCATATTGAGATGAATAAACTGAATTGGAACCCATTGAACCCATCCCAAGGCCTGAACTGGTAACATTTTGCATCAGTGAGAAACCACCATTTCCATGATGATGACCATAGTGACTGAACTTATCAGACATGGTGGAAATGGGTGGTAAAGGTTGCAAGGGTGTTAAAGTGGCATAGCTTGAGGATGAGGTGGGAAATCCTGGCGGTGTCATCCGCCCATTCAGAGTCTGATAGGTGGGCTCAGTGTTGAGGACATTACGAAAATCGGTTGCATCAATCATCCTCGGATTATCACCGGTGGTTTCACTTGTATTACTATTTGCTTGTTCGTCAACAATTGGCGATGATGAAGTTGATGACGAGGGCGGTGATGATAAACGTCGATGTTTAGTCGCACGAGTAGTTGTAGTTCCACTATTCCTTGCAGTCGATGTTACCGTTAATCGGCTTTTCTTTCCTCGTGTACTTGTATTTTCTGTCTTAATGTTATTATTACTTTTACCTCGACGCTTCAAAGACACTGAACCTGAAATTGAAGGTTTAGAAAGTGAAGATGTTGTAGCAATTGAATTTAGTTCCGTTGATCGAGAACAATCAATCACAACTGAATCGATCTCTGTGGAATCAAGTTCAACGGTAACACCACTTTCGTCCTCTTCGTCTTCGTCTTCCTCTCTTCTTCTTCTTCTTCTTCTTCTTCTTCCTCCTCCTCTAAATCTTCACGTTCTACAATTAATTCAACTTGATCTAAAACCGAAGTAGGAACAACACTGACAACCACAGAAGAGTCACAAATATCACCTTCTTCACTTATATGGCCAACAATTTCTTCATTAACTTGCTCTTCTTCAACTAAATCAAGACCCGTTAATAAATCAGTCGAAGGTGAATTAGGTGAAGAGGTAACAGTATCAGTTAGAAGATTTAAATGAGAATCAGTTTGACCAACACTGGTCACGCTAACGATTGGGTCAACGAGAACATTATTTTCATCAACATTGACCAATTTCCTTGTCTCATCAGTTTCACCAACAATTAAACCAACACTTTCACTTGTAACCTGATTACTTAAGGCTGTTGTAGTTGTAGTACTAGTTAAGGATAAGGTTGATGAAGATTTTACTTCAACTAATTCACTAGTTGATGACAATGAGCCACCAGCAGCAGCGGCAACCGCTGCTATTTCAGAGACAATCTCATGGGCAGGTAACAATTCCGGTGGCTCTAAAACAGAATCAACAGAACAATCAATAGGATCAACAATAACAATAGAATCACCTAAATGTTGTTGATGAGAAAGGTTAAGCTGATGATTAAGTGAACCAGGTGACGATTTAAGGTGTGAATGTTGTTGCTGTTGATGATGATGATGATGATTTCGCTGAACAACAGAGTTGACCGGTAAAACGAGTACAGTTGTCGAAAGAGGTAAACTTGATGTATTGGTAATAACACCTCCGGTTAATGTGGATGTGATTCCCTGTGATGTTGATATTGAACTGATACAATCGCCACTGATACTGTGTTGTAAGTTGCTGTTGACAACCGAGATCCTTTGTGGCCCAGACTCACTGAAGTTGTTTACCGTTTCTGTTGTGATAACTTCTTCTTCACCAATAATATCCTCTAATCCGCCTTCTCCAACTAATTCCTCTTGCAAAATAATTTCTCCTTCACGATTTTCTCCTTCTTCTCCTTGTTGTTGTTCTCGATTCTCTTCACCACCAACAACAACTTCTTCCTCCTCTATACTTGTTGTCACAACAATTGAACAAGAAGACGATGATGATGATGATGATGATGGTAGTATTGGTGATGATTTCTCCCCTCTGGTTACTAATGATGACGGAGATGAAGATAAAGATGATAAATGTAATGAACAATCAGTCGTAGATGTTGTTGTTGTTTTTGTCGTTGTTAATGTTGTTGTTATCCCTTGGATATCTTGAGTAACACTAACAACATTTTCCTCATCAGAATTGTTGTTATCAGTGGTTATCAATGGAGCGACACTGCTGCCATCCTGATTCTTGTTTCTCCCTTTAATTGTAACATTTACATTCTCATCATTGTTAACACAATCAAAATTGTTATTTTGCTTCATCTTATTGTCACAATTAACTTTATCATTAGTGTTTTCATCATCTTGCTCATTATCATTATCGTTGTAAGTGTTTGAATAACTGTTTGTATTACTGATAATACAACTGATACTCCTGCTACTTTTACCACTATCACTACTAATTAGATGATTATTATTATTATTGCTGATATTTTGTGTCTCTCCTTTATGATTTGTTTGAGTAAATGATTTAACAATACTTGGTGATAATTGAATTATTGGTTGGGTTGTTGATAGTGTTACCATTACCATACCTTCGGGTAGGATACATGGTTCTTGATTGTTGTCATCGTCGTCATCATTTTCAACTATACTTGTTATATTTTCTTCTGGATTTTGATTGTAATCACCATGTCGTTGATTGGTGATACTCAGTAAATCCGATGAGTCGGATGATTCAACGAGTTCTGATCTTGTGGTGTCCATTGTTGGATCACATGAATCAATTGTCGGTTCAACTGCTGATAGAGATGTTAATGATTCGCTCGATTCTGGTATCGGTGATGTTGAATTGAACAGAGAAACATCATCTTCATGCAGAACATCATCACCTAGAGAATCTGAAGATAATTCCATGTCCATTGTCCAGAATCAGATGAGGATAAAGTTTTCGTTCTATTTTATTTGCTTCGATTTCTATTTGATAATTTTCCTTGATTTCGATTGTTATTTTTCTCTTATTTTCGATTTTATTTGACTTTTCCTTTCCTTCAGTATTCCATTGCCATGATGATATCGACGATAAAGATAAATTATTCTTTAAACTTCTTTTTCTCTCTAAAAGCCAATTTGATGACGATGGATAAGTGTTTTCTCTTAATTGCTACTAGAGATGAAGAATTGAAACAATTCTCAGTCCAGGGAAAACCAATCGAATGTTGTATTGGAAAAAAAAGTTGAAATTCTCAGGGAAAAGTTGATTGTTTCTTCTCAATCAGAACAAAGTTACCTTTGTATCTTGTAGCTTATCTGTCGATATAATTCAATCAGTGGAAAATATCAGCAAGAAGAATGAGAAGAAAAGAGAGAGAGAGTTATGAGAGAAAAAGAGAATAATGAGAATGAAGATAATATATTGAGAGAAAAAGTGACAGGGAGATAATTTTGGGGAGAACATGGAAAAGGAGAAAGAAAGAGTAATAAGTAAGAGATTTGATTCGATCGAAGAGGAAGAAAAGAAAACGGATCGAAGTGTAGGCTGGTACTATTGTGGAAGAGAGAGTTTACTATTCGACAATCGATTAGGAAATAGTTACGAATTTTCATTCAGGGAGAAAAAAAGAACAAACAAGAAGGAGGAGGAAAAAGAAATAGAGTGAGTTTGAAATGGGAGAATTTGAGAGAGAGAACAAGAGAGACAAATACTAATCAATGGCCAAAACAGATCGAACCTTGAGATTGTTATTATCTCATCGAATGTTGTTTTCGATAGTTTCTCTTCTGAATCCTTTTCGAAACTCAACCATCAACACACAGGGAAAAGAAATCGAGTTCAAATATCGTGATGAATACGAAGAAATCCCTTGACCATCAGCCCTTCACTCGCCACTGGTTATTAATAAGACGATTGGGATACTCGAGACAATCAATTAATCGGTTAATTAAATGATTATTGGAAATGATCAGCGGATGAAATGTCGATGGTTTTTGTTTACTCTCTTTCTTGGTTTTCCTTTGGTTCTTATTGTTATTGTTATGATGTTGTTGTTATTTGTGTTGTTGGAGTGTTGGAGTTATCACTCCAAGAGTAAATCACTGAGAAAACAAAGAAAAAGATTTACAATCAAAGAGACAATTTAAATTAAATTTGGTTTATTTATCGATGATAAATTGATTAATTGACCACAGATTTAATTTTAATTTCATCTTCATCTTTAGCATTAAAAACAACCAGCATAAAGTAAAAAGAAAGTAAAATAGACAGAGGAAAAAAAGAAAGAGACAGTTCGTGTATATGAAAGAGAAAATAAAAAGAAAGAAAGAAAAGAAAGAGAAAAAAGTTACGAATAAAAAATCAGTCTCTTCTCTTACCAAGATATTATTCCTATTCCTATGTTAACCCAATGTAACTCGCCATTTTGGCTTTTCTCTTACTCTCTTACTCTCTTACTCTTATTTCTCTTTCTTTCCCTCCCTGTCTATATCATCTTCATTCCCTGTCTTTCTTTTTCTCTTTCTCTCTATATATGAATATCATCATTACCCGAAAAGAGAAAAAAACTCCTCCAGTTCTAAGAGAACCTAAAGAAAGAGGAAGAAAGTAAATAGACAGAGAAGAGACTAGTCCCCTCATCGAGCATCCTCTGTACCTCCGTTCTCAATACACAAAGATACGAGCTAAAGGATGACTTGTCTTCCTCATCTTCATCTTCATCCTCTTCTCTCTTTCTCTCCTACTATTACCTCGATTTCAGTGTAATGCTGTTACATCCTCTTCTACCCCCTCTTCCCTTTACTTCTCTCTCTTTCTCTCTGTTAATCCGGCTGACTTACATTTCTCTCTCTCTCTTTTATTCTCTTCTCTTCTTTTCATTTTCTATTTTTCATTCTTCTACTTTTTCGAAATGATTATAACACTTTGGTTTCTTTGGTTACTTTTAATTCTCTTCTTGCATTGACCTTGAACAGAGATGATAAAAGTTCTAGTGACTCGTTTTCACGAACAAAAGTTCCATCATCTTCTCGATCCTCGAGGATCATTAACATTCTCATTTTAATTGGTTCAATTAACTTCTTTGTGATAATTTCATTTCTCTCATAACATAATCTTAATAATCTTCATCCATCTTTGAAGTCACTTTGTAATCTATTATAATAGAAAATATGATTTTCATTTTTGCTTCCAATCTACAGACAAGATCTTTTGACCAACAATTAGTTGATTATTTTGTTGAATTTTATATTTTGTGAAAGAATTGAAAATTTTAACAGCGAAAAATTGATTTTCTACTTTTGTCCATTGATACAAAATAAATCATTTCAATAAATTCACTAAATTTATTATTAATTTTAATTGTACAGGTAAACGTTAAAATGATAATCAACTCTTATTTATGTAATACAATAATTAAATTGCGAACAGAGCAAATAAAACGACTCAAAAAAAGGAGGACAATCAAAAGGAAGGTGGGGAAATGTGCAAATTAGTTAACTAATTGAACTTAAGATTAAATTAAGATTACGGAAAAACTTGGATGGGATATTGCAAGGGTGATAATTATCATTATTTGATTGTAATTATGGCGATAATAATTATGTCCACGGAACTTGTTTAATTGGTGGGTTTGTATTCAATTAACGTTGCATTGAGATGATGATACTTTAAGTAAAATGTCCAATATCGTTCGAGCAAAGTAAGAAGAGGTTACTGATCGCTCTTCAGCGTAAAAGTCCTCGAGACTTTTTTCACCAGTTTCTTTGTACTTTTGAACGGATTCAGAAATGATCTGGAAAACAAGACAATAGAAAATTAATCAGTCGCAAAATAAATCGATAATTGTGTCTATCTTACCTTGTCAATGTCTAAAAATACTTTTGAATTTAGACAAATTTCAGGATTTCTTTCGAGGACAATGTACAAAACTATTATAACCTGAAAAAATGAAGAGAAAGTTGTTAACAATTATCCTTAATAAAATTTGTATTCAGTAATTTACCTCGACAAAAATTTGACGATATTCTGGTGTTGATATTTTTCCAAGAAGTTTTTCAACAAGTAGAGCAAAATTGAGTTCATGTTGTGTCATCTCTGATAATGTCGGATTGGATGGTAATAGTTCACCACAAATAATAAGGCCTCCAGGTATGCGTTTAAGAATTTCCCATATTTTATCGTAGAAACTTCGAGGGACTCGACAAAAAGCTCCGTCGATTTGTCTTTTCTCGTGAACGGATAGATTCTCATCGGTCATCAATCGGTATAATATTTTCCTTAAATGACTTGGGGCAAGAGCTTCAAGTTTATTTTGCTTCTCCCCTTTGAAATCAAGGTACAATTTGATTGCCTCGATTACTGAACCAATTCTTATTTTAAGAATTCCATGGAAAAGGTGAGGATTAGTGGACATGAGACGACCAATGTAAAGTGTTATCTCTTGTTGTAAAACAGCTTCATATGGATCTTGGATGGTTGAGTAAAGAAGAGCATGAATCTCTTTGGGTGTTAATGGATGGTCAATTATCTGTTCTGGTCCACCAAATGAACCAATAGTAATTTGTTTACCATTGACTAGAATCGCAGTGATATAAGGTGAAATAGAATCAACTAATTTCTTCAATACAGATGAACAATATCTGACCACTGACCAGTGTCGAAGAGCACCAGCTTGTCGCATTAAACGTTCCAACTTATCCTTAACTGTGTGTCCATCGTGTAAACAAAAATAAGGACCTTCTCGTTCCCAGATTATACCAAGTAATTGACTTTGAGCATAAAGGGTATCACTATGTTTCAATGCTTCCATGATATCGGGCCATGTGGGTAAATTTTCATACGTTTTCCTAATATTTACATCCATTGGTTCATTATAAGCCAAAGCTTTCGGTATATCAGCTAGTGATTGGTAACCAATGTTATAAGTGTGTTCCAATTGACGGAAGGATTCAAGTTTGGGAAGAGCATCGCTTGGTAACAAATGAAGAAAGTCAAGATGCTCAATACAAGAAGAACTGATTAAATTTTGTAAACGTCCAGTTTTAACTTTAAGACAAGAGTCAAGGATTCCCTTTTTAAATTGTGCCAATAGGTCCAACATTTCACGAAAATGGACATCACGAAGATGCTCTTCACGTATCAACAGGCAAACAGTTGGTCTACCGGACATCCGCCAATATTTTCCGACAAAATGAAGATCATTTTTAATATCATCAATTAAAAGAGCCATATCATGGGATAGATAAAAATCTGATATCTCAAAAATTAATGGATAACATAAAATGGTTTGACCACAAATGCGATATAATTTACTAGTCCCTAATGCACCAATAGGACGACTGGGACGACCTTTTAATCCCAATTTTTTATTAACACCTAAAAACTCATAAACTTGGACTAGTTGAGAGGGAGGCCAAATTTGAACGGGTTCAACTTCGAGCGGAGTTTGAGTTTGAATTCCGTATGTTGCCATCATTGCTTGTAATCTCATTGATTCAGCTATGAGAACCACTTGAACAACAATATCACACCCGGTTCCCTATAAGATATAAGAATTAAGAAATACACAGTAATTAGATGAGTTTAATTTGCTTTGTACAATCAACTAAATTAAATATAACTATTGGAAAATATTTACTACTAATTGTAAAATAAGAGATAATGATTAACATAAAGTTGAATTTGACTTACAAAAGCTTTACGCTGAATTTGCCGTAAGGAAAGACCAGAGAGAGAAAATTTCACCTTTCTTGATTAAAATAAATTCTTAATTTTTCTTAGACAATTAAATGTAATTTTTACATAAATCTCAATTCCTCTTCATGATTGATTATTTAAAATGTTACAAATCAAACTAATATTAGAGAGCAATCAAAAATCAATCAACTATTAGTAACAAACAATTCTAAAAAAATAATCTCATTAAATCATTGTCAATGTTAGTCAATTTTAAATTAAATCAACATGATCAATTAATTGTCATAACATTTGCTATTAATGGATATATTCAAACTTAAAATCGTGCAGTTGAACAAACCGATTGATTAAAATTCGTAACACTAATCATGCTATTAATACTAATTATCAACATATCAAATTTCGAGTTCAATTAGAAAAGTGTTATTCAAATTGGAGTTAGAAAAAGAAAGTTAATTGTAAATAGTGAATTAGAATTAAAAGTTGAAACATTGAAAACTGACCTGAAACGCTGAGTATCTTCCCGTTTTTTTGGGTCTACTGTAGCTCGGCATGTACCTTCGGATGGGGTCAAGTTCATTTATATGTAAAAGGCCAGAAGAAATTAATTGTGTGATGATGAAAAGCGCTTGACCCATTAGAAAAAGGCTACTGTAATCACTTCCTTCTTGACTAGCAATTTTTGGCATCGAATTGGGTTCAACTTTTTCCGCATCAATATACTCAGGAGGAGTATAAAAATATTTAGGTATCAGGTAATCACCAAAAATAGGATCACGATGAACAATTTTATCCATTAACATTTGAGTATATTCGTTAACTTGTTCAATATTATTAGCAAATAAACCATCAATTATAAGGAAACAAATCATCACAGGCCATTCACATTCGATATTTTCGTATTGTTGAGTTTCGCCAGGTCGGTATAGCCTCGTCCTGTCTATATATATATAAAAAAATCAGAGAAATTAGATAAATATTTGCATATACGAGGAGGGGGAAAAGGTAAATTGTGTCAGTTTTATTGGGACTAACCTTTTCCTTCAAAGACTGTACCATATCCATCACGAAGAAATCTCTTTAATCCATAATGTCCTTTCAATTTTTTCAAAATTTTCTTCTTTGTATTAGAGTAAAGTAGTTGATCATGTGTTGCAAAACATGGCCAACTAATTGTTGCAATTAAACTTGCATCAGTATTTTTAGAACTTGACTCTCGAGGTAAAAGTGTTTCAAAGATACTTCGATTTCGTGAGTGAGCATCAATATCGACATAAATTACACTCCATGAGGCACCTTTTTCACCAAACAAATTGCATCCATTAATTGCTTCTAATGCAGATTTAGCCATTCCAATAGAAGATGCATGAATTTCTGGTGTTCCATCGTTATATTTACTTCCACGTTCCCACATACCAAAATCAGGAGTTCTGTAAGCTCTTTCAACGTAATAGACAAGATTCTGAACAAAATTAACTTCATCCATAGTGTAAATTATTTGAAGACCAGAAGAAATCATTTGTACAAGTAGAAGAAGGTATAATGAGACAACGTCGATTTGAAGATGACCATAATTTGGACAATCGGTTAAAGGTAAACCGGTGTTTAGATCAAATTTTGAGTGTATCGCATGACCAGGATTCTGATTTGTTTTGAACATTTCAACCTTATCCTTGGATTGTCTCATCCAAGCAAATAAAATACCTCGCATACATTTAACAACAGACTGACCAAGTTCGTAAGCTTTACCATTATCATCGTCGATTCGTTTAGTGTAAGCTTGATAAAGAGCCCAAATGGCAGTTGAACAATAAAGAGTATCTCTAACATGAGCTTCACGTAGTTCAGATGATAATCGAGGAAATAATCCACTAGTTGGTGATTGGAATTGCAGAAGTTGCCTTTTAACTGAAGAGAAAAACAAAAGAAAAACAAAAGAAAGTTGAGTAAATGTAAAGGATAGAAAAGGTTGAAATGGCGTTTGAGAAGAAGATGAGGTGACAACAATTAAAAGGTAAACAGAAAAAAAGATGATGAAAATAAGATGAATGTTAACACCAAGGAAAAGGTAAGAAAAACCAAGAGAGTAAAATGTTCAATTTTTTATTTACCTTGTCCATAGAAATGATCTAATTGTCGTATGATATCAGCATAATTAGCCATCCTCATGGCTTCGGCGACTTCTTCTTCATTTAAATTAGATGCAATTCTTTCCTTGCGTAATTTGGACATATCATACAATTAAAAAGATGAGATTTTCCAATGAAATGAAAAAAAAAGCCGATGAAGGGAAATAAAGGAGAGGAAAACAGTTGATTGTTGCTTATCAATTAAGATAAATTGTCCAAAAGAGAAATAGTTATCTCAGTTAATTGTTCACTGTAAAGGTGAGAAAAATGAAAAACGATAACAACATTAACACCTAATCAACAAAATCAATTGATTGAATCAAACAACAACAACGAGACAAAAAATATTTACATTTATCAGAAAAACAGAAAAACATAAAAACAATCAAGAGGTTAAAGCGAAAAACAGAAAGAAAAAGCTCCACCTGGTGGATTCTTTTTCTTCTAATTTTTAGTCAAACTCAATTTCAATTTTCAATTTCCATTTTGTTCAATCACCTAAACATCCAACTCTAAACTCAGAGTAATTGCGAAAAAAAAACCGCAGATAAACTTAATCATTGAAATTGTATTACAAATAATAAGAAGAATAAAAATGAATCTCAAATCAGTGGAGAATATGAATGAGTGGAAATGAAAAAAGAAAAGAAAATTCAAATTCAAATTTGGCGCTTCTCTTATTATGACGATTCTAACCAAGCCCTGGTGGGCGTTTCTCTCTCTCATTTTGTAAGCTTTGATCTTGGATTCAAGTCTCCAAGAGTTGATCCAACACACTCACAAAGGCTTCAAGAAAATGGATTTACAATAGTAACTTAATACAATGTGTGATCTGATTGATTAATTTTTACCTTATTTTGTTTTTCTTTTTGTTAATTATATTTGTTTTAATATAAATTGTAGACTAACCATTTATTTTTTTGTTTCATTTTCATTTATACTTGGAATCACATTGTTGTCATTAATAGTTGCCACCCAAAAGAGAGAGGAGAGAAGAGAGAAAGAAGAGAGAGAGAGGTTGAGAAAGAAGAAGAAGAGAGAGAGAGAGAGACACACCATCCATCTTTCCATCCACCACCATCATTATCATCAGATTTTGTTATACCAACATCCTGATGAGTGCTCCAGAAAGTAACAATGATACTCCACCGCCTGTTTTCAAATATAAGATAGGTGAGAGAGTTTTAGCTCGATGGTCAGATGGTAAAGATTATCCAGGAGTGGTTGCCAGTTATTTTCCCGATGGTGCGTATAATGTTATCTTTATGATGGTTATCGGAAGAAGGTTAAGCAAAAGTATATGGAACCACTTCCAGAGGATTATGAGAAGAAAGAATTTCCCGTTGCTCTTATATCACCAAGTAAACCATCTAAAGCTATTCAACAGACTGTGGTTGATACAACTATTCCAATTCAAACTGAGAATGATAGGACACCCAAGATGGAGGTTTCATTAGTTCCAGTGTTACCAAAGAAAGAATTTTTCATTGAAGAGGATCACAATCATTTTAAATGTCCGGCAGAAAATTGTACAAAAGCATTTAGGAAAGAAAAAGCTTTATCTGGACATTTGAAACACTATCATCCTGAATTAGCACCACCAAAGAGACAAAGCAAACCGCCTTCAACTAAATCAGAGGATTCACCGAAACCAAGTGAAACCGAACAGCCAGTTAAAAGTAAACAGCCGAGTAAAAGTCAAGAGAAACTTAAAATTGGTACAACAGTCGAACCGAATATCAAAACACCATCAAAATCTTCACACAAACAAAATATCTTGGCAAATTTAACGGCCAAAAACAAGGAAAAGGAGGAAAAGGAGGAAAAAAAGGATAAAGAGGATAAAGATCTCTTAGCAAGACTACAAGAGGAACCTAAGGCGACATTGGGTGAACAGTTTCAAAGCAAATCATTAACAACAAATGACCAGAAAAATAAACCTATTTTAAGTAGCGAGCTCACAACTACTAGCAATCAAGAGGAAGTGAAATCTACAATTAAACAAAAATCACCGATGAGAGTGGATAAAGGTGATGAAAAACAAGTTCCAATTACATTAGCAACACCAACTAAACCACCAGAAAAACATTCTATGGTCAAATTGGCTACTCCAGTTCAATCTACTAATGATAAAACTCCTAAAATGGAAGTCTCCTTAGTTCCAGTATTACCACATCCAAAGAAAGAGTTTTTCATTGAAGAGGATCACAATCATTTTAAATGTCCAGCTGAAAATTGTACAAAAGCATTTAGAAAAGAAAAAACTTTATCTGGACATTTGAAACACTATCATCCTGAATTAGCTCGACCCCCTAAAAGAAAACAACCATCACCACCAACTCCATCAAAACCACCAAAATCACCTAAACCACCAACATCATCAATTCCCACAAAATCTACACCAAAATCAGAAAATAATTCATCTAAAACCAATAACCAACTTCCAATTAAAATAATAGAAACACCTAAATCTTTACCAGTAGTGCAAACGCCATTAAAAACACCACCAGCATCATTACCATCACCAACAGTGGCAGCTACAGTCACACCAACAACACCAGTTAAAGAACCAACTAGTAAAAGCTCATCAAAAAGTAAAAAAGTTAAAAATGACCAACAAAAATCGTCAACTGTAAATAAAGAAGGCACTGTCACCAGCCAAAAGTCATCAACTAAATCTAGTAGTAAATCTAAAAGTAATACTGGAAAACAGACTAATCCATTGTCAAACAATTTAGAGACATCAACTCCGTTCAAAACCACTCCTGATACACATTTAAAAAGTAATTTCAATGTATATATGCCCTTGGAACTACAAGTGCCATGTGAATTAAATACGTCAAATTCACCAGTGACTCTATTCAGTCCCTCACCAATTGGTAAAGATACACATCCACCTCTTCCTCCTCTCACTCCTTTACCGACAAAGAGAAAGGATTCACATTCTCGTCCATCCGATCACAATAATCAACCAATCACCCAACCACCACCACCACCACCACCAACTACGACTGGTAAAAAGAGAGGACGTAAAAGAAAATCTGAACTACTGGAAGCATCAACTGACTTTATCCGGTTCAACAGCGAGTTAAACAAATCAAATAAATTGCGAATTGTTGAAAAGGTTTCAAGTGTTTCACCATCAATGTTGATGTTAGATGAATCCAATCCTATTCCAAATTCTGTTCTTCCATTTAGTGATCCTCGAACTATACGAGAAATTCACGAAAGTGATGATGTCGATGAATTGGTCAATTGTATCTGTGATTTAAGAAAAGAATCTGGTCTAATGGTTCAATGCGAATGTTGTCTAACTTGGCAACATGGTTCATGCCTTGGAATCAAATCAGAGAAAGATCTTCCTGAAGTCTACGTTTGTTTCATATGCAAAAATCCTCGTGGATGTCGTGAAAAATCTCGATATAATTATGATTGGACTTGGTTGAGAAATGGTTCACTACCTGTTCTACCTGGAGACAGTCAATATTTAAATAAAATCAATTCTTCAGATGCTCTACTTAACAAGAAAAAGATCATGACAACTAATCAACTGTTAAGCGCTGCATTAGAAGTAGTAAATGTTATACATGACTTGAAACGAAAAATAGCAATGGTAGATTCTAAAAGTATTGATCTAAGTGCTTGGAATAGTTCCTGGGTTACACCTAAAGAGTCAAAAATAATTTCGACGCAACAAGATATTGTTCAAAATGATTTTGCTACATTGAAAGCAAATGAGAACGATATGATTAACGATATATTGGACTTTTCGAAAAACATTCTGGAAACAGTTCCAACTGATCAAGATAAAAATGATGTTCCTGATGATCTTGAGAATGAGATTGCTGAAGGAACTGATTTAATTGATTTTATTGCATCATCTTATGGTGAATTAAATGGAATCAAGGAGGAAGAATCAATTAACCATGTGACCAATCTAACATCATCACAATTAACCGAAGAAACATCTAAATTAAACCCTAGCAATGGACCAGATTTTCAGTTAGTTAAAGATGAACCAATGGATTGTGAGGAAATGATTACTAATTGTCAAGATCAATTGTTACCCAAACAAGAAACAAAATCAGATTCATTAGATATTAAACCTATTCTATCACTTGGCGGTGATCATTTGACTCCAAGAATACCAACAATAGATTCTAGTTTTGACTCAGAAAAGGCTTTTAATTCAACAATTAAAATGGAAGTGAATATTAATCATCATCATGAAACAGCAATTAAAGAAGGTAAGTGAAACATTACAACATTAAGACAATTTTAAAGAGTTCTAATTGTTTATATATTTTTCTCTCTCGTTTTCTTTTCATCTGTTTGTTCAGGGACAGTAGAAGATGATCATCAAGCTATTTGTCGACAAAATTTAATCGACCATATACTGGATATTCAAAATCGACTGGAAAAGAGATTAGATCTTCTCGAATCTAAAGTAAATGAATTAGAAAGAGAGTATGGGCTTGACCCTGACCCAGTTAAAGTTGAACAAGATACTTTCACCTTTAAAAACATAATTAAAGATCTTTATAAGGATTTAGAAATTGTTCATAAGATAAGTTTATGTACGAGATGAGTTTGTAAATAATAAAACGAACCAAATTAATTTAAAACATAACCAATTGAACATTCAAAATGGATTCATTCAACTAGAATTGGCTATTCACAAAAAAAAATGATTCGGATGCTGAATATTAATCGCTGACAAAAAAAAAAGATTATCTAACCAGTTAAAACTGTTGCCTTCGTCACTTCATTGTCATCTTTCATCCTTTCATTGAGCTTTTCACAGGATAATCTCACAATTAATCATCTCACATGGAATCGTTTCTTCAGTATTTTCATTTGAAAAAAAAATCATCTGTATTTGTAACTCATCATCTCTCTCTCTCACTCCTTCACTCTCTCTACTTCCTTTTGCTTAATACCTTACAACCAGCTTATAAATTCAATGTATTATAATCAATTCCTACAGATAATTGTCTTAAATATCTAAATAACGCAAAAAAATTAAAAAAAAACCTTAAAATTGAACACATTGAGTTGAAATGTTCATTTGAAAAGCCGAAATGAAACAGCAACAGCTGATCGCAACCATTTAGATTAAAGAATTAACAAAAATAGTAAATGACGAACCTGAATTGTAATCAATTTTAACGTAATTGTTGATTGCATCTCGCCAAATCATCTAATCCATCACTGATATTAAATGAAACATCATTTGTGTATCAATCTAAATTAGGTTACCTTGTTTTTAGGTCTTTCTGATCATCTGAAAGGGGGAGAAAATACTTGAATTAAATAATTGCAGTAAAATGAACAATTTGATGAATAAAATGTAAAATCTACAAATCACAATATTCTTAATCATTTTATCTCATTTCATATTCCAGTACTTGAGAAAAATGAACATTTAATCAATAAAAACATAACAATGATTGAGAATATGTTTAAGAAATAATTAAATTGAAAGCATAAGAATAATAAAAACAAAGCGACAAGTTAAAAACGAAAAACTCAAAACAAATCAACAAAACTCACCATCAATTGGAATATGAATTTAGGCAATCAGATTAAATTTGTCAATTCATATTTACCAAAATCATAGTATAATTAGACTTATAAGCCTTAATTATCCCAATTAAATTTAACAATCAGGATAATGAGTAAAGAAAAACAATCATCTGTCTCTTCAATAAGAGAGACATAATCACCAATAGAAACACCAACAAATATCAAGTAGAAATAAACATGATCACAAATTAATAGGAAGAAAAATTATCGATCCCCGTTGATCACCACAGGTTATAATTAACGAATTAACTTAATTAAATCACAATTAAAGTCAACTTTTCATTAGTAACAATTAGAATTAAAATCAAGTAACAATAAACAAACAATCAACAAGAAACCAAATGATTAGAAAGCCAATCAAACTTGACATCGAATCCAAGAGGTGGCGCTGTTGTCCCATAAACGAAATCAGATCAACTCAAAATTAACTGAATGAAAATTTGAATCAAATTAAAATGAGTAAACAATTAAATCAATTATCTTGTATAAATTGATTATTGAACATTGAATTCTAGTCATGTTAATATGTTCAATATTAATGGTATGTTTTGACTGAAACTCTAAGGTAAACTGGATGGAAATTTGTTCACAAATGAAACTTTTAATAAATCAAATTAGATGAACAATTGAGACTTTAAATTAAATCACTGAATCAATAAATTTCTCATCATAATGATAAAGACTTAAGCTTTATCATTTATTAACAATCAATTGCCTAAGGTGGTGAGAGTGGGAGGTTAAGTAATATGGGGAAAACTATTGTATTATTAAAGTGGATTGAAGGATTTACTCTCATGTTTAAATTGATTTTCATCTTTAATAGTTTATTAATTATGAATGAATTGTAATAATTTACATTCAGTGTTTGGTAATATAAAGTTCAGGGTATGGTAATAAATTACTATTAACTTATGAAAAAGTTGTTGATAAGTTGAAACGAGAAATGAAAATAGATATTAAGAAAGTTAATATTATCAAATGGCCGGAGGCAAATTAGTAAAGATTATTAATATTTATCAAATGATAAAGTTAAATAAACAATATAGATTTAATCTAGAATTTAAAATTGAGACAGAAATAGTGAAATTCTGACCATTTCCCTGAAAAATTGTCCGAACCACCATGAACCTAATTAGATCTGAACATTGACTGAACTTAAAGTTTTTCATCCATTAGGATTTTCAAGGTGATTTACATGATAACCATGAGCCTAAATAGATGATAACTAAAATATCCATGAGCATAAATATATTTTCATGGATCAGTTGGTTGATTCATTTTCCATGTGAAGATGATTACTGTTGATCGTTGTTGATTAGAGTCAATCAAAGGTGGTTAACAGGAGCTTTTCAGATAGATAGATAGAGAGAGAAAGTTATAACAATATAACCAGAATTTAGAGAGAATCATGAAAAGTGGGTGGTGGAAAAGGGATTGGCTTGGAAAATGAAAGAAGAGAAAAAAGTTCCAGAATCAGAGTTGGATGAAAAAAAAAGTTCTAATACTCTTTTTATATTAGATTACATTATAAGGAAAAAAATAGCGAGTAAAACAAAAATAAAGTTATCCACTTGTAAAAGTCACTTCTTTCAACTTCACACTGACCCAGGGGTCATCATGATGATGACCATCATCATAATCATTGTTAATACACATTATAATGTTTTCTCCTTTGATCTTCCAATTCTTTCCAATTGATTGAGTTTCTTGTTGTTCAAGAGTGAGAGAGGAAAATCCAAGAGCAAAGTTTGAAATAATATCGAAAGTTATAATGATAATAATGGTCGTTGTTGTTGTTGTTGATGATGGTGGTGGCGGTGGTGGTGTTTGTTGGAGTGGGAGTGGAAATGGGAGTGATGGAAGTGAAATAGGAAAAGGAAAAGATGAAAAAAAAACCATTTATTCATCACCAATTTCGTGAGACATGCTAACCCATTTTTCACTTGTGGACCTTTTAAATTTTCGAGATCATCATTCACCTCAAGTTAGGGTCAATATCATCTGTAGTTGACCGGAACAGTTTTCCACCATTACTGATTTTTCTTTCTAAATCTTTTACCGTTAACTTTTTGATTTTTCCATTTCTTGTCTTTTCCATTCATCAGACTCTAATTGATCTTTCTAATTAATCAATTGCTTATATCATTGATATTTATTGTCACTGGTCTCATTGATTGTTGGTGTAAATGGTCAACCTTTCCAATATTCAATTTGATTCATTGGAGAGCAATAAAAAGTTGATTAAACTAATGAAAACTCATTAAATTAAATTCGATAATAATATAACCATTATTATCCGATACATTGAATCTTCATTATAAATGCTACATAATATATCTGGGAGTTTTTTCATTTCCATCCGAAGACAAAGTTTACTTTTGAAGGAGAAAAAAATTTACCCAAATGATGATTATTGCTAAGGGATGAAGATGACAATTTGAGGCATTATTATTGATTTTAAGAATCTCATCATCATCATCATGTTCATCATTCCAATCTGATGTATTGAATAATACTTAGAATGAAACAAGATGAGTAAACACAGACAAGTAAAAAAGATGATTAGAGATGAGGATAAAAAGATGACTCTCCCTTAAGTAAGTCAATATGATTCCAAATTTCTTATATTATGCCCTAAGGCTATTGGCGTAAATCTCGTGAGTTAATTTCATTGAACTGAGTCAAAGTGATTGCTTTTGGTTTGATAAATAAAGGAGAAAGAGGGAGAGGGAGACAGTTGGATGATGAAGATAATGATGATGATTGAAAATGAAGAGCAAGAAAGAAAGAGAGAGAGAGAGAGAGAGAGAGAGAGAGAGAGAGTGGGAAGAGAGAGAAGACAAAGATGCTAAAAGAAAATATTCTTTTCCAATCTAAGAACCATTATGTCTGATAATCCTTTCCATTTAGCTGGAGATGAACCTTAAAAATGTTATCTACCTTTTGTCCTTTTCAATCTTCTCATCTTCATGTTTATCTTCATCCCTTTAGCATCCTCATCATTTTCTTTCTCAGACCTTAAGCCACGTGATTCCCAACACAGAATCTCAACCAGAACATTGTTATTATTATATCAGAATCTATTCAGAATTCATCTCAATCCAGAACATTAACTCAGCAGTAATTTTACTCTGAACAGGAAGAAGAAGAAGAAAAAAAACCAAAACTTATTATTCTTAATCTTCCTTATCCTCATAATCATCTGATTCCAGGTCATTTTTACCCTAATCACTTTTAATCACTTGAATCATAATGTTGTTGATGTTTATCTTCATGTTGATCTATTCACAATCTACAATCAAGTTAATCACATTCAGAACAAATGAATTCATGGAAAGTTCAATGTGACTTGATGATTAAACATTTAAACTTTTCACCACTTTCATGTTACAATTTACATCTCATGTGATTAATAAACTCCTAATGTTACAACTAAATTAAAAAAAAAGCTAATATAAAATAAGAAGGTTCAATTAACAGCATTGGAAAAAAATTTAATTGTTCCAAGTCGAAACTTTTTCGTTTCATCTTCTAAATTGTGTTAATTATTTCCACCGAAATTTACAGTTATTACTCATGTTTATTGTATCATCATTCTGAGATCTCTCTCATCATCATTATCATCACTCAAGATTCATCTTAACGAGTTTATCAGTGACTTTTTCTTTGTTGATCATGATAAATGTTAATTCAGTTTCTATTCAGATAAACTTGAAACTTTTCATTGAGGTGAAAGATTAAGATGATAATGTATTAATAGTAACAATAGAAAAGGGAAATTATTATTATCATGAACAATTTATCGTTGACAATTTGATACAATGTTTGTTTCTTTGTGAATGGTGTTTACAATACAATTTGAATAAGAAAGGGAAAAAAGTTCTGATAATTCTGATGGGAAAAGTAAAAATAAACAATCTTAATCTACATGAAAATCTCAGGCTTGTGAACATTTCTGATTACCAATGAATTTGATATTCTCATAAAATAATAAATATAAATGATAAAAACATAGGAAAACATTAATAACGATCAATTATTTTAACCTTTAATCGGATATTTGAATTTTCAATTCTTCCAATTGTTACACTTAATTTTCGTTCTCTCTCTCTCTCTCTTAGCACCTGAATCATCATGATTATGATGATGAAAGAATCTGATTCCAATGGGGATTAACTGAGATTGTTTATTTTCACTAATCAAGAACAGAAATATAATCTCTTGATCGTTTATCCCAAGGGAAAATTCATGTAGCAATCATGTAATATCTGCGATTCAGTACAATCACGATATATATGAACTGTTCAAATTTAGAGAATTGTATTTATATATTTATTTTATGTGATTGTGATTTCAAGATTTCATTGAACATTAAAAGTTCAAAGTCATCATGAAAAAAGATGATGATGAGAGTGAAAATTATAATCATTAAAGTTGAAAAGGTAAGTGGGTGGAAATAGGAAAACAAAAGTTGATATAAAGTGAAAAAAAGTACGATAACTGGATAAGTGAGGTTAAATGAGGTTTATAACTGTTTCCAGAATTATTTCACTTTATTCATGGTTGTTGTTCATGTTCACATGTTGTTGTTTTTATATCAAATCATTTGAAACATTATCATGAAATGGGTTAAATCACAGAAACATAAAAATAATCTCGAAACCATAAAAATCGGAAAAATTTTCCTTCAATCTTTTCCATCCTCTCTCTCTCTCTCTCATCTACCTGGAAGTTCACAGAATTCAGTTTTCTTCCGGATCATCATGAAAATGACCAGAGGATAAAAGTTTCCCAGACTTGTAGGTAGTATAAAACTGACCATCAAATCATTTCAACCTTTTGTTTTGTCTTGAATGATCAAAGTAACAAAAATCTTATTGTTTTTATTGCTTCAATGATATAATCAAAAGGTGATAATGTTATATCAACATTAAAGATACTTGGGTTAAATTATTTACAATTGTATTGATAATATTGAGAAGGGAGTGAAAACTGTTATCATTATAATTTAGTTGATTTTAATTATAGTTGATTGAGTTGAAAATTTGATTGAGATATGATTTGTTTACGAGGGATTTTTGTCTTTTCATTCATACAGATTCTGGGATGAAATGGATTCATGATGGGAGCAAATCTAAATGTAATTACATTTAGATTGACTTTGAATTGAAAAGGATTTTTTATCACCTCACAATTTACCATGATAATCATGTTAATCATTTTCATTCCTAATTTCAAACAATATTAATGCATATGACTAAATTTTGATTTCTCTGTGAATAGTTTCATTCCTGATGAACTCATTTCATTTCCATCTTCATGTTAATAATAATGTTCTAATGTAACAGTTATTATTATTACAGTTAATTCAGTCTTTTTTGTGACTTCAATCATGATCAGAGTTTGAAATCATTTCCATTAACAAGACATTTTCACACCAAAACCTTCAAGATATTACATGAAAGTGTTACGGTTTCATGTAAACATTTCCTTTCATGGTAAAGTAAAATTCTGAGAATCTGATTCAATGAAGCAACTATTTCAGGTACCAAATATGTTTATCATCATGATTATTTTAAGGTAGATTAGGATACAAATGAGATTATAATGTTATTGATAACTTTTCAAACTCAGAATTCAGTGAATTATTCATAATTTAATTCTCACTAAATAGTTATGATATTTAAACCAGAAATATTATCCTCAAGAATGTAAATTTTACAGGAACAGTTCAAATTCAAACCGAAAAATAGTCGCTAATTGTAACTTGATTGGAAATTATTATCAGAGATTATCAAAAGTGAAAACAATTAACTTGTCACTCGAACCAAATGAGTTAAAAAGTTCAGTAATATAATAATTTCATCTTCCAATTCATCAATCAGTATATTCATATGAGATGAATATAAACCTTAGTTGCTACAACTTATTTACATTCACTGAAACATGGGAATGTTTATTCAAATTCACATTGAAATGTCTTCCACTGAGAAGATGAAAAATCTTCCAGCATTAGACTTAACCTCTCTCTCTCTCTCTCTCTCTCTCTCTCTCTCTCTCTCTCTCTCTCTCTCTCTCTCTCTCTTCAATCATCTCCATCTTCACTATCATTTGGTAGTTTCTCTTGAAAACAAACTTAGTTTTCATCAACTTCTTTTACATCCAATCCCAAGGTACTTTTGTCTTGATGAACTTATTTTCCCTTCTTCACCAGCAGAGTGAATTTCTTCAAGAATAACTAATTCATTTTTCGTCAATTTCCACCCTTCTCATCCCTTCTATCATCATCATGCAAGTATCATGAATGTTTCTAAAGTGAATTACCTAAAAAAATCAAATCATCAAATAATAATCAGATTTATGTACATGATGAGAGCCAAATGTTTACATTACAGGAAAAAAATTTATGCTGAAATCATCTGATGTAATCATAGGGCTTTCATGATAATTCAGTGGATTATTTGAATTGGTGACAATTACTTTTTGATGAGAAGCGATTAAATTTTATCAGATAAATTGTTTACCCAATCAAATGTCAATCATTTTCCAATTCTGTCTAAATTGAATTGAATGCAATGAAGATGCGGGCTACAGTTGTAACTAATTAAAAGAAAACTTTGATTCTAATCAATGAAAGGTCCCCGAATTAACGCTAATCCAGGCCATTCAAAATCATGTTATCGAATAGCCTTCAACTAATCAAACTATTAATAATTGTTATGTCTTCAAACGCATAAGCTATTAACAGAAATTTTTAATTGTACAAATTTTTATATCAATTGGGTGTTGATTTTTATTCTTGATTATTTATCACTTTGATTAACATCCCATTAGGCTGTAATTATGTATTAATAGTTGATAATGATGATCAACTCATTAACAAATTAAATATAATTAACAATATAAAACCAGAGAAAATTTAAATTCTCAATGGTAATTAATTAATATGATTAAAAGGCAAAATTTAATCATCAAACAATTATTATCATGAGATTAATTTTAAAACTTGTAGATAAAGTTAGAAACCATTTTCTAGATCTGATTGTAAATAAAACTCAATAACATGTTGATAACAATCAATAAATCGTGATCATAATAATCACAATTAACTTGTCATAGCATTTGCAATAGCAAACACCAATTGTTGTTTAGCAATAACACATTGAGCAGTAGCAATTAGTTGATTGTGAGAAATCAATCGTGGTTCAAATTCATTGATTACTTATATATTATTTCATCTTTTTGTTTCATTTCTTAATTAATTTCTCATATGAATTTATCTTCATTTGGAAAATGATGATGAGAATTAATATAAATTTAGTTATTCTCTTTGCAATGTTTTCTTTTTTTTCATAATATTAATATTTCTTTAATAGTTCTTTAAGTTTTATCTTCAATTTATTGACTAAATTTGTTTATCTGTCAACGATTCTCAGTATGAATATACAAGAACTCATATTCATCGTCGCTTCAGGATTTTGCCAATAATAAAAGTCTTGGAATTTGAATCATTTCTCCCTGAAACTGAAAAATTATCACCAACGAATTCAAATTTTGTGATGAATTCGTGAACTTCAACGGTTCAACTTTCGAATCATTTACCTTTTGTTATTTAGTAGAACTTTTATTCTTCTTAAAATTAAATTCGTAATTTGCTGAATAATATGAGAACCTTTCAAATGAATATTAGAATAGAGGAAAACAAAAAATATCGAATTGAATAAGAACAAATAAATTAATAAGTTCTCGAAGTTTTATTGTTACCATTTCAACGATAGATTCAAATGAAATGATCTAGAAGATTAAAAAAAAACGATAAATATTCTGAGTGTTTACCTTTTGATAATCATGGAGCTTATCATGATAATGGTGAATATTCAAACACATGTACTTTAGAGCCATGATCTGGATTGAAACAGTTCAATAATCAATCGAACGTGGAACTTTTTAATCAAAGTCATTGAAGAAGAAAAGGAGAAGAAAAAAATCGTTTTCTCATCGAGTTTGTTTTAGAAAATTTCATCATCTAAAATCGTTAATCATCATCATGATGATGTTGTCAAAGATTCTTTCAGGTAAAATGATGAGATAAAAAGTTATCACCACTTGTCTTCACCTGAAAGGAAACTTTGAAACACTAACATGAATCTGAACAAACTGAACTTTCCTGAACCATTGTTATTGTTGATGGTCATCTTAATGATGATAATGATGAAAATGACAAGATGATTGTATTAGAAGCTTTTTATTTGATACAAAACCGATGATACAATTGGGAGTCATGAGATATCATCATCATTGAAATGAACAAACTTCAAAATGAAGATAAAATGACAAAATTTTAGAAGAAAAAAAACAATAGATTAAGCCTAAAGATGAATATTATCATCATTATCATCCTCATGTTTTAAAGCTTCTGTTAGGTAAATACAGAAGCTAATGACAAAAAAACGGGAAGACAATAAGTCAGATGATTTGATATTAACAAAAGGATACAGAGGATGAAGAAGATGATGACGATAATATCTCTAAAAGGTAGACTAGTATGATGAGAAAAAGAAGGAAAAAGAAGATGAATGATGATGAAGAGAAAAGAAAAATTCTCAGTCGATATTGTCATGGACATTCAATTCAGGTAGAAGACAGTCTTTCCTATCATCTTGTCTTCCTTATCATCATCATCTCTCTCTTTTCATCCCTATCATTATCTTCCTTTTGCTTGAAAATGTTCGAATCTCAGTGAGCTTGAGCATAATAACCCATGTTTTCATCGATTCCTTTTGGTTAGAACTTTTCTCACTCCCACTTTAACTCCCAATATAATATTCTTCCAAAGAAACCTTTTTCATCATCACTCAATCTTCCTCTCCCACTCACTCACTCACTCACCCTCTCACTCTCTCTCTCTTATTTCCTTCATCAGTTCAGTTGAGTTGCAAATGCAACAGAATCAAGTATTATCGTAAAACTTTGTTATTCTGAATGAAAAGCGATAGTAAATAGTAAAAGAAAATGATGATAACAAGAAGATGAAAATGAGAGAGAAAAATAGATAATAGTAATATAACATGATCATCGTCATAATCATCTTTCAATTACAATTTAACATTATTATTACTTGATTAAGATTAAGAATCCAAGTGAAAATCAAATCAAATTGAAATCCAAAATCAATTAGAAGACGAGAAAAAGAGAGAGACAAAAAAAATAATTTACCGTTAGTTTTATCATCATCTTCTTTATCATCACCATAATGTACAAAATGAGATTGAATAGATGACCAAAAAGTGATGAACAAAAAGGTTTGATTAAATACTAAAGGATGAGGATGAAAAAAAAGTGATACAAAAGAGGAAGATGAAAAAAAAATCTGATTAAGATGAAAACGAGTAATTGATTTGATATTATTACCATTACATGATATATATTATCATCAGTGTCCATTAACTCAACTGTATTTGTTTGTTTACCTTGATATTTGTGGACAAGAAACTTCATCATCTTCAATGGTGATTCCATTGGTTCTGAGATTCATCATGAAAGACACAAGGTAAGTACAATTGTTACCTGAACAAAAAAAAGTTTCTCATTTTCCTCTCATTAATATGTAACCTTTTCCTCTGAATTTCATCTTCCATTTACATTTAGTTGTATTAACTTGACTTCTTGAGCATTTCATCATGTTAAATCCTCTTCATCTTCCTTGTCATCATCTTTTATCGTTCCCATCATTTAGATTGAATGAGAAAAACAAAACAAAACAAAACTCATTACCTTTTATCACCTCATCCGTTTGTTTCTTAATAATTGACATCATTTCCGTTTCCCATCTTCATCTTCATCCTCATCAACTTACAACCTTTATCTTCACCAATGTTATTGCTTGATGACGATTGATGATGCTAGATATTGACGATTATTGTAATTACTTTCATAACCATGATTAGATAACAATTAAATTTAATTCTATCCACAGATTTATCAACAATTAACCAATGAAAATTTCATTGAATTGTAATTTCAAATCACATAACTAACTTTTTCTGGTGCTTCCAACAATCAGCTTTAATCATAAAACAAGTGATATTAATTGTTATACAATCAAATTAAATCATCGGAAAAATTTAATCTATTATTATCAAATCAATATCATCACTTGATAACTTAATTATCTAATGATAACACTAATCAATTGATTGTGTCCCTGTTTGTTTGTGTGCGTCTTTTTAATTGTTTACTTATACTCGTTGTGTGTGTTAATCATTAACTGTTTACCTTTTATTATTTTTGTGTATTAATTTTTTGATAGTTAATTCAGTTATATAATAATATATATACCTGTTGGTTACAAGTCTTGATCAGCAAACAATCAACAATCAATAAACATGAAATCAGCCCACGGATTTTACTATTATTATTATTTTTATCAAAATGTTTCGAGTCACGTTATCATCATCATTTTGCTATTAATTTTTACACAATCAATAAATTATATTGAATCATATCAACACCACCGTCATCATCAACATCACCACAATTACGAGCAACAACAACATGATGAACCGATGAAAATTGATTCAACAATCAATTATAACACAGATGATCAACAGTTAACAATATCATCGCCATCAAATAGTAATCGGGATGAAGATAATAATAATCAATTAACATCATCATCCAGTTCTGATGATGTTGATCTTAATAGTTATACCAATGGATTACCTGAGTTTACCGATCTTAATCCATCATCATCATTGTCATCTTCGTCTTCATCATCATCTTTATCATATTCATCACTTGAATCAACATCAATCTCACCAATATCGACAATTCTTAATCTCCAAGGGACTTTCAATTCATTTGCTCAATTTAAAAGTTGGATTATCAATCGTAATCAACACCAATCATCATCTCAATTACAATTACCAAATTTATCGTTATCCATACGTACCCATGAACCTAATTCACTCATTTTTTACTCACAATCATCTGATTGTTGTGATTACATGGAGTTAAAGCTTGTTGAAGGTGTTTTAAGGTTAAGATTCAATCTGACATCCGGAAGTTCAGTAATTTCAATTGGCCGGAATTTGCATGATTATCAGTGGCATCTAATTGAGATAATAATCAGCAAGGAATCACTTATGTTAAAGGTGAGAATAACAATCAACATGATGACATGAACAACAATCTAAATGTTTTTCTGAAAACATCAATTTGATCAATTTGATCAATTTGATTTGACATAATCATGTTATTTAAACCGGAAAAAGGAAGTTGAAAAAATTGATAGATTAAAATTAATATTTAACAATAATTTCAATTGGAAAATGATAAGAACATGATAATATTATCAAATGAGAGGAAAGATACGAATTTAATCATTTCCCCTGTTAAATCATGAAAGTTCATTGTTGAATTGATGATATGATTCATAAATTATTAATACAACACCGGAACTAATTGATTGTACATCAACAGGAAAAGTTGAGAAAATCTTTTTTTTTCTGATGATTGAATTTCAATCAGAATTTTTTTTCTAATCAAAACAGAATCATTATCGATATTATCATACCAAGTCCCTCCTGATGAACCTCTTCTAATGGCTTAAACTTTCACCCTGAATGATTAACATGAGGAGATAAAACTGTGAACTCTAATTGTAATCAGTTGTTTCTTGATTCAACCTCAATATTAATTAAGATGACAACATGAACCGTAACCCAAAGTTAATGATCAAGTTAATTAGTGCTGAGAATCGGTAAAGATAAACTTCAATATCTATATGGAGACCAGAATTTTGATGAATTTTGATTAAAATTCTGATGATTATCTTAGAAAGAAAAAACTTTTCATTATCATGGTGAGAGAAATAGGAAATTCCTATGAGAGGTGGGGGAAAATGCTTATAAACGTATTAATAGTTATATTATCAAGTTACTTTCATGATGTGATTATGAATGAACATGAATAATGATACAAAAATCATCAATCATTCATTCAGAATACTCAACAATCACCATGATGATGATGATCATGTCACTTAAATATAATGTTTTTTTTATAAGATGATAATGATAATTTGGTGAATCTTTTTTTTTCTGATTCATTGGAATCACAAAGTCTCAGGAATTGGACTAAAGAAAAAGATTCACCAAACAATTAACATCCATCATGATTGATTCAGTTGATTTCTATTAGTTAATGAACAATTTTGAATTCAATTGAGCTGATTTCATAATTGAATCATGAAACTGAAACTTTATCTCTCTTTCATCAAGGAATCATTATCTTCCTTTTCATGGAATCATATTTTCTCTGTCTCCCTCCCCCCTCGGTTCCAGGTTTCATGGAGGGAGAAATGATTACAATCCCATAGTAAAGTCTCATTCACAATCTCGTTCAGGTTCATTATCATGATTATCATCATTATCTTCATGATGATGATAATACTCAATTACAGATTACTCATCTTCATCTATCCTCTCATCAGAATCTCATCTCAATTCACTGAATTGATTGCTAATTTTTTTTCTTCTCCTCTACCTTAACTTAATTCATATACAGGGTGTGATCTGTATGAATTTTTTTTTTCACGCAAATCATCAACTCGCAACTCGCAACTATCAATTATGATTATTATTCAGTTCCTATTATTAGCATGAGATAATGTTTTTTATGTTCTTTCCCTTTCTTTTCCTCTTTCTTGGGTGAAATTATATTCACAGAGACAACTGAATTTAGGGTGAGAATGAAGAGAAAAAAATTCTCATGTATTGAATGTGAATTGGATTCAGGAATCAACGATAATCTGTCATCAGAATGCGATAGAAAAAAAAATTCTTACCTTTTCAGCTTATTAATACATTTAACCTTCCATCTTGTGATCACCATGATAATCATGATAATCATGATAATCATGTTCATTGATTAAATTTGCTTTTATTTTTTTTTCTTTCACTATTGTTGATAATGTTCATGATAATTCAATGTAGCAATATAATAGTTTCAACTTTTAATCAAAACCTAATGATGATTATTAATGATGATTTACTTTTTGTTCATGGTTTCATGATTTGTTTTGAATTTTGTTTCAACCATCAAATTGAATCTCAACTTTCAGTTAATCATGTTGAAAGTCAATGTACTGTCACGATGATGATGTTAATATATTGCTCTTGATTAACTTTAATTGAACGTGTAAAATATTTGATGACTAACTAAATTGCCTGAGGCTTATTTTCAATTTAGACTTTAGATATTAGTGTAGTTACCTTTAAAACTTTAAAGTGTTTTATCAGAGTGATTAAGCTGATGGATTGGAAATTCATAATTGATATTATGATAAAATTACATGATAAAATTTGGCTTTGGGTGACAAATCATTGATTGTAATTGAGTGTTAAATTGCTTGCTAATCATTATTTCAATATAAACCTTTGTACAGAAATAACAATTAAAACAAATTAACTTGTAGCATCAAGGATTAGATAACAATTAGATTGTAATTGCAATAGGATTCGGATTTTCCATTTAAATTTTCAATTGTCATTCTTGTTTGATGTTTACTTTATTGTGAATCTTTAATTGCTTCAATTGAATTGTCTTTTTTTTCGTTGATTTTGTTGACAGATTGATGGAGAAACATCAATTAGGAGTCTTCGTCCATCAGCTGACCATCAACATGAAAAATCAACTAAAATGGATTACCTGTTTATCGGTGGATTTCCTGTTAACAGTTATCCATCTGAATTTGTCAATCTTCATCTTCCATGGATATTATTTGAACCAACATACAGAGGTAAGATAGCTTATCATCATCATCTTTGTTCATATTTTCATCTTCCTTTGAGCCAAAGGATAATATTGAATGGACCTTTTTATATATAACTTCAATCATTCATGATGATGATAAGTAACTTTTCAAGAGAGAGAGAGAGAGACAAGGTTTCAATCAGAATTCATATTAAATCAGAGATGAGGAAAGAAAACAAAACTAATATGATTCACCTTGATATCTATTGTAATTGTACCATGAATTGATTGTCAGATTGATTCTCAATTCGTAGTTAAAACATCAGGTAAATCCTAAAGATTTATCATCATCATTGTTTGTTGAATTTTCATCTTTATGGAAGCCAGAATAAAGTCACTAGATGATGAAGATAACAAAAAAATGGAAGATGAGAAGGAAAAAAAATCAATCAAATCCATAAGATTAGCACTTAATGGATTACCCATGAGATTAAGGATGAAGTAAAAACAACAAGATGAAAATAAAACTTACGAAAGTATTAATAAAATATATTTACTCTGAGTAATTACATTGTTATTAAGGTGAAAATTTGATTAATTTGCTAAAATATCAATGCAATTAATTTAATAATTAACTTGATCAACTTATCGTAAGTTAATAAATCACATTGTGTGTGTACATTAAATCCAATCTCTGAATACAAAGTGTTTACAATTTGGTTAATCGTTTGTTTTTTTTTACATCTTTCAGGTCAAATTAAAAATATTATTTACCAAAGTGAAGATGATAACAATTTAATCACTGGATCTTCATCAATTAATCATCATCGACAAGAACCAATTAAGTGGAATGGCCTCCGTCGTGATACAAGTGAACCCTGTTCAGATTCTGATCCATGTAATCATGGTGGGACTTGTATTAATACCGATTCTGGTGCTGAATGTGATTGTCGAGGTCTCGATTATATCGGTGATCATTGTGATAAACGTGAGTTATTGTCAATTTAAATGAATTAGTTGATCAGGAGAAAACAACAACAATTAACTTAATTACTTTGACATGTAAATGGTTCATTTTTAAATCAATGGATCGTAAATTGATAAATTCATATAATCAATTATATGTGAATTTGATCAACATGAACAAGTCAAGTTACACCTTAATTTGAACAATTACCTTTTAATTTGGTGACTATTTAATCAATCAATACTAATCATAATAACAATTTAGCCAACCAAATAGTTAATTTAATAATAGGTTGTGAAGAAAGTTTTTTTTTCTCGTCTTTTAATCATGATTTATGTTTGATATTTTCACAATTAATTATCATAATCAATTCTATTCTCGCTGTGATAATAGTTATGTTGATTTCACTTGAATCTTTCATCAACAATTTAGTTGTTTAATTTAATTTACCTTTGATCAGTTAGCTTTTGATCACGAAAACTAAAAGTACTAATGATAAATATTATGATAACTTTCGAGTCTTTCGTTTTTTTAGAACTTTTTTTTTCTCGAATGTTTTTTATTATCATTCGGTTTCCATGGCAACGTTCTGGAAACAATTATTATTCTTAGCATTTGATTCTGACTTTTTCTCTTTAGGATAAATTCTGGTGAGTCTATTTTAAGGATCCATGTTTGTTGTTTCTCAAATTACATGTTACTTTGATTAATGATTATTTGTTTCTAATCATCAACAATTAACCTTTAATAGTAATGCAACTGTTGAGAGTCAATGTTCAATGATAACATAATCATTAAGGAAAAAAGTTTTGATGATAAATTAATTTAATTTAATTTAACATAATTGAGGATAAAAAGACAAAGTTAAATAAACTTATGTTAATGTTTCAAGTAATCAAATTTAATTGATTGAAACTTAAATTGTTTCCCTGTCAATTTTTCATCATCAAAATGATCAGAAACTGATTACACTTTTATATTGATTGTTATTAATGATTAAACTCAATAAATGTATCAAATTTATTTTCCTCATACAATCAGTTCATCAATTGTAACAATCAAAATCCCTTGATTGTTGAGCTGATTCCTTGTGATGATTTTTGATTCAGTTTCTTGATTCAAAATTGGAATCACTGTTAATGTATTTTGAAACTTTTTGTTCATTCTAATGAAAAAAAAAGTCTGAGAGAGAGAGAGAGAGAGACATAAGGATAACCATGATGATGATTTTCCTCATCATGAAATAACCTTGAAAGTGAATATTATTATCAGGATATTCCTTCAGGTGTATCAATGGTAAAAGAGAAAATCAAAAAAAAAGTTTCAACTTTTTCTTTTCGAAAATTTTTTTTCCTCTTTACTTATCTTCCTATGATGATAATGATGAAAACTGTCTCGTCGCCTTACATGAGCATGATGATGATGAGAACGATAATGATAATGATGATATTATTTTATTATTATTAGATATAAGTTATTAGATTGTGAATTGAACAGGTAAGAGAAAATGGAATGAGAAAAAAGTGAAAACTTTGGAAGAGAAAAAAAAAGTTCTATCTCAATATTATATTATCTGTTCGAAGAGATTCTGATTGGAACGAATGATATTGTCACAAATTTTTCTTCTTTCTTATTTTTTCTTTTCGAACTTTTTCCTCTGAATGTTCTTTTTTCTCTTCTTTCGCTTTTCTGTCTAATCTTTTTCCTCTTCTCTTTCGCTTCCTTTCTACAAGAATTCTTACACTTGAAAGATCATCTCATTTTCTTGAGAACATCTTCTTCTATCATCTTCATCAGAATCATCTTCTTGTTGTCAAATTCAATGTCAATCGAAATTCCAAAAATCTTATTTTCTCTTCTTCTTTTTTCACCTTCTTCATCCTCCCAGTTTGGAATCATAATATCTCACAACATTATCATGATTCATGTTGAGTTTCTATCCAATGTCTTTAAACTCATTGATTCACCTTCGAGTTTCTATGAAATGATAATTTCATGTTTTCTCTTTTACATGAAAGTCAATTTTTCTTTCAGAAAAGTTCAATACAAGAATAAACCACAGGTAAAATCTATTCGATTCCATGGCGAAATTTGATCATTCGAATGGGAAATTGGGTGATTGAGAACTTTCTTCTTGAGTGGAATTCCTAAGAATCGGAAACTTTTCATGATAACGAAGAAAACACAAGAAATTCCATGTGATTGATCAACTAATTAACTCATACAATTGATTCTCAGATTCTTTGAATAAATAGAAGAAAAAAAATCAGATCACAAGTTGAGTTTATCGTCGTTCAGAATGATTAGAAGGATAAAAAAGTTGTGATCTGAATTCAGAGATTAAGAGTAATCATGTCAACCTCTAATTATGATTAACAAGTTGCTCACATATTAACACACTAATTGCTCTTAATTGCTAAGCAACCAAGATTACAATCCTAATCAGCTTCCCCTTTAATCAGCCAACAATTAAAAATAGATTAATCTAAATCAGTGTGATGAAAATGAGGAGTAACTCACATGATGAACACTTTCATAAGGCTGAACTTTTCCTCAGAATCTTCGGATGCTCAAATGTTTATGAAGGAGAAAAAAATTTTATGAATATTAAATTTGATTTACCAAAAGAAAATACAAAATTATTTGGATAACCATGTTAACTATCAGGTTCATGGGGATTTTAAATGGGAATGAATCATGAAAAGTTCAGGTAACTTTTAGCTTTACCCTGAAAGTTATTACATATCAGTAGGGAAAATGTATATCTCTCACCCATACCCATCTCCTCCATTGCCATTTCCACCCCAAGCCATTTCCACCCCAGTCCCAAAATACCTTTACCATTTCCACCCCAGTCCCAAAAATACCTTTACCATTTCCTCCAGTCATTAAAATCTCACTGTCATTTCCACCCCAGTACTGAAAATACCTCTGTCATTTCTACTCCAAAAAATGAAAACACGCAGCGTAGATAGTGTCATAGAAATAACACTATCATTTCTACTCCACCTCTAAAAAACTGGTTTTAGTTCAAGTTAATACAAATGTCATCTCCAGGACATTTTAAAAGTATAAAGGTTGAATTTTTCTATTTAATCATTCATTCATTGAAGAATATTGCGTTATGTCTATTTACATTCGATATCAAAAGGTTTCTAAAAACGCTCACGTTCCAACTCGTGGAACAGCTCATTCAGCTGGACTTGACCTCTACAGTGCAGTTGATACAGTAGTACCAGCTAAAGGTAAAAACCTGATTGAAACTGACATCATAATCGATCTACCTTTCGACCACTTCGCCCATATCTTACCGAGATCTGGATTAGCCTGGAATAATTTCATCACTGTTGGTGCTGGTGTGATTGATCCAGATTATAAAGGCTCTCTCAAAGTTCTACTTTTCAATTTTGGTGGAAGTGATCATATTGTATCAAAAGGTGATCGGATCGCTCAATTGATAATCCAACCACATACTTTCGTACTATTAATCCAACCTGAATTCGATTTACCATCTCAAGACAAAACATACAACAGTGAAAGTGCTAAAAAGATCGCCAAAATAGAAGAAGCTGATTCTACTCCAAAAGAAATATCCTCACCATCAACTTCAACTAATCAGCTTGTTCAACAAGATAAAGAATGGAATCAACTGGTGAAAATAATGATAAAAGAGTGATATTGGTATTAACGATTCTAATATTACTCACAACTCTATGGAAAGTACTTAACAAAACATTACCTCATACTTCATCTTATCATGGAAGAGACAACTTCACTAAAATATAAAATCGTCAATATTGTTTCCTTGTGGAAGTTAGATGGACCTGTTGTTATAAATATTGATAATTCTGGTAGAAAGAAGAAATTTAACGCTCAAGTCATTCGTAAAAATGGTGGTGTGTTTTTAGTATTTGCGTCTGGAAAAATAACAGCAACAGGGTTTAAAGATGTTACATTACCTGGTTATCTTTTGCAAGAAATATTTACAAATCGGAATGTAACTTTTATCAAAGTCGTTAATATTACTGCTCATAGTTTCCTTCCATACGCATTTAACTCGAGTGATCTGATAAAAACTTTTTCTAGTGTTACTAAATATGAACCCGAAATATACCCTGCTATTTATATGAAAATAGAAAATGTAACAATTATTTATTATACTACAGGCTCAATTATAATAACCGGGGCCAAAGAAATTCCTCAAATTGATTCTTCTTTGAATGATTTTCATTCGCGAACTATGTTATTTAAAAGATGAAAATAAAATGAATTAAACTTTTTATCAAATTAATATTCTTTATTTAATTTAACGAAGTAATTCTTCTTCCATATCTGGTTGATTATTATTATTATCTTCATTATCATTATTATTGTTATTATTGTCATCATCATTATGGTCCATAATACGCATGAGATTAGCATCTACGAATCGATCGAAAGCATCAAAATCGAATCCCAAATTTCCATGGTTATTATCATTATTATTATTATTATTATTATTGACATTTTCCTCTGGATTAGCATTCACATTATCATTATTATCATCATCATCACTCACATCTCCAACAGCATAATCAAGATCATTTAGAATGACCCATCGAAGCCTACCCAACAAATTATTAACTGTAGGAATGATCCAATGAGCATCACGCAAATTTTGTAAAATTCTCATCATACGAATGTGCTGAATACTCAATGGCAAGGCAGGATCTGTCAAATACCTTTAAAGTAAATAATTTAAAGAAAAAATTAGTTAATTATTGAATAAAATGATTAAATATGAAAATAATTATACTTACTCCATACACTCTATTCGATTCTCTTCATCAGTTAAAAGAACAGTTCGTTCAACCGATTCACCTTTAGCAGATTCACAAGTCTTTGGAAAATTTAAAACCGTTTCTGATGTACCATGATAAAAATGAAAAGTAGAGTGAAGTAGCAAGTAAAATTAAGAAAAAGAAAAGAAAGAAAAGGAAGAAAGACATTTTGTGTTTTGAAGTTAACAAAGAGAAGTGAAGATTGAATGATTTTATTTTGATTGAAGTTGTCATTTATATACAAAACAATTAGGTGTTTGATTAACAAGAATGTCTTACGTAATTAATGTTAAAATTAAACAAACAAGTTTTAACCAATCACAGTAAAGATTAAAGTAACAAGAATGTCTTACGTAATTAATGTTAATGTTGAACAAACAGGTTTTAACCAATCACAGTAAAGATTAAAGTAACAAGAATGTCTTACGTAATTAATGTTAAAATTAAACAAACAAGTTTTAACCAATCACAGTAAAGATTAAAGTAACAAGAATGTCTTACGTGATTAATGTTAATGTTGAACAAACAGGTTTTAACCAATCACAGTAAAGATTAAAGTAACAAGAATGTCTTACGTAATTAATGTTAAAATTAAACAAACAAGTTTTAACCAATCACAGTAAAGATTAAAGTAACAAGAATGTCTTACGTAATTAATGTTAAAATTAAACTAACAAGTTTTAACCAATCACAGTAAAGATTAAAGTAACAAGAATGTCTTACGTAATTAATGTTAATGTTGAACAAACAAGTTTTAACCAATCACAGTAAAGATTAAAGTAACAAGAATGTATTACGTAATTAATGTTAATGTTGAACAAACAGATTTAACCAATCACAGTAAAGATTAAAGTAACAAGAATGTATTACGTAATTAATGTTAATGTTGAACAAACAGATTTAACCAATCACAGTAAAGATTAAAGTAACAAGAATGTCTTACGTTATTACTGTTGAAGATCTAATTGATCTTAGTATAAAAAGGGTAAACTTTCACTGTTTTAGTATCATTCTCATTCTCACTCTCTACTTGTCAACATCAAACTTCTTCTTCTCATTATTTCAATCAAATTGACTTTCAATTCTTTGTTTCTACCGGTCCAAAATATAAGTATAATGGTTTGTTTATTTCATCATAATTATACTATTTTACTGATTTCATTAATTCACATTACTTTAAAATTCAGTTATACATAGATTTCTTAGCTTTTCCTTTGTGAAAGCTGATCTTATGTATCCTGATGGATATAGTTCTGTTTCTTAATGAATACAAGCAATTAATATTATATTCTAATTTTGTTTTTATTTTATTATTTTATTATTTTGATTTATATTAGGTTATCATCTGTCCATGTTGTCAACACTCATATGGAAATTTTCAACTATATATTTTACATGATTGTCTCTGTTTAACTCAACCATGCTCGAGAAATAGCTTATTTTCAATGGGCACTTCACGTAACAGTCTTGTTATAAGTCATGTGAACAATCCTCCGGTTAGGCGCGAGTCTCCTGAGTATATTGATCTCACAGATGATAACAATGACTTAGTTAACATATCCTCTGACGATGATGATGATGATGTTATGGAGGTGACTAATAGTACTCGAAATGAAAACGGCGAAGGATTACTTGATGATGAACTTATTAACGAACTGGAACGTTATATGCCTGACCTTAATGCACTATTTCCTGATGAGCTTAACTTATCACAGTTAAATAATCCACTTGAACAACAACAACAATATGTTCATTCGATTTCATCATCTGTTGATCCTTACCAGCAACAAGTTATAGATCCAATCAATCAAGAGCGACGGTTTAATAATGATTTCCAGCAACAACTTTCTGATCTATTTGCGTCAATATCTGATCCAATCAATGAGCAGCTTAATGATCCAATCCAACACCAATTTATCGATCCAATTCAACACCAACTTATTGATCCAGCTAATCATCAAGTTGTTGATCCAATCCAACACCAACTAATCGCTCCAATTCAGCACCAATTTATCGATCCGCTCCAACACCAACTAATCGATCCAATCCAACACCAACTTATCGATCCAGCTAATCAGCAAGTTGTTGATCCAATCCAACACCAACTAATCGATCCAACTACTCATCAAGTTGTTAATCCAGTCCAACAGCAAGTTGTTAGTCCAGTAGCACAAAACGACTATACATGTTTGAGATGTAATCGTTCATATGCTAGAAAGTTTTTGATAGCTCATATGCAATGGTGTGGACAATCAACCTCTTCAATTGATAGAGTAATGGCTCCAGATACATTTGGAGTTTTTGTTCTACATGATTCAGCATTCGCTAGACATTATACAGTCTATCGATATGAAGTTGATGAGGATGAATTTGATATATTAACGATAACGGGTAGAATTATGGATCAAATGATTGGTTTGTTGAATCATCTCATTCAGCTGTTTGGATGTATTAAATATGGAATTGCAATACGTGGTACTTTCTACAACCCACTTATTGAAGGGGAAAATTTTCGAAATGCTACTTTCCAATCACCAATTGATCCATGTTATCTCGGCACTGATAAAAACTCAAGCATAATTGATAAACTGAATGATATACAAGTTAGTATTGATCAATTCACTATGAGAGGCTCTGGTTGGATTTTGGTTGATGTGGCTGTTATCGATATTTTTGTTGGAAAGTTTTCACCATATGTTGGAGGATGTATAACCCACAAGGTTCCAAAGTTTATCGAAACAAAGAGATGTCTGTTATCACTTGAAACTCGTACAGATTGTTTCATGTATTCAGTTTTATCTGCATTACATACAACGCAGAACCATCCAGAGCGAATATCCAGCTACAGACGTTTTACTCATTTGTATGACTTTTCTGATGTACGAGGTGATGTTGCTGTTGATTCTATTACCAAATTTGAAAGGAAAAATGACATCAGTATCAACGTTTATTCACTTCTCATTGGTAAAAGAGTTATTGTTCCTCTCAAAATTACTAAACAAGAAAGAATGAGACATGTCAATTTATTCTTACACAATGGACATTACTTTTACATCAAAAACTTCAATAGATTTGCATCTAAATGTGGGACAAGGAATAGATTTTTTTGTTATAGATGTCTCTTTTCTTTTCCTGATCAGAACAAATTGGACAATCATGTAACTAACTGTCTCTTGTTCCATCCACAAACTGTGATATTACCATCACTTGAAATGTCCATCCTGAAACGAAAAGACTTCAGAAAAGAGAGTAAATTTCCAGTTACAATCTATGCAGATTTTGAAACTTTAAATGTAAAGTTGGAAGTTCCTGGGATAATCGCAGATCTGATTCCTTGTAGTTATGGATATGTTGTTGTTGATTGGAATAATCAAATCGTTTATAAAGACTTTGGATTCGGAGACAACATTGGTGAGAGATTTGTAAATAGTTTATTTGAAGCTGAAAATTGGATATTTGAGTTCATATATAACAATAAGAAACCACTTGTTATGTCTCAGGCAGATGAAGAAAATTTTCAATCTTCTAGAGTCTGTCATATATGTCAAGAACCATTAACAGGAAATTCCGTTAGAGATCATGATCATATGACAGGTCTTTATCGTGGAGCTGCACATGTTAAATGTAACTTGGAATATAAAATGCCAAATACAATTCCCGTCATTTTCCACAACTTGAAAAATTTTGATGGACATATCATAATAAAGGCAATCAATCATAATAACTTACAAAATCGTCTTCCTCAGCTGATACCTCACACTATCGACAAATATATTGGATTTACCATTGGTACTTTTCGTTTCTTGGATAGTTTTGCTTTCCTTCCAGCAAGTCTCGACAAACTTTCAACCACACTTGATACACCAGATAAGGTCAAGTTTTTAACTCAACTGTTTCCAAACGTTGATGTGACACTGTTGACACAAAAATGTATCTTACCTTATGAATACTTAGATTCATTATCCCGATTTGCTGAAACATCAATACCTGACCGAACTGCTTTCCATTCAAGTCTAACAGATACTGACATTACCGATGATCAATACAGCTTTGTTCATCAAGTTTGGAATAACTTCTCATGTTGTTCACTTAAAGATCTTCATGATATTTATTTGAAGGTTGATGTGTTGTTATTAGCTGCGGTATTTGAAAGTTTTCGTTCAACTAGTCTTGATAGTTTCAATATTGATCCACTCCATCATTATTCTGCTCCTGGATTGACTTGGTCAGCTGCTCTTAAAGTCACACGTATCGAGTTGAAACTTTTCACTGACATTGACATGTTGATGATGATTGAAAAGGGTATTAGAGGTGGTCTTACAATGGTCACTAATCGACATGTTATTCCTAACAATCCAGCTTGTCCTAACTATCGTTCCGATGATGAGAAAAGTTTTCTACTTTACTTGGACGTTAACAACCTTTATGGATTTGCTATGTCTGAACGTCTTCCTGTTGATGGTTATGAGTGGGTTGTAGTGGATGATAACACATTATCAGATATACTCAACACCTCTGATGATTCTGATATTGGCTTCATATTGGAAATAGACTTGAGTTATCCAGATCGATTACATGATGAACATAATGATTTTCCACTGGCTCCACAAAATGCATATTGGATCAGAGTTGTATAGTCCATACCAAAAGAATCTCATTGAAATTCTTTCAGGCGTTGGTTTGACGAATGTAGCTACTTCCAAATTAGTTACAACTTTTACACTAAACTTAATTATGTCATACACTATCGTATACTTAAGTTTTACATTGAAAAATTGAAAGTGGACAAAGTACATCGAGTCCTTAAGTTCAATCAGAGGGCTTGGTTGTATCAATATGTTGATTTTTGTACGCAAAAACGAACTGCTGCTAATACGGATTTCCAAAAAGATTTCTGGAAGCTCATGGTCAACTCACTATATGGAAAAACTATCGAAGACAAACGGAAGCATATAAATGTGGAATTAGCAGTTACTGATACACACGCTGCTAGAGCTTTGAGGAAAAATCATGTTCAAAAGTTCTTGATACTTGAAGAGGATAAGATGATTTTCGAAATGAAGAAGTTGAAAGTCAAAATGGATAAACCAATTGCTGTTGGCTTTACTGTTCTTGAACTCGCTAAGTTAAAAATGTATCAACTTCATTATGATACGTTTAAACATCATTATAATGATAACATAGAGTTGATATATACTGACACGGATAGTTTGATTTATCATGTTAAGACTGGCGATCTTACTGAAGATCTGAGAGGATTTTCATCAATCATGGACTTTCCAATTATCCAATTGATCATACACTTTACTCAGCTCAAAATAAGAAAAAAATTGGTTATTTAAAAGATGAATGTCCTGATGATCCAATCATTGAGTTTGTTGGATTGAGACCAAAGCTCTACGCCCTTAAAACTGTCAATGGGGTCACAAAGAAGGCAAAAGGAGTCCCGAGAGCGATTTTGAAAAACAAAATCAATTTCGAAACATATACGAACTCTCTCTATGCTGGATTAATCGAGTCAAATGACTTCATAAGGTTGAACTCTCGTGAACATAATATTCAAATGATAAAGCAAAGAAAGATATGTGTTACTCCATTTGAAGATAAACGATATCTGATTGATAACACGAAATCATATGCTTATGGACACTTCAGAACATTAAATTAACTTTTTTATTTTCTTATAAATGATTTTTTCATTTCCATCATGGTTACATTTTTTGAAAATTTTATAGAAACTTGATAAATTTTTTACATTGAACATAAATAAAATACAAAACCATCCACATGCTACCGAGTTATTTCCTTGAAACTTGATTGAATTCATGTAAACATATTTTGAGTTTCTTTCCAAGAATGTCAATAGAAATCCTTTCGGACTTCTTCCGAAAGAATCAAAATAATGACTTATGTTTTTATCATCGATATATATTGCAACCCAGTGACTTCCTGGTTTATTAGACTCATCTAAATTGATAATTATTCCTGCGGGTTTCGTTATTGTTATAGGTAATCGATCAATCGGATAGACTCCTTTAAACCAACTCAATTTACTACAAATGTTGATTATCTGCTTTGTGGTTAACATGTTCAATAATCTAATGAAACTATTCGATCCTTGTCGATTGTTATAAGATTATCAAATTGAGCGAAGACAACAACTTTTAATGATTTCTTCAATTGAGAATTAAATTTGAGATCACATCTTATAGTACCTCTTTTAATTAGAGAAAGTGTTCCGTTTTCAGCTCCTATAGATCCGTCAGGAGAAAGGTCAAATCCAAATAATGTAGTATGTTTCTTATAATCTTCATGATTGATATGTAGTTGTGGTATACCTTCATCCTGACCTAAACATCGGTAGAGATTAACAAACTCACGCATGTAAAGTCCATCTCTAAAATTAGGCGTGTAAGGTATACTTGGTATTGTCATTCCATCAACATTCAAAGCAATATAATTAACACCAAAGTCATTGAAACAAAAAGGATCTTCATTCAAATCCCCCGAATGAGCGGTTTCTTCTGTCATCCCCATAATGATCCTTCTTGGTAGTATACCAGAATACATGTTATCGATAGATGCTATCATTTGTCCAGCCGGTATTGAAAAATTTCTTGTATCATTACGTGTTATAAAATATTTTGCTGGACCCTTTTCAAGAGCTAATATGATACTTTTAGATGCTTCAGCAAAAAGTTTTACTCGCTTGATGTGTAGTGCCAACCTTTCAAATTTTATTTGATACATATCTTTATCAGAAACATCATACTTTATAATCGGAAAACTATCTGAACTTCTAGTGAATCTAAAAATTAATGGTATATTATTCACAAGAAGTTTATCCTGCTCACAGATTGGTAGATGTAATCGAAATAAAGATCAAATGAACCACTTTTGAATGCAGTCTCATGACTTTCCCTACCAGCGTCACAAGCATTATGTGGTCTAAATAATAAATCTTCAATATATGACTGATAATGGTACATATTATTAGCTTGCATAGTATTAACTGAACCAATAAATAGATCAATCTGTTCAAATAATGAATTTCCGAAGTCGGAGACAGGAATAATTTTACTAGTTTCAGGTATTTTAGAGCCGTTTTGAGTTTGTATACTTATAGTTAGACTTATCATTGATGCAGCCATATCAGTGAAATCTTCACTTGCTGGAACAACGATTTCATAACATTTCGATGATTCTAAACTTGAATTAGGTCGATATTCAACTTCATAACTTGATTCAATAACAGTTTGTGTTGGTGGTATAGAGAAAATCTGTAACTCAGACTTGCTAGATGGTATTGATGACTCATGTAAATATTCCATTATGAAAATATGTCTTTATTTTTGTACTTAACCTTCTGTCTTTTAGCTTCAGATTTTTTAGCTTTTGACTTTTTAGCTCTAGACTTTTTAGATTTATCCTCTAATGTACGTTTTCTTATACCATTTCCATATTGATCAATTAACTTTTCTATTTCCCCTAATCCTTCCTTAGCTGCGGTTTTAAGACCATGTTTTGCTTGTGTTTTAGCTGTTGAAAAGTTTCTATTTGCTAGAACATCTGACCCAACATTAATTCCTGTTCTCAATAGATGTTTCCCTAGAAATTTTAAAATTGGATACCCGAAACGTTTCAAAGTTGACCCTAATCCATATCCACGTTGGTATGGATTACCTGCATAAACAGAAATGTCATTAAATCCATTTCCTGACTGACTTAAGAAGTGTTTCGTGAAATCACTATCACACGCACAATAAACTTTACGATTCATATCTCTTTTATTATGATGAATGAAATTGTTACATATTCTTATACAATTTCTTTTACAAAATGTAAGCTTATAAAAACTCTCCCATTTTTGAATCTTATTTGTGATCCATTTTCATCACAAAGTAACATATTTATCTCATCAATTCTATTGATACGAACTGGGTAATAAAACGGTTGTATAAATGTGATATTCGCCATTTTCACATCTAAATTCAGAGGTAAAACTCTCAATAGTCTCGCAAAATGATCACCTACAAAGTGCTCTGTTATGAGATCAGTATAAATAAAAAGAAGATGATTTTAGTCCAGTTTTGGGTGGCTTTTTCGCTAGAATTGTCTTTTGATCATCTTTTTTGAATAGCATATCACAGTGTTTCATGTAACCATCATATGTCCAACCTAACATTTCTAAAAATTCAGAATCAATAAAATAAGGTAATATTTTATCTCCACGATGCCATCCTGCTTTGATTTCAATAGAATCATTTTGGAGAGAAACTTCGGGTTGGAAATCAGCATTTATGCGTGAAATTGAAGATTTTAAAACATCATTTATACACTCCAATATTTTATCTATTTCATCACTCTCATTGTAAGTAAATTCGAATTTACCCAAGCGATATGTCCCACCATAAAACAGACTGAATTTCACGGTTTTGTTATTTATTTCATATGTTGTTGGATAAAATATTTCTTGTATCCCAACTTTCCATTTTCCTTCTAGATTTATCGGACAGGATAAATTATTAGTGAACTTTGAAAGTGTATTATCTGGGTGTATATCCATGCTAGCATTAGATACTAAATCGATACAGAATTCATTCGACATCTTCAGTCCAACTGTTAAATTTATCAGGATAACCTAACCATTTAACAAAATATTCAAGCTTTCCACTCTTGTTATATCTCCTTTTTAATATTCTCTCAATCTTATATGTACTTGGTTCTGTGACTTTGAAGATTTCATCATGGTAGAATACAGATGTAATGTTTTCTCCAGACCAATCATTTAGCCTATAAATATAACCTTGTGGTGTCTTTTTTACTTTTCGGATTTTGAATAATTCCTTTGTAAAGGTTTCACTCGCCTCTTTTTCAAATATACCTTTATCACGGGAGATTCTAACGAAATCATTAACTTTATATGGTATCTGTTTATATTTAATAACTTTTTGGCTTTCAAACACATTTTTGACAGCTGATCTTTCATCTTCACGAGCTTGACTTGGAGTCATTTTTATTGTTCTGTGATATGAATGGTTATATCCATCAATTATATCATTAACTACATCGACATACTTGTTTGTATTTTTCGCGAACATGTATCTATGTAATCTAGATCTCAGTGTTCGTTAAATCGCTCAACTATCGCACATTTTATTAAACCATCTGTCGCAACAAAATGATGAATTCCATTTTGTTTAAAAATTCTAACACATATTTGTTTAGAAATTCTTTTCCTGATCAGTTTGAATTTTCTTTGGTTTACAATTCAGAAAGATGCGTTTAAAAGCTTCAATAATTGAAGTAGCGTCTTTATTTTAAGTGGTATACCAAAGGCGAAACGAGAAAGGCAATCAATTGTAATCAAAATGTAGCGATAATTATTATTTTCAGATTTAATCCAACTCATATCTAGTAAATCTGCTTGCCATTGTTCATTTACATGATCTACTAAAATTGGAAGTCTCAAAAATCTTTTCTTTATGGTTCGAAATAGATTATATGTATCTTCATCTGATAACCATGTTTCTACGTCTCGGTATTTAATACTAGGATTCCGGAGTTTAGCAGCATTATATAAACGTTTTATTCCACCATAAGATCCATTTGATTTAGTATCATAATAAATATCTTTCAAAATTTCGCTAACGATTGCCATGACCTTAAATGAGAGTTTCTATATTCGAAGATGACGTTTGTGGTGTTGGAGATCTCGAGGGTGATATAACGCTGAGTTGATTTTTATTTTTTATTCAAAATATAGCTTTTGATTGGTCTATCCTCATTTCACATATTTCTAATAAATAATCCAATCCATTAGGTTTCTTACCAACTTGATCTTCGGATAGTAAAAATTGAACTATATCATTTACATTACTACCCTTTATGTATCCTTCACCTTTTCTTACATGACCATTTTTATCGATAAGACCAGGAATTCCCATTAATACTGTTTTCAATGAACTAGATTTATCTTTCGGTGTTGATGGAGCTGGTTTAACACTGTTAATCAATCGAGTCAGAAAACTTTCATTTCGAGATGAATCATTTTCAAGTTTACTATTTTCGCCTTCATTTTCAGTATAGTCAAAAATATTCTCTGTATCATATTCAATGTTTTCATCATCCATTTGATCGTTAGGTAAAATCATTCTCTCTGACTGATTTCCAACTGATATAACTCGTTGTGCAATTGCATCTATCATATTGTTGATATTCTCATTTGAATGTTGATTATGCGCAATTCTTCTTGCTAACTGATCATTATGAAACTTAACTTTTGTTTCTACAGGTAAATTTTTGTTGAAAAGTTGTTTAGTTTTGCTAGGTTTCATACAGTTTCTTTTATATTTATCTTCAGGAATAAGATACATTCGAGTTAATGAATTCATTTCACCCAATATTATCAGTAACCACTTTTGCTAGAATACTTAAAGCAGGAACTAAAAGAGCTGATAGAAACCCCCCTCTTTGATTAACTATTCTCTTACGATCCTCTGTTTTTGTCAATCTACTTAATTTACGAACTTGATTCTTATATAATTTCAGTTTATTTTTACTCTTTGAACTCAGAGGAATTGTTCCTTTAAGAATATTCTTGGCGATATCACTTATAACCGTGTAGATACAATTTGGCGCATTTACTAAAATTTGTTTTCTTTTTATTTTTGATCTTGTTTTTGCTAACTTTTTCAAGCAAGGATAACATTCAACTGCTTTTTTTAAACTCATCTTAAGGATTGTTTATTAGTTAAATTTTATTCATCTGTTTCTTATACAAGATAGGTAGTAATATAATCATTTTCCCCGAGTACATCCGTTAAAAATCTAGTTTCAATAGAAGTCTCTGGTCTTAAATCGATGAATAGATAGCTGTATGGATTTCTGGTTGCATCCTCAAAAATTGTTTGTATTTTCCTATTTTACGAGGTAACATTTGTCTGGCAATATTGGTAATAATTGACTGATCTCGAGGGTTTTTAAACAATACAATATATTGTGAATTTAGTGATATATTCCTACTTTCTTTTCCTTTACAAAAGAAGTTTTGCATAATAAGAATAACAGATAAATTTCTATGATGTGATCCTTTAGTAAATAGTTCACTTATAACTTTTGAATTAGTTGATTCTGTCATCAAATCGTCTATAATAATCCATTCTGGAACCATACCATCAAACTTCTCTATGATATTTTCTGGTAAACCTTGAATAAAATTTACACTCATCATTGTTGTGAATATATCCTGATATTCCCCATAAAAGTATGTGATACGTTCAGGTGGAGGAGAGGACATTATATTAGATGAGTTAATCAATTTTTTCAACCATTCCGTTTTTCCACACCCAGTTGGACCCGCGATTAACATTGTAAATGGGTGATGTAAATAAACTTGGTAAGTCATTATTATTATTTAATTAATACGATTTCTTTATTATTATTATTATTATTCAAATATTATCAACATAATTCTTATATTAAATTGTTTATCTCTTTATTTATTTATTTATTTATTTATATAAAGGAAAATTGTTAGCGAATTGAAAAGAGCTGTATAATTATCTTTAAAGTTTATCAATTCATCAAAATCAACATTTCTTTCCATGAGTCTTGCTGGTTTAACGAGCTCCAGTTGTGTAAGAAAGACTTTTGGATATGCGCCATCATCGTTTATAATTAAATGATTACCGGATGTTCTCCATTCCCCTCGTTTCAGCATTTTTTCATCCAAATAGGTTGATATTATATATGTATCCATTATTTGATCGACTGGAATTTCATCATCTCCGATAAGAGTAAATATAAAATGTTCCAAATCTCGAAGAATTTTCATTATTTGGGTTGTAATGATCACCTTTCTATCAAACTGTTGTATTGTTATACCATCCTGAGAATTAAGAGAGATAGTTACATAATGGCTTGAACGTTCCAGTGGACTTTCATTCTTCAGAAAAAGTTTGACAAATTCCAACAAAAATACGGCTTCGTCTTTGCTGAGAGAAACACCAAGTTTAGTCGGTAATCCATCCTTAAAGATTCGTAAATCCAATCGACGTAATTTAACATCATCTTTGAACCCGTAACTTACAGATACATGAATGTCCTCATGTATAAACAATTTTGTTGATGTCCAAGTCATAACAGAAAACGTCATTTTGAAATACAATGTTATTATTATTAAACAAAAACAATCAAGTCAAAGTTAATTTACAATGAACTATATCTCGATTTACTTAAACTATTTATATGTTCCTTTCCATTCAAACAGTGCGCATGTATGGATTAGAAATGTATAATCCATTTCTAGGACGGATTAAACAACACAATGACATAATTAATACTAATCAATACGTGAGATAGGGATTGTTTTGGATTTAGAGGTCATGACCTTTTAACCTTGAAAAATTTATAGATCTTTTCATTCTCGACAACTTTTGTCAAGACATAATATGTCTAAGTAGTATCGTTCTAAAGTTATACAGTTTGGAAAAATATCGACTTTAAAAGTGGATTTTCTACCGGAAGGAAGCATTTTTCGGGAAAAATTTTTTTCCCCCGCTACTAATCATCAACGAAGTTGATGATGGGTAGCGGAATTATTATTTATTTTCATCTATAATATGAGGGTAAGATCATTTCTTTAACATAGGAGGTTATGGAGAAAAATTTTTTTACTCACTTCGAAATTTGCGCAAAAAAAATTAGATTAATTACCACCCAATGGTCAACTAGTGGCAACCCCTGGCTATTAAAAGGGTTAATTACAACAATAACAACAACAACAAACACACGTTTTTGAAAAATTTTCATTGATTTGATTTGATTTGATTTAATTTAATTTAATTAAAGGTAAGTTTTTTTCATTTATTTCCATTTATTTTCCACTCAATCATTTATTTAATCATCTTTTTCCTCTTTTTTTTCAGCTCCATAATGTTCATCCTCATCCTCATCGTTATCACCATCACTCTATCATTGGCGTTTTTCGCCACCACAATTTTTTGGGTCATCACCACCACCAACCAACAGCCAGAGTCCGAACCAGAACCAGAACCGGAACCAATACCATTTTCGGTAATGGTGGTTGAGGCCGACTCAACAACTGTGGATGAGGATGTTGATGAGAGAGAGTTGGTCGAAAGACCAGCTCCTCTCATCGCCCGATCTCAAAGGGTCCATCAATATGTTAACAACCATAGGGAAGATCATTGGATCTTCCCTATGGTTGATGACATATTTGATGTCCTTCTCGGTGGAGATGAGGATCTCGCCGAGGAAACTTCTTCCTCAGAGTCATCAGACTCTGATGAAGAATAAATTTTTTTCATTAAAACTTTTGTTTCTCTTTCTCTTTTTTCTCTTTCTCTTTTTTCTCTTTTTCAATTTAATTTATGTTTTTGTTTTTCTCTTTCTTTTCTCTTTCTTTTTCTCTTTTTGTTACATTTTCATATGTTTATCTTTATATTAAATATTAATTAATTAATTTAATTCTTTCTTTTTTATATTCAGAAAAACCAAAAATAGAATGCATATAATCTCTATCCAATGATTAGCATTGGATAGAGATTAAAAAACTACTCAGAAAACGAGTTTCTGGGTTAAATTAACTTTAAAAAAATTTTCCCGCCATTTTAATTCAAAAAATTGAAGAAAAATTTTTTTCAATGGTTAACCTTTAATCTGGAGTGGAAATGACAAAAGGGGGCGTGGCTATGGGGTGGAAATGACAGTGGGATTTTTGGGACTGGGGTGGAAATGGTAAAGGTATTTTTGGGACTGGGGTGGAAATGGCTTGGGGTGGAAATGGCAATGGAGTGGAGATGGGGTATGGGTGAGAGATATACATTTTCCCCTACTCATATCAATGAGATAAATAGGAAAATAAAAGGATAAAAACTGTTAATCTGATTAAATTTGAATTGAATTAAAATTAATGATTGAAAACATGAAGTGAATTAAATTGTCCAGAATTTAATCAGGAAGTTCATGTTGATGTTTTCATGAAGAGTAGTACAATTAATTAACTGATAATGATAATCACTTATCAGTCTTAATCTTGAGCTCATTCAATAAACATGAATTCAGTTATCTTTGAATTGGATTGATATTTAACCATGGAAATGATGAGAATACATAATCAGTATGTTTATATTAACCGATAAGTTGATAATGAACAATTATCAAGCAAAATGAAACAATTAATGAATAAATTAACTCGAAAGTCAATCAAATAAACAAGAAAATTTCCTAAAATGATAAATTGTTTACTCTTTAATCAATTGAATCAATTGAACAATGTGACATGATAATAACCATAATCATGACAATGTTAATGATGATTAACTGATTTACAGGTTGATAGACTTTTTTAAATTGCATGATCAAAGGTAATAAATTATAACTAAATGATGAAATTATTTCAATGAAAATCAGAAATTCATTAATAAGTGTTTATGAAAAAGTGAATCAGATGAACATGATGAAATAACCTGAAGAAACAAAGAATAAGAAAAAAAAATTCTGAGATAATGATGATCATTATTATCACATTATCATGATGATGATGATGATGATGATGATCACCATGAACATGATGAGTCCATTCAATTGTCTGAGTATTTGTGTATGTGTTTGTGTAATGATGATGAAGATAATAATAAATAACAATGAATCTTGAAACTTTGTTAGTTACTCATCATCACCCTGTCAGATTGGGAAGGGAAGGAGTGAAAAAAAATCACCGATTCTTTCATGAAAGTTTCATAAAAATGATGATGAACATGAACCAGAATAATCATGATGAAATGAAAGGAAATACCCATTTATATCCATGCATCATGATGATAATATCACCTCATCCCAGTGATTTATGTTCCTTGTACAATGTTTTAGTATCAATAACATTACTTATCATCCTCATCCTCATCATCATGTTTATCTTCATTTATTATTATGATTCATTCCGATAATATTATCATTACATGAGCCCAAATCTAAATTATCTTGATTGTTATTCAATCACAATTAAATTGTTACTTACTAATATGTAAGTAAATTTGATTCACTTTCTCTCCGTTGAAATTAATCATAATTTATTACTTGATTAATTATTCAACTTTGAGCTTTAGGATATTTAATTAGTAACAACAATTAATAATTAAACAATGTTGTTCAAATCAATTTCCAACTGAATGGATTGATTGTTACTCAATTTATTTAATTTCTATCAATTATTAATTGGTAAACAGTTACAAGTTACCTGATATGATTTAGTTTTTCAACTCATGTAGATGTTTGAAATTTGTAGTTGCAATTAAGTTAATTGCAATTAACTTTCTGTTCTGGATGATGATTGTCAGGTAAATAACATTTTCTGATTACTCTTTCCATTTTAACCAATACAATTTAAAGGTTAATAAAGGTTATATGTTAATCAAATTGTCAAAGTCTGAATACCGGAAGCTCAATGAATTTGAGATATTAAGTAAATGTTATTATCAAGAAACCGGAAACTTTAAGGTAATAAGGTTATCACATAGTAAGATAATATCGTGTTGCTGGTCAATACCCATGATTAACATGATAACCTTGAATTACTGGTGTTTTTATCAGAGAGATGAAAGGATGAAAATGACCATTGGTCAATAGAATCAGCTCTTTATAATAATTTCTTTCATTTTCACAGGAAACAGGAAATAGTAACTTATCAACAATCATGAGAATGGTTAAAATTAAAGCGATAATTACAGTAATTTGAGACTAATGATGTTACCATGAAAATATCATGATAACCATTGAACTTTTTTTTTGTTCGAAGCTCAAAAAAAATCTAAAATCTCTAAAGATTCATTCGTTAATTGTAGTGAAAGATCATGATGATTGTGTTAATGACAATTTATCATTTATTATTCTTGCAATGAAAACATGAGAAATTTAAAATGTTCATTTGAATTGTCATGTTTTATCATGAAGACTTTTAACTTTAGAATTGACAAAAAAGTTAGAATAACAAAACAATGGTGAAACTTTTTTTTCTATCTATTCAATTGATTTAATGATGTTGTTGATGATTCTGTTTGTTTATTCATCATTTTCATCATGATCCTTTTCTATTTCAATGAGCTTTGAAGATAGAAAATACTATTATCATGAGAATGAACTTTGTTCCTCTTTTCTCTCTCACGAAGAAACATTTCTCCCTCTCTTCCATTTCTATTCATTTCATTTATTCAAACATCATGAAAATCATAATATCAAGTTTATCCTCCATAGGCAATAGAAAGTAAATTAATATCTTTTTGTTGAGAATTGAAAATGAACAACAGTATCATCATCATGAAGATCATCAAGATGATGAAGTAAAAAAAGGTTAGAACTTTTTTTCATTCATTCTAAAGTTTTCTAAATGTATTAATATATTGAGGAAAAGATGAAGATGAAGATGAAGATGAGAATGATAACAAGGATGATGAAGAGAATCTGAAAGGAGAAAATGTAATTCAATTGAAATGAATACTATTGAACATCATGATCACCATGAAAACAGAAATAAAGTCTCACCCTGTAAATTTGCGATAATTAATAACATTTAATGCTATTAACTTTTTTTCCCTCCCCTTTAGCTTTTGATAATAATGACGATACCATTTAACTAATTGGCTTGGTGATGATCATGTTAATTTATTAATTACAAGTGATGTTGGTTGATTGTTGAGTCTATTAAATAACTTTTTCTCTCATCAAATGATGATGATAATTCATTACAATTTACCTGATTACTTACTTGATTCACTTGATTCCTAAATATAATATTAGATTAAGTTAATTGCTCTCGGCAATTGATAACTATTTGGACTTCGAATTGGTGGAATTAATCCTTTTCGAGAGTTCGAAAGGTTCAATTTTTTTGTTGTAAATCAGTTGATTCAATTGTAGTGTATGAGAAACTTTATTGTAACTTTACACCTTTTGGGATGATTAAAATCGATTGTATCACTTTAATGATCATTATAATCATTTTAAACCAACAACAATTTAATCAGATTCTCTTATCATGTTTATCCTCATGAGACTCATTAACCTTTTTGAAACTTAACTCGATCAATTTGAAACAATCAACAGTTAGTGTAATATGAAACAACGTAACAATTATTATCTTTCAACAATCAAATAAATTTAAAAACAATTTCTCATCAATTGATTGTAGCAATTAACTTTTCCCCTCCAAATTGACCAGAATCATGTCCACTCACAAATGAATCACCAATTGATACAACTGATTTATCATCATTATCATTTGATTGGTGAAATTGGTTCAATTAGATTTGTTTTTATTTCTTGTTTGCTCAAAAACTAAAAAACAACAAAAAAAAATGAACAAAAGTTTTCGTTGCCTAAGGCGATTTATCATTATTATCATGATGATGATGATGATGATTGCTATTTGAAAACAATGTTGCAGTGTTTGCAATATGAGAAAGTTTGTTTTTTGACCTTTCATCCTGATAACTTGGAGATAATCATGATGATTGTTCATGAATACAAATGATTGTTAAATGTCAATGTAAAAACAGCAAAAAAAATTGGACTTTGCAATTAGTGTTGATTGAAATTACCATTAGAACCATTTAAAAGTTGATTAACAGAGGAAAAGGTGATGATTATGTCCAGTTGTGTCCATTCATTTAATTGTGGTCAGAGCCACAAAAGCTTTGATAATAATTATATCAGTGATTATTGTTATGGTAATGAAATATTAACACAATCATGATAATAACATGATGATAACAATAACAAAATGATTATGTTGTCTGATTATACAAAACTGTGAATGATTAAGGTGATACAACTCATGGGAACTGGTTCAGCAAAAACCCATGGTGATTATCATGAAATGAAAAGGGACAAGATGAAAATGAATGGTAATTTCCGGCGGAAATTGTATCAAAATGTATTGATTTTTTGCTAACTCGATGGATTATTGATTGTAAATCTAATCCATTTATTATCTTTCCACTCTGTCATATGATGTCGATATCATGATAATATCATCCCAATTGAACTGAGTGAATCTCTTTATTGAAAAAATTTATATTCTCATTGTTTGATTGATTTTCATGAGATAAATAACCTTAGGCTATTAAAGTTTTTTGGTATCAATCAAATTATCAACCATTATTATTGTAATAATAATATGATTTGAGAGGTTTGATTTTTTTTTTCACTATCATGTTACTCAGGCTTATGTTTCAATTTTCATGATGAGTTCATGATGTCTGAATCATTATTCTGAGAAGCTTTGAGAATCTGATTTTTTTATCATGAAAAAATCGTTGATAATATAATGAGAAATTGGAATTGACTTGTTATCTTCACTAGGCTTTGTTCATTGGGATGATATTGGATTTTCAGATTTTCTAAATCAGAGTCTTTTATCTGAATCATCTGAATATCAATTGAATATGCACTTTGTCATGATGTTACATGATGACGATGAAGAGGAGGAAAAATTTAATATTGTAACATTTGAATGTCAATGTAAACAACTTGATAACCTGAAAAGTTTCACATTTGCCTTTGGATTTCATTGTAACTTTCACAGTCTTTCATCTGATTTTCATGATATTCATGAGACTTGAGATTGAATCTTTTTCTTGAGCTCATTATTTTTACGCTTCCTGAAACAAAAAGTAGCAGAAAGATAAAGACAAGGAGTAAAATGTACTATTAGAAACTGAACTTTCTCCTTCTCTCTCAGAATCTTCAATCATATATCATGTCTACACCAATAGATTCATTTCAATCTGATCATTTCAATGGATTTCGTTCATTTCCATCTTGAAATTAAATTGAGATTATCATAAGATAAGATGATTAAAATCTCCTAATACAATTCTAATTTTGAATCATGAACTATTCCTCTCATAAACATGATGATCACCATGGAAGGTAAAACCATGATAATTGAGATTATACTTGAAATATTTCAACATGATTTAAATTCTGGTTAATTTTAATTTTATTAAGTTTTTTGTCTTCTTTACTCACATGTTACCTTTCACCATGGTGTAAAAATTTCAGGAAGATAAGATAACATGATAATTTATGAACTTTTATGATAAAATGTTGAATTTAATGAATATTCATAAGTTCCAGCCTTCATGATAATGAATCTTTTCACCTTGATAATTTTTAAGAATATAAGAAAATATCAGCATCTAATCATCACCGTGAAGAATCATGATGATTTTATCATGAATATGATCTTGAGCATCTTTAGAATTTTTTTATTCTCTCCAAAAAAAAGGATGGAAAAAATTCTGATAAAAACAACAATTATCTTCCAATGAATGAATTTAACAGAATAACAATCATTTTCACCATAGTAAATGAATGGTTAAGAATGATGATCTAAATTGTTTCCTTAATTGTTCACATAAGTGTTGATTATCCATGTTTATCTTCTCAATGGAAACCATGAAGGTGGATAATAAAAATCACTAAAAGATGAATAAATTTCTCATTTTCCATCGGAACAAAAATCCATCAGAATCGTATGAATAAAATTTTCCTTCCAGCTTTCGATGTATATTTATAGTCCCATGTACGATTTCAGGGTAATGTTTATATCTCATGGAATTAAGTTTATGACTTGTTCAGTTATCTCTAGGTTAAGGTTCATATGTATTTATATGATTCATGTGATAATTAGATTGTTTTGACCGATTGACCAATTGAATTACCAATCAGGAAGATATGATTAAATTCATTGATTCCACTGAATCGGCTGATTGGCTTGAAATTGAATTCCGCCTGATTGGTAAGTAAATTTAATAATAAATTGTCATTGAATTAAGCAGAAAATACCAATAAACTTATCAGTATAACAATATTGTTGTTGTTTTGTTGATTGTGATGATATCAACAGTTTACCTGAAAAGTAATTGATTAAAATTAAGTTAAAGTAACATGAAGTTAGTTAATTGATTAGTTTAATTTCACTGGTTTTGGATAAAGAAATTGTTGAATTTCATCAAACATCATCATTAGAATTGAAAATCAAGTTACCATTCATCATATGGTCAGTTGTTATTGACCACAAGGGCCATAGCTCGAAACCCACTCACCCCCTTCTCTCTCTCTCTCTCTCTCTCTCTTCTTCTTCTTCTTAACCTATTTACACCATAAAGGAAAAAAGTTCATTGAATTTCTCATTACTCTCAATGGGAATTGATGAGGTTTAGTCTTCCCTGAAAACAAGATAAGATTTAATTTGCTCTCGGTCTTTTGTCTTCATCATCTTTTCCTCTTCTTTCATTCATCACCTTCATCTTCATACATTATTTCACACTAAGCTCATTATCCCCCTAAGGTAGTGTGAAAATCTAGAGATATATACATGTAACTAAGCTCAGGGAGTTAAAACCTTGAAGGTGTTTGGGGGTTGAAACTTTGAATTGGCTTAAATGAAATTAGTTATGTTCAGTCCATTAGGTTTTTGTTTTTCTGCCGGACAATTGGGAATTGGGAAAGTAGCCAATTGCCCTCGAGCTTCATCTTGATATATAATATCGGACTATGTTAACTATATTTATTGCAATCAAATAAATTGTTCACTAACTAAACTTTCAGTCAACACTTACCTCAAGCAGCTTAATCATAATCAGTTTCATATGATTGATTAACAATCATTTACAATAGTCAAACCTACTGTGATAAAATGAATTACAATCTATATTTATCAATGTATTTAATGTAAATCCAACTAAAGTTAAAGTTAAAGTAAAGTTAATAGTTGATTATTGTTTCAATCAATCAATATTAATTATTTAAAAAGGCTCGAAACAATAATCAATTGAAATCGTCAAACAATTTGATTGAGATTTTATTACTCGTATTAACTTTATGATTTAGCTGTTATTAAGACAATTCCAATGATAAACAACTGATTAAGTGTGATTGTGATTGTTTCAACAACAATTAGAAAATCAACATTTTTTATTCAATCATTTCAAATTGTGTGATTGAAACACTTGACAAAAATTATCTCAAGCAATGATTTACAATGTAATTGACATGATTCATGAAAATATTATATTTACCATGATATTAACATGACAATGACAACTTTTACCTCTCTCTCTCTTCCCACCCTGACACCATCATCATCCACCACAATGAATGAGATAGAGAGGGAAAGGTTTTACCCACTTTACAATTTCCAGTCTATCAGAAAATATTATCACCAGAATTTTGAGTAAAAAGTTCAATGAATGAACCATTTTTTTCATGATTTACTGAATAAAAGGGTTCATGTGACAATTTCTGTAATTCTGATGGACATAAATATTCAATTTAGTTGTTAATATCAATTTATATTAAGAAATCAATTATATAATGATTATTGATCGTTAATTGTTTGAATTGATTTCTAATATAATAGTATTAATATTATAAGAAATGAGGTTTCATGTTATTAATTTTAATGATTTTCCTGATGATCAATTGAATCAATTATTGTAACTTCAGCTATTTATTGATTATCAAGACGTTATCATCATGTTGATCCATCATTACTCAGCAATTATCATGGTAAGTTTAATTGCTTACTCAGCTCACATCAAAGTTAATCAAGTTGAAAAACAAACTTAATTATAAATATAATTAACTCGATAGTTAAACAGTTAACACACCAAAATAAATCCAATTTCAATCACAACGATACTTGTGAACGTGATACAATCACTACAAGTCCCAGTTCTGATTTAAAATCACTATTCAATCAATTGGATGTTAAGAAAATCGAGATCGAATTAAAATTCATGATAATATTTGGAATCTTGAAAGGAAAATTTCAATTCTCTGATTAGTCTATCAAACTAATAGACGAATAATTTGAAAAAGCTAATTCTGAATATTCTGAACACCCACTTCCAATCACGAACATGAATATAAATGATGAGGTAGAAAATGTAAACAATATAAGTTACAGAATCGACGAGAATCATATTAAGAGATAATGTTATCAATATGATAAGAATGGACTGGAATTGATAATCGATTAATGATGGAATCAGTTTGACAATCAAGGTGAAAATTGAAAAGAATCGACAACAATCAATAATAATAAACCGAAATGATTCGAGAAAATTTCAAACACAATCTGATGATTTCTCGTTTTCCTTTTTTTTTCATTTCCTTTTCTTATTCCATTCAATTTACTATTGATATTATTACCTTTCTTCCATGATGCTCATCTATCTCTATCATCTTTATCATCCTCATCCTCTTTCTTACTATTACTTCGACAATATATAAATGTAATATCATCCTACAAGTGGATATATGTGTTTATCTTGTTGAAATGTTTACTTTTATTGTCGATTCACATTCAGCTGAAACTCCAACGGCAACAAACAATATTTTCATGACAACTTAATATCAACTCTAATAATATATTTCCATGTATTCATAACATTCAACCGGAAGTTATCATGATAAATACATATGAGGATGATAATAATAATTGAACATTTTCATCATCTTCCTTCATTAAACTGATTCTTTTAATTCTCAGACTTTCAAGTTAATCCATCGAAAGGATTATAAGGTAACAATCAATTGATTGTTTTCTCGTTTTCTTTTTTCACTTCAACCTCTTTCTTAACCCCATCCTCATCCTCATCCTCATCCTCATCCTCATCATCTTAATATACTCTCAACATTTAACTTTATCATTCGTTTTCATGGTTCAATAATATACTCAATATTTGACTTTCTCTCTCTCTCTCTCTCTCTCTCTCTCTCTCTCTCTCTCTCTCTCTCCTCTTTTATCATCCTCATCTTCTCGTACTCTGCTCTTCCTCGATCGGAAATGAATGTTCATTTATTAGATGTTATCTTATCTCTTATTGTCCAGTAAAGAAAAGTTCTAACCCATGAAAATTAATCATTCTTATTTGTTCGTCGAATCATTTAGAACTTTTTTTTTCTTTGGCTTCTTCTCCTTTCGAGTCTATGACTTGAGGATAAAACTAATCTCAGATTATTAGGAAAACTATTTTATCGATACAACAATTAGCTAAACAGTTAATTTCCTCTATTCAAAAGCTAAGGATCAGATAAAGAGATAATATTTACATAGGAATTGAAGGTGATCATAATCATCATTATTTTCAAGTCAACATTTCATCTTGAAAAAGGATATTAGTCTAGCATTATCATTATCGTCATGATAATCACATGGATAAACCGGAAATGGTAGATTGGGATAAAGAAATATACATTTTATATAAAAGATTATAATCCTGATTAAAGTTATTTAATCAATTTCCGGCAATATAAATTATAATTCATGAGGATTAGGGGATGAGGGTTGAATCACTTTCAGATTTATCATCAAGTTTTAAAAATAAAGGGTCAGTTGAAATGGTCATTATTGAAGATTATCAATGCACGAGGTTAACAGAGCAAAAAAAGTATCTATCAAACATACTGACCACTTGGATAATACTGATTTTCACAATAGTGACCAACATTAACTTACAATTTAATGTCACGTAACAATCACATGGAAACCTTTTGTTTCTTATTATCAGTTGATGTCCAGTGTCCAGTGATTTGTGAAAATGACCGATCTATCCTTCACCTAATCTTATCATATTATCATGAAGATGAAAAAAGGATGTTGACCATTGATGATGACGATTTCATATTAATCGTTATTTTTCATGATAACTAATGAAGATAAAAAATGGCAAAGAAAAAATTTCCTCTCTCTCTCTTCATCTTCATCTTCATCATCATTAACATCATATCCTGATTATGATAACTAAATAACAAACAATGTTGACCATTACATATTTGATAATAATCGAAAGTCCAATCGAGTTACTAATGGTCAAGATGGACAATGAAGTGACATTGTCCTAAAGATAAAGCAAAAAAAAGGACAAACAAGAAATGGACAACAATATTAATCCATTAATTCATTAATTGTAACCACCAGAAAAAAATAAGAAAACAATCAATCGGTCAATAAGGAAATGACCATAGAGATACAATGTTATTAATCGTTGATTATCACGATTAGTTTTTCATTTCTATTCCTGATAATCTGGTTTGGTTGATTTTGTGTAGATTTAATTTTGAATGACAAAATTAATTACAATGATGACCATTATATTAAGGTCATCATCTTGTTACAAATTCAGTGTCATGATACATGTAATAATATAATGTCAATGTAATGATGAAACTGAAGTGAGTGTGTTATTGAATAACAAGGAGATTGGAACAATTAAAATTCAATCCACGAACTTGAATAAAACTGTAACAATCCTCCAAAGGGAATCGATTCCTGATACACCCTGTAAATGGCTTGCAAATAATGATAATGATACAAAGGGACAACAATCATAGTCTACTCTTGATAAACTTGTTCAGATAATGGGTTCAGTTGATTTTCAGTTGAGTTGATGAGCACATTGATCAGGGAGGGAAAAGTATATGAAAAGTTTTCATGGTGATGCAAAAAAGGGCAGAAAAAAAGTTCCAATATATTTACCGTTACTTTTTCAATCTTATTATATTATCATCATTGTATTATTATTGTTTCAAAGTTTATCAGTTTTGTTGCTTGGGAAATTTTCATCAATCTATTTACTTAGTAAATGTATACACTTTTTTTTTGTTCATCAAACTGAACTTTATCATGATTATATTCAGTTCAATATATGTAATTCATGTTCAGTTACCTTGGTTACTTGTCTGATGATGAAATTTCATCATGTATTTTTATCTCGAAATCAGAATTTCTGTTTTCTTTTCATTCTCATCAATTTATCTGTAAATGATTCATGATAAATCTCACCCGGTGAATGTTATGAATTTCAATTGATTGGTTTTGATAAAAATCTACTTAATGATCTGGTTATCATTTAGCTTTTGCCATTATTAAATTGTAACAATTGGTTGAACACTAGAAGTTACCAGTTTATTAGTTGATTGTAATCACTTTAGTATCTAATGTTAATCATGTTAATGATTTAATTAACAATCAGAAAATTTGTGATACTAATGTTTTCACTAATTTGCACAACAATTAACTGAAATTGTGACTATTTTATAAAAAAAATTGAGCTGTTCAAATTGAAAAATTGATTCCATTATCTTTTGTACAATATTAGGATCATGGTTAACATTATTCTGGTGATTTCTAAATGATCATTGTAATGATAATTATCCTTTATCACAATTATCATTAATACATTTTAATCATTAATGGTTAATGTTTATGATTAACTTTAATATATAAAACTGATGATTACGATTCCGTTGATATTGACCTAACCCATGAAATGATTGAAGAAACTGTTTTGATAACCTCTTAATGATAATTTAGTTTTCCAACCATGAAGATGATTAAATTTCTTATCATTAGTTATTAGATTAAATTGTTAATCTATTATTTGATTCATTGGAAATGATCAGTTATCAACTAAACTCAATTGTGACAAAATGAGGATATGATCCATTTCTACAGGGAAATTGTCTCCACATTTCTTTTCACGATTACTTAAACACCCACCCGATAGTGTGTCCATATTGGGCCTATGATAGTTTGGCCAATACTTGTTTGTCACATTTCAATGTCAAGGTCATGAAGGTTATTCAACAGGCCATACGCTAGAAGGATTTTTTGAAAACGTCAAATTTTGTAAACCAACTTATGAAGTTTCGAGTCACTAGTGTGACAAACAACTTTGACATAGTGCTTAGACTAAATCAAGAGCTTGTGAAAACTTTTTACAGAAAATGAATCAGCTGGAAGCTTTTGTCTGGAATTGAATGAAGGTCCATATGAAGGTCAGATGAGTGAGATATAATTTCTTCCTCTATTCTCAGCGCTCTAACATCTTTTAGGTCACTTGCAGATTTGGTGCATAATTTTGTCACTTAACCCTGAAGATTACGTTTCTAGGCCCAATTCCACTTTTGAACTGCTGTTGACCATTGTTCCAGGTATTTTTGCACATTTTCAAGTCAACTCTAAGTCCACATTTTCGAGCGAAGTGGTCAATCACATTTTATTTGAAAGTCGAAACTGTGAATCAAGTAATCAGTTAAATCACCATTCAAACAGAACATTTCTCTAAATTTTTAACAAGTCTTGTTTTCTTTGAGAGCTGCGACCACAGAATTGATCATGGGAGCTTGGGTGATACTCAATCGTCATATTTTATCATCTAGATTATTCTGGTCATTCTGTTAGGACAAGATTTTAAGGTCATTTGATGGTCAAAATCAGATTTGCATCACCTGAGATTTTCTGTCGCAATCTAATGTCACCAAATCATGTGATTACCAAATTGATTGTTATCTGTTTGCGAAATCAAAGTTAATCCCTTAACAAATCCTGACGAGATTAAGAAATGGATCAAATTGTTTGTTAGTTATCAAATGAATCAGCAAATTGTGGTTTCATCAAAATCAATCCAAATGAAAAAATTGTTAATCTAAAGGACTTACAATTGATGGTAAATAAATTATTAAAACAATTAACAATCATGAATATAAGGAGATGATCAATATTAATGTTTTCCATTAAATTTTTAGCGGTGTGACAATTTAAATTTATTTTTTTTTTCCTAATGAAAATGGATCAACTTTTATATCACTTGATTTCATGGTATCATCATGAATCCATTAAACTTTAATCATTCATTTATCATCATGTTTACATTCAACTGATGATGATGATGATGATGATGAATTGAAATGATCAAGAAAATGATGATAGTGACAGAGATGTATCTTCATTATCATTATCGTTCATCTTCATGAATCAATCTTCATGTTTGAATGGATGAGAGAGACAAACAAAAAATTACACCAGGAAGTGAATTCAGTTTCACTTGAACTGTTCTGAATGCACTTTAACACATTTTCACATGAAATAATATGGACAATGAATGGTTATCATCCTTCATCATGATACCTTTCAATGTCCAGTTTTAACTGGACAACATTTCGGACAACAATAAGCTAGCTGATTGATGTAAAATCTTTATTATCATGGTCATAATTCAATGGTCAGTTGATATGATGAATTGTTTTTAATCATTGTACCAACTTTTAATTCAATTTAATTTATCTTTAAAAAAGAGGATTAAATTTAATTGTTATTCTTGAAACAATTATATCGCCATATATGAAACTTTTTTCCTTTGCTGAAACCAAATTAAATTTAATCTCAACAATTCAGATACCTTATTGTTTTATATTCAACTTGCAGGTCTTAATTGTGATATCATATCAAATTAGTGATTAGCTTATTGTAATTGGACTAATTTGATTGTTACGATGAGGAGAAAAAATCTAAATTAATCCTTCCAATTGATCATTTAATCACTCAAAGATATGACCAATATTATAATTGATTATCATCATTATCCAATCAATGTAACTATGGAAACACAAGAGTGACAAATCTTAATCATCTTAATTGTTGACAATCAAATTAATTACACTTGTATTGCCCAATTTTAGTATTAATAATTTAATGAAAAACTGTTAGAAAATGTAAACTAATTGATTTACCTGTTAAATTGTTGTCATAATGATAAAATCTAATCATCAATTGTGATCATCAAATTAATCAATTGCCCAATCAAGATGATCATCATCAATTATAATCATTGATTGTCATTTATTTTCATTTGCAAATGATAAATGTCAATACTAAAAGATATGAGACAATTTAAAAGAAACAAAAAAATAACGTTAATCGCAATAAACTTTGATTATTATTCAGCAATTAAGGTTAACAATAAAAAAAAACTTGCTGACAATTGATAATTAAATTAAAACAATTTAACTTGGTAAACATAAAAATTAACACAAGAAATTGAATCGCAATTGACAAAATGTAAACGCCAAGGAAAAATTGATTATAAATTCAAATGATTTCATGATTTCTTTTCATTATTGGGTGAAAGTGGTTCCTTGTATTTTTTGTGTTGATGGTGTTCACCTCTCTCTCTGAACCCACCCCACCCCGTACACCCACCGATACTGATGATGGATTATATTACATTGGAAACCGGATCTGGTTTCATTTCAGATCCATTATATTCATTCATTCATTCACAATCATGATCCAAAGTCTATTAGTTACCTTTATATTATTATTATTATTACGATTATATTAAATGTAATTCAGTTGCTTTTTCATCCTCCTCATCTTTATCATCCTATTTTATCATCATTTTCATTTTTGTTTTTCTGCAAACCTCATCATCATTATCATCCTATCATTTTATCTTCATGATAAATATTATACAAAAGGAAAGTTTATTCCGAATTGAACTGAATTCTGTTTAAAAAGTTATTCCATTGAAACATTTCATATATTGGGAGACAAAAGTTCAATCAATCCAATAGTTTATTTTACTTATCTGATAATATTATTTATTCTAGATTCTGGATTCATTATCATCATCATGATGATATAATTCATGATGATGGAATAATATATTCAAGAATTTATTTATTCCCATCTATTTATTCATGGTTGATTATCATTCATAGTAATCTCATCATCATGTTTATCGTTTACATCATGATTGTCCATTGATGACCAATGGATAATATTATTTGTATCATTATTGTTATTTGATTATCTGTTTGGTATTTAATTTGATTGTTATCATTTCACTTTTATCATGTAATTGACTTTTAAATGAACTTTCACTTTGACTACTCACCCAATTGGATTTAATTACAATTAATATATTATCATTATCTAAGTGACAATTATCACAATAATTGTTTCAACTCCTTTTCATTTGCAAATACAGAGAGAGAGAGAGAGACTCATTTGACAATTTTAATTATAAAATTAAGTTTATTGTCAATTCTAAATTGTGATAAATTTTTCTCCATCAAATTCTTGATAATTAACAATCAATTTAATCTGATCATCCAAGTAAATTTAAATTGTTAATCACCATCGCAACTGATTATCTTTCAAGTTGATCATGATTATCAAATGGTTACTATTGAAACATTTATTAGATTCATTTGCTGGATGAAAGTTAATTGTTGGGGTTAAATTACTTTGTCAAGATCAGTTGATTGGTGTAACATTTAATTAACAACATTTAACATTGATGATTAACATGAATTCCTAAAATTTTTACACCAATCAATTAATTGCTATCCAAGAATTCAGGAAATCTCTAATAATAATTAATAATTCATGGGGAGATTTAATTTTACCTTGATGAGCTTTTATCATGTTGATGTTTTAATTTAATTTCTTAATCATAGATTGATATTCATTCACAATTAACTTATATAATCAAAGTATCAGGATATTAATGGTTAGTTGAATGTCTGATGGAAACTTACAATTGGTTGTTACAATTAACTCTACAATTAAAGTCATGGTAATTAATTAACTGATTAATAACAACAAAACAACACCAACCTCACAACAATTTATCTTAGTCAAAATGATTAACAATTACAATGAATAACATGATTCAAGTGATTAATGTTAGTAAATTGTTTAAACTGTACTAATAAAGCATAATAATAATTTTAATTGTCCAAGTAATTAGTTAATTGTTTCACCTTAAACTTGAAAACTTCAGAATGAATGAAAACAAACTGTGATTAATATTCTAATCACTATTCTAATAACATATCAATAGATTTCTAATTTAATTCTCTCTTAATTAACAGCTAAACACTCGCCTGAGGCCACATTTCGAGGACAAGAATTCATTTACTTTAATAACATTTCCAAGTCGATTTTAAGTTCATCGGATGAAATTTCGTTGTACTTTAAATCGCGACAATCAAATGGCCTATTATTTTACGCTGGTGACGGAATCTCTGATTATCTTAATTTAGCAATTAGAGATGGAGGGGTCACCCTGTCAGTTAAATTGGGTAACAATTTATCCGAACGAATTGTAAAACCAGCGAGAATCCGATTCGACGATAATCAATGGCACAAAGTTCTAGTTCATCGAAAAGTTCGTGAGGTAAGAAAAGTTTTCTCGTTCTTGTTAAAAGTTCGTTAACCATTTAACCTAATTAATTGTTCATCGAATCATTTTTTTACCTTAATCACGACACTATTGATTACATTAATAATCGACATCACAATAATTGAATTAGTTGATTATGTTGATTTACATCAATAACTTAGTTCGTTTTCCTTTTGATAAAATTGATTATTATTAATGGAATCAAACAATTAAGGATTCTGATTGATCCGATTAAACATTTTTCATAATAATCATTAACTGTTGTTAGATTTAATTGTTTAATTGTATTTATCTCTCTCTCTCTCTCTCTTTTTCTCACTTAATTGCTTCCAGATGAATCGTGCAATCAGTTTTTGTCATGTAAGTATATTAACTAATTGTAACAATTTAAAATGTCCTCTTGTTTACAATTGATTTTTCTTAATATTATCCAAGTTGATTGTTAATTGTTAATTTCAATCTTGCTTATTACGATGAAAATTGACAGCAATCAGTTTGTACTCTGTCTGAAAAGTTAATTGTTAATGAGAAAAAATTACGAGAAATCAAGTAATCGATCTAATCGGCAATTACATTTGAAGACGACCAATTTTTGTCATTTAAATTGTTCACCTTGATTGTTTCCAATTAATTATGACCATTCAATTGGTTCATTGGTTCAATAGTTGAAGTATAATAATAATTTAAGACAAAAATAGTAATAGAAACAATCAGAAAAACGTAGATTTGATTGTTAAAAGAAGACACAATTAACCAAGTAAAACAGTGTAAAAAAAGGTTATACAATTAATATTATAATGTGAACAATTAAATTGATTGCTTGATACGCCTTGTTTTCGTTAATCATTAACTATAGACCATTTAATTGTATTATACCTCATTGGGTATTGGATTTGATTGTGACTCTTGTTGATTATCATTAGATTAATTTACCTTTTCCACCATTTTGTATAATAATACAAACCAAACGTTAAAACAATTCTCATTAGGTTCATTAGATTCATTATATAATTTAACCATAATCAAGGTAATTGTGACCTCTAATCAAACTAACTAACAATTTCATGATAATCTTTGCTCTTCTTTTACCTTAATCATTACGAATGATGATAAGTTAAGTTAATCAGTAAATTACTTTAATTCACGCTAATAAAACAAAAAGGAATTAGATTAATAAAAAAAAAACGAGAGAAAATCACAATTTACTCTTTCATTCATCCTCACTCATTGCCTATTGTATTAATATGAAACCACAATAACATTATAATGATTACAGTTATTATCATCATCATTACTATTATTACATTGATTATAGTGATTATTAGCCAATGGTTCACCATATATAATGTATTATCTAAGAGTATGTTTGTATATTTATATGTATTGATTTGTTATTGATTGATGAAAACATTTTGCATTTCCTATTGCTGTTGATCATTGTATTAAATTGTATCACTATCACCATGTTATTCAATTATTGTGTTATGATATATATCACTTTCCTTTCCTGTTGATGATGATAACTTTTGTTTCTTTCAGCTCTTTACTTTCATCATGATTGTGATGATGATGATGATGATGACGATGAAGATGAAGATGATGCTTGATGAAAGTTACTGCTCATTTTGCTTGATAATATCATCATTGTATTGATCAAAATGTAATAGCTTGAAGCTTAATATTTTTTAGTTTCTCTGTCTTTTTCTGTCTTTTTTTGTCTTGTTTTCTTCATTTTTTTTGTCTTCCTCATCTTCTCATCCTTGTTTTCCATTGTCTGTCATCACATTTCAATTGTTCTCTCTTTCTCAATGATATCTTAATCGTGATTTTCATTCATCTAGGGAAACTTTATATGACGAATACAATATAATATCGGTAGAAGATTTAACTTTTTCTTCTTCATCTTTTCCTTTTCCTTTTTTCCCTTGTTTGCTTTTCTATTGGATTCTTTTATCATCTTTGTGATTCCTCATTTCGAGAGATTCAAAGATATCATCTTCTATTGCTTTTCCATCCTCGTGGCTTTTTGCTTTTTCTGCTCCTTCTCATTATTGGCATTTATCTTCATTGTGCTTTCCATTTTTTTCTTCTTATTCTTGTTCATCTATTTTTTTTTCTTCTCTTGTATCGATGTCATCCTTTTCTTCATATTTATATTCATCTTCATCTTTCCTGTTTTTCTCATTCTTTCCATTCCTTTTTCTTTCTTTTCATTTGTATATATTTCCAGTTTTCAATAACCATTGATGGTGTTTACACGGAAAGAGGTTCAACTACAGGTTCATTTTCCCTATTGTCCAGTTCAATACTTTTTATCGGAGGAAGTGACCATTTTGAACAACTTCCGGGCTCAAGGGTACAAAGCAACTTCATTGGCTGCCTTAGGAAGGTAAGTTGAACATTATTACTTTTATCATCATCACTTGAAAGTGGAAGAAGCATTAACATCATCATCATCATCAGTAGAATGGGAAAAAATCAAAGTATCTTCAAGAAATCTTCTCCTGTGTAAAGAATAAAAGAAAGATGAAGATGGAAAGTAAAAAGCACAAGGTAATAAAAAAAAGATGAGGAAGAGAAAAAAAATGAAAGTAAATTGAAAGAAAGACTTTTTTTTCTCTTTCTACGAATTTTTTTTTCTGCTGTCACAAGATGAATTACGATTTGCTTGACCAACCATACCAATGATCACCCATCAAAGAGGGTGGGATGAAATTTCGGACTGAATGAATGAATAGAAAGAAGCAAAGACAAAAGGTGGAAAGAGTCGCTTGTCATCTTGAAATATCTTCATCATCTGATAAACTCTAAATTGATAACAGAAAGAGAGAGAGAGAGAGAGAGAGAGAGAGAGAGAGAGAGAGAGAGAGAGAGAGAGAGAGAGAGATCACTAGAAAGTGAATCACTTTGGGTTCGATTTTTTCACTCCCAGTAATTTACTGTATGTGAGAGGAAAACAAAGTAAAAAATGGTTACAAGATGTAACTCCCTGTAGATAGAGTTGAGAGAGGAGTGGGTAAGGATAAATCAGATGAAGGAGGGATAATAATTTCATTTGGTGTGAGTGAGAGAGTAGGAAACATTTTCCACTATTACCAATCAAATGAAATTCATCCAATAAAGTTATAAACATCCCAATCAAATCAATCACTGAATACATGGGGAGTAATAGAAAAGTAAAAGGGATGATGAACAAGATGAAAGGTAAGGTGGATAAAGGAACTAACTTTATACTAATCTCTTTGGTAAAGGTAACTTAATCTCGGTTACACTTTCATTATTTCTCATTTTATCTCTTTTCTTTTTTTTTCCTTTTGTCTTCATCCAATTTTATTTACCTGTGTTTCCTTTGGGGTGGAAATTTTCAATGTAAAGGTTGAATTCATTGGAGATTCAATGGTTCTGGATATACTTGATTTAGCTAAAAGTGACCTCAATTTGTTACAAGTAAAAGGAAACATTGTCGACTCTTGTCAGGAAGTTGAAGCTGCTGATCCGATAACCTTTACAACCAAAGACTCATTTCTAGCATTACCCCGGTGGGAAGCGATCAAGGGAGGCTCATTGTCTCTTAAGATACGAACCAATGAACCAAGTGGTGTTCTCATGTATAGTTCAGGGAAAACTAATGGAAATAGTTATTCGACACCTTCCGTCTTGTCTTCTTCATCGCTTTCATTTTCTTCATCCAGTTCTAACTCTGGATCGATATCAAATCAACCACCAAGTGATTTTTTTGCACTCGAATTACTTGATGGGCAAATCTATTTACTACTCAATTTAGGTTCTGGACCAATTAAGGTAAAAGCATCAGCTCGTCGAGTTGATGATTCTCATTGGCATGTGATAACATTACTTCGCACAGCAAAATCAGGCCGAGTGACAGTTGACGATGCAGCGGTTGATTTTGTCACTCCGGGAACAAACAATCAACTTGATCTGGAAAGTCCACTTTACTTAGGTAGTTTTGGTCCCTCTTTGAGTAAAGCTTTTAATGAGGTTCCTCCGGAACTTTGGGCTGGTTCATTAAAATATGGTTACGTTGGTTGTGTACGTGATTTAGTTCTCAACAATCAGGCCATTGATATCGCCTCATTTGCCCGTAAACAAGATTCCGGTTCTGTGAAACCTTCATGCCATTCATTGCCAAGTCACTGTGATAAAAAACCTTGTTTCAATGAGGGTATTTGCATGGAAGGATGGAATCGATTTGTGTGTGATTGTCGAGCAACGAGTTACACCGGACCAGTTTGCACCAAAGGTAAAATCTGCACCTCTTGAGAGTTACAGCTATTTTCCCCTCGATTCCACTTCCTGTAAAACTCAAGTTTCCGTTTCCAATTATGATAATTGCATAAAGATATTCACCCACCTCTGTCTCTCTCTCTCTCTCTCTCTCTCTCTCTCTATCTTTGCCTCTTCAAGTCTTCCTCCAAGTAAAACCACTTAAAGATGTATCTCATTTTAGATGACGGTGGGTAATCTATTAATATTTTGTGGTGTGATCATCATGCAAGATAAGAGTCCATTAGCAGGGAGGCTTTAATATATCACACACAAGAAATCCTTTTTTCTGCAGCCTCTTAAATCGCAATTGTAATAGTTTCCATGATGATGATGATGTGTTATTATAATGAATGTTAAAAGGAATGATAATGATTCAGATAAATATTCACATTAAGAGACAAACCATCAAAACAGTTTCTGTTTCATTTCCTACAAGAGAGAGAGAGAGAGAGAGAGATCTTATTCACAATCTATGAAAATTGACGAGCTAAATTAGTAGGTGATTGTGATTATCATGAGAGAATTAGATGATGATGATGTGAGGTAATGAAATTCGTTTAAATATTCAGTATGAGAATATATAATAACAACCAATCAAGACGATCTGAATCAAATATAAATGAATTTGTAAATGTAATAAATGTTCAAAGTTGTGTTTCTAAAAGTAAATGTAATGTTAATACACATTACGAATAGATGATGATGATGATTGAGAGAGAGAGAGAGAGAGAGTGATGATTGAAGAGAGAGAGATGAGAGTAGAATAAAGAGAGAGAGAGAGACTAAGAAGAGAATATCTAAATGAATCATTGAGAATAAGATAAGAATATCATATATATGAGAAATGATGATGATATGAATAAAAATGAAAATGAATGAGAATTTAATAACAATTGTCGATATGAATAAAATAAGATAATGATATTTAGATAAGAATAGTTGTGAAGTTGTGATAATGAATAAAGAGATATGAAATGAAGAGAAATGATATTGTGAGAAAGAGAGTGAAAGAGGAATGAAAGAAAGTGAATAAGATGAGAAGATTAAAGATGAGATAGAAATGAAAGATGAAGAGATAATAGAGAATTACTTTAAAGAATATATTCATTCTATATCTTTGAATAATTTTACTCATCAAGATATTGATTTTCATATCATTTTTCATATTTTTTGATCATTCTCAAGTATTATTGATATCTCAGGATAAGGTGATAAAAAGATACAAGAATTTTCAAGTTTTATCATGACAGAATTTTCACTTTGGTATTTTTGTTATTCTATTGTTCTTATCAAGATAAATGTGAATTACGAGAAAATCTTTTTGATTAGTTTTGATTTTTATTCTTTTTGTCTTATATCCTTTCTGCCTTCTCACTCTGGTTTACTCTCTTCTATCAAATTATTCTCTGTGAACTTTCTTGAATAAAAATTCCCAAGATGCCATATAATGTATGCACTAAAAACTGTAACTTACTCTTTCCTTTTTCCTCCTCTGGTATCATGCATACGAGTTTCAAGCTTGAACCAACATTCACAGTCAATCGCTTCATTTTACCTGTCAGTCCTTTACCTTTCTCACTCCCAGGGTATGAGGAGAACCTTTAAAACTAAAAGCAGTTAAGTTGGAGTAAAGGTGGGAAGATGAATCTGTAAGAGAGAGAGAGAGAGGAAAATATTATTATACCGTTTACATTTCTATATGTATCATGAACGGAAGCTTATCTTCCCTGGAGTCAATCTATGAAATATCCATCTTATTAAGCGAAATGAATCTATCTTGAGTTCTTTTCTTGGAAGGTAAAGATGATGATGATACTGATGATGAAGATGATCAAGAGAAAGAGAAGAAGATTCATCTTTTCTCTTTGGAGCTTCTGTTCTGTTCAAAATTGTTTTGCATCGTCAACAGAAAAAAAAGAAAAATAAACTAACGAATCTTTTTGAGGTTCTAGTTTCGCCTTTTAAACTTTAACCCTCCACGGTTTTTGAATTGATGGAGAGTGGGGATAGTGGAGTTGGAAATCAGAGAAGAAAAATTGAAATTCTCTTTCACCTATACATTTCTTAGAGCCATTTTTCTTTTTTTTACTTCACGATTTTCTTCCTCGCTGTGCCATCATAATTTGTCTTCTTGATTTTCTAATGAATTAGTTTGATTTTCTTCTTTCGTTGGGTTTCTTTTTCTCTCTCTTTAGATTCTCTCTGTTGATACTATTTATCGTTATTGTTGTTGTTCCATTTCTCAAGTTGTTTTCGACTCAAAAACCAATTAATTGAACAGAGAAAGAGAAAAAGTAAAACAGTCTCTTGAATTTTTTCTTCACCTTTACTCTAGATATTATCTAGAACTACGATTTTCTCAGTGTTTATCCTCCTTCTTCTTGTTTTCTTCTGCTCCTCTTGATCTTGATTTTCTTCTTCTTATTCCATGTTTTCCGTTTTACTCCTCTCTTTTTTTTATATATTCGTCTTCTTTTTGTTCACTTTTCCATTTATATAAATGTTCACATATAACAGAAGAATCAATGACTCCCAAGTACCAGGTAGAAATCGCTTGACTTCATCTTCAAATTTCAGCATCACTTGAAATTTACCTTTTGTTTTTTCTTCTCCATTTTACTTTTTTCCACCAATATCCTCCTTTATCCTTCTTATTTCCAACTTCCTTTTTATGACTACCATTGAAATTTAATACTATTGTTAGATGTTGGGTTGAGGTGGTAACAAAAACAAAGGATCAAGAAGGATTGGTGACCACTTTCTTCCCTTCGTGACAACCTTTTTTTTCCTGTAAGAGAAAAGAGGAAGAAGAAAAAGTAAATTAGAGTAAAGTTCACCATTTAAGTAATTGACATTATTTCTCAATTGTTGTTCAATTTACATTGAAGATATAGTTACCTTTTCTTTGAATTCTCTTTTCTTTCCATGATTGATTGCAAGGTAACAATTATAATCAATAGTTGCCCAAGAAAACGTTTACTGTTTAACCAAAAGTGTATTCACAAACATGACAGAATCAACATGGAAAAGAAATTATTTGTTGTTGAGATGGAAAATAAACTAAAACGATAAGAATACAAAGGGAGAGAGAAAAAAAGACAATAGTTATGACAAATGAACCATAGAAAAAAAATGACATGAAAGATCAAATAAAGATAATGGTTATTAGATTAAAATTAATACTTAGTCCAATGTTGAGATGGAAAAATATTGACGAGAGAATCGTATTACCATTAACGCAACGTAAAATCTGAATAACAAGTGGAAGAAGACTGAAATCGAATTCGATAGATGAACAGTTCTAAACAAATCACCTTAAGTTAGTAAATTGTTGGTATCAACTGTAGTATTTAATAGTAAATCCAAGGACAGAAGACAAAGAAACTAAATTTACAAATGGACATGACATTAGGCACGAAAATTACTGGTTTGTAATTTGAATAACTTGACCAATAATACAGTTAACCAGTCTAATGATAGTAACAAGAATCATCTGTAAAATTAGAATAAAACCAGTGATTAGTGAAATAAAGACACAAAAACATTGGAAATAGAATTAACTAAATCAATGGTAATATAATTTGGAGAAAAGAAAAACAAAAATGTAATCATATAGGAGAATCACATTAACAATGTTAAAGAGATGAACAAATAAAGGAAAGGCCTAAGAGATTATAAAGTAACTTGTTAAAATCTTTTCACTTACATTAACATTTGACGAATTTAATAAGATTTAAAAATATGGAGAATTAACTGATTCCATCTTGAATCAAAATCAAAAGTAAAAATAAAAGAAAATAATTTAATTAAACTGATTTCAAGTGAAAATTAATCAACAATTGGAAACGAATTTAAAAAAAATTCTAATCAGTTTCTCTCAATTAAAGTTAACCCACTAGATGGCGTTGCAATAGAATTTCAGTTTTTTCTCTTGTTGCGTTGACTTGATTGTTTATTAACATGTTTTCTTTTTTAATTAATTGATTAATATTGGAATTTGAATCAACTTATTTGTGAAAAAGTTCGTATACAAGTGTTGGTAGAACAACTTGACACCAAGTAAGTATCAAAAAAAAAACAACAACAAAACAAACAAAATAGGTAGGACCGCATGGTTCTTATCTTATGATTTATAACATTGAACGTTTAGTTCATAATTTAAAAATTGAACGTTTAGTTCGTAATTTAAAAATTGTTCCATTATGGAAAACTTCTTTATTGAATACCCAATTTTTTTTCTCTTTCCTATTTATCTGAATATGTAATTTTGGCCTCAGGGGCACTTCGAGATTTTTGTAATCCATGATCCTTTCCCTCCTTTTTCCCTCTCCCTTGTACGGTTGTCACTACCGGAAACGATGAATTTTAATTCATCGAAGCCTCCCCTGAGGCCGCTGTTGAAGCTTAAATAAACTTGAGAATTTTTCTTTGATTAAGTTAATTGTTATTCCTTGTTAATTGTTTTTACTTCATTGGAATAGTTGATTAGTTTATTTTTTTTCTTCTAGTTAATTTTTTCTAAATCTTTGATTTGTTCTACTTTACAATCTGTATGATACTTTGTTGATTTAATTTCCTCTTGGAAAGGGTTAATCGTTTCCCGAGTCTTTGTGTTTATTTGGTGACAAATTCAAATGGTGGTTTCATGTTTTTATTGATTTTCTGGCGAGCTTTTCTAATTGTGATTGTTTAAAGTGTTTCTATCACCACTATTATCATTACCTTAATCGTTGGTGTCGTAAACTGTAGCTGTCTGACATTGAGAATCTTCACATTTTTACTTGGAAATCAAGGTATCAAAAAAGAGAGAAAAGAGAAAAGAGAATTGGAGAGAAAAAGAAAATCAGTTGAACAAGTAAACAAAAACATCTACTGTTGATGGTGGAAAAAGGCTCGAGAACATCATGGTGAAAATCTTTTATTGAAGAAAAGGAAAAAAAATCCAACAGAAGAAGATGGTTTTGTGATTGCTGTTAAATTGGTTTTGTGAAAGAATCATCTTTTTTTGTTTGCTGTTTCTCTCTCTCTCACCTTTACTTTACCCTGTTGATGATTTAATTCATCATCATGTTGGATCATCTCTCAACCATTAAGTCAACCAACCATTGACTATAAGAGAAACGTAACTTTCGAAAATTAGATGACAACGATTTTTTTCTCTTCTCTCAATCTTACAAGACTCAATTCGTTCTGGTCTCATCACCATCTTTAGAATATAAAAAAAAACAATCAACTACATATTCACAAAGACACACAGTCAACAAGCCAGTTTATCGTTCTTATCTCAATCAAAATTGATCCTTCCATCATCACTTCCATTATTTTTATCGTTGTTATTGTTTTACTACAAGCAAAGGGAACAAAAAAAAGAAACATAATATACAGCAGAAAATAATATCTGATTGAAGTTCTCAAATGTTTTTCTCCTGTGGAAACCCCAAGACTCAAGGAAGAGAAACAGAAAAGTCAAAGAATCTTTTCATTTTTATTGTGCTCTATTTTTGTCCTTTGTTTCACAACTGAATTATTTCAGCATCAAGTTTACATTAGATGAATTGAAATGTACATTATTACATGAGAATAACTGAAAGAACTCAGTTAATATCATATCTAATCATAGAAAGAAGATATAAAAAGCTGAGCAGAAAAGTATACACCATGGATCCTGTTGATAGTATTTTATGAACTACGATAAAATATATGAACTTGTATGGAAAGAACAAAAAGAAAAGAAAAAAATGATGAATGATGATAATATTAGACAAAAACAACGCCGCTCCCTGGATACGATGAAAATTCAGTAATATTGGTAATATACTCAAAAGTTGGAATCGTTGGAACAATTTGAATAATTTGAAGCATTCAGGATAAAGTTGAATCAATGTACCAAAAGTGAAAAAGATGATACAAAGAAAATCAATGCAAATCAAGGAAATGGCGAAATGAAGAAATGTGAACAAATTACTGAATTTCCGTGAAAAGACTTATGATTTTCGATTCCGCCACCAAGTTAAATTTCAGAACAACATTCAAAAGGAATGAGTGAGCCGAGAGAGAGATTGAAAACAAGAGAGATGATTGTTACACAGCTCATTTACAACGAGTTAACTTGCCACATCCATATAACATTTCCTGTCTACCATGACTATCGGCTTTTTGCTGAACATTTTTTTCCTCTTGATGAAAAATCCTTCGAAAAATGGGAACCATCATCCATCTCACGTTAAACCATCCGCACAATGTTGCAAACTTAATTTTTTCTATTCTATTTTACCTTTTTCATCATTTTCTCTCTTCTCACTCCAACAATTTTCCTCTTCCCTTTTCTTCACCTTAACCATCCCACCTTTTTGGATTGTTTCATTATCGTTATCATCTCATTTTGTCTCCTCTCTCTCCCTCTCCCTCCCTTTCCCTCTTTCTATTTGAAAGAAAACTCGAAGGAAAATGTTAGTATCAATTTTGAGATGATAGAATTCACTCCAATATTTGATGGGTTTCCCTTTAACTTATCATGAAAGTTGCATTGGGAATCGAGTTTAAACTTGCAACACAAACTATTATCTTCATTTTAATCTATTTTCATGATACAATTTATCAAAATATCATTGTTACCACCTCACTTCCTCTTCCTGACTCGCCTACTTCAACAATTTAAAATGTTATTATCATCTCTCTGAAATGATCAGCATGTTCACTTTTCATGTTAACCCTTGAATTGACTCTCTTTCCCTGTTCACATGATATATATACATGGAAACCCTCAGTATATTTACAAGACATAAAATCTCAATTCAATGTCAATTCCTGGACAATTGAGATTGTCAATCGATACATAATATAACCAACAAGAGATACAAAAGTTTTTACATCATTAACCATAAATACTGATTAAGTATAAAAGTCAATTCTTGATTGAGTCAAAATGGTTTTGATTTCCAAGATGATAGTTAACCATTCCCAGAGTCCATAGTCAATATTGTTTAAGTATATATATTATATGTTATATAATATTATAATAGAGAACAAGAAATTACAGTTATATGTATTAATGATAATATCATGATAATATAACAGTATATTAAGTTTGCCACTATATATTAACACTGATTGAATCAGTGAATGTTATTGAACATTAATCTTGATCAAATAATCATATCAACTCAAGCCCACGAAACCTTGAGGCTGAAAATGATAACATTCATTGGTATCAAGAATATAAATAGTCCACTGAATCAAATCTTAACACTTTCTACTAGATTAATTAATACAATAATGTCAATCCATTAATCAACCAACTAAATCTGCTAAATAACCTTTCCTATGATACAACTTAATTGTCACTTAATTGGTTCTAACGGTAAACTTAAAATCCTCACTCAATCCTTTCAAATAATATCTCAAAGTAATCACATCTCAATTGATTCTTTTATCATTATAATTTGCTAATTTTTTTTCTCTCTCTCTTAATTTACCAACAATTAACCTAACAATCAATAGATGCAACTACATTAAACTTTAATGGTGAGGATTATATGTTAATTGACCTCGGTGAAGAGGTGACCACTCAAGCAGAGGATCTTAACCTACGTTTCAAGACAACAACATCGACCAGTTTTTTGTTAATGGCTTCATCAGCTGATCGATTCAGTTCATATTTAATTATCTCCCTTGAAAATGGTCGTCTCAAGGTGACAATTAACTTAGGCGAAGGTAACAAGATAACCTACATTGGTAATGGTTTGGGAAATGATCGTTGGCATACAATTCGTATTCACCGTCGTGGACCAAGTTTAGAGGTTAAATGTGATTCTGATAATGTGATAACTGAACTTACTGGTCAGTTAATTAATCTTCATTATTCTAACCTTGTAATTGGTTCTTATATTGATCTAAGACCTGGAGCAGTTCGTCCTTCAACAATGTCCACTTCAACTGGTCACAATAAGGAAGCTCCTAATTTTATTGGTTCAATGCAAAACTTAATTCTCAATGGAAATGATTACATTGATTTAAGTAGACAAGGTATTGACCTTAACTTTACAGTGACCGCTACTTACGGTAAAAAGGATGGTTCAGTTCACCGACCGATAACATTTAAATCTCGACGAACCTACATTGGCCTTCCACAATTAAAGGCCTATTCAACGATGGCCCTTTACTTTCAATTTAAAACTAATCTGCCCAATGGATTAATCTTATTCAATGGAGGGAAAGATGATGATTTTATCGCCATTGAACTGGTCGCTGGTCAACTTCATTATACCTTCAATATGGGTGATGGACCTCGACGAGTTAAATCATCAACTCGATATTCACTTAATGATGGTCAATGGCACTCGGTTGCTGTTGGTCGACCCTCTCTTGGACAACACACCTTAATGGTTGATGATATGGTTTCGTCTTTCACCAATAATGGTCCCAATTTACACCTTGATTTAACTGGATTACTTTATCTCGGTGGATTACCAAGTGAAATGTATTCAACATTACCCTCTTTGGTTGTTTCCAATCATGGATTTGAAGGTTGTTTAGCCTCATTGGACTTTAATGGTGAAACAATTGACCCAACAGGATCAGATGCTGTTGTCAGGTCAACATTAGTGTCCAAAGGTTGTTCTGGTGAAGGGTCAGTTGAATGTTCACCAGGTATTAAAGAGGATGGTTCATGTGATTCATTGATTCCTCTTGGTTCCCCTGTAACCTGTATCCCTACAGATGACTGTCCATGTGATGATAATCAATCACCATCATCATTATTACCAAATAAATGTTCATACTCTCTTGGTAAGTTTGCTAAATTTACATTTACAATTCAATCAAGAATCACAATAATCAAAGTAAATAATCATAGAGAAAAAAAGTAAAATTTTTCCATTTACAATTAATGTAATTTAAAGATAGAGATTGAATCGTTTTCAACTGAACAATTTACCTTAAAACTTTCATCCATCATGAACAATCAATTCAATTGCTATCAACAGATCAAAATGATCAATTTCAACTGATTTTGACTTTTTCTTTTATTTCTAAACTTATCAGAGAGAAAGAAAAAAATCATCATGATAACCTATCAATTCCACTTTTTGTTTATTCTCTCAGAGATTCTATCACAAGGAGAAAAATGTTGATTGAAGTTTATCAACGAATCCATTTCAATGTCAAATTCATGTATAAATGATGTTGTTCCAAGTTCTATGGTTATCATCATGATGATCCCTCCTCCTGTCTATTTATCTGTCTATTACTTTTTCTATCATCTTTCTCCCTCCATCTCTATCTCTCTCTCTCTCTCTCTCTCTCTCTATTCTCTTTCATACCATTGGTCAAAATAATATATATGTAACCTTTATCATGTCCATTCTGATGGAATGTAATCTGAAAGAAACGATTGGAATGATTATAAAGCAAATAACATGATATTACGGCTGCTAGATTACCTCTCGTCATGACGATTCACTGTCAACAGAGGAATGAGAGAGAGAGAGAGAGAGAGAGAGAGAGAGAGATGAGAGATGATGAAGATGATGAAGATGATGAGAGAATCAAAATCCAGCATGAATGGCTCACAAATCTCTATATAATGTTACTTGGTTGTCAGATTAAATTTCAAGATGAGATACTCATTGGAATTAGGCAGAAATTATGATTTATATCAACAACAATTTGAGATAATTTGTTTAGAAAAAGTTGATTCCCAAATTGAGTTTGATTATTATTTAATTACGATATTAAATTGAGATGAGTTACAACTTTTTTTTTCTTGCGATAAATTTAACTCATGATTTGTATGGTTGATGCAAAACACTACATTTTAAATTGTTGAGTTAAATTGTTGGCTTTGTTTACTTAGTTTAATTTTGCTCCAATGAACTTGAATTTATTTTTTCATTCACTTTAATCTAGATATTAATTTGACTCTGTGAATTTTAATACTCTCAATTTAATTTGCTTCACTTAATGTAAATGAATGAATGAGATCTGGTGGTTTTCCTATTATCAGGGTGAATTAACTAATCTAGTTAATAATTGCAATTATCTATTTCCATATATATACTAATCAAATTGTCATTAAGAGTATGATTGTTGTGGTGAAAATGTGTTATTTGAATTGAATTTAACTTACTTACAACTGAATCAATTTAATTGCTATCATTTGATTGAATTTTCATTTCGTTTTATGACAATTTTTAGGCTGATTGTTTATCATTAACCAAATTAAATTGATCATTTTTGTCAAGACAATTTCATCTGAATTTGATTGATTGTGATTGTTTTTAATTCTTTTCACCTTAAAATAGATCAGAGAAATAAATTGTTACAATTACTTTCATTTTGACACAATTGATTCAGTGGGGAAACTAAATCTAAGTTGATTTACACTCGAGTTAAGATGATGAGTTTCTGATTTTCTCTCAGAATTTTTATTCGATTGTTAAATTTTTTTCTCCTTCTCTTAAAACACTTTTCTTGTTATTAACTTGATTTAGATTGTTACTTTGATTTAGAATGATAAGAAAAAGTAATCAAATCAAATTGTAATCACCAATTTTTTCAGTTTTTACAATTAACTTTCATCCATTTCCGATTGAAAATCATTGAAAACATTTTATCAAATAGTTCAGTTGGTATGATCATTTCAATTATCTCTACTTTGATTATCTCTATTGGATCATCTTATATATATATCACCTTTCAAGGTCACCTGTTGTTATCAGGTCGGAATGACCTTGAAATCCAGAATTCAAACTCCTTCAATTCCCAAAAGTCCACGGCCAAAGTATCGACTCGTCAGGTCAGATCTTCGAAGCCGTCAACTTGTCCATAACTGTTAATTTATTATTGATATTTCGTTTCCAAACTTAGTTGACCTTTACTAATTAACATTGATTGAAATTTCCACATTTTCTTATTAAAATCAACTAATTGTTGAAAATAAAGTAACTAAATCGTTAGAACTGAACAAAGACAATGCTGCCATCTATTGGTACAATTTAAAGATAATCAAAGTAACTTTTTAATTTGTTTGGATATTTTTGTTTACCAGTTAATTGTGATGATTGTTTTTGATTTTGATTTTAATCTAATAATTGAATGAGATATTTTAATGTTTACCTTTTTTTCTGGTTTTAGGAAGTGCTTCATATAAATGGGGATCAAAAGGAGGTTTAATTTTGTTTACATTTCCTGATAAAAAGTTGGATACAAAAAATGATCACATTTCGATAACTTTTTCAACTGAATCAGATAATTGTGTCTTATTTCGTGTTGATAGTGGATCAAGTAATGATTACATGGAACTGTCAATATTTGATGGAACCATCTTGATGGTTTACAATCTGGGAACGGAAGATCATGACATTGGTCAATTAGATGTAAAGGTGAACGATGGTAAAGTCCATTCAGTCCGTTTTACCCGAATCGGGCCCAATTCAACAATCCAAGTAGATAATCACAATTTAGTTAGGAAAACACCATCAGGTGGGAGACAATTAACTGTATTTAATAGTCATCATAAAATTCAAATCGGTGGTAAAATGAATACAGCTAAAGAGACCCTGGAGAAGCCATTTACTGGCATAATATCAGGATTACTTTATAATGGTTACCGTTTGTTAGATTTGGCAATGGAAACTGACCCAAGGATTGAGGTTAAAGGTGATGTACTTTTAGTGACCAGTACTGGTAAATCATCTCATAAAGAATCAAGGGATAAATTAGAGTCGCAAAATCAAAAGGTAATTAAAATGTCAAATCAATCGAAATTTATTTCTATTGTAAATCAAGTAATCTAATTGTTTTGTTTACTTTTAAACAGGAAAATCTCGGTGAAAATAGTTCATCAAACAAGGAAAACACTGATTCTTTAATTTTCTCAGGTGAAGGATCAGGAGATTGTTTCGATGGCAATGATGACGATGATGATGGTTGTGAAATTAAAACAGTTAAAGAAACCGAGATCGATGAGCTTATTACACCCAAATTAGTTGAGATGAGCGTTAAACCGACCCAATCAACATGGACAAGTGACCCTCGTTCAAGCTGGTCAAGTGTAACCACTGAATCTTCAGCAAGTCGTCCATGTAAATCTGATGTTGAAGATTGTTCTGGTTCAAATTTAAATCTTCCAAATCCTCCAATAAGCTCAACAATCGGCTTGACCAGAGAAATAACTTCAACAAGTTCCCCGCAAACACTTGACCGATCATCAACTCCAACCAGTACAAGTATTTTTCCTTGGACGGAATCAGTTGAAAGGTCAACCTATGGATGGTATAAACATGAAACATCAACCTTGAACCCATCGAAATTATATCCGAAAATATCTTCACCGATCCAATATCCGCCGATGCGACCAAAACCTCAAACACCCACTCGACCAACGGGCAGACCTCCAATAATTGATGTTCCTATTCCAAGTAAACCTTACCTGCCAATGGATAAACCAAATCATCCAACGACAATTAACCAACAAGAAAAGCCCAAAGCTAAAACAAGCGGTCCAAGTGCCGATAATACCGCTTTGCTTATTGGCCTGGTTGCGATCACTTTAATTATAATCGTAGTTTTAACACCGATGATATTTTACTCATATATAAGATATCAAAATGAACGTTACTACAAAGAGCATCCAGTTAATGGATCAATGATTTCCAATGATTTAAATCGAGTTAAATTTAATCCAGTTACCGGAGTACCGACGATTATAACCAACGAGGTTGATCTTGATGGTTCTAATATGTACCATGGGTCATCTCGATCAAATGTATCTCACATTTTATCACCAGAAACAGCGAAAAATTCAAAAAAGAAAGACAATCGCGAGTGGTACGTGTAAATCAACTAATTGTGATTTAATTGTAACCACCAAACATCATTTGGTTTTGGAAGAAAAAAAAAATTCAATTCTGTAAATATCTTATATTTATTTTCTTATTGGATTGGAAGTGCCGTAAACTTTTTCTTTTGCAAACTAATCAGAAAATTAAACGATATTTAATCACAAGCAATCAAAGTCTACAATTAAATTATTCAACTATATTCCCATAACAATTTACAACACCAATTAGACTTAATTGAATTGTCTTATAATTAGTGGTGTGAAATTAAACGATTGCTCCTGATTGTACGATAAAATCGCGCTAAATTGTTACCATAATCAGTGTTGATTACTGTCTCATTAGAACAGTTAAATTGTCACAATTAGTTCACTTAACTGTGAAATTAAATTGTGAACATTTTTCAATCTCAATTAAGTTAAATCAAGAACAAACAATAATTGCTAATAAACAAATTAACTATCGTAATGAATTTAAATTTGTAGTTTAATGAAAACAAATTCACTTAGAGGTTAATTATTGTAATCTAATTATTAATTAAGTTAACTTGATCATTTAGATTGATCAATATTATGGAAAGTTAAGAGAAAATCTTTTAATTGTTAATCTTTGATTATTTTCTCAGTCCATTGATTGATTGGTAAACGAAAGGATAAAAATACTTTTTGTTTTGGTTAAATCTAATTATGGAAAAACTTTTATCACAATTAATTGTGTTTCTAAATACAATAGATTCCGTGATTGTTGAATTATTTTTCAATTGGTTAGAAAGCTTTTGGTTTCATCTTAACACTCAGTTGATTATCATGATTATCATGACAATGAATATCAACAGGTAATGAGGCTTATTAACACTCAAGCTAAACCAAGTGTGTGAAAGAGTCAACATCATGTATGATAATATCACTGATGATGAAGACAATGAAGATGAAGAAGAAAAAAAAATTGTAATTGTTTCAAGTCAGAAATTCAGTCAGTAGAGTGACCTTAAACACGCTGGGCCTACGACGATTTGGTTCCAGTAGCTTGGAAAAAGTTCATGCTAACGAATCACCATATTGATATTTAAATGGTTTCGAGAGTGATTTATTAATGTCCACTACTTAGCGATGACCATCATCCCGATGAGAGGAAGATGAATAATTATAATTTCATAATAAATATTCAGTGTTCTTGAAAAAAGGTCAATTGAAAATTAGGTTGAAGTTATATAAGTGGGAGGATGAGCGTTAAATGGTCAAGCGATTTCATGATGAGAGGAAAATTATAATAATAAAGTTTTCCTGAGAATCCTGATATTTTCATGATTAACAATTCAAACAATTAGATGCCTGTTGATTGAAGATTAAATAACAATTGACAAGATGATTGAGAATCAATTTTTTCTGTCTTCACTTTTCATTGAGATTGAAATTGTGAAATCAATAATAATAATAATGACCAACAGTCAGTTAGTTTAATTGTAAACAATTAGTAAACAAGTTTCTCATCTTATTGTTGTCTAAATTGTGATGATGTTAAAAATAATTAACATTGTTTACTAATGAAGATAATGATGATTAAGCCATTTGAAGGTTTACCAAAGGTTTTCTGGTTTATGTTCAGCTTCATTTGTCAACAATCATCAATCAATTTTACAATTTAGTTCCAGATGATATGTGTAGTTTTATCATCCTCATCCTTCAGGCATCATCATCATCATCATCCTCATCATCATCAACTTTCATCTTCATCCTCATTATCCTGTGACACCTTTTCGGCTTTGACACTTATCCTTGTTTATCGTTAAATCTCCGGAAGTATAAATTCAATGATTGGAAACGATAACCTGATCGTAATTGAAATATTCCGGATCAATAAAACATTATCATGATTGTGGATTCGGTTGATGGAAATTTTCAACTTTTTAAATTGTCAAACTTTCACTTTACACCATGTTGATTGTTTCAATTCATTTGATGACAAAAGAAATTTAATTTAATAAAAGATTTGTTGTTGTTATTATCTTTCTCCCTCTTCAGTTTCCTCATGTAATCTCACTGAATTACAATCAATGAAATTCAAGTGAACCGAGATTACAAAAAAAAATTGAATGAACAATATTAATTAACAACAAGTTCATCAAATGTAAAGATAATAACGTGCAAATACATTTAGCTCATGCTAACAATTTAATTAGTATTAACTTGTTTTGATTAACAAAAACTTTTTGTTATTGAATCAAATAGTTAAGGTGAAATATAACAATTAAGGTTATTAGTCCCTTTTATTGTGATGATATCATTTCTTTTCATGTTTATCCTCATCACTTTCACTTTTATCATTAATATCATTTGAATCTCACTGGTGATATATTGTTGTTGTTGATGATGATGATGATGATGGTGGTGGTGGTGGTGGTGATGATGGCCTCTTCCATCCGGTCCTCTGTCAATAAAATTAACCCCAAATTCAGAAGCCATATCATTAAGCGTATCTCATGTAATTATGATGCTATTTGATGTTATTTAGATGATGTTGTTGACTGTTGATCATCATGGTGATGAGGTGGAGTCGATTAGGAGGAAACTGTAAGAGGAAATAAGGAAAAAAGTTCAGAAAAAGTTATCAACATGATTACCAGAATTTTTAAGTTAATTGGAAGAGAAACAATTTAAAAATTTTATGTTCATTTGAATTTTGTTGTTTTTTTTTCATTACTTGCAATCATTTTAATCAATGTTTGACCGCAACTGATTTAAGTCATGCTATTAAGACGAGATTGTGATTGATTATAATCATCATCAGGCTTTCAGATGATTCTTGACTTGATTGTGAAGTTGGAAAACAAAATTTTCTACCGATAATTTAAATTGTGATGGATAATTGGAATTGATTAGTTGTAATGGTCACTTTTCTGGTCATTTTTGTGTTGTTTCCAAGTCCTTCTCATGTGAATTAGGCTTAATTGTAATGACCTAATCATCAGTTGATTATCGTCTTATTAATAGATGTTGATTAACTGATTGAACAGGATAATTGCAACAGGAAGATGATCATTGAAGTTTGAGTGTTAAACTGAATCACAATTAACTTAACCATGAATAATTTTGATGATCAGATGAATTAACTGTGAAGATATAAAAAAATATTAATACAAAAATAAATGACTAATGATTAAATTAAGATAAATAAACCATAACAATTAAAGAAAATCCAAATTGATGACAAAACAATCAAAAAGTAATAATAAAACTACCAACAAGTGATTAGTAGTTGTTCAACTAATTTATTACATTAATTTGATTGAGTTCATTTATGGTTTCATGAGTTTTCAATTGTTTTCATATATTAAATTAATTGTTTCTCGTTCAAGTAATTTAAAAACAATCACAATAATCGGATTGTCAGACTGATTAAATTGCTGTTAATTGTGATTAGCTTGGTTAATGATTGGACCTGGAAAGGTTTTTTTTTTGTTAACTGGATTACATTGGTTTAATGGTCGTAAATTAAAAACAATCAACTGATTTAATAACTGAAAAATCAGCTGATTGTTGCGATATTACTTACGAAAGGAATTATTTATATTCGAGGTTCAACTAATTAACTTGGAATCAAATTAAAATGATTAAAGCCGAAAAGTGTATTAAAAGAAAAGAGCTTAATTGTGACAGGAAGACCAATTGATAAATTCAAATTAATTGTTCACAATTAAGAAAGTAAAGAGCTGATATTAGGCCAAGGTTTTTCTGGTTATTATCTTAATGATAAGAGGCCTGGGTGAGTTATAACAATTTAAACTAAATTAAGTTGATTCATGATTGTGAATCATTTCTGTTAATTTAAATCAATCAAATTAAATCATCATCATCATTATAATCAAGAGGAAGAGGCAACAAATAATAATATTAAACAATAAATCATATGTTGATAGTATTCATATGATATGAAAAACTTTGAATGAGAAAAGTAAATTGTTGATAATAATTTGATTTCTTTTCATACTCTAGGGTTGGTGATTAACAGTGAGAAACAATTAACTGATTAATTTGTGATATCATATTATATTTTTTGTTGTTAATTCTAAACAATAATGATAATCATATTAACGATAATTAAATTGAGGTCAAAACAATGATTAATAATAAACTAATAACTTTTTTTTTTCGTTTAATTGTAATAATCAATTGAGCTTCGTAATTCATTCATAAGCTTTTAAAGATTTTAATAGTTACTGTTATAACCAAGGTTTATCTCGTTACGGAATATAAATTTGACACTTTATTTATTATCGTTTAATTATGATTATCAAGTTGATTGTGAAGAGAGAAAAAAAATTTTGTTCGTTACTGTAAATAGTATATACCTTGATATGGATTAATGTTGTTGTTGTTATTGTAAATTGTTACTCTTGATGATCATGTTGATTGAGTTTCATGTTGATGATGCTCAGTGTTTTGTATCTCGCTTGTCAACATTAACGGATGACACGTTTTTTTTTCAATTGGTGAAATTACCTGATTGATGAGAGTGAGTGAGAGAGAGAGAGAGAAAGTTTTTGATAGTAACTGTAAAAAAAAAGGTTAGCCTTTAGTGAATTTAAATGTAGTATCAACAGAATCTTTTACATTCACCTGTATTTAGGACAAAGTGAAGTTAAAATGTTCAATTGGAAATGTCTTGTTGAGATGATGCCTTGTTTGTGATGATGAAGGTACAGGCTCAGGCTCACGGTAGGTTGACTTTTGATGACAGGGAAGATTATGTTTAAATAGAAAGATAAAAAGAAAGAGGATATTCGATGATGATGATGATGATAATGATGATAGAAACCAAGGTTGTGCTTAATAAACGAAGGGGAAACCAATTGATGATGAAAGTTGTTGTTGATGTTGTTGTGTTAATGACGTTTTCCTTTAACTGTTTCATATGAAATCTCATTCAAAGAAATACCTTTTTTACATTCTCTACATGATGGAATTGAAAAGAAATGAAAAAATATTAAAATTGTTTACTGGTTGAAATTTCATTGAGTTGAAGTAATCAATTCAGTTGTTTGTATATTAAGGGTGTGGATCTTGTAATATGAACATTGGAAAAGTTTTTACCTTTGAGAAAAATCCTTGTATATGTAACCATGGACGAGAGTAAATATAATAATATGAATGGAAAGGATAATTAATCGACTAGAGATGACACGATTGATGACAATTGGAAATTGAACAAGAGCTAATTGAGTGAAATTAGAAAACTGATTGGAGATTGAGTTGATTGTTTCACTTTGTTAACAATCAGCATCTGATTATCAGATTGCGAAAATTAAAAGTGATAAAAAAATTGAATCTTTTCTTTTGGCGGGTCATCCAAATTTGTTTTTTATTTCCTCACCTAAAGAGAGTTAATTGTTTGTTAATCAGTTGTAATTTTCATTTTCTTAAATTGTATTGAAAAGAAAATATTAAGATTCTAAAAGAAAATGGAAGATAAAGATGAACAATCAGCTGATCTAATTTACGTTGTTTTTTTCTTGTAAATATTAACTGTTTCTCTTGAAATTATCATGTGAATTCTGTAAATTGTTAATCTCTGGACAATATTGCCTACAATTGGTTAATTCTCGTTTAATTGTGATTAGTGGTTGTAATAGTAAATAACGTTGATTAACACACGCCCTGAAGTGGTAATATTCATGATGGAAAGAGAGTGAGAATGAAGAGAGAGAATGAGAGTGGGAGAGAGAGAGAGAGAGAGTTCCGACTCATTCGTAAGTTGAGTAACTTGAATGAGAATTATATTCACATTTGATATTGAGTTTCCACCACGAATATTTCTCAATCTTTAATATTCTTTATTTTCTTTCGTTCGATTTGTTTTAATTTCTTTATTATTTTTTCTCTCTCTCCATTTACATCATAATTTTTCCTTCTTTTCTTTTAACTCACCTTGATTCTATTTCTTAAAGTTTTTCATCGATTCTCATTCTTTCGGTGTGTCTTGTGTTCACCTTTATTGAACACACTCATTTCCATAGGAATATCATCAACGTTTTATCATCACCATCATCATCTAATTGTTAATCATGGTTGTTATTTATACTCTAATTGTTTTACTTACCTATTCTGTTTATACAATTGAAGGTAATCCATTGTTACAAGGATGTGTTTTACAATCATCTCTCGCCATTACTGAATGTGAACGCGATATCCGTTTCCGATTTGGTTATGCCAATAATACTGCCACTGATTGTTGTGTCTATTGGGGTTTATATGATTGTTTCCAGGATGAATTAGCTCGTCGTTGTCCATCTGAACGTGTCAACGATTTAACCCGATATTTACATGCCGATCATACAATTAAGGTGACCGCTGATTGTAAGCGTTTCCCTTCACGATTCTGGTGTGAATTACACTTCATTGGATTCTGGTTCAGCATGATATTCATTATATTGGCGATAATTGTGTTCATTGTGATTGTTGTGTTTATTGTTCTGTTCTTGAAAAGAAGATTTCTCCGACGAAAGGACCATCGTCGACCATTGACCACAACAATTAACAATGCAGCGAATAACACTAAACAATTAAGAACCGAAGCTCCTTTGGCTAATAGTAAAATCGATGATCTTTAGATTTTCAATGTCAACAACAATTCCAATTAGAGATTTTCTCAGTTATTATCATTACAATTTACCTGCGATTTTCCAATTTTACATATTATTATCAATTTTATCTGATTAGTTTTAATTATGATGACAAGAGACAAGCAATTAATTCATCTTTCTAATTGCTGCTTTTTTACTGTTTCAATATCATTATTAACTTTTTTTTTGTTCATAAGGAAAACACAATTAACACAATCACACACATTGGAAATATAATGAAGCACAACTTGTCTCAAACTACAACAATTAACTTCATCAAGTCATCATCATTTATAATACACAGTAATTACCATCATCGTCATCAGCATCATCATAATCATCATCATCAACAATTATCATTTGCCATCAATTGACAACAATTCACCATAATCAACATTAATCATTGAAAACCAATCAATATCCAAGTGACCTTAACAGTTTGATCCCTTATTTTAGGTTTTTTTTTTCTTGATTGTTACAATTACCACATGAACAAAATCAACAAATTGGTCAATTTATTACAATCCCACCTGAATGAAACTTTGATTGTGATGTGACAAAAAAAAAGTAAATCAACATGTTGATTGTTACAATTAAAAGGATGGAAAAGAGTCCCAAAGGTGATGAAGAGGAAGATGATTATTAACCATATGAATACAAACCAACCTGATGATGATTAAGTTAATTCTTGCCGTTAATTTGCTACGATTAACCATCAAGCAATCGCCTCACAACAATCAAAGTTAATCAACGACAATCATTAAATTGCCCTTTTTCATTACAATTAAGAGTCTTCTCTAGTCATCCAAAGATTCATCATCCATTGTTATCATCGTAATCATCATAATCATCATCATAATTTAAATCATAATCTTAATCATCACCAATTATAATTTAGAATCCAATATAATCTTAAGTTAGTTAATATCCTTTTTCCTTGAGCAGGTCTCGTTAATCAACTAAATCATAATCATAATCAACTTTTTTTTCATTACTTTCGAAAGCTTTAATACCAAAGTATTTGTATTCCAAATGATTAACTAATTGTTAATAATTTATATTCACAATTACCTTTTTGTACTATGTAAGGTCAGGTCATCGTTTCTGTTTTATGTTCAATTAGTTTCAAACTTTTCAATATATATTGATGATTATGATTATGATTACAATTATGATTATGAAATTGTTAAATTAAGAGAGAGTAACAATTAATATTCACAATTTATAATCAATTCATTGACTTAAATCTCAAATTGATTGTCATCAAATTAATTTTTCTCCCTTTTTCTTGTACAATTACAATTCCAAATCATCATTAACTTTATTATCTCATCAGTAAATTTTGGTATTAATTGTTTCGGTCACAATCAAGATCATCTTAATGTTCATCCCAAAGATAATCATCTTCAAGAATCACAAAAGATACAAATTAATTTAAATTACAATCAGAAAAAAGATAATCAATTAGGAAAGATTACTTTTAATTGTTTGGACAATTAATAAAAAAAGGAGAATCAACTTTTCTCATTGTATCTTTTATATTAATCAACTTTTGCTACAATTTAATTGACATTAACTTTTTTGTATCATCAAACAATCAACATAATAATATCAACCCAAGAACAAATTAAATATCAAACTGCCCAACAATCAACGAAATCACAGCAATTAACAAAAAATGAACTTGTTTTTGTATTTCTAATTGTGAACAACAATCAACCACAATATTTATTTGTCATTGAACAACAACAGCAACAACAACAATTAACTAATTGTCACTCCTCTGCCTTATAAATTCACAAATAAAATACAAAATCAAAAGATGAGAAAAAAACAATTGACAAATATCTCGTTCAATTTATTTACCTTTTCAACAATTAGTTGATTATCCAGGCCTAATAAACTGTTATTTGAAACCTTAATTTAGATATGATAAAACATAGAGAGTAGATTAATCAACCAACCATTAGTTAATTGGTAAATTAACTTTAAATTAACTGTAACCAAAGTGATTAAATATGATAATCATTATTTACCTTGGTTCCTTGTTTAATTGTCTGGGTTTTAATTTCTTCCAACCAGAATTAACTTATAATCATAGTATCTGATTGCATTGACAATTAGTTGATTAGTTAATTATTAATGGTCAGTTAATTGTGTTAGTTAACTTTTGAAAAAGTTTTTCCATTCTAATTGTAACTAATTATGGCGCCAATTTCATTGATTCGTAAATTGTGATTAAGACAAAATTAATTCTCTTATTACATTATATTGTTTTCCTTTCCTCTCTTAATTAAATTAACCTTGATTAACTATTTATTATGACTAATTATATGTCTCATCATCGACATCACTGATCAACAATTAACTTTAATTTGATTGTCAACCATTTTCAATTACAATGGTTAAGTGTAAATGTATTTCTCCTTTGGTTTCCTATTGAGCAGTAAGTTTACAATTACAATTACGATTCAATTGTAAACAATTATTACTCATTGATATGGTTTTAATTGTTAATTATCAAAAACATCATTTTGTTAACCATTTATGGTTAAGTTTGTATATATACACTAGGGAAGTGAAATTAAAGTTACCTTAACAACTGAATTAAAATAAATTATGTTGTAATTATCTTCCTGTGATTTAATGTTATTTAGATTTAATTTGATATGGTTAATAAGGTAAATATTGAGTTAATTGTTGACTATTGGACTTTACCTGTTGATTAGATTTGTAAACTTGTTAAAGTCACAATTTAATCAAATTTACCTTTTCCATCATTGGTTTTATATTAATAAATTTTTCTTTATTGGTGATTAATTAAGTTAATTGTCGATTATGGTGATTAACTTAATCACAAACCTTTCATCAAATAATACAAATTATCAAGTTAATTAATGAGATACTTGTTCAAATAAGTAAACAAATTGGCCTTTTCTTTTAATTGTTATCATTAGTTAATGTTTCAATTGTAAATTAAACAACAATTTAACTCTTAACATTTTGATTACAATTTGATATTTAAAACCAACATAAACAATTTACCATTTTATTTAATGTGGGTTAATTGTGAACACTTAGTGGTAAAAAAAAAGGTAGATTACCTTGATTACAATTAGGTTTAAATTGGAAACCAAATTAACTTAACAATTTACTTTCTATTATTAAAGATATAACAATTTAAGCTCATATTTAAACAATAATTCAATTGTGATCATGATCAAAATGAATCTTCATCGCTCATGATTAATTGTTGATCAAATTCAGAGGAATCAGTAAACTTTTTCTTATCCACTTTTGTAACAATTAACTAATTCCTCCTTCTCCTCTTAATTACTTTCTACCATTTTAATCACCAACAAGGTTACATGATCCAAATTAAATGTTAACTGTTCCATAAACATGAACCATTTAATCAACAATTTGAAAATGATTCTGTTGTTCAAACTAATCACAATTAGAAGTGTTCCCAAACTAAATCAAAAAGAAAAGTCTTCATAACAATCAACTAATCACAATAACAAGACAATTACACAATCCGGAAATATGAGGCTTAGAAAATCAATTTAACTGTTGACAATTAACAATTTTTTAAGTTTAACATAAAATGCAAATCAAATTGGTTGAAGTTTAATTGATTGATTAGAAACATGCAAATCTATCTTTAAATTGGATCCACAATTAAAGTTAATTGTGTTAACAATTTACCTCTCTGTTGGGGTGGACAATTTGATTCCTAATCAAAAGTTAATTGACTAATTGGCGGGATAATTAAAGTTTTATCACAAATAATTATCACTTCTTGTTAATCACCCAATCAATTTATTACAATCAAGGTAAACATATAATACAATCATAACAATAACAACAATTTAATCAGGACAAATTGTTAAACTAACATAAAAGTTGCAATTTAAATCAACTCGTAGCCCCAAGGTTGTCAAAATTAAAGATTAGCAAACAATTTAAGTTAATTTACTTTCCTTTCTTGATTGTATTCATCATCTATATTTCATAATTTGTTGATCAACAACAATTTACTTAATTATCACCACTATTACATATTAATAATATGCTAATTGTAAGCAAATCTCAATGAAATGATCAACTAATTACTGATTATGATTCTTAATTTGGATAAAACTTTTGTTCATCACAATTAACTTTAGATTCACAATTGATTTTATATGTAAAACTTAATTGTGATCACAATCAATTTACTTTCGTTTTTACAATTAGTTGATTAACTTTCATCTCTACCTTTTGTTTTATACATTTATTATATTTGATCAATAGTCAATTGAGATTAATAAACTTTGGTTGCTTAGCTAAATTGTCCAGAGTTAATTAATATCAATTGTTATTGTTTACAATTAAAAATGATTATATTGTTGACCTTTGATTAGATTGATTAGTTAATAAACTTGTTAATTGAAATAATCCTTAATTGCTGCAAGGTTTATGTTAAATTGTATTATGTTGACTTGTTGTTGTTGATTGTTGTGTTAATTAATTTTGATTAACTTGAGATATTTGATTCAATCCTTACGGCAGTTAATCAACATATTGTTTTATATTGCAAATGATTTAATATCAATTTCAAGTTTACTTTAATTTCTTGTTAATTGTTGAGTAAATTGTGTTTTTAATCACCAATTGATTACCGTTACAATTTGTTTTCTCAGTGAGTCATTTTGATTGTGATGATTTAATCATAGAGGAAATTGACTTACTCATCTTAATTGTAATCATATTGTTGTCATCTTAATTGTCAACAATCACTTGACAATCATACATGATATGAATAACATTTAATCATGGAATCATCTGAATTAATCTTATCAACAATTAACTCTATCATCTTTTTATCCTTTAATTTGTTTACTAATTTTTTTGGCCATTTAATGATAAACCAGTCAATCAAAATGATTTACATCAAATTAAATTAACTTTCTTTCGAGTTGATTTGTTAATAACAATTAAGCTTCTCGAAAAATTTGATTAACCAAAAATAAGGTTAGGTCAAGGTAAACATTTTAGTTTAAGGCTGAATAATTAAACCATTTGATTGTTAATTAACGGTAATCAAAAGATATGCTTGTCATTGAGAGTTAATTTCAAAAGTGACAACAATTAGCTTCCCATTAATTAGTTAATTGCGATGAGAATCAAACTTAATCAGTCGTTGAATCAAAATGATGAAAAAAAAGTTTTCCAATCTTATTGATTATTGATTATTTTTTTTCATTCTGATTTCAATCTAAATTGTTAATCAATCAAGGATTTTTAATTTTGATTTAATTGTTGTTCACCAAAAAAAGAAAGGCTGAAATAACATTGAACAATTTAATTTAATTGCCAACAATCAAGTGAGAGGTTATATATTGAAAATAATCATAATTTGCGTCTGAATTAACTAATTGTTGATGTCACTTGTTAATTCAATTGTTGTTTTTAATTACTTAACCTTGATCATTTCAAGTTGATTAAAAATAGTAACTAAAAACAAAATTGAAATTGAAATAATCAAATCAATCAATTTCACTGATTAGTTAATTAAAACTCGCCAATAATTTAATCAAAATTTACACCTGATTGTAACTGTTGATTTGTAATTTAAAATCAATTGTTGATCAATCAACGATATTACAGATGATTAAGAAAAGGAAACAATTAATGTCACTCAATTCTTGGTTAGTTAATTGTGTAGGCGTGATAACTAAATTGTAAGTTTTATGAAAATCCGATGATGAAAACTGTTAATTGTTGTTCAGTTGATTGTGATTAAATTTTATTATCGTGATGACAATTTTCAAGGATAAATTATTACCAATTGTTTTAAATCATATTAATGAATGAAAAAAAGGGAAACTTGATTAACAACAATTAAACCATTGATAATTTTTTCACAGAAAGTAAATATAATTAAGTTGGTGACTTTTTCTGTTTATTTGGACAACAACAATCAGTGAGATTTAATTTAGCAATTAAGGTTAACCTTAACCGAGAAAATTAAATTTCCAAGCCGATCCCTTAATCTAATTTAACTCTCTCTCTCTCTCTCTCTCTCTCTCTTTAATCATTAATTGTCTTCACTTTTACTCATCATTGTAATTAACTGTTAACATGCAAACAATTTGATTCCTTGTTTGATTGCTAGTTGATTAATCAAATTGTATTTACACGAAATCCTTTCGTGATTAACTTTCTCCTCTCATGTTGGCACCATCATTGTTTGATTATCTTAATTATCACAATCAAACCTTAAAATTTTTACTTTTACTTGTTAATTAACTAGAAAATGTAAACTTAATTAGCGTTTCAATTTTTTTTTGGTTAAGGTAAATTGTTCAAGTGTCTTGACCTTTAATTTGAGTTATCAAAGTTAATTTGTTTTTCCTTGTCACTTGTAATTCAATTTTTCATAGATAATCATTGTAAATGATTAACCAACAATTAGCGTGAACATGATAATCATCACAAGGTAAATTGTTTATTAAGTATTTGGTTAGTTAATGATTATAAATGAACATGAATTAAAGTGCAATTTGCAAATTAATACTTTTTATTTGATCAGTTTTGTTTTTTTAGTTGCTTCTTGTGTTAAGTTAATATTATGATCATTTTAATTGTTTAACAATAATAATTTAACAGTAACAACAATTTAGGACAATAACGATGATGAAAATAAACCATAATGATGAGTATTGACTTTAGACTACATTTTCTTTAGTCAAATTAAATTCAGGTTTTAATTGTTTTACCTTGAAATTCAAAGAAAAGCATCAAAATCTTTTGATAAAACGGTTACTCGTCTACCTGTCCAATCGGTTGCATTACATTTCCATGAGGATATTGCACATTTACCTGAGTGACATCGGAATAGTCCAAAGACACAAGGGTCAATTGAACAGTGTTTTTCGTCTGACTGGTCAACACAATCAAACCTTTGATCACAACGAGATTTAATTGGAATACATCGTAGCCCATCAGTACATTTAAATTCGTGGTCAGCACAGATCAATTTGTTTTCTTGATAAGGTTGATTGTTGACTTGATGGTTCTTATTGTTACTGTTGGTATAAGAGTTGAGATTAGATTCATTTGGATCAACTAGATGAAGAGGTTCACGAGTTAATGAGACCAAAGGGTCACTATGGTCAGAGGGCATCAGATAATGTGGAGTGTCCATTTTCTTTGGACTTGTTCTCTGTTCTAATGATCCATAGGGTTCGTATGATCGATCTGAGCTCGATGATATTGAAGAAAAGGGTGAATATGAATTGGCTTTAAATTGATTTTCTGGCCGAAAAAACCAATCTGATCTTCGCTTCGTTTCACCGATGGTGTTTTCTCGTGGCGTTGAATTGGTCTCTTTCGATGGATCTTTGGCCATTTCTTTTGGACATCGACTTTCATCATCGCCTCGAGGACAATTGGTTTTACCTAAACGTTGAAAAAAAAATCAAAAGGAACAAAACAAAATGAGAGATTAATCAAATGTAGATAAACAATTAAGTTCCATGGATGAACAATCTTATGTTTGAATAGTTAGTCAATTAATCATTAACCTTGGGGTAAAATCAATGAATTAGAAACTCAATTGAATCAAAAGAATCAAAAGAATAATTGACCACTGGAAAATTATTAACTCTAATTCTTACATTTAATTGTGGAAAGAATTAATTCCACTTGAAAAAGGATTGATCAGATTCTTAATTGCGATACTATTTAGAGTGAAGGACATAAATAATCAATGGTAAATTGAAGCTAATTTAACAGAAAAGGGTTAATAATTTTTTTCTGTCTACTTGTTAAGTGTTAGTTTCTTAACAATAATCACGATTATTTTTACAATTAGACATTTATGGTTAAAGTAACAAGAATTGATTGTTAATAGAATCAAGAGAAGAGAAAAAAACAATCATTCGAAATATAGTTGATTAGAAAAGAATTTGAATCAACTTGTTGTTGGAGGTTAAATTGTGTTGCTTAAAAACATTTCATTTCGTATTGTTGTTAATTGTTAATTGATCGTTAATTTTTACAGTCTATTTTGATCTTGTTGCTTTTTTCCTCAACTGTTCACTTTAGATCAACACACAAATACAGTTTCATTAAGTGAACCATATTTTTCACCTTTTAGGGACTATCATCAAATGGCATCTGACCTTGTTTATTGATGATGGTGATTGGTGATGGTGGAAATGGTTAGATTTTGTTAATTACCTCGTTTCCTGTTCCCTTGGAAGTAGTAATAATTCTAGATAAGAATTCATAATGGAAATTAAACTGAACCTTTTCCGGTAGAAAGAAACAAAGAAATAATTTTCAATTCCAAAAGATAGAAAATGTTGTTTAAGGTCCGAGATTTTAATCTCATCTTAACCAAAAGAGATTAACATTTTCCATCCGGTTATAAATTCTGACGAACTAATGACGACCAATGGCCACAACTTTACTATCAATTATTTGGTTCACATTTTAAAGAAATAATATTTTAACCTTAAAGAATTAATTGTAATCAAAACATTGGAAGAAAATTAGATTACAATTGAAAAAATTAATTTAGAAAAAAATTCTATCAAATCAAAAGAGAATACGATCTGAGCGACATCTAGCGAATCGAAATTCAAATGGAACAAATTTTCGTTTTAATTTTGTTTTTCTTTCTTTGTAAACAATAATTTGATTTATTGATTAATTGTTCTGTTTATTGGTTGTTAATTGTTATCTCTTGGGGGTTTTTCGTTTTAATTGTTGTTCTTTTACTGACTTACCGTCGCAAACTTGTCCAATTGGAATGCAAGGACCTTCTTCACACCGATAAGCGTCTTGAGAACAAGGAAGTCGCTCTATTCCTAAACAATGGTGAATCTCATCTGAATTATCTCCACAATCGTTAAATGAATCACAAGTCCATTTTCTCGGGATACATTTACCGTTGTTACACCTGAAAGCATCTCCACGACAAGAGTTTTCACACTCCAATTCATCTGAATTATCGATACAATCCTGTTGATTATCACAAACTCTCGCCATTGGTATACAGCGTCTTTGGTCAAGACAAGTGACCTCATCTTTATCACAAATCAATGTATCCCAAGCCGTTGAAGGCTCTGCAAACAAAAAAATTCAAGAAAATCGTTCAGAAGTAAAATTGTTACTCGCCATTGGTACTGTAATTAATTTCTTAGCAACTTGTTGCTTTTACTTACTTTTATCCAACAACGAAGACTCCGTTTGAATTGGTGATAAAATTACTACAAATAAACTCCAAAATGGTAACATGATGATATTAGTTGGATTAACTCAACAATTTATAATCTCAATCAACAATTACATTGGTTATACCATAAACTGTTACATTGTCTGATTAGAAATAAACTCAAATCGTTGTGGTTCTTGGAAATTATTGATTAGATGGTAAGGTCATATTGATAATATCTCAATCATCTCGTCAATTTATTCTCATAATAAATTAACCTCCTTCCTTAATTGTTACTCTATCATAAGATTAGATTGACTCCATCATCTGATTATGTTTTCTTTTATTTGTTAATAGCCCAACAATGGATCCATTGTAACTTCTAGTGACTTTTTTTATGGTATTTCCTAGTTACTTATGCGACTATAGCAACGATCAAAACAAAGTGATTAACTGAAGTTTCGAGATTAACTTCGGAAATGGATTAACCTTGAACTCTATCAACCTTGACTTTTACCATTGATGAAACAATTCAAGGTAATTAATTGCAAAAACAATACAGATTCTGAGATAATCTTTACTCTTTTGTCTCAACAATCAGTTTGTTACGAAATTTTCATATTCTTAAATTTTGATTATCATTAAGTTTCAATTCAGTATCAGGCTTACAATTAGTACAATTGATTCTGTTTTTAAAGAGTGTAAATTGTTTCAATTGATAAGATCATTTTACAAAATGTTGTCTTATTTTTGTTTATTAGTTATTTAGACAATTTAACAAAAAGAAATTACATTAACCAATTTAATTGACTCTCTACAAATACTACTAACTTCATGTTAATTTATCTCAGTTAATCATTTTGTATTCTAATGTTGACATCGACTAATTACAATTCTTGATCACTTTTTTTTTGCTTAAAGTGGGAAAAAAAACAATTCTAAACTAAAGCTAAACTTTTTTGTGAATAAATAATCAACTGAATTTGTCTAAGTCACCATGTTAGTTAAGTCAAATTTGATTGTTGATTTACTTTTTCATTTGATTTTCTGTCCAATGGTTTATGGTCCGTCTTCATTGTTTGCATCGAATGTTCAACCATTAGGAACATCAGATTCATTTCTAAACGATTATTACCTGGATTCTGGAGGTGATTCAAGTGCTAACGGTGCTCGTGATTCTTATGGTAACCAATTGTCCCAAGGATATCAAGGTTCGGGCTATCAGGCAGCCGATTCATCTGGAGGACGTTATTCATCTGGTAAAAAGGGACAACAATCACATTTATCATCTTCCAACCACAAACAATCTGATGGATCGTTGAAACACAGTGAAGGTTCAATCGAAGCGGAAAAAGATCGTGTTGTTAAACACCAATGGGATCGAGGTGGTGGATATGTTAAAGAATGGAATTGGGATAAAGGTGTTCACTATGAGAAAGAATCTGGTTCAGTGTCTGCTTCCGATTTAAAGCACAAAGAATCAGAGAAATCTCGTCAATCGGGTGAAAGGTCAAAAGGATCAGCTGGATGGCAAGAACATAAAAACAAAGATCATGAAAGACAGAAATCATCAAACGGCTGGGGAAAAGAGGGTTATCGTAACGAGGGCGCTAATAAATACGCTGATCGATATGGTTCCGATACTCAGGGTGGTTATAATAAAATCGGTTCCATCTCAGATGAACCATGGACACTGAAAGGTGAATATATGCCTCTTAAAGCTGCTGCTTCGGGTCAACCCTATGGATACGCTAAGGAACCTCCTGGTATTGTTAGGATACCAAGTCGACCTCACGGTTATCAACATCATCGTAGTAACAAAGGTTGGCCTGAGAAATCATATCGAAGGGACAAAAATGATTACAACAACAGTTTACGAGAATTAATTGAAAAGAAGTACATGCCGATTTATCGTAAATACAGTATGGCTGCGAAAAGAGAACGGGAAAGGTCTAAAGATCGTTCCAATAAGAAAAGTAAAGACGATGTACCTTATTACAATGATTTACGATTAGCTCTTTCGAAAGAGTTTCTCAAACCTCAAGGTCGCTGGAAATTAGGTCATCTCTTTGGTAATGGATTAGATTCATTCTCACCTTCATCTCGTTTCGTTTGGCATTGATACAGATTCCAACCAATTTCTTTAATCATGTGTAAAAATAGAAATTTTGATCAAAAAATCAACTCCAATTGAACCTTTGAGAAACACAGATAATTGTAGTTAATCAAAAAAAAACTCATCATAAAAATTAACGAAATCTTGAACTTAATCAACTCCATTAATCTCATCAGTTGATATCATGTTAATATCTCCATAAAACTTAATTTTTTAACTTCTCAACTTTGTAAATCAATGATTGATAAATTGTATCAATTCAATTCAATAATTAAGATGTTGTCAAAACATGGATTGAATTTGTTTCTCAAAAAATTTAAAACAATCAATAAATAAACACGACAATAAATAAGAACCTTATCCAGCCCCATTTCCATTATCATAGTTAATTGTGTAGAAAATTCATCTCCCAAAAAAAATCAGTTAATCATCTGATATTAGAATAATAATTTCTGGTTAATCAGTAAAAAAAATTTTCTTCTCAATTTGAAACGCGCTTCTTTTTGAAAGTGTAGCTTAGTAATGGAAACATGAATTAAACTTCCGTTTCCTATGATAAGATTTTGAGTGGAAATTGTTAACCACGGGTTTGCTTTACTATTTTGTTTAATTGTGAATTAGTTAAACTAATTAATCTAATAATTCATCATGGGTCGTATGCACGCACCAGGGTAAGTAGATGTGTTTGTAAAGGTATCGATCCATCAGGTCAATTTAGTGTCAAAATTATTGTTTCCAGCATTTGTTTTGGTGACTGTTTTCTATGTGTTCTTTTGATGGAAAAACTAATTGATTTCATTTACTGATGGTTCTAATATCTTTTTTTTGTAATTGTTTCCGTTAATTGTTTGAAGATCACTTTTTAATTTGGTTTCGTTTACTTTTTCTACAGAAAGGGTATTTCCCAATCAGCTTTACCATACCGGCGAAGTGTTCCTTCGGTAAGTTGATTTGTTTTATTGCCACTGAATTTGTGGTTAGTTTTTAACTAATTTCCTTTTTAATTTCTTTTTTCTTTGTTTCTCTTTTAGTGGTTTAAACTAACCCCTGATAAAGTGATTGATCAAATCTGTAAACTCGCCAAGAAAGGTCTTTTACCATCACAAATTGGTGTTATTCTCAGAGATTGGGATGGTGTTGCTCAAGTTAAATGGGTAACTGGTAACAAGATTTTGAGAATCTTGAAAGCCAAAGGATTGGCTCCACAATTACCTGAGGATTTGTACCATCTTATCAAGAAAGCTGTCGCTATCAGAAAACATTTAGAACGAAACCGAAAAGACAAGGATGGTAAATTCCGATTGATTTTGGTTGAAAGTAGAATTCACAGATTAGCTCGTTATTACAAGACTAAAAGAGTATTGCCCCCAACCTGGCGATACGAATCATCAACTGCTTCTGCTTTGGTCGCTTAAATTAATGTTAAAATACGAGGAAATTTGATTAAAAGTATTTCCATTTACTAAGCATCGCAAATCTAATCCATTAATCGCGTTGTTAAACCAACAACATTCACCCCTTAAGGAATTGTCTCTCTAACAATCGGATATCAATGAAAATTTCACATTTCTCAGCTGAAATTTGACAAAATAATTAATCTTTAATAAGCTCTTACATATTTATAATCAATTGTTGTACAATTTTGAGCTTCCAACAAAAACAAAATAAGTATAACACAAGCAGAAAGTAAAATTGTTCTCGGTGAACAGTGTGTCATGAATCTCGTTAAGATGGAAATTTATCCTTGATAATAGAATATAATTTACAATCAACACAAAGAAAAATATTTAATAACCTAATCTGTGAGAGATAATTAAATACTAGGTTTCCCATAAAGTTCTTTAGCTCTTTTTAGGAAACAATTAACAGTTTGATGGACTAATTGATCAAAAACAGTATGAGCCACCTTAGAATAGAAGACATTTCTAAATTCGAAATCAATGAAAAAATCAAGTGTACAAGATCGTTGATTACCAGGTTTACCATCACTAAATTTCCATTCAGTGATTAAGTGTTTAAATAAACGCCCATCGTAACATCGAGCCCGCACCAAATGAGGTCGATTCAGGTCAACATGTGAAGTATATTTTTCCACAATCATAGGTGGAAATCCAATGACTAAATCAGCTTTAACTAAATTAGTCTCTCGATGGGTAACAATTGATTTAGTACAAGCAGGTAAAAATAAATGATAATCTTCAACACGAGAGACGATGTCAAACAATTGCTCCTTAGAATAACCTAACAAACGTTTCTCTCGATAGGTTTTTCTGGATGAGGAACAAAATCGATGGCAGCATATTAACGGAGAGACAATTTTCACACCATATCGATTAATTATAATCATTTGGAAGAATAAATAAATCACAGAAAGAAAAAGAAAACTTAACAATTAAAATTAACTAAAATCTAAAAGAAAACAACAAATGTCACCTTCCATTCATTGGAAGGCTTAACTTTTTTTTTCTTCTAAAGGGAAAGTATAATAATTACGAGCTCGAAATTCGGGTAAAGGGTTTAGATTGATTTCTTTTTTTTCTTGATTCTTTACAATTAAACTTCTCATCGTATTTTGGATCAATTTTTCCATTGATTGTTTTTGGAATTTTGGTAATTGTGTTGGGATAGAATAATTCTATTAGAATTAGAACCGATGTGAAGAGAAAACAATGTTGGTGTTTTTTAGTTACTATTGTTTATTTTTCGGACATTGGATTTTTCTTTACTTTTAAACTAAAGGTTTATCGATTAACATATTCCAAATAAAATTTCGAATAACTGAAACGAAGGTGTTACATTAGGTTAGGTTGAACACTCGAGAGAGAGAATAAGAAGAAAAATTTTCACCAGAAAGGTTCAGGAATGAAAGAATCGCTTTCAGGTCGACGTCCCCAGAAATCTTTCATTTTCCTTTCACCTTCAAGAACTTGACGGATCCTTTCAACTCGAACTCGCCGGTGTCTTAAAATGGCTTTGGTGGCATTTTTACACTCGAAAAAATCTGTTCGAAAAGGTTCACAAGGAGCAAAACCTCTGGTTCGACCATAAGCTTCCATACATTCATTGTAATTGAGATAAAATTCATTACACAATTCAGACCGACCAAGTTTCGTACCAACAGTACGATATGTAACAGTTTCAGGCTTAGAAATCCAATCAGCGACTGGCATTTGAAACAGATCGTACCTCATGATTAATTGAAAAGATAAAGATAATCACCAAAATAAATAGTAAACAATTAAATATAATCAAAAATCTCAAAACCAAAATTGAATAGAAACCAAAAAAACATAAACAAAGTCACTATAAAAACGAATCGATTCCAAATCGATTTTTCTTAGAAAAAATAATCGATTTCGAAATTTAATTTTCTCGATAAATTTTTCAACAATTAAACAACAGCAATTAAATTAATCCTTTTCTGATCCATCACTAGTTTAGTGATATGATCAATTCCTCCGAACGTGTTTATAAATATGTGTTCATCTTTGACAATAAAACTCTTTGAACTTTAATCACTTTTTCGGCAAATTAGCTGATCACATTTACCGACCATAACCAAGGCCTCCGATTCCCGCTCCATAGCCGAGACCCGCTCCAGCAAATTTACCGAACCCACCGCCGAATCCATGGCCCCTGGAAACATGACGAGAACATGATTAAGTTAATTGGGATCAAGAATAATTGTTAATTACTCACCAGAAAGGGATACATGGATGGACGATTACAATTTTCTCCTTGATTTTTGATCCTTCCAGAAAATCATCAAAGATAATCAAAGTAATTAACAGGGTGGTGATTAAATCGATGAGTTTAACATTTAACTTCATCTTGAACAATTTAATTAATCCGTTAATCTCATAAGTTGATGGTGGTGGTGGTAGTTTATGTTTAATTGTTCACAAGGAAAACATTAATTTGATTAACTGTTAAAACTTCAACTTTTTTTAATCAATAACTTTGAATATTATTCAACTAAATGATTTAATTTATTGTTCACCAGGACAATTTATATAATCTGAGAAAATTAAGAAAGTGAGTAGGAAGTGATTAGTTAATTGTTAACTAGATTATGAATTATTATTGAACCAGTGAAAACTTTTTCCATTCAATTATTATTTAATTGTTGATAATCAATGTTTATTTTCATCTACATCGGATCACTGATCAACCCTTGAAGATTAACAAAGAGTTAATTAAAATGAATCAATTAATAATTTGATGCTCATTTGAACAATTTAAATAACAAAATTACAATTTAATTACAATTAATTGTATTCAAATTTCAACAACAATGAGAGTCAATTATTAATCATTAACATTTAACAACAATTAAGCCCAATGATAACCCCGGAATTGGATTAATTGATATAATAACATTATTTCAATTCAGTCCCAATTTAATTGACCAAATTGATTCAACAATCAAGTGAATTAAATTTCAATTACACTCGATTCAAATTGATTTGAATCAAAAAAATTTTGAAAGGTCAAGAATAAAACAGAAATCATAACATTGAGGTCATTTGATTTACTAAACAATTTACCCTCTTAAATGTAATAAACAAATTCCAATGGAAATCTAATTGTAACAATTATCAATTGTCACAAAGAAAAATTTAATTACAACAATTAACGAACCGGTTTTTCAATTGTTGCGCCGTTTCAAATTCTTGGCGCTCAAATTTTGGGTTCAGCTCTTTGTTTTGATTGAAATGTTTTCCTAATCAACTGCAAATTAATTTACTCTGTTTTTGGTTAATTGTATTTATTTTACTTAATTAAGTTAATCAGCAAGTCAGTTTTCCACTTGGAAACAATTAAAATTGTGATTAAAGCTTATCGGTTACAATTTGCCTCAGTTAATTGTCAATGACTCTTTTTTGTTACCTATCAACATTTTCACCTGAGTGTTAAATTCAATTCAATTTTCTATGTGATTTAAATTGTTCCAATTTAATGTGAATTAGACTGATTGTTATTCATTGATTAAGGTAACAATTTAATTAATTGTTTGTGTGTTTGTAAACAGTCAACGGTCCCTTGTCTTTATCTCTAAGGAGAGGGAATCTGTTTGGCTCCATATGATTGAGCCTTCTAACTGTTTACCTCTCGATCTCTATGTTGTTTAATTTGTTCCTCTTTTGTTTATCTTTGATTAATTGATTAATTTTCTTTTATTCTTTTTTCCCTTTGTTCTTCCATCTTTTTCTTCTATTTTTTTTATACATGTGGATACTCAGTTGAGTTTATATCTAACCTTTCACATCGAGTTTATTCGTGGGTGTTTTCGTCTTGGTTCACAATGGCTGAATATAATATCCATCATAGTGTAAGGAAATTGATGCAACTTCTTGATGTCCGAAGTGATCGTGGGGATATGGAAGCTGCTATTGCTGAGAGACTGGTTGAGAGTAAAAATCTTCAAGTTAATCGTAAATCATCAACATCAGCTAAATTTGTTAAGAAATTGTGTAGCACAAGTAAAGGAGATTTCAAGGAAAAATATGAGGAACTGAAAGCAGCCAATATAATTGAAGTAGATCCATTGGTTCAGTTATTAGCTCGAATTTCTGAATCTGAAGATGTTAAAAATTTTATTAAATTTCAAAAGATTTTGAAAGAAAAGACTCGATCCTCATCTGTTGGACAGAAAAGTGACCTGCCCGTCGAGAAAAGGCCTGAAACTTCAGCTTCCGTTGAATCTGTGGTACGTCCTGTTAGCAAAAGAGAATCAATTTCAACAAAATCAGATAAAAAGAGCGACTTCTCATTTCTTACCAATGATTTTTCACCTTTTGATTGGCCTGCCGATGTTGTGGTTCCTCCATTGTCCAGTATGGCCATAACTGACCAACAGAAAGCTCTACTTGAAGATTTACTTTATGTTCTTGTTGTAAGAATAATATTTCATTTCCATTGCTTAGGCTCTAGATTTATATCTTTTCTCATCTAATTTTTTTCTCTCTTTTCTCTAGGGTATCGAGGGCAGATATATCCGTCGCTCTGCTGTTTCTGATAAAAAATTTCGCCTGATTGTCGACGAAGGAGCCGATAAATTGCTCAAGACGATGGTTGAAAGGATCATCATCATATGTCCACTTTACTCTGGTGTCATATTTTTTATTGAACATCATGATTTCGGTCTTGTTAATCAAGCTTTAATTGCTTTCATGAGAGAAGCTGTTCACGATTATTTCATCCTTATCACTCAATTGGAACACGATTATCACCAGGGTTGTTTAACTCTTCAGAAAATGTATTATTATCTTCACAATGTTCACTCTGATTTTGAGATTCTCAAACAAGTTAGCTACAAAATAAGACAGGTAAATGTACTAGATAATCAATCTCTCCCATCTCATTTAAAATCTTTGCTTTTTCTTACATATTCTCATCTCTGTTTATCTTTCTCATTCAGGGTAAATGTATCGGAGGAGCTGTACTGAGTATCCTTCACGAGAAAACTGTCAGCCATACTGGAAACTCTCGTGCTTCCAAATTTTGTATGAAAATGATATCGACTGCATGTGAACCTTATTTTAATATATTGGAAAGATGGATCTCAGAAGGTGTTATTTGTGATGAGTACAAAGAGTTTTTCATTGAAGACACAGAAGCCGATACCAAAGGTGAAGATCGTCCCCCAGGATCTAATGACGATTCATATTGGGAGAGTAGATATGAGGTAGTTTCCAATCGAATGCCAATATTTTTAACTCGATTTGCCGATAAGATTATGAAAACTGGAAAATACTTAACCGTAATCAGGGAATGTGGTAAAGAAATTGGTGAATCTCCCGAATGTGAACCTCTTCGATACACAATAGAAGACCGTGTTTACGCTGAACGTATTGATACTGCTTATAATTATGCGAGTAAAAGTTTACTTCGTATGTTAATGAATGAATCAAATTTAATTGCTCATTTGAACTCAGTTAAACACTATTTCTTCATGGATAAAGGTGATTTTCTGGTTCTATTCATGGACATGGCTGCCAATGAGCTTAAAAAAGATATTGATGATATTGTACCAACAAGACTCGAATCTCTCCTCGAATTAGCTGTTCGAACAAGCGTGATGAGCACTGATCCACATGCAGATTTTCTTGGAATTGAACTAATCAATGATTCAGTTTTATTCCAATTGTCACAAATTCTAAGCCATGGATCAACAGGCTTCCTTGATATCGATGATTCTCAAAGTGAAACATCAGCCAGTATAAAAGGTTACGAAGCATTGGCCTTTAAATACAAAGTTGAATGGCCATTGTCCCTTGTCCTTAACCAACGTAACATTGCTTGTTATCAAATGTTATTTAGACATTTATTTTATTGTAAATGGGTTGAAAGGCAACTTGGTATCACCTGGAAGGATAACAAAATATCAAAACGATTCTCACTTAAAACAATGAAATCTATGCACTTGCCTTTGGGTTAAGACAGAAAATGCTTAATTTTGTTCAAAATCTTGAATACTACATGATGGTTGAAGTAATTGAACCCAATTTCCACACTTTCCTGCAAAAGGTCAATACCAAAGTAACCAGTGTCGATGATATGATTAATGAACATACAATCTTCATGGAAGGCTGTCTTCAAGATTGTATGTTAACACAGAAAGTTGCCTTACAATTAATGGTTAAATTACTCAACCTTTGTATGGATTTTGCTTCATTTATGCATGTAAGTAATCAAGGAAAACTAATCGAGTGAAAATCTCCTTCCATTACATATGATATATTTATACCTCTCCTTGTTTATCATTCATCTTCTCTTTCCGCACTATTTTATAATCAATCAAAAGTTAATCATTTAAATACTAAATGTTTTATTTATTTTTCTCTTCAGACTAATCATCAACTATCAGCTCAATTTGAACTTGAAGGTGCTAGTGAGCAAATCCGGAAAGCATATGAATTCAAAGCAATCAAAGAGGATGAGGAACCAAGTGAAGTTTTACCAAGTTTCGAGCAGCGGATTAACCAATTGCACGCTGAATTTAATGACAATATACAACAATTTCTTAATGAAATTATAAGTCAACAAAAAGATCATTATACTGGGAAAATGCTTCAAATCCTCTCAAGGTAAAAATATATCACAATAGAATCATTATAATAAATGATTAACCTTTAATATTAATTATCTTTTCAATTTTACTAATATTATTTTCTTTCCTTTTTATCCATAGACTTGATTTTAATGAATATTATGGAAAACTGGCCAATGGAAACTCTTGTCCACAACAAGATTCTTGTCCAGACCAATAGCATTTACTGTAGTTAATTTAATTAACCATCTACTTTAATTATAACCACTTATAAGATTAAATCACATTGTAAATAAGTTATTTGAGTTAACTTTTTTCTTTATACTCTTTACAAACAATGGCAATCCCATCACGTTATTGTTAATATTTATACATATAAGTTTAGATTTAATCAGATTGTAGATAAAAAAATACATAACAATTGAAGTTAATTTAGTTAATAAGATGCTACACCATTACTATTGTATACACTGAGCTGTCGAGAGATTTAATTGTCTTGGATGGATTATTTTTACTCTTTTTCACTGGAATTATAATTTAAATTGTTTCCTTCCAACAACAAACCAAATTGACCAACATTAAAGTTGAACTTGGAGACAAGATGAAGAGAGAGAGAGCAAGAAGAAGATCAGGTCAAGTTTGGACTGGACTTTTGGTGATGAAAATTATATTGCTCATTACATGGAATCCAAGCAGCGAAATTATCATCGTATCATCATGTTTAATTTGATGTCCCATCGCTTAATCAGAATCAAGTTAAGGATAAAAAAGAGGAGATAAAGTGAGAGAGAAACAAAAACATGAAGGAAAACAAGAACAAGATCAACAACCTTATATTCATATTCAGTTACTTGTTTTTTTTTGTTTCTATCGTAAAATAGGAAAAAAAAGGTGGAAAAAAAAAGAATCCAAAATGCTGACGATTTGTTGTTAAGAGTTAATGATAAAGGAGAAATGGCGATGGATTCTGTTGGCTCTGAATTATGTTCATCTGGATGAAGATGGAGAAAGATCAAGTTTAATAGAAGATGATGAGATGAGGTAGTACCTCTTTGCTCCCTTAAAGCCTACAAATGGAAAAGAAAAAGAAAAAGAATCAAATTAAATGTAAAAAACTGCGAGAAACAAAAAAGAGATTAAGATAAAGGTTAATCATTAGAAAGCCTTACGATCAATAATGATGCTCAGGGTGTAGGTTGACGATGAGAGATGTGAATATTATCATCTTCATCTTAATTATCTTCATCTCTTTATTCAATTCTAAATGTAACTCAGCCCAAGGTCTGGTTGTTGTGGTTACTTTGCCTGCCCTCAGTTGACCCTCACGGCTCAATAACATTAGCATCTTCATCTTCATCTTCATCTTCATCTTCATCTTCATCTTCATCTTCATCTTCATCATCATCATCTGATTTCGGTCGATTCCTGTTTAGTTAATACCGTTGATGATCAGGATTTCAATTGATTTTTATGAACTTAATCAGCTTGAAAACTTGAAATATTGTTCATGATACATGATAAAAACAATCAATGATGAGGATATACCAATGTTGATGGACAATAAATTACTAATACAATTGATTAACAATAATCATCTCATTTCCTAACAATGAGTTTGATTTTTTTTTCTCATTTCCTTACCTATCATTTAATAATTATACAATCAAACAACAATTAAAATGTATCAGATCAGATCCCCTTTCTTAAAGTCAATATTATTTAGTAATTAATTGTTATTATTTTAACATTTCAATCCATCATTTAATTGTTAAACCATTGATCAGAATTTAAAATATCATTAATATTATATTGTTAACTTGTTTTAATCACTTGAAACAATTAACAAATGATTGTTATGTAATATGAAAGGTGCTCAATCAATTGTTGATTTTAATTGTCTGTCCACACCCTTGGGCTATTGTTATTTAGTTAATCAACAATTTAAACACAACTAAAAAAAAAGGTTTGCCATAAACTTGTCAATTAAATTATATCCTGATGGTGATGATTAAAATGATAACAATCAAGATAATTAGTTAGGGTCAAGTTTAGATTATCTTGAAAAGGTCAAGTAACAAAACAGTTAACTATTAATAGTAACAATACAATGTAATCAACTAATTGTTAAGAATTTAATTCTTCTCATCTTATTCAAGGTTACTCGGTCGATCTAATTGTTAACCGTTATTGTTAACAATCAATTTTAATCATTTCCTCATTCATGATATCTATTAGATAACAATTACCTCTTGACAATTAAATATCACATTGTGAATATTAAATAACCATCTCATCAACTGAATTAAATCTAATTGTAAATGGTTTTCCATCCTTGCAAATTGAATTAATAATCAAATCAAGTTGAAGTAAAAACTTTTTCCATTAATCATTAATGATTTATTTTAATTCTAATTGTCATGAAAATTTTTCTTGTGAGGTGTTTAAATGATTAAGATAATTAAACTAGATCTAATCATTATAATAATATATATATATATTGATGATATTAATTGATTGCCTGGAGGTTAGTAATTAAAATTGATTTTTCTCCTCCTTTGGATTGTGTTTATAAAATTGAATCAAATTAATTTTGGCTATTTGATTGGCTATTAATTGCTTTGAGTCGTTAATTGTGATTAAATTTAATTGAACAAGGTGTTACCTCTTTAACTATTGACAGTGATTAATTGTTTTTAATCATCATTGTCAAGGTAATTTGCTGTTCATTGTTTCATCTTGATCATAATCAACAATTTAATGATCATCTTTATGTGTATCATTATAAATGTTAATTGAAGTGATTAACTAATAAAGTTTCAAATCAACAAACCTTAATTGTTGTGTTCACATTGAAAAACAAAAATTAATAATAAGCTTCAACAATAAACTAGCAACTAATTAATTCAGTTCTTTAATTATTTCAAAGTGATTATTTTAAAACTTTGTTTCAATTTACTTTGTTGATTTACTTGTTGATTTAATTACAAGTCAAAGAGACGATTAAGAATTCAATTAATCAACAACGATTGTAACAATCATGTATTATTAATCAAAAAATCAATTCAATGGATAATAATTGATTATAAATAAACGTTACAATTAGTTAATCATTGTGATTGATTATTGATTAGTGACGATTTATAATTTAATCAAGCAAACTATTTATAGGGATTATGATTAAATTAGTTTGAAAGGTGTTGGAAAAAAAATCAGATTAGTCCATTAAAAGATAATCATATAATATTAAGCAATTTAATCCTAATTGTAGACTTAAATTGTGATGATTAAATGATACCGATTAGTTGTTGACATAAATCAATTGATATAATCATATAATTGGGTCAGTTAAGGTCCAATCCTGGTTCTGGGTTTATTTATACAATCAAGACAGTTGATCAACAAAATAACCTACAGACAGAGCAATCAATTTACAATCAATTTGCAATCATGCAATTGCAATTAGTTATTAATATTTGCAATACATGAGCATACAAATTGTTACATGAAATGATTAAACTAAATTACAATTTGTCATAATTTCTGTGTGAAGTTCAGGTTAATTAGACTTCACTTTTTAACAAGATGATTGCCATCGATTGACCAATATTGATCTTGATCTTGAAAAAACGATTTAATAATAAGATCAGGTCAACTCAATCGCTCACGGAGAGAGGGTCAGTTTGAATTATAGCCAAATAAAGGAATTGAATAACTATCTGAATTAAGGATAAAGATGACGGAGGATAAAGAGAGAGAGAGAGAAATAGATTTATGAAAGATAAAGGTAAGATCAACAACCTTAATACATATTCAGTTAGTCGTAATAAGGAAAAAACTGATGAAGATTATTGATGAAGATGAGAAAGATGCTGTTGGCCCTGATTACGGTATCCGGATAAGATGAGGATGAGGATGATGATTAAAAGATGATAGATGTAACCTCTTTGCTTCCCTAAAGCCTAATGAAGAAAAAAAGAGAGAGAAATTGAAATAAATGAGGAAAAAAAATTTTGAGATTAAGATAAAGTTTTATAGTGATGGTCCAATAGTGATGCTCGGGTGTAGGTTGACAAGAGATGAATATAATATCATCCTCATCTTCATCATCTTCATCTCTTTTGATTCTATTTAATAACTCAGCCCAAGGTCTGGTTTTGTGGTTACTTAACTAAAGCCTGCCCTCAGTTGACCCTCACAGCTCAATAACATTATCTTGATGGGTCGATTCCTGTTTAATTTTTGGGATACCGTTGATCATCATCATCATCAGCATCAGGATTGTGAATTGATTGTGCTGTTAATCAGCTTGAAAACTTGAAAATTGAGTGCATACATACACATGCATATAACTCCCCCGGAGAAAGAAAGAAAGAAAGAAGAAGAAAAAAAGATGAGGGGAAGAAAATTAAGATCGACTGATGAAAAGCACTGGAGACTCGCTTGGCAACCTTTTCTCATTTAATCATCTCCATCCCAATGGAAACACCAAACGCATCCCAATGTATGTTTCTGTTATCGTTATGAGCCAAATCCCCTCCCTCTCATCCTCCTCCTCCTCTGATCTCAAACTCTCAACGTCCAGTTCCAACTTTTTCCTCCTCCTCCTTGTATTATAATCATAAGATTTTATCATCTTTCTCTCTCTCTCTCTCTCTCTCTCTCTCTGAGTTGCAATTTTCGGTTTACGTTCGTTGACCTTGATTATAAAAGTCTCAACATAATTTCCGGGAATCCAGTTGGGAGTCCACCGCTCACCGTAAAAGTGTCCACCAGGAATATTAAAAACCTTTGCTTATTTCTTGAAATCATTTAGTTATCACAAGTTAAGTGTAAACATCAACATCAACAAAAACATCGCCAGCAAGTAAGGATTTATACCTTTAGTATTTTGTGTTGACTATTAATTGTTGTTTGTAGTTGATTCTTATTATTATTAACATTGAAAAGATTCAGCAAACATCAATCACCATCTCCTTTTTAAAAGTAAAACCAAATTTGTGATTTAAATTATTTTTCTGTTTCTCTGTTTACCTTTTTGTAGGATGAAGTTTTTTATTATTATTGCTTTGGTCATTGTATCGACCTCTGGACAGATGATTCGACCTGCATCACTTCCAGGTAAGTTTTTCTTTCGTTATTATCGTTTGATTTTCAATTAAATTGAAATGAAAACGATTCTTTTAACATTCGATCAACGCTAAACCGCATCTCCTAATCACTTCACCTTTTGTCCATCTTCAGGTCTCATCTCAATTGTCCGTTTCCAAAACACTGCCTGTAATGGTGAAAACGGAGACTCAGGTACCTGTTTAGCCGAACAGGAATGTGCTCGACGAGCTGGAACTAACATTGGCCCTTGTGCCAACAACTTCGGTGCCTGTTGTTCATTCAAAGTGAGAAAAACTAATTTTCCTTAATACTTTTTCAATTGTTAACAATTAACATTAGTAAATGATGATTTTGGATGATTGACTCAATTTAGAACGAAGTAAATTTAACTTTACTCATTCGTCTTTACCATTCATCACTTTGTTAGTGTCTCTTATTAATATTTGAATTTCATATTTTAAATTTTAAATATTCTCATGAAAACCAATTTAATTTCCAATATTATTTGTAACTTTGAATTTCCAACAGTTCACTTGCGGTGGAACAACAAGTCAAAATGAGACCACTTTCGTTAATCCATCTTACCCACGAGGTGAAAATGGAACCGATACCTGTCAAGTTACCATTGAGAAACAAGCTAAAGTTTGCCAATTGCGTCTTGACTTCGAAGAGTTCACTCTCGCTCAACCCGATGAAAATGGTCTTTGTACAACCGATTCATTCATGGTTCGAACCACCGTTGGAGAACGTCTTCCAATCCTTTGTGGTGAAAACGCCGGTCAACACAGTGAGTATCTTTTTTTTCGAATTTGGAGAGAGAGAGAGAGAGAGAACGAGAAAAAGTAATAGAAAATTGTAAATGATGATCAACTAATAATTTCTCTTCTTTTCCAATTCAATCGTTCAGTCTACATCGACATGGGACGAGGAAGTGCCAACCCAGTTGTCCTTTCAGTTGTTTCCAACGGAGATCGAGTTACAAGAAAGTGGAAGGTTAAGATTAACATGATCCCTTGTAACAACCTTGACATGGGTAAGTAAAAGAATCAAGTGATTAGTTAATCAACTTCTAAATCAAGATTAAGAGGAAAGATTAACCAGTAAAAGAAAGAAAGAAAAGAAAAAAACCAGGAAACTCGATTTTCTTTAAACTTCTTTCTACTTGTTAACTTCTTCTCTTGTTTATTTGATATTCTAAACGTGACCTTTTATCTGATGCCCTTAAATTGACCCTCAAATTAATTCTTACCTGTTTTTCTTCCTTCTCCCTCATCATCATCATCTTAATCTTAACCAATTGGTATTTACGACCACAGCCCCATCAGGATGTATGCAATACTACCGAAGCCCATCAGCCATCATCAAGAGTTTCAACTATGGCCCAAGGGTGAGTCTCAAGTTAATTGCAATTAACTTAACAAAAAAGTTTCTTTTCTTTCCTTTAACAATCAACTAATCATCGGCTTAACTTTTCTCTGCTAATTTAGATTGAAAGCCGATCACGATATCTTTCAAATCTTAGATATACTGCTTGTGTTCGAGTCGAAGAAAATTTCTGTGCCATCAAATGGGAAACCGAATTACCTAATTCATTCAGTTTCGGTGCTCCATTCGAAGGTAAGTTGGAATAATTGATCGGAAATCGAAAGAAAAACAAAACAATATTAATTCTATTTTTGTGTTTTGTCATCTTTTCATCAACAGAACTTAGTCTTGGAAACCAAACTCGTCTTGGTAAGTTAATCGATTCTCATTTTTGATCCTCGATAGAAAAGTCAAAAATTATCGAGAAAATTTTACTAATCTTAAAATGTATTCTCGTCGTTTTTACCGTTACTTTAGGTGGTGCTACTGGTGGACTTTGTTCACAAGATGATTTCGTAGGAATCGACCAAGGATCAGTTGACGGAACTGGACCTGGTGATGATCGTTTCTGTGGTAACCGACTTCTAGAAATGAACTCAGTCATTTCCCGATCTAAACCTTTCATGCTCAAGGTCCGATCTAATCACGATCAAACCCTTAACGCTGCCAACTCACAACAAGGTTTCTCACTTCGATATGTTCAACTTCCTTGTGTCATCTAATTTAAATTATTTAAAATCACTAATTTAGAATCATGAGAAACAATCAAACTTTATCAACAAAAAAAAGAAAATAGCAAAAAAAAAATCAATAATTTATTAAGAAAACAATTAACAGTCAACAGTTGATTAACAATCAAAATCTCTCTAAACACTTAAACTTTAAACGCCGTCGATCAACTTAATTTTCAACAATCAACGAACACACAAAACTTGATTACAATCAAATTATGGTTTCGCTCTCAACTGATTAATATATTTATTATTTAATTACGATCAATATAAGGATAAATCCACCCAGACAATCAACAACATTTGGATAACAATTAGCAAATGGATTGAACATATTCAAGAAAAAAACGTCAACAAGAAACAAACCCAACGAAAAACACCAACAATTAACTTAATTTAATTTATCTAAATTATAATAACTTATATTATTTAATTACATTTTCTATTGACTAATTGAAACAAATCAAATCCCAATGACTATTCATTTATTTCATGATCGTGTCACAATTATCAAAGGACAATGAAAGACTTTCAACAAAAGTCAATCAAAATTAACAACGATTCTTAATCGTCAGCAATTGATTTTAAATCCATCGCAAAATTAATTGCTAAACTAGTGAATCCAATTAAATTGTAACAAACTAATCAACATTAAGCGTTCGATGTATACTTCAATTCAATTGATTAACCAACGACTGATAGTTAATACAAAACACCATAATGACCATAATGGTTAACTGTCCAGTTAAACTACATAATAATTTCTTAATTGTTGTAATTAACAGAGGATCAATTGTGAGTCGGCTCGATTGTTAAATCGTTAGTAAATACTAAACGAAGCGATATTTTCCCTGCCGCCATCTAATGGTTTAAAATTTTCTTAAATCAGGTAACAATTAGATTTAATTAGTAAATTGTTTTGATTGAAATATCAACTACAAGAGTCGAAGGTTGAAAATCGGTGACCAGAAAAAGTCATATTGGTTGAATCGATTGAGAAATTTGAACATTTAGATGAAATCGAAGTAAAAATTGAAACGATGAAAAAAGAGACGAGAAATTAAATTAATGAAAAGTGTTTATTTATAGTGAATGAGGAAATCAAAGTTGTTTGCAATTAAAAACCTCGAAAAAATCAATTTGTGCTTGTTGATAATTGGGAGGGAAAATTAAATCGCTTTCACTTAAAAGTACTTTGGTCATGGTGATTGAGTTTTATTCCGATTTCTCCGAAAAACTTTAGCGACAAAACTTGTTGAGTCCAAAGCCTTCGCTTTCCGATCGGCATTTTGTCTTGTGTCAACTCGATTATTCAATCGTTAGTATCATTTATGGATTTGAGACAATTTTCAACGTTCAACTAGATCTTGGGTCGTTTATTATCGTAATTGTATTATAAATATTGTCGAGTTTGAAATCAATTGAAACATGAACTTACAATAAGCAACTTTTTCAAGATTCTGATTGTGATTGATTTATACAAAGATCATGAAATATTAACGTCGACGACTCGGTGGGCGATTTTGTGGAAAGGCGCCATTTCCTGTGCACGCAACTGTGGAAATCGTTTCAATGATTCTCATGTCCCATGAATACATTGATCGAGTACGATTTCCAATATCAATCTGGTTGTGAGAATTCATTGAGCTAAAATTGGATTATCAATTAGCAGTGAATGAAACTCGACTCATGATATTAAAAGATATATAACCCGAGGGTAATTATCACAGAGAAATTTATGTCTCGAATATTTTTGTGAACATTTTTCTCATCTTTTTGTTTTCTTCCTAATTCCCTTCACTTTCATTCTTACATTGTTTTCATCTTCATTCACTACAAATTGTGTCGCTACAATTTTAAATTGAAAGAATCAGTTTTTGTACATTTACTTACATCGACAGAAAGAGAGAAAGTTGTTTGATTGTGAATTTGATTCTTGTCGCAACTTAATTTAAAATATTGTAATTAAAGGAATTGAGAGAAGGTGAACAATTAGTTAATCACGATTGATGAAGAAAAAACAAAAGTAAAGGAAATAGAAGAAAATTGAGAAATAAATAAAATTAGACAGAAAATGATCAAGTAAAATCAGAGAAATGAATAGGAGACAAGGGATGAAAAAAAGGAAATAAATTGTTATCATAGTTTCAACTCGTTGGCAATTTTAGATGCTATATTTTTGAAACCAATTGAGGTACCAGAAATGCGTTTAAATCGTACTCCATTTAGGGATAAACGAGGAAGTTTGCACACTTCAATCTCCCATTGAACTAATGAATCGGTGTTTGGGTCTCCATGAACGCAAAGTAGTAAAAATTTTTCTCTTTGCTCGTAATCACAATTGTTTTTATCTAAAACTTTTCTTATTTCGGCCATAATTTCAGTAGGATCTCTTGATGACGTTGTCTTCATACTCCAAGTGAAGCGTAGTGATCGTGGCTTTACCTGTTCATCGTTCATTGTCCTGTACAAAGGTAGGCAGAAAGGTAAGAATGAAAAAATGATGATGGAAGGATAGGTTTGAAGAAGTGATGATGAGGTGGTGAGAAAGAAAGAAAGAGAGAGAGAGAGAGAGAGAGATAAAAGGGAAAAGAGAGAAGATGGAATAGAAAGAAGATGATAAAGGGAAATGAGAGTATACAAAAAAGAGAAAAAAGAGAAAGAGACAGAAAAAAATAGTGAGAAAAAGATCAGTAGAAATATGAGGAAAAGAAAAACAGGAGAGAATAGAAAAGAGAGGGAGAGAACAAGTTGGAATGAAATTCACCGGCGAAAAAAGAGGAATTCAGTCATCACAGTTGCGGGCCATTTGTTGGGGATAAGGAGTGAAACAAATAACAAGTAGCAGTAGTAGTGAAGAAGTAGTAGTAGAACAGTAGAAGTAGTAATGTAGTAGTAGTAGTAGAAGTAGTAGTAATAGTAGTAGCAAAAGAAGGAAAAGGAATAAGGATACAAGAGTATGAAAAATGAAAGAGAATCGAGAGAAGAAGGGAGTCAGAAAGAAATGAAAGAACAGTATTAATATTGTTATAGATCGAGTTAATAAAGTGAACATGTTATAGCAACCTTTTAGAAAATTTGGATGATAATTTGCTGAAAAATGATTGCCTGGATTGGCTAACAGATAGAGTGTCCTGTGTTTGCAGAGGTGCTCCAGCTGATCCATCGAATGTCATTCGATCGAACCTTCTTTCTCTTGTTTGACCACTGTGAAAGGTACTACGGTTTGCGGTCCCTCGAGGAAAGGCTCGATTAACAACCAGTCTATCGGTTTTGGGGGTTGATGAGGTTCCTTTCACCGTTGATGAGCTAAAATGGTAAGATGACCAAATTGTCGGCAATCAAAATTTGATTGCGTTGATGAGTAGTAAGAAAAGAAAAGAAAAACGTTAGTCAAAATTGTGCCAACAACAAAGAGATCGTGTAGTTGATCTAAAAATAAGCGTAAAACTAATGAAATCATAAAGAAATGAATCAAATGTATTACAAATACTGAAAAAGGACGAGAAGTGCAAAGGAAAAAGTAAAGTATATTGAGTGGGTAGGATAAAAAGTAAAAAGGTTCCACCAGAACCAGAAAGAAATGAATAGGACTGAGGAAGAGAAACAAGAAAATGGAGATTCAAAGAAAAAGATTAAACAAAAAGAATGAGTCAATCGATTGGCTATAAATCAAAAAAGTAAACACTAGGAAATGATAATGTTGATGATATAAGAAAATACAAAAAAAAACAAGAGCAAGTTGCACGTTATATCTAAGGTAACCGGCAAATAGAAGTCAACAAAAAAAATCAACAAGCAGTCAAGGAATGAGTGGGTAGAGAAAATTGAAAAATCATAACAATAATGATGCAGCAAAAGAAATTGAATTGAAAATGATAATGCGGATGTGAAGTGATTAAATTAAATAATAATGAATTGACTAGCTAGAAGGTGAGATAAAGAGTCTGATAAGCATTCCTTATGATACCTCGGTCGATTTGTTTCAGAATTAGATTCTGAGCGGGCTTCAGAACTGCTTGAAGAACGTCCAGTAGACGAGGACAGTGAAGCTGATTTCGTGTGTCCTTTTGGACGTAAACTTGACGAGGTTGAATGACAACTTGTCGACGAGCCTGTTGATGCTATTGTAGTCGTCTGAGTATTAGTAGTGATTGAGGAGGAGATTGCTACAGCTGTAGTTGTGGTTAATGAGCTCAAAGTTTTATCTTCAGTCACTGGAACGCTGGACAACGAAATTAAATATACAGAAAGATGGAAGAGGAATAGAAAATAGAAAGAGAGAGAGAGAGAGAGATAAAGAGAGAAAGACGATGATGTTGACAGTTTGGAAATAGTAGATATTTGAAGGAGAAAAAGGATTGAAAATGAATGAACAGGAAGATGGCAATGAATAAGATTGTTAAAGGAAGAGGAAATCAAGGTGAAGGAAATTAAATAGAGTTGATAACTACTCCGACAAAATGCATTAATTGTTCAAGAGGTTCGAAGAGGGGAAGAGGCTGACACGATATAAGAGATTCTGTTAAATTGTAAGAAGGTTAATCAAAAGTAATACATATACATAAATACATAATACATTAATGTATCTAAATATGTATATGTATAAGGCAGGAATTTAAATAGTTCAAGGTAAATTGTGTTAACACTGAAAGAATTGTCAATTAAATACCTAGAGGAAGAAGTTTCTGTCGCTGTGGTTGTTTTCTCGTTAGAGGCACTCTTATTCTCGTTACTGTAATTAAAGGTATTACGCCTTGGTATACCGCTTAGGGTATTTTTCACTCCGGAACCGGTGACTGGTGATACTGTCCGTTGCCTTAAAGATCCCATTCCGGTAAGCTTATTTGTATTAAGTACAGGGCCAAGGTTGAACGGGGAGTTTTCCGTTGTCAGTGAAGAAGGTGGAGATTTAATGGATTTATTGGTGGCGATAGTAGTTGTAGTATTGGTGGTCAAAGGTGATTGTGAACCATTAGTGGAAGGAGTAGTAGTCTCTTTTACAGAATTACTATCTAAATTGCATTTTAAAAGAGGGCTTATTTTCTTTGTGGTTGTGGTTGTGGTGGTGGTGACTTGTTCTGAATTACTTGTCTTTTCATTACTGGAAACACTGGGTGTATTATCGGCATCACCTCCATGACTGAATCTTCTTTGTTTAGTGCTAGCTGAGACACTTCGGAATATCTCCTTTTTTTGTGGACGAGATGGTGATTGACTATTAGATAAACCCTCAACAGGACGAGGTTCTCTTAATGAAAGACTTGAACTTGATCGAGATTCAGAGTTAGCAAGTTCAATCGCCTGTGTAGATTTATGACAACAATGACAGGTAACATGATCATGATGATTATTGGAACAACCGTGATGGATAATGATGATGATGATGATCCAATAAAAGAAAGGGGATAAATAGAAAGAAGAAAGTTGAAAAAAAAAGAATGAGCAAACAAAAGATACAGTGGATATAAATTACAATTAAGTTGGTAGCGGAAATCATAAGAATAGTAGACAGGTGAGACAACCACTCTCTTAACTGGTGAGCAATCAAGTGGCTGATGGTGAAGGAGAGACAAAATGATTTACTTATAATTAAGAGAAAATTTATACTTACATCGGTACCTCTTTTACACATTAATAAATAACTAGCCATAATATCATCATATTTTTTGTTCTTCAAGGAATCTTCAATCTCCTCTTTACCATAGCCCATAGACATTAAAATTTTAACTTTAGTTGGCTTGATAAAGTCTGATACATATTCAACGTAAGGCTTCAATTCGTCATCTTCATAGCCAATATTCATCCACTTATCTTTCATTATCACCTATAGACAATTAAATAGAAGAAAAAGAGATGAAGCTACAAGGTGAATCAAGATATAATATTGTAAGGTTAAATGTAGAGAGAGAGAGAGAAAGAAAAAAAACAACCGAATGAGTGAAAATTTTTACATTCAACTGAGAACAGTCAAAGTAAAGGTAACAATCAATCGTTAGATCTCTCACCTCAAGAGATGCTCTTTTTGCAGGATTAAGAACTAAAAACTTTTTCAGAAGATTTTCACAATCGGTTGACATGTAGAAAGGTATTCTGTATTTTCCTCTGAGCACTCTTTCCCTAAGTTCCTTGAGGTTGGCGCCATCGAAAGGTAGAGACCCACTGACTAGCGTGTATAATATTACCCCTAAACTCCAAACATCAACTTCAGGTCCGTCATACTTTTTACCTAAAAGGTGAAAAATTCATCCAATGTGTTGGTTGTGTTGGTATATTTTTTTTTGTTTTTGTTATTTCAAGATCAATTGGCGTGGCACATGAAACGTGAAATCAGTTGCAACAGTAGTAGTAAAATAAAAGGCCAAATTAAATGAGAACGTAATCGTTGAGTGAACGTTAAAATTGAAGTTGTCAGTTGAATCACAAATGCAGAAAATGGTTGAGTGTGTAAGCCATCAATTTGTAGGAACGAAATGTATTTTATAAACATGTATAAATATTGAATGATGGAAGAGAAAAGAGGGAGAGATCATTGAGAGTCATAAAGATGATCACCAGAATCAGATGAAGAATATTGATCCATGGGAAATTTAAGTGAGAAAACGAAGAAAAAAAAGAGAGAAAGAGAAAAGGGAAGAAAAAAAATTGTGTATGAGAATTATTGTTTGTTGTTATCAAGTAGATAAAATTGATTGTTACAAAAAGCAAATCGACAATTGATCAATCAATTGAAATTCAAGTTGAACTTAAGGTTAGTTTACCTTGAAATAATTCTGGAGCAGCATAAGGAGGGCTCCCACAGAATGTATCTAATTTTTGTCCTGGACTAAATTCATTACTAAAACCAAAATCAGCTATCTTAATATTCATCTGGGAATCTAAAAGAAGATTCTCTGCTTTCAAATCTCGGTGAATAATCCTTTTCTGGTGACAATATTGAACAGCAGACACTATTTGACGAAACTTGGCTCGTGCTTCCTTTTCTTTCATTCTTCCATGAGCCACTAAATAATCAAAAACTTCACCTCCACTGGCATATTCCATAATAAGGTAAAGTGTTTTCTCAGTCTCAATAACTTGAAATAACTTGACTATATTGGGATGGTCTAACATCTTCATTATTCTTACTTCCCTGAATAACTGTGGAAAGAAAGAGAAAGAAAAAGAAAGACATAGACATTATAAGTAAATGAGTAGCAACAAAAAAAACATAGGAAGGGAAAAAAACGATTGAAAGGAGAAAAAAGTCAAAGAGAAAGAGAAAAAGATGAACAGAGACAGTGGAGAGACACAGAGAGAAAGAAGAATAAGAATGTTTTTATTAGGTTAAGCTAAAACAAGTAGAATTAGCTAAAGGAAAAGATGTTGAAGATGATGTTAGTGTGAGTAATTGTAATTGAAATGGTGATGGTAAAGACAAAGGGGAAAAGAAGATGGAGCAAAAAGAGTAGAAGTAGGCAAGAAAAAAAAAGAATAGGAAATAAGGCTTTAAATCAATATAATTTATATATTCTCACCTTTTGAAGACTTGATGGATTAAGAAGGGTCTTATCAATTATTTTAATAGCAACTTCAATACCGGTTGGAAGATGACGGGCAAGCTTAACTTTGGCAAAATTTCCTTTACCAATAGTCTTTAATAGCCTGAAACGACCAATATGGTGATTCTCGGGTCCTCGCGCAGAGAAAGATCGCCCAGTTGTTGATCCGGTTGTTGTTGTGGTAGTGGTTGCAACAGATTCATGGACAGTTTGTAGAGTAGTCCTAATACTGGTGGCCATGGTTTAATTGTTTTCTCTTCAATTTGACAAATATTTATGTATAATATATTGTATAATAGAGTAAGAAGCAAATAATTATTAATAATAGTTTAAGGTAAAGGAAATCCAAGAAGAAATAGTATTAAGAGAGAGAGAGAGAGAGAGAGAAGAAAGATAGATAGATAGAGTAGAAAGAAAAGAGAGAGAGAGAGAGAAAGAGAGAAAGAGAAATAAAGAAAGAGTAGGGATAGGTGGTGATGGTGGTGGTGGTAATTGTAGTAGTAATAGTTGGTAGTGGCTGTGTTTTGGAAGTGGTGAGATGGTGATTTCTTATTACAAATAAACAATTAAAAATAGCAACAAAAAATTGACTCTTCTATTAATTTTACATAAACAAAAATCAAAAAAACAAAATATTCAAGACACTATTACTCAAGACATGATCGCAGGACTTGAGAGATGAACAGAACCAACATATTAAGAGAAATCAAAATGGAGGAAAACAGTGAAAGACAAACTGAACAGTTCGACTGTTCCACCGCCAGATGGAACCACAAATCGAATTTTTTTCAATCTTTTCTTTTTATCTTCATCACCTTTTTTTTGATCAAATTTTTTTTTCTATTTTCTATAAAGGGTTAATCTTTTAATCTTTAATCACTTTTCTTTCATTCATTTTATCGATAATTTTTTAATTGTTTATTATCATTTCATGTCTTGTGTTGCTTGTTTGAGTTTTACTTTTTCCCCTTTCACCTTGAATAATTCATTTTCTCTCTTCTTCTCATTTTCTTTTCAGTTTATCTCTTGTCATTTTGATTATCTTTTTCTATTTCTTTCTTATTTTTATCTTTGACTTCATTTTTTTTTCTCTTTTCTCTCTCTCTCTCTTTTTTGATTCCATGACTTTAATTCTGTTTTTGAAAAAATTTTTCATGAACAATTTTCCCTTTCTCTCTTTTTTTCTTTCTCACTCTGTCTTTTTATCTGGTTCTTACTAGATAATCTGGTAACATGTAAGTACTTTGATAATTGGTTGGTGATTTTCCTTTTTATCATTTTCTACAAATCATGAAGAAGCTTTGTTTTGATTTTTTTTTTCTATTCTTTTTTCATTTAATATTCTATATTTCTAGTGATTTCCTCGGATATTAACTTTACCTCACCACAAAATACACTCACTCATTTTCCATTGATTGAAGTTCACGTTTATCAATAATATCGGTAAATTTAGATCTCATATCTAATCCTGATTATAATCTCTTTATATGTCTTTTAATAATTAGCTGACATTTTTGCTGCTTCCTTGTTAATACATACCGTGATCACCTCTAATGATAACTAATATCAACTAATAACAACAACAACAATAGAAAGAAACTAATTACTGGTAATAACTGGAAAAATGTATCAATCTTAAAATCCCTGATTCCTTGGGCTTAACCCTGAACACTTTGATAATGTGTATACATTTCAAATGGACTAGAACACAATTTAAAAATGGTTTGCGTGAGTTTAAAGTCAATCAACTACTTACCATTCACAGTGAACAACAATTTACATAAAATTTTCGATATAATCTTAATTATATTAGCTGATATAATATACTTATCATTGAAGGATTTCATTGTCAATCTATTCCACTTGAATCCACTTCTCTACCTCCTTTCTCACTTAATTTGTCTCTTGATTTTAATCACAATTTACGTGTGTTCCTCATCAAAGATTTTCTCAATCAGTAGCATTAATCATTAACCATTAATCAATAATAATAATTTTCTCTTGGCAATCAAATCAACTTTTAAAATGATCCTTTTTATGGTGAGATTATCATTATCATGTCTCTTTCTCAATCATTTGAATTCATTTCAAAAGTTAAATTATCTTTACGATTCATCGTAACAATCAAAAAAAGTAAACATTTATCAACCTAGTTTGTTAAAAAGAGTAACAATTTACTAAATTGTTGTACGAATCATTTTCTTACAACAATTAATTTGGAATCCATATGATTCCAATTTAAATTAACCATTAGAGATTCAGGTTTACTTAATTTACTTTTCAAATTGTTCTCAATCTTTAATCATTTCATTTGGATTTCAATGGTTAATTGTTTATTATTTAAATTGTTCTACCAGTTAAATAATATTATTATACAATCAACAATTAACAATCAAATTGCGATTGGCAAAGTTAAATTGAGTAAAAAAAGATTCTTCTTGTATTCTGATCGGTTCAATGGCTTTTTTGCTCAATCTTCTTGTTCACAATCAAAATCAATGATTTGATCTATTTTTAAATTGTTCAACATTTGATTTACTTTTCTATCCCTCATATATATCATCAAGTTGATTTAACTTTAATTCCAACAATTAGAGTTAATGTTTAACAAATACACAAGAACCTTGAACAGTGAATGAAAAAAAAAACAACTCAGGAAATGAAGTAACAAGTAATTCAAACTAATTTATTGATTCGGTTTTATTGTTTAATCAATTTAATCGTGAACATGATGATTGGTAAATTAAGCTTACAATTTACACTACAAAATTGTCACAAACTTCCGGTCAATTTAACTTAATTGTCACGATTATGGTTCAATTAATAAGTTAAGAGATTTGAATAACTTAATTAACTTTCGTTGAGTAAAAATTGATAATATTTTCCCGCTTTAATTGTTGATTAATTCATGAATCAGTAAAATTATGATATTGATTACAAACTAATAACCTATTTAGATCAATTAACTGATTGGTTGAGATGAGAAATCAAATCAATAGTTAAACATGATTTACTTTTAATTGTAGTGGTTTTCCAAGTTGATCAACAATAGATAATCAAATTTGATTATGATGATTAACTAATATGATCAACCTCCAGTTTTTAATTTCGAGGTCCAGCCTAAAGAGGATAAAAAAGTTCTGATATTAATTATCTTATCCATTTGATTAACAATTAACCAATAACAATAATAAAAAAATGAACAACAATCAATTATCAGAAATGAAATTACTGGTTACAAGTAAATCACAACAATTGACGTTGGTAAATAATCAATACAATTAGTTAATAGTCGTAAACTTGAATAGTTTATTGTTAATAAAATTCATCTCTTTGTGTCTTTAATTGTTCAGGTTTAATTGTTTTCCTGGAAAATCAACAATTTAAATTGGCGAAAACAATTAACTCTTCATAAAGATAAACCTCCAAAAAACATGAACTTATTTTTACAGGTACATTTGCCTTTCAATTAGAAATCCTCATAGTGTTGGGCGAGTAATTAACTAATCATCATCATCATCAACATCATCAACATCATCATCAACAGCAAGATGAGTCATTTACAGGGTGGTTTTCAGATGATAATCAAGAGCAATTTAGTAAACCGGTATTGAGAAAAAAAAATCAACTAATTTACCTTTAGAATTGTTAATTTTATATTATTACATTAATCTTGCTCTTTTCTAATTGTAATTAAATTAACACTTAAATAATAGCATAAGAAATAAACAATTAGATATACATATATACCAACAATTAACTGATTGTTGATATGTAATTAATTATAATGTTTCTGTTTAGTTGAAACTTTTAATTTCACTTTTGAAACTTTTTGATTCTTGAAACATTATCATTACTGTGAACAACAATTAACTGATTTTTTTGTTTAGTTAATTGTTTGAGTTTGTCTTTTTCTGCCTATGATTAACTTTTTCTTAATTGTAATTGTAATTTAGTTTCTAGTAATTATTGTCCATATGAGTGTAATTGTAACAGGGTTACAATTGAAGTCAATCCTTTTATTATGGTTGGTTAATCACTGGAAGTTGATATTAATCATCTTGATTGTAATTGTGATGGGTTAACCTTAATTACATTAATGGTGATGATGATTATGATGAGATGATGACTTTTTTTTTGATGTTATGAATTTTCAATTATCTTCCAGGAAATAAAATTCATTCAATTGTTCATGACAGGTAAGTATCTTCACAATCAACATTTGGTGATCATTCAAACCCATATTAGTTGTTGATTGTTGATGATTAACTTGATTTCATCAAGATCAACAAGATAATCAACAATAATTTTAATTATATGAGATTCATTTCAATTTGAATTAAGATTAACCTGGACCACCACCTACTTGATCCTAATCCGGATTAAGCATATCAGATTATTCAATCATTAGGAATAACAATCAAATCAACTTTCATTTGGTTCATTAAATTGTAATCAAATTATTAATGAGTAACTTTTTTTTGTTCATTTTTTTCAAGGTAACCAGATATGGTCACTTAGTTAATCAATTGTTAAGCAAATTAAGACAATTAACTTTTGTCTTGATATTATTATACAATTATTACTGGATAATTAGTTTACAATCAAGTGATAATTGTATTTAATTGAAATGCTGAAAATTGAATGAAAAAAAAAACAAAAGTTTTAACCCAAATGTTAATTGCTCTTGATTGAGAAACTAAATCAACAATAACTTTGAACACAATTAACATTTAGATCTTAACTGATTATCAGTTTGATTTTGATCAATTCAATCAATGTTAATCTCATTTCTTGGGTCAAACAATTAACAGATTGGTTGACAATTTAAATTGTTTTTCTCATCTCAATCCAATGAATTAATCAATTCAAGTTTCACAATTATTCAAACTTTTCAATTGTAATCAAGTTAATCACCATGAAAACGTAAAGGATGTTAAAAACATGGATTAATGATTAGTTGATTATGATTATTATTACATTTAGATTGTCGTCAATTCTTCCGGTAATTTTTTCACTTCTTTTTTAATTGTGTTGTTACTGATGAATGAATTGTTAGTTATATTGTTAAATTGTTGATGTTAAACAATACAAACAATTAAACGTTGACTTTGCACTGATTAACTTTCAATTGCTGACATTTGGTAACTTTTTCAATCTTAACTACAAATCGTGTTTACTTTTAAACAATTTTAATCATCACCGGCAACAATTTAGATGATTATAATCACAACAACCTCTCCCAATTTCTTGATTATTTGTAAAAATTTAATTGTTACCTTAATTGTAATTAACATGGTTAAGACTTAAGGTCAAATAATATCAATGTAACTGTTTAATGGGTTGACAGTTCAATCAACTCAAATTGATTACATTAAACTTGCAAATAAAAGTTAATTTAGTTTGTTAATTGTTTGTTCAAGTTTCAATTCAATCACAATAATTATAATCATTTAATTTTAATTTTAATCAATCAAATCAAGTTGATAACAATCATTGGAATTGCTTATTTACATCAACAAATTAGCCCAGAAAATTAATTAACTATTCAAGGTGAAAATTGTTGTTTTTTTTCAATAATTACGCTAACAATTAACAACTAATCTACAATGATTAATTATTAATTAGTTGATCAACTTAATTAACTTTTAATAGAATGAAAAAATATTTTAATCTAATTGTTAACCAAATATGTATTCAGCTTGATATCAAGCTTTTAATTATCAAAATCCCATTAAGTTATTAGTTTACAATTAACTTTAATTTGTTTATCAATTGATTGTTGATTGTCGTATAAGTATTGAAATGATTACTAGTTAATGATAATCAAATTTATAACTAAATTTAGTTACAATTTAGTTTCACTTTTCAGTTCAAGGTAGGGCTTTACTTGATTGAGTTAAATTGTTGAATCATTTTCTCTTATCAAAATTAAGATGATTAAGTTAATTATGATTAAAATGATGATCATGTTAACATGTAGTTAGGTTGATCTGTTTGCACGGTTAACAATTAATTGAACATCAGCCAACAATTTAAATCCGATTCAATGGAAACAAATATCTCTTTTGATTAAATTTCTAATGGTTACAATTTAATGAATTACTATTGTTATTGTTACTATTATGTTACCAACTAATTCACAATAATGGTGATTTTAGATTAGTAATTAAATGATTAACGGGAGTGTATTTTAAATTACAATCTAATTTAATTCAGTTCTTTCAAATTGTTTCTCATTTTCTTGACAATCCTAAACAAATGTTAAGTATTAATTGTTGATTAGAAACTGAATTAACTTTATTTTCATTATAATACTAATTCATTCAGCTCTTTCATTATATTGTGCTTACAATTAACTGATTGTTGGTTGGTTTGTTAATGATGAGACATTTACTAGTTAATTAACAACAGCAAGGACATCTAATGGTAACAATTAAAACTATCGACTAAATTTAATCTATTAGAGGCTTAATCAAATTGTCAATCAAGAAAAACATAACAAAATTAGCTAATCATTGAAGACTTGCCTTTAATTACTGGTAAATTTTAACAGTAATTAAGTTGATGGTTTGATTTTCATTAATAAGAAATTAACTAATCCAATGGTGACAATTAAAAAGAGTTGTGGGTCGCAGTGTATAACCAAATTGTTGATAACTAATTGTTTCCTGTTTTGTTAAGGTCTCTTGCTTTTGACAATTAGTAAATTAGATATTCAACTAGTTATATTCAACTAATTGTTTAAATTGTTAACACCAAGATTTACAAGATTATTATGATTTACAAGGTTAGGAATCTGGATTGATACCAGGGCTTTAAACTAGAATCTGAGCCAAATGGTTAATTAATTGTTTCCTTGATTCTGTTTCCATGGATTAACGTTTCACTTTCAATAGTTTTTTTCAAAATCAATTTAATTACACATTTCACTTTAGATTCAAATTAGTACATTACTTTTTTTTATTAGGTAATTAACTTTTGTTTTAGCCAATTTAGATTTGATTTTTCATACTAATCACAGTTTAGACCGACAATATATTAGAATTGGATTTTTCTTCATTATAACTTTTGTAATTATATATTATTTTCATTTGGAAATTAATTTCTTTCAATGTTCAATACAATTGATTGTGATTTGTAATCAATTGGATTTCCTTGATTTTGCTATACAAATATAACATATAAAAGATTTGTTTGGATCTTTTTGCTTTTGCTCTTTCGAGATGAAGATGAAGATGAAGATGACCAAGTTGACCATGAGGACGATGAATTTGGTTTCAATTTTCTCTTTGATGATTTTGATGAATGTCTTTTCCTTTTCCGTTTTTTTTTCAAGATGAAAGATAAATCATCGTAGAAACGAAAATGAATTATGTCAAAGTTTGTTTTTCTTTCCTTTTCCTCGTTTCATTTTATAAATAATTTGTGATGATTGTGAATAGATTGATTTTTACGGTGATGATGATGATGATGATGATGATTTGAGTAACAACAGACAGTTAGTGATCTTTAGGAATATTGTATTTCGATGGATGATTTAAAGTTACTCTCAAATTATCATGGTTTCATTGAGATAACTTTTAGATGATGATTTTACTTTGGTCGATGAGACTATGTTACCATTATTGGATAAACTAGTGTTGAAAGTGAAGGCGCTACTCGATGACGAGTAATGATTATTGCTATTGGCGTTTGATTGTTCTTGTAAACTTATCGGGGAAGAGCCATTTTGAAGGGAAGAAGACGATATGGATGAGAAAGATTCAGAATGACCACTAAGGCTTGAATTGTTTCCAATTAAATTGGTCCCAGTATTGTAACAACTTCCATTAGATAGACTGTCACCATAATCGGAATCAAAAGGATAGGCCAAACAATCGTCCGGTGTAACCATACCATTGGAAGTTTGGGTCGAGGCATCGTAATAAGGTGATATTATACATCGTTGGCGACATTGACTACATTTCTGAAAGCGAGCACCACTTTTGAGTAGTCTCTCTTTGGATCTTTCTTCTAGAATTTTGGCCATGATTGCGGCAGAAACGTAATCAGGGCCTCCATTTTGTTTCTCTGATGATCCTCCTTGCATTTCTTTTAATTCATCATTCACTTTGTTTACAGAATAAACCATGGCTGTTGGTGGAAATGTTGAAATTGGAACTCGAATTGTTTTACCATTTCCACTTTTGGTGGTTTCACTTTCTCGATTGGCTTTATTTACTAAATTATTGGAAAGACCACTTCCTATACTTAAACTACGGCGTTTACCAAGATGAGAATTTGCATAATTGGAACGAATTTTGTCTTGTAAATCGGCAGGTAACTAGAAATAGAAAGAGAAATGAAACAGAAAAATTAATTCAAATGGTTCATGATTATTGGTAAAAAGTTTAAATATGGAAATTTCTTATTCAAGAGTAAAAATGATTAATTATAATAATATAATTGTAATATATATGAGAATCATTTCAGCTTAATTGTCCATAGATACGGAAAACAAAACTTTACGTCAACCCTGATGATTGAACAGTAAAATTATGCCAAGGAGAGTCAACCTTGAATTAGGAGCTAAATTTAATCTTACCCATGGTGATGACAAAATTTCAAAAAAAAAGAGAATCGTTTTACAAAGTAAATATACTGAAATGATGATAACATGGTGATGAGAGGAAATAAATGAACCATCCATATATTTATATTGAGATAAATACCTCAAAATGGAAGAAAAATAAAGTGATGATAGAAATATAAGAGTGAAAGATGATATACTAACCGAATTAACCTTATAAGAGACAAAATTGGAGGGTTTACATTGGAGTAAATTAACGGCAAGAGTACAATCATTTTTGTAATGTTCATTTTCATCTTCGATCTCGTTAATGGTCACTCTTGCTTCGACCAGTTTATTGGTTAAATCGGAAATATCTTGAGTCAATGTGGTCTTCTCTGATTCAAATTTATCAACAATTCGAAGTAATTTATCCTCTAACCCTTGATTCACTTTCTGTAATTTCCTATGGCTTTCGGAAAGTCGATCATATTTTTCCTGCCAAAAGCGTAAAGTCTCTTGAAGTGCTTGAAATTCCCCATTGGGATATTCTTTGGCATGATTCATTACTGAGGTTTCCATTTGAACAATGTGATAATCTCTTTCGGCAACTTGACGTTTAAGATTTTCGATCTCTTGATAAAGATGGACAACGACAGAATCTCCATTTTTAGATCCATTGCATTCATAAACACAAGAATCACAGTGACAACTACATTCCTGTATTCAAATAAAATTGTATTCACCAAATTTCCAGAGAAAAAAAAAGAGAAGAGAAAAAAAGAGAAAGATTAATAGAATTTCAAATGGGCTAAAAATATTAAATCAAAGCAAAGGATGAGTGGAAAAAGGTAAAACAGGAAGGAAAATCAGTCAACTGATACCAGTTAATAAAAATTCGCTGGCGGCGATTGTTGAACTTACCATAACTTGGTCAGAAAAAAAAGATTAAAAAAATGAGAGAAGATGAAAATGTTCTCAAGAGAAGGAAAAAAAGATACACTTTAAATTGGAACTTGTAACTTGTTGAGATTTCGTCTGTTTTCCATTAATTTTCAAAGGTGATAAAATAATAGAAGGAGAGGAAAATGCAAATTGTTTACAATAATAAACAAAAGAACATAAAATATTTTAACAATTAAAATCCTTTCTCTCCAAATGTGTTCAAAAAAAGTGCTGTTACCAAGCAACTCTTGCCACTTTGATGTTTATGGAATGTCCTGTAAACGTATAACAATGTTTCCTTTAAATGGTGATAAATGATAACACAATTAAATAGAAAAACAGATAATTAACTGGTTGTAGTTTCTTAAAACAATGATACAATTAATCAAAAGGTAAAATTTGATTAATCAAAAAGGTTCACATAGAAATATAATCATGATTAACAGAAGCGAATTCAATTCATCATTAAAATCCAATTGACACATCGAAAAGAAAATGAAAACAACAACAAGGCCCAAGTTCTTTTTGTCCACCGACAGATGGAGTCACTTAAAGTTCCATTTTTTCGATTAATCATTTAAACTCTTTGGTTACAATTAGTGATTAGTTTCAATTTTCTTGCATGAAATTAGATTATTTAGAATCTCTAAAGGGTCTGAATCTTAAATCTGATTGATATTTGAAATTCTGTGAGTTTTAATTGAGAAAATTTGAATTCGATTTCTTTCAATTTTCATAATTTTCTTTTTTTCGCGCTACTGTGATGTGCTGCCCTCTGGTCGTCGAAATATTAACTATCGGTTGAAGCTTCAATTTTTTTTTCTTTATTTATTTTAATTAATTTTCATTTTTCTGTGACAATAAATTTCCTTTAATTGTTCAACTGCAATTAGTTGATCGTTCCCTGTATTTACAATGAACTGATTTATTATTATTTTAATCGATTAACTCCCTTTTTTATATTCTTCAATTTTATCTGGTTAATTTTTCACTGTTTTTACTTTGTTTTTTGTTTTGTTTTGTTTTTGTAAACCTCACATTACATTCATCAAACACCCAAGAAAAATATTCAAATTTATGCCTGTCAAAGATAATCAAAAATAAGTGAATTTGCTCAACTGTTGTTGATAAAACGCGACAAGGGGAGATAAAGAAAGAGATATAAAATTATCGAAAGAAAAAGAAAGAGAGAGAGAAAGAGAAAGAGACAGCTTGAAAAGTAAGAGAGATAAAGAGAGAAGTAGAAAGAAAAGAATAGAGGAGTTAGAGAAATTGATAGAAAGAGAGTGTAGGAGTTAAAGTGAGAGAGAAAGAGAGAGAAAAAAGCAGAAAGAGATAAAAAAATAGAGAAAGAACTGAAAGCTGATTCTAAAGGATGTCAAATGAAAGTAATGAGATTGGTGAATGTTGTAGCTCTCCCGTTGAAGATGAAACACAATTAAAGGCTTTCGACGATAGTAGTGAAGAGATTTGTGATAATAATTGTCTTCTACCTGATGTGACTGTTGTTAAATCAGTCAAATCGACCAGTTTAACATCCCAAAGTGAGAGAGAATTGAGAGAATCTCAACCTCTATTGAAAAGAATGGATCCTGATGTTATTTCAATAAACAATGTGTTCGCTGATGATCCAGAATTCACTTCTATCATCCGAGAAGCAGAAACTGCCATTGAAACAGCGATTTATCCTGAAAGGATTTCCAAAGGATCAAGTGGATCTTATTTTGTTAAAAATTGCGAATTGGTGAGTAAATCAACCTCTAAGGCTTTATGTAATCAAATTTGATTGTGTTGAAGGTTTTACGTTTTATTATTTCATCAACTATCAACCTAATCACTTGTCAATACCATCAAGTCCATCGGTTCAGATAAAAGTCATTGTTTTTTTCTTTGTTGGTTACCTTTTGTTGAGATGCCACGAAAGCTTATCAATTATCTCTATATATATCTCTAATTATAACAGAAAATGATCAAACTAATTTGTATCAGTTCATGGAAATTGATAAATATGTAATTTCCCTCTTATTAGTCTGACATTTAGGCTTAGCCATTAGGAAATTAGGAAATGATATTTTCTAAACATTGATAATTCACCATCCATTCACCAGATGAGATTAATTTTTTCTCTCGTCTAATCATTAATCATTTACTCATTCATAACAAATGTTATTTTTAAAATTTTTCTAATTCAATGTACATTAATTTTCTCTCCTTTCTTCCTCCATTTTTCTCTATAGAAAAGAATAGGTGTATTCAAGCCCAAGGATGAGGAACCATACGGAAGGTTAAACCCTAAATGGACCAAATGGATGCATAAACTATGCTGTCCCTGTTGTTTCGGGAGAAGTTGCTTAGTTCCTAATCAAGGTTACCTTTCGGAGGCCGGGGCTTCACTTGTAGACCAAAAACTCCAGTTAAACATAGTCCCAAAAACGAAAGTACGTCCAATCGACATGAATGGCCAATTCCAATTATTTCACTTGGATTCGTTATCCCCAATAGTTGATTAGTATTTTTCAAACTCTTTCAAATTTAACATTCTTTTCGTTTTAAATTGTTATGACTAATCATTACGACGTGTCTCACTTTTGAAGTGTAATAGTATCTGAGTCAAGGTTGTCACCAGTACGACAACAATATTTTCCAATTTCTCAGTTGATCGTTTTTGTTTTTTTTCTCTCTTTTGATTCGCTCCACTTTCTTTTTCTCTCACCTCATCCAAATGGGTCAATTTACTACTGTTTACTTGGATAGATAATCTAAATTAGTTTGTTAATCAAGTTACGATTATTATTATCTACTTCCATTTAGATACAAAATTGTGTAATTTCACCTTTAATTCAGTTTCTTACCATTTAGACTCCACTCTAAATTACTCTGTGTCTGTTTACCTTTGTTTTTTTCTCTACTTGATTATTTATATTAATATCTGGTTAACGATTAATTTGCTTCTCATGGTTAGTTTATAGTTTAATTTCCTGATTCGTTACATAAACATGAATAATCAGTATGAGTCATTATCTTGTTTTTTTACTCTGTCAGTTTCCCCCCCCACCCAAATTTCCTGTTTTCTATTCTTATTGATTGTTGTCTAATTGCTTTTCTTAATCATTCTTACTCTTTCCTCACAGGTAATCAAGTTAGCAAGTAAAACTTTTAATTACACCGCAATTGACAGAGCCAAAGCACGAACCAAACAAAATCTATCTGAAAGATATCCAAACCTTGGAAGACGTTTCAACAGAATTGGATTACCATCTAAAGTGAGAAATCTACCATTTTTTTCATCGTCTCGTTTCAATCGATTTATCTAACTGGTTATGTTAATTGATCTTTTCTTTTCTTTTTTCTTTCTCTCATCAGGTTGGCTCTTTTCAAATGTATGTTCACAATTACGAAGATGCTTCAGTTATGCTTAGACAATTTATGGACAATCCTATACCTGAAGAAGTCCAAAGAGAGTTTCAATTACAATTTGAAAGATTGGTTGTCTTAGATTATATCATTCGTAACACCGATAGGAATCATGATAATTGGCTAATCAAATACAATAAACTAGAAGAAAAGAAAAGCTCGGAAACTTGGAATCAGAAAAAGGAACCTTCCGTTAAGATAGCAGCTATTGACAATGGATTAGCATTTCCATTTAAACATCCAGATGAATGGAGAGCATGTTAGTGTTAATTTCACCTCTAATTTATACCTTTTCATTATATTCTTCCTATTTTGAGACCCTCATTGCCATCACAATTTGATAATTGATTCAATCAAAATAATCATTTCTCATTTGCTTATATTGCATTTTTATCTTTGTATATATTTATCCAGATCCTTATCATTGGGCTTGGTTACCTTATGCTAAAGTACCTTTTTCCAAGGAGATCAAAGACCTGATTTTGCCTCAATTATCGGATATGAATTACGTGCAAGAGCTTTGTGATGAGATGCATGACCTTTTCAAAACAGATAAAGGATTCGATCGTAATTTGTACGAGAAACAAATGTCTGTAATGAGAGGGCAAATCCTCAATTTAACTCAAGCTTTAAAAGAGGGCAAAAGCCCGGCTCAACTCGTTCAAATGCCCGCTGTTCTTGTTGAAAGATGTAGAGAAGCGGGAGCAGGAATCAACCAAAGAGGAAGAATTCGAGTAATGGCTGACCAATTTACTCAACGATTTCAAAATCGAGCTCCATTTTTCTCATGGTGCTGATCATTGAATCTACAAAAATTCCATTTTTTCTCTCCTTTTTTCTCCCTCATTTTTTTTGTACATTGTCTTTCTCCGAATCAAAATGAAAACCATTTTTTGGCAATTATGGTCCATTTGATTATTCCGAAATTAAATACTTTTAATCAAATCATATCATTACTATTCAACCTGGATCTCACAATTGGTTATCGATGAAGCTTTCGCCGGATTTGATGTCCCCAACTCGAGCCTAAATTTATTAAATTGTTAACTGTGTAAAAAACCTGATCATTGTCACGAAACTAATGCTAATAGATGTCTAATTGTCAGACTGTCTAATTGGAAACAAATCTCAATGTCTAATTTGATTACGATTATTGATTATGATTTAAACATCAATTACATTGATTATCATTTATAAAGGATAATATTAATTGACATTTGAAATGGTGAAAAACTGTTTCAATTTCATCATATTATCTAAGATGCTTTATTTATCCAAATATCAATTAGATAATTATGAAAGAGATTAATTTAATCAACTTGTTGAATTAACTGTTCTACACAGATGGATAACCTTAATTCTCACTTGTTATTTAATCAGCATCTTAAATCATCTACAATTACATATACGTACCGATTACTAATCGTCAGTTGATTAACTTACAACCTAATTAGAGAGATTTTTTCTTTCTCTCTTTTCTTAAATGTTAAATCATTACAATTTAACATTTATTATGGTTTCATTATCAATCTCAAGTTTAATCATTAAGCTGGAAATTTACAATCAAAATTAATATTTTGGTCTGATTGATATTAAATTGAAAACTATGAATCAGAAAATTGTTCAAGGTACAACAATTACTTTTCATCAATGATTAAATTACTTGACCTTCATTGACGATGACCTTGAATGTGGTCATTTCATTGAGTTAATATAATGAATGAGATTAATGTGGTGAGTATATTAATGAGAATAACTTTTAATTACAAACCTAAATGGACAATAGTTAATTGCCTCCAATGATACATTTGATTAAAGTATTGAAAAAAAAAGTCCGATTGATCTTGAAAGTGAAGCAAAAAATTGATTTAATTAAGAAATAACAATTAACATGAATGGCATCAATGGTGATAAGTTAAATAATTATATATTTAATAGACTCTCTCTTAATTGTTTCAATGAAAATGGATTGGGATTGGAAAGGTTTTTGGATTGGTTTGTCAAGATTAACAATTAGGCTAAGAGATTAACAAATCAGATTCTTAATATTATATAATAAACTAACAAAGGTTTTCATCATCATCATTGTAATCATCGCAATTTGAATAACCATTGGTGGTAATTGATGGAGATGATGAATTTTGATTATTATTACCAGAAGATTTTGGTTTAATGTAAGATTTTAATGAATTAACTTCGTTCGCTAATCTTTCCAATTCTCGTCGAAGTGTAAAATTTTCCGTTTGAAGGTTGGACTCAAGAGAGGAAGCCAAAGCCCCGTCAACGTTAACACCTGAAAGTATTTTATCACTTAATGGACAATCGATACCGTTTCCGTTTGTATCACTTCCGGAGTCACTATCTGTCACCGTGGTTCGAGCTTTGTGTCTCAATTTAAAAGGTAAACATGAGTTAATTCCTGGTACTGTTGATGAGGAAGATGTTGATGATCCCAATGGATGATTATTATTATTGTTGTGATGATAATTTGAGGGAGTTGGTGACGATGATCGCGTTTTAAAAGGTCCAGAACTGAAAAGTCCATTTGATGTTGGTGAGGTTGGCGAGTGGTGAAGATGATTAAGTTGATGGTGATGGTGATGATGATGATTAAGTGAAGGTGGTGATGAACCTGATATTGAGGTTGCTGTTGGAGCTGAAGGTGATGAGGTTGTTGATATTGTTGAGGTTGATGTTGGACTTGTTAAGCATCCATTGGAAATACCATTGTCGTATAAAGATGAAGATGAAGATGATGGCGATGATGCGGTTGATGGTATCATTGGTAATCCGTTACATTCATTTTCACCTGTATCATGTATGTGAGATATAAAAAAAAAGAGGAAACGGAAAGGATGAAGGAGAGAAACGGAAAAAGAAAGAATCAGATTCCGATTTTTATCCGATAAACGAAATCAATTTTGATTGTAGTTCAAGTATTCAACGAGTATTTTCAGAAGTTAATCAGATGAAAATGTAATGAAAATAAATAAACAAAATCAAATCAAATTGTTTACGAATCAAACCGATGGGGAAAATAAAAGAAGCAGAAAAAATCATCGGAAACGGAAATGATGCATGATGTTGATGGAAAATCAGGGAAGAAAAGAAAGAAAAAAAAAGAGAAAATTATAAGTTAATTGTTATTATTCATTGATTGTTCATTTTGATTGTTGATATCAATCAAATAGATGATAATAGGATATGATTAACGATATTAAAATAGATAAGGAAGATAAAAGCATCAAGTGAATAACCTTGAAATGTTTCAATCAAAGTTTTGTTTACCAAAAAGTTTGTTTCATTTTGTAAAATTTTCTAACGGTACTTTTTTTAGACATTCAATGCAATTAACTAACTATAACTATGATATTAATGTTGATCAATGGGTTTAGACAGAGACAATTTAATACAGGCACACACAAGAGACAAAACAACAAATTAGTCTAATTAGATTAGTTTACCCTTGCGAATTCAATCGGATCAAATGATTATAAAGTTGATTCATAATAATAACTGATTTTAGTTTTAATTTGTTAGTTGATTAGTTGATTAGAGTAGGTTTTGTAAAAAGTGATTAAAGAGAGAGAGAGAGAGAGAAAATTTTATACGATCAATTATATATGTATTAATATTGTTATTGCGGTGATTTGCAAGGTGGATTATTAATTGTTGGTATTATGATAACAGGTTGATTGTTGATCTTTTCAATAGGCTTACCTGAATAACCATTTCCGCTCATAATGGTGGTTAATAGTTTATTTCGTCGACCTCGACAACCATTTTCTGGCATTGAAAGTGGTACTACTTCAGGGTCAGCGAAATGTTGATTCGAAGGTAGACCGAATTTCTCCTTAATGGCACAAAGTTCTGCTTTTAGAAATGCATTTTCCCGGGTCAGTTCGAGAACTCGAGTTTCCAAGACCATATCAGAGATACGACGTTTCTCCCGAGATCTAAAAAAAAAATATGAGCGATAATTGAACAAAATACAAATAATACAATTGATGGTTAATTGTTGCTCATTTGATGTTCGAATTGGCTTTTTCTTTATTACCTTTTGCTGCTTCGTTGTTCCTTCGTCGTCTATCCCAATAGCAATCATCTTTCTTTGAGTCGGGAATAAATTCTCGTTGTTTACGAGATGAAAAAAGTGGACTGGTTGGACTTAATCCATTCGATGAAGATGAATTACTATTATTGTTGTTGATTAAATTGTTCGTATTACTATTGTTGCTCCCATCGTTACTGTTTGAGGAGTTATTATTAACTTTACTATCATTGGTGTTTCGGTTGTTATTCACAATACTGTTGGAGTTGTTGTTGTTGTTGTTGTTGTTGTTGAGTTGTTGTTGGTGTTGTTGTTAGTGTTACTGTTGTGACCATTCAGCATATTTTTCATTGAAAAAGATCCTGGTGAAAGTGAAGCTGTGACACAAAATAGAAAAGGTCATCATGTAAATACAGATACAAGAATAAACTTTGATTGTAAATAAGATGCAATCATTTACCAAAGGATTAAATGGTGAGGCTGTGTAGGTGTTTAAATATTTACGTGTGTGAGTGAGTGCAATTAAGAAACAATTAAATACTTACAAGGTAATGATCCAAGTGAATGAGGTGATGAAATTGAAGTAACCGTTAAATCAACTGGCGATGATGGATAACGAGCTTGTTTTCGGGTTATTGTTATTTCCTCGGCATCCGAACAAGTTTCCATGTTTACCTGGTTATGGGGACCAGAGTGAACTGGATTAAATAACATTGTCAACATGGTCACTAATTAAACAAATTGTCTATTTCATATGAACGTAACAACAATTAGAAGAAAAGAAAAGTTTAATCACAAGAAACACGCTCACAATTTGGTAGCGGACAAAAACAATTGAACACAAACACCCAAGTGATTATTGTGATAATTTTATTAACTGAGAGGAGGAAAAAAACAAAACAATCAAATAAATTGATTAACTAATTAAAGATGAGAGAGAAAAAAGAAAAATAGAATAATAAAATAAGATGTTAATTAAGATGATGAAGTAATGATGATGATGATGATGAGAAATCAACAGAATTAAAAAGAAACACTTAAATCACAGTTATAATCTAAATCCAATGTTAATACAATCCAATGTCTTCACTCATGTAAAAGTAAAAATGAAAATGAAAATAAAAAAGTGAACACATAGAGACATTAACGAAATTAACAGTGACCCAGAATGATGATGATAATGATGATGATCAGAAGGAGGGAGAAGATGAAGGCAAAGAAGAAATAATAATAAATAGACACAGAAACTCACAGAGAGAAAGAGAGAGAGCAAAATAAAATGATGAAAGAAGATAAACACTGAGAGAGAGAGAGAAAAAAAGAAAGAGAAGAAATTAACTTATATTATTATATTTGATCTTCGTCTCTGTGAATAGTGATGTGTGTTTACTGAACTTAGATATTGGTGAATGAGTGAATGAAGATAGATGAGAGAGAGAGAGAGAGAGGAGACAGAAAGATCTCAGGTTGAAAGGGATGAAAGAGGAAGAGAAAGAGAGGGAGGAGAAATGAGAGAGAGAGAGAGAAAGTGAAAGTGAGAGCGGGAATAATATGTTTCTCTTTTCAAGGAATCGCGAGGTGTTTTCAAGGCTTCTCCTTATACTGAGCCACTGAAAGGCCATTCAACAAACGACGTTATACCCGAAAAAGAAACTAACTGTCTGGTCTTTCTTTGTTTCTCTTTCTATTTCTCTTTTCTGGAAATAGTAAAAAGAAACAATATAATCAACAAGTTAGAAATACTATTAATAACCTTACATCAATTAACCAGCAGAAAAATATGAGTAATAACAATTAAATCTGAAAAAAGCAAAAGAAAACAAAACAAAATGATGTAAACAAGACACGAAGATAATAAGTAACTAATATTATGTTTGCAACATTCCCATGTAATGAAACTATTACAACAGGAAACGAATACCTTTACCTGTGGAAAAACATTCAACTTCTCACAAGAAAATTAATTCCCTCTCTCTCCCTCTTTAATTAATTTCAGCTAATTGTTAATAAGCCCCACTCGCTAATCATGCGTTTATTATTGAATATTATTTTTCTCAAATCATGTAACCCATCAAATTGGTTGTTCGTTAATTGTTGTTGATTGTGTTCTCTCTCTCTCTCTCTCACTCACTCTTTCTCTCTGTGAACTAAATAACTGTAACATGTAATCTGGAACCAAAAGTTTTGGCTCAATGTGATTTTAGGTTTTGAGACTTGGCATCGGATAAAATTAAAACTTTTTTTTTTGATACTATTGATGATTATCGTTATTATTATGGAGATGATTAAGATGGAGACAGACTGATTTAGTTAACTAAAAACGGGAATTGAACCCGGAATAAGTTTCCTCCAAATTGTAACAGTTAAAAAGGAAACAGAAAAAGTAACAAGTGAATGTTAAATTGTAATAAGTTCTAATTCAATTAATTCGACCTCGAACTTTTCTCTCTCTCATTCACTCTCTCACTCTCTCTTCCTCCCTCTCTCTCTCTCACTCTCTCTCTCTTTTGCCATATTTTATAATAGGAAAATCGGTTTTCTATCAATGATAATAGAGAGTAATTAATAAATAAAAATGTTAATTATTTGTAACTTTATTTACTTTTTCCTCCATACAAATGATTAGATTTGATTAGGAAAGTGAGTAGAAATGAAAATTAGGTCAAATTTGATAACCAACAATTAGTGTATCATCAAAAAAGATAAATAGATTAACAACATTACGGAACAAGCCAAAAGTGTGTGATTAACAGTTAACTATTACAATTAATTATTATCAATTTGGTTTATAAACCTTGAAACTAAAGTATATCATAATAATAATAGGTAAGTAATGTTAACAATTAAAAAAGTTACTCTTCCTCAACTAATCATATGTAGTAATTTACTTGTTGAATGTTAACAAAAATTGAATGACAACAATTAAAAAAAAACTGTACTAACACTTTACTAATTGTGTTAGCCCTTGAGCTGTGGTTGTCGCTAATTATATTAAATTGTGAAGGAAGAGAATCAACAATCAACTAATTGTTACCAAAGGCCTTAGCACTAATATACATTATTGCTGTTGTTAGATAATTGATTAGTTTATTATAATTGATTTGAGATTGATTTGTTTTCATTTAATTTATTTGGATTATTATTATTATTTACTATTGATATAAATGATTGGTTAATTGATATCAACCAATTGATATTACCTATTGATTGTCCTTGAAGCTTTGATGATGATTATGATTTGAACATCAACAATTGATGATCAATGGCCATGATCATGATGTAAAAAGTGTTCAGTTGAAAGTAATCAACTTGATCATCATCATCATTTAACTGAAAACAATTGACATAGAGTGAAAATTTCACTTGGTGACCTAATTTAATTATATATCAACTGACAGGAATGATGAAGATGATGATAAACAAAAGTATATGAGAGAGATGGAGAGAGAGAGAGAGAGAGAGAGAGAGAGAGGGAGATGATGATGAAAAAGTAGGAAGAGATAAATATTAAACAAGGTAATCTAAGATTATCATTATGTATTATTAGCATTAGTTAATCTAATTGTTCTGATCTAATTAATAATCTAATTTGAAGGAAAAAGATACACCAAGTTACCTAATGATAACTTGGAATCACTTGTTGCGCTGAAAACAGTTTCTATTGGGACAATGTCACATTGTCATTATTGTTATTTGTGAATTTAAATTGTTGAGATTAGCTAATTGTTGATTATCTAGTTTAGTTTTGTTTTTCTCTAAATCAAATGTCTATGTAGTATTAGTAGAGTGTGTAAAAGAAAAGAGGATAATCTTTGAGATGAGAAAACGTTGGTAGCATTTTAGAAAGAAAAAGTTACGTTGGCAGAAGTGAGAGTAACGTTTCATTTATGGGATGATGAGAAGAAGAAAAAGATGAGAGAATGTGTATAAGATCACCGGCTCTCATCATCATCATTCTCAACAACAAGTCAACATTTATCATCATTTTATCTTCTTCTCTACAGGAATCTCTATTGAGAAAGGAAGAGGAAGAGAGATGAAGAAAAGTATGTCAGGGGTAAGCCTGGTATCCATAAAATCTGTACAAGGTTACATAAGAAAGAGAAATGATGAGGAAGAGAGAGAGAGAGAGAGAGAGAAAGAGAGTGAGTGAGAGAGAGAGAGAGAGAGAGGGTAAGGCGTTGATAATGGGAGGGAAATAGGGTGGGTGAAGATGAAAGAAAGAGAAACAGAAAGAGGTATTAAGTTACCCAACGAATATGACCCAATGCTGGAAAAAGATTGAAAAAGATTGAAACGAAAACGAGGAAGAAGGTTATCAACGTTTTCTCTTTATTTTTCTTCTATTCATTTGTTCATATCTCAATTTCTTTCAATACATTATCATCACCCGACAAGGTTATTCTATAATCATGGTAAAAATGATAATCATCATGATAATAATAATAATAATAATAAAAATCTTCTCTTAAGGTCATCAAAATGAAATCGTTACTTTTCAATTCGTTTCATTTTCCCGCCTTTCACTTTTTTGAATTTTTCTCTTAATTGCTCTCAGTCTTCATCTCTCTCTCTCTCTCTTTCTCACTAACCATTAGGGCGTTTTCTCGCCTTCTATCATCATCATCATCATTATCAAGTTGATGTTATCAGTTACCTAATTAGCTAACGAACAAGTTAATTTCTGTTTTTGTTGTTTTCATATGAATCTCATAATTAGTACTATTATTATTATATTAGTATTATAATCTTACCTTTATGGTTAATTGTTAATGTTAATCACTATAAATATGATGAAATACTTTGTTGATAAAATCATTACTGTTGATTAAATTTCCTCTTTGATTACTATTCCTTGACTGTTGTTTAAAATGCACATACACCAAGTTAATAACAAAAAGGTAAAAGTTAACTTGTGATGTTTGTTGTCAGTTGATTTACAATTGATTTTAAATTGTTCAGTTATTGGTAAGTATGACCAATTAATACAAATACTATTGAGATTTAGGCTGAATTACAGGAAAGGTGAGAAAAAAAAATTCACAACGTGAGATGTTGAGATGAACGAAATGATTATGATTCTGATTCCATCATTAAGATGAATTTACAAGTTCTTGGCTTCATCCTCATCCCTTTCATCTTCTTACTTTACTCTTTTGTCTTCTCTTTCATCATCGTCATGATGATGATGATGATGATGAGGTTGTTTAACATTTCGAGTTCTAATTTACTTTGAGCAAGCCTCGAATACGAAGATTAGGATGAAAGAAGAAAAAAATTGTTTCTTTCTTTTTTTCTCTGTTCGAATTACAAATAAACAGCTAATCAAGAAGATGAAGATGATGAAGATGATGATGAAAATAGACTGAAGTAAATAGTATTAGGTAAGGCTAATAGAAAGTGTCACAATATCATCATTATCGTCATCCTTGTCTTCTCATCACATGTTTTTCTTTCTTATTCTTAATTGAATGTTGCTCTCTCATTCTCTCTCACTCACTCTCATTACTTGACCATTAAGATGATGAAAAATGAGGATAAATATTTATCCCAAAGAGATGACCTTAGATGTTTTTTAATTTGTATTATGGAAACGTGAAGATTAAGTCACGTTTATACCTAGAAAAAGTTATGCAACTTACCTGTAAGACGATCATGGTGAAGATGATGATGATAAGTTACATTAAGATTATCAAAACGATACAACAACAAAGTCGATTATCTTGTAAATGTCCAAATAGTTACATCGTTACGATCTTCGATTGACCGTAAATTGTCCAAAAAATGACCATTAGAAGATCATGTAAACTTTATTTGATTTACTCGAAACTTGGAAAAAGTTTTTCGAACGGTAAAATGACCTTAGTTAATTGAATGGATGTTTAAAACTCTGAATATCTATCGATATCAGAAATTGAGATAAAACTGTGAATAAGTTTTTGAAACTTTGTTTCTGAGAAAAAAGCTCTAAAAAGCTTTGTAAAGTAATGAAAGTTCATTCATGTTCAACGATCACCATGAAAAATTTAGCATAACAAGATGATCAGAATGCTGATATCTATTGATAATCGTGCGGTAATTGTGTTTTAATTGGATAACGGAAAAAGGTAATCATCTTGGTTGAGTTGAGATCGTAACTTGGCCTCAACAGTTTCCCGAACTTTTTATCTCTCACTCGAAATTATTTAAAACAGGAAATAAACAATGGAAACCCTTTAGTAGTAGAAGATAATTATTGTCACTGTTGGTGTTAAATTGTTGTTAAATTGTAAAAATTAAAAGACCAATGTTAATGTACCCTTGGTGGAAAACACAATTAACTTGATTGTAATAAAATCTTTCAAGTGATTTAACCTGAACAAAAGTATTGAAAACAAAATACACCAACAGATTCACAAAGGAATCAAGAGTAAATCCTTAAATTGGTTAAATCATTTGTGCTCGTTAATTGTTGTTACCTGATCATCATGATTACGTTAATATATTATTATGAATTGATTAAAAAACCTCGTGATTAAATTTAATTAGTAAACACTTACCTATGGTCTCAGGTTTTGTTATTTTTTTTTGTCAATACGAAACCTTATCTAGTGATTAAAGTTAATCATCTGATTAACGGGAAACTATTTCAATTTAATTCTTATTGATTTAGTTATTCACATTTTGTATTATACAAAATACTGATTATTTTAATCATGACGATCATTAAATTGTTAATAATATATAAATTAACTTAATCATGAAACGTGTCTACAGTTCATTGAAATATTAATATTAATCAATGATTAGTAAATGATTAAAATGATCTCATGATTAACTGTAGATGATGTTTAGTCTTATGTGTAGCAATTTATGAAGTAATTTAATTGTTAAAATTTATTAAGAGTAAATTAAATGTCAACTGAGTAAATCTAATTGTGTGCCCAAATAAAATGAAATTTGTATAATCAACCTTATGAAACAATTAATGTTATTGAAATTGAAACGTAAATCAATCAATCAACTTGATCATCTAATTAAGCGTCTTAATTGTTACACGAAAAGAAAAACAAATTGTTAATCATTAAATTAACAACTACTGGTGTTGATTAATTGACCAGTGTTACTATCAGATAACAGATTATATTGATTTAATATCAATGTTAACAATTATTATGTGAAATGGATTTAATTCAGTTGTGTGATTTGATTCACTAATCAAGTTACGAAATCAAATCACACATTTTGATTATCCATTGATTTATAATAATCAATTTTCACGTGTATTCCAACTCAAAATGATTAACACAGTGATCAACTTGGATTAACAGACAATTTAGATTAAAAATGATGATTAATAATCAAGAAAAAAAAACTGGTTAATACATAAAATCATCAAATCAAATCAAATTAAATCTCATGATTAATATAATTAAGAGACGACAACAACAAACGTCAACTATTAATAAAGTTTTTGGTTAAGAAATCAATGTAACCTTGATTAGCGATTTAGATTAGCAATTAACTAGATTGTTTAATTTTCTGTTATCCTTGTTTTAGTATATTATAATAAATTGTAAACTTAATTATAAATTGTACAACTTTTAATCACAGTTGAATGAACCAATTAAACAGAAATATAAGTTAATTGTTTTGTGAAAGAAAAAAAATTTCTCTTCTTTTATCAATGTGGTTGTTTAATTGACTTTCTAAACAATTAGTAAATTATATACTGATTATTATTCAAGTATTATCGTTATTATTGTTATTATATTGCAACAGGTATTAAAACCTTTGAAAAAAAATCATAATCTCATGGATAACAATTAACTGTTAGACAGAATTTAATTAGCCCTTGAAGAAGTAAAGAAAAATTAAAAAGATGAAGACGAAAATGATTAAATCAAGTTGATTAACTGTTAAGGTCATCAAGTGAATGATTAAGGTGAACTTGAAACCATGATGATGATGAGAAAACAGGAAGAAGATGAAAAAATGAAAGAGAAAAAGAAAGTGAGAGATTGATCATCATCATCATCATCATCATGGTTATTTGAGGACAATTAACAAGTAATCAGTTTTTACGTTCAATGGTAAATTTGAATGGAAAGTAAAACGTTAATTGTGAAGGTAAAAGGTATTTTCCGTGTTAATTGTAATCACTTGTGATTTATCATTAACACACACAGAGAGAGTTTGATTGTTGATGGAAGGACAATATTATTATTATTATGGCAATGATCACATTTGTTAAATTGTAATAATCATCATTGGAATCACCTTGATTATGATTTGATCTTGTAATTGTTGGGACCTTCTTTGCGTTATTATTAATCAATAACAAACTTGTAATTTCCTTCATCCCTCTAATAACAATTAACGTTCACAATTAATACACACACACACAGTAAATACATTGGGTTAACAAGGTAAACCCAATGATAGTAATAAATTGTATTATCATAAGAAAAACCTTCATTTGATTGTTGTGATAATTGACAGAACTAATCAGTGAATTAAATAGTTACCAATTATATTAACATTAACCTTAATGGTGATTATGTTGATAATGATCATCAATTGATTGTTTGTTAGTTAACTATCAGGGTTAAGGGAAGACCAGACAATGTTAATTTAATATCTATTTCATGTTGATTGTTGATTGTTCATTTATAATTAACTATCAACAAAAAATTGTTACTTTGTTTTCATTTTCATGTTGATTAGTAAATTTTGTTATTATTATTAAGTAAATCAATTGATGTTTCCTTCAATTTACATTGTATATTAATTTGATTAAGCCTTAATTTGATTTTTGTTAATTTATTTTTCTCTCTCTCTCTCCTTTATTGTTTAACAATTTTTGTATGTTCACAATCAATGGTTATAATTGTTAACTGGTAGAGTTAATTGTTAATATACTAACTGTTGATGTTGTTGTTTATCATTATTGTTGTTGTTGTTCAAGTTCATTTGAAATCCTTCATTTTGAATGATTCCGGAATCAGGGAAACAACTGAAACAATTCAATGTCAAAGACAAGGCAATATTATGCAAATGGTTAGTATACATTTTAATCACATAATATTAATTTAGTTGATGATGATGATGGTTAATTTAATCACACAAGTTTAACAAGAGTTTAATCATCATCATCTAATTGGAGGTTAATCATTTCCTTACCTCACCATTAACTCGTCACCATAATCATTTTGAAAGAAACAAAACTATTAAACCAAATATTGAGAAATTAATAAAATTATAAATTTTACTTTTATTATTTCATATTTAATTCCTTAATCGTGATTAATTATCTGTAGTTAATTAAAGCATTAACAGTTAATCCAAAGTGAGAGCATTTAAACAGATCCAATTAGATTTTAACCTCTAAAAATATTCAATTTCTTCATAGGATTAACTTATCATTATTTATCAGTTCTATTTCTCTCCTTGATTAGATTAAACTTCATGGTAACATGAACAATATAATCAGTTAATTGTTTCAAATTCGTTAGACTAATTTACTATTAATAAGTAAATTTTACTTTTCGATTAGTGGTTCCATCTCTTGCTTTTTTTGGAAAATGTTCTTTTGCTCTTGAAATAGACTCAGTGGACTATTCGTCGTGACAATTTATTAATAGTTTTAGCTGAGGTTGTTTAAGGAATTACTTGTTGATTATAGCAATTAGTTAATGCAAGTTGTTAGGAAAGTCCGTTAGGATGACTGAAAGTGAGAAAAAGACATGAAAAAGTTAATAGGGACAAAAAAGTTCCATTGGACGAACATGAAATCAATTTTATCAATTAAAACTCAAGAAATATTTTTCCAAATTAAGTTCAGGTAATTTTACCTCAAAAATTGTAAATTGGAAGATGAAGATTCTTGTCGTATCCTGGGCTTAGGAATTGATCAATTAGAAGAAAATAATTGCTCGTCTAATCACAAGTAAGGCGATAATTAATTCTGTAATCATGGATCAACAATTGATAATAATCTGAAGAGATTCAATCATAAGAAATTAACGAAAAATGTAGAAAACTTTTCCTTGCGAAATAAAAAGTAACCTTTTGTGATCAATAACACAATGAGAATCTTTAATCAAACACAATTTAAGTATTAACACTCCATCTGAATGATCCACGACTCGAATCCTTTTCAAAGACAAGTAAATTGTGAACAATTAATCTAATTTTTATGCTAATTTCGAATGAAATTTCCTTTTTTTCAAACTTAATGATAATTAGATGATCAATATTGAAGCAAATCGTTTACTTCAGTTGTTCCTTTATAACTTGTATGGATAAAATCAACCGAAGGGCTATCAGCTCAGTCCACTCATTCAGAATTATTTTCTGTTCCAAGATTGGTGATGATTGATTCATCTTTGATCTTCATTGACACTAGATCCTTTTGTTGTTCGAGTTTATGTCAAATGTTTTATCGAGTTTAATGGTAGTTTTGGCGGGACCAATCGAAGTTCAAATTTCTTTTCCGTCCGATGTCTAATTGGATTAAAAGTTTCATTTGGTCTCAATCAAAGGGCTAATCTTGTTCAATAGATTTCCAGGTTGAAACTGTTTCATATCGAGATTCTCATTAACTGATTAATATCCAATTTACTGTTCGTTTCCATTGGAAACATTTTATTTTCAATGTTTTCGTTGCTAAGTAACAACGGTGACCAAAGAAATGATAACAGAGAGAATCGACATTTTCTCTGGTAGATTTTACTTAATTATCTCGATAGTTTATTCAATTTGATTTCGATTCATTTTTAAATTTCCAGATTGTTATCCATATACAATCGTACTAATTGTGATTAAAATTATTTTAGATTGACTCAAATAACAAACAGTAACTTGAAATCCTATTAAAGTTATCGATTGATTTTCTTTTTTTTTGAATGAAAGCCCATTGATATTCACCATTTACCTTTAATTGTTGTCTTCTAATTATACTTTCTATTTTTAATCAGTTATAAAGGACTGAATATTGTGCAGATCATCATCATCTACTACGGATTGAGCAATTAATCAATCCATCAATGGGTTTATTTGGTAAAAGTGGCTCTCACCCTAAAGACAAGGTAATAATTATACTAATACTGATATTTAACCTATTAAATCGCTAGCAAAACAATTTACTAATTCTATTATTAATTACGAAAGTTTCTTGATTGTTATGATTATACATATTATAAAACAATTTCGATGTGAAAGTAAACAAACAATTATTACTGTTCTCACGATTAGATATCTCAATGGGTTAATATTGTCATTAGATTTTTGTTAATTGTGTTTTCATTTTGATTATTGTGTTGATTTATTTCAGGTTCAGGATTGGATCAGGAAACTCCGGAAAGAAGTCATGTCAATCGATCGGCAAATAAGAAATATCGAAAGAGAAGAGGCCAAAACTCGACTTGTAATCAAGGAAACGGCCAAATTGGGAGATGAAGATTCTTGTCGTATCCTAGCTAAGGAATTAATCAATTCTAAGAAAACAATTGATCGTCTAATTACATCTAAGGCGAGAATTAATTCTGTAATCATGGTGATGAATACACAATTAGCTAATCTCAAGATCTCTGGTAACTTGGCAAAAAGCTCCGAGGTAATGAAATCAATGCAAGGACTAATTAGTGTACCTGAATTGGCGATCAACATGAAACAATTATCTAAAGAGATGATTAAAGCTGGTATTATGGAGGAAATGATTAGTGAAACAATTGATCAATTAAATGAATCCGATGGTGAATTAAGTGAAGAGGAGAGCAAATTGCTGGAGAAATTGTTGTTTGATACAACACAAGGAAAGATGGGAAACAAGATAGAATCAGTTGATTCAATAATAACAATCAAAGTAAAGAATCAAAGAAAATAACAATTAAATCAGATTCAACTGATAAAGATGAAGATCAAGACGAAGGAACTTCAATTGTTGAGATGGAAAAGAGATTGGAAGCTTTGAGAAGTTAAATTGCTAATCAAACCTGCGAATCTTATTGGACACAAAAACTCATGAATCTCAGTAATTAAAAAGACAATCCAAGTGATTGAATTACAATTAATAGATTTTATTGATTGAATCTTTGGCAATCAGTTCATTTCTCATTCCATCCTCATAATAATCAACTTTTTATGTATGTAATTCAGTAATTGAACAAAATGGATTGTCCATTTATCGACTAAATTGAAATGATTAATTTGTAAATTACTGAAGTTTTCACTTTATTAGATCTCAAGCAAATTGAGAATATGTTAACACAGATAGAGAAAAATTTTACATTGATTATAAATTTATTTTCGCAATTGTTGAGAGTTCTGATCAGGTTCGAGTTTGTTGATTATGTCTTGTATAAAGAAATTTATAATGTACTCAAATTTGATTAATTAGACTAGAAGTTTGAGTGATTTGAATTCAGTGTAGAAAGAGAAAGTATTGATTGTAGTGATTAAATTTCTTGAACATCATCATCTTTTGATTTTGATTCTTCTGTGGATGTTGAACTTTTATCGAGCGATTTAAGGAGACCAGAAAGTGAATACGAGGAGGTCATCGAGGACGAAGGGGTCGGAGAAGTGTCTCTTGTGCGATTTGATGTATTCCATTGAGATGACCACCACGATGATACCGCAGTTTTAGCTGAGCTTAAAGCTCCTCCAACGGCTTTGCTAGTTTGACCTAAGGTTTGGTTCAACTTTTTACCTCTCTCCGTATTGGTCAAGGCTTGGGACAGTTTAAGTTTCATATCAGCGATACTTAATTGTCCATGGAATGGATGACCAGGATTGACCTCGAAGATTCCAGGTTTAGAGAGAGATGTCCACAATCGATAATTATAAGTTTCTTTCCAGCTCGAAAGAAAAAGAGAGTTGAAAGAGGCATATTCTTTACTATTTTCTATTGATGAAATGAAAAGAAAAAAAAAAAATTCGTAAGAAAAAGATCAACAAGTGCTCATTGAAGAGATGATTTAATTGTGTTTACCTTCACATTGAGATGTCCGAAGAAGATGAAGAAGATAAATTTTGAATTGGTATCTCAACCAATCATCACAACCTTCCCAAGAAGAACCATCATTGGGCACATTTTGGGTCACCGAGTTCTTACTGACCACTTGACCTTCTAAAGCTGCTTTGACCAAATAATCAGCGAATCTTAAATCTTCCGTTGACAACATAACTTGTTTTCGTAGTTCAGGATCGTTGATTTCAATTTTAACTCCATCCACTTCGATAATAATATCGAATAGATTTTTCTTCTGTTTGAACAAGAAATTGGTCGCACCAACAACACAAGAATGGACTCTTGGGTCACTTAATATGTCCAGATAAGTGATGGATAAATATGGATGACAGAATGACCCATTCCCAAATATCCTTAGGGGTAAACCACATTCTGAAATTGGTAACTTTAAAAGTGGAGGAGTTGATGATTGTTCTTGTGAGTTATCAGGCTGAAAGGAATCATCAGAATATAAATTTTCGGCTTTCACAATATCTTCATCACTAATATTTAATTCCTCATCACTTTCACCTTTGTTCTCAATTTTTTCACTACTTTTATCGCAATTATTATCGTCATTGCTATCTGGCTTTTCCTCCCTTGACTCAGCTGATTTGTCATTAATCATTGAATCCAATTCATCAGGTGTCTCTTGATTTACCGTAATATTTTCAATCTGTTGATCATCTTGTGTCGTTTTGGTTGTTTCTCCTTCTTCTTCCTTTTCATTTGTATCAATTTGAGGTTCATCGTCTTTAACTGAAACATTATCATCATTTTTCTTGGAAACATCGGTGAGTTTAGTTGCTAATTTGGATGAAGATTTATTCAACTCTTTCTCCTTGGCGTCAATCACTTGAATGAGAGGATCAAGAAGTTCAATATCTCCTGAGAATTTTCTTCCAATTGATGCTTTTGGAACAACCGAAGTCGAAGAATAGTCAAGACCACCTTCTTCAATCATTCCAGGGAACAGGGAAAGTAATGTTATTATAATTGTACACAAATCTTTAACCGGCGATTTGTAAAATAAAACCTGAATGAAGACAAAGAGAGACAAATTGATCAGTAAGATGATTGATAAAAAAGTAGAACTTGTTATTGTTGTTTACCTTTTTCTCGAGAAGAACCAATTTAAAAAGAATGAGTATTTTATGTTGGAATGTGGCAATAAGATCACGAGGAGAAAGTCCAAGGAAAACTTCACTAGAGTTGAGATAATCTTTGGTCAATAATCCGTTCAGATTGAAATAAAGCTCCTTGAGACAATCTACTTTGGAGAAATCAAACTCATTGAAATAAGCATAAGTAATCATCTCACATTTTGCAGCAATTAAACCATATAAAGGTAATTCACTAAGTACGACAACACTTTTCTGTACAGTTCCTCTGGTAACATCATCAGTTTTACGGTGCAATCTATCAGAAGCAATTTGACGATAACAAGAGATGCCATAGATTGTGGATAGTGGCCTTTCAGGGTGAGGAAGATGAAAATAAATTGTGTCTCTATCATAATTATGAGCACCATCAGGTAAAGCGATTGAAGGTAATGTCCTCCATACTTTCGGCAGCCTAAAAGGTCCTTTACTTTCCTCACAAGGGGTTGAGGAAGTGGTTAAATTATCATCACCTTCCCTTTGATCTGAACTGTTGGTGTGTCTCATTTGAGGAAAACAATACTCGATTAAACATCCTTTCTTGTGGTGAAATCCAACAACTAAAACGTACAAAATTGGTCCACAGGGCAGATCATCATCAGGTTGTTTCATTGTTTAAATTTTCAACTGCAACTTTCGTAATAATAAACTCGTAATAATCAAATAATCAACTCTTTCATTTCATGACAATTGTCTTAGATAATGAAAATTTAGATCAACTGATTTGCATGGATGATTTTTACATTTGATTTGTTTGTAATAAGGTTTATCATGATGAGCTGGTTATTTACAATATTTTCTTTCCCTTTATATAAATAGATGCACCAATAATTATCAAACTCAGATCATCAGAGAAGATATAGTAAATCAAATAATCTCACAGGTAAAAAAAAGTTAATCTGTGAAAGCATAAAAAAAGAGGAAATAATTAGAATTAAAAAAGGAGAAAAAAAAATTAAATGTATCATGGAAATGGATTTAATTGTGAACAGGAAATGTCAAAATGAATATTTCATAACTTACCTGTTGGAATTACAAAAACAATCTACCAAGTTGAGGTACCGCAATCTTAGTGGAGGTGAAATGTTTGAAATAAATGGAAACAATTAAGAAAATCAAATTGTAAATGATTAAAAAATCAAGAGCAATTTCAAGTTGATTGTTAATTTTATTTTCTCAAAAAAGTAAACAATGTTTACTAAACATCGTGATCGCAGCTCCATCTTTTGGTGGAAAAGAACAAAAGTTAATCAATGAGTTTTTGAAAAAACGTTCTAATTATTTAAATGTTTTCTAATTAAATTTAAAAGAGAACAAGTGATTTTTTTCACTTTTTCTCAAAAAACCGAGATAAATAAATTTCGTTCCATTCAAATTGTGTCAATCAGAAAATTTAATTGGAAAGTGATTAATTAAAAAGACATCACACTTGATAGATTTCATTTTCTGAGAAAAAAAAAGTTAATTTAAACAACTACAATTAAAATTTAAGTTGAAATGAATTTACATTGTATCTTTGAATTGATTTTTTTTTGTTTAAATTATGATTTCTCCTTTCATTTGACTTTGTTTTAATTGTTAAAGTTATTTGATTAAATTGTGTATATTTTTTTTCGTTTGTCTTGTAATAGATATGCGAATTTTTCAACAAAACGATTAACTATTAATTAATATTTTTCTTTTCAGTTAATTCCAAACATGAGATATTTTTTTTGTGTCAATAATTTTATCCATTTTTTGTTGGTTCTCTCCTTCCAATTATGATTAGTTAATTTAAGAGTAAAATTTCATACATTTGATGTACACTGGATGCAATTTCGGTGACTCGAGATTTAACTGACAATTGCATGTCAGGACTACCTGGTTGAATTTTGAGTTCAGCAAGAATCCACATTCCATTGCTCAGTTTACATGATTGGTATAACATGTCGTTACCTTCAACATTACGTTTAGCTACGGTGAAAATATTATTCGATTGTAATTTAGATGAAACTGAATCAGCATCTAAGTTAACACCGTTAATTGGAAATTTAAGTTCATTTTGAGGTGGAATTTCTTGCCATGTAGAGAGGAAAACACGTTTATCCATGCTACCATCTTCGCCGCAGTAAACATGGAGAGGGACAATGGTGCTAAAGTAAAATATTCCCACATTATTTTTAACAGCAACTTGTAGATTAGTCAGTGGATTCATCTTTTGAATGGGTCCCATGGTGGTCAGTGGTAGACTCACATCAGCTGATACATTGGGTGGAAGAGGAGTTTGGATTGTCAATGGTTGACCAGGGGCCAGTCCAAAGCTGTTCTTGTTAAATTGGACAGCAAATCCGGTCATCCCTTGCATTGCCCTATTAGTAAAAGTCATTTCCATGGTTATTGCACCATTACGGCGGGTAAAAGTACCAGAGATTTCCAATCCTTTTCCATCTGTAGCAGAGAGCCAAGTCTATTGAGAGAGTGAAAATTTCATGTAGGCGTAAATATATTAATACAAACACAATAAAGAGACAAGATATTTCTTACTAACCTGCTTAGGTGGGGTAAAGAAGGTACTAGCAACTGGAATGCCGAAAATGTCACCGAGAAGTCCAGAAGTTGAAGATACTGGTACTACTGATGGAATGGGTGCTGATGAGGTTGGTGGGAATGTCGTGGTTGAAACGGGAGGAGCAGGTTGAGAGATATCATTACCGCCCAATAGAGTATCCAATCCACCTCCAAGAATATCAACATTAGAGTAACTGTTGATAGGTGATGTGGCGTATGTTGGTTGAACCGAGGGAGGATTAAGCTCAAGACTTAATAGATCACCAATTAGACTTTCTTGAGCTGGAATTACGGTGGGTTGTTGTGGATCATTGGTAACTGCAGTTGATGTTCCATCATCACCTGATCCTGATCGAGGATTTAAGCTTTTCCTTAAACCAGTTTTACCTTCGACAAAAGCTGAAGGTGGTTTATGGTAAACTGAAGCTAAACTTCCAATGTGACAGATCAATTCATCCAACAGGGTTGGTTCTAGAAGATCAGTTTCCTCTGAAATTAAAGGTTTCTCTGCAAGAACAACTTCTTTCGCAGCTGCTGGATCAGTGGACAGTAATCGCCAGTAAATATATCCACGATCACGAAGGTCAGGATTGTCACTGTCCAAAGTAGCCAAGCTAAGAACTGATTGAACCACATCCTGAGTTTCTGTAGGTCTTTTCAGGAAAAGTTTCACAATAGCTGTCAGTAATTGTAATTGAACTTGGGCGTTCTCATCATGAAAACCTTCAAGGAAATTTTCTAACAATTCATCGGCATTATCAATACGTTCAGCGTATTCACCGATAATCCAAATCATGGAAGCTCGAGCTTCAGGTTCATCGAGAGTGTCAAGATTTTCACACAGAGTAGAAATGATACTCTCATATTTATTGGGATATTTTCTGAAAATATCTTTGATCACCACAATTGCCTCTTGTACAACGTAATTAACTTTAGTTTGTATCAGATCCAACAAAGTGGCAACACACCTCTCGGCAGATTGTTCGACTTTGATAGCACATCGACCAATTGCTCTTACAGCTTTACGAACAAAATCAACATCAACCTCAGTTGCATATTCTTTCAATTCAGCCAATACTTGGGTGATATTTGCTTGAGATGCTAATCGAATCATAATGTCCAATTTTTCCAATTTCACGTAGATTGGGTCATTATATTTAACGAAGAAAACCTTCATCTCATGTTTCAGAATATCGGGTCTTTTTTGCACAATCAGGTTGATATTTCTAAGAGCAACATATTGAACTTCAGGTTCACTGGATAAAAGGGTTACCAATGGAGGAGCCAATTTTTTCGTTAGTGTTGTAACAAATTCAACATCATTCATTCGTTCCATGAATTTCATCAGCACCTTTACTGCACTAAGAACCACGGCAGCATTAGCATGAGCCAATCTGGGAGTAACACGTTCACAAATACTTTGTGCTTCCCGATCATCTTTGGTTGTATAGTTGGCTAGTGCATCTAAAATAAATACCTGGCCCCATTCAGTGCATTCATTAAGAGCTGTGAGTAGTTTGTTGATCGTTTGGGCATTAAATTCAACCAATGGTTGACCGGTGCTTGAAGCTTCATTGATCTCGGAAAGAGCAGCAACAGCATTAGCAACCACCATAGGATTAGAATCGGAAAGAAGTTCTCTCAAAAGATCAAGAAATCCTTGTTCTTCAACCATTGATGAATTGATATCATGAAGCTTGGCCACACAAACAGCCGCAGTTTTCCTTACATAAGGATCTTCATCTCGTAAACATTTTCTCAAAGGTTCAGTTAGATATTCGGTTATTTTGTCAACTCGAATACACCCCATTGTTCTAACAGCCAATGCTCTAATCAATGGATTAGGATCGTCACAATCTCGGACGAAAGTGTTAACCGCCATGATCGCCATGTCTGGTTGACTTTTCGCATAATTCATAAGGTAAAGATAAACCAGCTTTTTAAGTTCCAAATTATCTGTTTGCATACAGTTGACCACATCAGGAAAAAGAGAAGAAACATCTTTACCAACTGTCATTGAGGCGATGACCTTTTTAACAGCTTCCCTTCTTTTCTCTTTTTTATCACTATTTAATTCACCTTTCAACTCAAAGAGTTCACCTCTTTTAGTATTGGCAAAATACTTGGCATCGGTCATGTTGACTATTAAGAAAATAAATGATTCAAACAAACAGAAAGGAAAAGAAAATGATTAATCAAATAGAAAGTAAGGATTAGATTGTGGAAATTTTGGAAACAATAAAAAAAACAAGAGTTTAATTTTTAGGGCAAACAATTAACCTGAACAATTAATGTAATTAGAGAAAAACAAAACCAGAGATTTTGTCAAATCAAAGAATTGGGGGCGTTTCCTATCTTTCCTTTGTATAGAATTCACGAGATGGCGCTACTTTCGTACTCGCATGTGACAATTTAATTGTCAGAGTTTTGATCATGTTAATCACTTAATCGAGATTAATTGTGATTAAAATTTCTTTCCATTTGATTATTCTGAATGTTTTCACCGTATAATTTGATATTCTCTCAGTAATTCGGTCTTCTAAGACTGATGAGAAACTTTGATACCGATTAAAAGAAAAGGTTAACAATGAAAGTTTAATTATTAATTATTGTTAGATTGTTGTTGTTTTAGTTAATTACAATAATCGATCCCATTTTAATCAATAAACATAATGAATTCTCATGTAAAACAGTTATTTCATTTGTGAATTTATTGTTAAACAATTGATACATAAACTTTATTTGTAGACATGGGATTTATTGGGCTGACTATTTTGTAGCTCAATCGATGATTAACTTTTAACTTTGGCAATCAAATTAAGCTCAATGCTTGATTTAAGGGAAGGTTAGATTAGTTTAGTTCCGGTTTTCGATTTTAAGAGACTTCAAGCTCTAATCTAGAGTTTCCATCCATTCAACACTAAGCTCATTAGTGGCAGTGTATGAATGGTCCATATTTCGTCCATAAAAGTTTGATACTTGTTTGCGATATTTCAATATCAAGGTTATTTATTGGAGAACATTTTTCAAGGTCATTTGAAAAATTTCTTAGAAAGGGATGAATTTTAAGCCTACCTGCGAATTTTCATTCGATTTATATCAAAAGGTCCTGATTTATTAATTCTCGATACATTTTTTCATCGAGATAAAACTTTTCTCTTCTTTTTCTCTTGCTCTTTACTTGTGATTTATTTTTCACCGTCAAATATAAATAGTAAGAAGGATATTTGATTTGATTTTCGTTTGATATCTCCATTATTACTTATTAATCATCGAGCTGAAGGAAAATTAAATCATGTTTATGAGAAAATTAGCAAAAAAAACTGAATATGAATATGAATATTATGAGAAAACAAATGAAAATGAAAAAACTTCCTTTCTGAATATCAAGCGATATTGTTTGCTATCGAAAGAGTTAATACAAAGTTCGAGCTTTTTTTCTTCGCATTTTATTTCAATGTCAAGGTTATAAAGGTTATTCGCCAAAGATCACACTTGAAGGTTATTTTGATGACGATAAGCTTGAAACTACGAGTTGATAACATAACAATTAACGTTGATATTGCTGAATAACCTTAATGAGCTCGACATTGAAATATGACAAACAAGTATCGATAAAACTTCCATAGACGAAATATGTAAATTATTGGCCATAAGTAATTATTGGGAGATTGGGAATAAAACAATTAAGGTATCCAAATCGCCCTGTATTCATTGAGCAGTCAGTTAATTATCTTTAATTGTGTTCATGTCAATCATTACAAATTGTTAATGGCAAGTTTTCACCTTTAATAATATTATTATTTAAAATCATTAACCTTAACCATTTTACTTTCAACAATTAGCTATAAAGAGCACTTTTGATTACTCTCACTATTAACTAATTACCTGAGTTTAATTCCATATGAATATATAATAAGATCAAGTTGATTCTAACAATTAGAAAGAAACAAGTTCAATAGAAACTCAGTTTTTTTTTGCTTCTTCGCCGAAGATATTTGATTTGATTCTTGATGATTAAATGGTTGATGAACTATGGATGAAAACTGGTAATATGATGATGAAGAAGGAAGAAGATGAAAAATTATCATCCCGTTATGTTTCACATCATCATCATCCTGATCATCATGGTTCCTCTTTTCAATTTCAATTCTATCAGTTCCTTGACCTGAGATGGAAAAAAAAAGTTTCTCAGATCAACTTCACAAATTAGAAATCAGATAATCACAATTTATTGTTAATTAACTTTGTTCTCTTATATAAAACTGATTAACCTTTCATGATTGTTAAAAAATCGCAACAAAATCAACCTAATCAATGCACAATCAAAATTCATAGTTGATCAACAATTCAATTGGAAATGTCTAAGACAATAAAGTTAATTACCATTGAGAAAATTTCATTTTCTCCAATAACTGGATCAATTTTTAAATCGTTTCGATGCTTGATTTAGACCAATTTAACTGATTATCAATCTCTCTGAACAATTAACTCTTCATTACCATGAGCATTCATTAGCTAATCAACAGACTTGAACTCGAACATTGTTAACAATCAAATGAAATTGTTAGCAACCTTTTCATTAAGTTTTTAATCACGTTGATCTTTTATTATCTTAATCATGAAAATTTTCATTCTCTTGTTGATTAACTTTTTTTTTCTTCCAAAAAATTAAGAACCGGATTTATCGGTTAATCTCAATCTCATGTCATGGAAGATGAAGGTTACATTGACTTTCCTATTCTGTTGTAAGTCTAAAAAAAAATCTCTTTCTAATTATCTGTCTAATTTTTTTTTCTAATCTTTTCCTATTGAGATTTTTTAATTCTTAGCAAAATCAACTACATGAACGATCATGATAATAATGATAATGAAGATGAACTCAGGAAGAATCATGAGCTTTCCTCTTGTTAAAGGTAACAAACAGGTAACTCTTTGGTTACCGGTTTATTATATTTCTCAGGTAAAAACGCCCTTGGGGTTAGAAGGAGGAAAATAAAAGATCCAAGCCCACCCTCTATCTACCCAAGGACCGACCTTAACCTGTTTCCTCATCGCTTACCCGAGTATATAAAAGCAAAGCCGATGTTGACCCTACTCTTAGGTCACTTAAGCTTCCCAACTTGGAGTGATTAGTTGATTGTAATTTATTTTCTTCGTAAACAAAAAGTTTAACCAACACACAGAACAAAACAATGAAATTGGTAAGTTATCATCTCTATTCAGTGAATGATTTAAATTTCTTCAACTGATTTACAATATTAATTATTGATCTAATTTTCGTTTAGACTTCAGTAACTATTGTGGTCCTTTTTGGTGCCATTGCCACAATTAACGCTTATCCAAGTGTAAAAGGAGTTCCTACCCAAGTCTCAGGTAAATTAAAACTTTTTCCATTCGAAAATTTCAACTGTTTAATTGGTGGTTTAATCTAATTTTCCTTTTTAATTGTTTCATCATTTAGATGTTAAAGGTCTCAAAGTTCCCCCTAGTCCAGGATATTACGATCGACCCTCGAAGGTTGGTCAAGTTAGAGATGATGTAAAAGGAGTTAAATCAGTTCCTGTTGTCCAGCAACAACAACAACAACAAGTACAAGATGAAATTAAAGGTGTCCAACAACAACAACGAGATCAATTCAAAGGTCAAGTTCCCGTTGTCCCTCAATATCCCGTTAAAGGTGTCCAACAAAAAGACCCCGTCAAGGGAATCTCTCAACATCCAATCAAAGGTCAACAACCTGTTGTCCAACAGCGACGACCTTACCCAGTCAAAGGTTATCCCCAACAGAGAGACGAAGATGCTAAAGGTAAAAGTTTAGTCCAACAACAAGCTGAGGTCAAAGGTGTTTCCCGACAAAGACCACACTATCCAGTTAAGGGTTACCCTCAACAACAAACCCAACAAGTTCACGATGATGTCCAACAGCGACAACAACCCGTTTTCCCAGTTAAAGGTCAAAGACAAACTCGAAGTCTCAACTATGAACAAGATGTTGACCAATCCAAAGTTGGAGCCAAAGGTAAGAAGACAATTTCTAATTGTTACAAATACTAATTAACTGAAAATTAAGTCACCATAGTTTAATCGCTCCGTGATTTTGTCTCTCTCAGGTCGAAAGGGAGGTATCAAGGGTGCTCCCAAAGCTCCAACCAAAAGTGTCCCAAGAACCAAGGGAGGTAAATCTGTCAACGATGTCAAAATTGTCCAACAAGAGGCTAAAGTTGCCGATGTCCAAGTCAAAGCCGATGAACAGGTGAAAATTGTCCAAGAACCCGTTCCAGTTGTAAAGGTATCTCAAGAAAAGGTAGCCCAAGAGTCCGTTCCCGTTTCCCAAGAAAAGGTTGTCCAAGAATCCGTTCCAGTGGTCAAAGTTGTCCAAGAAAAAGTTGTACAAGAATCAGTCCCCGTTGCTAAAGATGTCCAAGAAAAGGTTGTCCAAGAGTCCGTTAAGGTACCACAAGAATCAGTTCCCGTTGTAAAAGTAGTCCAAGAATCAGTCAAAACTGAACAAGTGAAAGACGCTCAGGTCAAATCTGAAGAAGCTGTTAAAGGACAAACCGTTGACCATGTAGTCGTCGCCGTTGCCAATGGTGTTGGCTCAAGTTCCAGTGGTGCCTCAGCTTCAGCTTCCGCTTCAGCGGTTGTTGTAGTCGCTCGAGAAGAGCCACAAGTTAAGGAAGAAACCAAAGCCGATGAGCCGAAACAAGGTCGATATTTGACCAAAGTCGGTTCTCCCGTCAAAGGTGTCCCATTTTACCGCAAAAAGATCAGTCAACAAAAGGATGTTACCGTTCAACAAAATGAACAACAAGTTGCCCAAGAACCTCAAGTTGTCCAACAAGACCAAACAGTTCAATCAGATTAATTGATCAACAATTAAGACAATCCCTTAATCCTTGTCAAATAAAATACTCACCACACAAAATAATTGACGAGCTTGTACTTGTATCCTAATGATTTGAATTCACACAAATTAATTTATTACTCATTAAACGCTTTCCAGCACAATCATTACAACCATCACAGATCCGCAATCAAATCATTTATCAACAAAGTTAATTGTCACAATCAAATCTAATCAAACATTAAACAATCAAACTCAACAACAAATTATTGATTCGATTCCCATTCAACCTCAAGGGTGAAAAGGTAACCTCAACCAGTAGACCTTTAATTGTCATTTAATGTTAACAAGTAACAATTAATTATCTCTAATGATCAGTTTTAATTAAATTGTTCCAACAACTTATTTTAATTTTAATTCTCTTACTTTTTTCCTCTCTTTCTTTTCTTCTCTTTCTTTTTTCTCTTTCTTTCTATCCATCAGCTGTTTTCCATCATAACATTTTCTTCAACAACAACAATTAATTTCTCTCTCTTTTAAATTGTTTCCATTTAATTTAATTTCCATTTTTTCTTAATTGTTTCTCAGTTTTAATCTAATTTAATCACTGAACTTGAATTAATACTAATCTATTCAAGAATAGAAACCAGAATAATCTTTTTGTTGATTTCTTTTGGCTTTCAACTCTTTGGGTATTTTGTTTCTGGTAAAATCATTTACATGTTACGCTTTTACTTGTTTCTTTGTTTTTAATCAACAAATTGATGATTATTTTCATCACCTCAGTGTTATTTATAAATTAGTGCCAAGTGTCAAGTTTCCAGTCAATGGTCTCACCCAATGTTTTAATTCAATATGGATCCTGTCCCTTCATCACCATCAACATCTTCACCTTTCAACAACAACAACAACAACAAAAACCATCACCACCTCAACTGATTGATTTAACAGATGACCAGGATGACGATGATGATGAAGATGATTACTTTGAATCTACACCTGGTGATAATTTGCTGGTATCAGCGACCAACAATTTAACTAATCACCCTGAGTACTGGTCAAGTTTCTTTGATTACAACCTTGTCTCCCCTTTCATTTATCCTACATCCTTTTTCCTTACAAAATATATGATTATCTATCAAAGGGTGTGTGTAATTAAGAGTCACTTGTGTCCTCCCTAATGTTGATTTTATTCTGACCCCCGAGGCCTCGAAATCTTGTCATTCATTCAAATAGTTTGATGGTCAACAAGAAACCTGATTGGGAAACCTGCCCCTTAATGAGACTTTGTTGATGATCAAAGGAGAGAGAGAGACAAAAGACAGAGAAATAGTGAGAGGGAAAGACAAAAAAAACCGTTGATTTATTAATTGGTTTCTTAGAGACCAAGTTTTGTTTTGATGCAAACTGTTAGTTAATCAATTGCCTTTTTCTCAAGTAAAATGTGTTTAATGAGATTGAGTGAAAAACGTCCTTTGATTTGTTCCAAATTCAATTTCTATGAAAATTTTCTCATTTTTTCGTAATCTTTGTTATCGACTAATTTTCTGTTCTATTAATTGTTGTAATTGTTTCAGCTGCGATGATTGCGATTTGGATGATGGTCAAATATCGAATTGTAATTGTTTAAAAAAGATCGGAAATCATGATGGTCAAGAGGAAGATGAAGACGATGATGATGAGATTAAAGATGAAACCGATTGGGGTTTCAAGGGAAATTACAAAGGAGTTAAAGTGATTCGGAGGCGAGTGAAAAATTCAGTTTATCCTGGAAGTTCAAAGATTTATGATGTAAATTGTTCAAATTGCGAAACCTCACAATCATCTGCAGTTATATCACAAGAGAATCATCTTCTTCACCATGGAGATAATGAATTTCTGGGAGCCTGTGGTGGTAGAAAACATGAAAATGGTGAAGGAGGAGTTAGAATTGAAGATGATGATGATGATTATCCTGAGAAGGGTGTTAATGATGCCAAGAATAATCCAAGTAGATTAACTGAATCTAAAGAAAACCAGAGTCATATTAATGGATTAGTTAACAGAAATTTGGCCGAGGATAAAGAGGAAGCTAATGATGGGAAGATATTAAACTGTCAATTGGATCGAGATACTAATCCATCCGAGAATAGAGTTAATTTTTTGGAGAAAACGTTTGTCAAGTGTATTGGTAAACGTAATCAAAAGTGGATTTGTCAATTGTGTGGATACAAAAATTTCAATACCTGTTCTCAGTGTGTCCAATGTGAAAGGCGGAAAAAATCGTATTCTGGTCCAACCGTTGAAAATTATTCTCAAAGGCAACCAAACCCTGAGAAGATCAATGTTTTTAACGGTTCATCATCTTCCTCATCCTTTTCATCATCATCAGTATCACCATTTTCTTTGGGAGTAACATGTTCATCTTCACCTTCATCTTCAAGCTCCCAGAATTCATCGACACTTTTTACTCGAAATAATAAGAAATTAAAGATAAAATCAAGCGATGATATCAATTGGATCTGTGATAAGTGTTCTTTCAGTAATCTTTTTCTAGCTAAGGATTGTATTCATTGTCGACGGAGTAAACAATTTCAAAGAAATGGTGATCCAGAGTCAACAGAATTTCAATTAACTAATTGTCTCTTGTCACACTTAATTTCACCAGTTCATCAACCTCAGTACCTGCTCGAAACTAAACGCCAATGGATATGTTCAAATAGAGATTGTACTTTCGTTAATGTCGCTTCGACCTTTGCTTGTGTTGTTTGTGATACTAAAAGATTAAATTATTTGGCCAAATCGGATAATCGGAAAAACGGGATCAACGTTCGTCAAGCAAAATTCAAAGCAAGATTAAGGAAACACGATTCCGATGGATCATCAATCGTCCCTTCAGAAGGTGTTAATCCAAATGATGTAATGATAATCGACATTACAAATGATGATTCGCCCTTAATTACCCCAAGGTTATCATCATCATCTTCATCGCACCAACAAAAAGGATTCGTTAAAAGCTAGTACATCAAATAGTCAAGGATTTGCTCCATCATTGTCAACATCATCTTCATCTTTTAATTATAACTGCCAAGTAGAAAAATGTAAATCTTTTAACGAGGTAACTTCATCTTCATCAGTTGAACAATCAACGTGCTTACAATTAAATGTTCAAAAAGAGTTACCATCAGATGAATCGAAACAAATAATTACTCAACAACAATCAGAGATAATGATTTCATCTTCTTCATCTTCTTCCTCCAGTTCATCTTCCTCATCACCATCTTCATCAACATCCGATTCGGACAATGATAGTGACCATAATTATCCAAATAGTGAAGATGCCAATAGTCAAACGGATGATAATACTTTCTGGACTTGTCACCATTGTAGTTTATCATTTAATTCATCGTCATCTGATATTTGCTTATATTGTGATACACCTCGAAATCAACATGAAGGATCTCCGATTAATTTAATTCCTCGAGATGGTACAGTTTCATATACAAATAATATGAATTCCATTTGTTCCCGATTACCTTCATTTCAAAGTATTTTATCATCAACTGTACCTTCATCTCTTTCAACACCAACATCCCCAACAACAACAACAACAACAACGACAACAACATCCTCATCATCATCAGTGTACCAAACCTTTTGGACTTGCATTAAATGTACTCTCAACAATTCCGTTACTGAAAACTATTGCACAGCCTGTGGTGGGTCAAAGGTGAACAGCACAAGTTCAAAAGCATTTCAAACATTGAAACACGAGGAAAGTTGGGTATGTGTACGATGTACACTTCGTAACTCTAACAATCGTGATAAATGTATGGTTTGTGAGACACGTCGACCAATAGTTCAACAAAACAATCAACCCTCACCCGAAAGATCAACAGTTCAAAATTCAACTCATTCAATTTCCCGTGAGACTCTTGGTCGTCGAACCAAATGGGAATGTTCAGCCTGTACATACATTAACCCTGTATCACGATACAGTTGCGAGATGTGTCAACAGGCTCGAAGTGTTTTAACAATAAGACCAGGGACAGTTTCTCGATCTCGTTCATCAACTTATCGATCGGTAAATAATACACTTTGTCGAGGAGAAAGTGAACTAATGGAAGACTTGAGAATGATCGAAGAAGGCGAAGCTCGCGATCGATGGGAAAATATTGTTCGATTTTGTAAACAAGGTGGTATCAGTTTTGTCGATGATTCATTTCCACCCTCACCTAAATCACTTTATTGTTCATGGGAGGATAAAGTTCATTGTAAAACTGTTTCTCAATGGTTACGATTAAGTGAAATTAAATGTCACCCGAACATGGACAACGTCAAGTGGGCTGTTTTTAGGACTCCGATGGTCTCTGATATCTCACAAGGTGTTCTAGGTAATTGTTGGCTTCTGAGTGCCTTAGCGGTTCTCGCTGAAAGACCAGAATTAGTTAAACAAGTGATGGTGACCCGAGAAATTTGTCCTCAAGGAGCTTATCAAGTGAGACTTTGTAAAGACGGAAAATGGACTACAGTTTTGGTGGACGATTTACTTCCTTGTGATAATAGTGGACGTTTGGTTTATTCGCAGGCAAAACGGAAACAATTATGGGTCCCATTGATCGAGAAAGCGGTTGCAAAGATTCACGGGTGTTACGAGGCACTTGTTTCTGGTCGGGCTATCGAAGGTCTTTCAACGTTAACGGGTGCTCCTTGTGAGAGTATCCCCTTACAATTAGCAACCAATGGCGGATCAAACGAGGAAAGGATTGATGAAGATCTAATTTGGGCTAAATTGTTATCTTCCCGTTCTGCTGGTTTCCTTATGGGTGCTTCTTGCGGAGGCGGTAATATGATTGTCAATGATGTCGATTATCATCGTATTGGTCTGAGACCTCGACATGCATATTCAGTTCTAGATGTTCAAGATTTTCAAGGTATTCGACTGGTTAGACTTCGAAATCCATGGGGTCATTTCTCATGGAAAGGCGATTGGTCCGATGAAAGTAATCTGTGGACGGAAGAAATGAGGATCAAATTGATGCCCCACGGAGCCGATGATGGACTTTTTTGGATGTCTTATAACGATGTCCTTAAATATTTCGATTCTATCGATGTTTGTAAAGTTCGAAAAGATTGGAATGAAATTAGAATTGAAGGAGTTCTACCTCCACTTGTGGATAAGGAAAACATGGATCTAATTATAATCACCGTTTTCGAAGCAACCGAAATTGAATTCAGTCTTTTCCAAGAGAATCAACGAAACAACAAAAAATCTCAACGGTCGCAATTAGATTTGTGTGTACTTATATTCAAAGCGGCACCGAACTCATTCAGTCATATTGGTAGTATTATAAAGCACAGTCGTCGTCAGGTCAGAGGTTTTGTCGGCTGTCAAGCGATGTTGGAGCCTGGTGTTTATGCGGTTGTTTGCCTCGCATTTAACCACTGGCACACAAGTAAATAGATTACAACTTTAATTGAACGTTTCACAATCACAATTAACTTACTTTTCTCACCTTTTCTTTTTAAATTTAGTTTGTAATTCTGCGGCCGATTATCCTAAATTTTTACTTGCCATCCATAGTTCAAAGAAACTACTTGTGGAAACGATTCCACCTCCATCATTCATACTCGCTGATGTAATAATTAATTTAACTCTATCTAAAGGTCAACGTCATGAGGTAAGTGTTACAATTATGGTTAGATTGCTGTTTGTTTACCTTAATTGGTATTCTAATTGTTTCAGGGGAGAGAGGGTATGACAGCCTATTATTTAACGAAAGGTTGGGCTGGTTTAGTGGTCGTTGTTGAGAATCGCCTTCCCGATAAACGAATTCAAGTCATCTGTAATTGCTGTGAAAGTTTAAATGTCGTTTCAACTCGAGCCACTTTACGAACTGTGGACAGTATTCCCCCCAGACACCGGTCAGTATTTGTTGTTTTTTCTTCTCTATCAGATTATTGATTTGTAATTATCTTATTTGTTTTCTCTAATTAATAGACAAGTGATCACGATATTAACACAATTGGAGGGTATTGGTGGGTTCTCGATCACCCATCGTTTAACTCATCGAGTGTCGCAAAAATCAGGACTTCATGATTGGGGACCACCAGGAACTAATCATTTACCTCCATTAGAACAAGAAATATTTGGTCTACATGCACCAAGACCTATTTAAATTTTAAACACTACATTCAAATTAATAATCTTATTATTAAATTCATTTGTCACAACTTTTTTTCTTAAATCCTTTGCATTTTTCTATTGAATAGATTTGATTGTTGCAGTGAATAGAAAATAATTAGATGATGATTGCGAAGCTTGTGAAAAGTTTAATCCTTTACAATTTAGCAAAGATTATGAATGAAAAAGAAACACTTTAATCATCATCATCAGAATCAATGGCAGCTCTTCTTCTGTCGAATTGTACTTTGGTTTCTTTCTTGAATCTTTCGCTAACTTTTTCCAGGATATTTCTAAATTCATCTTCGGACAATTTACTTCTAATTGCTCCCATTCTCGCATTGTTGATCAAAATATCTTCCACCATTGTCCCTTTTTCGGGTTTCGCCGTTTTTATCGTATTCAGACGAGCTCGAGCTTCTTGAGATAATATTTGAGTCAACATTGAATTTCGAAATTCATCTTCCTTCTCCTTCCTCTCCTCCTTCTTAGCAGCATCAGCAGCAGCAGCAGCAGAATTATCACCTAAAGGACTCTAAAGAAAACAAAAGAAAATCAAATTAACTTTCAAATTAGAAAAATGAACCAAATGAAAAGAGAGAAAGAAAAAAAACAAAATCAAACCTTTGAACTTTCAGAATGTTGCTGTTGAAGTTGCTCAAGTCTTCGAGCTCGAATCATAGCAAGTTCATCGTCCATTCTCAATAACCAACCAATTAAACCAAAGAAATTACAACTAATCAACAATTAAAATGAATGACCAAAAACACGAGACAAAAACAGAATGAAAAATGAATCAAAATAAGAACCAAATCAACGCCTGTTGTCTATTTCAAGAAGAACAACAAAAAAAAGTCTATTCTCAGAGCAAAGATTTTCTATTTTCACCGCAAATTCTTTTGAAAACTTTCTCTTTCTTTTTCTCTTTCTTTTCGTTTTCTAATTGTAAACAAGATGCATTTCATCATTCGAAACGTCAAGTTACTCTAACCAATCAGAATGAAGAGATTTTTCTAGATCATTTTTACTAATCACAAGTGTAAAGCCCAATCTTAAATTAAGAAAAACAGTTAACACCAAATATTGAACGTTTCTATTTTGTTAATCATCATTGTTAAATTGTCTTTTTATCTTTTCTCAATTAATCACTTGCATCGTTTTCTTTTTCTCTATTAACTAATTAACCTGTTCTGTGTTTGGAGGCTTAAAGAATAATAAAAAAAAAGAAGATACTTTTACTCATCTCAAGTAAGTGGCTTCTTTTTTTTTCTAAATTCATTTTTCTTTTTCTCTCTGTTACTTTTTTCTAGCCTTCGGGTTTTCAATAGAACGATTTTTTTTATTCTTTTCTCTCTCATTTAGATTTGATTGAGATAATTTTCTTCTTTCTTTCAAGTGTCTCTTTCACTGTCTATCTTTTTTTTTTGTTGATTTTCATTCTACAATTTTCCTTTGTATACTTATATTATTCTCTGTCTATCTCCTCTTTCTTTTGATTTTTTTTCTCTTCCACCTCTGTCTTTTTTTTAATTCTCTCTTCGGCTTCTTCTTGTCTCTTTTTTCTTTTCTCTCTGTTAGCCATTTTATCTGCTGATTTTTCTTCTCTATGTTTTGATTTTTCTCATTTATCTTTGTTTTATAATCTTCATTTCGTTTCTTTTTTTTTCCATCTCTACTCTTTGGTTTTTCCCCTCTTCTCTGGAATTCATCATCATAATCATCATCCACCATTGTTTCACTAGTGATATTGAATGAGTTAAATAAGTTCACTATGGATCGTCCAATGGTGACTATTTCACCTGGTTCATCTAATGCCAACAACATAATCAACAATCACATCATTAACAATAATATGTGTCTCTCAGTTGACTCGCTTTATAACAACAATCTTAACAACAACAACAACAACTTCACAAATTTCAACAACAATATTGCTCTTGTCTATAATAACCCTCAACAAGTTAATGGTTACAATGGTAATAACAACAATAATAATATGGATGATAGCTTCATGTTTGACGATAAACTGATTGATTTTGACCAAGATTTAGACACTTTAAGCTTGTCTCTTTGGCAATCAGAAGGATTTAATGGTACAAATTGTGATGAATCGATGAAAATCGAAGACATCTTTCAAAATGATATTGGTTCATTCTCTGGAGGGCCAACATTAGCTGAGCTTAATTTGGTCGATGATAAGCTTGATTCAACAGATCTAGATGAATATTTGGCTAATCCAACACCAATGGTTCCAGTACGAGATATTATCCAAATCGGTGATGACAAAAGTCTTGTACCTCCAAATGAAACAAAAAAATTGAATACTCTGAATGGTCTCCCTGTGTTTAATAATACATTTATTCCTAATGGGACAAATGTCCAACTGACACCTGATGAGGTTGATCAGATTATTTCGTTGGCTAATCCATCTATAAATCCTCAAGAATCCTACAATCCTGTATGTCCAAACACCCAATCAATACCTTCTTACTCATCATCACGTCAATCATGGGAACCCAAGACAATCCTAAACTCAGCGGAATTCAATATTCAACCTCAACCTGCAAATCAACTGTCCTCTCAAATTGATATAAAGCCATTTGTAGATCATAAATTATTTTTTCCAACAACCAGCTCGAAAAACAATTCATCCTGTGGTAGAAACATCAGCAACAATGGTAACTGTCATTTGGAAACCATCTCAGAAAGTCCCACCATGACAATTAAACAGGAACCTGTTTCACCGAGTACGGATCTGAATAATTTAGTGATTAACCATGATAAAGAAAATTGTGATGTTAGCATGGAAAATGTCAAGGATGATCAACTTGTCACCCAAACTGTTTATCGTCCTGAACCAAGTCCAGAATATGTTAAACCAAGACTCAGACGGCGAAACAACTCAAATAGTACCGAATGTAGCTTTTCGTCTCATGATGAAGGATTTGCCAGTCAACCTGAAGATAATTCAGATAATGATCAAGAAAATGATGATTCAGATGATGAATCTTTTTACAAAGATTATAATGCAAAAGATTTACTTGGTGCCACAACTTCAGATGATGTAGAAAACAAATGGGCACTCGACATGGGAAGATCTCGTAAAACTGGTCAACAAAGATACTTTTGGCAATATAATGTTCAATCAAAGGGACCCAAAGGAACCCGAATAATTCCTGTACAAGAAAAAAGTAACGATCCTCATGTTTTAGCCGAGGCTAAAGATCCCGTTTTCGCTTCTGAATGTCCCATGGAGGGTGTTAAACATGCGGGTAAAGCTCGTCGAGGTGATGGTAATGATCTAACTCCCAATCCAAAGAAACTTCTCATGATTGGCCTGGAATTGAAAAAATTGAGCAAAGTGATTAATGATTTAACTCCAGTTGCTCAAGTTCCCGTCAACTCGCGTAATAAATCACGAAAGGAGAAAAATAAACTCGCCTCTCGAGCTTGTCGTTTAAAGAAAAAAGCTCAACACGAAGCGAATAAGATCAAACTGTTTGGACTTCAACAAGAACACAAAAAGATGATGAACGCACTTATTGATATTCAACATTTAGCCAATGTGGTTCTGGACGGGAAACGATCTAATCGAGAGGATCGACTAACAGATTCTTATGAAAATATTGTGTCAACCAAAGGGCCAAAAGTAAAGGTAGCCGGTAACACGACTGAATTTGTAAATTCAATTCTGGATAATGTATCAGCAGGAATTTCAGACGGTGGACTAGATAAACTATAAAGGTCGTGTCAAAGTCTTTTTGTGAACAAGTAAACAAAGAATCATCAAAAGATAAATCAAAATAAGAAAAAAAAACCAAAAGCATTTGGATATTTAAATATATAACCTCCTTCGTCCTTTGTAAATTGTCAATGAAGAAAACGGAAAACTTTCACAACCCAAACGCCAACCCTGATCACGATTACGCAACTGATTATGCCTGAAAAAAAATGAATTCAAATGCAACGATGGATTTTTATTGGTTCGTTTTTATTTCGTTTCATGTCTTTCCTTTTACCCGTTCCCGTGACCTTCAAGGATGAATAACAAATCTATTTGTTAATCAATGGTCGCTATTGGATCAAGATACAAACAACACAAACACACACACACCATATTAAACGTGTTCAGTGGCAATTAACAAGTAAATCAAACCCCACCTTCTTTATTTTAAGTACGAAAGCTGTAACTGTAACGCACTGTGATAACGAAAAACAAAATGTCGACAAGTTTAAAGAAACAAAAATGGAGACAAACCCCCCAAGTCAAACTTAAATTATAACAATTAACACGAGAAAAGGGTGAAACAATTTATCTCTCTCTCTCTCTTTGACCATTCAAACGGTCATTCATTTTCAACTTATTCTCTTTATCATCCTCTTCCTTTCACAATTTCCTCATCCTTAAACTCCTATCAACATTTTCTTTGTTTACTCCAAATGAAAAAAAAAAACAATTGATTATATTTCTTGTCAAAATTACAACAAAACAAAAAAGCATTTCATTGATCTTCCCACTCTCTCTCTCTCTCTCTCTCTCTCTCTCCAAATCTATCTCATTCTTCATGTTAATAGTTGAATCATATTTAAATAGATGATTTATATTATATTTAATTACGATTAATGTATATTTAGAAAATGTATCTTGAGCATCTAATTCCATGTACAGTGTATGTTTCCCACTTTCCACTCTCTCTCTCTCCTACCTCTCTCCTTATCTTCGTTAAATTACTATATTTATATTCACTTTCTATACATATATTTTAATTTCCCAAAAACAATTAACTAATCACAAGAAGAACGAAAACAAAAAACTATTCTAATTTGTATGTTTACCTCCTTTTCCTTGAAAAATTTTATCCACAATTTTTAAGTGATAACTTTTCCCTCTTTCCTGTTGATCTGAAGATATTATTTACATATACAGTTTACCATTGGAAAAACAAAGAAATTAATTTTTACTCTCGATTCTCTTTTGATTGTTATTCCTAAATTAATAATTAACCTCATTTTTCACCTTTTCTCACTTCACACCTTTTCTTTTTCATAATATTATCTAATCATTGTAAATATTATGACAATTTAAGTTTGACTGATTGATCTTTGATTGGTCACAGTGTTACAAGTGATTTCTTTGAATGAACTACATTATATTTTGTTAAAATTGTAATCAACTAAATTACCAACTAAAAAAATGTTTAAAAAGACAATTAATCAAAACAAAAAGAAACGAAATAAAATATTCTTCACTTGCCTAATTGACAAATTGTCCAATTTAATTGTCAATCTCGGAAAATGTTTCATTTACAATCAATGGTTTTCACTGAATTAACGTTAATGACGAGAAATTGATTGATTGTTTTTAATCATAATCTTAACTTTGGTAAGTTTATCATTGATTTAATTTGAGAAATATTAATAACTATTTACTCGGTACAATGATGATGTGATTAACAATTAAAATGGTGATAAAATGATGGTTAAGATTATAAATAATTACAATTGGAAAAGGTAACAATCAACAATCAACAATTATATGGAGTTATTGGCTTTTTCATAGGTAAATTCAAGCCCTTTTGATGATTAGATGAAGTAATTAAAAGTTTGGATGAAGATGATTAGATGATGATGAGTTTAATTGTGTGTTTAGGCCAAAGTGATTTGAAAGATATTGAGATTAACGGTATTGATCAAGAATTAATTTCTCAGTTTCCATGTTGTAATTTGATTGAGAAGGTGAGGCCAAAAATATTCCAATTTGATCGATTTTCTCGAAACATGTCTCCAGGGCGATTCTGGTGGAATTGGACTGATTAGTTGATTGAATATTGGGATTAATTACAAACGGAATACCATCAATGGGGGAGTAATTAGATGACAATTGCCTCTCAAGAGTAGATGCAGTTGTTGGCCTTGGTAAATAAGGTGAATCCTAATGAGAGAGGAAAAGATTATCGATTAAATTGTGATCGAATTGTGTTGAGAAATTAGTTAATCAACTCACCAATTGATTGTTACCACTGATTGATGGATAAATTGGTTTATTACTTGAGTCTTTATTGGAACCATCATCAAGGCCTTCGGTTTTAGATGAACCTGAACTTTGGCCTGATCGACGACTACGACCAAACACCGAACCAAACAAATCTAACATGATACAAATCAACTAATCAACAATAAAATGAAAGAATTGTGAAAACTAAACAACAATTAAAAAGGTAAAATTTTTAGACAATAAAAACAATTAAGGCAATCAAAACAATCACAATCATCAGTTGTGTTAACTAATAATAAACAAAAACTCAACTAATCAATTAAGCGGCACTTTTAAACCTAATTGAAACAATTAGTAAATTGTTGGCCACAATTAGTCTACAAGGTAAAAGATGTTTAAACAATTAAGTTAATTGTTTAACCCGATTGATCTAAAAGGAAACATTTCTTTCTTAAATATTGATTTCATTACTTTTTGGTTTAATTTATTTTCTCAATCAAGTTACACTTTCAATCTGATTCTCAAAATTAACCAGCCTAATTAACGGAATAACTAATTGTTGATAATGAAATTAATTCGGTAAATATAATAACAATAATCAGAAATATCCTGTTAAAATCGGAATGAAAGTTATTCCTTTAATTTTTCCTGATTTAGTGTAATAATTAAGGTGAATTAAAAATAATTAAATGAACAAAGTTCAAGGTAAAATGAATCAGTATACAAGGAAGGAAAAAGTGATAAAATAACAGTTAATTGTAAATAGTTAACTATACTAACAATGAGAAGAAAAATACAATTACAATTTAGAGACAATGACAGAGTAAGAAAATCCCCAACAATTTAAATGCAAAGTAGTAATTACAATTTAGGTGGAAAAGTAACAATTAACAAAGAAACAAAATTAAAACTCTCAACAACGATTTCGAAGTTAGAAAGTTACATTTACGATTGAATTTTGATTGGAGTTTAAATTTTGTGACGAAATCGATCAATTTACCAACTAGATTACTTTTATTTGTGAGGACAATTAACTCTCAGGTCTATTTAGCTACGAATTGAACGTTAATTGTTGTTAATTAATTTAGAGGAAAAGATTACACAAAAAAAAGATGATCTTTTCTTACCTGTAGGATTATAACTTATCAGGTTAAACTGGTTTCTTTTAATAGGAAAAGTATATATGAAAATAGTTAACATTTTACCTTTTTAATTTACCTTAAGATTGTTGTTAGTTAGTTAATTTAGTGGCAAAAGTTTCCTCTTAATTTAACTTTTCTATTGAAACATTTTCTTCCCAAACAATCAAATCATTAAAGTCTCTCCAACGGATCACATCAAAAAAGTCAAACTGACCATTGGTATAAGTGAACTGACCAAAGCAACTAAGTGTTTACGATTAACATTGTGATCTTGTTTGTTTTGTTCTTGTGATAATTTACAATTTATTAATTGTTTAATTTAGTGTTTTATTATTATTGAACAATGGAAGTGATTACCAATAAGATTGAGAATCTTTTCTCAGGAGGTTATCATGAACCTCGAGTATCTGATTACTTTTTAATCAATCATCCAAAATGGCACATTGCTACTTTCTTGTCAATCTATTTGTTAATTGCTGCTAAATTAGGTTCGATTTTAGGTTCAACGGGAAAGTCATACAATTTACGACCTTGGATGTTGGTCTTAAATGGACTTAACTTTGGTGTTTACGGTATTGCGATACCAATTATCGGATGGTTGACAAATTTTGGTGTCACTTGTTGGGCTTGTACCGAGCCCAAAGACGGTGCTTTCATTGAGGAAACTTTATTACGTCTTAGTTACACTTACCTGTGGATGAAAATGGCCGATATGATGTCCACTCTTGTCATGATTTTAAGAGCTAAACCAGGCCAAAAGCCGATCCTTCATGCCCTGAGAAACTCTTGTCTCATTTTAGTTGTTTACTTTGGCCTTCGCATGTACGCTAGAGGCTCATTCCTATTTCTACCCTTTACCGATGCCATTTTATCGGTCATCAGATCAGCTTATTATGTTCTAGCCTCACCTGGAGCCGCTTTCCGACATCACCTTTGGTTCAAAAATTATATCCACTATGTTGCCCTGCTCTTTGCTGCTCTCAACGGTGCTCACATGGCCTCACAATTAGTTAATTCTTGTGCAGGTCCACCCGGTATGATGATTCTCATCCTTGCTCATAGTGCTGGTGAAGCTTACGTAGCCATTACTGAGCTTTCAAGAAAAACCAAACAGGTTGATAATCATCATGATTAATTTCAGAACAAAAAAACCCATGTAAATTTAGTCTTCTAATTACCTTCAAACTAATTACTTTTTCTTAATTTCTTTCTTCTCCATTAATTGTTTCATTCCATTAACTTTTTCATTATTGTACATGATTTCATCTGACACTCGCTTAACTATCATTGTTTTCATAATTTAAATTTTAACAACGTTGCTGTCATCATTTTGATAACTAAATCGATTTATAGATTTACAATTTAATATTGGAAATCTATTTTCATTTCATTTCGTCTAAATTGCCAATAAATGACAATTTTTTTTTCGTTATAATTCAATTGCTTTGATCTATTTTCTATTATCATATTGATCTAATTGAGTTGTTGAATTATTTTCTTGAGACTCTATTTTAATACGGTTTGCAAAATGATCATTGATTTGGACGTTACAATTAATTGCTTGAAATTAGTTTCATTGGATTTTGTTGATTGTGGAATGATCAGTATACTCTCTCAAATGAAGAGTTAATTAACAATCACAGTTACAGAGATTCATAAATAAATTTCAGACAGTTTAAAATCAATTAGTTTGTTGCAAAAAGCAAAAATAAAGGGAAAAAGTAAAGTTAATCATTAAATTGATTCAATTGATTCAAATTTCTGTCTCTCTCTTTTGAGTCAATGGGGTTTCAATCAGTTCCTTAATTGTTGACCATCCTCAAAGATGCCAGGCTTGTCTCATCATCAGATCAAAATACATGTCCTCATCAACGGAAGCGCTGATGCCGGAATAGTAATCAATGAATTCCTCCTTGGTTACCTGATATAGTCAATAGAAAAAGTGAGAAAATCAATCAGAATCGAGAAATCAGTTAATTGTTAATGGAAACACATACATTTCCATCAATGGTTCCATTCTCTTCGAATTTAACAAGGAAAGTGTTTAAAAGTTCATCTTCGCTTTTAGATCCGTTCTGATATTCGGGATGACTCTTGATGTTATATTTCGATTTAAGATCTTCAATGGTCACTTTTCCGTCCCCGGTGACATCAAGTTTGGCGAATACTTTGTCTATGACTGTCAATCGATTTTGATTGACAGGAGGCTAAGTTTAAATGGAAAAGAAAATAGCAGAATATTTTAAAAGCCATTATATCTTTATATTAATTTCTTCAACTTACCCTGATTGATCTTAGGAATTCAGTATAATCAACTGTTCCTGAACCATCTCGATCAAATTTCATGAATAGCTCTTGAATCTCTTCGTTAGTGAAATCAACACCACACTCGTGAATACCTTGAGTAAATTCATCCACAGTTAATGATCCACTTCCATCGTTATCCATACGACGAAAGATTCTAACAAAAAAAAAGAGAGAGAAAAAATTCGTTAGATTTTTAATCGTCACCAACTAATTACTAAGTCTCACCTTCCAATTCCTAAAATTCCAGCCGCGCCTCGTTTTAAGGCCGAAAATCGTAACTTTTCAATGGGGTCGGTTGTTTTTTCCAACATTCGTCCAGCCTTTTCGGCCATAAGCATTTCATTTCGAGACTGTCCAGACATTGGTCGATGAGCCATTTTTGTTCAGCTATTGAAACGAAACAAAATAAAGAACGAATAAATCACAAAGACAAAATAATCAATTTTATTAATTCTAAAACTTCTTCTACGACTGAGTAAATCAGTCTGACTGTTAACAGAGCTGCTCTGTCAGAGCATCTTTCCATATCCGGATTGTTACCAGGACGACACTAAATCTCCCTTGTGAGAGCTTCTACCGCTAATTACAAAAAAAGTTTTTTAAAAGTTAACAATTTTTTGATCTGAAAATTAAAATTCGTTAGGAAATGAAAGTTATAATTTTGTTTTTCCTGAGTAATTTGTTTTAAACGAATCGAAAGTTAGTTCGACGAAAATCAAAATCTCAGAGATTCTTTGAGTGCTCATCAATTCCTCTTCGCGATTTTATGAGTCATCTTTAATCAACATAATCTTAACTCTAACATGTGATAAATCAATTTTTTTATGGAGAGGATTTAATCGGATTATCTTATTATTTGATTGATTCGGTGTGAAAATCAATAAATTTAAATCACAACGAGATTATTATACAGTGAAATCAAAACTAATCCGGTTACTATTGAAATTTGAACGTTTTAATTGAAACAATTTAAGTTGATTCTTTGTTTACAATTAAGGGAAACCTTAATGTAAACAATGAAGACAATGAAAAAGTTTTTACTCTCAAACAATTAGATTAAATTTCTGTGTGTAGGATTAATGAATTATCATTGAATGCAATGATTTATTTTACTCAACAATCAAAGTTAATCATCATCATTAACATTGACACATGAATGAGTAGGTAATTGTTTATCTTTGAAACGATGATTACGCAATTTAAATTTGGGTTTTCTTCTTAGTGTTGTGTTTATGTAATACGAGTGGAAACAGTTTCTGGTTTTTTCGGGTTAACTGTTTCTCTTATTTCTCTCTGTCTTTCTCTCTTGCTTTTTATCTTCGTCTTCTTCTATCATATGTTCAAGTTCTGAGCCTCTAGGGTGATGCCATCTTCTTATAATATCGGCAATTTTATCCTACGAGAAGAAGATGTCATTCGTATGGTGTTGGAGTTTTTAAATAATCGCGATCTCAGTATAAGCCAATTGAGTTTAGAAAGAGAGACCGGTGTTCATAATGGTCTTTTCTCGGACGATCTTCTCTTCTTGAGACAATTAATTATCGATGGTCAGTGGGATGATTGTCTACAATTTATCGAACCTCTCGAAATACTACCTGATTTCAATGTAAAAGGCGTTAAATATTGTCTCCATAAACACCAATATTTAGAGTTATTGTGTATCAGGTGAGTAAAAAATTGATTCGATTTACAATTCATCCATCAACAATCATATAATCTAATTCTTAGTTAGACTAATATTTGATTAAATTATCGAAAAATAAAACATGAAATGTTACCAAGCAAATGTAAAACAACAAATCAATGATTTAAAATGATCATTCAAAATCTTTTTCCTTTAATATTATTGGATTTTTTATATTATTATTGTACAATAACATTGTCTTAGTATTTTTAAACTCATCATGTGTTTGATGGGCTTTTTTTGATTGAATTGGTTCAATTCAGGAGTTGATTAGTTGAGAGAAAAATGCTTCATTTGTTTCCCTTGAATTCAATAGTAGGTTGACAACATTATATTTTGAATTTTGCTTTTTCAATGCCCGATGTAGTTGGTGAGGTGATAAATTGTCAATGGTTTGTTGTTGATACCTGTATGATTTAGGGTCTACATGATGAATTGATGAAGGTTGTAGTATCAGTTGTTGCTGTTGTAATAGTAATTGATGATGAATGTGGTCTTGGTGATTGTGTTGTTGATGTTGTGATTGGCGTGAATGTTGGGATAATATAGATGCTGATGTAGATGGTGAAATGGAAAATGATGCCGATGATGAAGATGAGGATGAAGATGGTGTAGTTGTTGATGAGGAGTTAATCGGTGACTAGAATAGAGAGATTGAGAGAAACAAAAAAGAAGAGCCAATTTAGTATGGAAAGAATAAAACAAAAGAGGAGAATTTAATGAAAAGAATAGAAAATGTCATACCTACCACATTTCTGTAACGATTTATCTTGAAAAGAGCCCATTTTGCTCGCAATTCTTGTAATTCATCCTCATCTAAATACTCTATCCGATAATCTGTGATTCCACCATGAATTTTGGTTGCATGTCGAGAAAAATTGCGAGATGATTTATCCTCATGATAGAAACACAAGTTACAAATTCTCATTGGCTCCCGATTGTCCATATTTGACTTGTTCCTTCAATACAAAAAAAGTAAAGAAAATTAAATACCAATTGATTATTACTTCTTATTTTAATTTGAAATTTAAAATTTCAACTGTAAACAATTCAAATTTGACAGATTCTAGTCCCAAATATCCAGAAATAAGAGTCAAACTTGGATTCGAATAATATTTTCCACTCAACATATCAACCGAACCAATAGAAATGACAACAATTTCCTCAAGCGTCAATTTTTTTCTCAGTCATCATCCAAGTCAATTCAATCGTAATCAAAGTTCAATTAGATAGACGCTCATCTAATTATGACCAAAGATCTATTAATTGATCAGGTCGGAAAATAGCATCTTATAAATATCGATACATTGATAGTTCCAAGATGGAGCCACCGAACCAGCGACCAGATGATTGAAGAATTGAGTTGATTAAATCAACTTGATTTTAATTTAATTTTATTTCTAATTTTTAACAATTAGTAGTTAATTTTTATTCATTTAAGTTAATTGATTGACTTGGACATTTGGCCGAAATCAAGGATATTCCAAATGTAAGTTGATTAGTTTGAATTTTGATTCTTTTCTGAGACCGAGAAATTTATTTGTTTACATTTTTTGTAATCTTTTTCATTTTTTCTTCTTTTTGATATTTTTTAAGATGGTGAAGGTGATCATTGATAAATTGTGTTCAAAAGAAACGCAAGAAAAGATAATTGAGGCTTGGAAGGTAGTTGAGCCTTACGCTTCTCGTATGGTGGAAAACTCTTTTATACTTGGGCTGATTTTATTTCCCTCATTGTCAGTATTGTTGCAATTCATGGACCGAAAATGTTTCAAGCTTACAAATCGAAGGGTTTGGATGGATTATACGAGGCCTTTGCTGAATGTGTCATCGCTGTAATTGAATCATTGGTCATGAAAGCGTTTAGCAAACTGCAGGGTAATTTGAGTGCCGCTTCTGGAGCCGTTCTTGCTTTGCAGAAAACGAAGTTACTGAAACGCCTCAGAGGCAGTTTGTTGCCCATTTTGAAAAAAACAACCGCCAATATCCAAGCTTGATTGTAATGGAAGTTAATCAATCAAAACTGGATCATATTCAGTTTCACAACTATAGTGATGCAACTTAAAGATCACTGTTTTCAATTTAACAATGATCGCCTTGTCAATATAATTTTTATATCAATTCTCTTCTCACCTTTGACCTTACATTTTATATTAACATGATGCTCTGTGATGAAACTTAGTTTTATTACCGTTATTAACCTTTATTGTTGACTATAAACTGACGGAGGAGTAAACCATGGAGGAGTTTTTAAGTGATTATTTTAAATCATTGATTTGTTGAGAGAGCAGTTGATAGCTCTTATCAAAAATTATCACCGATCAACTAGGAGACACAAGTAGATAGTACAGAAGAATGTAAGAATGGCCAATACGCTGAAAAAATGGACTTTTGAGTTAAGAATTGGAACTTTAGAGTTTTGTAGCAACATACGAAAGAACTCTTTTGTTAAAAATTTCATTGTGATCTGATGGTTAGTTTTCGAGCAAATCGCGTTCAAAGTTGAAACTTTAGATCACTTTTTCTCAGTATTGGTAGACTTTTAAGAATGAAATTAAGAGTTAAATTGCTGCTCTTTGCGGGGTTAAAATCATTAGTCTCGGTCAGAACGAATCTAATCAATCTACTATAACAATCAGTGACAAACTAAGATGATGACAATTATAATTAAGAATCATCTTCATCACTTATGTACATGGACCATTTAAATTGAGTAATCATCGTCTCGATCGTATAGCAATACTCATACGATATACCGATTATACCTCATAGTATATCTATTAATAGTTTTGATTTACCCTTTATCCAAGTCCAATTTTCGTCTAGTATTTTTATATTACAATTAAAATGTTAACATATTCCACATCAGTTTCAGCCTTTCCATCAACTTGCTATTGAGACTTGATATTTTATCCTCGTCCTTATCGTCAACCAATTACTCTCTATACAACTTTTTAAACTCCACATCCTTTAATTTCACTCGTTGCCTCTATCAAATTGTTTGTAAATCCAATAATTGGACTTCAATTTAAATTTATTTTAATTTCGCTCCTTTTTGAGACTAGTGACATCTATTGGTTACCCACTTCGTTCTGTGTTATGAAAGGACTGATTAGTAGTTTCTCTTCATTATCAATTAATCAACTTCTATCAATACAATTGAAAACAATTTACAATCAAAAGGTACATACAAAGGTGAGTTTATTTCTTATTTCATTTTGGTCCATTTTTAATCTAATATTTTCCTCATTTCTTTCCTTTCGATGTTGTTAATGTTCAACTTCTCGTAAGATGGCAAATTCTGCTGTTGATAAAATTTGTTCGAGAAAAACTCAAGAAGTGATAATCAATTCATGGGAAAAAATTTCTCCTTATGGATACTCCCTGATGGTGGGTTTTATTGCCACTTCCAAGGCAGAACTGGTTCGAGCCCTTTTTACCGGTATTGTCACTTATACTCCGAGACTGATCCGGGCTTTTACCACCGGTGGATTGGGTGCACTAATCTCAGAATTTAAAATAGCTTTCATTGCTGTTCTAAAGATTTTGACAGATAAAATGTTCAACCAATTGAAATCGAAGGTCAGTTCTGTCTCTGGAAAAGCCTTGGACTCGCAAAAGTCAAAATTGATTCAAGTTATTGAAGATCCGAATTTTCTGATGGCCATTGATACCGCGATGAAGTTGCTTACTTTCATTTAATACTCATGGAAATGTTCAAACGAATCGAAAGTTAGTTCGACGAAAATCAAAATCTCAGAGATTCTTTGAGTGCTCATCAATTCCTCTTCGCGATTTTATGAGTCATCTTTAATCAACATAATCTTAACTCTAAAATGTGATAAATCAATTTTTTTATGGAGAGGATTTAATCGGATCATCTGATTATTTGATTGATTCGGTGTGAAAATCAATCACAACGAGATTATTATTAAATGAAATCAAAACTAATCCGGTTACTATTGAAATTTGAACGTTTTAATTGAAACAATTTAAGTTGATTCTTTGTTTACAATTAAGGGAAACCTTAATGTAAACAATGAAGACAATGGAAAAGTTTTTACTCTCAAACAATTAGATTAAATTTCTGTGTGTAGGATTAATGAATTATCATTGAATGCAATGATTTATTTTACTCAACAATCAAAGTTAATCATCATCATTAACATTGACACATGAATGAGTAGGTAATTGTTTATCTTTGAAACGATGATTACTCAATTTAAATGGTCCATGTACATAAGTGATGAAGATGATTCTTAATTATAATTGTCATCATCATCTTAGTTTGTCACTGATTGTTATGGTTTATTGATTAGATTCGTTCTGACCGAGACTAATGATTTTAACCCCGCAAGGAGCAACAATTTAACTCGTATTATCATTTACCTGTTTTAAATAATTTCCATTTCCAGGTAACATTTTAATTGCTCTTTTTTTCTTGTTATTCTTTTTTACTTTTCTCTTTCTATTTTCTCTTAGTTATCATCCATTTATCTTCTTATCTATTTGTACTTGTTGAAAGAAGAAGAAGAAAAAAAGTCAACTTGAATTCATCGTAATCTAAAATTACCTTAATTCTGTTCTTGATTAGTAGTATCCGTTGTTAAGAATACGCATCCACTGAGTAGAGAGAAATTTTCATTTTTCTCTTTCTCCATCTTCTCAACTCATCATCATCCTCATCTCAATTATCATCCATAGAGAAAATTTCTCTCTCTCTCTTTCTCTCTTTCTTTATTTCTTCATCTTCTCTTATGTTTTGAACTCTTTTTCCTCTGGTTTCCTTGTTTACACATTTTGTTGTTTTCTCTTTCCATTGATCTGGAGTAATAATCTTCTAAAATCATCATGTAATCGCTTCTCATTGGATTTTGTGTCTTCATCTCTTTCTCTTCATCTGTCAATCATTTCTACTACACTTTGGTAATAGTGTTGGTGGAAGTGGTCATCTCTTGACCATGGAATTTGTTTACAATTTCTAACCTAAGAATTTGGGTTTTCTTCTTAGTGTTGTGTTTATGTAATACGAGTGGAAACAGTTTCTGGTTTTTTTCGGGTTAACTGTTTCTCTTATTTCTCTCTGTCTCTCTCTCTTGCTTTTTATCTTCGTCTTCTATCATATGTTCAATTTCTGAGCCTCTAGGGTGATGCCATCTTCTTATAATATCGGCAATTTTATCCTACGAGAAGAAGATGTCATTCGTATGGTGTTGGAGTTTTTAAATAATCGCGATCTCAGTATAAGCCAATTGAGTTTAGAAAGAGAGACCGGTGTTCATAATGGTCTTTTCTCGGATGATCTTCTCTTCTTGAGACAATTAATTATCGATGGTCAGTGGGATGATTGTCTACAATTTATCGAACCTCTCGAAATACTACCTGATTTCAATGTAAAAGGCGTTAAATATTGTCTCCATAAACACCAATATTTAGAGTTATTGTGTATCAGGTGAGTAAAAAATTGATTCGATTTACAATTCATCCATCAACAATCATATAATCTAATTCTTAGTTAGACTAATATTTGATTAAATTATCGAAAAATAAAACATGAAATGTTACCAAGCAAATGTAAAACAACAAATCAATGATTTAAAATGATCATTCAAAAACTCCCCGATTGGGAATATATTAGCTAATTAAGATGTGTGACAATTAGATTGATGAAAAAGTCAAGACTTCTCAAGAAGAGAAATTGTATTCCATTAGAATGAGTCGTTTCACCCTGGAAATTATTTCCGTTATTTCTTTAAAATAACTAATATCTTTCATCTTACTTGATTATTGTTATTTTATCAGAGCGGAAGCTGGACCTTACCAGAATGTCGAAGTGGCCGTTAACGAGGTTGTCGAATGTCTTAAAGAGCTGGAAAAATGTTGTCCATCGAAAGAGGATTATAATGAATTGTGTTTACTTTTGACTTTACCATCATTGGCTCATCACCCTGATTATAAGAATTGGAATCCGAGTAATTCAAGAATCAAATGCTTCAATACAATTCATGCATTGATAGAGAAATATTTACCTTATGAGAAGAAGCCTGATGAGAAAATACGAGAGGCCAAAGCAGATCGATTATTACAGTTGATTATCAAGGGAATTCTTTACGAATCGTGTGTCAATTTCTGTGAAACCAAAGCGACATTTTCAGCTAAAGATGGAGATGATAAATTACAATTCTGTAGCTTATTGGAAGGCTGTGGTTTCACCAGTGGTGATCTTAGTCTCCTTTCCTGGTTACAAAGTATTCCAACGGAAACATTTTCTTATCCATTCGAACAGAAAACCTTGAGTGTCGATGTTGAACAAATTCAGAAGCCCTCGCTGGTTGCATCATGGTCCGAGATGATTATGGTCACTCCAATAAAGCCGAAAATATTTCCCCATCTAGCGACTCCGTTTACCCGGCTCAAAGCGTCCGATTTAATGTCCAAATCACTGACCACTGGGCTACTTGACAGTTTACCTAAAAACAATGTGGGTGTTGGTTTTTCGGTCGGTGAGATCGCAGAAATGTCCAGATCCTCGATCGCTGGACTTGGTTTCCATTTAAAGTCTAGTCAAAATGAAGGGAAAACAAATGATCAAAATGGTGTTGACAAACTTTTCGAAAGTGATCTGGTATTCAGTTCAAGTTGTATTGATAAATTACCAACGGTTGATAGTAAATCATCATTAACAACAAGAGTAAATCAAACTAAAGAATCAAATGAAAATGAACCATCAAATCAATTGGAACATGAAAAGTCACAAAAGAATCAATTGTCATCACTAAATGATACTCACCCAATCGATGTGCCAAAGACTGAATCTAGTTCCAAAAGTGCCAATCAAATTAAACTAACATCAACAATTAAAGATTCACCTGATTTATGGGTTAAATTTCAGAAACAAAGGAAACAGTCACTAGAAAAGTCTCTATGGGAAGAATCAATTATCAAAGAGGAAGATGATACACAATGTGAATCGTTTACTCAGTTGCGACAAAATAATCGACAAAAACCAGCTCATCATTTCAATCAACATCAATCATCATCATCATCATCATTACCTGGTGCCAATAATAGTCAATTATCATCACAATTAACGCCAAACTCAATTAATCCATTTAAACCAAGATATGATTCGATTCCAGAATCATCAGCGATCCCGATGAATTCCTATTTACCGAAACGTGGACAAACCCTGAACAATTCAGTTCAAAATAACAAAAAAACACCCTTACAACCCACACAACAATCAACATCACCATCACTCAATCAAAACCAACAATTAACCAACGATTTATCCCAAAAGGTAAATACAATTTCCCTTAATTTTAATCACCATCCTCATCTTTTTCTTGTCTAAACATTTAATTGTCAACTTCAATCTCTTTATTATCCTAAAATTGTTTGAATAATTAAACTCCTCAAACTTGTGATTCTATTAATTGTCCAAGAAAAAAAATCTATTGGAAGTTAATCAAAACAAATTGATTGAATATTTGGTGCCAATAATTGAACTGATTGACATTCTGAAACAATTTAGATTCTCATGAGGTTTTAGCCTCATCTGAATTGATTGTCATTGAAAGTTAACCATTACAATTAAATCTGATCTAAAGGTTAACATGCTGCTTAATTGTGAGAGTTTCTTTTTTCTCCAGCAATACAATCAAAATTATTTCAGACAATTTGTTGATTATAATTGGCATCGAATGACAATGTTGGCGTTGATCATCAATTGTGTTATTGATTAACATGTAAACTAATTGTACAATTGCGTGTCCAGGTTGATTGTTGGAATCTAAATTATCAATATCAAAAGACGCAATTTAAATCATGATGATCATCTTAGTTTTTTTTTCTGTAATCAAATCAGTGTTAACTACCCACGCGGTTGATTGAATTAATTGTAATTTCTCTTGGCTGTTGATTGTATTTTAAATAGTGGATGAGCTTTGATTTTCTCACTTTTACAATTAGTTGGGTAGATTGATTAAACCAAATTAGATTTGAATCATCAATCAATTGATTGTTGTAGACAACAACAAGAGAATTGCCAATCAATTTTCAGTTGATGATCATTTTCAACTGATTTATATTTTCATTGTGCTAATTGGTGGTAACAATTTAATCAACTAATTGTATCGTAGTCTACTGAGTTTATATTTGAGTTAATATTTGTATAATCAAGTGAATTTAGTGATCAATGGAGTTAATTGCAAAACGACAAATTGATTCACTATTTCAACCTCAGTTTGATTATATTGAAAATATTTGCCCGATAATCAATGAATCAGCCAACAATCATCTTAATCACGTTCATCATCATCTTCTCGGCCATGTGTTTCCCTATCGTGAGGTATGATTGTTAATTACTATTACAATTAAATTCTCAATTGTTTACATCTGCCCATGTTTCCATTTCCATAGTCATGTCCATCATCGTTATCATCTAAAGATGAGAGGAACTGTTTTCACCTTGAAACTGACCATTTTCATCACGATAATTATGATTTTCTCATGGAAAGTTCAGTTCCTTAACAACAACAGATCCAAACTTTACTTTTACCAATTCTCAAATTAATCGAGTACATAATTAATTAATCAATCATTTTAGTTGATTAAAAGTGTAACAGGTTAATTGTAATTTGATAATTGTGCTTGATGATTACCAATTGATCTGATCATCCACATTTCTCATTGTGAACTGATTAATTTTCACTTTAATTGTGAAAAATATATTTAGGTTATCCTATTGTTAACCTTGGCGTGATTATGAATTTTATTGATATTAATTGTCACAACTACTAAATGATACTTAAGCATTTCGATTGGCCATCGAATTGTTGATTCAAAAATCAACAATATTTGATAAATATTATGTTTTAATATCACAATTAAATGGGGAAATTGTTAATTCTTCTAACAATTAACTTAATTATCTAGACTCATGGCCATGATACATTCAGAATTCAGCTGTTTCAGTGCTTCTGGTATACTAATTGTTAACAGCTACTTATGCTACTTTTAATTGTTATCAAAATTGTACTTGCAAGTGATTAAGCATAAGCCTTAATTGAGGCTCCTTAATCAGTCTTCAAGCCAATAATCATAAATTATGTTTAATTGTAGTTTAAAAAAACAAAAGAAACTTTGTCATCTTATCACAATTCAGTAAATCATTTGACTTGATTGTTTGTTTTTATCGATTGATTGTCTCCAATGGCCATTGGAAATCATTTAATTAATCACTTAAACACAATCAAGGCCAATCTTTGATTCGATTCAGTCCTTTAAACAATTACGACGAAATGTTTGATTGGTTATCTAGCGAAAAACTCACAAGGTTTTCACACTTTTCCAATATTGAAATAGACGAAAAACAATAAAGTCTATGTAAATTTCACATCTTTTCTGCACCTTAATCAAACACTTCCTCTTCTCATTCATCTGCATCTTGAGATGAAAATCAAACAATGAGAGAGTGAAAAATATCTACAAACATGATGAAAAACAATAGATCGATTTCAATAGAAAAGTAAAAACAACAATCATGACAACAGAAAAAGTGAACCAAGTATTTAATTTCAATTCTTTCATGAGATGATTTTCCCCTGAATCCATAAATTTCATCCTTTCAAACAGATACAACAACATCTTAATCCAATGAGAATGGTTGATTGTTAATTGTTTAATCATCTCATTTGCTACTCAATTTACTTATTCCATCCAATTGCAGGTATATTCAGTTTCTCTTTTTCCACCTTTTACTCTTTTGTTTTTATTTATCTTCTCTCATCATCCTCATCATCACAAACTCTTGAATTTCTTCAATTCTCTTTGTACAATTGAAGGGAGAGAAAAATGGGAGAGATGAGAGAGCTAACAAATCTCATTCGTGTTGATTTTCATTCGTTTTTCTCATTATAATCTAATATCGATTATTATTATCCAAAGTTTTCCACTAGAATTTTCATTTCGATTATTAATCAGTTTGATTTATCATTTATTTCCGCAACTAATTGAGTGCAAGTTTCATAACTCTCTCTCTCTCTCACTCTGATTAATTTGATTGTGTTCTAAATACCAGAATAATTATGTCCACAATTACAATTCGAAGCAATTCGAGAAAAAAGTTATCTATTCCTCGATCAACTTTATCTCTTCATCATTTCCGAATATGTCCAATGAGAGAAGCGATTAGACTTCGAAGACCATATTCTAGTCTAAGTAACCTGAGGTATTCCAAGATCCCAGTTCTAAGTAGTTCAACACTTTCCCTGCGAAGTTGTCATGTAAGTTATTCCAACAATTAACACACTAATTAATGAACATTTGATATTGATTGTGATTTAATTCTCAATGAAACAATTAATCGTAACCCAGTGTTACCTTGTATCAAATACTGTTAATATTATAAATTGTTTGTTCCCTTGTGCCTTCAAGGTTTTAATTGTTATTAATGATAATCATACATTTGTATTTGTTTTATTATTACTATCACATTGTCTTGTTGATTTCTCTTTAATTATTTTCTATTGATTGTTACTGACAGTTAATTGTTAAACTTTCTGTTTCCTGACCCTGTCATTTGTTAATTTGGCTTCCTAATTATTGATCAACAATTGATTCCTATGTGAGTGTAGTTATCCTTTTTAAATCAACCTTGATTACTTTTCTGTCTGTAATTATGTTTCAATTATCATTTGTTACTTACCTTTACTAATTGCACTTGAGCAATTAGTTAATTACATAATGATTATATTAATAACCTAGAAAAACAAAATTAAAAGATCGAGTGTAAATTAAAAACAATTGTTTAATATGAATCAAATTAAACATAGACTATTAGACTTAATCATTGAAATGATCATGATTCAACCCAACTACCTGTTGGAAAATTAATTGATCAAGTTAATTGTTGATAATTTAAACAATGAACAACAAAACCAACATGAAAAATTAGTAACAATTTAAAAACAATCATTTAAAAAACAAGGTAAAGGTAAAAAAAAGCTAACTCATGATGATAGTTGATTAAATCTCTTGATTGTTGTGATTACAATTTACTCTTGATGTCCTATTATATTAATACCTTGTTAATTTGATTGAATTAACTTTCTAACAAACAAGCAATTTCCATCATATTAAGTTGATTAACTGATTTTCTGATCAATTACTTTGAAAAGTTGATAATCATTTCTTTTTATTGATATTGTTTGTTTATTGTTATCTGATTAACTGTGGTTAAAGTAAACAATTTAAGGTGAATTCAGTTTAATTTAATGATTGTTAATATCCACCCATTTACCCCACTCATATCTCACCTTCTCTCTCGTTCACTCACTCCCAATCTCTCTCATCATTACTCCCAATTGCTAATGGGGATTATGATGATGATGATGATGCTCTTGGATGATCTCGTCGTTTTTTATATTCTTGTTACTTGTAACTTTTTTTTCTTGTTTTAATTTCAATCCTCACCATTGAATGATTTTCGTTCAACCTGAACACAAGAATCACTCTTCAGATCATCACTTTTCATCATCATCATCAGCATCTCTGTACATGTAACCTTGCCCCTTTTTCTTAATGCTATTGTCATGATCATGATCATTTCTCCGGATGGAATCACTGAGCCGCGAAAAATGTTCATAAAAAAGTGAATAAAAGTTTTGTTATCATCTTTACTCATCTTCACCCTCTCTCTCTCTCTCCCTTATCATCATTATCATCACAATATACTTCCCACCCTCCACCTCACTCACTGTTAAAACCTCACTCTATGTCAATTGTTGTGTTAATAACTTTACTAATAACCGATCATTTAATTTGATTCACTCTTAATAAATTCAGTTCATAATACTAGTTACATATACTTATCCTATTTTTTTTTTCATTTTCCTAATTGTTTTGATTGATTGTTGTTTCTTGTTGCTGATTGTAATCAAAATCAAACCATCAATGTGACTTGAATGTTTTATTTTAAAAGTGATTCCATTGATTGAATTTTTTGTCAACAATTTAACGCGTTTCTTTGTGTGTCTTAAATAGTTCAATCATCTAACCTTACTAATTGTTGATAATTAAGTGAAAGTGTTAAGAGAGTGATTAATTGTTTCTATTAATCAAGATGATGGATTGTTTGAGAAGCTATTCTGCTTATCGTCGACCAGTGATTCGTCAGGATGAGATTATCCCTCAACATAGTAACTTTTATTTCATGGGCTCATCGGATTACGTTAAATCCAATAAGACACTTAATTCATCTCGACCTGGATCATCTCATGATATCCGTTCAAAGGCCACTTCAAGGTCATCTTATTATTCTGACTCCTGTCCACTTCATAGTTACAGTAATCGAAGTGTCTACTCTGTAAGTTTAATTATAACAATTTAAGTGTCAATTAATGTCCACTAAGATCATTTGTCTAACTCTGTCTCTCCAATCAATCATTATGATCATGATAATATTTGATTAGGAATTAAAAAAAAAACAATCGATACTGATTAAAAGTTAATTGTGATCAACTACTATTACTAACTTTGTCTATTCAAATGTAGCTGATCAATTTAGCTCTTAACTACAATGTAAAATATAATTGATGGTAAACAATCAGTTGATTAGATTGTAAACTTTACAACTAATCCTCTTGATTGGATGACATTTATTTGATTGGATCTTAATCCATTTCCTATACGATGTATTATCAGGTCTAATTGTTAACCATACAATTAACTTTTTAAAACTATAATCAAAGTGAAAGTGAAAACAATAATACCTTCATATTGTTGTAGTTAAATTGTTGATACTTTTTTTCATTTTCTTGATTTATAAAAGTGAAATTTTCCCAACCCATATTTTCCCGCTTTTTACCTTTAAAAATACCTTAATCAACGGAATGAATTGTTAATCAATTGAATAACAACAATCAATTTCAATTGTTGGTGAAGAAGAGAAAAGAGAAACTCTTTCAAATTAACCATGACCAAATCAATTTAATTTGGTTTCCTTAAACTTAGACTAATTGTTAGTCTCACAAACGAAAAGCTCATTTGATTGTCAGCTATTGTTATCCAATCGTAAATTGTTAATTCCTTAATTACACTTCACCAAATCACGAAAACTGTCTCACTGATTAACTTAATTCAGTTTCTATTCATTATTGTCAGTTGATACTTTCTACCTCTTCCTTCAACAATCAATTTAATTTTTAAGTTTTTCTTTTTTTTTCACTCATATTCAAATATCATGATCAATTGATCAAACTTGATTCTAAGTTAAATTTTCATCAAATTGTTACAATTTAATTTGCTTCAATTCTGTTGTCAACATTATGTGAATCCTTTCCTCTTAATCAATATAAATAATTTGTTACTTGTTAATTGTTTTACTAATTATTTTTGACTGTGATTGAAAAGCCAATTAATCTAAATGACGGTTAAGTGTAAATGTGCTTGTACCAAGGTAGGATTTAATTTGTGCTAATCAACTGATTGCTGATTTCGATTGTTGAAATGTGTAGAGTTTCTTGGATGATTTGCTAATTGTAACTAATCAAATTTGTCACTTTTTGTCTTCTAATCAGCATGGACCTGGACATAAGAGTATCTCGAGCAGTACGACGACCGTTTATAGCGATAAGAAAGCCCAGTTTGTTCCGGTCACTCGACTAGAAGACGCTCAGGCCATTCGAGCGGCAGAATTTCATCCAAGTGGTAAACTTTACGCCATTGGTTCAAACTCGAAAACATTGAGAGTTTGTTCATACCCTTTGGGCTCTGAAATTCGGGCAATTGGGTAATTGAACTTTAATTTGATCATCAAACTGGATCAATGTCAATATCCTTTGATTAATTGATTTTTTTTTCTCTCCTGTTAATTTATTGGACTTTTAGTGAAGATCATGAACCTTATCAACCAACTGTACTTTTCAAACGATGTAAACACCATAAAGGTTCAATATACTGTTTGGCCTGGAATGCGTCCGGTGATTTACTTGCCACCGGATCAAATGATAAAACCATCAAATTGATGCGCTTTGATGCTGATAGATGTGATATTGTCGGCACTGAGGCCGATCTGACCATGCATGACGGAACAGTCCGAGATCTTTGCTTCATGGAAGATTTAACCAATGGCTCTAACCTATTGATCTCCGGTGGTGCTGGTGATTGTAAAATTTACATCACCGACTGTGAAACTGCAACACCATTCCAAGCATTATCAGGACATTCAGGTAACTCATTCATTCATCTTCATTGTATCTAAATAGGTGTGAAAAATTCAGCAACAATATTGATCATGTTTTATAAATATTTCAGGTCACATCCTTTCACTTTACACTTGGGGTGGTGCCATGTTTGTCAGTGGATCTCAGGACAGAACCATAAGATTCTGGGACCTACGAACTCGAGGATGTGTTAATCTAATCACTGCCCCACCGATATCAGGATCCATTCATGGTAAACATTTTCCCACCTCCCATTCAATATAATCAAAACACCATTGAAACCATCAAAAAAAAACATCTCCTCCTTTATGATGATCACTTGGTGATCCACAATCAGGGAAACAATAACAATAACAATTTAAATATTGCAATTAACTTTGTGACAATCTAAGTATTACATGGATGATTAATATTACCCAGTCCTTGACAATTACCTTATTCCAGAAATTGTAATTGTGTTTTATTAACTGTCTCTCATTAACTTCTTAAATCTTAAATTGTCTTAACAATTAGACAACAATTTATGCATCATTAAGTTAAAAGTGTATTTTTAATTCAATGAAATTACAATAATATCAACAATTAGCAGATTAGTTCCACTTACTAAAAGTTTTCCCTTCCTCTTCAGGTCATCGACGATAAGTCCAAGTTGAAAATCTTCAATGAAATCGACTTGTATTTATCTCTTTTCTTAATCCTAATCTCTAATTTCCGTGTTAATCTTAATCTTTTCTGTCTTTTATCTGATTGTCTATTCGCTTTTTATTCTTGAATGTGGTTATGTAATTTACGCAATCATTTGATTATCAGCTGATAATTAATTCGTTGATCAGATTGACTTAATTTCGCTAATCAATTGTTACCATTATCTATTTACTTTTACCGAACCGTTCACTAAGTTATACCCTTTCAACAATTTAAATCAAATTAACTGTTGTCATAGTGAATCAATTTTTCGAGTATAATTTATCCTACCAATTGGTTTCACTTGGTTAATCATTGTTGTTGATTGTTATCATATAATTTAAACTATATAATTACAATCAATTTATACTTTTCTGTTTATTATTAGTTTACCTTTATATTAGATTATAACATTTGAATTCAATTTAAAATGAAACTTTTTTTTTCTCATTGTATCATCTTTAATTTAATGGTTATTGTTTGTATTAACAATTTCGCTTGATTGAGTTAATTGTGTAACTAATCAATTGCTGTGATTAACAATGACTCTTGATTTATTCCTTGTATTGTTTATTGGTTAATCAGTTTGTCTCTAATTGTTGTTGAACTTTTCCCTCTGATTAAAAATTAGAGATCAACTAATCTGAAACTAATTGTTACCAAATTTTCACCAATCTAAACCTTTTACAATATCTAATTGAGTGAAGACAATTAGTATTAGCTAATTGTTGGTTTCATGTGTGTTAAGTGTTAATAAGAAGAAACTAAATTAATTAATTGTTTATACTAATTTGGTTGTTCTCTCTTTTGATCCTCATAGGAAGCGCTGTTTCTGCTGTTTGTGTCGATCCCTCAGGTCGACTTTTGGTCTCAGGCCATGAAGATGCTAATTGTATGTTATACGATATTCGAGGTGGTCGAATCATTCAAACGATTCGACCTCATTCATCAGAGGTTCGAACCATCCGATTCTCACCTAAAGCTTATTACCTATTGACCGGAGGTTATGATAACAAAATCATCTTAACTGACCTACAAGGTGACCTTACCCAACCCTTGCCCAGTATCGTGGTCGCTGAACATACAGATAAAGTCATTCAAGGTCGATGGCATCCAAATGACTTCACGTTCTTGACAACAAGTGCCGATAGAACGGCAACTCTTTGGACTTTACCCAATTAACGACAATTAATGATTTACCATAAATAACCAGCGACTATTTGGATAATTAACTGTTACAAATATCTCATTTATCATACAACTAATTGTTCATATATTCAAAAAAATCCTCATAAGACGCAATAAGATGATTTAATTAATGACCTACAATTAATTAATTGTTAATTACTATGACCTAGAATTTTCTACTATGTTTACTATTATATTATCTCAGCTAATCAATATTTCCCGAAAATTGTTCTGATTAATTGATTAGTTTTATCAATGTTTTCGTTTCAATTTTTCTCTTCATCTACCTGCTCAAAACAATTAATTATCCTCTCGATCAAGCCTATTAACAATTACAGCAAATTATCAAATAAATTGCTGGCATTTAAAAATCCATTTAAATACCAACAATTAACTTTAATTCAATTCAGAGAATCAGATCTGAAGCTTTCACATTTAAATACAAATGATTTACTGATTTATTGAATAATCGTCATGAAGAAAAAAATTAATCCAATAAACTGAATCAATTGTAAATTTAATCACTTGATTGTTATAAATATTGATTATCTCGCGAAACAATTAGTTAATTAATCAGAACGTTAAGTTGCATTAATTGTTTCTTGCAATTTATTAATTAAGGTTAATAATTTAAATACAAATGATTTACTGATTTATTGAATAATCGTCATGAAGAAAAAAATTAATCCAATAAACTGAATCAATTGTAAATTTAATCACTTGATTGTTATAAATATTGATTATCTCGCGAAACAATTAGTTAATTAATCAGAACGTTAAGTTGCATTAATTGTTTCTTGCAATTTTATTAATTAAGGTTAATAATAATAAGTTTGTGGTGGGTTAGTGTTTGCACAGTAATAATTTGATTAATCGTAATAAAGTTAATTGTTAACAATTAGAAAACCATTTTGGGTTTAGTTTGATAATTTGAAATGTTAGATCCAGTTGATGATTTTTTTTGACCTGAATGGTTGTTGATACTATGAGAGCCCGAAGAGGCCGATTTTTGGATGACTTTTTTACTGTCCATTGATGAATTATGATGATGATGATGAGTGGGTGGTGTTGATTGATTAGAGTTAATTGTATTATCGGCTAAAGGTGACATGGGAGGTGATGAACCGGAAGAGGAAATGGCAGGCGGAGAAATGCCCATGGCAGTGGCTCGAGCGGCTTGTTGAATGGTGAAAATTGTTTTATCACTTAATCGGTCATCTTCATGAGTATAATAGGTCGCACCTCGAGTTTTGTACATTGCAATGATGATGATGATGATCACAATTATTGAGACAATGATGACCAGAGCTAAAATTAGGCCAATCCTTGGTTCTGTTGTTGCAAGTCGTAAAGATATTGTAGGATCTGGACACCATTCAAGGTCAAATTCATTTGTATCTCTTACATGGCGACCATAAAGATCACTTGGAGTTGAACATCGGACACACGAAGTGGCAGATCCCTTTTGACATGTCGCTTCGTAAGCAGTTGGTCGAGTGGTCAACCAATCTTTTAATGGTAAGATGTGACATCGGTAACATGACCAGTAACTACCTTCAAGGGACAATGACTTGAGGTGGTCAAGTGAGGCCAATATCTCAATAAAAGCCGGTGATAAACCTCTCATCTTGTTGAAGGCCAGATTAAACACCTCTAAATTGATTAAGGGTGCAATTAATCCTTCCGAGATGTTAATTAATGAGTTGTGAGATAGATCAAGGTAAACTAAAGTGACCGCTGAGCCGATGAAAGTTTTCACCGAAAGTGAATCGTCAATGTTTACAGCGGAAAGGTAAAGTCTTGTTAGTCTATTCAAGGGGGTGACTAAATTTTCAACGGAAGTCGATCCGTCGCCGTTACCTCCAGATCCAAGGTTAGTATTGTTTGATGCTCGTAAGATGGTCAATGATTGGGACAAAGGCGCTAACACTCTAGGACCAAATGAGGTGAATCGATTGTTGGCCAGATCAAGAATGGTCACTGAACAATTACAAAAGGCACAAGGTGATAACTGTGTCAATCGATTACGAGACAATGTTAATTTGTCCAATTGTAGACCATTGAATGTATTATCACCAATGTTGGTTAGTTGATTACCGTCAAGAAAAAGTGACCGTAAACTGGTCAATGATTTGAATTCGTGGGCGACTAATGTGGTAAAACGATTATTACTCAAGTCAAGAATTGAAAGTCGACCCAAACGCTCATAGATAAGTGAGTGGATTGAAGTTAATTGACAATCGGCGAGGTACAACTTCTTCAATCGAGTTGCGTCCTTAATGTCATCCGGGTGAATGGAAGAGAGCGGATTACCGGATAGATTAAGAATTTCTAATTTTTTCAATTGGTAAAACATTCGAGGGACCAAAGTCTGTAATTGATTACGAGCAATCGAAAGGCTTGTTAGGTTGGTCAAGTGTTTGAACGGAGCTGAAGGTGGAGTGGAAATCAAATTATCGGATAGATTAAGTTCGTCTAATTGATTAAGTCCTAGAAAATCAGTTTCTCGAATTGAACTGATTCGATTGTAAGATAAATCTAAGAGTCGTATCTTTCCTCCAGGCCAGAAAGACGCCTCACCAATGGCTGGTATTCGACAAAAGGTCAAAACGATCCGTTCAAGATCTATGAATGAACCAAATATCCGACCAATCGATAGATCGTGAGGTTTACTTTGAGTCCCTTTAATGATTAGAACCTAAGATTTTGAAAGAACACAAAAGAATCGAAAAAATTAAATAATCAAGTTTCGAAAAGTTAATTAGTCTATAATTTGGATCAACTTTTTGTTTTTTAATATCCGTAAACAATTAATGTCAACCAAATAACGACCTTTAATTTGATTGATAATTTTCCCATAGGCTTTTGGGTGGAGTTGATTTTAATCATAGGTTCAAGTGACACAATGATTATAACTCTGATAATCAAAGTTAAATATTGATTAAATTGATGATTTAATACCTGAACCGGGTCACAACAATCAGACCAGTGACCCAATTGTCAATTTAATTTACTACTTTTAAAATGAGTAGATCAAAGATCATCACAATCGCACTTGTGATGATCATATTGATTGTTGTAAAAAATTGAACAGTCGAGATGCTAAAATAACAAAATCAAATCAATTATCTCATCCTTTTGAATCATTGGCGATAAAATCAAGAAATCATCTTGCATTTGATTAATGAAATTCAGTTGATTGTTAACCTGGTGATGATCATGGTGGTGGTGGTGATGAAAAGGAAGTGGGTGGAAGAGGATAAAAGGTGAGGTGGTAAAAAAGGATGAGAGATGATGATGAACTTTGGGTGTGAACCATGATGATGATAACTGAGTAACAATGATTTCTCAGGTAACATAATAAAAACCACACCTTATTTCAAGTGAGAACAAGAAGAAAAAAAAATGAAACTAAAGAAATACAATCAACTGATTATAATGAACATACTCATGGATTTTGAACAATGAACAGAATGGAAAAAGAATTTGAACAATTTTTCGAAAATTCGACAAACAAAAACAGTTCTAAACTCGAAAAACTTTTCCTTCCTCTTGCTCTTTACTTTCAATCTAAACATTTTCTTACCTGAGTATTTGAATCCATTTGATTAATTGGAATTGAATTAAGAGTCTCTTTTGAACAGATAATCCTTTTCTTATTAAATCCATCGATATCACAAAGACATTGAGATGGACACTTGGCTGTCCAGTTAAGGTCAACCTCATTTGAAGTGGTCAGTCCAAAGTTGATATAAAATATAATAACAAACGATACATGTTGGTATAAAATGATTACCTCAAGATGAGATACAAGGTTCATCTTAAATGATTAAGATGATGATGATTGGGAAACAATTTGAGTTTTTTGATTAGTTTACAAGGATTATGATCAATTAACTATAATACATAAGAATTAACTGTTTCTTTGATGTTGACAATTAACTTGATTGTTAACTTACTTTGACACTTTCTACATTTGCAAATTATATAAATGATGATAAAAAGATGAGGGAAACATTTAAATTGTGTTTTGTATCAACTGGGAGTTAATTGCTGGGAATTGATAATATACAAAATGATGATAAAAAAATGGTTAATTGTTGATGATACATTTTAACTACGTTTAACTAAGTTAATGTTGATTGTGATTAGAATAGATAAATTGATTGATAATAACATTTATTTAACTGTACAAAAAAAGACAACATTTGATTTAATTAGTTGATCCCAAAAGTTTCACAGGTAAACAATCAAATAGTCATGATGATAATGTCGCTGATGGTGTTATTAGGATGATAATGAACTATTCAGATGATGATGATGATGATGATGAAGATGAAGATGAAGATGCAAAAAAAAGTGAGACAAAAGTTAAAGAAACAAAGTAAAAGTTTGAATGAATAATCTCGGGAATCGATAAAAAAGAAAGATAATGAAGAGAAAATGATGATGAGAGAGAGACAGAGAGATAGAAAGAGATGAAGATAATCTTCGTCATGATGATCATCATGATGACACGAGGAGAGAATTGTAAGAAACCGCCAACGCCCAAAATTTGCGATATTACAAAGATCCAACAATTTGGACATAAACCATATCCTTTTATTACATTGGTCTCATTTCATCATCATCATTTTATCATCATCTTTATCATCCATTGGATCATATTATGTAGACAATTATCATCACTGTTTATTTATTGTATTTAGAACAAAATTCAACTCATCCCAGCGCCTTTAGCTCCTCGAACTTGTTCATGAAAATGAATTGAAATCAACCATGATCATGATGATGATCAATATGAAGACAGGGAAACATGATGAGGATGAGAAGGAGATATAAAAAAACTGTTATAAAAATGAGATGGAAAACAATCAACTAATTAATTGGTACCAATTGGTTATTATCTTTTGGTGGGTAAAATGTAATAAAATAAGGAAAACAAAACAATAACATCATCAGCTGATTGTGATGATGATCAACATGATAAAACTGATGATGATTAAAGGGTGGGTCAGTTTTGTAAAGTTTATTACTATCAAAGCATTTTGATAATCTTGCAACTTTTATCTATGATTAATATTAACATTCATGATTAATATTGAAAAAGAAAAGGTTTCACCTTGATTGTGGTTATTGATGATAGACAATTTATGTAAATCAATGTGGTTCAGATGATTATCATCATTTTGATGCTTTAATCAACCCAACAATTAATTCAATTGTTGTCAATACTTAGTTTTCAAGTTGATAACAAAACGGAGCCATGATAAGCTTCCGTTTTTCATTTGATAACTGTTGATGGATCAGCGACAATTAATTTTTATCATTACCATTTGATTCTGCAACAGTTAAATTGTCATTTTTTAATTTCTCACCTCAAAGAAATTGAAGATTACCCAATGAGACAATTACTATCAACAGAGAAACTGATTCTTGAGATTTACACCAATTTATTGATGAGAAAATATCAACTAACTAATCACAATCTCTTCCAATAATTAATGATCAATCTTACGATACACTGAAATCGGAAATCTCTTTAAGGCTGATCAGCCATTAAAGTGACCGTCGGTCAACAATTCCCCTAGAGTTTCGTTCATAATCTTGATGGAAAAAAGAATATTTTTTTTCGATTAGAATTTTCGAAAAACATGAATACGAATTTTCTATCGATTTTTTATCCTCTACAATTCACTTCTAGTTCATTATTTTCTCTTCCTTGTCTTTAATTTGTATTTCCTGATACTCTTTGTTTTTTCTTGAAATTACTGAATTTGGAATTGAATATTTACTAATATTCAGATTATTATTATATAAGGTGATTGAAAATGAGAGATTATTTCCTGAACCTGAAGTTTTGGACTCATGTTACTATGAATTTTAAGATTTTCTTCTGTGAACTTCCATTCTTAAGATGCTCAGTCATTATCGACCACCCGATAGATTAAAATTCAACTCAATTTGCTTTTCCATTCTCGCTTTTTGTTATTAACTTTGAGATTCAATAATTAGCAATTGAAATCAAGGAAACGGAAGATTGGAATCAAATTAACACATTCGATGAGAATTAGTTCAACCACGTTGTTCTGATTAGTTAATTAACCTTTGATTATTTGTTAATATAATTTTTTTGGGCATAAAATTAACGATAATTTTGTTAATCGTCCAACGATCTTGGCCTCATCATATTCAAGGTAATTCAACTTATCCATTTATTTATATTTTTATTATGTAACCTTCATTATCAACAGTTAACTAGCCTCAAACAATTTAAAAGTTAATCAGCTAATCAACAGTTAAAAGATAATATTTGCAAAAAAAGGTTATATAACTTTGATTATTAAAAGTACTTCACTTAATTGTTTAAGCCAATCCTTTAACATGATCGAATCAGTGATGACAATTAATGTTTTTTTCGTGTTGATTTCCTGGTTGCCTTGTCCTAGAATCGATTGGGTAATTTTAGTCTTGACCAAAATTAATGATTGAACAATTTAATCAACGTTCATGATATTAATTCACTTGTCATGATTTAAGGATATGATTTAGTTTAATTACCAAGATTAAAATTGAATTTTAATCGTTGACTTTTTTGTCGAGCCACAAGATTTAATTTACTCAAAACAATTTGAAAATTGACTTTAACTGTAATTTATTGCTAATTAATAGTAAATTGTTTAATATTCATTAGCATTGAAAATTAATTTTTCCTTTCTTTTAAAATTATCAATAGTTTCTGATTTCAATAATTATTGATTGATTGATTTTAGTAGTAATTAATTTTCTTACCAATGATGAATCTTAATTGTGTTGTGATGTACTTAATTGTTGAAACGTGATTGTTGATCAATTGTTAAGCCATTTACATTGTCACTCTTACAACACAATACAATTAAAGTTATCAACTGACCTTGGATAATTTCAATTTTTCACCAAACAATTAAATCAAATACATTTAAAAATCATCAATAGACTTTCAATTAATAATTTTTACTTAATTGTTATTGTAGAAAGCAAATCATCATCACAAATACTTTCAACAATTTAATTGTTGAATTGCCAAAAAATTGGCAATTGAATTAAAGTAACAGTGGAAATTTCTATTAATCAATTATGATTAAATTTAATTCTCAACTGATTGTCAAGTAAATGTTGATTTATCAATAATAAAATCAGAATATAATTAGTAATTTAGTTTGGGTAATACACAATTTAGTTGAAGAGAATTCGTAACTTTGATTAAAATTGGAAAGTTTCTGATTCTTAAATAACTTTCTCTGGTAAATAAATTATGTAACTATGTAATTAAGTAGATGATTAAATAATTATTAATATGTTATTGATTAATATTAATCACTAGTGGTTGATATTTAAGAAGATTTCAATTAGAAAGTGAGATTCAAGTTCAATGGCTCGAGGCAATGTTTCACTTTCTGTTACCTTAATCTGAAATCAACTGATTTACTTTCATGATCAACTGAATAACCTTGAAAGTAAATGATCACAATATTAATTAAGTTTAATACCTGCGTAGTTTAATTATAATTAACTAATCGAGTTTCATTTTATTTTTGTTTTCCAACAATTTAATGTTTCCTGGAAAGTAAATTACTTCAATTCAGTAATCTAATTTTTTGGATCAAGGGTAACAAACTTTTAATACTTTAAATTGTTTTAATTATGTTGACAATTAAGATGGACAAATTGGACCTTGATTGTTTGGGTTTTGTATCTTAATCATGCTTTAGGTTATAAGGGATTAGTATTACAGCAATTAATGATTATCATTGATTATTTGGGAGTCCATGTTACTTTTTAAACGTTTAATTGTTGACACAATAATCAAATGATTAAGGAAATTATTACTTTAAATTAATCACTTACGTACACGAGTTGTATCAAAGGTTAACAATTTAATTGATTGTTATTAGCTGATAATTGTTCAGATCATTGATCAAAGGTTGACCACTACAGTTTTAGATGTTAATTACAATCACAATTTAAGATGTGACAATTTAACTTTCAATTGTAAGTAATTTAAAGTCTATCAGATTCAGTTGAATTTAAATTGTTAACCTTTTCAGCCAATGATTAGTTAAGTTTGCTAATTGTAAAGTTACTTAATTTAGTTTAACAAAACACAAAGCATAACAATTGGACATTTGATTTAATTGATTTTAAAATTAACCAATAGGTTAATAATATTTAGGATAATTAACCTTTTACCCAGGAATAGATTTAATTGTAAACCAATTGATTGTCAAGTTAATACATTGAATACATTTACTTGACTTATTGCAATTGTAGCTTAGAGCTCAATTTAATTATCAACAATTGGCTAATCAATTGTTACCAATCAAGTTTTGTTTTCAAATTATTACAATACAATTAACATGTTTGAACAAAAAAAAGTAAATGTTACAATGCAAATTGTTTGAACAATTAAAAATCAACAGATTAGACAAGAAATTGACTCACAATGATGATGAAGATCATGAATTTAGTTAATCAACAACGGGAACAATTAAAACTAAAAAAGCAATAAAAGTAACAACATTTACCAGTAACCTTAATCTGATTTTGGAATCTAAGTCAACATCAATTAATAATCAATCTATTGATTGTGATAGTTAATTTATCTTACAGTTCGTATGATTATCTATCCTAATCAAGAGCAATTTAATTTCAATTTAGTTTTTTCGGCTCAATCATTTGAAGAACAAAAAATTTGCTTAAGAAACGAAAGAGAAACCAGTTTACAAGGAGAAGATACTAAGAAGACAAAGAAGATGAGGATGGAGAGAGAGAGAGAGAGAGAGAGATTCTGTAGAAAGAAAGGGAAAAAGAAAGACAAATGGGAGGAAAAGAAACTTTTTCTTCTCTCTTTCTTTCTCTGTCTCACTTATGGTAAATGGTGAACATGAGGACCAGTAAAAGTAAATTCGGGATTAAAATCATCTAACTGATCAGTTGATTGTTTCAAATTAATTTTTACGAGTGAACGATTAACATAAGAGGAGATAAATTAACAAACTAATCACCCGATATTAAGATTAGCGCCAATTAATCAACGTGATTATCTCCTCATTTTAAATTAACCCTTTAATTTTAACGATCAACAATTGGTTTAAAAAAGTGAATCAGTGAATCAGTAAATAATCAATAAATCATTTTACAAGTTTCCTTTTCAATTTGTGTTGGTTTATGAAGTTTAGTTGTTCAGCGTAATTAGTTTTCCATAATATTGGCTTGTTAACACTAAATTAACCAGTGAAAGTGTTTATTTCTCAAAGGATTGATTAGTATTTCCATCAGCAATTAGCCCATCATAATGTACCAATTATTGTGTTACATTTATCCATTGATTATCTGTGGTTGGGATCCGCCGCAAGTGACCACAAAATGGAGCCGATTGGAGGGAATTAAAGAGGAATTTTCTGGTAAACGAATCAACACCTTCCTTGGTATTCCCTATGCCGAACCACCGGTGGGAGATTTAAGGTTTAGACCTCCGGTCGCTTTGAGTAGTACCAATTTCCTTCAGTATTATGCTGGCAACTACAGAAGCTCTTGCTTGGATCGTCATTACCACGAAAAGTCAAAAGGTTCTCGTTTTATTGATGAAAGTGAAGATTGTCTATTTTTGAACATTTGGTCACCCGAAGATCAACAACAATCAACAAGCGAATCAAGTAAAACTTCACCTAAATTAAGTTCAGTTTTACTTTATCTTAATCACATTTCAACCGATATTAGACAAATCAATGGTAAAGTGTTGGCCAGTTTAGGTGATGTTACTGTTGTTACCTTTAATTATCGTACTGGTTTGTTTGGTTTAATTCAAAATGGTGACAAGGATTCATTGGAAAATGCAATCTATCATGACACCAAAGCAGTTCTTGACTGGATTAAGGAAAATATTCAATTATTTGGAGGTAATCCTGAGTCAATTACGGTTATTGCCGAGGGTTGGGAAGCAATTAAGACTGGACTTGCTCTGGAAGGGAAATATTTTGATAAATTGATCATCACCAATGGTCCATTAAATTCAGATGAGGATGATTCACATATTGATTTAGATTCAACCAGGAAAATTAGAATCACTTCTTTCATTTGGTAATGAAATTCGCAACTCATTGGAATCATTTGGTTCCCCTGTTAACGATATTGACCATGATAAAAGTATCGCCAATTCTTCATCAAGCAATTCATTGGTCATTCGTGATCGACATGTAGCCAAATGGACCTTGCGACATCTCTCTGAATGTCCACTTTTCCGGTTGATGGAAAACCTTTCCCTAGGCAATAACGCCATTTACAGCCTACTCGTTGATTCAACTGCACATGGATTCAAATCACGACCATCGCTTTTCCGTCAAGTTGACCTTTACTCTTACCGTGCCTTTGACATTCTCACCGGAGCTCCTCTGTTAAATACCAAGTTACTCCATAAAGAAGTACAAAGATTAAGTCGAGAATTAATCAAGATAATTGGCCATTTTATTAGAAAAGGTAAAGCACCTTGGCCTAAATTGTCCCATTCGGAAAGTGGATCAGTGGACATTAAGAAATCTTATCAATATCGAATCTCTTCCGAGGAATGTTCAAGTAATCTTGATTTAGCCATGAAATCACAATTCTGCTCGATTTTACAAAAATTGTAAATTGTGGACTAAATTGTAACTACAAACAATTAGATGATATGAAAGAACAAGAAATCCACATGAACGTAAATCTAATTATAAAACAAAAAATCTTCAATGTATAATGTGGGGTGAAGATTATCTCAACAATTAAGCAACAATTAATCTTTACCATAATTCCTTCCATTTTTCACCTTAATTTTATTATAATTAATTAATGTTATTATTTGTTGTCCCAATTGACAATTATTTTTAAAAACAGGCAATCAATTGTAAAGCCATAATTGTAATAAATTCACATCTTTTTTTAAACTGATTCTCAATCCAATTACTTTTTTTTTCTTTCACGATAACAATTGGAAAGTGTAAATCAACAACACTTAATTGTAGATCTGAATCAATTTTTTTGTTTCTTCATTTAATTTTCTTTCGATTACAATTTTCTGATGAGAATTAATCTAAACATTAATTTGATTGATTTGATTCGGAATTGAAGTTTTTTCGCTCCTCATTTTCCTCTTCTTCTTCTTTTTTGGTTACGTTTTAACCGGAAACGAATGATAATGCAGTTAATTGTCTTTTGTTAATATCTTAATTCTAACCTGTTGATTTATAATTTCCAATTGGAAATTGGAAATCAAATTGGAAAATAATCAACTAATTCATCCAGTTAATTGTTTATCTTTTCACATTTGAATTGCCGCTTATTTTGTGCGCATGCGCAGAGCTCGCGAATTTTACTTACGTGTTTTTCACTGATGGATTAACATTGGATTTAAATTGTCAAAGGGAATCAATTATGATTTATTAATTGTGTTTTTTTTATACACTTTTGTATTGTTATTGTCAACTTAAAGTTTTCTGAGAGTTCAAAATCTTAGCTGAACAAAATGATTAGAAATCTCCGGTTTGAATCTAATTAACCAGGGTAGAAAAATTGAATCTCTTTTCAAATTGGTGACAGTGACTTCAAATCATCAACTCTAATTAGTGAATCATGAATTAGTTGAAGAAAATTGGCCAATTAAATAGTAATAAACAGTGAAAAGATCATCAATCGTTTCGGAAAATTGTGTTTGTCTTTTTCATGTGATCACAGTTTTTGTGTATTTTGATCCTAAAATTTACTTTTAATTGAATTAACATTGGATTCCATTGATTTGGACTTGATTCCTAACCATTTAAGATTAACCAATTTGTTGATCAGTTTTGACATTGATTTCTAATTGTTGTGTATTGATTCATCTCTTGATTTTAATTTTTTTTTTCTCTTGTTTACTTTTCTAGTCATACAATGGAAGGACTCTTACCTCACTTTTTCATACTTACATTGTTTTTGGGTGACAATTTACTCACTGAGGCTTCTATAAAGTATCCTTATGTAACCTGTGGTTCAGTTGTTAAATTGGTGAATAAAAATTTTCAAGTGAGACTTCACTCTCATGATGTTAAATATGGATCTGGTAGTGGTCAACAATCAGTGACCGGTACACCTGAAAAAGATGACATGAACAGCTATTGGGCTGTTAAAGGAGCTTCCACAGTAGAATCTTGTAAAAGAGGTGAACCCGTTGCATGTGGAGCTAAAATACGTTTGGAACATGTCAACACAAAGAAATACCTTCATAGTCATTTATTTAAATCACCTTTATCTGGTAATCAAGAAATCAGTGCATTCGGTGAGAATGGAGAAGGAGATTCTGGTGATAATTGGACGGTTGTTTGTAGTGAAGATTTTTGGGAAAGAGATTCTTCCATCAGGTTTAAACATCTTGACACTGAAGCGTAAGTTATACTTATACCAATAGAATCTATGGAAAATGTTAACTATCCCTACCATTTAAAGTGATTAATCTTATTCTCTCTTTTATTTTTCTTCTATATTCAGTTGGTTGGGTGTCTCAGGTCGAACCTATGGAAGACCAATTCATGGACAAGCGGAAGTGGTCGCAACATCTTATCCGGATAGTTCTAGTTACTGGCAATCCCAAGAAGGCGTTTTTATCAAACCTTCCGAAATGAGGGATTTTAGTAATTCAATTAAAGACGAACTGTGATTTTTTTCTTCTTTTCCACTTATAGATAACATTAAACTAATTTATTCACGATGTTATCTCACATCTTGAACAATTAATGTCCATTTACCGAGGGAAAAGAAATTCAAAATCGTCCTATGGATAATATAATTTTTTCGTGACGTGAATTTAATTGAAATGTGAGGCAACGTGACAATTGTTTTTTTTGTTTTGTTTTGTTTTGTTTTGATTACAGATGAACATTAGAACAATTTGAATTAGTGCTTTTTTTTCATCAATATTAATAACATGGATCATGGAAAGAGAGATTCAAAAGGTTTGATTATACTTTTTGTAATATGTGGTCATAAAATGCTCAACGTGTAAGAGATTTTTAAATTTTCAACGAAAACAAGTCAAAATTAAATTGTATAATTAATGATAGTTGATTATATATGTTGCTTAAAGTTTGTGATAATCGTTGTAAACAACAAGTTGACAAAATGACATTTCCTTGGACATTTACAATCGGTGCAAGTTTTTTGTTTCTCATGGATAATTGATCAATTTTGCTTATTACTGGAAGCCTCTTGTTGAGTCAATTAATGCAACAATAATAATTTTGATCGACCATGAATGAATTTGGGTCATTCTTTTCATCACTTTACATCATATTATTGCACTTTTGATCAACTGGCCATTGAGAAAACAATTTAATATCCACTGTCGATGAAAAAAGTGATTCCAAAAATTATGTCCAAATGGAGATGTCACTTGATTGATTTGAAGATTGTCAATTTAGTTGATTATTGTTTGATGATCAGAAACAGTCGGAGGAGATACGATTGGTTGAGAGAGAGCTTTTTGTTTCATTTTTCTTATTTGTTTGTCAAGTGATTTGATTTGTTGGTGTAATTGGGTGAAAGAATTGAGATCAAATGCCCTTTTAGAATAAGATTCACAGAAATGCTTTATGGCCATTCTCCTTTCAGCCTGAGGGTATTGATATTCTTGAGACGTTATAACGTAATAACAGAAAGTCCTGAGAGAGAGAGAGAGAAAAAAAAATAGATCCAAAATTACAAGTTTCCCTTGAAATAATTTCTATTAACTTGATTGAATCAAGGATAATTTCGTAACTCACAATATGGTTGCTGAGTAAGTGACACACCAGGTAATTGGTTCCATGATATCCCATGAGTATTCAAACCATATTAATCTTCCGAGAAAACCAAGTTGAGAGGATAACAGGAAGAGGCCAATCCATTTGAACCGAATAGCCGATGAACTAGAAGATTCAATGAGAATTTTCTCAAAATTTTGTAGCATTGGAACGTAGCTTTGTAAAAGTACAATACGTTTCCTTTCGAGCTCCTGCCATGGATAATCAAAGAAGAGAAATCAATTTATATCAATAAGATTATCTTTGTAACAATTAACAGATAGAAGATTTAATTTATATTATACTTACATCAACTGGTTCATTATTAACAATCTCAGTTGATGAGATCCATTTTTTGAGGCCAGATTGAGATCCATCAAAATCTAATAAAATTGATTGATCTTTACCTTTTAACAGGATCTTTTCATTTGCCTGAAATGCTGTTCCCAATGGTGTAGAATCGTCAATGTTTAATTTCTGATCAACATCAAACAATTTAACTGATTTCCGATCATCATCATTCTTGACAAAACATTTAACCACTTGACGTAAAGGAGTCCAATAAGATAGGACAAGTTTATGATCTTCATGTTTCATCATAAACAAACCATCATCAAATTTACTCGAAACCTTTTTAAATCGAGAATCTCTATCATCAGAGAATTTCTAAATTGTAAATAGAATGGAAAAATAAAAATAGGAAAGAGAAAAAAAGTAAAAAAAATCAACAATTAATACCAAAAGAAAGACAATAACATAATGTAAACAAAGAGTTAATAATGAAGAGAAAACAATATTCAGGCTTACCCTTAATATGAACACTGATTGTTGACCAATTAATTGGCGATTCATGGCCAACCAACATGGCCTCAGAATGGATAACGATGGCATCGTGTTTGGGTAACAATAGAATTTGAAACAATTAAAACAAAACAATAAAATAATCAAGAGATTAAAATAATAACAATGTAACTATTTCCATCGATGAATCAACGATGAGTGAGCTTGTCAAGTGCTTCTAATGGGGAGATAATCAGTTACCATGGATTCACTTTAACTGTTTATCTTTGATTGTAATTGAGTTTTTTTTCTGATTTAGTTTGGCAATTTAATTTTTTTTCTATTTACAATTACCTATTAATAGATTGTTTACTTAGTTGATCAAGTTGGAAGGGGAAAATTATGGGTTGAATAGTCGATTGAAATATCACTTGAAAAGTGATATTTTTCATTTCTCTGATTTCTTAAAAGAAAACAATTTGTGATTATAATTTATTGTCAATTATAATTGTTGAATGTTTCTGAGTGGATGTTTACAGTTTCAAGAGAGTTAACTATTAATTGTATGATGATGATTGTTTGTGTTTGATGACAGTGATAACAGCGTAACTGTGGATGGTGGTGATTGATTTGATTGATTGTGGTAATTGTTGTTGTATTGTGATTTTTAAAGGTGTTATAAATATTTGATATATTTATTATTGTTGTTTAGTGGGAGTAGGTGGTGATTAATTGGAATTAATATCAATTCCGTTTAACTTTTAGATAGAGATGATTTATCGGCTGGCATTGAGTTACTTTTGGTAAGCTGAGTGTTAGTTGATCCTGTCAATACTTCATCGGTGATTCCTGCTTGTTGGATCACTTCGTTTAGATTTTGTTCCAAATCGTCAATCCGATGGCCCATCTCGTCAATTCGGTTCAATATTTGTTCGGACATCACTTGGAATTTATCCTGTACTTGTTGCAATAATGTTTGAACCTTCGAGAAAGAAAAACAAATCACAACTGATAATTAGTTTCATCTAGAAAATAGAAAGGGTAATTTACTTACGAAATTAGCAACATCACCGACATCTTTGATGTCTGGTTGAGCACCAACAACATTATGTTCACCTTTAGGCTGATTTTGAGCTGATCCAGAATCCATTTTAATCACTTGAACAATCAGGTAATCACAGTGAATAAAAAATTAGATACTTTTGTTTATATAACAACCGAATTGAAGACTGATCTTAAAAGATCTAAATCAACCGAGTCAACTGAAATCGAACCACCAAACGACAGGAAATGACTTGACATAAAATTAAAACAAATCTGATTGTGAAAAGAAAAAGAAAATAATTAAAACCAAACAATAAGATTTGAAAGAGAAAATTAAAAATTTAAATTGATTAGAAAAACAAACCAATTATTTTCCTCTTTTTCTCCCTAGATGGCGTTTCTAAACTTCGGCATCACGATTACAATCAAATCGTTGAAATTAAATTTTTCAACAATTTAAAATCGATTATATTAAAGTAGAATGACAGAAATATCAGTCAAATTGAAATAGTTAATTAATTCTTTCAAATCATTCCACTCATTTCACAAAGATCTTGATACAATAATAATAAAACGTTGATGATTTAAATGAATTTCAGTTGCTGTCAAAGATAAATAGACAAGTCAAGATGATTGCGAAAAGAAAAATTAAAAAAAAAGATTAATCAACATTAAGAGTATTTTAAATTGCTCTTAAAATAAACATGTTTTTTATTTAAAGAGCAAACAGCTGACTGAATGTTTGGTATTCTTGGTTTACTTTTGTTTTCAATCGTTTTCTCTGTGGTCACCAATGGACGATGAACTTGCAACGATTCGAGCTCGAAGACTTGAACAACTCCAACAGCAACATTCTGAAAGTTCAAAGGTTCGATAATCATTTTCTTACTCTCTTAATTGTTTCAATTTACATTTGAAAGTTAATATGATTGTCTTTCATTTTCTCTAGACTTCATTAGGTGATAATTCTGCTGCTGCTGATGCTGTTAAACAAGAGGAAAGGAAGGAGAAGGAAGATGAATTTCGAAATTCAATGTTGACTCAAATATTATCTCAAGAAGCTCGAGCTCGTCTGAATACGATAAAAACGGCGAAACCCGAAAAAGGAACAATGGTCGAAGATATTTTGATCAACAATGCGAGAATGGGAGCAATTAGAAGTAAATTGTCCGAAGATGAATTTAGAAATATCCTGGAAAAAGTTAGCGAAAGATTCAAGAAAGAAACCAAAGTACAATTCGACAGAAGAAGAGCTGCCATTGATTCTGATTCTGATGATTAACTGAATTAAATTAATTTATTTTCTCTCTTTTTCCAAATAAAAAACAAATAAAATCAATCAAATCGATTGGGAAAAAAAACTCTTAAAACTCAAAGGAAAATGATTTGTCCAAAAGTCGATCGTTTCTAATTTACTTGCATCACATTTTACCACAATAATTAACCTGCAATTTAGATGTGAAAATTGATCAACGTGAAACAATTAAATGTATTGTTGTGATTAGGTGTTCACTTTAGTATCTTTTCAAATGATCAACAAATAACATGAAGCTTTTAATTTACACAAAATGTTACGTGTATCCAGGGCAAGAATTGTTGGCAAGTGAATCCATTTATTTACCACATCGGATAATCATTTGAATCTCAACAGAATTAACTTAATTTGATTGTTAAAAAGGTGAGAAAAATTAACCTCAGTGAAAATCCAATGATTCAAATTAACCAGATAATCACAATCAGAAATGACACATCACTAAACTACAATTAGGAAAAGAAAACCTTTTCTATTCACTTTCTTTGTGTTAATCCAATAAAAGAGATTTTGGAAAAAAAAATAATATTCAGGTTAGTATTTAAATCATTTGATCACTTTTTTAATTACCTTTGATTATTTAATTGTATTACAATTTATGTTAGAATTTAATTGTTAACCTTTGAAATAAATTGTTCATCTCACAGATTAAGATCAACATCTTTATCATACTGATGATGTTACAATAATTGTCCCATTGACCGATTAACAGAATATTTTTTTTTTGCTTTTTTCCGTCAATAGAAAATTTAGATTTTGATAAATTGAATTGGTTAAATTTAATTGCAATCAATTGTCATCATTTAATTTAATTCTCTGTTTATTAATTTTTCTTAAATGGGTCACGTTTATTTAGAATAATTTTGATTTTACCGCTTCGAGTTTCTAAAGAGCGAACACCAGATGGACCATCGAGATGAAGAAAGAAATTTTTTCATGTTTTCATGTCGCAATTTGTTGATTTAATTTTTATCTTAATTTAAATTGTTTAATTTAATTTTTTTTCTTCTTCTTTTGACTTCAATTTCATCAATTAATTCACAATGGAACCTATGACACCGACAGCGCTTAAGAAATTACGAGTAGTTGACCTGAAGGAGAAACTTTCAAATTTTGGTTTACCATTAAACGGTGAGTCTTTTTTTTATTTTATCTTTTCTCGTGTTTTCTTTTTTTTTTCATTTTCATTGATTAATTATTTGAGTGAATCATTATTTTAACATCGTTATTGTTTCTTTTCTGATTATTATTGTGTCGTATTTAGTTAAATAAATTATGTTGTGATTATTGATTATCGATAATTTGTTGTGACAAGATTTTAAACTGTTTTATGGAATAGAGAAAAACTGTCCCACTTTTACTGTTTTTCTTTCTCTATCTCAATCTTGTTTTCGTTTTTCTTTCCTTCTCTTAATTTAATCAATTTATTTTGTTTCTATTAAAGAAAATTCTCACATTTTTTTGTCTTCTTATTCTTGTTGTTTTTTAGGTTTAAAAGCTGATTTAATCAAGAGATTACTCGATTATTATTCAAGTCAAGCGCGAATCCGAGAAGAGGCAAATTTCAATGTAGTGCAACAACCTCCCCCTCAGTCTCTTCCCACTGTTCAACCAACCATTGGTCAACCTGGTTTGGTACATGGTGGATCTAGTTATTATATCAATCAAAATCAGCATCAACTTCATCAACAACAACAACAACATCAACATCAATTACAATTAGGTGGCCATATTCAACACACTTCACCTTCTCCTTCATCTATTTCAATTCAACCTTGTTTTGCGCCAACTCCTATGCCTCACGATGATTTACCTTTAAATTTTTCAAGTCAAGTAAATTCACTTTCATCGCCTATTGAACTCTCAACTCATCATACCCATCAACCTATTCAAACTCACCAGTCACATCAATCTCATCATCAAACACACCAAGCACATCAGACACATCAAGTTCACCATGGTCATCATTTCCATTCACCGCCATCTCACATGCATATAACACCTTCAGTAATTGAATCTTCGCACATTAAAATGCCCAGTGACGATTCTGCTCACTATTTTGGTAATAGTCCTCATATTCAGAGTACATCCAATCAATCAATGGATCAACCATTGCAGTCATCTTCGATTGATTTATCATCTAACTTATCGTTTAACCAAAAGTCCAATGTCAGAGATTTGCAAGCCATGAATCAAAGCCCAAGTGAAGTATCGGCTAACACTTCACCGATAAAACAACCTTTAAATTCTAATTCTCCCGCGGTTTCTATGGATCAACCACAAGACCCAATGATCCATGATGAGCCTGATGACAACCAAGGACATGAAACACCTCAAAAGGCTATATTTGATTTGGAAAATCTTTTACATGAAGCTTTGAAAGCAAATCAACGAGTTGACTCTAGTGCCGCCGATCTTAGTAAAGATTATGAAAATTTACCTGAACAAACTTCTTCACTGAATGAAGATAGTTGTACAGTAACCGATTTGTCACAAAAAGTTCATGAAGAGTCTTCACCTGTTTTAGAATCTATAAAATCCACTGAACCTATTGTGCATGCTGAACCTGAAACTATTCATCAAACCGAGCCAGAGCCAGAGCAAGAACCAGAACCAGAACCAGAACCAGAACCAGAGCCAGAACAACAACCAGAGCCTGAGCCAGAACTAGAATCGAAACCTGAACCTGAATTAGAGCCCGAAGTAGAACCTGAACCAGAGTCACAAGCCGTGTATCAACATCAGCCACAGTTTGAACCTGAACCTGAGTATCAACCTGAAGTGGAACCCGAACCAACGTGTGTTAAAGACATTGAACGAGAATTCGATCGACAATTTCAGGGTGAAATTGAATCTGCACCCGTACTCACATCACAAACAGAAAAAATAATACCTGAATCTTGTTTTGATATGAGTTCAAAACCTATTGAAGATTATGAAACAACTAGACCGACTTTAGATCATTTCAACTTAGAAGGTGATAATCTTCAAGAAGAAAAGGAATATGAACCAATACCCAATTTAGATGATCAACAAGAAACAACATTATTTTCTAGGGAAGAACAAAATCAACAATCAGAGATGGACAAAGAAGGTGCAATGGAGACCAATGTCAATCAGATCGAAAACGTGGAAGATTTGATAACAGAAAATAAACTTGAACAAGATGGCGAAAATTTGGAATTTATTTCTGAAAAACAGGAGCCAAATTCTGTTATTAATGAAAGAGAATTGAGTGAAGTTGAACAAACATCCAGTAGCACTATTGAACTTGGCGCCGATGCTCATCAACCAGAAACCAGTGAAATTAAAGCTACCGATGATGGTGTTGACTTAGAAAGAAGATCCGAAAGTAGCGAGACAAAAATTGAACTAGTTCAAAGTGACACTAATATTGGTTTTCATTCAAACATCACCACTAATCAAAATCAAATCGATTTTTCTAGTGCTTCTGAACCAAATGATTATTCCTCTCCTGAAGTGAAAGAACAGTCCATTGAAGTGAAAGAACCATCGATTGAAAAGAAAGTCTCTCAAGAAGACAATGAAAAAGATTTTAGCGACATGAATGTTTCAGTGTTTAACGATTCACAAGACACTCCTGTCATTCCATCTACGATTGAGACACAATCATCTGATAAAACAGAAACTGAACCCAAACAAAAGTTATCCAAAAATGCCAAGAAAAAGCTGCGAAAGAAGAAAAAGAAAGCTGAAAGAGCTAAAGCGTCAACAACAAAAGAGAATGGAAACTCTCTAGATTATGATGAAGATGATGATGTTGAAATAGAGTAAGTAAAATTGTTTCTATTGTTTTTATTTTAATTTTACTATTAAATTTTGTTTCTAATGTTGATTTTCATCTTTACAGGTATGTGGAAGATGAAGTCGTCCGGGATCCAATTTATTTCCAATATGTGAAAGTTTTTGAAAAGTTCAAAGGAGGTGACAACAGTAACATTGAGTCAAATAATGATGATAGCGAAATTACTGATCCAGCAAAGAAAATGCTCGAAAGAAAGAAACCCGTTGAATTAGAATTGAAAGAAGAGGATGACAAAATGACGGTGAACCAAAACTTTCAAAGCGAAAGCTGAAACAATTAACAAGGATGACAGTTGCTGACCTTAAACAGAAAGTATCACATCCTGAATTGGTCGAAATGCACGATGTTACGGCTAAGGATCCACTTTTACTTCTTCACCTTAAATCTACTAGAAACTCAGTTCCAGTGCCTCGTCATTGGTGTTACAAACGTAAATATCTGCAAGGTAAAAGAGGATTTGAAAAACCTCCATTCAAGTTACCTGAGTTCATTAGAAAAACAGGAATCATGGAGATGAGACAAGCTTTACAAGAAAAGGAGGATGCTAAGTCTCTGAAAACTAAACAGCGGGAAAAAATCCGACCTAAGTTGGGTAAAATTGATATTGATTATCAAAAGCTTCATGATGCTTTCTTTAAATGGCAAACCAAACCAAAAATGACAATACATGGAGATATCTATTATGAAGGTAAAGAATTTGAAACAAGACTCAAAGAGAAAAAACCTGGTGATTTGAGTGTCGATCTGAGAGTAGCCCTTGGAATGCCCACTGGACCTAACGCTCAAAAATGTCCACCTCCATGGTTAATTGCAATGCAAAGATATGGACCACCTCCTTCTTATCCTAATTTGAAGATTCCTGGACTTAATGCCAGGATACCTGATGGATGCTCGTTTGGTTATCATGCTGGTGGTTGGGGTAAACCTCCTGTCGATGAGTATGGTCGTCCATTGTATGGTGATGTGTTTGGTTTAAGCACTGCCCAAGATAGTACAAATGCCGAAGAAGAAGTCGATAAATCGTTCTGGGGTGAAATGGAAAGTGAAGAAGAGGAGGAAGAAGAAGAAGAAGATGAAGGAGATGAAGATGATGGAGATCGTAGCGATAGGCCCACTGGTAAAGAAGGTGATGAGAGCGGCATCGCAACTCCATCTGAAGGACTGGCTACCCCATCGGGTCTTGCATCGGTTCCTAATGGAATGGAAACTCCAGATATTATTGAATTAAGAAAGCGAAAGATCGAAGCCGAAATGGAAAGGTTTGTATTTCGTTATAGACTGTAAACTATATTTACTGTCAATTTTATTTAAACTAATTTTCTCTCTCTTTCAGCAATGAGAATCCCGCTTTATACACAGTTTTACCAGAGAAGAAAACAGACAGAATAGGAAAAGAAATGATGGGATCAACTCATGTATACGATTTGAATGGACAAAAGAAAAGTCAAGGAGTCGAACGCACTTTAAACCCAGAGGAATTAGAGTTGCCCGCTGCTGTATTAGCTGCTAAATATGAGCAAACATATAATGAACAGCAACAAGCTCATTTAGCTAAAGAAGACCTTAGTGACATGGTAGCTGAACACGCAGCGAGACAGAAAAGGAAGAAGACACAAGATACAAGCAAATCTAATAAGAAATATAAGGACTTTAAATTCTAATCAATCTGTTCCCAGATTTTTTTTCATATTTCTAAAAATCCCCTTTACAGAAGATCTCTTGCCTTCCTTGGTTCGTCTTTTAATCCTCTAATTGTAACCTTAAACAAAAATAAATTCATACTTATGGACACCAATCATCTTACAATCTATTAATCGATTGCTGTAAATTGCTGATAAATTACATAAAATGCATACTGAATAATTAAAAAGTCGTAATAACAATTTTCAAAAAAAAAGAATTCGTTTAAATTGTAGTTTTTTTATTGATCAAATTGCTTAATTGTTGTGATCTTTTTAATTTCACCAATAACTGTAACATAAAAAAAACGATTTGCTTAGTAAAAATAAAATAATCATTTCTAATTAACAAAATCAAATCATAATTTAGGATTCTTGTTAAGTGGACATAAATTAATTCCCAAATAATTAGATGATTAATAATTGTGTAAAGAGAAACGATGAACAATTGATAAGCTCCTGGAAGACTATCGGATTCTCTGTACGAACAAATAATTTAAACTAATTAAAACTTTTGAGATCAGAAAACATCGGATTACATTAATCATTCGTTTGTTGTGCAATCAACTAATTTGTTGCTTTTCCTGGAATCTGGAATTGTGTTGATTTAAATTGTAAGCTTGTGATGAACAAACAGTCTAAACTGTTCATTGATTAAAAAAGAAATTGAATAGAAGATATTTGCTTGATAATTGTGTCACTAATTTAGTTGCGATTCAATAGTATTTAGTTGATTTGAGCAAAGTGATTGTTGAAGTTTCACTTCCATATCTTGTTTTCATTGGTACTTTAAAGATGAAGGTCAAGAAAAAGTGACCATTGTAAACGATGGTGACCATGATGAAGAGATATCAGAGCAACAATTAAGCCTTTTAACTGGTTGGTTTAGATGGTTTATCTGTTGCAATTGAATTACTTTTGGTCAGTTGTGATTGACCAGATGAACTATTGAGCACTTCATCGGAGATTCCTGCTTGTTGGATCACTTCGTTTAAATTTTGTTCAAGATCATTGATTCGAAGGCCCATCTCGTCAATTCGGTTCAATATTTGTTCGGACATCACTTGGAATTTATCCTGTACTTGTAACAATAATGTTTGAACCTTCGAGAAAGAAAAACAAATCACAACTGATAATTAGTTTCATCTAGAAAATAGAAAGGGTAATTTACTTACGAAATTAGCAACATCACCGACATCTTTGATGTCTGGTTGAGCACCAACAACATTATGTTCACCTTTAGGCGGATTTTGAGCTGATCCAGAATCCATAATGAATAAAGAATCAAAAGAAAACAAATCAACAATCAAAGAGAATAGTAAACAAAAGCTCTAAATGGAATTGTAAACAATCCAATGAAAATTAGGATCGATAAAAAAAAGACTTTATCCAAATCTTAAATTGTCACAACTTATCGAATCAACAATTAGGAAAATACAATCCTGTGTAAATAAGAGTTAATTAATTAGAAAAATTAATTAATCAAACAGAAATAAAATCTTCTTTAAATCTGAATGAAGACAAAAAAAGAAAATAATGTTAACATTGATTCTCACCAGATGGCATCAAACGATTTCCAATTTCAATTGAATTGATTAGTTGATTATTTGATTAATCGCGTTAATTAAAATAAGAAACATCGAGTTTTTTTTTTCGAAAAAATGACTTTTTTTTAATGCAACTGACTGAAGTTTTTGATTACATTTTTGAACTTTAACAAATGTAATTAAGGCAGGAAACAGAGAGACAGAGAGGACAGAAAATGCTAAAGAAAAGTAATTAACAAAAGCCTAACCATTAATTGTAAAAATTGATCTGTAGGAAATTAACATACAACGACGGAAGAAACAAAAAAAAGGTAACCATGATTAGAAAAACTGTTTTTACACCGAGGAAATCGATCAAAGGAGATAAACCAGATTAACCATGATAGTATCGAGTCTATTTCTTGTAGTAAGCGTAAGCGGCTGGGGCATAACCATATCCACCATAGACTGGAGCGGCGTATCCGTAGCTACCATAGCCGACGTAGGCTGGGGCAGCATAGTATTGGGAGTAGGCCATCTCAGCGGCGGCGACGATTAAGGCAACAATGAGGAGAAGAGCCTAAAGAATAGGAAAGTGAAACCAAAAAGATATTAAATTAACTTTGATTCTCAAACAATTTTGATAATCGACTAATGAAAATACTTACAAGTGAATTCATTTTGGTTGATTTGTTGGGGGTTGAAGTTTGATTGCAAAAGCAAAAGAAGATTTTGAAGTTTTGGAGTTGGTTTGTTTAGCTTGAGAACGAAACTGATGATTCTAACCAACTTATCGATGCCTTTATATACGAAAATGAGTCGAGGTCAATTATCATCGTAAATTGACTTACAACTTATCATCATTAGCCAACACCCTCTTAACAATTTAACTCTTTCATCTTCTTATCGCCAACAACAACATCATCATCATCATCATCTTGTTGTTGTTGTTGATTTTTTTTTTACCCACAGAACAGGATTGGCCACATATCATAATTATCATCATCGCCATTATTATTAATCGTGATACCATTTTGAGCTTCATTCATTTATTTCCAATTGTTTACGCCTTTCGAACGTCATTTCAACTTCTAACATATTAAAACCCTTTCACATCACGAAGAGAAGCAAAAAAACCTAAAGTTAGCCCTTGATCATCATATCATCATCTTCCTCTTCATCCTCCCTGATCATCATCCCAATTCCTGTGGTTACCTTTGATTCCTAACGAAACCAAAGCCTCAAGGCGATTTATTTTTTTCTGTTATTGTTGTTGTTGTTTTTTTTTCTTCATCTTCTCAGATTCCAGAAACATCTAATCATAATTATATACATTTAACACTAAATTTGATATTTACAATCAACAATCAAGATAATTGAACAATGCCAACCACAAGAAATTAACAACAATCAATAAACATTTCTTTTTTTTTAATACTCAAACTTGTACTACGATTGATATTCAATCGCCTCTCATTGTATCTAATTTTTTTTTACTATTTTTGTCTTAAATCAAATTTCCCTTTTCGTAGATGACCTTAATTGTAAAAAGAAAATGATTTAGATTTTTGATTTTGATTTTGATTGAAAGTATTAATATAAGCTCCATAGAAAATTTAATTACTTTCTGGAAAGTTTATCGAAACGTTCAAACGATTTTCATCTATTCCTAGGTAACGATTGATGATAGAGAGAAAAAATCGAATTAATTTTTTTTTCTCTCCAAACATATTAACCTTGATTATAACTAAACCTATTCAAGGTAGTTAATTTAAGTTAGTTAATCATCACATGGTTGGTCCCTAACAATCAACCTTGAGAAAACTTTTCAAATCAAATTAAAACTTACGCCTTACAATTTGGTAATATTATTAATGAACATTAATCATCTCCATAGATATTTACATAAGATTCTCAATGTTAATTGTTATCGAAATCACTCTAGAGGTTGGTCACAATTAGAATAATAATAATGTCATTTAATTGTCTTTTAATTGTTCAATCAGTTAAGATCTTGACCTCTTCATCTTGGATAATTATAAATCCAATTTAATCAGTAATTAATCTGATACAGTGTTCACACTTTCAACAATCGTCACAATTTAGTTATGATCAATTGTGTTTAATCATTTTGTTTCACTGTTTAAATTATTATTGATTGATTGTCGTGGTAATTAACTTGGGAGAGTTAATTAAATATTGATTTCCAGGTAAATTTAGCCTTGTCTTTTTTTTCAACCAACTCTTTAATTGTTGCTGCCACAATTTAATAACAATCGACTAATTATCTAATCATTTAGATCTTCATTTTTTACAATTACAAAATTTAATAGAAAACTCGATTTGCTTAATCATTAAAATTAAAGTTAACAATCAAAACTCATAACTAGTTAACCATTAAAATATCAATGGTCAATCTAATGATTATCATCAGTGATAATTTATGACCAAAAATCAATTAAATCAATCAATCAAATGAAATTAAATCATTGAAAAGTTAATTAACCAAGAAAGTTAATTGTGGCTAAAATGGTTAAGAAAATCTAATCAATGATTAAACATCAATAAATTTTGATTTTCTTACAACAATCAAGGTTAAATAAATATGAATAATAATGAAAAAAAAACAATTGGAGGATCAAAAAGATCAATCAAATTGTTAAGAATTAAAAAAATCTAATCGAATGTGGGATTTAATTGTTATGGAAAATTTCCCATTGACTTTTTTAACAATGAGATTTAAATCCATTCATATTAAAAATCATATGATGATCACAATTAAACTCTACCCCCTTTTTGCAACAATTAACTTTCAATTGTAATAACCATATTTAGATTATCATCATAATTACATAAGAATTGATTGTTTACTTTTTACTTTCTACTCAACTAGGAACTTTTAATTTCTTAAGTTCCACTTTCATTGGGCGTGATTAAGACGATCGCTTAAATAATAGTCATTACAATTATGTTAATTGTTGTTTAACGATGATCATCTTAGATGAGATTTTAATTCACTAGAAAACTTTTTAATAACATTCGTGCCTATGGGTAAATACAACAATCGTTTTCCAAGGATTCGATTTGATTAAAGTGCTAATGTTTTTTTACTTCTTCTATTATGTTAATCAATGAAAGTTTTGATAATAATTGCAACAATCATAATAATAATGAATTAAATTAACACAATTATACATATATCGATTGTTCCTGGACGGAAAGTCAGATCAAAAAGCTGATTAGCTCAGTTTGTTTGAAAAATTCTGCACTTTTAAATGGCCAAAAAGTTTCCCCACCGAAATGTACCACTTTTCCGACTTTGGGAGGCCACTACTCATCAACGGCTCCACGGGAAAGTTTCAAACAAAAACGAAACAAAACTTTCACATTTTCTCTGTAAAATTGCGAAGAAAAAAAACCAACCCAATGGCCTACAAGCAATAAAGAGTCAAAAGTAGGGATATTTTGTTGTACGCACTGTATTTTTCATAATTCTAACTATTAATTTAACTTTGAGAAATAAGATATCAAAATTTGATTGCAACCTTCTTTCCGAATAGGTTAGTTGTAATTTCTTTGGTTTAATTGGTTGGTTATTGAGAATGGACGATGAATTTGCTATGATTCGAGCTCGAAGACTTGAGCAACTTCAACTGCAACATTCTGAAAGTTCAAAGGTTTGATTTTGTTTTTTTTTCTTTCTCTCTTTTCATTTGGTTCATTTTTCTAATTTGAAAGTTAATTTGAAAGCGTAATGACAAGGAGCTGGTACATAAATAGCTCCCTTGATAAAAAGAGAAGTAAATGCGAAATAATAATAAAGATGACACAGTTTATATGCCAAAGATTGATGATGAATGGGTTTCCAGCCTGTATCGTCAGCGATCATGTTGAACATTGTTGGATTAACTGTGCCAAATCTAACGGATTGACTGACCAAATAGAAATCGTATCTCTCCTTTAGAAATAGAATCGAGCATTGACGCGCTTGTTAAATTTAAATATATACATTGGTTTTCCTATTGTCATGACCAAACATCTACAAAATTTGATCAAGATCTTATCAAAGGTACAACTTTTATGGCCGAAAAAGTTTCGCGTTACTTAATTGTCACCCAGTACAAAAATATCATCAATATTAATCAAGTTTAAAAATCATCCAACTTATATTTTAAATTTGTCATAAAATTGCTTGACATTTCGTCATTATTTTGATGATAATCTACTCTTGAATACCAGGTAGTTGTTTCACTATTGGTACTACAAACGAAAGCGCTAACAGAATGACCTCTTCAGGACGTATCTCGATAAGTATTAAAGCCAAGCATCATTACATTTTTAGGCTTGTATTGGCAAAAAGTAAAAAAATAAGATCACAATTAAATAAACGGTAAATGTATCATCAAAGATGTTCAATAATAATATCGGAATAACTAAAGCCCAAGCCTTGGCACCCATTTTAACGGACATTTGTACAACCAATTTTGTAGCAACCGCTAATTGATTTAAAAGGTTTCAGACTCAGTGATTCCCGTCAATAGACAAAATTCTGGAGGGATAATATTCTTATTCATTCCACCTCGTTGCTGGCGATCGGTTGGTCGAACCATAAGTAAAGGTTGATGTTCATCTTTAACTTGCTGCTGATATTGTTCAAGATAATAATCTCGAAGTGAATTGACTCCCCTCTTCGCTCAAAAGTATATGTTCTTGGATTTTTATCGAAAATAACATCATCAATTCGATAGGTTTTCGAGTTGTAATTTGTCATAACAATAATACCGGCAAGTTCACGACGACTTTTCTCCTTTAACTGATTTCTATCCGTTCGATAGATTCTGACCAAAATATCGATAGCAGTTTCTCAGTGGATTATTTTATTCAAAACATTGGCCACCATCAGAATACCTTCATCGTGCTCTTTTATTGCGGTTAAAATTCCAGACCAAACTTCAACTTGATATTCGGGTATAAAAATAGAACCACTTTTGTCGAAAAATTTTTACCAATAGCAGACATCCTTAACATTGGAACCACCATCGAAAATGTAACAATTATTAAAATGTTCACGGTTCTGGTAAACTATCATGAATAATTTACCACGGAGTCGGGAGGCTTCAACAATCGGCTCAAAATCGATGTGGTAATCGTAAATTATCACATCTTTTGGTGCTGGTCTTTGGTGTGGAAGTGATTGCTATAAAGATGAACTGGTACACCAATTTCATTGGCTTTCGTAACTAACCTATCGGGTATCGTTCGAATTGGAGCTTCGGCTGGAAAATCTCTCGGTGGTCCTGATGTCGATCGTCGACTGGAAGTTGAACGTTCTGATGATCCACTACTTCTTCTTCCACGCGGTCTGCCTTCCATTCAACTAGAATAAGAAAAAAAACCAGAATAAAAATAAATTCGAAAATCTTAAATATTAATGAAAAAATTTGACAAAGTTTGAAACTCTGCAAATTTTTTCCAAGACGAAATGATCTTACATTAGATTGACCCATTTAGTGACCTTAAAACTGATGATTCGTCAAAATTTGATTCAAGGTTGATAAAAATTTCGAGGAAACAAATGAGTTTAATTCCCAAAGGTAAAACTTTCCAACGAAAAACGACAACCAGGGCCAAATTATGTTTCCGCCATTCTTATGAGATTCACTGGAGCTGAACTATTAGGTATCCACATAAGTAATGTCGTTTTAGCTTCCATTCACTCTTTGGGTAATTTCTTGAAAACTAACAATTAGTTAATGGTAAAAATTTTAGAATTGAAAGATCAATCACTAAAGCTACGAAATGATATAAAATATAGCGAAATCAAACTATTAATATTAATTTCGATAAATTATTATTGATCTAAATACACTTTTTATTTTGATATCAAATTTTCGAAGTGGCCTTTTAGAACCTTTAAAGGTCAGAAAATTGCGAAAATTAATTTAAATTGCAGAAAAAGTTTTAACTAATCTATGATATTTAGGATAATTTCCTCGAAAAGTTTTATCAAATTTAATTCGAAAATTAGGCAATTTTTATCATCTTTTTTTGCATTGATAAATCATATAAAAAAATTTTGGGAAAATCAAAATTTCATAATAAATTATCTCCTATGGAGTTTCACTGTTAAATCATTTCAAATATAATTTAATATAACGCAACGACCAAAGATCTACTCGACAGTTTACCTAAAAACAATGTGGGTGTTGGTTTTTCGGTTGGTGAGATCGCAGAAACGTCCAGATCCTCGATCGCTGGACTTGGTTTCCATTTAAAGTCTAGTCAAAATGAAGGGAATGATCAAAATGGTGTTGACAAACTTTTCGAAAGTGATCTGGTATTCAGTTCAAGTTGTATTGATAAATTACCAACGGTTGATAGTAAATCATCATTAACAACAAGAGTAAATCAAACAAAAGAATCAAATGAAAATGAACCATCAAATCAATTGGAACATGAAAAGTCACAAAAGAATCAATTGTCATCACTAAATGATACTCACCCAATCGATGTGCCAAAGACTGAATCTAGTTCCAAAAGTGCCAATCAAATTAGATTAACATCAACAATTAAAGATTCACCTGATTTATGGGTTAAATTTTAGAAACAGTCACTAGAAAAGTCTCTATGGGAAGAATCAATTATCAAAGAGGAAGATGATACACAATGTGAATCGTTTACTCAGTTGCGAAAAGAGAATCGACAAAAACCAGCTCATCATTTCAATCAACATCAATCAACATCATTGCCTGGTGCCAGCAATAGTCAATTATCATCACAATTAACCCCAAGCTCTATTAATCCATTAACCGATTCCAGAATCACCACCGATCCCGATGAATTCCTATTTGGACGAAACTGAACAATTCAGTTAAAAAAAACACCCTTACAACCCACACAACAATCAACATCACCATCACTCAATCAAAACCAACAATTAACCAACGATTTATCCCAAAAGGTAAATACAATTTCCCTTAATTTTAATCATCATCCTCATCTTTTTCTTGTCTAAACATTTAATTGTCAACTTCAATCTCTTATTATCCTAAAATTGTTTGAATAATTAAACTCCTCAAACTTGTGAGTCTATTAATTGTCCAGAAAAAAAATCTATTGGAAGTTAATCAAAACACAATTTCCTTAATTTTAACCATCATCCTCATAATAATAGTCAATTATCACAATTAACACCAAACTAACAGCAACCCATCTAAACTAAGATATGGTTCAATTTCAGAATCATCACCGATCCCAACGAATTCTCATTTACACCAATTGTCCAAGTTAATTAACTTTTCATTACTTTTAGTCGATTTCGTATTTACCTTTGTAACTAAACTTCAGTCTTGAGAAGTTGAGCTGTTCGACTCATTAATTTTAGGCCAAAAAGACGATCGGTGTCTACTTAAGGTTATCGAATGAATAAAACTCTGAACTCGAAAGTATCTGCTTTGAAAAAAATTCAAATTCATTTTTAATTAAATTTATTATCTCATTTTCTATAAGAATTTTAACTCGGAGTCTAAGCTACTTCTATTTCGTTCATCAATTTAGGCGAGTAAATTAATTACCATGTACTTTAGAAATACAAAGTTTTCACCGAAAAGAAAATCTATTTCAATTGATTGTTTGATCGTCCCAAGTCTGTTGGCTCGATTCTTATTCCAGAGTTGCCATCTATTGGATTAAATTAATTCAATTTCTTAAAAAAAAGTTTAATCATGTGAATTCAAATTGACCGGTTCATGAGCTTTTACTCAGGATCGCTATTTTAGTAGTTGGATTAGTTCAGACCTGAGAAATTTTTGGAAATCGTGTCCAAGTTTTTATTCATTAGTCTGTTGCATTAATATCGAGTTACCAATAATAACGACCAGCTATATCTCTTCAGCCTTAAGCTCTCATTTGTGTAATAAATACAGTCCTTGTCAAAATTTTCTAACTCATATCAACCAGAACTCGAGTTACAATCAACTGATTGTTGTGTTTAAACTTTTCACGAGAACTGAATCCTTATGATTGGAAACATTTCTTTCACAAAATCTGATCATTATCATTGCGAAGCTCATTCAAACTCACGATCCAAAAATCTGTCAATCAAAAACCAGAAATCACATAATAAACATCAATAAATAAACACAATTATTTGGGTTATTTACTCTCATTCACTGAAATTGTCACAATTACTTTTTTTCTGAGCAATTAAATTGCTTTTTGATTTGATTCTCTTGCTTTTCCCTTTTTTTAATAGTCCAATAATCCGTCATTATCAAAGAAATACATCAAATTAATCCTTGTATCTTGTGAACAATTACAACTCGTGATGAATGTTTTAATTGTTTACAATTAATCACAATCACTTGTTACGAATGCTGTGGCAATCGTTTCTCTGATTACAATAAATCAAGTTGATTATTTTAATTTTTCTCTTGGTATTGAGCCAATTGATTGTCATCATGAAACAATAATCTAGTTTATCAAGTAAACATGTAACATTTAAGAGACTAGATTGTATTAATAATAAGTTTCACTGATTGAGAATCAATAAACCAAAACTTGATTGAACTGATTAGAGAAATGAAATGACCATTACTGACCATTATTCAGAGAAATGATTCAAGTGCAGTTAATTGTTGCAATTTCACTTCTAATTAGCTTCTCATCTAATGTTCGGGTCAAGTTAATTGCCAGGCAAGAATCTAATTTTTTACTCTTAGTCTCAGATTAGAATCAATTTTTAATCAATGTAGATAATTGTAGTAATCAAGGGTTAGTGTATTTTCAGTTGAATCTATTAATAATAAATTGCTTAAGGTTGGATTAGTTGGTTAATCTACACTCTTGTTGTTATTATTATGAGAAAAGTTAATGAATCAGCTAATCAACGTTTGATTTAATCTAAATTGAAAACCAGTTCAATTTGTTTCGATAATAATTTGATGTTATTTTTTTTTATTTACTTGAACTAAATCAAAATTGAAACAGAAATTAAGCTTCCGCAATCAACGAAAAAAGGTAAAAAAATTATCACCATTTAGGTTCACAATTGATAATTATGATCAACAATCAAATGAGAATCACGAAATTAAATCAAACAATATCTTAACCTCATGCTGACTATCAACTTGGTAAAAAAAAAGGTAAATTTTTTCCCACCGTAAATGTAATTAGTTGATTGTTAGTGGAAATCATTTGGTTGGACCTTTAATCAGTTGAGTCCTTGACAATAATTAGCTGATTGTAATTGCTTATTAAATTCATGGTGATGATAATTATTAGCCTGGAATTGTAAGTACTCAAGGGATGAAGTCAACTGGATTGATTGGAAATCGGATCAACAGTTATGAACAATGAACATGATTAAGATGATAAACAAGTGAATTGATTTGATTTATGGTTTTTAATAAGGCAACAAATTTAATCACAATCAAGGAAGAAGATCAAGAAATCACAATGAAAGAAGATGATTGAACTTGATGGTTAAGAGAGAGAGAGAGAGAGAGAGAGAGAGGTCATCATTCCGGTGAGTTTCATTTTCCAATGAATTGTATTCAGATTCAACTTTTGTTATTCGCTTGATTGTTACAATCAACATCGCACCGTCAAAATTTTACACTTTTTGGCCACAAAAAAAGAATCGCCCTGTTTTCTGTTGACGTTTTCATCTCTCTCCATTTTCAGGTTTCCCTCTCTCTCTCTCTCTCTCTCCCTTTTACCTCTAACACTCACAAAACCCTCTCCACGCCTTACCCACCACTAACCTTATCCATCATCTTCTCATCCTCATCCTCCTCCTACTCCCGAGTCCTCATTGTACTTGTTTTGGTTCCTTTTACCTGTTAACTTGTCAGACAACATTTACAACAGTTACAGTGAACAGCTAATTGAGAAAACAATAACTTAAAGGAAGAGAAAGAGAAAGAGAAAGAGGAAGATAAAGAAAGAAAGAAAGAAAAAGAAAGGGAAGATCTGTCAGTTTTTTCTCCTTTCTTTTGCTTTGTTGTTGCTTTTTCCTTTTCTCCTTTTTTTCTGACTCATGATTGTTTTTTTTTCTTATTTCTCTCACCAATCTTTTGATAATCTTATTCTAATTAATTAACCAACTTTCTAATTGTGATCATCATTTAATTTCACTTTCAACCTGTTCAATTTGTTGATTTAATTGTTAGAAGGGAATAAAAATGTTCACCATTTCTCTAAACAATCACAACATTGGAAGTAAAATGTTGTGGATTCCCTCGGTTCTTATGTTGCTATTACATTGAGATCTTCACTCATCAATATCCAGTTAAATGGTTTCCTTTTTTAAATTGCTTGTGTCTGTTATCATTAATTATCGTCAAATTGTTGTTATGCTCAATACAATCAATTAACATCTCTACTTAATCCATTCAATTCTCTTCATTTCTTCTGTTTTCCTGTTAAGATATTTTTCCATTTGTGTTGTCAATGTTTCATCAAAATCTTGAAAAAGACTTGAAATTTAGTGAATCATCAACAACATAATTCGTATCCATTTTATTACTTAATCAATTGTTAATCTTGTGTTTTATTTCATTTACCAAGGATAGATTAATCTCACCACTTTGTTTTGATAAAAATTGTGACAATTAACTCCTTCTACATATCTTTCTAATTGTATGAAACAATCCAACTGATTACCATTGTTGCTCTCATATGGAGATTAGTTAATCTGATTCTCATTTGGGTTGGTTAAAAATCTCGCGTTTTATTTTTGTTAATCATCATTTTTTTGTCTTCTCTCTCATTCTCTCTCTGTGTGTGTGTGTTTCCATACATACACACAAACACTCATCATCTCTCACCAAGTCCAATGGAAATGTTGAAACTGATGAAAAGGTTCAAAATCAAATTTCTCTTCCTTTTTTCAATCGTAATTATCTGTCTTCTAATTGGATTATATTCAAATTTTATGAGCCCAAGTCCGATTCCTACTCATCCGATAAGTTATTCTGAATATAAATCATCACCTTCTCCCTACTTCCAACAACAACAACAACAACGGAAAACCTTTCATGGCGGTAAAAATGTTGACCCTCCACAAGAAGCAACTGAATATTTAGTCTATGATAATAGAGAATCAAATTACTCATTATTTCAAGGTAAGTTAATTAACTTCTATCTACATGATTGATTCTAGAAAATCATGAGAGAAAAAATAAATACTCGAGAGATTTTGTTTTCCTTTAAGAATCTTGTTTACCCTTTTCCAATAAGCACTTTTTATGAATGGATTTTTCTATTTACTTTCTATTCCATTAGTGTAATTTAGTTACCAATCACAAATACTTTTGATTAGAATCAATAATTAATCACAGTTCCAGACGAGAGATTTTTTTTATTTCTCATCAATAATAGAGAGAGAGAGAGAAACTCATAAATATTAACATTACATTTTCCTCATTTACATTTTCCTTTTTCTTTATCCAGATTCAAAGTGCATTACAATTAACAGTGAGAAGATTTCTGATGATCAGCTCATTTTAACGAGTAAACATTATGAGAATCTTAATTTTAAACCATCATTTCGTCTCTATTGGAATCAAACCTTTGAGAGAAGATACCTTGAGGCTAAAAAGGATCCATCAAGTGAACCACTTAAAATATTCATCATCCCCCATTCACACAATGATCCTGGTTGGTTGAAAACGTTTGAAAGTTATTATTTAACAACAACATCTAATATCTTGAATAATATGGTTGATCGATTGGATAAGTATCGGGATTTTACCTTCATGTGGACGGAAATATCATTTTTTGCTCGATGGTGGAAAGATTTATCTTCTACATCTACTGTTCGTCAAATGGTTAAAGATCAAATTGCCCGTGGACAATTGGAGATAACTACTGGTGGATGGGTTATGCCTGATGAAGCAATTGCCCATTATCATGCGATTATTGATCAACTAATTGAAGGTCATCAATGGTTAAAAGTCAATCTTGGCTTAGATTCACCGCCAAATAATAGTTGGTCTGTTGATCCATTTGGACACAGTGGTACTTATCCAACCTTTTTAAGCTCATCTGGGCTTCATCATATGGTCATCCAAAGGATTCATTTTGGATGGAGACAACGATTAGCTGAGAAACAAGCACTTGAATTTTGGTGGAAACAAGCAGCTGATTTTACTTATCCCCTTTTATCCTCATCCAAACCTCCACTTTGTCATGTTGCACCTTTTGCTTTGTACAATATAAAACATACCTGTGGACCTGAGAATGATGTTTGTTTGCAATTTGATTTTCGCCGGATTATGGGCGAAGCATCGGAATCTCGTTCTACTGTGATCTCGAATGAAAATGTCGATTCAAAGGCTCGACTTCTTCTCGGTCAATATGGTCGAACCGCATCTCTGTATACGCACAATGTTGCCCTCATACCTTTGGGTGATGACTTTAGATACGATCAGATGACCGAATGGGATCAACAGAGAGAAAATTTTGTCGCTCTCATGAATCATATCAACGATAATCCACAAAAGTTTAACTCGACTCAAATAACTTTTGGCACTTTAAGCGACTATTTCAACGAAGTCAAAACTCGAGGTTCTCGTAATCCAAAGGCTGCAATAAACTGGACTCTAGTGGGCGACTTTATGCCCTATGCTGATATTTATTCGGGAGCTGGACCATCTTACTGGACTGGATATTTTACTACGCGACCTTTTTGGAAATCACTCTCTCGATCATTGGAACATTATCTTCGAAGTGCTGAAATTTTATATTCCTTGGCTCGAACTATTAAGCTAAAAGATCGTAACAAAGGAATTGTTGAGAGATTCATTGAAGATTATAAATCTCTGACCACAGCTCGTCAAAATTTGGGTCTTTTCCAACATCATGATGCCATCACTGGAACATCGAAAGAGTTTGTTATGCAAGATTATGGTCTTCGACTTCATCAATCCATCGTTGAATCCTTCAGGGTCATGGTTCACGCTGTTCAATATCTAGTTTCTTCTCAGAAAGGAAATGTTCAATCGACTGTTTTTCCTTCATTCCTTTTCCCCACTGTACAACAATCTTCATGGGACTCACCGATAAATGATATTCCTCTTACGGTTCCTGATAAATCATCTCGAAAACTTGTCATCTTCAATAGCCATCCCAGAGAGATTCTGTTTCCCATTAGAATAAAATGTCGCCATGATGCTATCATTTTACATGATGCAGAAACAATGAAAACGATTCCTTTTCAAGTTTCCCAGTTTGGAACAGTAGTCTTAACTTGGATGACCGAGAATTTGAAATCATCTTCATGAGCCGATTACCAGCACTCTCATTGAAAACTTACCTTATCAAAATGCTACCAAGAGGACAAGATATTGCAGCAAAGTCTCAAGTTTTCATCTTAATGGATGATACTTCAAGTGAAACTCGATCTCTTGATTCAATGGAAGGTGATTCAACATTTCGATCGACTTTTGTGTTCCCCAAATTATTCAAAGATGATATTGAACTGACAACACCTCATTTAACTGTTCTATTTGACCGGTCAACTGGTTTTCCCAAACTTCTCAAAAGTTCATCGGGCTCATGGAGCCATTCAATGCACGTCAGTTTACACGCTTACAAATCTGTCCCCTTTCACTCTGGCGCCTACTTGTTTCAACCAACAGCGGATGATGACCTGGTCAATATTCATGACCGATTTCCAATCATTCGTCTTATTAAGGGTCCAACTATGTCCGAAGTGATTGTCTCTCACTCTTCCAGTATAATCATCACCTTCCGTGTTTATCATGACAAAGCTCCTATTGGTGCTGCTTTAGAAATTGATTTAAGTCTAAATATTGACAATTCAGAGTACAAAGATCGTGAGCTAATTATGAGAATCTCAACTGATTTAGATAATAAGGAAACTTCCTTGAACGGCAAAGAATATAGTCCAATATTTTACACTGATTCAAATGGATACCAAATGATTCGTCGAAAGTTTGTCAATGATGTCGGAATTCCTGCCAATTATTATCCAATGACATCAGCAGCTTATATCGAAGACACAACGAGCCGATTAACTGTATTAACATCTCACTCTCGAGGTGTCACAAGTCCATCTAAAGGTATTCTCGAAATGATGTTGGATCGTCGGACTCTTTACGATGATTATCGTGGTTTAGGCGAATCAATTGTCGATAATAAGTTGACGCGATCTAAATTTCTCCTTGTTGTGGAAAACTTACCACCTCTGATGGAAAAGTGACTCTCAAATCAACTTCACCTTCACCTTCAACTCAAGAGATTCCAAATTTATCTCAACTCTCGTTTCATTTGTTGACTGATTTAATTTATCCTCCAATTGTTTTCGCTGACGATGGAACCGAGGATAAATCATTAGCATCAAATTAACTTTCTTAAACAAACCAATGCCTTGTTATCTTCATCTAGTCAATATTAGATCGTTACCCCGAACAAATGATTTTGATAAACCCTCCGAATCAAATTTGTTAATTGTCCATCGACCAGGATTCACTTGTAAAATTGATAATCGTCAATTGTTTGAAAACAATCAACTTTGTCCAGTTGAAAAATCATCACTTGCATCAAGATTTACTCAACATCGGATAAAAAAGTTAACAGAAACAACATTAACTGGTCTCAAAGTGATTAAATCTGGTTTATCATTTGTTGATATATTACGATTAACACCAATGAGATTAGCAACTTTTATTATCCAATTTGCTTCTTCGTGATCCTCGAAAAATATAAATGGTACAACTAATTGAAAAGAATTATAAATTTTCACAAGTTTGCTCAATTATGAAAATAGATCATTACAAGTCCCGAACGATTAGAAAGTCAAGTTCGTTGTCCTGATTGGATCGCAATTAATATTCTGAAAAAAAAAACAAGCACAATCAATTCGTACCAACGATTACACTCAGTAAATTGCTACGAAACAAGCGATTCTCAGCTAATTAATGAGCTTGAAAATCTTCATTCTTTTTCTGATACAATCTGAATGTAGATAAATTGTCGAGCAATCAAATCACAATAGAAGAAATTTTCTTCTTTTCCTCTGGTCTTTTTTTCTAATTACAAAGTTTAATTCAAAATTACACACAAATTATTCAACCAATGTAATAATAACGATAATTGTCTCAACTGTAATTTTGGACTCTTGTTAATTGTAAAGTCTCAATTTAACCAATCTATTTATTGACTTATTTATATTAATCCAAATGTATCATTATCACTTGAACCATCCAAATCCCATTGGAAAATGTTTATTATTTATTAACAATTTAAATGATTAAATTTAATGAAAGCTAAATAACTGGAAAATTAAAATCATGTTCAACTAATTCAATTGCCAAGGTAACTAATTGTAAAATAAGATGATAATTAAAATCAATGCATATTACTGATCAATGTTTCATTCAATTTTATTTCAAATGATTGTTTGTTAACCACGAATAATTTAATTGTGATATAATATTAGTGATTACAAATTGAATGGTCATAAAAAGTATAATAGTTAGGGAATTTGGTTAACTGCCAAAACAATTAGTTTGGTAGTTAATTGATTCGTAGGTGGGAATAAAATTAAAGTTTACATTTTTTAAATTTATGGACAGAGTTGATTGTTGTGTTGAAATTATACTAATAGTAAAGGAGAATGTACACCAAATTTTAGTTTTGAGTTAAGAGTTGGAACTTTGTGTATTTGTAGGGCCAAAAATATGAAGTCCAAATATATTTATCTTTTTCTGATCTGATCAGTGGTTTTCGATAAAATCGAGTTCGAAGTTAAAACTTTAGGTCCTTTTTCTCAGCAACGATAGGTTTTAGATCATGAAATTTTATTTTATCGACAACTTTTCATGCTAACAGAAAATTTATTTTGTTTTGGTAAAAATATCCAAAGTGCTCCGACCCAATTCCGTTGTATTTAAATAAATGGACGGCGATTAGTCAAGTGTCAGAATGATCTGAAACTTATTTTGGGCTATCCTAGTATGGGTTAACATCGTGGATCAGACACTTTCATTTGATCAACAGTTTTACCGGAATGAAAGCCTTTGATCTTCAAGTTAATATCTCGAAACTACAATACGCAGATGTCTGAATAAGTCAAATCGCCGTCATTTAACCAAGACTATCAAATAATAGTTTTTTAAAGTTGATGATCTAGCTGCGACTTAGTAAATTAAAGTTATACTACATTCAAGTTATAAACACCCGAATGTTTTATGTTTGCTCGAATGAAATATTTCATCAAAATTGTCAAACTATTTATAGCAAAAGTGACTGTGTTTAAGGCAAAAAACTGTGCTTCTGGTAGTGGTTGAAATGACGGCGTTTGACTTGTTCGACATCTGAAGCGTAAACCAGTTTCGGAAGAATAACCTTGAAATCAAAACCTCATTCGGCTAAAACTTTGTTGATCAAATGATAACTCGATCACGATGTTAACCCATAGAATAACCTCAAGAAAGATTTCGAATCATTCTCATTTATGAGCAATCATAAATCCATTAAATACAACAGGGTAAATGCCGGAACACTGAATTTTGAAAACAAATAAGAACTGTTGAGGCATGGTGTCGATAAATAAGGCTAAAGATAAAACTTCATTGCTGACAAAACAATTCGTTTCGGTATCAACTGATCGATCGAAAACAATGTAAATATGTTTACATTTTTATTTTGGACAGAGTTGAACTGTTAACTTAAATTATACTAATAGTAAATCTAGTGATGAATTGCACTCGAAATTGACCAAGGGATAAGAATATGAGATGAATACTTTTCTGTAAAGAAAACGGATGAAAATTCAATGAAAAAACTGAGATTAAGTTGATCTAATAATAAATGTAAAAGTTCATCAAACACGGAAATAGGAACAGTCAAATTTCACTAATCAGTTAATTGCAATTGGACACAAAATATGAATTCAATTAACTTCCATGGAAATATAACCAAGAAATTTTGAAAAACAATTAAATCAAATCTTAGGCTTGTATTCACCAGAGATTAAGCTTAACTCTGAGATCAAATCAGTTGAGTTCAACAGCTTGTTTCACCAATTAAAGGATGAAGACCATTTAAATAGGGAATTCCGCCTAGACATAGAAATAAAATCAGATATCATCAAATAGATAATTTTTCTGGAAAATTCAGTTTTGAAGTTATTTTTCTGAAAAAAATCATCGTTTGGGAGATGTCCGGAAAAAACACTCGTTGAATAGGATAAGCTAACTGGCTTAATTGAAAGCTTGATACCTTTTGTGAACAACTTTTTCTAGTGTATTTTTTTATGATATAAATGATTAATTCAATTAAGAAATTGTCCCTAAAAGGTCGTGTTTTTGTCTTTTTTCCCTATTTTTTCATTTTTATCCCTAATTTTTAATTAATTTTTTCCTACGATCATCAAACATAACAACAGTTACAACAATAAAAATTATTTCTCTTTAGAAAAAACAGTTAATTTGAAGTGGATGAATTAATTAATTGTTTATGGAAAAGATTGAAATTAAGATTGATTTCAAACAATTAACAAGTTATATGATTACACTGATCAAGTTTTCTAAATATCTTTGTTGAGCTTTTCTGTGAAAAAAATCTTCTTTACATAGCGAAATTGTAGAAAAATAATAGAGCAATATGATATAAACAATTCATTAAAAAATTCGGAAAAATGAGTTAGATTAGAAAAAGAAAAAAGTCAAATCAAAATTTAATCTTGACTTTCTCTTGATTCTAAGATCAATTGATTTAATTTCGGTTGGTGAAACAACAATTTAAGCTGATAATTGATCGGGTTGGTGAAACATGATTTTTAATTCCGGAATCAAACTGTCGAACAACTCTGATCCGAGATCAAGATTTGATCGTGGTTGGTGAAACACAAAAGCTGAGATCAGCTGATTTAAACCTGGAATCAGATTTGATCTCGGTTGGTGAATACAGGCTAAGAACTCAAAAGATTGAATATAGTTGACTAACGTACTTAAAAATGGGAAAAATAGATTTTAAATCCATAGGCACGGTGAAATATCAAGGAAGTGAATTGAGAAACCTTTTCTCATGCATTTTTCTAGTGTATTTTTTGATGATATACAACTTAACTGTTTCACCAATTAAAATTAAATTTGATTTGTAATCATAACTCTTTTTCTTGAATTTTTGATGAATTAATTAATATCACAATTTTAATCTTAATGGTCAAAAGTTTGCCCTTTGAATGAACAGTATTTCGACTCGAAAATTTGGTTTTGGCTCCAGATTTGGACAATTGTATTAATGAAACACAATTACGATGGACATTAACTGGTTGCTCTGAGCAATTCGAACGGATGGAACCACAAGTCTAAAGAAGATCATATTGATTGCTATGGTCACAATATAATCTTGTCTAATATAACCCGAAAATGTCCTCATTACCCATTCCGATTGGATGCTGATACACCTTTTACAATTGGACGGAAAAGTTACTCCGTAACCTTCATCACGAAAAATGTATTCGACACGGAAACGATGAAGATAAATTTCATCTTAGATAACAGTCCGATTGATTTTGGATTGAAATCAATCAACATGGAACTTTACTCAAATCCGTATCAATTTATGAAGAAACAATGGGAAAATCCGTCTTTTCCATGAACATTCAAATATTTTATCACCTTCCAATTGCTTTTATCTAGAGAGCGAAATGTTTGCATCGCTGTGACCGTTGTGATGTTTGATGAAAGAAAGAGGATTTCTTATCCTTTGGTTTCTCTTTCCAAAAGTTGACTTTACATTACATCCCCATCCTTATGATTAAACGGAGGAAATTATCAGCATAATTCAGTCAATTTGAATATAATCAATCTCATCACCAGTTTGATGAACTTGATTAACAGCGAGAGTATCAGCTTGATCATCATTGGTACTTTGATCTTCTTGATCAGCAGCGAAGGGACAGTAATCATACCAATGGAATTGTGTTGGTCTTCCAGCGATGTAACATTTCCAACATGGAGCTCTAGGAGTCTTAAGAAGACAAGGTGACAACGTCAAAGTCGTTGAGGTACGTGTCTTATATGAAGATTAACGACAAAATCGGAATTGGTTCGTTGAATGCTAAGAGCAAAAGGGTCGTATGGATGAAAGGAAAAAGCGACTAATCTCAACGCTGAAGGAGAATCGTTATGTTGATGATCAGCGTGAATTTTGAACCTTAAGGATCCATCATCTCGACTATAAAATCGTATTGGATATTCACCACAAGATTTTGGACGCTCCATTGGAGTAACCCAACGATCATCATAACTGAATAACGATAAATCAAGATAAGGACAAGGAGTATAAGACTGAGCGGAAATCGGAAGTAAAGATAAGATTCGACGAGTAGCCTCTGTGGGTCCACCATCACGAGTGAGTAACTTTTTAAATCTCTGAGCAATCGTTCGTGCATATACATTGTTCCCAGCAGAACAGACATAAGAATGAGTATTGCGAAAATAGTCACAAAAATTTTCAAATATTTGCAACAATTCATTGGAATTGTTCTCATAAATTTGTAAAATGGTGGCCGTTGATATTTGATAGGCCACAAAATAGGATGAGAGATTATGATTATCGAGTAAACGTGAAGTGATACTCTCATTTACCTCGTATTTTATTAGTAAATGATCTTTGTCGAGTAGCTGCATTTTGGACATTCTTAATGAGAGATAGTGTTCAAATTTACGATGATAATTGACCAGCGGATGGACATTTCCAGTTGTTTGTGATTCTTTGTGAGCTCGACGATAAAGAAAGGCCAGAAATCGGTGTTTTAATGCACTAATGAAAACCTCATGGAAAGCTGGATCGGGTGAAGTGGCTCGAGCAGTAAGGGAAGACGATGATGATGATGATGATGATGATGCTGTTGAGTTAGGTGATGCAAATGATGAGGAAGATGGTGGAGAAATTGAATTAACCTCTTCAAAGGGAGATGAAATAACGAAATAATCATCTTCAAAACAAAATCGACCAATGGAATTGATGAGAAGAAATTTTTTACCAGTTGTACTACTATCAACAATATGATAGATGTGAATAGTTTGGTGTTGAATTGAAAGAACGGCAAGAGTATCATCGTGTAGATAGAGTCCTTGATTATGAGATAATATAATATAATCCGTTTTGAAAATCAGTTGATCACATTTTTTACCCTTAACCATATCGATTAGGTAAATACAAAAATCTTCAAGAAAAAATCTAATATTTACACTCATACTTTCATTGTTACGAAGGACATCATAATAACTTGGAAATACCTGATCGTTAATTGTTGCAGAACTGGCGACAATCACATATCTACTATCATTGGTGAACAGGCTACATTCCCGGTTTAATCTTTCGTAGTTTGAAGTTAAATTGACGATGTGTTTGAGCTTAAAAAAGTGCGAAAATATATTTGCTTGAATGAAGGCTGATTCATCCAATCTACTTCGCTCTCCACCGACAAAATCGCCCTCAATGTTGATCTTTTCAAGTAGCTCATTAGCTACAGCGGGTCCTTGATAAGTGTAAACATGTAATGAACTTTGATCATTACTGAAAGCGATCAAATATTTTCCATCGGGCGTAAATTTCCTAAGAAAACATGGAGGTTTATCGATGTTAATCACAGACATATTTGGGAAAATATTTTGATAGAAACATCGATTGGTGTAATGTTTAGAAGTTCTTGGTTTAATATCCATAAGCTCACGATTCCGTAAACGGTGAACAATATTTTGACTTAATCTCTTTTTCATCTTCATTATAGATTATCAGGTCACAATAGATAATAGAGAAAACTTATCAAATAATGTCCACTGATTGTTGACTGAAGACCATCAGTTGAGAAGACAAAATGGAACTGAGAAATAAAAGATGAGATTGTATAGTAATTAGAATTAAATTGAATATTATAAAAAAAAGTAACTTTAAACAAGAAAAAATTGTCTGACAACAGAAAAACAATCAAGATCAAATGAATTAAATTCAATTGAATTCAAAGTGATATTTTGTTGAGTAAAACAAGAAATTACCAGAAAAGTATCACTAATGATTACACAATCTTAAAGAGAGCCTCTAATGAGTATTTGTTGTGTTTACGTAAATCAAATCAAGCACAAGATAGAAAATAGAATTAACTTGATTACATAAGATGAAATAAACTAAATGGTTTGTGGTTGTAAAGGAATAAAAAATCAACAATAAATTGTGAAATTTGAAGCTCATTGTGCTTGAGAATCATTGAGATGTGAAAAGGTAACAAAAACTACACAAAGATATTCAACTTTACTTACCCTGGAATTGTCATTAAAAATTCTCATATGGTCTCTCATTAAATAGCGATTAAAATGAGTGAAAATAATTAAATAATTTGCGAAAAAGTTGAAAACATAACAATGAATGAAAAAGTATCAACAAAAATTGAGAGAGAAAAACAAAAACAAACTGTCATATGGAATTGGAATTGGAATTTTGTGGCTCCATCTTCATTCGTAAAGTTTAACTTCGAACTTCGGATCCTTTGTATCGATATTTGGACTTTTAAAATATCGGTTACGCAATTTTCTCAAAACTGATTATTGATTAATAACTTTGATTGTGATTTTATTGTTCTGTTTGTTTGATTTCAATTAATTGGCAATCAGTAGATTTCTCATTGAATTTACCCTTTTAAACCGTAATTTTTTTACCTCAAGTGAAAAAGTTCCAAAGATTTTTTGGATAGAAACGTCAATTCGTCAAAGATTTTATCTTCTCCGATTTTCCTTTGTTTGGAATTTTTTTTTTCTTCTCTTTCTCTGTGATCGTTACAAGATCTTTTCTACTTGTTAGTGTTTAATTATTTTGTTTTTGTCTCTCTGATTTTTTTTTATCAAGATTAATTTTGTTGTTAACTATGGCCACTCCTATGCCTTCGGAAGCTGATTTATATAAAATTTTTGGTGCTGCTGACAAAGATAGATCTGGACAAATTTCTGCTGAGGAATTACAAAAAGCTTTGAGCAATGGTACTTGGGAACCATTTAATATGAAATTGATTAAGATGATGATTGGTATGTTTGATCGAGATGGAAGTCAAACAATTGATTACAATGAGTTTAAACAACTTTGGAAATTTATCAATGATTGGCTTAATTGTTTCCGTCAATATGATGCTGATCGAAGTGGTTCAATTGCTAAACATGAACTTAACCATGCTCTCAACTCTTTTGGTTACCGTTTATCAGAGTCCACTTATCATCTTTTAATGAAGAAATTTGGTGATCCAACTGGCCAATCGATTATATTTGACAATTTTCTCCTTCTTTGTGTCACCCTACAAGGAGCAACATCAGCATTTTCAGCCTTTGACGTTGAACGAAAAGGTGAAATCAAAATAAGCTACGAACAATTTTTGAACACAATTTTCCCACTGGTCGCCTAATCAGTTATCATTTCCATTGCTGGTACAAATCCTTTCAAAAGGAAAAAGGTGTTTTCTCCATACTCGAGGCCAAAACTGGACAATTCTTTTAATCTCTTATACTTTTCCAAAACTGGTTAATCTAATATTTTTTATCCAAATGATAATCATTAATCTCATGTTATTCTAATTAATCTCGGTATCTCTGCTTCATTTTTCGGGTTGTGTAATTAACTTGAAACAAACACTAAAAAGTAAACAAATTTAGCTAATAAAATGTTCAAAACATGATTAATTTCATTCCAATGAACAAATCAAATAATAAATAATCGTATTCAATTCTCAATTCATAATCAAAATAACAGTAATCTTATTTATGAAAAGAAATAAATGAAGAAACCATCTAATTAATAAATTAGAAAACAAATTAACACGAAACTTGATTAAAACCATTTGAATTTGGATAAAAAAATCAACTCGATCCAAACATGTGACCGTTAAGGTAAATAAACAAACAGATGATGTTTGTTATCTTCATCATCCAATTGTATCAAATGTCTTAATTAAATTCTCTTGATTCAATTGTTCACTAAATTATCAATTCTAATTTGATAATAATTCCTGTACAATAATGAGTAATTAATGTTTCCCATAAAATTGTGTTAATCATGAAGTGGAAAATGTTTAGTTGACTTAATTGGTTTCTTTCAATCATTGGATTTGTTTTGTTTTTTTTTCCCAAACCAAACAATTTATTTTTCTATTTCTATTTCAAATAGCTAATTGTTGTGTTTTAATTCAACAAATTAATTTCTTAACAATGTCTTCGAGTAAATCACCTCAACTATGGTAAGTAATAATTTCCATCATTTTCCATCAATTGAATAGAAAACATTTCTGTTTAATTTATTACCATTATCTATTTTTATGGTGGTTCATTGAATCAATTTTTACCCTTGAATTTTTCATTCATTCATGATAATCAAATATCATCTGTGTCTAATTAACTGAATAGATTTTCATCATTTTCCTGTCAGCTTTAATTACCAGAAGTAATAAAGGTTGACTTGATAAGATGATTTCTAATCCAGGGTTAATCTTAAATAACAATCTCTCTCACTTTCACTCTCTCTATTTTCTGTAGGCCTGAGTCAGGTAAAGTCGATGATTTTTGGGAATATTCAAAGCCAATGTCCTTCAATTTTGAAGATGATTCGGTAAGGAAGATAATCTCTTAAAACCTGAACCATCCGCCTGAATCCACCACAATCCTCATCTATTTAATTAGTTAATCATTCAAAGATCATTCAATGATTACTAACCCATGGCATCAATATTCACTGTAAAGTCCCAATTGCCATGAGAGTCAACAATCAATGACATTGACTGTTGAAAATAATTACATTTCTCTGCCCATGTTAATCTCCTTTAATCTGAATCATCTTGTCTAGTTAATTAACTCACGTTTTTCCCTCTCTAATCTTTTGTTATCCTCTCTTTTTAATAATCTTCAGGATATTGATTCATTATGTGATCAGAAACAATTCACGAGCACCTCACCCAAACCAACGGAAATCCTGTCAAAGCCTCATGGTAATCAATTTAATTTCCTTCTCACGATGATTCAATTGATTGCTGTTACTATATTTCCATTCTTATTCTGCTATATTATTGTTTCCCTTTATTACAGTTCCTGATACAATTAAATTGATGAGTCCAGAGGAAGCAGTTGAGCGAGTTAATCAATCGATCCAAAAGATTTCAAGTAAAAATTATTCAACTTCAGGTTCAACTAGTAAGATTGACGCTTGTGTAAAGCAATTAGTTAACGGAGAGAATCCCAATTTATCAATTTTCAAATCAAAAGAGGATAAATTATCTCTTTTAGAGACAGCAATTAATACTTATGATGGTGATGCGATAATTGCGGTGATCATTTTTCTTGAGAAAACTTTATGTTGGCGTATATTTGCCATGGAATTGTTAATTAGACCCACGGCTGTTGATCATTATATTGATTTACTTCGAGAAACCAATCGATCTAAAGATTTAACCGATTTCCTTGCAATGTTGGGCCGCTCGGAAGAAGCAGCGATTGTTAATTATTCCATTGCAATTAAATGTCAACACATGGAGACGAAAATTAAGCATTTGAAACATTGTTACAATAATTTTTTTAAAGATCTTCAAGATGAATTATATTGTCCAACAATCATGGAGCAAATTACTCTCTTCGAATATCAATTACCCGTTGATTCAGCTGATTCTAAGGTTATGGAGGCAAATGAAAGATTTGAATCACTACCACCCGGTTCATCGTTTTTAGGGTCATCAGTGGTCAGTACACTTTTCTATTCCATTGTTCATCATAGTAAAAATCCACCCACACACTTTGGAAGTCCACAAACGATTCGAAACAATCATAACATTTCCGACAAACAATATTATTGGACTGCACTTCGAGCACTGGCAAAGACAAAACGCTGGAATGAAATTGACCAGTTATTCCATTATCAGGTAACTACTATTTAAATTAATCTTGTAATTCGATGATTATTGACAAATTGTTTTCTCATCTAATGTTAGACTTTCCTTGGTTCGAAAAAGATTCGAAACATTATTCCATTTGAACGTGTCGTTCGTACCCTCGGTAATGAAGGAGCTCCACAACCGCTGATCAACACTTACCTTAAATTAGTCGATGATGATGATGTTAAATTAAAATTGACCCAAGAATATTTGCGATAATCAATTGGTGCAACTAATCATCGTTAAGAAATTGGGTCAAAGTGTTTTTCTGATCAAAGAATAACCAAAAAAAAAACGAAAGCTCGGAAAACTCTACAAATCATGATCACAATTAAAAACCAAAAGAAAGTGTTTTGGTTTCATGTTATGAATCAAGAGGATTTTTTAACTTGGAGATTTGGTTTCGTCAATCAGGAAACATCACAAATGAATAAATTAACCACAAAAGAAAGGAAATAAAAGTTAAAATGTTATTTCCGTTAATCTATTGAACAATTAGACTGAACAATCGGGGAACGAAATGTTCGTGAATTGAAAAAAAAAAACGAAAAAGTTTCACTACTTTGAAATTCGTTGGACAAAACCATAAAGTACTAAATGTGAGCAAACCGATTCTGATAATAATTCTAATCACATCGAAAATGTAATTACTTTTTTTCGAGTTTGAACATATCACCTCGTACATGTCAAACGAACAAAGTTTTTTTGTAATATCACGCAAACAAAACACGAATATTAATAAACAACTTGACCAATAATTAGAAAATAGATTTTATTCCATTAACTGTGATTAAAGCGAATAATTGATTCTTCATTCAATCAACAATCAATTAAGAACTTGAAACGATCAAATGTCCGTTGTATCTTTCAAGGTTATCATTTGAATCATCATCTTCACCCCCCACCAACTAATTCAGTTAATCATGTTAATTAGAATTGGTTCTAAATCAAGTACGATCATTTTCTAAATGAAGAAAAAGAGAAACTAGTTCAAGGAATTTATATTAGTTGGTGACCAGGCGAAACTTCATCTAATTCTTAATATATTAAGGTAAATTTAGAACTCTCATCATCATGATTACCTTTTTTTTTTCATCTTCTTCATGAATTCAGGTAATAAGAGAAAAAGAAAGAGCCAGAAAAAGACAAGACTGGTTTGTTTCTAAAAAAAGTTTCTTTTCTTACTCTTGAAGGAACAGTTTTCTTATCCTAAAACCAGTCGCCAATCAGGACAACAAGAAACAACAACAACCGATTACCTGGAAAATGTTACCTGTTGTTAGCTCATTTTAACCCTTTTTCTGGGTGACATAAGTTCATTTCTGTAGTGTTTACAATTGACTAACCAAATGATCAACTGATTGTCCGATAGCAACATTTAGTCAACCAATACAAAACAATCAACATCATCAGTCATCTACTTTGCTTCTCATTATTATTGTTTCTCAATTTTCTTTCACCAACTATCAGTTTGATTGTCTTTTTTTCCTTTTCCTTTTCCTATTATTTTATTTATTGTGTTTTATTTCAATTTTTCAATTAACTGATTGTTGTCTACCAAGTGATCCTTTTTTAATTGTTATTCTAATCAACGGGTGATTCAATTTTCCACCATAAGAAAAACACGCGTCTTGTTTTTCTCATTATTTTCTCTATGTGTTAACAGGCTTTTCATTCAATCAGACATCATTTGTTTACTTTTTCTCATGAGTAATTAATTGTTTACTATTTAATTAGTGTTTAATATCAAATTATTACGTAGAAACAAATGTCACACAATCAAATGGGCGATTTGGATGTTAAACTATTTTTCAATGTAAAGGATAGTCAAGAAACTGCTAAAAAACTGATTGTCCTTTTCATTGTTTACTATTATTTCGTTAAAGTATTTGGACCCAAATGGATGACCCTAAGGCAACCCTTTAACCTTTATCCACATCTATTGGTTTACAATGGTTACCAGTTTGGTGTACATGGTGTTGGCCTTTTGTTGGCTCTTTGGACAACCAATTTTGGGACAATTTGCTGGTCCTGTGAGCCGATTGACACTTCAACCAAGGAAATCAAACGGCTCTTTTCCGTTTACGTGGTTTACATTTTTTTCTGGGCCAAAATAATGGAATGTCTTGAGACCGTCATGTACATTTTGATGAAAAAACGCCGATACATTCAACTTATCGAGATTTTTAGGACGTTTGCCAATGTTGGTCTTGTCTATCTGGGTCTTAAAAACTATCCTGGTACCTTGACCGTTTTCTACCCTCTTTGTGACCTGATTGCGGGTGTATTCATATTCGGTCACAATACCCTATTATCTGCGAATGTTGATCTCAAGCCCCGTCAATGGTGGGGAAAATTCATCTTCACCCTTAGACTGATTGAGTTTACTGCTCTCTTTTTCCATGGTCTCTATTTCCTAATCATGTATTCATCATCATCATCTACTTTATTTCATTCATCGTTAATCAACCATCATCATCAACATCAACACCAACAACAATCATCATTAAATCTTTCATCTTTATCATCATTAACCTCATCATCTAATTGTACGGTACCCAGGGTACTTCCTTTATATGAGTGTCTCTTTGCACTTCTAAACATAGTCATCATAATTTGCTACTATTTAAATGTAATTCAACACCGTTTAACCAACGGATCATTAACAAATACTCATCACAATCAACAACAACAACAACAACGACAATCAATCAACACACAGTCAACATCTTGACAATATCTCAAGCCGGACTTGTAAAAAATTAACAACAAATTAAGAAAGCAAATCAACACCAAATTGTCTTTGTTTGTTCACTGTATCATTTCAATTACCACCAAAACTTAATCATCATCACCTCAATATGACAACACAATTAATAGTCAATTAGTTTTTGTTGATTCACTTTGATTACCTTGATTGAGATAAATGCAAAAAAAAACCACAAATAAATCAGATGTTGATTTAACTTCGTGTTATTTTCAGCTCGCAACTAAATTGACGGATTAATCAATTTTTTTTCCTTGTAAATAAAGAAACAAATCAGCCAGCACAATCAACTTAATCATTAATTCCCACGAAATTTAAAAAAAATCAATTGTCATCTCAATCAACTGAACAAAACAAATCTAGGAAGCTCTAGGAAAATTTAGTAATCAAATGTGATTAACTTCATGTTACCAGCGAGTAAATTTTGATGATCAACCAAAGAAAGTACCAACAATTAATATAAGCTGATTACTATTACAACCACAACCAGAGATAATTATAATAATAGGATTAAGGGAACAATAACAATTAAGAAAAAAAAGAAAAGTAAATTTGAAGAAAAGATTTGATTTCTTTTCGGTTCTACTTCAGGTGAGTCCTTCAAGAACTTTAGCTGATGAGAACAAAAGAAAAAAAAAGTTAAACTAACAATTAAGAACAATTTACTCGATTATAAATTGTTGTTAATTGTCGCCGGTATCAGGTTTATATTGAACAATAATTGAAATCTACTGGTAAATCATTTGGTTAAAGTTCCATCACCCAAACAATTAACATCTCTATTGTTCAAATGTTAACCATGATCACTTAACAATTTACTTAATTTCCATGGTGTTAACAATGACCTTGATTTAACTAAATCACTTTAACCATTACAATTAAAATCAATTAAAACTTATTTCCAAACTGAAATTGATTGATTCACAATTGATAATCAATAATTTGAGGCAATTACACTTATCTTTTCTCGTTTGCTCCAGAGTAATTAACTTAAATTATCGGATTAAATCATAAACTTATTGTAACAATTAATATTTATCATTACCACCAAATATTTGATTCAACGTATTAGTTTGATTATATGATTAAGAAATTATTATGTTATGAAAAGTGCCTACGTGAAAATTAAAACCAATCAACTTAATATCCAATTAAAAGGATACGATTAATTGTCCTGAGGATATTTAGCTGAGTACATATAACTTTCATCAAGGTTAAATTAATATATTAATCAGTTTTTTTTCTTGGATAATTATGTTCACAGTCAAATTAAATGATTATTTATATAAAAAAAATGGTTACAATTGTAATAAGTTGATTCGTTAAGTACTTGGCTCATAGGGAAACGATTTTCAAAAATTCGTTTATCGTTAGTCAATTACTATTCAATTATCGTCATGAGTTAAAATGAATCATATTCACAATTTCGTTGTTAATTTAATATCATGGATCCTCATTTTGTTTAATTGTTTGTCTGATTCTCAATTAGCCATTGAGACTACTAATTAGTAAGAATGATCCATATGTAATTTAAAGTTATCCAAAGATATTGATTAATCAATTGAGATCAAACTTAACTGAGCCTTAGGCTCTTCGAGTTTTTTTTAGGGAAAAACAGTCAAGAATTGTAGTTTATTTCCGAACTCAAGTTCAAAGATGAATAAACATGATTGTACTACGAGAAACCAGTTGAATGAATATGAATATTATTTGAACCGATTCCTGAAAATCTCACATGAGGTTAATTTTTATTCTCATTGTAAAGTTGGAATAACAGTTGAGCACCGAAGGATTTTTGGTAAAATATCAATGGGATCTGAATTGAATTCTCAAAGTAAATAGTAAAAATCTGATTAAACTCTAAACATCATTTGCTTTTTCAGCTGATTGAATTAACCTTTTATATTGAATCATCAATAGAATCAAGATCGTTCACAATTTGATTAAGTTCGACACATGTACTGTTTTATGGTATAAAAAGCGATAGATTTTAAGAGAAATTGTCAGTCAACTACTTTATATCTCACCTCTTCTATTCAATTACATTGAAATTGAAAAGTTACGATTAACAAAATGACTTTAAGACTAATCAATTTAAGTGTTTTACTCTTATTACTATTCAACTATTCCTACGCCTCATATTCAGAAGGTGCAGCGGCTAGTAGCAGTGCTACAGCGGCTTCTGGAGCTACTGCTAATAGTTCGGGTAGTGGTGATAATACTGGTTCTTCTGGTTCAGCAGCGGCAGCGGCAGCAGCATCGTCATCAAACGTCAATAATGATTCTCAACCAAGAAACGACCAAAGTACCTCCAATGGTGGCTCTTCTGGAACGACAGAAACAACAGGAGCAAGTGCTAATTCGATGTCAGGATCTTCATCAGCAACTACGAATAAAGATTCTCAATCAAGTAACGACCAAAGTTCTTCCGATGATTATTCTGCAAAAAAAGGAACGGGTTCTTCACAGACCTCATCAACAGCTTCCACAACAAATTCTAAAAAGGGTTCAATGGGCAAAACTAAACCAGACATCTCTTCACAAGATATGGATGGTTCGTCTCTGAATGTTGATATGGAAATGTTGCCTGATACCGATGCTTTGTCTTTTTCAATGGGAGATTTCATGTCTCTTGGCTTTGGACCAGGACCTTTGGATACAGATGATGATTCAGCCTCTAATCTCGACGATGATAATGATTCAAGTAATAAAAATGGTAAAAATTCGAAAGCAATGGCAGAATCAACGGCGTATTCAGATACTGCAACAAAGAATGACCAAAATAACTCAGCTAAGGGCACTCAATCTAGTTCTGAATCTAGTTCTGGTTCTAAATCTACCACAGGTAGAAAGACCAATGCTAAAACAGGAGATAATGAAGAACAAGACCAAGATGATGAAAATGATATAGCAAGCGCTTCAAGTGGATCAGGACTCTTCCGTATGAGTGGACTTGGTTCAACCATGGATAATATGATGAAAACAGTTAAAACTGGCAAATTAATATCAATGATGAACTCGAAATCTAGTGAAGAAGATGATTCTGATTCTGATTCAAAAAGTGTATCGAATGCAGATAGTTCAAGTAGCACAAGTTCTGGCTCACGTTCACGAGGAGAAAAAGGTCCATTTACTAGTTCAAACGCTTCATCGAATGATGACCAATCTACCGTAGCTACAGAAACTGATTCTAGTTCTAACTCAGTTTCAAATAAAAAAGGTAAAGGTTCGAGCTCAGGATCAAAAAGTAAGGCCACCACTCAAACAGGGGACGATGGTGGACAAAACAACGATGATGAAACCGACACTTCAACCGCTTCAAGGGGATCAGAACTCTTCTCTATGGGTGGACTTGGTTCAACCATGGATAATATGATGAAAACAGTTAAAACTGGTAAATTAATATCAATGATGGACTCGAAATCTAGTGAAGAAGATGATGCTGATTCAGGCAATACACAAGATACAGATGGCTCAAGTTCAAGTTCAAGTTCAGGATCAACCAGTGGCTCGGGTTCTAACGGTAAAAAAGGTTCAACAGCTCAATCTTCTGCTAGTTCTGCTGCTTCATCTACCGGTGATAAATCGAAATCAGGTAAAGCTCCTAAATCATCCACTGGATCGGGTTCCGGTTCTAGTTCAGGATCAAGTTCAACTTCAACTTCAGAATCAACCAGTGGTTCAGATTCTAACGGTCAAGAAAATACAAGTTCGGCCGCTCAATCTGCCGCTAGTTCTTCTGCTTCATCATCCGACAGTGATACCTCGAAATCAGGTAAAGCTGCTAAATCCAACACTGGATCTAATTCGAGTGCTAGTTCAAGTTCGAGCTCAGGGACTTATAGTAAGACCACTGCGCAAGATTATGATGGACAAGACAATGATGATGATACCGATATGACAAACGCTTTTGGTATATTAGGAAGCATTCCTAAGATTGGACTTGGTTCAATCATGGATGATAAGATGAAAACAGTCAAAACTAATACTAATAGTCTAAAACCAGGCAATAGACCAAACACCAATAACAGTTCTAGCTCGAGCTCAGCAAATAGCTCAAGTTCCTCTGGTAAAAAAGGCTCCGGATCAAGTGCAAGCTCGTCAAGCGAAGCAACTGCGAATTGAAGGCTTCGACAACAACTGGTGAATCTAAATCAACTCCAAACTCTAGCCCAATTAATAAATCTAATACTAATAATGCTAATTCAAGCTCAGGATCAACCAGTGGCTCAGGTTCTAATGGTAAAAAAGGTTCAACAGCTCAATCTGCCGCTAGTTCTTCTGCCTCATCATCCGACAGTGATACCTCGAAATCAGGTAAAGCTGCTAAAACCAACTCTGGATCTGATTCGAGTGCTAGTTCAGGATCGAGCTCAGGTTCAGACGGTGCTTCTAATTCTGGCTCTGGTGGAAACTCAAAAGGAGCTTCAAGTGGTGTAGCTAAATCATCTTCATCTTCATCTTCATCTTCAAAGTCCACCACAAACAATAACGGAATAGGACATGCCCCAGGTTCAGGATCATCTCCATCAGGATTACCAAAAAATGGTAAAGGTAAACCAATTGGATCCAATCCTAATCCATCTTCGAGCTCTTCTTCTGCAACTTCTATGGCAAAAGCCAATTCAGGTCCTAAGAAAGGCTCAAATCCAAAAGGTTCATCAGATTCTGATATCATAAGTTTCGAAACCCCAGTCATGGGTATTAAGATGTCAGCCCCCGCCTTTGCTGGCTAAATGAAACTTTTATTGTTCATGTTTTAAGAAAATCGTTAATAGATAATAAATAAATATATCCCCACAGGTTATAATATTAGGGTGTTCGAAAAGTCGTTATCCTAACCATGTTAGAAGGAAGTTGAGAAATTTATTTTTAGCGCATTTAATTCCTACAGTGGTTAACCTTTGAGAACGTAGACTCACTTTACCAATACCCTCCTTGTACCAAAAGGGCGGCTTTTTCAAAAAAAAGGTCGAAATTATGGCCTTTTTTGCTTCTAAAGAGTGTAACACTTTTCATATTTGAATTTTTTCGAGTTCAGAAAAGTTAATTGATCATCAGAATACGCACAATAAAATGCACTAAGCGAAAGACAAGAAAAAAACTCAGTTCGGCGAACATACGGATTTTTCTTGGACATAAGCCCATTGAATTTTCCGTGAAAAACCTAACGGCGTGGGAAAGTTACTTAAGGTTGATATTTTCGAATGAAAAAGTTAATTCAATGCATGTTGAATGCCTAGAATGAGGACATGAGACCTTTAGACATGTATTTCCGTTGAGAATTTTTTGTAAAAACTTATAACAAACAGGGCTGAGGCCAAAACCCGTTCATAGTCCGCTTCCATGGACCATCCATCTTGCTTGCCCTTAAAAACTTGTCTATGCGTAATCTTGAAAAACTTATACCATTTTCAGATGCACTGAACCCTCAGTAAACCATGAAAAAAGTTTCATCTGATTTGGCCTTTATTTGTGTCTAAGAGAGCTTTTTTTCGAAGGTCGTTTTTCCGTTCATTCAAATTTCGCGCGCGATTTTTTGGTTTTTTCAACAGCATTTGCGAACCAAAGAAGAAAAAAAAATTTTCTTTCTCTTACTTTACCTCGACACTGTAAAGGTCATTTTTGGCCTGATACCGTCTCGCGCAACTAGGTCTAACATGGTTAGGATATCGACTTATCGAACACCCTAATAGAATACCAATATTTGACAATTGTTGAGTTTCTTTCGCGAAAAGTATTAATCTAAAGTATCGAAAGTATCGCCTAAAAGCTCATCCAGAAAACAAATTTGTCAATGAAAAACTTTTTCTGAATTCATAAATCTCACAAATTTCCTGAAATAAAGTTAGTCCAAAGGTCTGCGGACTTTTGGCTGGATTATCAAAAGTTTTCAAAAGTTTTGTTAATAATCATGATCTGGGGGTTTCAAAGAGTTTGTTAGCGAGGTTTCAGTTGTAAGTTCCACTTGTAATGTCCTAGATATTTTAATGATTAGAACTTAGAGCTTTTCTCACAATAATTGTATTTCTGAAATGAATTCAAGTCAAAAATCTTGTCCGTTAGTCGTCAAATGTTAATAAGTTTAGCATAAGGCCAATTTATTTACCGAATCCAACAAACAGTCAGTGGTTTAAGGCCAATTAGTTCAAGAGATTAATTTTTTGATATAATTACCATTTTTGGCATCGGGATTTTACTAGAACTTGATCTCAGGACAGTCAAAAAAGTCCAAAATTTTCCTGTGAAAGTCAAAGGGATTATCCCGCACCTTTGAATATCAACTATTCCTGAACGGAAAGCCAGATCAAAAACTCGATTAGCTAAGTTTGTTTGCTAAGTTCCGCACTTTTAAATGGTTGGAAAAAATTTTTGCATCAAAATGTATCACTTTTCCGATTTCGGGAGGCCGATCGAGATAATTACGGACTAAAAAAAGTCGAAGAAACTCCAACAATGAACTAATTCAATGAGAAAACTTGATTACAAACAAACTCACAATCACAATTTATTCTTGTCTCATCAATAACTAATCTTCATTATCACACATAAAAAATAACTCGAAGGGCGTTTAAATGTATCATTGTAATGGAGATAAATAAGTTTGAACATTATTGTTTACGTGATTCATATTGAAAGTAATTCATCAATCGTGCTCTTGATTGTTTAGGAAAAACGGTCTATTAAAGCACCGAGTAAATCATTGCTGAATGCTCATTTAAAAATTAAAAAATTACGTTAGATTAATAAATTGCACTTAATTAATCTGATACACGTGGAAATGATCAATAAATTAATAAGGAGGTTAGATTGTTTTTTCTTCGTGCAAGAATCACAATTTTCAATACTTGTGTTCATTGCTTACGAAAATTACTATCATTTAATTGATTTAAGTCTCCAAATTTTGATTTAATTGAGAGTCTGTTGAAAAAAAATTGAATCAACCATTATTAAATTATTGATTACTCAGTTAACTGGTCAATTAGACAAATGAATCAAGCGTATTGCCATCTTATATCAGTATTCATTCATGTTTATCACATTATCAATCAACTACTGTTTTGTTTTCGAGATGAATCAAAAACTATTACAAATATGTTTGATTACGAACTGAATTAAATGTATCAGTAATCATTGATGGGCTGTTTTGATAATAATCGTGATAATTTTTCTTACTAATTGAATTATTCGAGCCTTAATCCTACTGATTCCCAATCAACAATCAATAATTGGGCGTTAATTAGAAAAAAAAAGAAAACTAAAAACACAAAATTGAATAATTACAATCATTCTGCCAGAGGAAAAAGTTGAATTTGATTCAATAACTTTTCTTGACTTACTGTCAAAGTTATTGATTGTAATTCAATTACGTTTAGTCTTAATCTTTATAATAGTCCATGTAAACAATCAGCTCTTAAAATGTTATTAATCTTAATTGTTATCTTGACTGTAACACAACCTTTTGTTTTCACCAATGCTGGTAAGTATTGACAATTAACTGATTGGTATCATTGTTATCAATCTTTTAGTCAATAAGAAAGTCAAGTGAGTTTTTGTTTCATTTTAATTATTTCTTTCAATTGTTGACAATTACCAGGGTCACTACTTGATTTACCTTTGAAAATATCCAATCGAAATCTTATCATTCATGCAACTTTGACAGATAAAGTAAGTTGATTGTTTTTGGATAAAATTAACACCAAGAATTAATATTTTTATCAATTTTTTCAATCGATTCTCTTTGTCTCAAAAAGTCTTCGGTGATACCTTTTCCTTGAAGAATACATTTCCGTAAATCCTAATGTTCAGGGTAAAATTGAAATTGAATCTAAAACTGATTCATCTGAAGTTCATTATTCATCTGGTAGAAATAATCAACGTTTGATTGTCAAAGGTAAGTTACCGTGTTTATCTTTGTTAATCACAATTAGGTAACATTGATTACTTAATCATCTGTTGATACACTTGTTACAATCAACCAGAAAAACCAGAAAAAAAGTTAACAATAAACAATTAATTTCTCTTTATCGCTGCATCGATTGTTATTCTGATTAGAAACATCATGTGAACTTTTCACTTACAAATTGGGATGGGACAAGCAACTGCCGGGGGTCACCAAGCCATTACTGAACCTGATTCTATTGCTCGGACCATCGATAATCTATCGTATAGATGATAGTTCAATTGGCTGGGTAATTGAATTCCACTTGTTTCAATAATCTGATCTTTTACTTTTCCATTGGTTTTAATAAACTCAATACTTTTCTTCAGTCTCCCGCCGATGACGACGAAGTGAGAGGTACACAAATGCATAGTTCCACGGTGACAATGAACGCAAGGTTCAAAATGACTATTTACTACAAGAGTAAGTTAATTAGAGTTACGATTCATCGTTGATCTAAAAATGATTAACTTTTCTGTCAATTAGAAAACATTGACCAATACGAAGGTATCACTAGAGCTAGTAGGATCGTCTTTGAAGGTCGCGATCCAGGAGTACCAATCTCATCGGAAAAGGAAAACCTTATCATGGATATTTATATTAATGAGGAAACTGATGATGAACTTGATAAGATCGCTCAGATTCCTCCAGGAATAGGATGTCCAGTTTATTTGTCGCCAGGTACACCATTGCCTATTTTACACGCTCATCAGATTCAACTGGTTGCAGTGGAAAACATTGTTGGACCAACATCATCATCTACCAGAAATGAGGTAACAATTGATTCCCAGTTATTGAAACTTCAACACTATTTCAACTATTTTTATATTCAATCGATAGTTTTACATTGACGATGATAAGTCCATTATGCGACTCATAACAACAGCACAAGGAGTCGAAGTCGATGCTATTTACGATTACAATTTAGGACTGATACATATTCGAGAAGACTATGGCTGTTTAATATCACCTTTAACAACTTCATCACCGGGTGTCTCTGAAAAAGGATATTATTCATTGTTCAACTTACTTTGGCTGGATAAGAATTACCTCTATTTGGGACAAGTAGATTATGTAAGTTGATGAACAAGAAAGGAAAACAACCAAATTATCAATACCATGTTATTGAAATCGTTTACTTATTATATAAGGAACATCGACCTGGATTCCGAGTTAAAGCATGGGAAGCAACTGAATATGATATAACAATCGGATCAACAAAATACGCTAAAGTTGTGACAACAGTTTATTTCTCTGATTCAGTAAGTTTGAATTCATTATTATTTAGAAAGTTCCAATTTATTCAAAGTCAATATCTACTTTACAGAGAGATAGTGATACATTTTATAATTATGTTCTCGTTGGAGCGATTAGAAGTTCTTACAAAAAAAGTTCGGCGGTAAGTTTAATAGTTTCTTTACATTTAATTGAATCACTTTTTGTATTACAATACATAATTACTCTTGCATTTATATGATCATTTAATTTTTGTGTTTCTGCCTTGAACTTTTCTACGGTCAGAGTGATTATGTTCTCGTTGAAACGATAACTCGAGACTTTTATGACTTTAAAAAAGCAGTTTCCGAAGCAGAATTTGAAACCCGATTCCAAGTTGGTGATTGTTTTCCTGAATCTGACGCAAAAATTGAATTAAATTTCCAGTTATCATGTCCAGGTCGGTTGCTTTAACGTCTTCAATTTAAATCATCGATAATATCAATTTTTACCGTTCTTAATGCGTTAATACATTTTTTTAGATCGACAATGTTATGATTTAGCTAAGGAAAGACCCGATGATTTTAGACGGAATTTCAAATATACTATACTTAATGATGCAAAAATATCACCTTTAAGAATTTCAAATGTTGACCTCAAATTTGGTTCAAACGGAATCGATGTTTTTATGACTTTTCTCAAAAAACCAACTATTACTCGTGAGTTGATGCAAGGGTAGCGATTTGAGATTTGCTAATTCATATTCTCTTTGTTTTAAATCATTAAAGAGCATTTCCGTGAGCTGTCAAAGCAAATAAATGAAGCTTTCCTGAGAAAACTATCGCCAGCATCAGTAAAGGATGAGGAATTATGTCTCGAGGTTCGAGGATCAATCGGCGCTCCGACCAAGTAAGTAATCATTGATAATATTACAAATTCTATCAAATAAAACTTAAATATTTCTAATTTATTATTAGATCAGTAATTTATTGTAATAAGGGAACTTATGGTAATTGCTATTCCATTGAAGGAGAACAGGAAATACTTGAAGACCCTAAGGGTGTTACATGCAATGTGTGGGATTTCCCGTTGAGAAATTTGTTCCGAATCCAACACGAACTGACCCTTGAACAGATCCATGATAATATGTTGCACAAAGCAGAGTATAATACTGTTTATTTCTATGGTCATAACTTCAAGATTAACAATGTGATTGACGTTACCCAATCAGCTAGAGAAGAGACACAATTCCCGTTCGCTTTATCCCGACATTCCAGCAAATTTAAATCAGACCCATCGACAGTTAAAACGGTTGTCGAGTCAAAGACTTTGCATCATGTTATCATGCTTGCGTAAATGAAGATGAGAATCTTTGTGAATCATTTTCGTTCTGTGATTATTCTGGAAAAGTTGAATGTTTGGTTAGCAGTTTGAGTTACGATAAAATCGATGATGCGATCGTCGATGATCAGTGTAAAATTTACTCGAAAAACCATCTACTCGACTATCATCAAATCAAGAACAAACGATTCAAATCACCAACATCCATTTCGATCACTGTGCCATTGTTTGATTGTGCGGCTTTGTGTTATGGTTCAGATCAATGTTATTCATTCCAGTTCTGTGAGGGTTTTTGTACCTTTGCAGGCTATTATACTGACTCAGCATCAGAATATAGTGAAGAATGTGACATTTTTTCTCGTAAGTACTCAACTGGTCAATCGATAAAGTTAATCTAGTTCTAATTTCTGATTCATTTTCTCTTTAGCTAAAGCTGCCCACAAGTACCAAACGAACGGAGATACAACTGTGGTCGAAACTTTCCATACAGAATTAAATTTGAATTTGGAACAATGTGCTTCCCTGTGTAACGGTTGGGAAAGTGACGAGTCTTGTAAATCATTTAATTTCTGTCCCAAGGGAAGGGCACTCAGTTCGTGTTACCTGTCAAAATATACTGTTCGGGATGGAAAAACTGTAAAAAAAGATTCAAATGACTGCCATAACTATGAATTAATTGAAACCACTGAGAAAGACAATAAACATAAGTCAGGAGAAAGAAGATCAACTAATGGGACAAGTTCCGGAGCCGCATTCGGCATTATAATGCTTTTCCTTGTCACTGGTTTAGTCGTTGGATTGGTAGTTCCAATTTTTTATAAAGGATTCCAAACATTACCAAGTCTTCAATCAATTGTATCAGTTGGACGGTCTAAAATGACCTCAAAAGATGAGACTGGATTTGGATGGTCAAAGCAGGTTGATGATGAAGATCAATCAAGAGTTTGATATTAGACTGGTTATTTTTTAGCACAATTTTTACATGTTAATCTATTATCATTTGATTATAAAGTCATTTCTACTTCAACAAGTATTTACATAATAAAGAATCCAATATTTTGATATTATTCAACTCATTTTTTTTTCCATGTAAACAAATGTAATATATCATTTAGTTAGCTAAATTCAATCTTGTACCATTTTTTGTCGGTAAAAAGTTAGGTTAGGTCAAGAGATTCAATGACAAGATGTACATTTATGAATGACTTTTAATAAACTTCAACAATTATTAACATTAAGGGAACTATTTTGCTATTCTGCTTGGGTTAATAGTCAATTCCGATTCCAATTCAGTTGCCATAATATTTATATCATTTAGCTGATTTAATTCAACTCTTTTGAAAGATTCAAAGACATTTATAAAGCTCATTTTTGATTTTCAGTTAAATTATCAAGGAATGAATAGAACAATCATTTATTATCAAAAAATTGGGCGTAATTATTTGGCATTTTGTGTAATAATTATTTGTAACACTAATTAAGGCGTTATAATCAAGATAAGAAAACTTATTAATATTAACACTCGATAAATACGACTGATTATGAACAAAGGTGTCAGAATATTGATCGAGTTTCTAATTGGAATCATCAAGTTGTCAATAGTCGAAGCTCAAAATGCTACTTTTACCTCTTATTTTGTGTCTATTTAACTTTTCTTTAATTAATTCAAGTAAGTTATCGAACTTTAAACTTCTAAGTTTACTATTTACTCATAGAAATGATTTATTTCTTATTGATATTAATTACTAACGTTATTCTCATTTTCCATTTTGAAGTGTCGTTTATGGATTTTCGTCCTGAGATTAACCAAGGTTCGAGAATTATCCATGCATCATTAACGGATCAGGTAAATAATTTTATAAATTAATTAAACTATCAACAGTTTGTTATTGTAAATTCAAAATTACCAGGAAAGTGGTAAAGTTTGGCAGATTGAAGAGATGATCTCTTCAGCGGCTCGACTCGAAGGTAAAATTGATGTCACATCGTCAGAAAAACCCAAGGGCACTCATGCAACTATTTTCTACTCGTACAAATCTTATGATAATAACAAGCGACTTGTTATGCAAAGTAAGTTTTCATTTTCATCTTTTATCCAATTCAAGCATTTGATATGTTGACCAGCATTTATTGAAGAATTAGCTCCGACCATTAATATACCAAACGAAATAAAAAAACACCCATTCCACATATTAATAACTTGGGTCGACAAATGAACAATACGTGTAGTTGATTGTTTCTTTTGAGCAGTTTTACTTTCGATCAACTTATCAACTTATTGTTTGTTTTCATATCGACCCATAGATAATATTAAGATCAAATCAAATTGTCAATCAATAGATAAGTTATTACAAATATTAATTATTGACTGATGATTTTTATCAATTGTGAGTAAAGTTTTATCGTTTTGTTTGACTGCAATTCAGATAATGATTGTGATCTTTATTCATACAAATCTGATTGGGATAAAATGTTACCTGGAGTAACCAAACCAATGATCAATACGATTCTTCTTATTGGTCCTTCATTTATTTATCGTATTGCTGATTCTCGATGGGTAAGTGCGTTGGAATTTGAGCATTGGATGCTGTAATTTAAAATAATTATTCTCATTCTAGAAAGAAGAAAATGACACCATAATTAGAGGAGCATTGATGCATAAGCAAAGCAAAATAATAAGTCAAAAGATTAAAGTCACCGCTTATTACAAAGGTAAGTTTATTCTACATTCTGTATTATCTTCATGGGAACATCAACCATTTGATTGATTTTACTGTTAAACTATTCAACAGACCAATTCGGCGATGTGACAGAGCCAAACAGAATAGAACTGACTGAATACAATCCTCTTGCCCTCGCTCTTAATCCCGACCAAGAAGATACCCGAAAATCACTCATATTAGATATTTATCTGAACTCAGTAACTTTTCAAGAATTGGCTGAATCGGTTCAGGTAAATTGGAAAGTAAATGTCATTGTTTCGATGAGTATTAACTATTTACTTTTAATTTCAGCCAACACCAGGAGTTGGTTGTCCCGTTTATCTACAAGATAATCTTGGAATTCCTGAAATCTATTCTACAAAAATTCATTTTATCGCAAAAGACACAGCCAGCAACAACAAATATCCATCACTGAAAGAGGTAAGAGTAATAATGGTTGATTATTTCCAATTACAATTAACTTTGATTTATCACAAACCATATCAACTCAATTTATTCTAGATTCATGGTGATTTAGAAGGTAAAATCATAAGATTAGCTGAGACACGGCTTGGGCACACGAATAATTATCTATATGATTATAATTTGGGTGTTCAATATCTCCTATCAAAGTCGGGAGATTGTAGAGTTTTCCCAATTGACCTGAAATCTCTTGGCATTGACATTAATGGTAATTTTCAAATGGGTCAAGCGTTCAATTGGTTAGATAAAATACCCAAGTATCTTGGTCAAGTTATTTTTGTATGTATTGAGCGAAAATAGTGTAATATTCATATGAAAAGTAATCCAAAACTGATCATTTAACCAAACACAGAAACAACGATCAGGCCTTAAAGTTGCAGTTTGGGAATCTGTTCAAATAGACAAAGTTATCGAAAGTGGAAAGTATGACAAAGTTGTAACAACAATTTACTTATCATCATCGGTAAGTAATTTGATTGAATGCTTTTAGATTGGCAATATTAATTACTCAATTTCTATCCAATTGAAGAATCCCAGTCAACACATTAACTCCAAAAATTTGAATAAAGATACGATAAAGTTTATTTCTTTCAGGCGACAGAAAAAATTTTCACTGATGACATGATTGTTGCAGCCACTAGAAATGCTTACAGAAAAGACTCTTTGGTAAGTGGAGTTAATCCTAAGTTGTCAACTTTAGAATAACAAAGTATATCTTCTTAATACAGGGAGTTTTCCAATTAATTGAATCGATGCAGCGTGATTTTTACGATGTCAATATTGATCTACCTGATAGTGAATACGAGGATGCATTCAAATTGGGAGATTGTTTCGCTGACCCAACTAAGCGCCTTACACTTACTATCCATTTATTGTGTGATGTTGGTATGAACGCTTGATAAAATCAATGAGTAAAAGGCAATGAACATTTTATTTTTCGCTTAACTTTAAAGGTAAAAAATCAAATTGTATCAAAAAAAGTGAGCAAATGACTTATGGCTTGCGAAAATCTCTTATGGAAAAATTGGTAAAAACCTACAAATTATCACCTTTACGAATTGTCGACGTGGAGTTTATTTTTTCCAAGGATCGTATCGAGGCGGATGTTACAATTATCGAGGCTCCAAATATAGTTGGTAAGAAAATGATCTCGATTCAATTTAACAAAATTTATCACTCGAAATATAATTCAATCTTCCAGATTCATTTTCCGTTGATTACAAACATATAAAAACCAGTTCGATAAAAGTTTTGCATAAAACTTCAGCCAAAAGCCCAGCTGAATGTCTCAGATATTTTTCTGCCTACTATTCTCCTGGAAGGTAATACCTAATTCAAACTATTGAATTCTTTTTATGATAATTGCTAATTAACCCTTTTACGTTTATCTAGTGTTGTTTACTTTTGTAAAAATGAAAATTTATGTGTTAGCACTGAGAATCCGGATGTTACGGAGTCAACTACGTCATCCAAAGGAACCGATTGTTCAGCTTTCAAATTTCCTCTGAAAAATTTAAATCGATTTGGCCAAGAGAAGTCGTTAAGTGATATTCATGATAGTCTTTTGGTTCAGATCGTTCATGAAACATTCACCTTAGGACAAGAAGACTCAGGTGATATATTGTTAATGGGAATACTTAAAAAGTGATCCAATAGGGTTTAGAGCACATATTAATTTCTCGTCTCTTGAATTCTGAATCATTTTTGAAGAATATACTTATGAAATAGTCGACGTTGTGGCTGCTGATAAGCGATCTGAAGAGAAAGAGAGAGAACTTTACAAAATGTTCAATTCTCGTGGTGCGCTGACTCCAAATGGATTGGACATTGTCGAAGTTCCAAGCATAAAACGATTTAGTGACTGTTATCGAGCTTGTTCAAAATCTGAAGACATTTTCTGCGAAACTTTTACGTTCTGTGATAATGCAGATTCTTTCTCTTGCATAGTGTCCAGTTTAAGTGAATTACAAATCAGCCGTAATTTGACATTTCAAGAACATTGTAAGACCTACGTAAAGAACTATCTTTCTGATTATACTCCACAAATCAACAAGGCTTACAAGGTACCAATTTCGGTGTCAAAAAAACTATGGGTCGATGACTGCGCTTCTGAATGTGCTAAAACGTCAGAATGTTTTTCATTTGGATTCTGTGATGGTCTTTGTACTTTTGGTGGCTATTATTCTGAAAGTAATACCAAGTTTGACTCAAAATGTACCATTTATACTCGTAAGTTTTTCATTTCTCAGCCGAAATCAATCAACCAACTAATCAATTACTCTTTACTTTTAATAGCTAAATTGTCCAAAAAATATCAACTAACTGGCTCGGAGATTGTTACTGAAGTCTTACATACAGAACTCGACCTGGACATGGATCAATGTGCTGCCTTTTGCTTCGACTACAAACAAGGAGATGATGATCAATGTAAATCTTTCAACTATTGTCCAAAAGGAAAAGAACCAGCTTCTTGTCAATTGACCAAATACTCCGTGTTCGATGATAAAACTGTCACCAATCAATCGACAAGTTGCCACAATTATCAAATGAAAACTAAACAGAATCAAGAAGAAGTAAATAAAGATAATTGGATTGCTGAAAAACCAAATGTTCGTACTACTGGAGTTGGTGCATTTGGCATAATCGTTTTATTCATGTTGATTGGTTTAATTGTTGGTTTTGTTGGTCCTTATTCAGTGATGAAAATCAAATCATCGGCAATATTTAGACGTCCATCTAACGATTTCACATGGTCAAGACAAGTCGATAATAATGAGGAAGATCAACATGAAATTCAAATCTGATCTAATCAAACAATTAATTTCACCTTTTATTATGTTTATATCAATAGCACAATCAAATACTCTAAAATCAATTTGTTAATTAAATCTTGTTTCACCAATATAGATAACTTTCTAACCTAATATTAAAAAATAATATAATATTTTCGGCCATTAAAGTACTATTAATAATACTTATCTCGAATGAAAAAATTGTCAAATATTGATATTTTTTATTATTAATTACAGTATTATGTATTAACGATTTTCTTAAGACATGGACAAAAAAAGTTCATTTAGCCAGCAAAGGCGGAGGCTGATACACTCACAGAAACTCTTTGAGCTTTAATACTCATGATTTTAGAATCTGATGCACCTTTTGGATTTTGGTCTTGCTTAGGGACTGAATTGCGTTTGCACGAGAAGCTGCTGAAGAGGTCGAAACTGTCCACAAGGAAAACCACCGTAAACTAGAAGGTCCATTTTATTTGTAAAAAATATCAATCATAAATTTAGCGATTAAAATCTATGAAAATTTGGTTTGACGGTTTGTTGTGTTGGTCTCATTCATTAAATCATATTTACAAAATAAATTGATGATTGTGAAAAATAAAATGACTCGAGAATATTTATTCAGATACCTTTGGAACTTTTGTAAAGGTTATTCTCATGTTAACCACGTTTCCAACTGATTCCGTTTCCTTTTCCAAATGTGAAAGTGTACGAATGATCCTAAAAATATTTATTCAGAAGCCTCTGGAATATATTGACAAGGTTATTCGCACTTTCATGTTTCAACAGTTTGCAACTGAAACTGATTAATAAAACTATTAATTAACTGGAATATACAGGGCATAACAGCTAAATGTCGTCTTATCATATACCACTTTTCCGACTTTGAGAGGCCACTGTTTATCAATGGCTTATGGAAAAGTTTCAAACCAGAATTTTACATTTTCTCTGCTGAATCGCAAATAAAAAATTGACCTGATAAATAGCCTAGAAATGTTAAATTGTCACAAGTTCGGATATTAAGTTGTTACGTTATTTTTTAATAGACTATGTTGATAAACGTTTCCAAATGTGAACGGTCACGAATGATCCCTAAAATAAATAATGATCAAAATTATCTTATTGAAACTGACACAAATGCTATTGAAAGGTTATGTTTCTTTAGCTGCAATTGAGACTTTAAAGTTCGACACCTGGACTTTTTTTAGGTATAAAAAGCGATAGATTCCAAAAGAAATTATCAGTCAACTATCTCATCTCATCTATTCAATTACATTGAAATTGAAAAGTTACGATTAACAAAATGGCTTTAAGACTAGCCAATTTAAGTGTTTTACTTTTATTATTATTCAACTATTTCTCAGAAAGTGCTAGTAGTGGTCCTTGTGCTGGTTATTGTCCTGATAATGTTGATACCGATTTTACTCCTGATCAAGATGACTTTATTATGCCCGATATGCTTATTGGAATGCCAGACATTAGTTCAATCGATAATATGATGAAAAGGTTAAAAACAATGACATCTGAATCCAAGTCTAAATCTGATTCTAGTTCTATTACTGGAACTGATACTAATTCTGGTTCTAGCTCTAGCGCTGCTTCCAATTCTGGTGCTGCTTCAAATTCTGGTGCTGATTCTGCTTCTGGTGCTGCTTCCAATTCTGGTGCTGATTCTAAATCTGGTGCTGATTCTGCTTCTGGTGCTGATTCTGCTTCTGGTGCTGCTTCCAATTCTGGTGCTGATTCTAAATCTGGTGCTGATTCTAAATCTGGTGCTGATTCAAATTCTGGTGCTGATTCTAAATCTGGTGCTGATTCTGCTTCTGGTGCTGATTCTGCTTCTGGTGCTGATTCAAATTCTGGTGGTGATTCTAAATCTGGTGCTGATTCAAATTCTGGTGCTGATTCTAAATCTGGTGCTGATTCAAATTCTGGTGCTGATTCTAAATCTGGTGCTGATTCTGCTTCTGGTGCTGATTCTGCTTCTGGTGCTGATTCTGCTTCTGGTGCTGATTCTGCTTCTGGTGCTGATTCCAATTCTGGTGCTGATTCTAAATCTGGTGCTGATTCTAAATCTGGTGCTGATTCAAATTCTGGTGCTGATTCTAAATCTGGAATGATTCCCACTGATATGATTGGTGTTGGTGCTCTTGCTGGTGCTGGTGCTGGTGCTGGTGTTGGTGCTGGTGTTGGGGCTCTTGCTGGTGCTGGTGCTGTTGTGCTGGTGTTGGTGCTTGCTGGTGCTGGTGCTGGTGCTGGTGGTGCTGGTGTTGGTGCTGGTGTTGGTGCTGGTGTTGGTGCTGGTGTTGGTGCTGGTGCTGGTGCTGGTGTTGGTGCTGGTGTTGGTGCTCTTGCTACTTCTAATGCTGATTCTGAATCCGATTCTGGTGCTGATTCTGTCTATAGAAAAGGATCTGGTTCAAGTTCAAGCTCAAGTTCAGGATCAACTGGTGGTCCAAGCTCTAACGGTAAAAAAGATTCAACAACTCAATCTTCTGCTAGTTCTGCTGCTTCATCTACCGGTGATAAATCGAAATCAGGTGAAGCTTCTAAATCATCCAATGGATCTGGTTCCAGTTCTAGTAAAGGATCAAGTTCAACTTCAACTTCAGAATCAACCAGTGGTTCAGATTCTAACGGTAAAAAAAATACAAATTCCGCCGCTCAATCTTCCGCTGGTTCTTCTGCTTCATCTTCTACCAGTGATTCAGGCTCTAACGATAAACAAAGTTCACCCGCTAAATCTTCATCTAGTTCTGCAGCTGCTTCATCATCTTCTAGTGATGCATCAAAATCAGGTAAAGCTCCTCAGTCCAACACTGGATCTGGTTCGAGTGCTAGTTCAGGGTCGAGCTCGGGCTCTGGTGGAGATTCAAAAGGCCCCTCAAATAGTGTAGCTAAATCATCTTCATCTTCAAAGTCCACCACAAACAATAACGGAATAGGACATGCCCCAGGTTCAGGATCATCTCCATCAGGATCACCAAAACAAGGTAAAGGTAAATTAGGTCCAATACCAATGGGACCTAATTCATCTTCGAGCGCAACTTCTATGGCAAAAGCCAATTCAGGTCCTAAGAAAGGCTCAATCCAAAAGGTTCATCAGATTCTGATATCATAAGTGTCGAAACCCCAGTCATGGGTATTAAGATGTCAGCCCCCGCCTTTGCTGGCTAAAACTGTTGCTGAAACTTTTATTGTTCATGTTTTAAGAAAATCGTTAATAATTAATAAAAAATAAAAAAAAATCATATTTGCCAATTACCGAGTTTTATCAAATGATTTACCATAGTGAAAACTGACAAATTTTTGGTTATTTTCAGTAGGTTATATTGTGTCTCAGCCAATATCTTCGAAGTTAAAGTCGATATCAAGTTTTTCTTTAAACAAAATTGTAGCTGATAAACTGAGCTATCATACGAAATCAAGAATTGCACTCAAATTTTGGTTTTCGAAATTCTATACTCTTATTAATACAGAAAACTTAAAAAAAAACATCGTCCATGATAATTGAATTTCTGAAAAGGAAAAATTTATAACTTTTCAAATTCCATCTACTATTCTAATTAGACTTTGTCCTTTAATTTGATATGCTTTTGATAAGAAATTCGTAGAAATAAAAGTTATTTGCAATCAAACGCCGGCATCTGCACTTCAATCACGCTGTGTGTTATCACGATTTTTCGCTCAAAGATGAAAGAAAATGAAACAGGCATTACAAAAATGTCCTGCTCTGGACGTGAAAGGTCAAACATTATTTCCAGGTTGAATAATGTTCAAGCAACAAACAAATCGGCAATACAGTCGGAAACCTGCTTCAATAATCGCTCTGAAGCACCTTCGTAAACGCGCTACTGCTTAACCTGCTCATCTCTGGCTATCAAAATTATCATAGAACTGCAATTCTAAGCTATCCACACTTTTTATCAGCCATCAAACGCATTGTAAATAACACTGACTAGAAAATCACATCAAACCCAATCTTGGAAACAATTAGTCATCATGAACAACAAACTGAACCACAATCATCCGCGAACCAAAAAAGTGCTTCAGAAAATGATCGAGAGGAAAACCCTATCAAACTCTCTAATCAGAATTGTACCAACGCGAAAGAAACCAGGTTAGTGGGTGAATCGATCCAACCAAATGGATGCTGTGTCAGAGTAACGAAAAATCCTGGCCTCAACTGGTAGTTAGTCTAGCAGGTCCACACTCCTTGACCGCAAAACACTTCAATATTACGGCCTCTAACTTAGCTCCACTTCCAACTGTTAAGGTTATCTTACCCATTACTATGCCCTTTGTTACGAATCAGATAAGTGAAAAATTTAGAAATGAGTCTCCATCTATCATAAAAATTAGTAACTAGTTTGAGGGAAACTCCAGAAACCAAAACAATTAAATCTTTAATCAGATTCATGTTATACTTCACTAATTGTTCTGAGAACTTGGCCAAATAAATTGATACTCTCCACAATTCATTGAAAAAGAATTAAGAAAATTTCTGCCATCTATGAGGCTGACTAAATCAAATAGGAACTCGACTAAACCTTTTGATAACTTGGCGAAAGTTACTGAGAAGAGCTTTAATATTCACATTGGCTAAGAAAAAAAACCACAATATACTTACAATGTATTAATAAAGAATGAAAATCAAACTACATCGTTTAAAACTGATAATTATCAAACTAGAAAGTTATTAGTGATTGTCATGGAGCTCAATCAGATAACTGAGATGGAAAAAAGAGAAAGAGACTCAAATGATAAGAAGAGGCCAGAGAGAAAGAGAGAGAAAGAGAGAGAAAGACAAAATAGACAGAAAAAGTTACATAGATTAAGAGAGTGAAAAAAATACGCAGCCTCATGAATGAAATCGGAGACTAATAAAGAGAGAGAGAGAGAGAGAGAGAGAGGGGGGGGAAAAAGAGCCTGAATTTCATGGCTTATTCTTTTCTCTTCATTCTATCTTACACTCTCATCAGACATCTCATCTTCATCATCTTCTTAAGTCTTCCCTCTGATTTATTCAGTAAAATATGAGAAAAGTTTTCATTATTATGATTAAATTGTAAATTGTCAGTGAATTGTAAACAAGTGAAAGAAGAAAAGAGAAAAATTTAAACCAATGAAATTGTCAATGAAGGTAAACAGTTGATCTCTGCGAAAATGTTATCAATGGCAATCCATCAACATCCTAACACGATCAACACATGATTAAAATGTGAAACATTGTTTTAACTGATTGTCATTCCAACAATTAGTGTGCTGATATAAATTATGCAACGTGACAAAAATATACAAGTTAAATAGTTGAATTCTGTGACAACAATTAAAGTTTAATAATTAATATTAAAAATGGAGGGAAGTGAACAGTCAACCCTTGATGGCAGGCAAACTGTTGATAATTATTTGAGACAACATCCAGATTATATTAAACATTGGTTGACAAGTAATTTAAAACCAGTGCAGTTAAATCAATTGATTAGCTCATTACAAGCCGATAAGGTGATTAAGATATCAACAATGGACAATGGTCAAGCTCTTACTGATAACAATCAAGTCTCATCTCAACAAAAAAGATCGTTAACTTTATCATCATCATCATCATCATCATCAAGCATCATTAAAACAGTATCATCATGTGAACCATTATCACCATTATCTCAGAATTCTAATGAATTATTATCAAGAATAGGAAATGATGATAAAAATAATGATGTTAAAGAAGAGAGTGGGAGTAATGATGATGAAAGAAAGGGGGTTAGTGGAAAAGTAGAGGTGGAAGATGATAAAAAGGGGGTGGATGATGATATTCTAGCTGAATCATATGTTGAAATGACCAAACAAGGACGTAATTCAGTTACATCTGAATTATTTCAGGATATAATTGAAGGAACCAGAAAATCACACCGACCAAGTTTAAATATTAACGAAGGTAAATACGAGAGAATCATTTTATTTCCCTTTTATTATATCACAATCAACGTCAATTTATTGATTATCAGTAAAATATTTAATCACAATCATCAAAATAACAACAAAAAAATCTCAATGATAATCAATCATCTTTTTTTTTATATGAACATATGATTGATTCTCTATGACGTTTACTGATTCACGACTTTGATGATTTCAAATGATTATCGATGAAAAATGAACCTGAGAAAAAAATGAGACGATGAAAGAGACCAGAATATAAATTGTAAGGTTGACATGAAAAGAAAATCTGAGAACTCTGAATGAGAAAGACCATGTGAGTCTATCATGAAGCTTTCATGGGATCATTTTATTTTTAGGATCAATTCTTTCATCTCAGTCATCACCCAAAAAACCACCACAACTACAACAGCATCAGCATCTTGATCTCGTCCTCGTTCATGGTAATAAAAAAAAAAGAAAGATGAAAAAGTAAGAGAAAGAGAAAGAAAGTGACTGTTCATGTAAACACCAAAGAGTTTTTTCATCTTTCATCTTGCTCATTATCTTCTCATTGAGAGAAGCGAATAAGATTATCCTGATTTCCATGATAATGATAAGAACTTTTTTTTTATTAAGATATTCTGTCTTCATCTTCATTTACTTTGGATGAAGTTGATGATGTTGATTATCATATGGTTGATAATTTTCAAGGTTATCTGTCAACAAGAATCACCATTGTTATCATCATGATTTTCAATAGGGAATTGAATTAATTTAACCAACAATTTATTCTGGAATCAAGATCATCGCTCATCATTTTATTATTATTTATAATAACAAGATGATTATCATATGATAGCTACTGTTATGTTGATTATCAGAAGTTAATAAAACCATTATTGTTATTATATAATCAAATCAACTTGATAGTTAATCATTATTGTTAAACATCATTAATATTGATTAATTATTCGTTTTCAATTGATTATAATCAATCAATTTGCCTTATTAATCATTTTTGAGCCATTAATATAATTTATTAATGGTTAGTAATTTTATTTGTGAATAATTGATTCAATTGTTTTCCAAAATGTTAGATGATTTGTATATCAAATGAACAATGGTAAAAGTCAAACGGAAACGGAAATGATGATTAACATTTTGAAACCAATAGTTGATTTTCAATGTTGATTATAAAGACAGTTATATATTATCTTTGATGATGACGATTGTAAGTTTTTAATGCGACTCAAAGGTGATTATCAAGAGGACAATTAGCAATTAGATCAGCTGAATGTAATTAAAATTCTGGTATATGAAATTTAATTCATCTCTCTCAGAAATTAATTATAATATATTTTCATTTCCCTTACCATTTATCATTCATGGTAATTATTTTTCTGTTATTCAGTTGGAATTATATTCAAAGTTGGTAAACAATTAGAGCCAGAACTTTTTGTTGAATGATTATCATCATGGTTTCAAAGTTTGTGTAACTTTAATGATGAAAATTTTTTCAAAAAATGAATAAAAAACTAAAAAAATACACATTTTATGTATGTTAGCATAAGACTTTATCCTTGTTACGAATCATTATTGGATAAAGATAAGTTATTAATAATTAGCTATAAGAGTAGATAACTGATCAATTTTATGAAACCAACTCTCGTCTGAATCTGAATCTTGAAAGACTAATAGAGAAAAGAGAAAAGTAGGATAATGGTGAGAAAAAAATTCGTTTCTATTTCTATTCTGGTAACATAATGAAACAAGATAGAAAATTCCCTGAAGACGGTTGGTTGTAATTCAAAGCTGTATTCATGAGAATGATGGTATTAGATTGACATGAAAATTTTGGACAAATTGTCTCGAGGAAGGAGAAAGACAAATAAAATGAAAATAAAAGCAAAATCGACTAAGTTGATTTATCCATAAGGGAACAGTAAAAATAATAAACAATGTTTTCATGGGCCAGCCATGTTTGTAACTGAACTTTCACCTCGTCTTCATGAAAACTACCAAAAAAGTCATGTAGGAATCAGAATTTTTGAATTAATTTTATGATCCAATTTTCATGTTAACACCAGAACGAGAAGTGATTACATCCTAGAATTGAAAAAAATATTTTGAGAGATTCAATCAGGCAATCTTATATAACATGTTCACTTGAAAAGTTAATCAGTTAATTTAAATTCAGTGAATTTAATTGTAAAAATCATTAATAAGATAATTATTTTTGCTTGATTAAACTGTGCTGTAATTGATTTTCATTGATAATCTGATGAATCCAAGTCATTAATGTCTGAAAAAAATAGAATATGATAACGGTAAATGTGATGATATTATGATAACATTGAACTAATTGTTTTGCTGAATTTTTTCTTCACACCTCTTGTCTTAACCACACCCCAATGTATCTTAATTTTCAGCTGATCAGTTATCTCGAAATGAATTAAGGGAACAATTAAGAAATTTATCTGAAGAGGATTTACTCATGGAATTGATTCGAGATATTTCAAATGAGCTGGACATTAATACTCTTTGCCATAAGATATTGGTCAATGTTTGCATTCTCATAAATTCTGACCGTGGCTCCTTATTCTTGGCTCGAGGGGGGAGAGAGAAACGCTTCCTGGTTCCAAAACTTTTCGATGTAACACCCAATTCCATCATGGAAGATGCTCTTTCCGCGGCGGAACATTATTCGAAAATCTCACCAATTCCATTCGGCTTGGGAATAGCTGGACATGTTGCACAACACAAAGATGTGGTCAACCTAAGGAATGCATATGAGGTATGAAGAAGCAAAAAAAAAACAATCTCGAGACATTTTATTATCCATAAATATCATTAGAATGAAATTAACTTTTGCTATTATAATTTTGCTAATAAAAAGATTTATAAATTTCACTTTTTATTAATTCTTAGAATTCAGAGAACCATCTTACTTTTTGAATATTATTCATGATAAAAAAAATGTTAAAAGAAGGATAATTTTGTCAAACTTCAAAAATTCTGATTAGAAACATCTTCTGACGATTACCATGATTTACATGATAATCTAGAAATTACAATGTTTTCTATTACAAGTTTATATTAGCATTAATACCTTCGGGGTATGTTCAGTGTAATTTATTTTTGTTTACATGAGGATTCAGGATTCTGTCGATATTAAGTTATGACATGATGGAAACTTAAACAATAAAAATATCATTGCTAATACTTTTTTTTGTTACCATTTAACATCCTCATCCCTTGTGATGGAAATAATGTTTTGATAACATTATCTGTTCAAAATGAAGGATGAATATGATGATGAAGTTGAGGGAGATGCTCAAGATTAGGGAGTGGAAAAAAAAGAAAGACGAGAAAGAGAAAACCCGAAAATCTAGGATTACTTTGATTTCTTTTTTGTCTTTTTTGCTTCTCATTCACACTTGAAGCAAGATCTAACCGAGTGTAACCTAAATTTCAGGGGAAAAGGTTACATGGAACAGAGTTGAAGTCAACCAGAATTTTGCTCGGATCAATCAGAATCCGGAAGAGACTTTAAGATAAATACGAGAATAGAGAGAGAGAACGACAGTTAAGAAAGCAGAAAAGTAAATATTAGGTATTAGAAACTTTAGTTTTGCCCTCATCGAATTAAAGTTCTAATATTTGAAAATTTTTCGTTCGATTAAACTTTCAGAAAGATTTAAACACTGCCTTGTCTCACTCTTTTCAATTCTGAAAATCTCATTCAATTTCAATGGTGAAAATAGTAAACGATTGTTATTTCAAAAATAACGAGAATTTTTATATCTCGATTGAAAATTCAATTCAGTTACCTTGATATTCGATTATTTTAATAATAATGGTAAACAACAATTCTCTTGGTAAATTTGTCTAGCATTTTGTTTAGTAAAATGTTTGTCTGAAAGTGGGTGGTGGATGAAATTGGTGATGGTAGGATGGAGTGTAAATATTACAAGACTAACATGTTTACACCAGAAAAAAAACTATGAATAAATAAAATTGAACCAATTGAATGTTAATCATTTTGATTAGAGTAAATTGGAAAACAATCAAACTGACAAATAACAAAAGCTTCTATTAAATAAACAGCAATTAGTAAATTGTTCATCTGAAACTAATCCTTGATTAATCCATGATAAAAATTTTCACTTTCTCCATAAGATTTACTTTCACAATTTTGTGGAGATTAAATTAGAGTTCTGAGTGATAATGATCAAGATTATATCGTTTCTAACATGATGCTGAAACTTAATGTGTTCAGGGCATAATATTAATGCTGATATTCTTGTGATATTAATTATCTTGAGACTCAAATTTCTTGATTACGTTTTTTTTTCATTTTCGTTCATTATATTATCTCTTATGAGTCTAAATTCTCAGAATTTTTCCCTTCCTAATAATAAAAATTTCAATAACTATTCCGATCAATATCATCCAATTATGACATGGAACCAAAATTTCAAGCCTTCTTTTCATTGAGTTAATAATTAACACCCTGAAACATGATTACTCTTGATTCACTTTTTCCAATAAATATTTACCTTGTATTATTATGGATGAAAACATATTATTAATACATTTGATTATATGATATCATTGCAGTTCATGTTTACTTATATTTCTGATAACTAATAATATCATGTTGGTGGTTCGAAGTAATCATGTTCCAGGCATCCTCATGATGCATAATCAAAAGCTGAATAAATAATCATCATGACTGATCTGATTTCTTGGTGATTATATAATATTTCTTGTTTACTTTTCTATTGGATTATTTAATTTTTCAATTTTAGTTGATCATCAACTGATGAAATCTTCATCTACAGTATGAGTAGAAAAACAATATTCATGATTGATTATCAGGGAGGATTCAAAGGGTTGGGTATATATCTTATCAACACAGAACCAGAAGTAATATCATGTTTCATTTTTACTCAATCAGTTGTATTATTCAGAAGATATTATTATTCTGGGATTCTGAACTTGATCATGAACAGAAAAGCCAAAAGTTAACTTTACCATCAATCAATATACACTAAATCCAAACTTATAATACATTGAATCTTTTTATGATGTTCATGGATCTAAGGTATCACGAAATCCAATGATCATGGTAATTTCAACTATTATTATTACAGATACACATAGACACAGAATTAAATTGATATTATAATAACCCATGAATACCCTGTAGTTCAATCATCATTATTCTGATTACTTTCCATTCAATTTCAACCCTGGTTCACAATCTACTCGATTTTTTGCCTCTCATGTTATTTTGCTATTACTTTTTATCCTGGTTTCTTTAATTTATTTACCTTCTTTCACCCAATCCTCTTCGAGTCACCAAGAGAATTAAGAGATTAAGAGATTTTTTCAATGGTAATTGTATTACATTTGATACTTTTTTCATCTCCACATCAAAGTGTATATTCAAATGAGCTTTTCATGGTTGATGTTCAGAATATTCGAAGTGGAGAGGAAAAAATTATTCTCATTTCTTACCATGACAATAATGATATTCATTAATTCATAGATATTCATTTCTATTTCTCTAATGATAGCTATCTGAACGATCCAAGGAATTCCGACAATTTTCATGATGTATTTATTATTATCATTTGCTCGATGAGAATTTTTTGTTTTACCAAGAAAAGAGATCTTATTAGAACTCGAAACTTTTTTCCTCTTTTTTTCTCATTATTAAACAATTTACCTTTATCAGCATCTTCTGATGGAAATTATTTTATTCAAGTTCAATATTAAGTTTTTCCTTCTGTCTCATGAATATCATAACGACAATTAAGAAAGAGAAATGCTAAAAACATCGAGAGAAACAGATTAATATTGAAAACTTCGTATGATAATAATGAATGTTTTTTTTTGTTATTTCCTGGTGTTTACCATGTGAGGTTTGTCTTTAAGATAAAGACATTGGAATAAAAAATCGATAACATTTTTATTATCCATCTTTTTGATCATGATGTATTCTGTTTATTTAAATGTTCACCAGGATTTCCAACTCATGGATAAAGAAGATAAGGAATGAGAAATCCAAATGAATTATTAGTCTAGTTATTAATACTTAGGATTAAGAGTAATATTTTTTTGTGGATGATTGAGTGGGTGTGGACAAGGTGAGATTATGTGTGTGATGAGATGGAAGATGAGCTTTGTCATGTTTAATTTCATTATTGACTATTATTATGTTAATAGTTTTTTTCACTTATTATTAATACTAATAACCAACATCAGAATCTTCATTTGAATCACCATGATGAGGATGATGCTTATCACCGTTCATAATAATCATCAAAATGATCAATTATCATCTTGTCATCTAAGTTTAGGTAATAACAGGAAACTCAGTCAATTGTGAATTTAACCGATCATGAGTGTTTTATCTACCCATCGTAGATAATTGATTATCTTTAAGTTCAACATCCATCTAATTGTTTATCTCGTGAATCGGCTGATTCTTAAACCTGATTGTATCATGACTTTGATGAATTACTTGAAAATTTCAGATATTAATTCAGAACTTTCACTAGAATCAAAAAACTTTTATAGTGATAAACATGTTCTTTATCATAAGAAATTAGATTTTTTATAAAAATTTCACTCCCATCAAATTAAAAGTTGATAATAGTAAATATCATCGATAAATTTCCCGCAATTTCTATAAATATAAGTTGGAAACAGAGTTGAACTGTATCTTATTCAAACGATAATTTATCTTCAGATTGTCTGAAATCAAACTTTTTAATAACTATTTATAAATATTTGTACTAATGATTGAGTCCAGCTTTTACATGTATATGAAAAGTTGTATCATTTTGCATGATACTTTTATTCTTATTACGAGTAAGTTTTTTTATCTTGAAAATTGATAACAATGCACATGTATTATGTATAAATCTTAAGCTGAATACTCAGTATTTGGATTCAAGGACAATGTTTTATGTTTAGAACGATCATTTAAAGCGGATTAATTCATCAAACTTGCACAGTACAAATTGTCTTTTTCTTTTAGAATATAATCCTTTTACCTTCAATTGTATTACAAGTTACTTAAGTTTCGAGTTACACCAGACTCTCTCTCTCTCTCTCTCTCTCTCTCTCTCTCTCTCTCAAAGAAAGAAGACGATCATCTTCACAGAATTTAGGTTCGTATTCAAATTAGTGCAAAAGCTAAATTTTCTAAAATGATGAAATTGATTCTTTCTGCTTAAGCCATTTGTTCTAAAGGTTTTCAAGGCTTGACGTGATCAGAATGTTTTTCGATCGATTATCTGAACACCCACTGAAATAAATGTAACATATCGATTTAATTCAAAAGAAAAGCTTAGATTGATGATAAGATGTCGAGAATCGAGGGAAATCACCGCATTTTTCCAATGAAAAAAACTACGTTGAACTTAGTTGTTCGAAACACGTTATGTATTGATATTTGGTTAATACAAGTACTAATAAAATAAACGAACAACTAATTCCCTGTGTATTTATTTGAAATTCATCGCTGAAATTTGAAAAGAATTGAATTGAAAGTTGTTATTCTTTCATCTATCATTCTCACCAGGATCATCGATTCAACAAGGAGGTTGATTCAGTGACCGGTTATCGAACCAAATCCATTCTTTGTTTACCAATTCTCAACGGACGTGGAGATGTTATTGGAGTGGCTCAATGTATAAATAAGCTACCAGATGGATCCTGGTTCAGCCAACAGGATGTTGAGGTACAGTTATCATGATAATAACTTAATGGAAAAAGAATTCACAATAAATTCAAGAAAATCTCATAAAGTAAAACGATCAATTATTGAACAAAAGATTTAATATCATGATTGAATTTAAAGTTCCTTGTAAACTCAAAAAGTTTATATCAAAAATTCTGAATTATTGTAATCATTTATCTACAGGATTTCAAAAAGTATTTAACTTTCTGTGGAATCGGGATTCAAAATGCTCAACTATTTGAACTTTCTGTTCAGGAATATAAACGTAATCAGGTAAAATAATAACTCAATAACTTTTACCAATGTAAACAATTAAATTCAATGAAATTGTTTTTTGGGACCTGAAGAAAGATTTTTATTAATAGAATCTGTCCAACAATTTTATTTGCAACTTCGATTCATATTTTAGCTTCTGCTGAATTTAGCACGATCCATTTTCGAGGAAACCTCTAGTCTTGAAGCTCTGATCAATAAGATAATGATCCAAGCTCAAGGACTTTTACCATGTGAAAGGTCAAGAGTTTACCTGGTTGATATTGACTCACTCGAAGAAAAGGTGAGATTTAATGAGAACTGGCCAAACAAACTTTCAAATTGTGGCTCAATAATTCTGATCTTATTTATTTTCTTCAGAGACAATCAATCAGCTCAATATTTGAATCTTCCTCTGGAGATGATAATTTTCACAAGCTCAGGTAATCATTATTGGTCAGTTTTAAATTGATTGACAATAAAATTCAATTCTGATTTCAGGCTTGGTGAAACTCATGATATCTATTTGAAACTTGCACACAAAGTATTACTTTCTGGCCAGGTAAGTTTTCTGTAGGTAGATCAATGATAATATTCAACTTTTATCCAAACATCAGAGTCAAAAAAGTTTTTAAAATCCTTAGAATTTTTTTATTGTCATATCATTTAATATGGATAGAAAAACGAAATCGAGATAAAATTTTTCTGACATATTAAGTTCATTTATTCACAGTTAAACAGATCTTGGATCATATTATCAACTTGAATATCGAATTGGGTGAAAGAAAGAGACTGATAAATTTTTGAATTTTAAATTTCTTTCCTTCCAAATAGAAAAAACCTCCAGGAGTAGCTTTTCATATCCATTGGAAAAGGAGAACTAAGAAAAGAGAAGTTCTTTCAGAAATGAATAACTATAGATTTCTAGAGCAACAAATACTATCATGGTATCAGAACATCATATCGCCATGAACTCATGGATTCATTTCTTAATCATAAAATTCAAGTTTATTTTTCTTTCTCAATCTCAATAAAAGAAAACTTGTCAATAGGAAATTGATAATATCTTTAAAGAAATCTAATGTATATTCGGGTTATAATACTTTTATTAAATTTGATTCCTACTGAATATGATGATAAAACAGATTCTATTATGTATCGATAACAAATGTTAATATTCAATACTTTATCCTCCATAATCCATTCAGACATCGAATCGGAATTGCATTAAAAACTGTGATGATTTTATGGAAATTGATAATTATGATAGTTCTGGAAACGGAAGTGCATCCACATCTTTGAAAGGAGCTCGAGCGATTTTATCAATTCCAATTCTTAACTCATCTGGTATTGTTATTGGTGTCGCTCAGATGATTAATAAAACGGCTGGTGATTTATTTACCGACGTTGATATATCCACACTCGAGGTTCGTAACATATATCGAACTTATTGCTATAATAGATTTTTTAGCGAAAAATTCTGCAAACTTTTTTTCACTTGGATTTTTAGGCTTTTTCGATATTCTGTGGATTAGGAATTCATAAAACGCAAATGTATGAAAAAGCGATCAAGTTAATGGCTAAGCAAAAAGTGGCCTTGGAGGTTTTATCTTATCATGCATCCTCATCAATCGAGGAGACAAACAACTTAACTGTGAGAATTAGTTCTGATCGTTAATCACTGAGCTCTAAGTAATTTATTTCTTTGTTTTCTAGTCTATGAAAGTTGAAAGTGTTCAGTATTATGGATTGGATAGTTTTTCTTTCAGCGATTTCAATTTATCGGAAACGGATACATGTTTGGCCACACTCAGAATTTTCATGGAATTAGGACTAATTAATAGATTTCAAATACCTTACAAGGTGATCAATCATTCATCTGTTAATTTTGATATTTAAATCTCATCTAATTTAATCTTCTCATCGTTGATTAAGGTTCTATGTCGATGGTTATTAAGTGTTAAGAAAAATTATCGCCCAGTAATTTATCACAATTGGAGACATTCATTCAACGTGACTCAAACCATGTACACAATTTTAACGGTAAATTTGTTGCTTGATCGTTGAAATACAATTTTACTAATGGTTAGTTGTTATTCAATTAGACTGGAGGAATGGAAAAGATTATGAATCAACTTGATATTTTGGCTTTAATTGTTGCATGTTTATGTCACGATTTGGACCATCGAGGAACCAACAACTCATTTCAGTCAAAGTAAAGTAGTTATCTTATTTTCAACTCAGTCATATAATTTCAATAGCTCAGAGCGATTTATAAATTATTGTTCTTCCAATAGGATTGACTCTCCATTAGCAACTCTTTACAGTACATCAACTATGGAGCATCATCACTTTGATCAATGCATAATGATACTTAATAGTGAGGTAAATTAACAGAAAGAAAACAACAAATTATCAACAATTAACCTGAGCAAAAAATTATTTTTTTTCGACAGGGTAACAATATACTTCAAGCTTTATCACCAGAGGAGTACAAATCCGTTGTCAGCCTGATCGAGTCTTGTATTTTATCAACAGATCTTGCACAATATTTCAAGTAAGATGGACAAACATTCAAATTGAATATTTAATTGTTTACCTAGTTTTTTTTATTTCATTGCAATTTCCCACTCTTAGTAAACGAGATAAATTCAAGGACTTGGTTTCAAATAAATCAACTGAATGGATCGGTAATAATAAAACAATTTTAGCCGGAATGCTTATGACTGCTTGTGATGTTTCAGCAATATGCAAACCTTGGTCAATTCAATGTCGAATTGCTCAACTTGTAGCAGATGAATTTTTCCAACAAGGAGACTTGGAGAAAAATCAACTCAATTCCCAGCCGATTGCCATGATGGATAGGGATAGGAAGCATGAATTCCCAGTTATGCAAGTAACGTTTATTGATACAATTTGTCTTCCAATTTATTCAGTAAGTTCAGCGCAATCAACCAATCGTACAAGCGTTTCATTAGAAAAAGACCACAAGAGAAAAATATAAATACAAAATTTTGTTCTCATCTTGTATAAATACTATTTAGATCCTGAGTGATTGCTGGCCTCCTCTCAATCCGTTATATAAAGGATGTCTTGCAAATCGTACTCGGTGGTTTAAAATTCAATCATCGGTGGATAAGAGTGATGAGGATTTTGATCTTTCACGACAATGAGCAAATGAGCTGTGACAAAAAACTCGCTTCCTAATATTTATTGACCATTTTCTCTTACTCTTCATTTTCGAATCCTTTGCACAATTTATGGATACTATACTCTAGTTGCAAATAGTTGTTATGATTGATATTAAAGTTGTTTTCATTTTATATCAATAATTAAATTGTTGAACTGTCTTCCTTCACGATTCAATTAAGAACTTAGTTCTATTCTAAATTTTTTATACTCAGGACCTGGAACAATGTGGAGTATCAATTTGTGATTTAAAGTTTTTCAATAATTTTGTTATCATAAAAATAAATGTTTCATTCAAAGATTCAGCTTCAGCGATAGAAAACAAAGAGATAGGGAATAGCCAGAATTTCACTAAATAGTTAATTCCGATTGGATACACGGAATATGAATTCCAATTAATTCACTTCCATGGAAATATAACCAATTTAGGAAAATTCCGAAAAGGAACCAATTAAATCAAGTCTTAATTTGATTAGACTTTAATCTTTATCTATTAATTTTAATTATTTAATTTACAGAATCAGCATCATTTAAGGTCAATTATCTAACCCTACTGATTGATTGTTGCCCACAATCAAAATCAACAATCAACAATCAAAATCAACAATTAAATTAACATTGTTAATTAATCACACAATTAATACGATTCACGTTTTTTGATGCAAACATTGAGAAAGAACCTGATGTGCTACAGAGACACCGAGACCCTTATTCGAAAGCTTTTCAAATTCCGCACCAACAAAAAATAGAACGATTGTTGTAAAGGTCGAGGGTCAAAAGTTATAATTTTTTCAAATTTTCTCTTTCTTTTCTCTTTCTTTTGACTTTTGCTTCTTTTCGTATCCTTCAAATATTAGTATTGTTTAACAGTTGCATTGTTGTTAAAAATGATTTTAAAGAAAGAGAAAGAAGAGAGAGAGAGAGAGAGAGAGAGAGAGAGAGAGTGTTTCCGTAATATCTCAATATTAAAACTTATCGCACAAACAATGAGTATTTAATTAAAAACAAATGACCACAAAATAATATAAAACCAATATATTACAAAAATGACATACAAATTTTAAACTTAAAACATTGAAGGGACATTGCCAACTGGCCTTTTTCCTTTTCCAAAAAGAAAAATGGAGGATGAGGATGAAGATAAGGACGAGGGAGCGAGGAAGAAGGGAGAGAGAAAGGGGAAAAATTTGGTTAATGATGATGACGGTACCAGGTGGATAAACTTGTTTATCCACCTGGTCGAAGTTACCAAGACATCTTCCGGCGGCCATCCTCGTAAAGTCCCTTTTACGATAATAACGATTCAAACGACTCAGTTCCAATTCCATATCGAAGGTTGCAGTTAGGTTGTTCCATTTGCGATTACCAAGGAATACATAGAAAATTTTAAAGAAAATATAATGATTATAACTTTTAAGTTGTAAATTGATTGAGATGATTTGGTTTGCGTTAATTAAAAATTTGTTTTTGTGACTTTTGACAATAATAACTAATTGTCTAAGTGATTTTTCAATTAATTTTGTATTTTTTTTGTTTACCAACACCAATAATTTCAATGTATATATAATATATTTGATTATAAACCGGACCAATTCCATGTCGAAACGGGGGTATATGATCTTTGTTCAATAGGTTCAACTGGGAACACAAATAGTTGATGGAAAGCTTTCTCATCTGAGGTCAAGGCATATAAATCGAGACCTTCTAATTCCGGAATACGGTGATGACGAATAACTGAAGATGGTTCAGTTTCTTTTTGCCAGTTTTTCCAGTTTTTATCGCACGAATTGAATTCTTCTATTTCCGCTTTCGTGGGTAACTTTCCGTGAGTTAATAATAACTTTGTTGCCTTCTCATAACACTTGATGGTTGCGCGAGCGTCCCTTTCGGAACTATGGCCTTGAATTAACGATTTAGAATTATCACGATTCCAAAACTTTATAGAGAAGAATTTTACCAATTTAGAAAGAGCAATCGGTTGTTTATCCAACGATTGATTGAACATCGTTGCAGTATCGACAACCTTAACTCCATAATGAAAAATAAATTCTTGATCTATTCCTAGATGTTCTAGATCATTTCCACCATGAACGATTACTCTCTTATGAGCCAGGATCTCCTTTAGTCTCGATTGAACATTAGTTAAAGGAACTCCATCAGCAAAATCCTCAATCTGAATACCGGTGATTGCTGTTTTCGGATCTTTCATTCTTGTCCAATTTTTAATAGACGCGAAGTAAAGGTCATGACATTGACCTTTATTACAACCAACCCATCCAACTACATTAACACAACCGACTGTTCTTCCACCACCATAACCTTCAGCGTCGACAGCAACCGTTTGAATCTTCTCATCGGGGGGTCCAATTGGTTTTAATAGAGCCAAATACTGTGGATTGAACTCATGATTTCTCCTGAACCAGGGTTTACCTTCGTAGACCGTGAAACATTTACGTCCAACGCTATTCGATTCTCCGAGATTTCCCGCAATTGGTGTAATAGTTTTATCCCTTTTGGGGTTTTCTGGGCACACTGTTCTCATATGCCCCAATTCCAAACAGTAAGAACAAACTCTGCACTGATCTCGCTTGTGATCTTTACCATAACAACCGGTACAATGACGATATCCAATATTAATTCGTTCCTTGCTCGGCAGTCTTGCAATATTCATTTCCTCAAGCAATTTACTTCTCATTTCGATCAGAGTAGAGAATCCTAGGGCTTGTATCGTCAATTTTACGAATTTAGAGAAAGAAGGATCAGTCGTGAAATATCTATAATTTCTTTCTCGATTGTATGGATATTTGAAATGGAAATATTCTGGTCGGATATTTTCCGACTCTAACCATCGTGACGGTACCTTCCAACTAACGTGTACGACCTTTTTCTTCTCTTTTGCTTGTTCTTTTGATTTCACGAATGCCACTGGGTTAAATCGCTTGTTTTGAATTCGGTTCCTTTCGTCAAATTTTTCGGCCAACGGTTCATTTTGAACGAATGTTTGTTTGTTTTTGTTGTTTTTTTTAATAACCTAAATTTCCAAATAACTATGGAAATTTTTATTAAGGAAGAAGTAATAATAATAAAGAAATAAAATAACCGATTAGTAAGATAATAAAGTGATTAGATAAAACATAATAATGATGATGATTGTTGGTTAAAATGATTAGAATGCTGAAATTAATTGTGGAGATTGTATTGTCGGCGCTACTGGTATATACACCGAACGGGCTTTTAAATGGTTAATACACAATATGTATAACATAGTCGGAATTAAGACACAGAGAAATATGAAAGAGAACCAATTCTTTTCCAGCCAATACAAAAATGAATACGTATATTCACTTTTAGCTTCCAATTTAACTTGTTGTAATTCAATCTCTTGCATGTCCACAATCTCAATTTCAAAAGCAGGGACATCAGTTTCTAAATATCTTAATGCTTTTTCTTTTATATCAAATGTATATTGTTGCTTGAGTTGAAGTCGATCTTTTGTCCAATTAAAATTTCCAACAGAAAATGATTCTGATGGGGACAAGATAAATGGATTATTTGGACAAGTATAATTTTTTCCATCGATCGTTATATTTCGATTGATACAAAAAATATGAATGTTTTTGTAGCCAAAGATTACTTGAGAAAATGAAAGTTTTGGCTTCGTAGGTGAGCAATCAGAAATTTTCCAATAAGCATTCGTTTCTTGCAAAGTCTCAGCTTCATCACAATGAAAGTATTCATCGGTTGGGGCTGGAGCAGATACAGCTTTGATTTTGTTAGTTTGTACCGGACACAATTGTTTCGTGTATAAATCTAACAAGAATGTTTTTGGTCCAATATATTCCACCATACAGTAAGATTGATTAACGGGTTTAATCAATTTGTTGAATGTTTCGATTTCAACGAAAGTTTTGTTTTCGCTTATGATTGGTACACTATAGTCAAGAGTTATTGAATTATCATTATTGTAATTACAACTGAATGTCTTTGTTCTAAGAATCGGGCATCGATTTTTGCAAGGTGGATCCAGTTTCAATGAATTATAAAATTCATTCAGAGTTCCAGTATTTTTGAAACCATTAATTGATCTAGAGATGTGAGTAAACCGTTGGATAAGTTCAATAAAATCGACAAATAGTGTTGACATTACTTCTTCCAATCTATTCACTCTCATTTCTAATTTTTCTAAACTCTCGACAATAGTATGAATATTTTTTGTTATATTGCTAACAACTTTTGAAATTGATTCATCATTGAATCTCGTAGTATTAACTGTTCTTAGAATATCATTACGGACGGATGAGACCTCGCTTCTATAAATTGAAGTTTTTTCTCCACTCCAAATCTGGACGATTGATGGCACAACTAGCGATACTCCAACGAATATTAAGGAAGAGGCTAAAAAGACACCTCTCTTTCGAGTTTGTTTGTATTCTTTACACAGGTTTTTGACGGGTCTGATGAAATGTTCCTCGTACATGGTTTTACATTTTCGTTTCAGTGATGATACTATTTCTGCCTTTTTTGAGGTTTGAGCTGCCTGTGAGTCTGTTGTATCAATAAAAGTTTCCGTTTCATTATAATCAGCATAATCATTTTGAATATTTGGCGCTTTGTTGTTTAGTTTCTTTTTTAAGAATTTCATCAGGGTAATGCAAGAGTAAGGATAAAATTTGCAAAACTCTTTTGTAGGTGGACATTGATGTTGGTTCATAGATTGAAATCCATCTATTGTTTCGTTTTTGTAACCAAACTTAGTTACAGTCGCATCATAGAAACATTCTTGAGTTAGTGATCTTTTATTTGTTCCTTTTGGTTCATCAGCTGAATATGAGACATTAGGGAAGAGAGCCTCACATGGGTCAAAAACAACAAGTATGTGTTGGACATCAGAGCGTCCAATTTCCACTTTGGTGTCTAAATAATTCAACACATAATCGCTGGAAGGAACGAAGTTCATTTTTGCTTGCACATGAAATGAAATGAGTAATAATGATGTGAATATACAACTTAACCGCGAAAACTTTTTCTTGTGGGTTAAAGAGTTAAGTTGTTTACTTTTTCTTGTAATTAATTTACGTTTTTGAGAGACACCATCAATTATCTCTTCCTCTGACATTTCTTCCGCTGTCGATTCAGGTTCAGTTGAAGCTTCCGAATCGACCAAGTCTGCAAAAGGGTCAGGCACATCTAAATCTCGAAGATTCCGCGGTTCGTATTTCTTTAGTCGTTCTACATTGTAAGGTTCGAAACTTGAATCGTTAACAAAATAACTATTGTTTCCGATTTTTCGTGTAACCTTATAGGGTCCACGGTAAGCTTGGGAAAACTTTTGGGGTTTTGGGAGGATCTGAACAAGTACTAAATCACCGATTTTAAATTGAACATCACGATGATTATTATCATATTCAATTTTTTGTTTTCCTTTTTCGTGTTCAGCATATTGTCTTGCCAATGCTCTCATTTTTGGCCATTCGTCGCGTAACAATTTATCATAGTCTTTCAGGTCGCGATATTTTGTCTTAGGAATATCGTTAAAGTCATTCGGCATGATTGGTTCTCTTGCATGTAACATAAAATAAGGAGAACAACCAAGAGTTTTATTGTTTGAAATATTATAACAAAAGGTAGCGAGTGACAAATAACTATGCCATTCGTGAGGCTTTTCTTTTGTGTAATGAGTTATAATATTCGTAATTAATCCATTAACTTTTTCAACTTGACCATTAGTTTTCGGATGGTATGCAGTGGAATGAACATGTTTCATATTTAACCGCCACGTTAGTCCAGCGATAACATTGTTGAGGAACCCAGTTCCCCTGTCAGAAATCAACATTTCTGGTGCTCCATGTCTGAGGATTATTTTTTCCATGAGAAAAATAGCCACTGCAATCAATTGTTTTTTCAGTTTCAGCATATTTAGTAAATAAATCGACGAAAACTATTATGTATCTTTCACCACCAGGGGCAGAATCTTTAAATGGCCCAACAAAATCAATGCCAACTTTTTCGAATGGTCTTGTGGTTATTATTGGACTGAGTAGGCCCTTGGGTAACATGTGTTCAATTTTAACTAATTGACAGCTTTCGCAGGTCCTAACATATTTTGAAATGAAACTGGACATTCTGGGCCAATAATATTTCTGTGAAATATTTGCGAATGTTTTTTGTATACCTCCATGACCGGCGGTGGCATCATCATGGTACCTTTTACAAATATCTAATCTTAATTTGTTTGGTATTACAAGAGTAAAATATTCTCGATATTTTCCTCTCATTTTTCTGTATAATATGTTATCTTCCAGATGATATTTGTTTAATCTTCTCTGTGCTCGTTTTGATAATTTCGACCAATTTTTCAGTTGATCAATTATCACATTTATCCATCGGTCTTCTTTTTGAGCAATAGCAATTGATTCACTTTGTTCGTCTTGTACTAAAGCAGCGATATTGACGACTAGTATTCTAGTCTCTAAAGGGTGTGTGATCTCATTAACTGAAGTGTCGATTGGGAAACGAGAGAGACAATCAACGTCTCTGTGGGCTGCCCCACTCTTATAAAGGACGTCGAAGTTAAATTCTTGTAGCAAGAGAGTGTATCTCATTAATCTTGGGGGTAATTTAGCTTTTGACTTAAGAAAACAAAGAGCGCAGTTGTCAGTGTAAATTTCGAAGTAAATTCCTTCAAGATATTGTCGAAATTTTTCAACAGCAAAGATTATAGCCAAACATTCTCGATCGGCGATTCCATAATTTTTTCCGCTCCTCTAAGGAGTCTACTAGCATAAGCGACTGGTCTGAAAGTCTGGTTTCTCCAGACTTTTGAAGTAGAATCGCTCCTAATCCAACGTCAGAAGCATCTGTACGGAGTTGAGTAGGTTGTGTTGGATCAAAATGTAATAAAATTTGATCAGACATCAATAAACCTTTTAATAACTGAAAAGATTTTTCTTGTTCTTCTGTCCAAAGAAATCGGACATTATTCCTCGTTAATCTTGTTAGAGGTTCAGCAATTTTAGAAAAATCTTGGACATGTCTACGATAGTAAGAGCAAAGTCCAACAAATGATCTTATTTCGGTTATTGTTTTTGGTTGAGGAGCAAGTTTAATAGCCGACACTTTATCTGGATCAGGCCGTTGACCATTTTCGTCAACGATGAAGCCCAGATACAATATTTTGGTTTGGAAAAAATGGCATTTACTTGGTTTTAGTTTTAAGTTGTTTCGAATAATCTAGTAAAAACCTGTTGTAGATCATCGAAGTGTTCCTCGATTGTTTTCGAAAATACGACAATATCATCCAAGTAAACAAGAACTTTAGAATATCTCATCCCAGAGAATACTGTATTCATTGTTCGACAAAAGGTTGCAGGTGCGTTTACAAGTCCAAATGGCATTCGAACAAATTCCCATATTCCCTCTGTTGTGATAAATGCTGTTTTTGCAATATCTTCTTGAGCGACTTTAATTTGATAATAACCAGAACGTAGATCCAATGAACTAAATATTTTCGCTCCTGCCAAAGAATCTAAAGACAATGATATATCTTGGATTGGGTATACATCCCGTTTTGTTATAGCATTGAGTTTGCGGTAATCAACACAGAATCTTAATTCCCCAGTTTTTTTTGGTACAATTACTACAGGTGATGCCCAAGGAGAGAAAGATGGTCGGATGAACCCACATTCGAGTAAATTGTTTATAATTTCTTGCGACTTCTCTCTCAATGCAATGGACTGACGGTAAGGATTTGCGTGTATCGGTGGCTCATCACCAGTGTCAATTTTATGTTCGTACAGTTCAGTTGTTGATAATTCATGGTCGGAAACAGCAAAAACATTTCTATGTTTATTTACCAAATTCTGAAATCGATCTTGATCTTCTTTCTTCAATTTTCCAACGTTGAGTTCGAGAATCGAAATTGGTTCAAGTGATTTTTCAAAATTTAAGTTCATTATTAAAAGTTGTTCTCCAGTTTCGGTTAAAATTTTAGTATCAGATTCATAATCGTTTGGGATTGAAGCAATAAAAATTTTCTTTTCTTTTACATTAATTATCAAGTCAGCAAGTTCTGATATGTCTTGACCAATCAATAGGTCAACATCAGCTGGTAATTCACTGATCACCATCACATTGGATTTAATGTTTACATTACTCACGCCATCGGCTACATTAATGTCTACTTTAGCCTGTCCCACAGGTTTGATTGGCTTATTATCCGCAGCGGTCGTGGGTGGACCAGTGTATCTTTTTATCTCAACGTCAAGCTTGGATATCGCTTTCAAAGTCATGACTGATAGCTCGGCCCCAGTGTCAACCATTGCTTTCATTTTTTGACCATTAACCAATACTTCAATTATTATCAGTCGATTTTTTTCTGCCTCTAGGTTGGTAACCACGATATTTATTGTTCTAGAAGCACTAGTAATTTGAGGGGTCCAATCGTCCGTTTCAGGTTCCATATTATACGGCTCTTCAACTTCGTGTTGGTTTTCTTGCGTTATTACAAAGTTTCGTTTATTTTGGTTATCTCTATTTTGATTATATTTTTGTATTAATTTTTGACAATTTGATTTGTAATGTCCTGGTTCCTTACAATAGTAACAATAGATCTCATTTGGATCGAAAGGTTGAGACGTCGACGGTTGATTTTGATCATAGGAAGCAAAATTATAACCTTGTTGATAGTTTGGAATTTGTTGGTTATTAAAATCTTGTTGTTGATATTGTGCTTGATTATTTTGAGGGCGCGATTTGTTTCTATAACCTTGCGGATTTCGCTGAGGTCTAAATGTATTATGAAAACCTTGTGGGTTTTGTTGTTGTTGGAATTGATTGTTAAAAGCTTGAAAACCTTGTGTGTTCTGCTGATGTTGGAATTGATTATTCTGTCCTTGATTATTTAAATTTGTATTATTCTTTTGAAATTGTATCGGTTGACTCTGATCATTGTAGTTCGTATAATTCTGTTGGAAGCTATTACGTGGTTGAAATTGATTGTTGAAACCGTGTAAATTTTGTTGCTGAAATTGATTATGGAAAGCTTGAAAACTTTGTGGATTTTGTTGTTGAAATTGGTTGTTAAAATTGTAACCAGGGTATCTTCTTCTATTGTAGAAATAGGTGTTCGAATTTGGATTCGATGTTACCAATTTCTCATCAAAACTTCCTTGTCTCGGTCTCATATTCCGATGTTGGTCGAATTTGTTCTTTTGATAATAAAACTCAGCCTCTTCGGCCAGATTTTTCATTTCATCCAAAGAATTAACTTTGGTCAACGCAATATAATTCAGTATTCCGGGTAACAATCCATTTTTAATATATTGAATTTTTTCTTCCAATTCCATATTAGCATCAAGTTTTGCACACAAGCCTATCATCTCAAATATGTATGATCGAACATCTTGACTTTCAGATTGTTTTTTGTTTTCGATTCTCATTCTTAGTGTATTTCTTCGGAACGAGGTCTTTTTAAAAGCTAAGATTAACTTTGCTTTTAGGTCATCGTAAGTTGTTGGTCTTTGACCAATCGGTTTAGAACGTATACTCCCGGTATACCAATCTTTCGCTGGTCCTTTTAAATATAAAGGTAATCGTCGGAAACGGTCAATATCGTCTAATCCAGCAGCTTCGGTGATTTGTTCGAATTCTTCAATCCATTCACCGACTTCGCTATTAACTCCGTTAAAGTCTTTAATATTATTAAGAAGGGTATCTGAATATCTGGACGATATGATTATAGCAAAAAAGATGGTTTGATAAGTACCCAGATGACTTTATAGCATTCACGATCGACTTTTCTCGATCAGTAACAATGGGAATATGTTTCGTGATTTTTAACTTCTTGTTGACGAAGTTGTTCCAAAAAAAATTGTGGACTCCTTCATGCTTCTTGTCGTGAATCATAGCCACAAGGGGAAAATTTGGATCACCAACAAGCTCAGTATTTCTCGCACATAAAATTGATACGTAATAATTACCAAGATTGAATGTTGTGTCATAACTTAAAATTTGTTTTTCTCTTTCGCCTTGAGAGAATATACGATTTGTCAACTCAACGGCAGTTCTGCTTCCAAGTATAATGACAAGATCAGGAAGAACTTGATAAAAGTGTACTTCATTTTCTAGTTCCGATTTACCAAGAATGTAGCCTCCATAAAACTCATCGAGGCTCAACACCGTTCCTATTATCAAACTTTTTCGATCCAGCACTGTTCTTGCTCTTAACCAAATCAATTGTATCCTTAGCAATGCGAATGAAAGGCCTCTCTTTCTTTGCATTTCCATGTGGTCGTTTGATTGCTAATGTTTTATCACCTTCATAGACCACAACTACATTTTCAATACTTGGTCAAAAAAATAATTACAAAATTTAGATGAGAATAGACGATAAAAGAGTATTAGGGCGCAACTTTCGTTGACTGGTGTTGACTGGGATTAAAAAAAGAAAACAAGAAACTTACCGTCCATCGTATAAATTAGCCTCTTAAACTTTGTTGATGTAACATTTTTCCCGGCTTCTTTTCCAATCAAAACATAGCTGAAGCTTTTTTTAATATCCTCCTTCAGTTTCCTTGTAGGTCCAATGAACCACACCCAAGGGTCGATCCGATAATCGTTTCCTCTTTTCTTTAGAAGATAAGGCACATTAACTTCTGGATCACACAGTACCATGGTATTAACAAGATTTCCATTCTGTAATAGTTCTAGAACTTCCATGTGTGTATCCTCAAAATCATCTGAAATTTTGTAATAAAAAAACATTTGTAAATTCAAATTATCTATCAATGGTAAATTAATTCTTACCTCTAGCTTGAGAATCAACACTAATCTTATTGCTGATTTGTTAAATTTTAATGTAGAATCACAATTATAAAATACTTTAAAATCTAAATCCAAAAGCTAAATAAGCATTAAAAAAACTTTTTGAATGAAAACATTGCAATCAGCTGTTTTCATTTTCGTCAGCTTTTGATTTTCGTGGTATTTGTGCGGTATTTGTGTATTTGTCGGTTATTTGTCTATTTGCTTAGTATTTGTTTTTTACCCTGGACCGCATCGCTACCACCTCAATCTATCATATGATCCACAATAGACATAAATACAGGGTGACTACTGTACACCAAGAGCAAGATCTTGATTCTTGATTCTATCCTCTTTCAAAAGCAAATTACGTTTTTTACCTCAAATTAAAACCTAAACTACTTCAATCAAATCATAACGAATCGAAATTTAGACAATAAAATACAATTAATGAATTGATTCATTAGATAAAATCCAACTAATTATTGTGTTAAAGCCAACACAATAAGGTTTTAAATGATTTTTTCAATGTGAATTAGAAAATGAAGAAATGAAGAGTAATAGATGCTCTTTGATGGATAATATTCTAAGGACTGTTCGAATATGTTTGTGTGAATGAGAACACTAGATTGTTCGCTTTAATTTTTAGTTCGTTTGATGAAACTCAGCAATTGTCAAATATGATATTTTGCATTTATTATTAATTATTAACGGTTTTCTTAAAACATAGACAAGAAAAGTTTCATTTATAAAGCCAAGGCGGACGCTGATACACCTACAGACATGACTGGGGTTTTAATACTCATGATTTCAGAATCTGATTGACCTTTTGGATTTGAGTTTTGCTTGGAAACTGAATTGGCGTTTGCCATAGAAGTTGCAGAAGAAGAGCTCGAAGATGGATTAGGTCCAGTTGGTATTGGTTTACCTTTACCTTGTTTTGGTGATCCTGATGGAGATGATCCTGAACCTGTGGCATATCCTTTTCCGTTATTGTTTGTGGTGGACTTTGAAGATGAAAATGATTTAGTTACACTATTTGAGGGTCCTTTTGAATTCTCATTACGATTAATTGTTTTGATTTTTATTATTAGAAAATGGTTACACGTGCAGTGTTGGTACCCAATTTGCTGAGGATCATTTTTACGAATTCAAGGAAAGTTTCAAAAATGTTCTTACTAAACAAATATCCCCGCTGCGAATAGGATCAATCTATCTTGATTTCCATATCGATAGGATCTCAGCTAGAGTTGAATTTTTCGAAAGGCCACCTCTTGAGAGTAAGATGAACCCAAGAAACTTTAGGCTGAATTCATATATTATTCATTGAGAGTATAAGAATTAATAGTTTCCATTTTCAGAATCTTTTCAGATACGAGATGCTAAAGTCAAAGTGGACAATCCAAAGTTGACCTCTGGGGGTATTATTGCTAAAAGTATCGATGAATGTTTGAAAACCCAATTGAAAGAAAATTATTTCAAGTAAGTGAATTGATACTTAATTGAAATGTGACAACTGAAATTTATTTTACTTCTTCCATTACCAGAGAGATCCTTTACTGTCCCTCATTGAATGGACTTTGTTTGAACATTGAAGATCCGAACAGTTTGGAGGAAACTGTTGATTCGAATATTGATTGTAAACTTTACTATTTTCCTCTAATGAATCAGTATCGGTTAACAAAAGAAATTGAACTTGCTGATATTCATAAATCTTCACTTCGACTTGATAACATGCCGATCTCCTTGAAATGTGATAACTGTACAACTGCAAGTAAATCTCATCGATATCGAATAACCAATGTTCTTGACTATACTTTTTTCGATCAGATTTCTCATAAACAATCAAGTTTCATGGAAATTCAAAAATCATCAAAACTCATCTCAACAGACAAATCTGTTCACCCAGTAAGTGGCGCTATTCATAGTATCGGTGACTGTTATCGTACTTGTGTCACTCCAAATAATTTTGACTGTGTTGCATTTTCTTATTGCTCCAATGGAAATTCTCATGAATGTCTCATTTCCAGTGCTCTATTTATACCAAATGCTACCGTGTATGCAAACAACTGTTCAACCTATTCAAGAAATTTCCTACTCGAATATCAGAAAAATCCAAACCAACAATTTTACGATATCTCAGATGATGATAGTGTTTATTCATGGACAGTTGAAGATTGTGCCGCTCAATGTTCACAATCCCCTAAATGTTTCTCATTTCAATATTGTTCCAATAATAATCAATGTACTTTTACAAAGACTTCATACCCAGTTAAAAAGGTGCGACATGACATTTTTTGCAATGTTTATACTCGTAAGTTAAAGTGTTCTAAAAGTTATGTAAATTTTATTGATAATCACAACTTTTTTATTACAGCAAAAAAATCACAAGAGTTTGTAAGCACTGGTACTACCCTGGTTTCGGAATTCATTCTGAGTGAGAGTAAATTGAACATGGAGCAATGTGCAGCTCTTTGTTATAACTGGAGAGCGGGAAACGAAAGCTGTAAATCTTTCAACTTTTGTCCTAAAGGTCGACTTGAAACTACTTGTCAGTTGACCCAATACATGGTTGGAAACCCAAATGTTGCAACTTCCCCCTCGCAAAATTGTTACAATTTTCAACTACTAAAGAAACTTCAACAACGTGAGTCCAATCATGAAGCATTTGCACCGAATGATGATATGGCTAATGAAGGGATTTTTCTCAAGGAAAAAAGTAAAGTTAAGACACAAGTCACTATTACTTTGATAATATCACCTTAAGGTTTTTTATCCAGCAATTAAAACAGAGTCACAATTGTTGAAAGTATCAATTTACTTTTAATTCTGGCCTCTCTTTAGAGATGATAAACAATATCAATAGAGACAAAAACCAGATAAGAATAACTTAATGGTAATTTTAAGTTAGATAGTAACAACGGTTACACTGACCTTTCACAAGATGCTTACCTGCCCTTCACACTTACAAGTAATAACAGTTCGTATACAGAATTCACTTCAATTATCTTAAGATGTAAACTCGGTTAAATAAGACTTTATTAAAATAGAAAGAAAATGAAAATATCAATGATTAGAATGAAATTCTAATAAGAATACAGAATAAAATTCACTTAAGTGAGAAAACGAATCTAGATTGAAAGTGTTAACTAGACTGAAGATACATTTGTTGATTAGATTTGTATTTATACTTAATCCATTCAATTGAATATTTTTTATCCGTTGGTAAATCTTGTTAATTGATAACAGACAATTAAGTCAGAGATCAAAGATGAGTTAACTTAAGTTTTTAACATAATCATTGTTGACTAATTGTTGTTAAAACAAAATTTTACTGTGGGAAAAATGGTAATGTAATCAGAGTTAACAAAAGTTAAAGAAGATAAGAAGAAAGAGAAAATATTTGTAGAAAGAGAAAAGTAAGTAAAGAAAGAGAAAAGCAAATTGACGCCAATGATTAAAACCAGAAGGTTATTTTCATAAGAATTGACAAGACTATTGTCTCTCCATCATTAACTGTTAATTTGTTTTTCTAAAGAAAATGATTAGTTAAGTTTAATTGTTAATTAAAGTTGTAATGTTTGTTAATTGTAATTAGTTAATTGTTGATTAAATGAAAATGATTAATTAACTAAAGTTAAATTTAAATGAATAAAATTAATAAGTGAAGTGAAGGGTTAAATCTCTACCCTACAGATTCAGTGGATTTTGATTAAGACACCTTTCAGTTCATCTTATTAATATTTAGTGTTGAAATTTGAAGATTCCGTGGGTGAAGGTATCGCCGAGAATTTATTTGATGAATCGGTTCATCTTCTTCTGGTAATACATGAATTTCAAAATTTCCTGGTGGTGGTGTTAATGGAGATGATGGTGTTGGTGAAGCACAAGTATCACTATTAAAACTTGGACAATTCCTTGAGGTTGAAGTGTAATAATGCCAATTTTCAGGCCATTCGTCAGTTCCAGCGTTTACACGAGTAGAATAAATATCAAGTAACTGAGCAATTCGTTTATTACCACAGGTACGTTCGATATTTTTACTATGTATTCCATCTTTCAGTTCCGAACATTTATTTTCAATCTCAGGCCAAAAGGCTAAATATAGTTGAAGAGAAACTAAAGCTTCCACGACAGGTGAATGAGCCTTTTTCTCAATAGTGAACTTTCGAAACACAAGAAATGATATAAGCGAAAGAGAACATGGACTTTTCAAGTATGGAGAAAAATGTTGAGTGATTTCTCTCATTTTATACCTTAGGCGATCGATTTCATTCTTAGTTAAACCAAGAGCATTTAGTTGAGCAATAAGACCAGAACCAATCAGTTGATTACACACAACCAAATAGGGAATCACTTGATCTCTTACTGAATCTAGATTTTTAGCATATCGAAGATCAGATCGACACAATCCATGATGTTCACTCTGAATAATTTCAATTTGTTGATAACGAACAAAACTTTCATATACAATTTCTTGGTGTCCATTAACAATAACTATCCAAATCGGCTTTTGTTCAATTTTCTCAATTATACCTTGAGGTCGTTCATATTGAGTAAATACACCACAATAAGCCATATTCATAGAGAATATTAACTTTGGATTTGAATGTTTATCGGTATTGTCTTTGATTAATTGTTGATAACTTTCAGGAAGTGTTGGAAGTTGAACACGAGAACACTGATGAAATAATTCAGTCGTTTGTGATAGTTTAAGTTCATGATAATGACCATATGGTCGAGATGAATTAGATGAGGTTGATGATGATGATGATGATGATGAATCTCTTCTTTGTCGATAACTTGAGTTAATTTTTTGTCTATCAATATCTCTTATTGACGGAAAGTCAAGTTTAATCGATTTAAGAATTGATTCAACTTTCTCTGGATGAATGAGTGAGAAAACATTAATTCTGATGAATGGCTGATTTTGTTCATGATATGGTCGTTTGATTTCTTGCCATTCTCTCTTTTGTTTTTCTTCTCTTTTTTGTTTCTCATTTAACAAGAACCATTCAGCATTTTCTCTTAAGAGATAATCGGGAATTTGAGACCAATGAATTGATCTGGGTCTGATATAATGATCAGAATTTGGTTTGTGTCCCATGAATGGTTCGAATCCCATATTTTGCATTAATTGTTCATGTTCACTCACTGGTTCGGCTGGATCTTTTAATCGTCGCCAACAATTCCAATAGTTTATTCTTGCTCCAGGAATATGATTTCTTATATAATCAGGAGCTAAAAAAGGGTCATTTGGATTAGCGTCTCTTTCAATCAAAGTACAAGCGTATTCAGCATGTTTTTTATTCCATCTCTCTGAATGAGTTGAATTCGTTGGAGTAGATGAAGTTGATGCAATAGCTGCTTTGAGATGAGGAGCTAAATGAGAGAGAAAATTTTTATGAGGTTTAACAAAAGTTTTCAATGTTTCTCCATGTTTAAATTTTGATCCCATTTCGAAATCATAATCATCTTTTATAAGTCCAGATCGACAGCATCTTTCATGATTGAAATAATCAACTGGTTTTATCTGTTGATTGCAGAAATGTCGTCGACATATAAATAAGGCTGATGAATATTTATCAAAAGTGGTTGATTTTTGGACTTTTTTGAACAATGGATAATCGTTAGTGGAAGTAAATTTAACGATACATTGAGTTTCTAAACACATTGCTTTCTCCTTGTTGTTTGGTGGGACGAAATTCAGTTTGACGATTACTTTTCTTAACCAACAGGTACATGATAAACAATACCACTTGTTACAGTTGGTACAATAAAGTGGACTTATTGTAATATGTTCACAGAGATTACATTTGATAGTGTCCAGAATATCATGAATGTTGATAAGAATAACTTTTGATAAAGGTAAACCTTTAGGTACATCGTCAATATCTAATGAATCAATTTCAGGAATATCGATTAGATTTAATTTTATCTTTTCCTTGATTAATTGAAAATATTTCTGACGAGTTTCTTTCAATTCACTTGCTTCTTTTTCAACTTGTTGCTTAATCTGAAAGAATCTCTCTGATGTTAAATAATCAGGAAGAGGAGCAGTAGGATTAGGAGCAGGATAAGTATTTCGGGGCCAATAGAAATCATTTGGACCGGGATGAGTTTGAGAATCTTGAAACTCTTTGGATGATTGTTGATGATATTGTCTCTTAAAGGGTGGATATTCCTCTTCATGAAAATTCACATTTCGAGGAAATCGTCTTTTAGATGAGCATTTAAATTGATTCATCTCTTTAGAGGACATTTGAATTTCAATTTGTAACTGTTGATGTTGATTCTCAAAAGAGGAATTGAATGAATTATCATAAGAAACTGATTGTTTCGGTGGTGAAGAAAATGATTTCACTGGTGCTGATTTATAACGAGGACAAGTTATTCCAGTTGATGTTCCAGGTTGAGGAAATTCGAAGTCAATTGGAACAGGATTGATCGGATGTTGAGTTTGTTTCGTTTTCTTTTCTTTACCTTTAGGTTCAGTTTGTGTTGAAGTTGCTCTTCTTTTCAATTCTGCTTTTGTTTCCATTTTGTAAACTTCAGGAATTGGTGAAAACGGACGAGCGTTAATTGGCCTTGCACCTTCAGGTGGAACTGTAGGTTCACTATAACCAGAAGTAAAGTAATGGTGAGAAAGATCTTGAGGTGCAATGTTTCTCCACTTATTAGGTTTGAAATTTGGAATCGGTTGTTGGACTAAATCTTCATCCACATAGATTTCAACTTCGTCAGATGATGAAGAATTGATTGTTATATCATGTTCATCAGTATCTAATTTCACTTGAGTGAGACCTTTGGTCAAAGATGATGTTGATGAGCTGGATGAGATTGATGAAGTTGGTGAAGCGATTTTAAATTCAGTAATACTAACAGTTTCAGTGGATTTTGATGAATTACCCGAATTAGAATTCAGATTATAATCAAGAGGAGCAATTGAAGAAAACAAATTTTCAGGTAAATTGATTGATTTTTCACTTTGTCCACGTGTTGTTGGGTTTTCCTTTGTTGAATCATTACCATCATTAGATGATGAATTTGAAGGGAAAAACAATTCATAAAATTCACCATCGTCACCTTGTTTTTCAATTCTAGTTGTAAGTTTATCTCGATCAGACATTGTGACAATTATAAAAAATTTAACTTTCAGAACAATCTGAAGATAATTCACAGAACTGAAATAAAATGAATACCTTAAGAAACTCAAGTTGATGATTACAAAGTTATAATGTAAATGAATATAAAAGAATAGAAAATTAATTGGAACTTGTCTTAAGACAAACAATTTGATTAGCAATTGATCAACTGAAGAGAAAATTTTGTTACTCAAGTTTAACTTGTGAAAGTGTTTATCAGTTGATAATTGTGAACAAAAGAAAAGAAAATTTTTGTTTACTTTAAAGCAATTAGAAGGAGATGATTCAAAAGTAACATGAGTAAAAGTTTAGTCTAAATTTTTCTCATCTTTTTGGTGAGAAAACAAACAATCATAAGATAATGAAGAGACTAATTTATCATCCAAGTTATGAAAATCGAAACAATAACAAAAGTTGATCAAATCATAATTAACATTGGTAAGATCATTTTTCTTTGCTGTTAATTGAGAACGAGTTAATCGTTTAGATGCAAAGTCTAATGTTGGTTGTTGTCCAATTTGCTTATCGGCAGTAATATATTGTTTTCTTTTAGATTTACTAACATCAGCTGATTGAGAATCGATAATATTATTGACCGAAGGAGTATCAATAACTTCATTTTCATCGTTATTATTATTATCATTCTCATCAAGAGAAATGTCATTAAGAAAATTTGATTGAATTTCATCAGTTAATTTACTTGAATAATCTTTAGATGAAATTTGATTTCTATTATCATCTCTATCTGTAATTGAATTTGTCTTCAGATCAGTGAAATTTTCTGGTTGTAACCAATTCTCTGAATCAATGTCAAAGAAGTGATTTTTCAATTGACTCAATCTTGAATCAAGTTCACCTTTGAATAATTTTGTATTAGAACAATTAACTGAGAAAAGGTCAAATTCATCTGAATGAGGATTGATTAATAAAAGTGCTCCTTTTTTCATACCATAGACTAAGTATGGGCCATGGTACTTAGGTAATAGCTTTTTTGACAATTCTGATGAAGATTTTGATTCACTTTTTACCCAAACATAATCTCCAATTTTGTAAGGAGGTTGTTTATGTAAACTTTTGATTCTATTTATCTGATATTGTTGTTGTGAAATTAAACGAGCATAAGCTATTTGTTTAGCTTGAGCTTGAGTATAACTAAAACTGCGATCTAAGTCAAGTTGATTATCTAACGAATCTCGTGGACATTGTCCAAAGACCAATTGAAATGGTGAAAAGCGAGTAATTTTGTGAATTGACGTGTTAATTGCATAAAGTGATTTCTCTAAACCTCTGGAAAGATTTTTAGTTCCTTGTTCATGAACCAAAGTTCTTAAACGATCAGCAATTGTTCTGTTTGCACGTTCAACTATTCCTTGTGATTGAGGATGATAGGGTGTAGAAACTTCATGTTTGATATTACATTCAGTTAAGAAACGATGTACAGCTTCAGATAAGAAATTGGAACCTCGATCGGTTTGAATTACCTTTGGGTAGTTGAAGGTAAGAAAAAATTGTTCCAAGAAGTCAATTACATTTTCAGCTTTTTGATTATTGTATATCTTTGCATAAGTATAACGAGAAAGAGTATCGACTAGAACGAGTATGTACTTTTTCGAGTTGTTGATCGAAATCGGACCTTGTACATCCAATTCAAGTCGTTCGAAATTATTTCTCGGAATCGGCTTAGCGCTTGGTTCACAGAAAATGATCGATCCAGGCTTCGAAACTGAACAAGTGTTACAATTATTACATAGATCAATGATATGTTGATAAAGATGTTTCATGTAATAACGAGATGAGATTGAGAGAAAAGTTTTTTCAGGGCCAAAATGACCACCAGTAGCTGAAGAATGATACCATTTGAACAATTCCTTAAGGAGATTCAATCCAATCACTGGTCGGGTAATGTTTTGATTATACAAAGCTTTCCTTTGAATTAGTTCATTTTTGATCATATAACTTTTGGTCACTTTCGAATCATTTTTCATGAGTTGTTGTTTGATCTCTCGACAATTAGGATCACTCTCTTGAAATTTCATTATCTTGGAGTGAAAAGAATCAGTTGATAAAGTATAACTGATAACAGGGGGTTCATCATAATCAATTGATGGATTTTCGAGCACAAAATTGATTATGTTAAAGCCAAGATTTTTATCTTCATCTCTACTTATTTAACTGTAGTCAATTCTGTTTAAATCCACTGTGAAGTAAACTTTATCTAAATAATCTTCTTCTGGGTCAATAATGTCACGATTTTCCCAAACAGTTTGGGCACGAGAGAAACAATCAGGTGGATGAGTCGAGCCTTTTTTGTATACAATCTTGATATTGTACATTGAAAGTATTATTGACCATCGTCTCAAACGAGCATTTTTGAAGTTTACTTTAGTAATTGTGCAGAGAGCATGATGATCAGTTTCAACAACAAATTGTTCACCTTCAAGATAATGTTTGTATTTCTCTATTCCAACGAGAACGGCAAATAATTCTTTCTCTGAAACAGAATAATTTTGTTGGTGTTTTTGCAATTTTTGTGAAAAGATAGATATTGGAAGCCAATCCTTAACTTTTTCAATAGGATTTTCTTTAGAATAATTTGGAGATTTTGGATCTTCTTGTAACAAAATTCCACCAACAGCAATATCTGAAGCATCAACTGAAATTTTCCTTCTCAAGTCAGGATTGAAGTGAACTAACATTGTAGTTGTTATCAAAGCTTCTTTTAAAGTATCAAGAGTTTTCTTGTCTTCATTCATCATTTTAAATTTTCTTTCTCGAGAAATCAATCGGTAAAGAGGAGCAGCAAGTTTTGAGTAGTTGGGAATGTATCGCGAAAAATAGTTATAACAACCAAGAAGTGATTGTAATTGTTTAACATTTTTCGGATAAGGAAGACGTTTGACCGCTTCCACTTTTTTCGGGTCGGGTTTTATACCTTCGCCATTTACAACATGTCCAAGCAATAGAATTTCTGAATATCCGAATTTACATTTTTCGAGTTTTACCTTTAGGTTGAACTTCTCGAAACGATTGAGGACATTTTCAGTCATACTCATCAATTCATCCCAAGTACGTCCAATCACTGGTACGTCATCAAAGTAGCCGAGACACTTAGTGTATTGTAAGCCATCCAAGACTTTGTTGATTAAATTTTGAAATATAAACGGAGCACCAGATAATCCCATAGGAAGACGTTTATATTGATATTTTCCATCAGGAGTTACAAAAACTGTTTTTTCTCTTTCACTTTGAGGTAATGCAATTTGATGATAACATTGACACAAGTCAAACATGTTAAAATATTTACCTCCTCGGACTGTTTCCAAACAATCATCAATTCTTGGCATCGGAAATGAGGGAACTTTTGTTAAACGATTCAGAAGACGAAAATCGGTAACTAAACGGAATGTTCCATTAGGTCGAGGCACAAGAAGAGCAGGTGATCCACCTTCAGCATTGGATTCTTCTATTATATCAGCGGCCAAAAGATCATCAATGGTTCGCTTATAAGCTAATCGTCGCTCATTATTACATGGATAAGGATTTTGATAAGGAATAACGTTATCACCGATATCGATCTCCACTGGACAAATATCATTATCAACGAAACCAAGATCTTTTTTGTCTTTGCTAAAAACTTTCTCGTATTTAAGAAACAATCGAACGAGATCGTCGCTTTTATCTTGAGATAAATTAGGATTAATTTGCTGTTTTAGCTTTTCAACAAAACTTTTATCTTCATTTGATGAAATTTTGGTTTCAGATTGTGACAATAAGTTAACCTTTGATGAGAATTTGGTTTCTAAGGTTAAATCGTGTTCATTTTTGAAAGTATTTGGTTCAGTTAAACCAAGAAGATTAGCATGAATCGGAAGATGATGAGAGAAGTTGTCAATTGTGTAATCGTTTTCTGAACATTTGAACTTATTGAATAATGAATCCGTTTCTTTAATAGTAAGAAAGCGAAACTTAAATTCAGGATTGAGGAGTTTACCATTAGGTGTTTCTCTGGCGAATACTTTAGTATAACTTCCATCAGAGTTAACTTGAATATAAAAAAGTTGAATGAAATTGTTACCAAGTAAGAAAATCGGATCAAACTCTTTAACAACAGTTACTTTGAGTAAACGAGTACCCTGAATTTCTGGATGAAAAATTGCTGCATAAGCGAATCCAACAGAATTCTTAGTTCCAGAAATTCCGAAAATTGGAATATTATTTCGAACAATATTTACGTTACATTGAATTGCCAATTGATAATCAATTACCGATGAAGTCGCTCCGGTGTCAACCAAAACACGAGTTTTCATAACTGGTTCCTTGATTGGAGTTTCTATTGTCAAAGTACAAAGTGACATACATTCAAATAAAGGATCACCTTTGTTGGTAATTATTGGTGGCTGTTGATGATCACTTAGAGTATATGAAATTTCATGTTTCATAACTGAAGCGGGAGCAGTAGAAGTTGATGATGTCGAGAGATATTCGATTGAAGGTTCACAAAGACTATTAATTGTTTGCGAATTTTTCTGAGTACTGGTTGTTGTTTTAGCTTTTTGACGAGAGTCATCTCGCTTTCGTCTTTCAGGACAATCAGGAGCAACATGATCAAGTTGGTTGCAAATATGACAGGTTAATCCTTTATGAGCAGGATTAGGAAATGGACGAATGTAAGGTTTTTGGAAGTTACCTTTAGGATGATTAGTTTTATCTCTAGATTGATGTCGAGGTGGATGAGTTTTTGTTACTTGTTTATCGATTTTTACTTTTCTCTTTTGATCTTCTTTCTCATAATAATGTCGATAGAGACAATTAATAATTTTCTGTTCATCATTATTATGACCAGATCGATAAATTTCATTTTGAATATTTTCAGGTAAATGCGAAAGTAAATCGAAGAGAAAACCTTTATCTGTTACAGTATCTTTAACTTTCTCCATTAAATCTCGAAGTTTATCGATAAACATTTGTGGTGGTTCAGAAAAATCGTAAATGTAATTTCTCAATTGATAAGCGGCTTTAGCAGTAAATGTTGGCATACTCAACTTTTCTTTGAGAGCGTTAACATAATCATGGTAATCAGTGATCGAAGGGTCAACACGATTTGCTAAATGTAACAATTCATGAGCTAAACCTTTTTTGAAACAGCGAAGACGAGTTGAGTTGTCACACTCTTCTAATGATAACTTATTCACAGTTTTTCTTATCCATGAACCCATATCTTCACCTTTGTAAAACTCAGTTACCTTAGGGTCTTTACGATTTGAAGCAACTAAAGTTTTAACAAGAGTTTCAAATTTATCAGTAACTTGAACATTACCTTGGACTTGAGTTAAATTTTCCATGGCATCATGAGATTGAGCCAGTGAATGAGTAGGAGAACCAGGTCTTGAGACAGAATGAGTTTGATTAACCCAATCAGCAGAAAGTTGAAGTAACTTATTGATTGTACCATAAGGTAAATTACACGACCTTAACTCTTCCTCAGGAACGTTAAAAATTGTTTCCTCGTCACGTCCAATACGAACTAGAATTAGTTGTAATTCAGATTCCAAGATTTTTGCATTACGGAGATTAGTTAGCCAAAGTGGAGGAACTGTTTCTTGAACCTCTTCAACAGTAAGATTATCAATTTCCTCATTGGTTAATTGTTCACCGAGTAACAAATAATTGGTTCTAATGATTTCATAAACTCGTCGCTTAAGTATAGCGTTAGTTGGAATATCATTAATAAAATTGTTCAGTAACTCTCTGAGCCCTTGATTATCTAAAGAGGAAATTGTTGTCATGTTGGAATTAATTACCAATGGTAAAGATAATTCAGAAGTACCAGGAGTCTCTTGAGAGATAACTGTATCACTGTTGACGTTGGGTGTAGACCGAATAGGAATTGAGATTCTATTCTGATGTTGACGGGTTATAATCGGAGGAGAATTGTACTCGCGATTTCTTGTTCTTACCATTAGGTAAAAAAGTTGAATTTATTAACTTGTCTTATAAAGACCACTTTTCACTTTAAACAACTGAGTGAATCCTGCCTGGGTCGCCAAGTGAAGGGATTTTTCTCAAGGAAAAAAGTAAAGTTAAGACACAAGTCACTATTACTTTGATAATATCACCTTAAGGTTTTTTATCCAGCAATTAAAACAGAGTCACAATTGTTGAAAGTATCAATTTACTTTTAATTCTGGCCTCTCTTTAGAGATGATAAACAATATCAATAGAGACAAAAACCAGATAAGAATAACTTAATGGTAATTTTAAGTTAGATAGTAACAACGGTTACACTGACCTTTCACAAGATGCTTACCTGCCCTTCACACTTACAAGTAATAACAGTTCGTATACAGAATTCACTTCAATTATCTTAAGATGTAAACTCGGTTAAATAAGACTTTATTAAAATAGAAAGAAAATGAAAATATCAATGATTAGAATGAAATTCTAATAAGAATACAGAATAAAATTCACTTAAGTGAGAAAACGAATCTAGATTGAAAGTGTTAACTAGACTGAAGATACATTTGTTGATTAGATTTGTATTTATACTTAATCCATTCAATTGAATATTTTTTATCCGTTGGTAAATCTTGTTAATTGATAACAGACAATTAAGTCAGAGATCAAAGATGAGTTAACTTAAGTTTTTAACATAATCATTGTTGACTAATTGTTGTTAAAACAAAATTTTACTGTGGGAAAAATGGTAATGTAATCAGAGTTAACAAAAGTTAAAGAAGATAAGAAGAAAGAGAAAATATTTGTAGAAAGAGAAAAGTAAGTAAAGAAAGAGAAAAGCAAATTGACGCCAATGATTAAAACCAGAAGGTTATTTTCATAAGAATTGACAAGACTATTGTCTCTCCATCATTAACTGTTAATTTGTTTTTCTAAAGAAAATGATTAGTTAAGTTTAATTGTTAATTAAAGTTGTAATGTTTGTTAATTGTAATTAGTTAATTGTTGATTAAATGAAAATGATTAATTAACTAAAGTTAAATTTAAATGAATAAAATTAATAAGTGAAGTGAAGGGTTAAATCTCTACCCTACACTAATGCAGCTACTTCCATTTCGTTGGCCTTTCTTGTTGTTGGTCTTGCCTTGGGAATCGCTACCACCTCAATCTATCATATGATCCACAATAGACATAAATACAGGGTGACTACTGTACACCAAGAGCAAGATCTTGATTCTTGATTCTATCCTCTTTCAAAAGCAAATTACGTTTTTTACCTCAAATTAAAACCTAAACTACTTCAATCAAATCATAACGAATCGAAATTTAGACAATAAAATACAATTAATGAATTGATTCATTAGATAAAATCCAACTAATTATTGTGTTAAAGCCAACACAATAAGGTTTTAAATGATTTTTTCAATGTGAATTAGAAAATGAAGAAATGAAGAGTAATAGATGCTCTTTGATGGATAATATTCTAAGGACTGTTCGAATATGTTTGTGTGAATGAGAACACTAGATTGTTCGCTTTAATTTTTAGTTCGTTTGATGAAACTCAGCAATTGTCAAATATGATATTTTGCATTTATTATTAATTATTAACGGTTTTCTTAAAACATAGACAAGAAAAGTTTCATTTATAAAGCCAAGGCGGACGCTGATACACCTACAGACATGACTGGGGTTTTAATACTCATGATTTCAGAATCTGATTGACCTTTTGGATTTGAGTTTTGCTTGGAAACTGAATTGGCGTTTGCCATAGAAGTTGCAGAAGAAGAGCTCGAAGATGGATTAGGTCCAGTTGGTATTGGTTTACCTTTACCTTGTTTTGGTGATCCTGATGGAGATGATCCTGAACCTGTGGCATATCCTTTTCCGTTATTGTTTGTGGTGGACTTTGAAGATGAAAATGATTTAGTTACACTATTTGAGGGTCCTTTTGAATTTCCACCAGAGCCAGAATTAGAGCTAGAACCAGAAGCACTTGATCCTGAAGTGGAAGTTGAAGTTGATCCTGAACTAGAACCTGAACCCGATCCAGTGCTTGATTTAGGACCTTTACCTGATTTTGATGCATTATTGTTAGATGATGAAGCAGAAGAGCCAGTGGAAGATTGAGCGGACGAACTTGTATTTCCTTGATTGTTAGTATCTGAACCACTGGTTGATCCTGAAGTGGAAGTTGAACTTGAACCGGAACCAGATCCTGTGGAGGATTTAGGAGCTTTACCTGATTTTGATTTATCACTGGTAGATGATGAAGCAGCAGCAGAACCAGTGGAAGATTGAGCGGCCGAACTTGCATTTCCTTGATTGTTAGAATCTGAGTCACTAGTTGATCCTGAAGTTGAAGTTGATCCTGATCTAGAACCGGAACCCGATCCATTGTTGGATTTAGGAGCTTTACCTGATTTCGATTTATCACTGGTAGATGATGAAGCAGCAGCAGAACTATCGGAAGATTTAGCGGGTAAACTTTTTTTATCGTTAGAGCCTGAATCACTGGATGATCCTGAACTTGAGCTTGAACTTGACTCAGAACCGTTTCTATCGCCAGAATCAGTATTAGCCATAGAGTTAGTCATTGATGTTGCGCTACTAGTACTACTTTTAACTGTTTTCATCATATCCTCAATGGTTGAACCAATCATACTAGTAGGAATCATTCCTAATCCATTATTATCTTCTGTTTCAGTATTGCTCTTACTACTTGATTTCGAGCTAGAACCAGAAACAGAGTTAGAAGAAGAACCAGAATCATCATTATCATTATTAGTACCAGAATTTGAAGCAGAACTAGAACCAGAACTAGATTCAGAAGCAGAGGCAGAACTAGATTCAGTGTCTGAACTTTCTGAACTAGATCCTGAATCAGTCATTGATTTCAAACCATTTTTAACTGTCTTCATCATTTTACCAATAGTTGAACCAATCATTGGAATGACTCCTGATCCATTATTATCTTCTGTCTTTGTCTCACTACCTGATGCTGAGCTAGAATCAGAAATAGACCCAGCCGAAGAACGAGAGTTAGAATCAGAAGCGGAGCTCGAACTAGAACTAGAGCTAGATTGAGTGTCTTCTAATCCATTATTTCCTGTTTTGGTCTTACTAGAATCAGACTCAGAACCAGAATCGGAAGCTGAGCTAGAGCTAGAGCTAGAGCTAGAGCTAGAGCTAGTGCCAGAACCAGAACCAGAACCGGAACCAGTAGTGTCTGAACTAGATCGAGAAACAGACTCAGCTTTAGAATCCGCTGAACTTGTTGCAAATGACATATCCATATCGGGCATAGAAGGCATTTGAGGAACACCTAAACCCATTCGAACCATTGTCATTCGATTAATCATATCTGTAGAATCAGATTTAGACATAGATTTAGATTCAGAACCAGATTCAGAACCAGAACCAGAGGCAGAACCAGAACCAGAGGCAGAACCAGATTCAGAACCAGATTCAGAACCAGATTCAGACTTAGATTGAGATTCAGAACTAGAATCAGAACCAGAGGTAGAAGTAGTACCAGAATCTGCTGCAGAGTTTGATTTAGAAGTAGCGTCTGAGTCAGATTGAGAGTCGGCTTTAGAATCCGCTGAGGTCGTTTGAGATGACATATCCATATCGAGCATAGAAGGCATTTGAGGAACACCTAAACCCATTCGAACCATTGTCATTCGATTATCCATATCTGTAGAATCAGATTTAGACATAGATTTAGATTGTGAACCAGATTCAGAACCAGATTCAGAACCAGATTCAGAACCAGATTCAGAACCAGATTCAGAACCAGATTCAGACTTAGATTGAGATTCAGAACTAGAATCAGAACCAGAGGTAGAAGTAGTACCAGAATCTGCTGCAGAGTTTGATTTAGAAGTAGCGTCTGAGTCAGATTGAGAGTCGGCTTTAGAATCCGCTGAGGTCGTTTGAGATGACATATCCATATCGAGCATAGAAGACATTTGAGGAAAATCTAAATTCATTTTTACCATTGACATTGGACTATTCATATCTGTACTTTCAGATTTAGAATAAGAGTTAGACATAGATTTAGACCCAGATTCAGAATTAGAATCAGAACTGGACATTATGATAGACATCATGGGATTGTTCAAATCCATCATACTTGGATTAGTACCAGTTGAACCAGGTCCTTGTTTACCATCTTCAGAGGAAGCTTCTGACATCAAGTAGCACTTGTTTCTGTTTTGAGAATAACCACCAGCATTGGAAGTAGGCTGTTACCTGGTTGTGAATCGTTATTGGCATTTGATGATGTTAGTGTTTCTGTTGAACCAGAAGAACCATTAGCATCACTAGTACTCGAACTACTGCAGCTCAAGCCGCTGCAGCATCTGAATGTGAGGCGTAGGAATAGTTGAATAGTAATAAAAGTAAAACACTTAAGTTGATTAGTCTTAAAGTCATTTTGTTAATCGTAACTTTTCAATTTCAATGTAATTGAATAGATGAGATGAGATAGTTGACTGATAATTTCTCTTAAATTCTATCGCTTTTTATACCTAAAGAATTCTAGGTGTCGAACTTAATTACAATACTTAATTGTAAATAATATTCTAAATTTAAAGTCTCAATTGCAGCTAAAGAAATATAATTAACCTTTCAATAGCATTTGTGTGTCTGTTTCAATAAGATAGTTCTGATCAATGTCTATTTTGAAGATCATTCGTACACTTTCACATTTGAAAAAGTTTCTCAATACAACTGATTGAAATACAGGGCATAATAACTAAATATCCGGACTCATGACGATTTCTAGAATATTTCTATTAACCTTTCAATAGGATTTTTTTCGACTTTGAGAGACCGCTGAAGATCTGAAGAATTTGAATCTTTTGAAGATCATTCGTACACTTTCACATTTGAAAGGTTAATTATCTAAATTATCGAAGCTATTGATCTAGATAAGCTCTGATAAATATGCTAGTTAGGAACTTTTTCATAAGCCATTGATAACTAGCGGTCTCTCAAAGTCGAAAAAAATCCTATTGAAAGGTTAATAGAAATATTCTAGAAATCGTCATGAGTCCGGATATTTAGTTATTATGCCCTGTATTTCAATCAGTTGTATTGAGAAACTTTTTCAAATGTGAAAGTGTACGAATGATCTTCAAAATAGACATTGATCAGAACTATCTTATTGAAACAGACACACAAATGCTATTGAAAGGTTAATTATATTTCTTTAGCTGCAATTGAGACTTTAAATTTAGAATATTATTTACAATTAAGTATTGTAATTAAGTTCGACACCTAGAATTCTTTAGGTATAAAAAGCGATAGAATTTAAGAGAAATTATCAGTCAACTATCTCATCTCATCTATTCAATTACATTGAAATTGAAAAGTTACGATTAACAAAATGACTTTAAGACTAATCAACTTAAGTGTTTTACTTTTATTACTATTCAACTATTCCTACGCCTCACATTCAGATGCTGCAGCGGCTTCTGGAGCTGCTGCTAGTAGTTCGAGTACTAGTGATGCTAATGGTTCTTCTGGTTCAACAGAAACACTAACATCATCAAATGCCAATAACGATTCACAACCAGGTAACAGCCCAAGTACTTCCAATGCTGGTGGTTATTCTCAAAAAACAGAAACAAGTGCTACTTCGATGTCAGAAGCTTCCTCTGAAGATGGTAAACAAGGACCTGGTTCAACTGGTACTAATCCAAGTATGATGGATTTGAACAATCCCATGATGTCTATCATAATGTCCAGTTCTGATTCTAATTCTGAATCTGGGTCTAAATCTATGTCTAACTCTTATTCTAAATCTGAAAGTACAGATATGAATAGTCCAATGTCAATGGTAAAAATGAATTTAGATTTTCCTCAAATGTCTTCTATGCTCGATATGGATATGTCATCTCAAACGACCTCAGCGGATTCTAAAGCCGACTCTCAATCTGACTCAGACGCTACTTCTAAATCAAACTCTGCAGCAGATTCTGGTACTACTTCTACCTCTGGTTCTGATTCTAGTTCTGAATCTCAATCTAAGTCTGAATCTGGTTCTGAATCTGGTTCTGAATCTGGTTCTGCCTCTGGTTCTGGTTCTGAATCTGGTTCTGAATCTGGTTCTGAATCTGGTTCTGAATCTGGTTCTGAATCTGGTTCTGAATCTGGTTCTGAATCTGGTTCACAATCTAAATCTATGTCTAAATCTGATTCTACAGATATGGATAATCGAATGACAATGGTTCGAATGGGTTTAGGTGTTCCTCAAATGCCTTCTATGCTCGATATGGATATGTCATCTCAAACGACCTCAGCGGATTCTAAAGCCGACTCTCAATCTGACTCAGACGCTACTTCTAAATCAAACTCTGCAGCAGATTCTGGTACTACTTCTACCTCTGGTTCTGATTCTAGTTCTGAATCGCAATCTCAAACTAAGTCTGCCTCTGGTTCTGATTCTAGTTCTGAATCTCAATCTAAGTCTGAATCTGGTTCTGCCTCTGGTTCTGGTTCTGAATCTGGTTCTGAATCTGGTTCTGAATCTGGTTCTAAATCTGTTCTGAATCTGGTTCTAAATCTGGTTCTGAATCTGGTTCTGAATCTAAATCTATGTCTAAATCTGATTCTACAGATATGATTAATCGAATGACAATGGTTCGAATGGGTTTAGGTGTTCCTCAAATGCCTTCTATGCCCGATATGGATATGTCATTTGCAACAAGTTCAGCGGATTCTAAAGCTGAGTCTGTTTCTCGATCTAGTTCAGACACTACTGGTTCCGGTTCTGGTTCTGGTTCTGGCACTAGCTCTAGCTCTAGCTCTAGCTCTAGCTCTAGCTCAGCTTCCGATTCTGGTTCTGAGTCTGATTCTAGTAAGACCAAAACAGGAAATAATGGATTAGAAGACACTCAATCTAGCTCTAGTTCTAGTTCGAGCTCCGCTCTGATTCTAACTCGTTCTTCGGCTGGGTCTATTTCTGATTCTAGCTCAGCATCAGGTAGTGAGACAAAGACAGAAGATAATAATGGATCAGGAGTCATTCCAATGATTGGTTCAACTATTGGTAAAATGATGAAGACAGTTAAAAATGGTTTGAAATCAATGACTGATTCAGGATCTAGTTCAGAAAGTTCAGACACTGAATCTAGTTCTGCCTCTGCTTCTGAATCTAGTTCTGGTTCTAGTTCTGCTTCAAATTCTGGTACTAATAATGATAATGATGATTCTGGTTCTTCTAACTCTGTTTCTGGTTCTAGCTCGAAATCAAGTAGTAAGAGCAATACTGAAACAGAAGATAATAATGGATTAGGAATGATTCCTACTAGTATGATTGGTTCAACCATTGAGGATATGATGAAAACAGTTAAAAGTAGTACTAGTAGCGCAACATCAATGACTAACTCTATGGCTAATACTGATTCTGGCGATAGAAACGGTTCTGAGTCAAGTTCAAGCTCAAGTTCAGGATCATCCAGTGATTCAGGCTCTAACGATAAAAAAAGTTTACCCGCTAAATCTTCCGATAGTTCTGCTGCTGCTTCATCATCTACCAGTGATAAATCGAAATCAGGTAAAGCTCCTAAATCCAACAATGGATCGGGTTCCGGTTCTAGATCAGGATCAACTTCAACTTCAGGATCAACTAGTGACTCAGATTCTAACAATCAAGGAAATGCAAGTTCGGCCGCTCAATCTTCCACTGGTTCTGCTGCTTCATCATCTACCAGTGATAAATCAAAATCAGGTAAATCCTAAATCCTCCACAGGATCTGGTTCCGGTTCAAGTTCAACTTCCACTTCAGGATCAACCAGTGGTTCAGATACTAACAATCAAGGAAATACAAGTTCGTCCGCTCAATCTTCCACTGGCTCTTCTGCTTCATCATCTAACAATAATGCATCAAAATCAGGTAAAGGTCCTAAATCAAGCACTGGATCGGGTTCAGGTTCTAGTTCAGGATCAACTTCAACTTCCACTTCAGGATCAAGTGCTTCTGGTTCTAGCTCTAATTCTGGCTCTGGTGGAAATTCAAAAGGACCCTCAAATAGTGTAACTAAATCATTTTCATCTTCAAAGTCCACCACAAACAATAACGGAAAAGGATATGCCACAGGTTCAGGATCATCTCCATCAGGATCACCAAAACAAGGTAAAGGTAAACCAATACCAACTGGACCTAATCCATCTTCGAGCTCTTCTTCTGCAACTTCTATGGCAAACGCCAATTCAGTTTCCAAGCAAAACTCAAATCCAAAAGGTCAATCAGATTCTGAAATCATGAGTATTAAAACCCCAGTCATGTCTGTAGGTGTATCAGCGTCCGCCTTGGCTTTATAAATGAAACTTTTCTTGTCTATGTTTTAAGAAAACCGTTAATAATTAATAATAAATGCAAAATATCATATTTGACAATTGCTGAGTTTCATCAAACGAACTAAAAATTAAAGCGAACAATCTAGTGTTCTCATTCACAAACATATTCGAACAGTCCTTAGAATATTATCCATCAAAGAGCATCTATTACTCTTCATTTCTTCATTTCTAATTCACATTGAAAAATCATTTAAAACCTTATTGTGTTGGCTTTAACACAATAATTAGTTGGATTTTATCTAATGAATCAATTCATTAATTGTATTTTATTGTCTAAATTTCGATTCGTTATGATTTGATTGAAGTAGTTTAGGTTTTAATTTGAGGTAAAAAACGTAATTTGCTTTTGAAAGAGGATAGAATCAAGAATCAAGATCTTGCTCTTGGTGTACAGTAGTCACCCTGTATTTATGTCTATTGTGGATCATATGATAGATTGAGGTGGTAGCGATTCCCAAGGCAAGACCAACAACAAGAAAGGCCAACGAAATGGAAGTAGCTGCATTAGCCATATCATCATTCGGTGCAAATGCTTCATGATTGGACTCACGTTGTTGAAGTTTCTTTAGTAGTTGAAAATTGTAACAATTTTGCGAGGGGGAAGTTGCAACATTTGGGTTTCCAACCATGTATTGGGTCAACTGACAAGTAGTTTCAAGTCGACCTTTAGGACAAAAGTTGAAAGATTTACAGCTTTCTTCCCGCCTCCAGTTATAACAAAGAGCTGCACATTGCTCCATGTTCAATTTACTCTCACCAGAATGAATTCCGAAACCAGGGTAGTACCAGTGCTACAAACTCTTGTGATTTTTTGCTGTAATAAAAAAGTTGTGATTATCAATAAAATTTACATAACTTTTAGAACACTTTAACTTACGAGTATAAACATTGCAAAAAATGTCATGTCGCACCTTTTTAACTGGGTATGAAGTCTTTGTAAAAGTACATTGATTATTATTGGAACAATATTGAAATGAGAAACATTTAGGGGATTGTGAACATTGAGCGGCACAATCGTCAACTGTCCATGAATAAACACTATCATCATCTGAGATATCGTAAAATTGTTGGTTTGGATTTTTCTGATATTCGAGTAGGAAATTTCTTGAATAGGTTGAACAGTTGTTTGCATACACGGTAGCATTTGGTATAAATAGAGCACTGGAAATGAGACATTCATGAGAATTTCCATTGGAGCAATAAGAAAATGCAACACAGTCAAAATTATTTGGAGTGACACAAGTACGATAACAGTCACCGATACTATGAATAGCCCACTTACTGGGTGAACAGATTTGTCTGTTGAGATGAGTTTTGATGATTTTGAATTTCCATGAAACTTGATTGTTTATGAGAAATCGAAAAAGTATAGTCAAGAACATTGGTTATTCGATATCGATGAGATTTACTTGCAGTTGTACAGTTATCACATTTCAAGGAGATCGGCATGTTATCAAGTCGAAGTGAAGATTTATCAGCAAGTTCAATTTCTTTTGTTAACCGATACTGATTCATTAGAGGAAAATAGTAAAGTTTACAATCAATATTCGAATCAACAGTTTCCTCCAAACTGTTCGGATCTTCAATGTTCAAACAAAGTCCATTCAATGAGGGACAGTAAAGGATCTCTCTGGTAATGGAAGAAGTAAAATAAATTTCAGTTGTCACATTTCAATTGAGTCGCAATTCACTTACTTGAAATAATTTTCTTTCAATTGGGTTTTCAAACATTCATCGATATTTTTAGCAATAATACCCCCAGAGGTCAACTTTGGATTGTCCACTTTGACTTTAGCATCTCGTATCTGAAAAGATTCTGAAAATGGAAACTATTAATTCTTATACTCTCAATGTATAATATATGAAATCAGCCCAAAGTTTCTTGCGTTCATCTTACTCTCAAGAGGTGGCCTTTCGAAAAATTCAACTCTAGCTGAGATCCTATCGATATGGAAATCAAGATAGATTGATCCTATTCGCAGCGGGGATATTTGTTTAGTAAGAACATTTTTGAAACTTTCCTTGAATTCGTAAAAATGATCCTCAGCAAATTGGGTACCAACACTGCACGTGTAACCATTTTCTAATAATAAAAATCAAAACAATTAATCGTAATGAGAATTCAAATTTATGCCAAAAAATCAAATTTTACCTTCACTTCTGATTTCAAAGTTCAATATTACTCTTTGCTCTCGGACGAAACAATCAGATATACTAAATAAGTTCTGATATTGGGCTTTTGTTATCGCTCGTTGGAACTCAGAGATATCTCGTCTCCGCGATTCTGCAACAAAATATTTACCCTAATTGTGGATAATTAGTTAGTGTTATTAAAGAATAAAAAAATTTTTAATATTACCATATTATCCTTTTTGTAAGCAGTTCGAACCATAGCCACAGGAACATAATCAATGGAAGTTGATTCGTAATCATTTGGATTGCTCTGTATAAAAAGATAAATTGTTAGACCATTTGATAAACTAATCAATGTTTCTTCAAACTAGAAGGTGTTTCCATTAATCTGATTGTTTTCTATTCTGATCATATAAACATTAGAGAGAAACAATAATCGCACCAATATTGCCATGTACTGAGTTGTCACAACTTTGTCATATTTAGTGCCCTCAATTTTTCGTCCGTACTCAACTGATTCCCATGTATCAAATATACCACGAGCTCTTGGTTCCTAAAAGTGAAATAGAAGCAAAAACAAAGGGAATTGTCATACCTATTCAAAGGTTGGATGAATTCACTTACATAAATGGTTTTACCAACGTATTTAAATTGCCCATTCATCCAAGTTAGTTCATTGATGTCCAACTGACCACCAATAAGTCCAGGCATATAACTATCGAATGACTTTATTTGACACTTGGAGAGTTTAAAATAGTATGAAACCGCTAGATTAAAATCGCTGATTGTATAATCATCGTCAACACCAATTCGAGTCAATTTTTTATCACCGTCTATATAAACCTAATAAAAAAATAGAGAAATTTCATTGTGATAAGATAATGATGACCTTAATCAGAAAATCATTTACCTCTACATTCAAAATGGTTTTACTACTATTTAGATCTGACGTTAGCGTCTCGGTGAATGTAAAATGAAGTTGACGAGTTGTAAGCTTGGGAAATTCTCGTTCTAATTGGAAATAATCTGGGCATCCAATTCCTGTGATCGGTTGTACTTTGACATCAAGATTCTCATCTATTTGGGTTATACTGAGAATATTAAGAACCAATGATTCGCTAATTCTGTATATAAAACTCGTATTGGGCATATTATAGTAGCCATCAAAGTCTATACGAAATGCATTTTCAATCTCTTTATTAACACCACCTAATATGAAATAAAAGAAGAAGACGAAATGAAACAAATTGATGAAAAATTGTACCACTGATATCGAACTTACTTTTAAAGTAAACTTTTATATTGAGCGATTCATCTAAAATAGTGGTCATTGTACTAATCGAGGTACCATCCATATTTTCATCGATTGTGTTCTGTAAAATAGGTGGATACATTTTTGCATTAAAAAAACAAAAGTCGTGATTAGTGATGGTCAGTGAATGTACAATAGCCTTTTAAAGTTTAATTTCTCTTATTAGTTTACCCATTTTAGTGATTTATCAGAAAGCCGGTAAATGAATGAAGGGCCAGTCAGAAGTATTAAACTTAGTAACGATTGTCGGATACCAGGAATGGAAGTTGACCATAGGTCCTGGTCTTTTGACATTTGGTAACATTCATAGTCTTTTTGTTGAGAAAATAAGCTTGGTTTATATTCTAAAATGATTTGATTCGCTAATCAACTTACCGGAAATAATCAAACGTTTATCATCAACTGAATGATCATAGAAAACATAAAATGATTGTGATTCCCCAGTAACATGAATTTTACCATGAGACTTTGAAGTTCCTGCCATATGTTCAGATATTGACCATTTTCTATTCAGTCCCTCCTAGAATTTAGAAAAAAAATTGTTCAGATTACTTCGCTTTGAACAATTGATTTATATTTTAAACAATTAGATAGCATATTGTATGTTTAATGGGGCATAAACACTTTGATTTAAGAGATTTTATAAAAAGATTTTTAAGCCTTGAAGCTGATCTATTGTAGATTTCTTATAATAAGCAATAAAAGTGAGAATAAAAGTGAAATTAATTGCAAGTTTTTCCAATGTCAATTGATAAGCATCTTGACTATCACATTAAGACAATTTGAAATCTCAAGATGTCAACTTTTTGAAAACATCTAAATAGATTATGATCATGATATTATCCAAGAAACGGGTACTTACTTTATCTGTAAGTGTTGCCTCTATGTGAATATTGGCTTTTGGTGTTTTCATAGGCCGAGAAAAAAGATACCCTATTGAAAAATCAATGAGAAAACAAATTTAATTAAAAAAGATTAATTAGTCCATCGTATCAACAGCTACGAGTTTGGACGAAACGATCCATATACAATTTATACAACTACGGATTTATATTTTTTAAGACATTTCTTCAGCTTGGTTCTCTTTTCAAAGCATTGGCTCATTCATTAACAAAGATTCTATTGATTAGTACAAAGAACTTACCACAATTTGCTATTGGTATGAATTTGATTAACACTATTAATGTGAAAAGGTTAAATTTGACTGAAAACATGATGGAACAGTTAATTTATCGGTTTACAGTTACAATTTCAACAATTGATGAAATGATGATTGATATATAAAAAGCGAAATTATGTTAATTTTCTCTGTCAAAATCATCAAACTTGAAACGAGCAGTAATTAGCCGAGTGTTGGTGACTTATTTTAACTATTACATTACAATTTTAAAAAACAACAATCAAAGGCTTCAAAGAATTAAGAAAAACTTTGAAAATTTATTTACTTATTTAAGAAAAAACAGCAAAAAGAAAGTGTATAATTGTAAATAGTAAATAAAGATTTAGGAAAAATGAAAGAAATACAATTGCCAACGATGACAATCTCGAGGAGGATTGAGAGGAGTGATACAATGATGCCTATTATGATCGCTCTTGATTAGATACATTCAATAGCTGTCGAGTGCACTCAATTACCATTGAATCAGATAAAATGAAACTCAAATGAAGTATAAAGAAACAACAACAATCATAAACAATTATTTAAAAACCCAGTCAACATTTTTGATTCAACATTGAGTCAAAAACAATGTCTCAATTGCATATTGAGTCAATTTTGAGTCAACGAAAAATTGAGTAAAAATTGAGTAAAAAAGTGTTCAAAAGTAGTCATTTTTTACTCAATTGTGTTCAACAGAAAATCAAAATTTAGTCAATTTTGAGTACATGTAGAGTAATTGATGAGTAAAAATTGATTCTAATTTTATTCAATTTTGAGTCAAAGTGCTTTAAATGACAAATTTGACTGAATTGATCGGAGAATTGAGTTCGTTCCGCTGATAAGCGGAAAAAACAATTGTCGTCTACATTAATTGAATCATTATTTGCAAGTTCCAAAGTTGAAAATAGACATATTTCATATTGGCTATTTTCAAAATGGGTTTGAAATTCATAGAAAATACTTTTTTCGCCGACTTGCTCGCGATAGTATTTCCATTTTCTGAACTGATTCAACCAAAAATTTTCTACTCAATCAAATTGAAACTTTTCTACGGTCAGAATAACGATGATAGGAAATTTATCTCATAGAAAGTTTTGCTTTATTCGAAATAATTCAATAAATGTTTTTCAAAAAAGAGTAATAATAATATAATGTCAAGTTCTTTTTATAGATTCGAATATTTTGCTTTTGAATATTTCTCCATCATTAGATTCTGTTTGATTCGAATCAAGGTGTTGGTTTGAGTCAGAATCATCAGAATCATTTCCTATGGAGAATTTAACCTTTTTCTTTGTCTTGGACGAATTCAATGAAGATAGGACTCGAATGATTCGCTGTCTAACTTTATTCAAACTCTCTTCTGTGTAGCTCATTTGTCCACTTTTACGGAAAATGTGATCTAGAAGATAAAAAACGAAAAAGATGATTTGATTAATTTCGAGCGGTGAATTTTTGTCGATTAAACCTACCAAATAATGCATCCAGTCTGGACTGTCCTAATTCTGGATCAAAATCACCTTCAAAAGGCTTTTCGAACTGATTAGAAAATCCAAAAACGAAGCAAAGAGGAAGTTTATTGCTCTTTAGACCTTTTTCAATGACTTGCTTGAACTCATTCAATTCTTCATGAGTATATAACCTCTTGCCTAGTGTAGCGTTTTCATAATAAGATTTTGGAAAGGCCAATCTCGTCAACTGATATGCAAGGCAACAAGGATCTGATCTTGAAAGTTTGATTGCCGTTTCGTACAGATTAAGAGAGTTGCAATTTTCTATGAAAATAAAATTCTAATGAGAAAGAATGAGAATTAATTCATTGAATACAATTATTGAATTTAGTCAACTCACCTTTTAGTATTCTTATACGTTGAATCTGTCGTCAGAATATGATGTAAATTTTGATTCATCGTTTGATATTTCTCATTAAGATAAAAACAATATCCTGAAGTAAATCAATCACCGAGCGTAATATAATTCCACTACTGTCAATGTTGGATAAAATTTCTTTTCTTTTCTCCAAATCTCTGATTTTCTCGAGAATGTTGTTCAAAACGATTCTTTTCGGCTCGTGTTTCTTTCTTGCTTATTGTTTATTCCTCTGATGAACTAGTCAATTCTTGTTGAATCGTTGTTGAAACTTTTCACGCTTTGTTTTGTCAGGAAATTCATTTCACGAGGGCAATTTCGTCCTTCACTTGGGTTTTATCAGAGTCTTTGGTCTCATTAAGAACAGTTGATGGATTTTTTTCTCCACCATGAGATTCTATTCCTAGTAATTTATTCAACTCGTCACTTTCGATTGACACATAATCTGGGAAATCGTTTTCATATACAGCAGGATCGATATTTATTTCCAGTATTTCGCTTGTGTAATTGATAACTTTTTTCAAGTTTCTCCATTCTGCATTATACTTCACATTCTGTTTAAGTTTTTGTAAATGAAATAGATTCTGAAAAGAAAACAAATACATGATTACTTTGAGTCTCTTTCTGATGAATATTTTCAATGAAATTACAACTCACCTGCTAGAGCTATGAACTTGAACGAAATACGCATGTAATTTAGTTTTGTGATGAATTGATTCCCTGCTGATTGCACAATTGATTCGTGATTTGTTATTCCACAATTTTCGACATCTTTTTTATCCACGATTATCAAAATCGGTTGATTTAAATTTTTCCTTTTATGATCGGTGAAATTAGGCAGAATAACAGCATATAATCCGTTTGGGTCCTTTCGAATTGTGTCACAAGTTGGCTGTGAATGATTTATTTTTGCTTCTTACTGATCAAAGTCGGAGATGAAGGAGCAGGAGGAGATTGAGATCGACTGGTTGACTTGGCCTGGGTAGATTGAGCGCCAGAACTTTTTTTAACAATCTTGCGTTGCAACTGTTTTAACACATTTTGACCAGAGGTTTTATAAAAGGAATCAACATTTGGAAATGAACTTGACTTAGTAGACTTTTGCCTTGACTGTGACATTATATGGGAAAATAAATACAAAATTGAATTTGAAAAATTGAACTGAATTGTAAGGAAGGGTAAATACAAGTGTTCACAATTACAAGAGACTCCATTGAGTTTATATCGTCAAATAAACCCAAAGATGAAGAATCTAACCAGTTAAGATTGCATCACAAATGTATAATTGGATAATTTTTCCTGTTTTGAATTGAATCTGATTTGATAATCAATTTAATTTGAGTCTCGAGAGACATCAAATTTTTGATCAAAATAGGGAAAAGAAATAAAAGGGAGATGAAAACAAAGGTAGAAAAAAATAGAAAAATAGAAAAAAATCACATTTGAAAATTGGAGAAATTGAAAAAATTAACCCAAAGAATCAATTTCTCAAAAAAAATGTTGATTATGGCATTTTGTTAATTGACTTTTTTGTCCTTTTAGCCTTTGCAGCTACTTTCTGCATCACTAAGGCAAAGTCTCATCTTCAGAAGATTCATCATCTCTTTACACTTTTTCCAGAGCTTGATTCTTGAAGATTAGAATTGCTTTCAACTTCCTTGTTTTGATTGGCACGAGAAGGTCCAGAAACAGCAGTGTTTTTTGTCACCCTCTTGTTGTAATCCACCTTTGTCGTCATTTTGTTGCTCTCTCTCATCAATTTCTTCCTCTTCCTCTTCTTCTTCCTCTTCTTCTCCATCTTCTTCTCCATCTTCTTCTCCATCTTCTTCTCCATCTTCTTCTCCACCTTCTTCTCCACCTTCTTCTCCATCTTCTTCTCCATCTTCTTCTTCTTCTTCCTCTTCTCCATCCGCAACCTTTCTATCATCTTGAACTTTGTCTTCCTCCTCATCTTGAGGTTCTTCTGAATCTGCTTCGACGAAAACCTTTAGATCTCTAATAGGTTGAACATTTCCCATCAATGGTGATGTTGCGGACACATAAAGTTTCTCTGAATTGGCACCAGGAGAAATGGAACTTTGTTGAGTATCTTCATTTTGTTGTATCGGCGTTCCAATCATGGGTGAAAAGAGAGAAATAATGGAATCTTGATCGCTAGATTTTGCTTTTGTGCTAGGAGATTCTTTCGGAACTTTCTGTGTTTCGGGAATAATAGCTTGAGTTAATGGAATCTCGATTCGTTTCTTTTTCCATAGCGGTCCAGTTGAAACTGGACTTTTAGCTCTTTTTTGACGATCGGGTAACGGGTGAGCTTGTTGATTGGCCATCAACACTACTAAACGAATCAATAAATCCTGAAGATTCAGAATGAAGATCTTTATCCTTGCGAGTTTTGTCAACAGTATTAGTTTTTTGAATTGATTCTTGTTCATTAAGTGAACTATCTGAATCGACCAACGATATCATTTCACTGACTCGATTTTTGGTACCTTTGACCTTTTTGATTGAATATTCCACTACTTGAACCAACATCTGAGTCTTCCAGAGTCAACACCAGCGTGCGTAGTTTTGATTTTATTCGAGGATGAATCATAAGGCTCCTTATTTTTCTTTTCATACCTGTGGTCACTAGATGAATGTTTTTTTCCATCTTTTATAACCTGTGGACGTTTGGTGCGCTGGTAGTGCATTGCTTTCGAAAACGCTGAAACCATTAATTTTTCTGTGGTCTTATCAGGATTTTTACCAGCCATTCTAACGCAGTGATCTAGATAAGCAGGATAAGCATAATTAGTTTTCAAATATCTCTTGATTAAGATTAATAGCTTGTTACTCACCTAGTAAAGCTCTGAACCTAAGCTCTCCCAATTCATTATCGACATGATTCTGCAGGGAATAAGAGAGGAGAAAGGTGATTCCAAGTGTTGATTAGCGAATGACGGCCTTTTGTGCCCTGCAATGTTGTTCCCTGTATCCAATGATCAGGAAATGAATATCTAATGAGCAAACTCATAATAGCTGGGCCAAAATCAGGTTCATCTCTCTTTATTTCGCTGTTTCATAGCAATATTGTAGCCCCGAGAAAGTACAGGCAGAATACCTTCTATAAGAATAGTATTTGAGTCCTGCTTGCATGTTTCATCTTCTTCCGGAATGAATCTTATACTGTCCACTTCATTCGAAAACGATTGATAAAATTCCACACACTGGAAAGTTTCGTTCATTTTCACCAAGTATTCGAGAATGGATAAAGTTTCTTGAAAGAATTCAATTTTCGAACTCACAGATGATGAATCAGCTACGATTGCTCGAAGCTTCTCTAAGCTTTCATACATCCTACCTTTCTCATTAATTTTTTCTTCCGAATTCATATCTGGTTCCAACAAAGAATCCTCTTTCAATGAATCTTTATGTTCGATTTCATTTTCATAATCCGATGATGAATCATCAGATTCGGAGGAAGCATCTTCAAGCTCAATCACTGAACTGTTTAAGGCTGGAAATTGCTCATTGACTGTTGATTGGCTGGATTTTGCTTTCTCTCTTCTTTCAATCTTTTTAATTCTTTCGATGAATTGGTTGAAATCTTCTTTAGTAAGCATTAAGTCTTTGACCATTGTTCTTACAACCTTAATGTTCTCTATCTTGAACCAATGATTGATCTTTTTTCAGTGGAGGTGCTGATCGAGAAGATGATAATCTAGTGAGTAGACACCGAAATTTTTATACCTCTCGATTAAATCTTTAGAATCATCTACAAGAAAATCAGAATTAATCAGAATTAGAGAATTTTCTTTTCGAGAATTGAGTTGAACTTACCTCCGACTGAGACTAACATAGCATTTAAAGGATTACATCCATCGACGGTTATTGTGATCAAATTTCGAGTATGAACACGATCCTCTCGAATTCTGATGGAATAGATTCTTTTTGATTTTGTATCCGAATGGAATTTCACATCACCATTAGAGTCTTCGACTCTAACTACAGAGACAACTAATTTTTGACCTTCCATCAGCTTACAAAGAACACCTAATAGTGATCGCTGACCCGTTACCAATCTTGTCTTTTTTGAACGATTAAAAATATTATTTTTCAACACTTTGTGACTTTTATACATAAACAAGTCCAATAAAAAAACGAATTTATAAAAATCACTAATTAATACTAATTAAGGTTGAAAAAACAAAAACAACTAAAACGTGATGAGAGTAAAATGATTAAGAGAAACACGTTTATGCGAAAAAACCGCTTATCAGTTATTGTTACTAGGCAACAGGTTGGAAAAGAACTTTAATTATTCTAAATTCTATTTAGAATTTATGCTTTTTATGCTTTTTATGCTTTTAAAAGAATAAAGAGAATAAAGAGAATAGAATAAATTTATTCTATTCTAAATTATGCTTTTTATTTATCTCTTGAGAAGATAAATAAAACTGTTGGTTACTTTGTTTCCATTTCCTCTTTTGATTTGTGTGTTTATCTAAAATCATTATCTTAAATATTTGTTTCAATTAACACAAATTTGTTTGTTAAAATGTCTATTCAAGCTTCGCAAGCAAATAAACATAAAAGGAAACGTGTTCATCGTTTACTTTGTGAAAATTATGTGTTTGGTTTACCAAATGTTAGTGATTCATCTGATTATGAAGACTCATCATTTCAGCCAAATGAGGATAGTACTTCTATTAGTGACATTTCCTTGCTTTCGGTTTCACCAAAAGATTCAACGTGTGATGAATCTTCAGTTAAAACTGATTCATGTTCTTCTGATTTGAATTTCGATTGCTCAGCAGTTGAGCCGAAAAAATCAGAATATGTTGAAGCTATTTTATCATCGATACTCGTATGTCGAGGTGTTTGTTTGGCTTCATGTGAAAAAATTGTTAGTTTATTCAATATGTATTTGAATAGATTCTTTCCTGGTGAAAATCAATTACCCAACATTAGATACTTTTGGGACAAGCGAGCCAAGACAAATTCCATTGGAGTATATACAATCTGTGAATATAATCATTTCCATGGACCGTTTTTTGGTGAGCCCAAAAATTTTGGATCAATGGTTTGTGGCGAACAAAATTTACCTGTTTCACTTGAGCCTAATAAATACTTTCTGCACATTTTGCTCAGAAAACAGTTGGAGAATCAATTACCCTCTCTACCTCTTTCCTGTTTAGATGAATCTATTCATGGAGAAACGGAAATTTGCAACTCAGAGGAAGCGAAAAGAATCAAGGCTCTTGGAAAAGACTCATCGGTAAAAAGATTGACATTTACTCTTCATGCAGATGAAGTGGCTGTTGGTAACAGTTCAACTGCAGCTATTTTTCCAATCTTCATAACAATCAATGAGATGAACAATTTAATCCGCCGTGAAAATTTTTTCCTAACTGGACTTTTTGTTGGCACTAAAAAACCGGCAGTAGATCTATTTCTTACTCCTATTGTAGAAGAGTTGAATTCATTGGCAGATTCACCTATAACTTGGAAAGATTCTAATCAAGAAGATGTTTCAGCAACATTTCACCTGGTTGCTGTTATAGCTGATGCACCGATGCGTGCTTACTTGAGAAATGTAAGACAGTTCAACCATAAACATGGCTGTGATTGGTGTCGAAGCAACAAGTCACAGGAAAGCTCGACTTTACAAAATCTACCAATTGAACAGATTCAAGCTCTATCAAGAACTAAAGAAGATTTTATTCTTTACGAAAAACATCTTTCTGGAAATAATGATAATGGCGAAACTGATAAATTCGTTGGTATGATTGGTCTTTCACCTCTACTCAAAGTGAATCAATTCGACATCGTCAGAGGATTTGCAGTTGAGCCGATGCATTGCATCGTTCTTGGTATTTTTCGCTCACTCATTTTGCGTGGATGGTTGAAAAGTGAAGTGAAACAAGTCATGGCAACTGGAATTGATCGAAACCTTTTCAAGCGTGAATTTGGTTCTCGATTACAATCAGTTCGAGTTCCAACTGAATTTCCACGACCAACAAGAAATTTCGATTATCTCAAGTTTTGGAAGTCATCTGAATACGACAGTCTTTTGTGTTATTATTTTTTTTCTTGTGCTAAAGGATTAATTGCTCCTCGTGCCTTCCATAACATTTGCTGTCTTATTAGAATATTTTCCATTATCAACTTTCAAGTTGTTGATCTTCAAATGAGAACCGAACTCACCAATCTGATCAGTGAATTCCAAAAGGGTGTTGAAATTTTATATGACAAGAATCAACTCACATACAATTTACACATATTATCTCATCTCCCTGAGTCAGTAGCTGCATTGGGACAGTTTGCATCACTTTCTGCTTACCCGCTAGAAAACAAAATGGGAATTCTAAAGGAGAAAGTTAGAAGAACGTCTAATGTTGCTCAGAATCTTGTTCGAGTTTTCCTAAATGATTGTAAACACAAAGAAATGATGGAATCTAAAGTTAAAACTTGGTGTTTGTCTGCTAAAGAACATCGAGTTTTTAAAACTAATCATCACAAAAGTGAAATAATAACAACTATAGCTGAAGATTCAACTCAAGACATTGATGAAAGTCGACAAGTTATTCGAGATTTGCTGCTGTTACGAAGATTTGATTTCTATGATAGTTTTGAACATATTCAATTCCATAAAAGTATGTGTGTCAAGTCAGTGAGATATTCGACTCAAAATTACTCTCTCCAGAAAACAAGAGATGATTCTGTTCTCAAACTCAAAGATGGAAATTTTTTCAGAATAATAAGAATCTGTTCAATCAATGGTAATTATTTCTTCTATGGAAAATTGTTCGAAAGTCGAGTGGTTAATATAAAATTCAAAGGTTACACCAACACCTTCAACTTCACACTGGATCACATACATGAGATAATCGAAAAGGATCCTGAGCGATTGGAAATAATTACACTTGAGATGGTCAAGACGAAAGGAATCTTCATCAATAGTCGAATCTTCAACTACAAATATCCAAACAATCTACTAATAGAACAATTTCTACAAAACAAGTGAGAAAGTCGTCTAATGAGCTATCAACATGTGAAAAATAATTCGATTGGAACAGCTGATTCAAAAACCGCGGTAACATTTGAATAGCTTTTTTTCTGTTACTGAGAAAATTCGATTCTTGTTCCGTTCTTTTTTTCTTAATATTCTACGGATTTAATTGTTTCCAAAATTTATAAATTGTGTTAATTGGGTTAATTGTGATAAGTGTAATCATCAATATTTGGAAATAAATCAAGTATTCATTCAATCAATTGATTTGAAATAATCTTTGTGATTTTGTTAACATGAAATTTTCATGTAGCTCAAAGCTTTTTCATCTCTCTCAGTTTCTTTTCCTTTTTTCACTCTTTCTTTCATTAATTTTCTTTATTTTGAATGTTTTCTTTAGATTCATTGAATTTATTCTCGATTAGACAATTAAAAAGAAAAGAATCAAATCAAAAATGGAGAAAAATGAATTTAATTGTGAAGGAAGCTTCCAATATGAGGCCATTCAACAGGTTCCTGATCAACAACAAGCTATTTTCCGCCATTTTTATTCATGTAGCTTGATAATGATTCAATTATAAAATCAATTTCTACATCGACAATGTCGATCAAAGATTAACATCAAAACAATCATTCAAGCTGAGGAAAAGAATCAAATGGAATTGCCAAATCAACAAGAATCTTCTCAATTTTATCAGTGTTGTGATGAAAGAATGGAAATCGATGAAAATTTAAGTGATTCGTGTGAAAAGATGGAAATTGATCAACAAAATGAATCGTATGAACCCATGGAAATTTTAATGACAAAGATTCTAAAAGACGAAAACGCCAAATTAACCTTCCAGTACAAAATCAGTACAATGTTTTTTCATCAATTTTCAATCAAATTTTTCTACAATTTTTTACTCACCTTCAAATCTCTGAAATTTTTCAATAATCAGAATCATTTATTTTCTACTCAATTGTTTATATCTCACTCACTGAATCTTGATCTCAAACCCAATTGTTATTCCTGTCAAATTTTATATCTATGTTGAAATCTATTTTCTATTGCATTTTCTGTTTAATTGTTACCAAAAGTCTTGACAAAATTCATCAAATCAAAATTAAAAGACGTTGATTCTTACGATAGATTCTTGTCACCAATTTTCTTAATTTGGTCAATTGACCAAATTTCAATCGATTTAAAAAGAGTCACAATGAATGAGTTTGTGATTTGGTGTCAATTTCATCTGAATTCATACTCTTTTTTATTCAGATTCGGGATTGAGAATCGTATCTTTCAGAATCTAATTAGATCAATTTGTAATCAATTTTTACTTTATTTTGACGTTATTTTGACCCAATTTTGACTCTATTTAAACACAATTTTACTCAATTTTACTCAACATTTTCTTTACAAAACAAAATTTTGAGTCAAAATTGAGTAAAAAAAATCAAAACTAATCAACAAATTTTGATGAATCAAAATTGAGTAAAAAAGTTCAAAGTTGATCATCAATTTTTCTTCTGTTGACTGGGAAGTATTAGTTTGAAGATAATTAACTAAGAGACACTAGATGGCGACTATCAGGAAGAATTGTGATAAGTGTGATTTTGGTTTGAAATTTTTTCAAATAATAATATTTGGTCAATTCGTATTTTAAAATAATTTAAAGCAACTTTTATTGTTAACCAGTGTCTACTTATCCTTTCGGTATAAGTAAAGTGGTGAAAATATGATAATATTTTAGTAAAATTTGAAAAGGATGAATCCAACGTGGGATGATTACAAATACAGAACGTAAGAACGATGAGAAATATAAAATTGGGAAACTGATTATTAAAATACTAGTTTAATTATGGTTTGGTGGGCTGATTATCATATCACAGTTTAGTGAAACACCTCAGGAACCACTTGCAATGATTGGCTACAATTGCTGTCCACAATAGGAACCACACCTCCCATTTACCTGTGTGAAAACCCAAAATGTATTTGATTTTGACAAATTATCGTTTTGATAATAACTAAAATCAACTCAACGAATTTTCGATTGCGATTTTCACTCTCGGAAACGATAAATCATAATTCATCGAAGCCTTTACTGAATTTGCTGTAAAAACTTGAAATAAAAAATGCCACTCTATAAACAATTGCACTGATCTTTGAAAAAAAGATGAACGTTTAAGTTGAAGTCGTTTTATTCATGTTGATTGGTTTAATTGTTGGTTTTGTTGGTCCTTATTCAGTGATGAAAATCAAAACATCGACAATATTTAGACATCCATCTAACGATTTCACATGGTCAAGACAAGACGATAATAATGAGGAAGATCAAGATGCAATTCAAATCTGATCTAATCCAACAATTAATTTTGACTTTTATTATGTTCCTATTAATAGCACAATTAAAGATTGTAACATGAATTTAATCTTGTTTCACCAATACAAATATCGATAACTTTCTAACCTAATCTTAGAAAATAATATTTTCGCCATTAAAACAATAGATTGATCATTTTAGAAAATCAAATGACTTGAGAATATTTATTCAGATGCCTTTGAATATATTGGAAGGTTATTCGCTTGTTAATCACATTTCAACTGATTCCGTTTCCTTTTCAAATGTGAAAGTGTACGAATAATCCTCAAAATATTTATTCAGAAACCTTTGGAATACATTGAAAAGGCACTTTTCATTTAACCACGTTTCCAACTGAAACTGATTAATCAAACCAATTAACTGGAATATACAGGGCGTAACAACAAATATCATCATATCGTATACCAATCATACCACTTTTCCGACTTTGAGAGGCCACTGTTCATCAATGGCCTATGGAAAAGTTCAGACCAGAACACAACAAAATTTGACACTTTCGCTGTTGGTCGCGAAAATAAAATCTGACCTGATAAATATTCTAGAAATGGTAAATCGTCATGAGTCCGGACATTTAGTTGTTATGCCTGTATTTCAATCAGTTGTATTGATAAACTTTTCAAATGTGAAAGTGTACGAATGATCTTCAAAACATTGATCAGAACTATCTTATTGAAACAGACACACAAATGCTATTGAAAAGTTAATTATATTTCTTTAGCTGCAATTGAGACTTTAAATTTAGAATATTATTTACAATTAAGTATTGTAATTAAGTTCGACACCTAGACTTTTTTAGGTATAAAAAGCGATAGATTTTAAGAGAAATTATCAGTCAACTATCTCATCTCATCTATTCAATTACATTGAAATTGAAAAGTTACGATTAACAAAATGGCTTTAAGACTAATCAACTTAAGTGTTTTACTTTTTCAACTATTCCTACGCCTCACATTCAGAAGCTGCAGCGGCTTCTGGAGCTGCTGCTAGTAGTTCGGGTACTAGTGATGCTAATGGTTCTTCTGGTTCAACAGCAACATCAAGTACCAAAGATTCTCAATCAGGTAACGATGGTGCTACTGCGATGTCACAAGCTGCAGCAGGAGCTTCAGCGACCGATAATGGTTCGGGTACTGGTGGTTCTAATGGTTCTTCGAGTTCAGCAGCAACATCAAATGCCAATGGTTCTCAAACAGGTAACTACCCAAGTACTGCTAATGCTGATGGTTCTTCTAAAACAGAAACAACTGGATCCAATTCAAACGCATTAGCTTCCTCTGGAGCTGATTCAACTGGCACAACTTATCCAGATATCTCACAACCCACATCAAATATGTTGGCTTTAGAAATACCTGATCTATCGTATGGTATTGGTGGTGTTGGTGCTGGTGTTGGTTTAGGTTTTTTCCCTTATTCAGATGACTCCAATATGCCTGATGAATCGCCAGACATTAGTTCAATTACAACTTCTCAATCCGAGTCTGAAGCTTATTCTGGTTCTGATTCTGACGAGTCAGATATGAAGAATACAATTATGTCAGTTCAAATGGGCCCAGGTGCTCCTCAAAATGCTCCTTCTCTGCCTGGTATGGATATGGATATGTCAATTATAACTAATTCAGCGAATAGTAATGCTAAGTCCGTTTCTCATTCTGGATCTGGTTCTGGTTCTGAAGCTAGTTCTGCTTCTGAAGCTGATTCTGGTGCTGTCAATGATTCTGAATCAGGTTCTGGCTCTAGTTCTAGCGCTGCTTCCAATTCTATCTCTAAATCTAAGTCTAAGTCTAAATCTGGTTCTGGTTCCGGTGCTGGTTCTGGTGCAAGTTCCGGTGCTGGTGCTGCTTCTGATTCTAGTTCAGGTGCTGTCAATGAATCTGAATCAGGTTCTGGCTCTAGTTCTAGCGCTGCTTCCAATTCTATCTCTAAATCTAAGTCTAAGTCTAAATCTGATTCTGGTTCAGGCGCTGCTTCTAGTGCAAGTTCCGGTGCTGGTGCTGATTCTGATTCTGGTTCAGGCGCTGCTTCTGGTGCAAGTTCCGGTGCTGGTGCTGATTCTGATTCTGGTTCAGGCGCTGCTTCTGGTGCAAGTTCCGGTGCTGGTGCTGATTCTGATTCTGGTTCAGGCGCTGCTTCTGGCGCTGGTTCGACCGCTGGTTCTAGTTCTCGTTCTAGCTCGAAATCAAAGGGCAAGAGCACTTCTGAAACAGGAGATAATAGTGGATTAGGAATGATTCCTACTAGTATGATTGGTTCAACCATTGGCGATATGATGAAAACAGTCAAAAGTAGTTCTAGTAGTGCAACATCAATGACTAACTCTATGACTGATACTGATTCTGGTGTTAGGAACGGTCCTGGTTCAAGTTCAAGCTCAAGTTCAAGTTCAGGATCAACCGGTGGTTCACGTTCTAACGGTAAAAAAACTACAGGTTCAACCGCTCAATCTTCCGCTGGTTCTTCTGCTTCATCTACCAGTGATGACTCAAAATCAGGCAAAGCTCCTAAACCAACACTGGATCTGGTTCAGGTTCTAGTTCAAGCTCAACTTCAGGATCAAGTTCAAGCTCAACTTCAGGATCAAGTTCAAGCTCAACTTCAGGATCAACTGATGATTCAGGCTCTAACGGTAAAGGTTCATCCTCAATCTTCCGCTAGCGCTGCTGCTTCATCATCTACCAGTGCTGACTCAAAATCAGGCAAAGCCCTAAATCCAACACTGGATCGGGTTCAGGTTCTAGTTCAGGATCAAGTTCAAGTTCAAGTTCAACTTCAGGAGCAACCAGTGGTTCAGGTAAAGCTACTCAATCCAACACAGGATCTGGTTCGAGTGCTAGTTCTGTCTCTAACTCGGGCTCTAGTGGAAACTCACTGCGACCCTCGAATAGTGTAGCTAAATCATCTTCATCTTCAAAGTCCACCACAGACAATAACGGAAAAGGGTATTCCTCGGGTTCAGGGTCATCAAAACAAGGAAAAGATAAACCAATTGGACCCAATTCCTCTTCGAGCTCTTCTGCAACTTCAATGGCAAACGCCAATTCAGTTTCCAAGCAAAACTCAAATCCAAAAGGTCCATCAGAGTCTGAAATCATGAGTATTAAAACCCCAGTAATGGCTATTGGTGTATCAGCCCCTGCCATGGCTGGCTAAATGAAACTTTTCTTGTTCATGTTTTAAGAAAAACGTTAATAATTCATAATAAATAAAAAATATCAATATTTGACAATTTTCGAGTTTCTTTCGCGAAAAGTATTAATCTAAAGTATCAGTACTTAAAAAAGTATCGACTAAAAAGCTCATCCAGAAAACAAACTTTTCAACGAAAACTTTTTCTGAATTCATAAATCCTACAAAGAGGTATAACAACCCTAACATCGACATCCTTCAAACACAAAATTAACAATTGTATTAGTTAGAATATCAAAAAACCACTCTAACCGTTTTTAAAAGTTCTAAAAAGGTCTGGTTAGGCCACAATTGGCGGTCGAAGTGTTTTTGTTTTTCGATTATATCGCGTAAACTAAACAGAATTTGATCGTGATTTTTTGTACGATTTTAGATCTTATTATGATCCATCGCCTGACAAAAGCTTTTGAATTAAATATTTTGCTATCTTAGGTTATGAACTTGAGTTTCTTTTCTTTCGATAAGCTCTTATCTCGTCAGGTCAACGTTTAGGAATTTATTTACGTAGATCAGATTAAACATCAGAGATTTTTATAGCTGGACTCGAGCTTTTTTCGATAACTACTTTCGTTACCTGTTAAAGCGAGTGATCTGATTCGATAAATACAACTTTGATCACCCAAGTTAGACCATAATGCTTCTAATTATGAGTAGCTTAAGGCATAAACAGTTAGAATCATAACTTTCACCATCACGTGAAAAGTGTATAACAAATAGAAAATTTTTGGTGTCCTCCCAAAAGTTCTATCAGCATAACATGATCTGATGAGCTGAGATAATTGAGAAATTTGTCTGTTTCAAATATAGGTATTTTTTCTGAATCAGCATCACTAACTCGAAAAAAAGTTTCATTGTCGAATTCATTTCTCAATTTATCCAGATTTATAATTTCTTCACAGTTAGCAGGTTAAGGTGGATATCGAGAGGTACGAGCGTGCGATAAAGTTTTTTCAGGCTTCGAAAAGTTTTTAGAGAAGCACCAACAATATCACTTTGATGAGATTATATTATATCATTTGAACTTTTTTGGTAACAACTTTTAAGATTAGGAGAGTTTTTGAGTTTAACTTAATCTTTTCCTTTGTTTCGTTTTTCGATTTGGAAGATTTTATCGAGTTGTAGTCCATGATTATGGTCTGAAGAGCTTTCAATAGTTTCGCGCTCGATGTCCAATATTCGCAACTATTTGTCACTGGATGCTTTCTATATTGAGTTTTATTTCTCTCTGTCTTGTTTCTATTAAATTTGTTCAATCAACAAGTTTGCATTTCTAGTTGATTTGATGAACCGATAATTCATAATCAGTGATAATTGGAAATAAATAACTCACAAAACTAATCAATTATTAACTTTCGAAAACTATTGAAAATTTGGTAAAGATTTCGAATGAATGATAATTCATAAAAAACGAATAAGAAACAAAGAAAATAGACATTCTGGTTTGAACGTTTACACTAACTACACTTGTAAAACTATTGCTGAGCTGTCATTCAGATCGAGGTAAACTTAACCGCAAAAAACATCTCTGATGTTTAATCTGATCTACGTAAATAAATTCCTAAACGTTGACCTGACGAGATAAGAGCTTATCGAAAGAAAAGAAACTCAAGTTCATAACCTAAGATAGCAAAATATTTAATTCAAAAGCTTTTGTCAGGCGATGGATCATAATAAGATCTAAAATCGTACAAAAAATCACGATCAAATTCTGTTTAGTTTACGCGATATAATCGAAAAACAAAAACACTTCGACCGCCAATTGTGGCCTAACCAGACCTTTTTAGAACTTTTAAAAACGGTTAGAGTGGTTTTTTGATATTCTAACTAATACAATTGTTAATTTTGTGTTTGAAGGATGTCGATGTTAGGGTTGTTATACCTCTTTGTAGGATTTATGAATTCAGAAAAAGTTTTCGTTGAAAAGTTTGTTTTCTGGATGAGCTTTTTAGTCGATACTTTTTTAAGTACTGATACTTTAGATTAATACTTTTCGCGAAAGAAACTCGAAAATTGTCAAATATTGATATTTTTTATTTATTATGAATTATTAACGTTTTTCTTAAAACATGAACAAGAAAAGTTTCATTTAGCCAGCCATGGCAGGGGCTGATACACCAATAGCCATTACTGGGGTTTTAATACTCATGATTTCAGACTCTGATGGACCTTTTGGATTTGAGTTTTGCTTGGAAACTGAATTGGCGTTTGCCATTGAAGTTGCAGAAGAGCTCGAAGAGGAATTGGGTCCAATTGGTTTATCTTTTCCTTGTTTTGATGACCCTGAACCCGAGGAATACCCTTTTCCGTTATTGTCTGTGGTGGACTTTGAAGATGAAGATGATTTAGCTACACTATTCGAGGGTCGCAGTGAGTTTCCACTAGAGCCCGAGTTAGAGACAGAACTAGCACTCGAACCAGATCCTGTGTTGGATTGAGTAGCTTTACCTGAACCACTGGTTGCTCCTGAAGTTGAACTTGAACTTGAACTTGATCCTGAACTAGAACCTGAACCCGATCCAGTGTTGGATTTAGGAGCTTTGCCTGATTTTGAGTCAGCACTGGTAGATGATGAAGCAGCAGCGCTAGCGGAAGATTGAGGGGATGAACCTTTTTTACCGTTAGAGCCTGAATCATCAGTTGATCCTGAAGTTGAGCTTGAACTTGATCCTGAAGTTGAGCTTGAACTTGATCCTGAAGTTGAGCTTGAACTAGAACCTGAACCAGATCCAGTGTTGGATTTAGGAGCTTTGCCTGATTTTGAGTCATCACTGGTAGATGAAGCAGAAGAACCAGCGGAAGATTGAGCGGTTGAACCTGTAGTTTTTTTACCGTTAGAACGTGAACCACCGGTTGATCCTGAACTTGAACTTGAGCTTGAACTTGAACCAGGACCGTTCCTAACACCAGAATCAGTATCAGTCATAGAGTTAGTCATTGATGTTGCACTACTAGAACTACTTTTGACTGTTTTCATCATATCGCCAATGGTTGAACCAATCATACTAGTAGGAATCATTCCTAATCCACTATTATCTCCTGTTTCAGAAGTGCTCTTGCCCTTTGATTTCGAGCTAGAACGAGAACTAGAACCAGCGGTCGAACCAGCACCAGAAGCAGCGCCTGAACCATAATCAGAATCAGCACCAGCACCGGAACTTGCACCAGAAGCAGCGCCTGAACCAGAATCAGAATCAGCACCAGCACCGGAACTTGCACCAGAAGCAGCGCCTGAACCAGAATCAGAATCAGCACCAGCACCGGAACTTGCACTAGAAGCAGCGCCTGAACCAGAATCAGATTTAGACTTAGACTTAGATTTAGAGATAGAATTGGAAGCAGCGCTAGAACTAGAGCCAGAACCTGATTCAGATTCATTGACAGCACCTGAACTAGAATCAGAAGCAGCACCAGCACCGGAACTTGCACCAGAACCAGCACCGGAACCAGAACCAGATTTAGACTTAGACTTAGATTTAGAGATAGAATTGGAAGCAGCGCTAGAACTAGAGCCAGAACCTGATTCAGAATCATTGACAGCACCAGAATCAGCTTCAGAAGCAGAACTAGCTTCAGAACCAGAACCAGATCCAGAATGAGAAACGGACTTAGCATTACTATTCGCTGAATTAGTTATAATTGACATATCCATATCCATACCAGGCAGAGAAGGAGCATTTTGAGGAGCACCTGGGCCCATTTGAACTGACATAATTGTATTCTTCATATCTGACTCGTCAGAATCAGAACCAGAATAAGCTTCAGACTCGGATTGAGAAGTTGAAATTGAACTAATGTCTGGCGATTCATCAGGCATATTGGAGTCATCTAAATAAGGAAAAAAACCTAAACCAACACCAGCACCAACACCACCAATACCATACGATAGATCAGGTATTTCTAAAGCCAACATATCTGATGTGGGTTTTGAGATATCTGGATAAGTTGTGCCAGTTGAATCAGCTCCAGAGGAAGCTACTGCGTTTGAATTGGATCCAGTTGTTTCTGTTTTAGAAGAATCATCAGCATTAGCAGTACTTGGGTAGTTACCTGTTTGAGAACCATTGGCATTTGATGTTGCTGCTGAACTCGAAGAACCATTAGAACCACCAGTACCCGAACCATTATCGGTCGCTGAAGCTCCTGCTGCAGCTTGTGACATCGCAGTAGCACCATCGTTACCTGATTGAGAATCTTTGGTACTTGATGTTGCTGTTGAACCAGAAGAACCATTAGCATCACTAGTACCCGAACTACTAGCAGCAGCTCCAGAAGCCGCTGCAGCTTCTGAATGTGAGGCGTAGGAATAGTTGAATAGTAATAAAAGTAAAACACTTAAGTTGATTAGTCTTAAAGCCATTTTGTTAATCGTAACTTTTCAATTTCAATGTAATTGAATAGATGAGATGAGATAGTTGACTGATAATTTCTCTTAAAATCTATCGCTTTTTATACCTAAAAAAGTCTAGGTGTCGAACTTAATTACAATACTTAATTGTAAATAATATTCTAAATTTAAAGTCTCAATTGCAGCTAAAGAAATATAATTAACTTTTCAATAGCATTTGTGTGTCTGTTTCAATAAGATAGTTCTGATCAATGTCTATTTTGAAGATCATTCGTACACTTTCACATTTGAAAAAGTTTATCAATACAACTGATTGAAATACAGGGCATAACAACTAAATGTCCGGACTCATGACGATTTACCATTTCTAGAATATTTATCAGGTCAGATTTTATTTTCGCGACTCAACAGCGAAAGTGTCAAATTTTTGTTGTGTTCTGGTCTGGAACTTTTCCATAGGCCATTGATGAACAGTGGCCTCTCAAAGTCGGAAAAGTGGTATGATTGGTATACGATATGATGATATTTGCTTGTTACGCCCTGTATATTCCAGTTAATTGGTTTGATTAATCAGTTTCAGTTGGAAACGTGGTTAACATGAAAAGTGCCTTTTCAATGTATTCCAAAGGCTTCTGAATAAATATTTTGAGGATTATTCGTACACTTTCACATTTGGAAAAGGAAACGGAATCAGTTGGAAATGTGATTAACAAGCGAATAACCTTCCCAATATATTCCAAAGGCATCTGAATAAATATTCTCAAGTCATTTGATTTTCTAAAATGATCAATCTATTGGTTTTAATGGCCGAAAAATATTATTTTCTAAGATTAGGTTAGAAAGTTATCGATATTTGTATTGGTGAAACAAGATTAAATTCATGTTACAATCTTTAATTGTGCTATTAATAGGAACATAATAAAAGTCAAAATTAATTGTTGGATTAGATCAGATTTGAATTGCATCTTGATCTTCCTCATTATTATCGACTTGTCTTGACCATGTGAAATCGTTAGATGGATGTCTAAAATTGTCGATGTTTTGATTTTCATCACTGAATAAGGACCAACAAAACCAACAATTAAACCAATCAACATGAATAAAACGATTATGCCAAATGCACCAACTCCAGTAGTACGAACATTTGGTTTTTCAGCAATCAAATTATCTTGATTTACTTCTTCTTGATTCTGTTTAGTTTTCATTTGATAATTGTGGCAACTTGTCGATTGATTGGTGACAGTTTTATCATCGAACACGGAGTATTTGGTCAGTTGACAAGAAGCTGGTTCTTTTCCTTTTGGACAATAGTTGAAAGATTTACATTGATCATCATCTTCTTGTTTGTAGTCGAAGCAAAAGGCAGCACATTGATCCATGTCCAGGTCGAGTTCTGTATGTAAGACTTCAGTAACAATCTCCGAGCCAGTTAGTTGATATTTTTTGGACAATTTAGCTGTTAAAAGTAAAGAGTAATTGATTAGTTAGTTGGTTGATTTCGGTTGAGAAATGAAAAACTTACGAGTATAAATGGTACATTTTGAGTCAAACTTGGTATTACTTTCAGAATAATAGCCACCAAAAGTACAAAGACCATCACAGAACTCAAATGAAAGACATTCTGAAGATTTAGCACATTCAGAAGCGCAGTCATCGACCCATAGTTTTTCCGAAACCGAAGTCGGTACCTTGTAAGCCTTATTAATTTGTGGAGTATAATCAGAAAGATAGTTCTTTGAGTAGGTCTTACAATGTTCTCGAGATGTCAAATTATTGGTTATTTGTAATTCACTTAAACTGGACACTATGCAAGAGAAAGAATCTGCATCACAGAACGTAAAAGTTTCGCAGAAAATATCTTCAGATTTTGAACAAGCTCGATAACAGTCACTAAATCGTTTTATGCTTGGAACTTCGACAATGTCCAATCCATTTGGAGTCAGTGTACCACGAGAATCGAACATTTTGTAAAGTTCTCTCTCTTTCTCTTCAGATCGCTTATCAGCAGCCACAACGTCAACTATTTCATAAGTGTATGTTTCTCCTATTGAAATTGATTAAGATAAAATCGATAAGTTTTGGGTAAGTTTATATCCTTTTAATCTACTACCATAGTAGTTAAGATCCCATTCATCATGAATGATCTGAGCCAAGAGATTATTATGGATATCTACCAACGACTTCTCTTGGCCAACTCGCATCAAGTTCTTCAGGGGAAATGTGAAAACTGAACAATAAGTTCCTTTCGATGACGTAGTTGACTCTGGAATATCCGGATTCTCAGTGCTAACACAATAATCTTCATTTTCACAGAAGAGAATGGCCTTAAAAACAACAAAAGAATGAACAATTATAAACCAAATGAAACGATCGATTTGAATTTTCTTACCGTACAGTCGAATAGGATGAAGAAAGTTTCTTGATACATTCTTCTGCACTTTTGGCCGAAATTTCACTATACTTTTTTATCGAACTTATTTTTGTGTATTTATAATCTAATTCGAATGAGTCTGATAATGGTATTTAATTAAGACATTAATCAATAAGACGAGATCCAAATGTAAAATTAACTTGTTTTCTCACCAATTATACTTGGAGCTTCGACAAATGTAACATCAGCTTCAATACGATCCTTGGAAAAAATAAACTCCACATCAACAATTCGTAACGGTGATATTCCGTAAGTGAAATCAATAGACTCTCTCAACTCTTTTCTCATTTCAATAGTCATTATCTCACCTCTTTTGATACAATTTGACTTTTTACCTTTTAAAATAGAAAACGGGAAGTTTATAACTTTCTTGTGATCGAATGACATTACTCACATACCCTTGTCACATGTTATATGAAGAGTAAGTGTAAGGCGTTTATCTGGTTCAGCGAAACAGTCTCCCAATTTGAATGCACTCTCATATTCACTATCAGGTAGATCAATTTCAAAATCGTAAAAATCGCGTTGAATTGATTCAATCAGTTGTAAGTTACCCTGTATTTAGAAATACGGCCCTTGTCATTCAGAAAATAAAAGAAAACCATTACTTTCACTTACCGATGAGTCCTTCCTGTAAGCGTTTCTTGAAGCTCCTACGATCATATCGCTAGTAAAAGTCTTAGCTGTAACCTTTTGAACGATATTACAAAATTGTAAACTGTTTTAAATGTGTGATCAATATTAAAGCAAATTTCTTACCGATGATGATAAGTAAATTGTCGTTACCACTTTGTCATATTTACCACTTTCGATAACACTGTCTTTCTTAACGGATTCCCAAACTTTCACTTTCAAACCAGATCGCTGTTCCTAAGTTGTGAAAGAATTCATTGAAACAATCAGTTTTGATGGTAATACTTTTTTATGAGATTAGTTTTATAAAATTTGCTACTTTGTACATACGAAAATAATCTGTCCAAGATAAACGGGTAGAGAGTCTAACCAGAGGAACGTTGCAATACTAAAATAACCATTAATGGAAATACCAGGAGAGCTCAGATCAGCTGGCGAAACCTTGCATTCTCCAGAGCTTGATAGTGTATATCGAACACCCAAATTATAATCATACAGATAAGTATTTGTGAATCCAAGGCGTGTCTCAGCTAGTCGCAAGATTTTACTGTCTCCATCAGCATGAATCTAAAGTCAAATCATTCTCATAGGTAATTATTGAGATTAGACAATCACCGTTATTCTTACCTCATTTAGTGTTGAATATTTGTTGTTAGTTGTGTCTTTTGCGATAAAATGAACTTTTTGAGATGAGACTCCTGGAACACTAAGATTATCTTGTAGATAAACGGGACAACCAACTCCTCGGGTGTTGGCTGAAATTAAAAGTAAATAATTAATATTCATCGAAACAATGACATTTATTTTCCAATTTACCTGAACCAATTCAGCCAATTCTTGAGAAGTTACTGAGTTCAGATAAACATCTAATATGAGTGATTTTCGGGTATCTTCTTGGTCGGGATTAAGAGCGAGAGCAAGAGGGTTGTATTCATTCAGTTCTATCCTGTTTGGCTCTGTCACATCGCCAAATTGGTCTGTTCAATAATTTAACAGTAAAAATGGATTGATCGATATTCTTACATGTACTTATAATGAATGAAGAAAATACAGCTTATCTCAGTAACTTTCACCGAGTTCTCAACTAATTAGTTGAGAACTCATTTGGTTTCGTCAATCCGATATGATTTAAAATAAACTCACCTTTGTAATAAGCGGTAACTTTAATCTTTTGACTTATTATTGTGCTCGCTTTATGCATCGAAGCTCCTCTAATTATGGTGTCATTTTCCTCTTTCTAAAATGAGAATAGTTATTTTAAATTACAGCATTCGATTCTATCATTCCAATAAACGTACCCATCGAGAATCAGCGATTCGGTAAAAAAACGAAGGACCAATAAGAAGAATCATATTGATCATTGGTTTGGTTACTCCAGGTAACATTTTATCCCAATCAGATTTGTATAAATAAAGATCACAATCATTATCTGAGTGGCGGTTAAACAAAAAGATAAAACTTCACTTTCAATTGATAAAAATCATCAGTTAACAATTTGTAACTGAACAATTGATTGACAATTTGATTTGATCTTAATATTATCTATGGGTCGATATGAAAACAAACAATAAGTTGATAAGTTGATCGAAAGTAAAACTGCTCAAAAGAAACAATCAACTACACGTATTGTTCATTTGTCGACCCAAGTTATTAATACGTGGAATGGGTGTTTTTTTATTTCGTTTGGTATATTAATGGTCGAAGCTAATTCTTTAATAAATGTTGGTCAACATATTGAAGTCTGGATTAGATTAAAGATGAAAATGAAAACTTACTTTGCATAACAAGTCGCTTGTTATTATCATAAGATTTGTACGAGTAGAAAATAGTTGCATGAGTGCCCTTGGGTTTTTCTGACGATGTGACATCAATTTTACCTTCGATTCGAGCTCTTGCTGAGATTTTTTCTTCAATCTGCCAAACTTTTCCGGTTTCCTGAAAATTTTATTAGCAAATGGAAAATATTACCAGTACAATAATCAATTATCTATGCTTCGATGTTTACCTTATCAGTTAATGATGCATGAATAATTCTAGATCCTTGACTTATTTCAGGACGAAAGTCCATAAATGACACTTTACAATAGGAAAGGAAAATACTGTTACTTTTTGAAATAAACTATTTTCACGTGTAAATCCATGAAGTAGACTTGGAAGTTTATATTAATACTTCGATAACTTACTTGAACTTATTAAAGAAAAGTTGACTAGACACAAAATAAAAGGTAAAAGTAACATTTTAAGCTTCGACTATTAAGCTTAATGATTCCTATTAGAAACTTGATCAATATTCTGACACCTTTGTCCATAATCAATCGTATTTATCGAGTGTTAATAAGTTTTCTTATCTTGATTATAACGCCTTAATTAGTGTTACAAAATAATTACGCCCAATTTATCAATATTTATATTCATCACTTGATATGATAATTAAACTTACTAGAACATGATGATAAATAAATAATGAACTTTGATTGATTTCTATGGAACTGATAAAAGAGTTGAATTACACTGTAGCTGAATTATCAATGGAAGACAGAAAAAAGTTTATTCGACTTTTCTACAACTTTTCTCAGTAACTTTCGCCGAGTTATCAAGAAGTTATTTCAACCCGATAGATGAGTTTTTCTCAATTAGTTTTCATTTCCATTAAAAAATTTCTACTGAAAATGCTAAATGTTTGTTTTGTAATCGCCGATTTTTATTCATGTTAATATTTTAGAGAATCGATTTCATTTTTTTTTATTCATTTGAATTTACCGCTTTTCCAAAATTTTCCATAGTTACGATAATTAACCCAAATGGTTTCTAACAACATTGACCAGTGTGTTTAAATTGTTTGGTTTAATTTTTGTTAGTTAATTGTCTTGATTAATCTATTGAATTTTTTTTTCATTTCTCTTAGTTAACTAATTTCTTCTCCTAACATGATGACATCCGAAGGTGACAATATTCCTATTTCAGAGGCAAGCGAATCAAATGAAGATAATCCCAATTTGTTACCACCCAATTCTGGTAATGGAAGTGATTTACCTAATTACCGGTGGACACAAACACTTTCAGAAATTGATTTAAAGGTTCCTTTAGATTTACCTGTAAAATCTAGAGATTGTCTTGTTAAATTTGAAAAGAAACATCTTACAGTTGGATTAAAAGGTAAAAAATTTTCTTTTTCTTCATCTTGGATTGAAATTTGATTGAGTTTTTTTTCTTCCCTTCTCTTAATCTTAGGTCAACCTCCAATAATCGATGGAGATCTTTTTGCTCCAATTAAAATTGAAGAATGTTTTTGGACTTTAGAAGGTAAAACATTGAGTTTATCATTGGAAAAGATTAACAAAATGGAATGGTGGAATAAATTAGTCTCTGGAGATCCTGAGCTCGATACTAAAAAGATAAATCCAGAGCCTTCTAAACTCGGTGATCTTGATGGTGAAACAAGAGCAATGGTTGAGAAAATGATGTTTGACCAAAGGCAAAAGGAATTGGGTCTACCTACATCAGAAGAATCAAAGAAACAGGAGATTCTGGCTAAATTCATGAAAGATCATCCAGAAATGGATTTCAGTAAATGCAAATTCAATTAATCATCTACTCAGTGACAATTTGATAATCAACTTCTCCTTCGTTCCGATGTTTGTTTTTCCTTTTTTTTCTTAATGAATCTTCAGCTTATTGAATTGGTCTTTTCTTGTGATGAATCATATTAATCACTTGGCAATATGTTAATTAACGTTAATTATCCCAAAAAGTGATCACAATTAATGACTCAATAATATGAGTTTACATTGTTTATCAATAAAAGCCAACATAATATTTTACCAATTACCACATGAATGACAAATCACTTTAAGTGTTTCATCAATCTCATCATCTAATTTTCCATAGTAATTTAATTATCCTTTATTCTGATTAATTTAATTCTCTATTTTCAACACACACACACATTTCTCTTTCTTTTTTTCCCTCTTTCTCCTTCTCTTTCTATTTTCTCTTTCTTCCCAAATCACATTGTTTACATGACAATCTCTCAACTGAATGAGGTGAATCATGACCCGAGGGTTTGTTCAAATTAAGATAATTGTTCAATCTCAATGATTCCAAATGGAAAACAACTAACCATTGACCCATTAACCATCTTCCATTAATTATTATTACCTGTTGTCTCGATTAATTATTGGGATCGAAACAATTTAATTCCTAATATATAATTTACAATATGTTCTGCTGTCATTACCAATTGAGAACCTAAATTTTACTCTCTCTCTCTCTCTCTCTTTTGGGTTAATTTAATTGTGACATTACTCAAATCAAATCAAATCAAATCAACAATCATCTTTATCTCCAAACAAAACATTTGTCCACTTGAGCAATTGATACAATCAGTTGGTCAACAATTAATCTCATCACCATCGAGTTGTTTTCCTTTTACCATAACGGTTTCTTTTTGTTTACCTTTTTCATTGTGAGTAAAACTGTTTGACTCTTTTGATGGATCAGAATTTAAATATTTTCCTTTATTGATAATTTCTTTTCCTTTGCTTAATTAGATCTTCAACATTGGAAAATCATCTTATCACCAACACTTTGGTTGCTCATTAGAATTAATCTCATTAGAAAGAAAAATTCATTCCCATTTGGTGGTAATTTTGTATTTTCCATCAATCATCTATTATCATGTGAGTATTTTAATTCTCAATGAAATTATTTCTTGTTCTTTTTTTATTCCACAAAATGTCAAATGACTTCGAGGAATCACAATCTCATTTAGAGAGAATCAGATCTCAGTTCGAGTGAACGTAAAATCTTTAAGCTTAGCTCGTTTAATCTCTGGACTCAAATAGGTCGAACTAAATCTCACTTACTCCGAATGAGATCGCATTTCGAGTGAATACCTAAGGTAAATTGTATTCACTTGGACTGGTCATAAACTTTAAACTGGTTTCGAATATTTTAGCCATAGGATATTCTACATACTAATGTCCATAAAATGTTCACTCGAAATACGTTCTCATTCTGAGCAAGTGAGATTTGGTTCGCTCGTTTTTCGTTGTCCAGATTAACAAAAAACCTAAAGAGATTATCGTTCACACCATTGAGATTGTGATTCACTCGAAGTCATTTGACTGTATGATCTCAATTAGTTGAAGCTTATCTTGTTCTACCTTTCAAACCAAACAATTATTCTTCATTGATTGTAATCAATTCTCTGATTTTCCCACTCTTAATCAACTACACTAGAAATTTATATTGTCCCGTTTAGACTCTTCTAATCAACATGCCAGTGATTTTGATTCTTAAACATAAGTTGTCTTGATCTGTAACATTTTCTCATTTCATTTTACTCTTTCAACCTGATTGTCAATATATTCAATTCTAACTGTTAATTTTTAATCCATTTCTCTTTTTCTCTCTCTTCCAAAAATGCCATCAATCGATGGATCCGATTCACTTTCAAACGGACATCAACTGCTTTCCCATTCTAATGGTCAATCTAATGGTTTAATCGGTTTTCATCCTGTTTTAAGAGCGATGGCGAAAAGTTCAACCAATGGATCAACAAGTAAAGTGGCTTATGAGAATCGTGATGAACTTCACAAAGCTCAAAGGATCGTAGTTAAGGTTGGAAGTGCTGTTCTAACCCGTGAAGATCAGTGTGGCTTTGCTCTTGGAAGATTAGCATCGATTGTTGAACAAGTCTCTGAACTTCGTAACAAGGGTAAAGATGTGATCATTGTGACCAGTGGAGCGGTTGCTTTGGGTAAACAGAAAATCGCCACCGAGCTAAAAATGTCCCAATCAATGAGACAAACAATCCGACAATTAACCAGTGAATCAACTTCTGGTATTCAATCCTCAGCTCCTCAGGTTCGAGCTGCTGCAGCCATTGGACAAAGTAACCTAATGGCTCTTTACGACACCATGTTTGTTCAATATGGAGTTAAAATAGCCCAAGTATTGGCCACAAAGAGCGATTTCCATAATCCAATAAGTCGAATCAATTTGAGTTACACTATCGATGATTTACTTCACCTAAGTATTGTCCCAATCGTCAATACCAATGACGTTATTGTTTCCCCAATGATGCCTGATCATCCAGAGATAATCATCGAACCAGAAACAGGACCAAAAGAGGTAAAAATAACAACAAACATTAAAATTCAAAAAACAGAGTTATTAATATAAATTATTTCTTCTCCACCAGCAAGCAATTATGGTCCATGACAATGATAGTTTAGCCGCTTTACTTTCCGTTGAAATTGGTGCTGATTTACTAATCATTTTATCAGATGTTGATGGTGTTTACACTGCCCCACCAGACCAACAAGGATCTAAATTGATAAACATTTACTCGACCAACAGTGAGAATCCTGTTACTTTTGGCAGTAGTAACAAAGTTGGAACTGGTGGAATGAAGTCTAAAGTGGACGCTGCCTCTTGGGCATTAGATCGAGGAGTGACCACTGTTATTTGCAATGGACACGAGACGAATGCAATTAAAAGAATCGTCGATGGATACAAAATTGGAACCTTTTTCACCAATTATCGAGAAGAGGTTTCATCAGTTGAAATTTTAGCTGCCAAAGGTAAATAAAGAAGTTACCTTTGTCCGATTAAGCAATAATCAACGCGAATTTATTTGATTTCATAGCTCGTATTGGTGGTGCAAAATTGGCATCTTTAAAGCCGGAAGAAAGAGCCGACATCCTGGAAACTATTGCGAATCTTTTGACCGAGAATAAATCGGAAATACTGGCTGCTAATAAAAAGGATTTAAAACAAGCAACAGAATCAGGTAACTATTAATATAATTACTTAGTGTAAAATATTGACCACTAATTGTTTTCTTCATCATTATTAAGGTTTAGCTCCTGTTTTATTATCCAGATTGAAGTTGGATGAAAAAAGCTGAAAAGTTTATCCGATGGATTGAAATCAATAGCAGAGAAATCAAAGTTGATGTTGAATCGAGTGATTAAAGAGACAATTATCGCCGATAATTTGATCTTGAAACAAATAACTGTCCCTATTGGAAATATTTTAATAATTTTCGAGTCACGACCTGATTGTCTTCCACAAATCGCCGGCCTATCAATCGCAACGGGAAATGGAATCATATTGAAAGGAGGAAAAGAAGCCAATCATTCAAACCAATTTCTTTGGCAACTTATCCAAAAGGCACTTTCAAAATATCATGTTGAAGATTCTGTTGCATTGGTAAATATTAACAATCTAAATATTAATTCATATATCAAAGTTCAACTGGTTAATATTAAGAGTTATAAAGAGTATTGATTGTTACATGTGATCGGGTATTTTAGAATGAGGAAGTCCCATCAAAACACTAAGAACGAAAAAAACCCAAAGGAAAGTTTTCTAATTGAATGTGTTGACAATTTAGATAATTTTTATTTACTTTTGATTTTCTGTGGATAAAGAGCAGTTAATTGTGTTACTAATTATAACCAAAATCACTTGAACATTTGTGATACAAATGAAAACACATGAATTTAAGATGTGATCTGATGGGAAAATGTCTCAATTACTTAGTATTCAAAGAAATTCTTATCAGGATTACCATGAAAATAATGAATAAACCCAAGGTAATTTTGACTTTTTTCTGATTAATCTTTAGGTTAATACCCGGGAAGAGATTGGCGAGTTAATTACATTGGAAAGTCACATTGATCTAATTATTCCCCGTGGGTCATATGATCTTGTTCGTAGTATTAAAGAAAAGGCTGGTACTATTCCCGTTCTTGGACATTCTGAAGGAGTTTGTCATGTTTATGTTGATAAAGATGCCGATCTAAAGAAAGCAATTGATATTGGTAAATATCTCATCAAATTGTTAAGATTGAGTATCCGATTGAGTATACGATTATTAATTTTCATTCAAATTCTCTGTTTTATTCTAATAGTTATCGATTCCAAATGTGATTATCCTTCTGCTTGCAATGCAATGGAAACTCTTTTACTTCACAAATCTTTAGTTAATAGCGACTTTTTCCTTAAACTTTGCAATGAATTAAAAGCCAAAGGGGTGACAGTTCATTCTGGACCTAAACTTGTTTCTATCTTGACCTTTGCTCCACCTTTAACTGATTCATTGAAAAAAGAGTATGGAACCTTAGATTGTACCATTGAACTGGTCGACGATGTGGAAGAAGCAATTACGCATATCAATACTTTCGGAAGTGGTCACACCGATGTTATTATCTCAGAAAATGGTAAATTTCGTCAGGAAACTCGGTGTTGCGATTATTGTGAATATCAGTTCTGACCTTTAACTTTCTATTTTTTTTCCTTTTCAGATGAAACAACCTCTTTATTCACTTCGAGAGTCGACAGTGCCTGTTGTTTTCACAACTGTAGTTCTCGATTTGCTGATGGCTATCGATTTGGTCTTGGTGAGTTCTCATCTTAATTTCTTTTCAAGGATTTAATAGTTTACTAATCATTTACACATTTTCCATCAATAGGTGCTGAAGTCGGAATCAGTACAGGCAAAATTCATGCCCGAGGACCTGTTGGGATGGAAGGTCTCTTATCAACAAAATGGATTCTCACTGGAAGTGGGCAAACAGTTCAAAACTTCACGGAAGGAGTTTATCAATATAAACACATCGAGGTTCAACCAAAAAACAACTAAATCAATTCGAAAGTTTCGAGAAGTTGATAGAAAATGAGAAAAAATTCAATTCATTTGTACTCAATGTTCAAAGTGCCTAATCGATTTGTATTTTTTTTATTGATTATCTAAAATTTGACTGCAATAGATCAAATTTAATTAATCTCCCTTACCAACTTTTCCGTTCAATAAACAATTAAATTGTTACAACTTATCTTATTGAATCTTCATCAGGATGTTTACTTTCTCGACCCAATTCTAGATTTGAATTGAACCTATTCAGTTGATCATCATCTCACCATCAAAATTCATCCCTGATCTTTTTGTATTCTCATTAAATCGTCATTTTTTCGTTAAGTAGTCATATTAACCGTCTTGATTGTGCATCAGAGGACTGAACTTGTTAATATGGCTACAATTAATGAACTTATCGCAAGCTTTGATAGCCATTTGATGGGAATTATAATTTAATTCTAATAATATGTCAAAGGGTAACAATGTTAATATTTAATATAATATTTTCTCTGATAATTTTACAAGTTATAGTCTCGAATTTATTTAATATGTACAATCAAAAATGTATAACCAATTTATTTTTCGATGGGAATGACCATCTATGGATAGAACTGATCTCAATACTTATATGACAATAATCAGGTTCCTCTTTTCTATCCAAAATCGTATATTGAACTGAGTTAAAACCATCACGAGTTGCCCGACGTTTCGCCATCCTGAGTAACGCAGTTCTAAAAAGAAATTAATGAAAAATAAAACAATCAGCTGAGTAATTATGAAAAAAATCGCGCAAACTACTCGACTAAATTAATGATTAAAATAAAATTTTCTCAATGCTAAATTCAAAGCTCTGATCTGTTACCTGACAATATCAGGGGATTCCGCTCGATGGCTATGTTTTATCATTGTGTATCGTCCCACCGATTCGGGAGGTCGAGTTATATTCAGATTATGAAATTTTAATCTAAAACATTGAAGAGAATGAGATCAAATTAAAATCAAATTCAAATGACATATTTAAATAAGTATGAGTCTATTAAAGCAATTGACCAATAATTTGATTGACAAGAGCAACGAACAAACTTTTAAAGTTTTATTAATAAAAAAAACTATTGAATTTCACAATTTATGCAAATAATAGTTGAACGATTTCCCAATAATTTTGTAATAAAAATGTAATAATTTAATTTCAACTGTTTGGGTCAACTATCAATCAAAATGAATGTCAATTGGTAAGGACAATTTACTTTTATAGCCTTTTGGTTGGTTTTTATTACACTGGTCATTTTACTGGTCATCATTATCAAGATAATGTTTGCAAGTTGGTTAAATCTATTCTGTCTCATTTCATTTAATAGATGAAATAATCGTAGAAAAAGTTTATAAAGAAACAATCAGGATAATCATCATGCTTATAAAATAGATGACCAGCTGATTGAGTTTCCATTGTTAAAAAATAATAATAAAGTCTAACTGGACAGTTTAAATTGATTTATAATCATCATTATCATGATAACAGTCATTATATTGATTCTGATGGTCTAGTTTTAAAAGTAAACTATTTTATTTTTCAAGATGATTATCATCATAAACATGATAATGATCAAATCATCAAGAAAGGACATTTTTTCCAAGGTGTAAAACGCATTATATTATATGAAAAGTTCATTATTTTCAGGATTTATCACCATGTGTATTGACAAGACTGAGTTTCTAGTTTCTTATGACAACAAACTAAAATCAGAGTGAAATATGATCACCTAAGTGACAGAATTGATTGAATCGATTGCGATGATGATGATGATGATGCTTATATTCATTATCGTGTTCATGGTAAATTGTCATAATAAAGTTTCAATCTCAGGTAAGTAAGCAAATAAAATTTCACCATTTGAAAGTTAAACTTGATTGAATTTTTTTTCCTTTGGAAGTTACTTGAATTCAATCTCATATTTCAATTCAAGTTGAAAGTTTCTCATGTCTCCACATAGATAACTTGATTTACCTTGATGATAATGATGATAAGCAAGATGAGAAACCTTTTTAAACAGTCAAATGGATGTTTAATGATCCAAAACCGGAACAAGTTCTAAGATTTTCACCATAATGATGTGGATCATCATGAAGATGATGCACTCATATTGATAATGGAAGATTAAAAGTCAGAGAAAAAAAATATATCTGAAAACTTTTTCTCTAAAGTTCATTTATCGACAGAATGTAAGATCAAATTCAGCTTAAGGTACACGAGAAAAGGAAAACGATCTAACAAAATAAGGATCGATCACTTTAAATGAGTAAAAGTGCTAATAGCACATTAGCCAAAACTTGAAATTTCCAAATATTTTCGATGCTAATTTCTATAACACCAATCAGTCTGTTCATAAGGAGAATCGATAGCATTTTCATGCACGAGAAAGAGAGATTCAGGGGAACTAGGAAGTGGATCAAGATGAACAGAGGAAAAGCAAATGAACAACTGATGATGATGAAGAAAAATATGAAATTTTGTAAAGTACTTTGGACTCACTTAACTTATTGAAGAGGCTTATTATCATTTATTTTTCTTCCATCTCCATGTTCGAGAAAAAAACATCCCTACGAATATAAAAGAGGAATCGATTTTTTTTCTTCTCTTTATTCTGTATTTCGTTTTCATCCTCATCTTTTAACTTTTACCTTCTCTTTCTCCATCATCATTTTCTCTCCTTATCATAATCTCTCTCTCGTTCTTTTTCATGCATTTTTCTCTTCGTGCTAGACTTTTCTTCCCTTCGATTTCGAGATAATTTGTGTTTTTCCTTTTCTAATGATATTCGATTAGAACTTTTTTTTTCTTTTTACCATTTTTCTAAAGACATTAAACACAATTGGTTCATTTATAATTATTCCAATTTTTTATCCATTCATTTTTTTCAACGAATAAAAATTAATCAGAATAACACCAATTAATTGATGTAATTGAATTAAAAGAAATTTGAAACGATATAGTTTTCATGTTTTCATCATTACTATTATGTGAAATGGTTGAACTTTAATTGTAATTAATTTACTCTGTTAGTAGTTAGGAGTGATTACAGTTTCATAATTAAATCGATTCTGAGATGAATTTATTATCATGATAGTCTCATCATTCATGATAAATAACTGAAGTTGCTGAAACTTTAACGAAGATAATTTTGCCTTATCCTGTATAAAGTGATTGTATTGATACTAAACAATCAGCTAATCATTTAGTTAAACAGTTTGAACCATTTGCGAGCGTGTTTTTGATCACTCTCAATCAATTCAATCTTGATCACTGTGACAAACAATTAGTTATTATCATTATGAATTGTCATCAGAATCAATAGAAATTGATTAATTGTAATCTCGAAAGGGTCAAAACTGGTCAAATGCTTAAGGTGTAATAATGAGAGTTATTTTGTTAAAAGGGAGGTGAAAATATGTCAGGTCAAGATGATGAAAATGATTCATTGAAACTGAATTTTATGATAAAATCAATAATGAGTTTTGTTATAATATTGTAATGATCCAAAATTGAAAAGGTTATCGAGAAAATTATCTAATGTTGATTTAGGTGTTCACTTAATTAGTTAGTCCAAAGTCGTTTTTAATTAAGAAATTGCTACGAGAAAAACAAACAAAGATCAAGGTGATAATGAAGGAAAAGTCAAGGTACCAGAATTGTAGACAGAGAAATAGAAAGAGAAAATTTTGATATAAAATAAGGTTGAATAACCAGTATAGTTAGTCTGGTTGTGGTCCCGATCTTAGTTGAAATTGGTTTGTGTGTGAGTATCCTCATCAAAGTGAAACGAAAAATTGTAATTTGTTTAATATCGAAATTGAGAAGAAATTAAAGTTTGTGTTAAGTGAAAATAAATCAATTTCAAATTTCATCATCAACCTCAACTTTTACATTTGGAGGTCCCACCGAGAGCTCAAGCCAGTGGTCAACTTTATCACCCTTGAGATCAAAACAACTTGGATATATTTATTCAGTCAATTTCCCCTTTCTCTTTGTGTCTTTGTGTTTCTTTACTTTATGACCTCAAGTCCTGACCTTGAAACACTAACTTATTTCACCATGGCCGAAAGAAAACCCTTATCCTTGGCCCCACCTCGTGGTCCAAAAATACCATCGTTTAGTGGTGCTTTCAGCAATGAAGCACTTAAATTCATCACCAAGTTCACCTCGTTGGCCCAAGTGTATGGCTGGAACGATAAGGAACGGCTCGATAGGGTAAGTCTGTATCTCGAAGACACTGCTGCTTCTTGGTTTCAACAAGACATTAGTCCACATCTAAGTGACCCTAATTATACTTGGGATGAATTTATATCTGATTTCAAATCGACCTTCTTACCCTCCGAGTATGAATCATATATTAATCAACAATTATCGAGTAGAAAACAACGTTCAGATGAACCGGTCACTAAATTTATAATCGATGTCAAAGAATTATGCAGTAAATTAAATAAGAATGAGAAAGAAACAATGCGTTATCTCTTCGAAGGTGTTAGGGCCGATATTAAGACCGTTTTATATGGACTAAATCCAACTACGATAAAAGAATTTACCGATCATGCAAAAAATTTGGAGCGAAATTCTAATAATACCACAAATCCTGAGGTCGCTGAATTGAAACAGATGATCATGGAGTTAAAAAATGGACTAACCATGAGAACTACCCGAGTTAACCAGATAGAACCAGATTCATCCAGAAACGGTAAGCCTATAATCTGTTACTATTGTAACAAAGTAGGCCATATTCAGGCCAACTGTTATTTCCGTATCCGTGACCAAGGCGCAAGCGCCAATCAACAAAGGCCTTTGTTCACCTCTAATCATCAACCAAATCGACCATTCCCAACTCACCCTCAACCCAGTTACCCTCATCCAAGATACCAACCACCCAATTACCCACCGTATTCGCCCTTTTCCCAATTACCCTATTCTCATAATCAAACCCAAGCCCAAAGTTCCACCAACAATCACTCATTTCATAACTACCCATATCAAAACCAAACCTCGTCTAATCAGTTACCCCCAGTGAACCGCCCGCAACAATATCCTCTGAATCATCATCATCGAGACCATCAAGTGAACCAACCAGTGACCCATCGACCGAACCCAGTGAACGTTCAGCAACCTTATAGTGCTGGTCACCCTCCACCGCCTCCCAGGGCAAACTGTTTAAGTGATTATGATGAAAATTACATTTTCATTCAGTGCTCAGTGAATAATAGAAAATTAAGAGGCCTCATCGACACGGGATCAACCGTTTCCATCATCAAACAAGCATGGGCTGATCCGAATCAAATCCAATATTATGGCGGCCCCGCAGTTAAATCGGCAAGTGGTCATTGTTTGAACATCATCGGTCGCACCAGGTTATTAATAACCGCCGGATCTCTAACCGTAGGAGTTTGGACCAACCTTCTGGTTGTTGACGATTCTTTCGCTTATGATCTTCTTCTTGGAAACAATTTCAACCGAGCAGCGAGACTCCAGTTAGACCTTGGAACCATGGAGTTAGTCCACCAGTCCACCAATGATGATAAGTACCCTGGAAAAGTTTTCATTACGAATTTAGATAAAAATAACCTTTGTTATAGTCCCACCGTAGATTTAGAGAATGGGTTAGTCCCATTAAATTTTGATGTAATTGATGAAAATAACCACGACACAGACCATTGCTTGATAGTTGAAACCGTAAATGATGTCGAAATGTTGCATGAGTGGAATTACTTTGACTTTTCACTTGAATCATCTCATGAAGTTTTCAATTTAGACTTAGAGGTTAGTCCAAGTCCTGTTAGTCCGAATAATTTCATTCCGAAAATAGTTAGTCCAATCGAAGTTAGTCCAATTCAAGTTGTCTCATTTAATTCTGATCTTAGTTCTGAGTTTTATTGTGGGAACCCCGAACAATCAAACTTAGTCGTCGATAAACAACTAGAACTAAATCAATGTCTTCCATATAATTCGTATGAATGTCCAACGCAGTTTTCCCTTATCGATTATGACTGTAATGAAAATGAAAAGTATGTCAGTCCAGCATGTTTTAATCAAAATGAGTCAGAGATCAATGATTTTAAACCCGCACATTCGGAATTTGTTAACCAACAGTCAGCAATTCCAACACCTTCACCCCTATCATCCTCATCACCTCCCTTACCCTCAGCATCCTCTTCATCATCGACCAAAGACGAACTTGAAGTATACCATTTGAAGAATGAACAAGAGAAAATAGTAAGAGAGACATTGGACGAGTTTAGTCCAGCTTTCGCTTTCGATAAGTCTAATTTAGGAAATTGTACATTATTTTACAATACAATTGTTACTGGAAATTCCAATCCAATTCATAGTCATTCAGCCTATTCGCAAATAATATTAGAAACACAAAGGGAGTCACCTTCAGCTGGCAATCCTTCATGCAATAGACCCAAAGTTAAGAACAGTTGATCCTAATCCATTATCCACTGTAGTTCGAGTTAAGGCTAACAACAAATCTCCAAAAATAATTTGAAAGAAAATAATGCGTCTGAATCATCCTCACCTAACCTAACCCCTCGCCGATCCATTCGAATCAGAAACGTACCAATGAGATTTTCACCCGTGTTATTGATTAGTCTCATAGCATTAACCACCCTCTCACCCCCGATCAGTGAGTCAGTGTCGACCAAGTCCGATCTGATCATCTGGAGAACGTCTAACACCGCCCCTGTTAATGGTTCAGTTGGAGTTGACATAAACACGAAATCTTCATCACCTTTTTCACCTTTAGTCCAGTCAATTATTTGCGCTAGATTTGACCACGAGTTTCTACATCGCTGGTGGCTTTATAAACCAGTTTTCTCACACAAAACTTAGAAATGTTTACCAGTGTCAACGATCAAGTAATTGCCGAACAACAGTTGATAAGATTTGAAAGATTTATCATCCTCAGTATCAAAAGAAGAAGCCAGTCGAAACGATCAACCCATCCTCACAAGATTCCATCCAATTAGCCCGTCGTCGTTTAATTAGATCCATCCCAAGATTCGATTTTCCTCCTCCACCACCAGTTTTGTCCGTCTGAATAGGCATTATCATCATCCAAGTAGCGTTAGTCCACATTACCAAGTCATCCACATTGCCTAGTTATTGTTAGTCCACGTTACCAAGTCATCATCCACCTCTGCGTACCATAAGTCCACCTTTCTAATCATCATTAGCCTCTAGGTACCGTTAGTCCATATTTCCGAGTCATCATTATCGTCTAAGTATGGTTAGTCCACCTCACCCAGTTCTCATCATCGTCTAAGTATGGTTAGTCCACCATTTCGAGTCATCATCATCGTCTAAGTATGGTTAGTCCACCTTTTTCAATCACCATCATCGTCTATGTATCGTTAGTCCACATTTCCTACTCATCATTAGCCTCTAAGTATCGTTAGTCCACCTCACCCAGTTCTCATCATCGTCTAAGTATGGTTAGTCCACAATTTCGAGTCATCATCACCTTCTGAGTGTCGTTAGTCCAAGTATTCTAGGTTACTCTCATAAGTTTATTATTGTTAGTCCAAAAGGAAAAGGAAGTCAACAGTTAATTAAATTCAAATTCAAAAGAAAAATTTATTGAATCAATCAGTAGAATTTATTCCAAACTTTTTGGAGAGAGGGAATCATCCCGTTGCAATTAGGAATTTTCCTTGCATGAGAGTGGACCAGGTGAGAAATTAAGTTTTTCCACCGTTTAGGCTCTTTCACCTTAAAACAATAAGGGCAAAATCGACATTTTAAATGATCCTGAGCGGTTGAAAACCCGACCCAGAACCCATAGTGCGGAGTGTTAATCAGCTCAGATAATAAGCGATTAATGAAAGGATATGGGTTATTGGTTAGTCGCCTGCGAATATGGACTAATGCTGGAAACTTCAGGTCAAAAATTTCTCCCTCGTTCATTTTTTTTAATAAAATAGTTGGGTGTGGAAAATTATCATCATCATCAACATCATTTTCCTCCAATTTATTATCTCCCTTTCCTTCATCCTTATGATCCTTTTCATCCCTATCTCCATCCTCATCCTTATCAGCATCTTCCTCTTCATCATCTCCCTCCTCTAAAAAAATCATGGATTCACAAAATGCCTCGACATCTGTAGCAATGGGTGACATTCTATTCATTGTAATGACCGCGCGTAAATATTCATTGGAGTCAGAAATAGAAGCAAATGTTTCCATCATCGCCCTAACCTCAGCCACACACTAACATACAATAAGAAAGAAAAATAGAAGAATAACAAAACAAAATTAATATGAATCTACATAAGAAAATGAGTAAGAAGTTTCTTTTTTTTACCTGTAGAAAATCGGAGTAAACCTTTGCCGACATGGTGAAAGTAGAAATAGAAGAAAAAAAAATTTTTTAAGGTAATAAGAGATGAAAATTTTGAATAAGAAACAAATAAAAAAAAAAACTCAATAATCAAAATAAACAAAAAAAAAAAAAATTTTTAAGATGAATAATGAAGGCGAATAAGAAGAAAAAGTTGTGTTATTGTTGTTGCAAATAGAAAGACGGAAACAGAAATGACCCCATAGTTGTTGTTAACTACGACCGAACGGTTGAGCGATCTATCGCAAGCTTCGATAGTATTGACCCAAAAAAAAAGTTAGTTTCGTTAATTTAGTTAAATTAGTTAATTGTTCCTCAAGAGGCTTCGGACTAACTAGAAGGGGTGAATGTAATGATCCAAAAATTAAAAGGTTATCGAGAAAATTATCTAATGTTGATTTAGGTGTTCACTTAATTAGTTAGTCCAAAGTCGCTTTTAATTAAGAAATTGTTACGAGAAAAACAAACAAAGATCAAGGTGATAATGAAGGTAAAAGTCAAAGTACCACGAATTGTCGACAGAGAAAATAGAAAGAGAGAAAAATTTCATATAAAAATAAGGTTGAATAACCAGTATAGTTAGTCTGGTTGTGGTCCCGATCTTAGTTGAAATTGGTTTGTGTGTGAGTATCCTCATCAAAGTGAAACGAAAAATTGTAATTTGTTTAATATCGAAATTGAGAAGAAATTAAAGTTTGTGTTAAGTGAAAATAAATCAATTTCAAATTTCATCATCAACCTCAACTTTTACAATATCATGATGATAATAATGAAGAAAATTAATGAATCAGAATCAAAGTTAATCATCTGACTCGAAATCAATCATGATAAAGTTAAAAGTTGACAAACATGATTAAACTGAATCAATTAGCTTCAACAATTAATCATCTTGCTGATTTTAGCTATTGGATTTTGATTAAACTAATCAGGAAAAGTTTAAAAAAGTTCAATTGAAAAACTCAGAGTAAATCTGATTGTGTGGAAGAAATTTTTCCACCATGAAAACCAATAGATATAACTTTATATTCAGAGAAACAGATCCATCTCATTCATGCGCGAGGATGAATTCAATATCATGGTTGTTCATCATGAAGATGAAGAGACAATAATAATAATTTCATTTCAACAGTGAGACTCATCTCATGGAAGAGAGAGAGAGAGAGAGAGAGAGAGAGAGAGAGAGAGAGAGAGAGAGAGAGAGAGAAAAGTCATAAAAAAATAAATAGAACATGAGATTTTCTCTGTGAACATAATCTCCAACTATTCACCCTCAAGGCAGTAAAATATTGATATATACTCATCAGAGCATTTATCAGAATACTAATAATGGATAAACATCACGAAGAGATGAAAACAGTTTCCATGAAATTATTGCGATTCTGTAATATTTGTTTTCTCTCGAATTTTCTGTTTTTTTTGTTCTATTGAACATAATCTTCATCTTTTAATAATAGACAAGATATGATGATGATGATTAGGGAAATATAAGCTTGATAAATTTCTCTCCTCTCATTGTATCAACACATAATAACCATTCCAACTTATCATTCAATAGCCTGAGGGCTTCAGTATTCATGTATACTCATTATCCTTCAACTTATTACATTTCCAATTGTGATGATTGATTATTAATTATTATCAATAACTAATTTATCTTGATATCAATTACGACAAATACTAATTGATTAAAGTTGTTTTCGCTTTTATTTAATCAATTGAATGATTAGAAAAAGAATAACAATAAAAGAGAAAGAAAAAGAGACTGAAAGTTAATCCATTTTTGTTTTCGTTTTCTCGATTTTCTAATTCATGTTCGAACGTTCATGTCCAATGTCCGCTATAATGGACATTCAATGTTGATTCTGAGAAACAATGAGGTGATAATACTTAATCTACACCCTGGGAACTTGATGTGTTAAATGTTTATCTTTATTTTTCTTTTAGTGTTATGGTTATATTGAATTCTGTTGAAATGATTTTGGTGATAATGCTCATTGGTTATATTGAAAGTCACTGAATTGATTATCATTTGTGTTGGTCAACTTTTCTTCAAGATTAAATCACAACTATCACAAGGAATTAGAAACACATCCATTAAAGTTAATTGTCCATTTATGGATAAAGTTTGTTTTTCAATCTAAATTAATCTGATAAATGTAACAATCAAATAGATAAACCAGTTAATGGTCAATGCAAACTAATAACAACTATCAAAATACTTGACCACATCAATTGATAATCTTTAATCACAACTTGTTATTATCACGTTTGCTGACTGTCACAATTTAATCAATCAGTTTTAATTTTCTTCCAATTTTGTCACTCTCTAAATATAATAATACAATTAAACTTTACATTTAAATTGTTTACCCTTAGGCTGAATTAGATCAGCAAAGTAATAGATAAACCTATGAAGCAAATCACCTAATTCACTAAATTATTAATAGAAATTTCAATTTCTATCTGGTAAAACTATTAAAAAGTTAAATTGTTTATCGATCAGATAATAATAATCTCCAATGATTTAATGATTAAAAAAAGAGTATCAATCAATTTATCATCAAATAAATGACTAACCATAATTTGCTATTTTGATTGTTAAGTTAACCACAATTTGGACAATCAAGTAATTGTTGAGTATATATTACATGTAAATATATTTTTCTGTATATTATGATAAAAAAAACTCTGCCGATAATTAAAGTTATAATGATCAAGTAGATTTGATAGCAATTAAGTCAAAAGTCTCCATAAACAATCAATAAACAAAGATAATAATTTGTTGTTACAAGTTGATTGTTAATAACGATGATAATTAAATGGATGAGTGAATAGAGTTAATTTTCAATTAAAGTGATTGCCGGATAATAATGCGATTTAGTTTACAACAAAAATTATTTATATTATCTGTAAATCAGTGTAGCTTTTTTTTGTTTACATTAATCAAGTCAACCAATAATTGTAATTGCTGATTCAAGGATATGAAAGTTAATTAACTTACCTGTAAGCCATATCATCATCTTCCCCACCCCATCCCCAATAGAGGTTTGAATAGCCATTTACCTGGACGAAATCAGCTTTGGTAATGGCGAAAACTCCTCCAACCAAATAAGCGTACGGAAGACTAGGGAGTAAAAGAGGAGAGAAGCCAAGAAAAAACTTCGATAACAATAAAGTTCTAATTGGTGTATATTAACAGCGATTAATAATGACAATTTGATTTTCTATTCATAATTTGAGAGAAAAAGTTATGTTGTTCCAATGTCATAATCATAATGGACAATTAACAACCGAAAACCATAATTGTGTTTATATGTAGATTTCTTTCAATTAGTTGAGCTGCTCGCTTATTAACTGCAATCAATTGTAATTGTAACCTTCAATTAGATTAAAAGTTGATGGAAAAGTTTTTTTGTATTTGTTTCAATAATACTAATCAGATGATTTGCATGTAAAATGTATTATCATAAGTGCTCAATGTACCGTTGATATTGTTGATATTCAATTTCTATCCACTTAATATGAAGAAAAAAATCATTATATTTATTACGATTCAATATCATGAGATTTTCATGGTTGGTCAATAGGTCAATAGAAAAGGTTAACAAGGGAGAGCAATAGAATGTGGAGATTTCATTTTTCAGTTTCCATGCCTGGAGGAATAATAATATTGAATAATTGGTCACTATTTATATTCCTTATGAATGGACATTAGATTGGTAAATATCATGATGATACCATGATCTTTGTATTTGAAAATACAATTTTCATGATTATTTCTCTCTCTCTCTTTCTTTTCTGCCATTATGAAGATGGTCAGTTTACTAATTTCAATTGGATACCTGATATTATTGTCATGGTGTTTATTTCACTTATATGAAACATGATATATTTTTTCTCATGAATTGTACATGATCATAATAACTTATCATTTTTTGGATACTTACGAGTAATTAAATTTATCTACAGCAACGGACATATGACGAGGTTCAAATGGACAAGAGTAAAGGTTCCTATCATCTTCAGGTATCAGGTCAACATCATGAAAGATGAAACAATGATAATCACTATCTTTTAAGGCTTCTTTAACACCGGCGTTCATGAGGACACCTTTATTGAATGTCTCATTCCCAGACTTGTCGATTAATATAAAGAAAAAAAGAGAAGAAAAAAGTTTCAGAACAGAATTTGAAAAGCGATATTTGGTCAATACATTGACTTTTAGACAACGAAAAAGTTCAGGCCACTACCGACCAAGTTCATTTGTTAAGCAAAAATATCAACTATTGTTATGTAAATTTGTTAATTTAAAATTGTTCCTCCAACTGTTAAACCTTAATTCACAATTAAGAAGGAAAATTGTTTGATTGTTGAAAAGTTTGAGAGTAAGTCGCTGTAAAGAAAATCGTAATTAATAATTAGGGTGAATTAAATAGTTTACAAACTTTGTTTTAACATTAATTATACTCTAATAATTTTAGACCATCATCATCATAAGACCTTAATTGCTGTTCAAATGCTCAACTATTGTTGAAAATTAATTAGAGTTTTCTAAAAGTATTAGATTGTTGATAATGTTGTTCATTTAGCTCTAGTTATGTTAATTTGAAATTTTCTGCAACCAACAAGATTCAATGGTCAATTTAATTGCTTTTATTAATATAATAAACAATTACCTGTTCGATTACGTAAACTTTATAGTTTAATAACTGTCTCTGTAAGATCGGGTGAAGATGATGTAATAATATCCTAAGGTGTTCCAATCGATCCCGATAAGGTATAATTATGGCTACTCGATGACGAGCATTACAATGTTCTGGCTCCCATGAGCCACCCTGTTTAAGAGCAGTTGAATGCCATGTTGATTCATCTGAGGTCCAATCATTGGAATTTATATCAAGGTCAATTTTGATTCGACCCACTAGAGAGAGAGAGAGAGAGAGAGAGAGAGAGAGAGAGAGAGAGAAAGAAAAAGGTAAATAAAAAGATTTAATTATCTTATCCAGATTATCATAAGAATGAGATAAAATAATTCTCAAAATAGAAAGAAAGAACTGAATTGGAATCTAATAACGCTAAACTATAATCTGATTGATTCCAACAATTTAATTTACCTTTTTCGATATAAGATAGTGTGAGATTAATTTCTAATAATTTTCAAATTGGATTATTTAATCAATCATTAGTTTTAATTAGTTGGATGATTAGCTTTGGATTTTTTTTTCTTGATATGAGTTATGATTAAGATTTACATTAGATCATAATTCTGGTATGAAATCGTTTATTATCAAATCTTATTGATGAAAATTAATGAGAAAAATTTTCCCCTTCATCTAGTTTTCAATCTACGATGATAATAATGATGATAATCCATTCATTAATTGAGAGAAAATACTAATATCACAGTAATTAATCAATTAGATTAACAACCCTTATATTATAATTTGTGTGTACATTTGAAATTAATTGCAATCAGAATATTAATCAGTATGGTTTAATTAGTTTCCTCATCAGCGACAGGGGGACAACCTACCGACTAATTAAATCAATATTCATCACCATCATGATTTTTACTGAATTTTCCTCAGGTTTACCCTCGAAGGTTAAATAATTTTTTCGAGTAATTGAAAATTCTAATACAATTGAATCGTAGAGTTTAATTATCAGCAATAATCAATGAATATTTAAAAGGGTAAAAAATGATAATCATCTCAATTTAATAAATTGAATTATATATATGAAAAAAGTTCATCATGAATTGAGTGAATAGATGATTGTAAATATCAATGAAAAACTGAATCATTTCAACCTCTTCAATTATGATTATCATTTGAAATGATAAATTGATAGAAAACTTTTTTCTTCACTTTTATCAAGCTCACATATCTCTAAGGAGGTGATACATGATACATGATCATTGAATTACATTGGGAATCTTAATGTATCATCTCTCCATCATCATCCACATCAACCAACTCTCACTCCCAGTAATAATATAAATGATTATTAAATCAATGGATCAAATAATATATCACCCAAATGAAATCATCTCATTTTTATTTTTCTCTCCTTGTGTCTTTACACTTACAATTAAATCAACTGAAAAATTATCATGTGTCCAAATATTTGATGATAATCTTTTAGTTTTTCTTTTCATCATCATGTCAAGAGTTATCATCGATGATGATGTTACTATTAAGATGATGATAATGTTAAGATTTTCTGATTCAATTGATTTGATAATGTAAAGTCAACAATTGTGATTCAAGTGTCTTATTTATGGCAATGGAAATGTAATTCTAATTGAAAATAACAAGAAAACTTTAAGTGTTTACATTGATATTAACAACAATCAATTGATCGTGGACACGATTTCAAATTATTTTCACTTTCAAGAGATGAATATAAGTGATGCGAGAAAAATATGACTGATGTAACGAGAATTGTTATTGAAATAGTTTGATTGAAATGTAATTGACAGGGATGGATTCAAGGGGAAGGAGATAAATAAGCTGAATCGATTGTAATCATTCAACTGAATCAATCATGAAGTGATTGAGGAATCAAGTGATGATTTAAATGGTGGACATTTTTTGCCGAGCAAATTATCATCTCCAATGATTGGTAAGAAGTGGAAGGTAGAGTAGAGAGGTGGAAAAGGATTAGATGGAAGTGGAAGGATAAAAAAGTCCACACAATTTGTTCAATTATTTGTCTTTTCTCTCTTCATTTTCAGATACAATTTGTCACATCTAATTTAATAGTCTTCTTCATCCTCCCATACTGACTTTTCTCCTCATTCACTCTGTGAATAATATCTCACTTTCAAGAATAGTAAATGAGATTCAATCATTGTAATCAAATTAATTCCAATGGTATATATTCATTGGTGAAGGAATTTTCAAACTGAGTAAAGTTTCGAGTTTACATTTTCTCTCTTGTCATCACAAGAATCGTTTCCTATTGTCTCCAAGCTCGAGTAGAACCAGGAAACAAAACAGGAAGAACATTTTTCATTTTTAAATTGTATACAATTTGTCACTGTTATTCATTGATCTAAATTAGATACACAGAAATGAAACCTTTGTAAAAAAAAACTGAATCTAAATTGTTAATGATTACATAGACAATCAGGGTAATTGCATATTGATTCATGATCGATTTCAGTTTTTTATCACTGTTGTAGTTGTATTATTCAGGTTTAATTGTGATCGTTTAAAGGTTAAATTTAGCATTCTAGGAATTGTAATCAGATTTAAATAATTCAATTTATGTATAAATTTGATCAGAAATTCAATGTTTATCATAATCTAGCCTCAACTCTCAACGATCAAGTCTGATTGAAAAGTTTTCTTCACTTTTTTATCATTATTATCATGAAATTGCTTCCGGGTTATCATGATAAGCTTCAAAAGTCATGTTATATTTAATTCTGACAATTGTAACCCTTAACAACAATCAATAAATTTCTTTGATGATACGATTACCTCAAAGGGATTATCAAGGTTAAGGGACTTGATTGAGTGTTTAATATTATTTCAAAAGAAATAGAACTTTAGTTTTTTCTCCTTCTTCCTTTTTTTTCTTCCAAATGATTCAATAAATTTCTCGCCTGATTTTAGAATTAAATCAAATCTTCAAGTTCTAAGCATTCTGATAGAATGGATTTAAAAACTCGATCTTCAAGTCATATTTTTCATCCCTCAGTTATTCCTAGTTCAGTAATAATAGAATAGTTCGAGGTATTTATAGCAAGAAGGGGAAATCATGATAAAGGTAACTGAGTACATGGCGATGATTATGATGATAATGATCAAGATAATAGATGAAATGAGTCAGAAAATTAAGAAAGATGTGACAATGATGATGAGAATAAAGTTATCATTGTAGAGTCAATAGAAATCCCTGGAACAGGAAAAAATGATGATTCTGTCTACTACAACTTAACGGTAGCAATTAGTTAACTAGATCAATATAAAAGCTCACGAATCATCATCTATGAATTAGGAGATTGTCACAATTACAATTAGGATGCTGAAATCAAGATTTTTCTTTTAATGATTCATCAAGATAGTTAACCTGAATTGTTAGTTGATTGATTAAGTTTATCTGATAAGTTGGGATTTTGAACCAATCTTACAGTTGAGAAACTTCATCATCATGTTCATGCATCTATTGGTTAGATATAAAATCAAATTGATTATATTTGATGATATTCATCATTCAGATCATGATTTTCAAGTTTACTCAATTTCCATGGTAAATTATGTTTCAAAATAGATAAACTCAAGACCAGAATTATATTAATACACATGCATCTTCAAGTGAATATTATTGCCAACCAACTTGGAGAAATTTCTTATTATTATTGTCCAATCGATGATGATTATTGTTATGAATGAAATTCTGATTATCAATGATGGTGAATGATGAATAGAATAGGAAAGTAGAAATATTTGCGGAAATGAGGTAAAAATGATTTACATCATGGAGAAATATTCAAGTTCAATCAGAAGATGAAAATTCTGTAAAAGTAAATTTTCTCAGTAAATTCATGAATGGAAGGAAAGAAAATTTTCCAAAGAGTTTTGTAAATGGAGTGATGAGTAAAAAGGAAGAAGATAAAATTTGAGAACTTGAATTACAAATGTAACTTTCATGAAGATTTCAAGAAGTGACTCAAGTGATTCAGATTCTAATTTTCTAACCCTGATCATGTCTACTCATAATTCAGAATGTTTCTCAATTAGTTCAATGTTGACATAAGAAATTAAATTAACATGGAAAACCTCAAATTAATTTCATCTACTTATATAAAGTTAAGATCGTGAACATTTCATGATATTCACGATGATTCCTGAAATCATAATTGATTATTCACTGGGACTTGGATAATCAATGAACGTAAATTAGATTATTATAAAGGTTAACTTTACTTGATTTGTTTACAAACTAATCATTAAGTGTGATGAAATTTAATCTCATGAAAAGAAGGACTTTCTTAACTTTATATCCCATGAGGTTAATGATGATAATTATATTACTTGTTGTAAATAAGTTTTGATTGATAATCATGATAGTTATACAAGTATTATGATATAATTGTTGATATAAGTTCAGAAAAAATTAAGGTCAGAATTGATCTAAATCACATCATCAACTGGCTAATTGTTTAGACTTATTAATAAATATTTCTAATCAATTAGAGACAGTTACAGAGATACAAAGTTAACAATCAAGAAATGGATAGAGAAAGATAATTAATAACTAAATGATAATAAGAGTGGGTGGGAAAATTTTCTACAATTAAGTAAAAAAATAATAAGAAATCTATGATAATGATGCCCCGAGGGAATTTGAAAATTTAATATTATTCATTAATGAACAGTTCAAAGCTCATTAAAGAGATTTGATAATAGACTTGAAACCAATGATATTTAAAAGTAAATTAACTAAGTGATATTAAGATTATATTTCAACTAATATAATTCAAATAGTTACAATTGTATAATCATGGCTCATGAGTTATATCTAATAATTTAACTCATGAAGACACAAGAAACTGAACCATGAAATAAATGATAACGAGAATGAAGAAACCATCATTTCCGTTGAAATCGAGGCGAGAAAAAAAATTTAACGAAAAACTATTTTACCGTTAGATAGATTCTTGAGTCATGGTGTAATTCACACCATGGTTCTGATTCTCCGTGAATTCTGAGAGGGTTGAGTAATGTACATAATATATTAACCCCTGGCTAGATAATCTCATGAATGTCAGGATAAACTTATCTTGATATTAATAAGTTAACCTAATTTTCTGAGGCTCAAATTTGTTTCCATGTTACTCTCATTATGATAAAAGTTTATGATCCATAATAACTTTTTTTTTCATTGTTTTCGTGACTCGAACCCAAAAACCCTGATCAAAGTGGTAGTAAGTACCAGCAATAGATCATGAAGAAATCATGAGAAAATTTAACCGATTCAAGTTCGAAGAGTATTAAATTAATTTGATTCCGAAAAGAAAAAAAGTTGATGAGTTCAAATGAGTGAATGTGTATAAAAAAAAGTCAATTACATTTTCGTGAGTTGATGAGTTTTTTTCATGTTCCTCTGAATTTTTCATGATCATAAATTTATACACAACGAAGATGATAAACAAAAGCAGAACTACAAAGACAAGGGTGTCATGTGTGTGGCATCTTCATGGGAAAATATTCCTCACGAAACTTTTCCTCTTTCGAACTTTCAATTTTCGAGTTTGAACACTTTAGTATTGTATCATCTTCAACATTGTAACTCTTTCGAAAACTTATTTATATGCAAAACTCTAACTGATTAACTGATTAATCTCATAGATTGTGTTCACTTTAGATGAACTCTTTTCAATTGTAATTGAAATAAAATCAATTGGATTAACATGTTGATCGTAAACAGTTTGATTACTAAGGAGTGGTTCATGTGATCATGACACTAATTTGTTTTCCGTTTATATTGATTGTATTTATATGTTTTTTTTCATCATTTGGTATGAAGATAATTCCTAAGGATCATCATGAAAGATAAATGAAGATTAAGATTGATTCATTTATGGCAGAGAAAGACAGATTAATCAACTTTTAAATACATTGACTAAACGAAATTGAGATTTACTATTAATGTCAAATCATTGATGATGGTAAATGATTAAATCATAGATTCATCAAGGAAAGATAATTAATCTTATGTGATAACCTTATTTTTTTACCAAATATATACTCAGGTTAATCTTCAACGGTTCCATTGAATTTACCATCAATGGATAGATGTTTATAATCATGATATACTAATTATGATTGTAACATTTTGAGACAATTTATATTTATTTGTCCATATAATGTCCATTATGTTGGTCAACAGAAATGTTAACAATCAACTTTTTCTTTGACCCTCAATACAATCATTTAGACTGTAATCATTATTGTCATATATCATAGTCTTCATTGACCGGCAGGTTAAAGGTCACCAATAAGGTGACTTTAATATACAGGGTCGGGCAGGTTTATTTAGCCGACTTTGAAATTGAATAATTAACTTAATATCAATGCTATGATGATTTTCTTAACATTAATGAATACCCTAAATTGTGATCTTCAATCTGAATCAAAAACAGTCGAAAAAAAATTTGAAACTAATAAACGAAACGAGAAAAACGTGCGCTCCCTCAAAATTGGTGCAATACTCCATTGTTTTCCTATGGGATTTTAACATGTAATTTTAGTTTAGGGATAAATCATGAATTCGGTTCTCATTAATTGTTGATTATTTTTAATCAGAGATTAATTTATGTAAGTTTTTTGCACCGTTTTGAAGCTCTAACTGCTTTGCATCGAATAATACTAAATTTGTCGATATTTATTCAGTAACCTATGAAAAAATCACCTATTCAGCTCCTCCCCCTCTGAATAAGCTTGGAATTCATTTTTTGAAACACAGAAATTGAATTAAATCTTAATCATTTTTTTTCTTTGACTTTGTGTGGTCATTTTTAAGTTATTAAAATTCAATTTGATTAAAAAAACTAATGAAAAAAGACCAAACTCATTTACTTATCAATGAGTGAAAATGGCTAAATAAACTTGCCCGACCCTGTATTAATTGTTATAATGTGATTGTTATCTCAAATCTTTATCACCATGGGATTTAAACGGATAAGAAACATTCATGAGAAAGATGCTGATTATTAAGTTAGATGAACACAGAAAATCAGAGACTGAATCATCATCAGAATAATAATGTAACAGTTTATTCATTATCTATCTCATTTTGAACTTTCCGTTTGGTAAATTATTCTGTTGACACACCAATCTAATCAGTTCCATTATGGAAAAAAAGTAAAAGAAATAGGAATAAGAAAAGAATATATTGAATTTAATTTTCCAAGCCAAAAGTAACTTATATGACAGGTTGATAATCCGCTTGCAAGTTAATCCGAACAATAAATCACAATATTGATTAAAAAAAAGAAAAGTGTTAATCCTCATCGATTGCATAACTGATAATCATAATCAACATTGGATTATTTTTGGATTATCAATCATCAAGATTGAATAGAAATTCTTGTCAATAAAAGTGTTAAAAGTAACATTGTTTTCTATGGAAATCTATGGCTGAGTTTATTCAAATTCACCAGCAAGATGGGAGAGAGAGAGAGTAAAGGATAATTTTATAATAGGTGTTGGCTGGGAGGAATAGAAATGGAGATAAAAACAAAAGAAAAAGGAAAAATTCTGTTATCAAATGAGATCAAGGATTCTCATGCTGATACTCAGGGTGATAATGATCCTGGTAAAGGAAAAAATTTGTGCAGGAAAACAAATGATATCATGAAAATGAAATATCAACTCGGAAAAAAACATCATGTTCCCAGTGAGAGTACAAACAATATACTCAGTAAACTATCAGGTAAGAGAAGTGGGAATTTCTTGAAAAGGTAAAAGAGAATGAAAATAAAAGGAGATGACACACTAAAGACTAGTTAGTTTCATAAAGAGGCTCAATGGTTAAGGTAAATCATCAGATAGTCTCAAGTGTTGTTTACCTGTCGCTTTTTATTTATTATTTACTTCGATAAATTTCATAATATATTGTATAAAAGCAAGAGAAATAGAATAAGAAAATAAAAGTAGACTCGAACAAATAACAACAATTCAATTCTCTGAGTTTTATCATCATGTCTATTCCATGTTTTTGTTGACTCAATCTTTTATTTTGTTCACCTTTCCATGGCGAACAATGTAATAGTAAATTCCCAATTCCTCATTGAGAGAGAGCGAGAGGGATGAAGAGTAAAGATTAATGATTAGTGAAATAAAATGGATAATCGATTGGAAAGAGCAAGTCATCAAACTGAGAATTCATGGTGGAGGTTGGCAGAATAATTTGGAAACTAAATGAAAAAAGTTTCGAACTGTTGATTTGGGAAAAAAAGTGTCTAATAAGTTATCAAAGTTTTTTTTTGTTATTCTAAAAACTTAATGAACTATTCATTCAATTTAATTAAAGTTTAATTGGGTTAATATACTGACGATAACTTTTCATATTAATTAATTTTTATGGGATCAATTTAAATTCACCTGGAATATCATGTAAACACTTTAATAGTAATCAAATTGCTCTCAGCTGAATTCAATTCACAAAATAATCGTTTTCATGATAACCAATTCTGGGAAAGAAAGTATCTGAACAGATTAAGGTTTTATCGAACACAATTTTTGAGTTAATCAGCTAATCATGTTTCGTAATAAAAATTAATCACAACATTTACTATTGATTGATTAATGTAACATGATCTCATCGGAGATAATACTCTTGAATCTCATGATTTCTACTCAATATTCAACAGAACTTTTATCATCTTTTAAATTCCATCACTTATATTAGATATTTGACAAACATCTTCATATTGATCCTTCTCCATCATCCTGATTCTACTCACTCTAACTCCTTTATTTTGAAAATTTTCAAAGTCGTAATATAATTTGTTGATATAAGTTAGAACTCGACAAGTGAAAACCATTCAAACAATGTTAATGAAGATAATAGGAAGATATTTATTATATGTTATTATTATGAATGCCAAACATTTAGAGACGAAACAAAGTTTTTTAGCTCTTACAACGATCAGAATGTAATAATAGTACAAAAGAACCTCAAACAAGTATAGAATTGAATTATTCTAATAAATTCCCATCGAGGCTCAAGATAGAAAACTGGTTTCCGTTATTACTATTCAATGGGATCAACAAAATCTTAGAACTTTTCTCTCCCTCTCTCTCTCTCACTCACTCATTCACTTTCTTTAAATTCGATTTTCGTAAATTGTTATCTTTCATTATATTACACAATCATCATCATCATGATAACAAGATGATAAAATAATAATAATGGAAGTTTCATTTTGAAGATGAACATTAATCTAACCCTAAGTGAATAGTTAATGGACATTTTTCTTGGACATTAGCTACTTGGTCGCTATTAAACCTTGACCATTAAGTATTATCATGAATATTCAGTGTTACAAAGTGCTATTCAATTAATATTATACATGAAGCCTGATTAGATGTATTTATAATAATTCAGTTCATTTTGTGTGAAACTTTTCCTTGTCTTTCCAATAATCAACAGAGCAAAATATTGTCTGAAAAGTTTATCGTTATGCTTTAGAGTAAATTAAAAATAAAAGCTCTGTTACATTAGTTATCTGATATAAACTTTTAATTTTGTCAAATAACAATTGATTATATTGTAACGGTGGTTTAATCACAATTAACATTTTGAAAACCACTAAATTGTATCTTGACAGAAGGTTAAACAATGAGGATTGGTAAATATTGTAAATTGTTGATTCTTGATATGATTAAGGTTCAATTGTTTTTGGTCGTAACAATTAAGATATTTTCTGTTCACAATTCAGTTAACTCTGGTGAAAATCACTTTCATTAACAATCAAGTGAACAAATTGCTCGAGTAACCGGAAAAATGGAATTGTTTCTCTTTTTGTCAAGCTAAATACAAAATAACATTCTTTTTGAAACATTCGAAAATTTCATTTTCTCACATTTTAAAACTCTATTCTGAGTCGATTCAGTTTCTCATGTAATGAAAATGAACATTTCAATAGAAGTACAATTCTAACTTTTAAAGTTTAAATTCATCAGTCTTTTATGTGATAATAAGTGATGATCATAACCATGGTCAGTTTATGATGAATTAACGGTTTCCTTGACCATTAAGTATTATCATGAATATTCAGTGTTACAAAGTGCTATTCAATTAATATTATACATGAAGCCTGATTAGATGTATTTATAATAATTCAGTTCATTTTGTGTGAAACTTTTCTTGTCTTTCCAATAATCAACAGAGCAAAATATTGTCTGAAAAGTTTATCGTTATGCTTTAGAGTAAATTAAAATAAAAGCTCTGTTACATTAGTTATCTGATATAAACTTTTAATTTTGTCAAATAACAATTGATTATATTGTAACGGTGGTTTAATCACAATTAACATTTTGAAAACCACTAAATTGTATCTTGACAGAAGGTTAAACAATGAGGATTGGTAAATATTGTAAATTGTTGATTCTTGATATGATTAAGGTTCAATTGTTTTTGGTCGTAACAATTAAGATATTTTCTGTTCACAATTCAGTTAACTCTGGTGAAAATCACTTTCATTAACAATCAAGTGAACAAATTGCTCGAGTAACCGGAAAAATGGAATTGTTTCTCTTTTTGTCAAGCTAAATACAAAATAACATTCTTTTTGAAACATTCGAAAATTTCATTTTCTCACATTTTAAAACTCTATTCTGAGTCGATTCAGTTTCTCATGTAATGAAAATGAACATTTCAATAGAAGTACAATTCTAACTTTTAAAGTTTAAATTCATCAGTCTTTTATGTGATAATAAGTGATGATCATAACCATGGTCAGTTTATGATGAATTAACGGTTTCATGGTCATCTATTATTCAGAGTTTATCTTTATATAATGAAATGAGTTATCAACGGTCAAGTTATTTTTTATTTCATGTTCATCATTACAACTCATCAAAATGGTCAAGCAAAGTCAAATCAGCTCGAACGAGTAAATATGAAATTGACCAGTGAACCGTAATACACACATACACATAGGAAGAAGATAAAGTTGCCAAAAAGGCAGAAAAAGTTATCATTTTATCAGTTTAAATGTAATATAATTCCCATGGACAATATTCTGTGATGAGAATTGTGAGTTTAACACAGAATGAGAGAGCAAGGCAAATGCATATGTAATCATAAAGAATCTGAAAAATCAAGAATGAATCAAGAATCAGCATTAAAATGGTGAAACTTGACTGAGAATAGACAAATAAACGAAAAAATTTCGTTGCTTGGAACTTTTTATATTTCTCTTTTTTCCTCTGTCTTTTTCATCTCAACAGAATATTATTCTTCCATCTAAACAGTTACCATGAATCGCATGGGCATTCCAAATAGGAGGTAGAAAGAAAATGTCAAAATTCTGTTAAAAAGATAATTTGTATTCTGAACTATGTACATGTTTATTATTAATAATATTCATCTTATTATGGAGGCCATTTCCTGCAGGATGTACATATAAAGATGAGGAAAATGAGAAGAGTGAACATGAACCGTTATGATGGTAATGAAAGATGAATCTCATGAAGATAATCATCCCCATAACCATGAAGATAATTCTCAATACATTTTAACATCTCACCTTTTTTGGCATCTATTTTAGGGAATGGAAACTCGAATTCATTGTAAACTGTATTTTATGTTCAGTTCAGTTCAGTTTAGATCAGATCGTTGCTGATTTTATACTTTTTCAGTAAAAAAAAGAGACTTGACTTGAATTTTGAAATTGCTTTTGGGCTCCCATTTTCATCTTTATCATCTTTTTTATCCTCATCCTTCATTTCCCATTCTCATTCTTATTCTTATCTTCACCTGAACATCATCATCTCTCAATCATTATCAGAATATCATCTCTACATTGCCCTTTTATATTACCCTTCACTTCCTGTTCCTCCCTTTTTGACTTCCTTCCACTTTCAAATTTCCACTCATTTACTTGTGTCTCACTTTTTCCATTAAACTTTATCAATTCTGCTCATCATGCTTTCCAATCAACTTATTCATCGACTTAGGAATTTAACATTACTAAGAATCCATCGAATTTATAATCACCATGAAAGTAGCTAAGAGCTAAAAGTTCAAGACCAATTAAATTGAACTTTTCCATGGAATCTTTATTCTTGATTTTATCACAGATTATCAATGAATAGACAGCGAGAGAAATTCCTGATCAGTATAAATCAATATTCTTGTAAAATGTTTTCTACTTAGTTACCCTTATACTGAATCTATTGTTGGTAAATATTTACCATGATATTAGTCATGAAAGCAACGTTAATTAAATTAATGTTAATTATCATCAAGATCATCTACTTTTTATTTACTTCATTTCCTATCAACCATATTAACCATGAAGACTTCAAGTTCATGGTGTCATCTCTTGTTAACAGTACATTGTATTAGTTTGAAAACTTTGTAACAATTTAAGTTATTAGAGGTTTTCTTGTAAACTTTTTGATTCTTACTGAAGAGAATCAGCTACAATTAGATTAGTTTATTTTTGAATTTACAGAATCAACTCAGACAGGTTGATATAACGAAAGTTCATCACTTTAATGTCAGAAATTATTGTAAAGGTATAATGGAAATCAGATGATTAACAAAGCAAAAACTTCATCTTTAATCACAATCGAGATTGAAACAATCAATCTTAATCTAATGACAGGTTATCATATTTGTCTGATCCCTATTCTGATTATAATATCAATAATGATAACCAGTTCTCTCTGAGTATATGGTCAAGTAGATGGTCAGTTTTGTTGTTTCTCTATTTCCTGTGAGTCAAGATCATATGTTGTGATATCATCAATAATCATGGAAAACATTCAGAGAATCAGATTAGAGATTCAGCTGAACTTGACCCACCCCTTGGAAATTGAACATTGAATCTCTAAACAAAGTTTTAAAACTTTTTAGAAAATGTTATGATAATAACATTTTCTATGGATTACATCGTCCTTTTAATAGAAATCAAAGGAAATTGTTCATCAGGGATTTTTCATTCACAAAAATGAAAAATGAAAGATGACCAAGATACTCCCAAGTTAACTCTCTAATAATAGTATTACAAGTTAAATTGTAACAATATCTAGGAATGGTCAAGCATTTTAGCGACTGGAATGAGCTGATGAAAAAGAATTGAGAAAAAGACAGAATGAGAAAGGTCTTCCCTTCCATTTTATCCAAGAAGATTCAGAACTTCTTACATAATACTTCCTTACATGGACTAAATCCTAATCGTACTAAATCATTATCTGGATAGAAAAAGCTCAAGATTTATCATGTGAAGAACAACATTTGGTTCATTTTGATGAAAGTAAAATATTGTATTCGGTGAGAGAAGGGATGATCAACAAAAGGAAGGAGGAAGAGGAGGTAAAATTAAGAGGAGATGGATGATAATTCAGAGAGAAAATACTAAGTGTAAAATAAGAATGGAGATAAAGTTCTTGCTTGAGTTGAGATTGGTAGTTGATGAATTCAAAAATCTCTTTTGTGTATGTTTATCGGAATCGGAAGATAAAATAAACAGAAAAAAACTGGATCTTTCGTAAAGAGATGAGAAAATATTTATCATCTTTTAACCAAGATAAAAGGAAAGATATGAAGATTTAACTTGAAGGTAGAAAAACTGACCATCTTCAATCTGGAAGATTATATTCATTTATTAAGCTTGGTGATTTATTTTTGATTTCGATTCTTTTATTTGACCTTTACAAGAGGAGGTGGTGATGGTAAATGGTTATCCTTTCATGAAAGGAAAAAAATTACCTGGGATTATATGGGATTCCAATGGAATCAGATGTCTGGTCAAATGTTTATTTCTTTAAAAGAGAAAATCCCAAAATGAGAGGAATCAAAATTGAGGTGGACAGATGAAAGAGAAGGAGTAAACCAAGATGGAGATGACGAAAAAGTATCATTATTATTAGAATTTGATATTACAAATAAATATAATTCAAATTTAAAAGAAAAAGAAAACTCAAACATATCATATTTATCGAGCTCTAATCGAGAGTTTTATGAAACTTTATTGTTTCCTCTTTAATTGTCTTGATATTTTATTTTCGTATTTGATATTACTTTATGGAGGATTAGGTTTCAATTCATATTAATAATCGATTCGAATTAAGATTAAATTTTAGTTCAATTACATTTCAAAAATTCTTCTTCTAAGCAACAAAAAAATCCAAATTCGAAGCTACGAATTAATGAGAAATTTTCGTTATCTAGAAATTCATGTCATATAATAATAGATTACCAATATATTACAATAATAAAGGTAATCATTATTTTCTCTCATCTTTTCATCTTCTCATTATCATTATTGTAATGATATTATTCTGATTGTATCAGAATTTACCAATAATAATCGAGGTATTTACGAAAAAATGACAAAAGAATAATGATATCGACATAGAGATATATTCATATTATATTCCAATCAACTTTTTAAAGAATAGAAATAAAATAATTTCAACTGATGAAGATAATGACGGTAAAGAATTTGATAGCGAAAAATTTAAGTTATTTTCATTTTTTTTTCACTATTCTTTTATTCAATATATAAGATTCACTTTCTTAATGTCACTAAAAATTGAGAAAACAGGTCAGGTCAAAGGAGAAAAAGTCAAAATGTGATTGGAATCATTTTTATTACAATTCAGTGTCAAATGAACAACATGATGAAGATGAAAATGAAGATTACCGACAAGAAATCATCTTTTTGATCTAATATTTTGAGCAATGGATGATGAAGATGATGGTTAAAGATGTTAGTTGGGTAGGATAGATGATGAGAATAAGTTGAATTGTGAGTGAAAAATAAAGGACCAGAATTTTGACAGGTTGGTGTATATTTATCATCTTTTTCTGAATAGAGAAGTTTCCATCTTTTCAGAACTTTTTTATCTCTCTTTTCTTTTCATTCTTCTCCCTTTCTCTTCAACCAATTCTGTGATTTTCGTCATCAAACGTAATACTTTTACACAATATCATCTTCACGAGTCTGTTGTGAGACTTTCATCATTTTCCTTATTAATTCAGTGACTTTGACAGATAATATTCCATGAAACAAAAAGAGAATCATGATAAGATGAATTCTAATGAAAAAACAGACCAAGGCTACGAAAGGCTAATAAGAAGATGATGAAAATGAGAGGAAGAAGATGTAATTCATTATTGTTACTCATTTGATGGGCTTTCATGATAATATGAAATGATGAAGAGCAAAAAGAGAAACATTTTCATTGAGAATGAAACTTTTTTTTTCCTTCTCTTTCAATTGTAATCTGTATCTTATTTCATCTTCTATCCTTTCCCATCAACATCATTACGATGCTCATGGGAATCAGAATGATTTTCATGGAGTAAAAAAAAATTAGATTCAGACTCAACAGGATGATAACCAAAGAGATATTTCTGAAAACCATAAGTTATTGTTCACGGTGGTGATGATAATCATCATCAACATAAGAATCATAATTCAAAGATGAGGGATAAAGGTAATAAAGAGATAATAATTATTCGTCATGCAATTTTGGTGAAATTTTGCAAGAAAAAAAAACTCAATGAGTGGATATACTCAAGAGGATATAAGAACATATCAAAATGTAAAGTTTTCTCTGATCATAGAAGATGAAAGTTCCCAAAAACCGAATATCAGAATTTCTAATGTATTAATACTATCATGATTCAACCAGTAGATAGCATGATGTGTATGCTTATAAGAATGTAAATCAGGAAATTCATAGAATGAATTGAATTGAATGATAATCGAGAATGTAAAAGAGAAATCGAAATGTCTTTACAAAAAAAGTTCTCAACAATTTCTTAATAAATGACAGGGTAAATATACATCAGAATTATAACCAATAGTAAATAGAAATAATTTTCTTTCCTCTCATTTTCTCATGGAGTAAATATTGTCAGAATTTGGAATATTTTAAATATATAACAGTGGAAATGGAAAGTTTTTTTCCTCTTCTTTTCCTTAGTCTTGTATAAACTCCTCGAAATGATGGTGTGATTGGGAGGGTGGTGATCGTCGAAGAGCTAGTAAGTGGTAATGCAAGTGGAAGTAAAAATAATACACTGAACAAACATTTATTCAGAGATTATCATGGGAGAAAATATTCTATCCATAAATTTTATCGAACTTTTTTGACCAATATATCTCTACATAGAATCTTTGTAATATTCAGAGTGAAATTTTCTCGTGTAAAACAATCTCTATACAAGAGCATCGATCATCAATTCAGCTTGGGAATGATTCAAGTTCTCATTTTATCTGCTAGTTCACAATTTCATTCTAAACTTTTTCTTCTCTTTTCCTAAATTCTAATCAATCAATCAAAATCGTCCATTCAATAAATCTCTTTCATTCTGATAATTTACGAATAAGTATATTAATAGTAAAGAATAACTTTTCTTTTCGACCCTCTTCAATCATATTCACTCTTTTTGATTGTTTCAAATTCAATTTGAGTAAGTAAACAGTTGAAAGAAACGATCATGTTTTCTCATGAATATGAATTTTCATTACTATTGAATCAACGATTTTGGAAAAAAACTTCACTAATATTTTTCCTTCTCATTAAAACCCATGAATCTAGTTAAACTCTTCTCATGATTACAATCATGACTACGACGAAAAACAGCTGAACAACCCATGAAAGTACATGTAGTTATTTTGTTTCAATCCTTTCAAATTCATTTTAAATCATCATGATTATCATCATTGCTTTACATGAGATATTTGCATGAATTTTGCTAATCAGATTAAATGCTAGATATTGTTCATCTTTTTTTTATTTATATTCACCTGTTTTCCTCATTCATATATCATCAGAATTTGTGTTTTCTTGGAGAATCAATGAAAAACCTTTCCAAGTTACAATAATAATAATATTAGGAAAAAAAACAAAGAAATGAATGAAACATAATTCATCAGAAACAGTAACACTCTTTATAATCAACGAGATAATTTCATGGTACAAGATAAAATATAAATATAAAGACATGATAGGTAACAATTTGAGGGTCGTATTTTATTCATGAACAACAAGTAGATGGAAATTCATTAAGGTGAAGCTTCAATAATAGATAAAAGAACCCTATGATTTAACAGAGTTATATCATTATCATGATACTAAATTAGAGATAAACTTTTGCTACATTATCAATAAGCTTAGAAATTATCACGAGAATCATCTCAAAGAATTTATTTCTTATTCTCAGTTGAATTATATCTTCATGCTTTCATGGAATACAGGTAAAAGTTTATGTACCTTAATTAACCCTGAAACTAATACACGATTATGACTATTAACTTATGAGTTTACATCTTGGAATATTCTGAACATTGATGAACTTTCTTTCGAAATGATCGAGATCAAGTTTATAAGGGGAAAATGGAAATGTAAATGTTTGTGAATCTTTTTTTTTCTTTGGATTTATATTAATAGTTGGTGAGATCTTGTTCTGTTATCTTAAGATTTTACTATTCACTAGGAGATTGATAGAAGTTCTGAGAGAAAAAGGAAGGAAGAAAATTAGAATTCTGAATAGATAAAATGTTCTGAGAAAAGCATAATAGATATTTGAAGTTGAGAAGATCAAGTATAAACTTGATAGAGATGAAAATGATGAAGAGAAAACAATGTAAATTCATGAGAGAGACTTTTGCTTACGATTTTTGCCTTTTGTTGTATTCATTTCAATGCAAATTGTGATTTATTGTGTGTAACTCAGTCTGTATGTGTCTCAGTGTGTCAGATAAGTGATAACAAGATCTGATTGATGCAAAGTCCTTTTGGTTTATTGGTTAAAGTGTATCTTATGTATTCCGGGGTAATACTAACCCAGAATTCTGATCACAGGGGAGGAAGTGAAGGAAGAATGGGTGGAAGGAAGAAGAAGAAGGCAAAGATCATTCTATTTACAAGGAGAGAATAGAATAAAGATGAGAAGATAAAAAGAAAATGGTAAAGAGAAAGAGGAGCAAGATGAATTCTTATCATGTTACAGGTAGATTATTTTTCTCATTGTTTTTTTTCTTCTTCTTCTCTTCTGTCTTATTAATCTTGATGGATCAATGTCTATCTTTTTACTCTGTGAAGATCAATGAAACAAGAGATAGAACTAGAATGATGGAGAGAGAGAGAGGGAACAAAAATAAGATGATGAAGATGACGAAAAAGAAACTGGGAGAGAGTAAGAGAGAGTCCAAAAATAGACAAAAAAGAAATTAATGAGCTTCTTGTAATTCTTTTTCATCCTTAAACAAGAGAAGAAGAAAAAAACTAGAAAAGAGATTATCATTAGTTAGCACACAAAGTTAACCTTTCACCTTCCAATCAATGTTAAACATATCAGAATACATGATATGATAGATGAACATCTAATAGATGATTCATCGAGATTGGGATGACTTTAATTTTCTTCATCATGAATCTTTAATCACCTATTTTATGCTAAAGTAATCATCTTATCCGTTTGCACTTCATTTATATTGTGTCTTGTTATTCATATTCAAAGGATAATGTAAATACCCGGTAATCAGTTTGATCCTAATTCCAGAAAGCAATAAATGAGTTAAAATCCTCTATTTCCACAAACTGGACACATTGATTAGGAAAGAATTCAAGTTTTTCTCATCGATTGATTTGGAAACTGTTCCATGAATTAAAAATGAATTCATGGTTAACATGGGCGAGAATTAGTCTGTAGATGAAGAAATAAATTCTTCTAGTATTTTGAAGGCTGTAATTGAGATGGAGAACAATGTAACTCTGGTAGAGATCTGAGCTTTCAGATTAAAAAGTAACATAGAAAGTTGGATGATTAGATCGACAGGAAGAGATGAGGATGCTCGTTAGATTTTTGAGAGAAGAAGATAAAACTAGAATTTTGGCAAAAGAAGGAGAATAAAAAATTATCATTCCAATTTGAATGAATTTTTAGAACTTTTCTATTAACACCCTTATCTACTTTCATTTGAGTTATCATGAAGTTTTCTCTCTTCCCTCTCATCGTTATGCTGATTGGAAGAATTGAAGCCTTTTTATATATCGATGATGATAAAGATAATTTGAAAGAAAAAAGAAAAATCGAAAAAATAGACCCAAAAGGTAACAAAGTGATAGAATAGAAAGAAAGATAGAGATAGACAGACAGAGGGAAAAAAAGAATGTTATGGAATAATGGATAAAAAGAATAGAATTTCAGAAGCCAAGAATAAACTAGACTGAGAATTGGAATTCTCATTGTTACTGATGGTTCAGTCGATTGTGATAATAGATAAGCCTATTTGAGGACCATTTTTCCACTACATCTAACATTAATGTAACCAGTTACATGGAATAGATTCTGCGCCTCCACCTAAACCCACCATCCACCCTTTCAATTACCCCACATCGAGTCTCCTCTTAAACTGCTATATGTTAATAATTTAAGTCGATATTATTTTCTCCCTTCACAGAAAAACTATCACGTTAATATAATAATACATATGTACGATCTAGAGAAGATGATTGGATCTGGGTTACTGAAACTTTGGAAAACTAACATTTCCTATGTTTAGAAAGTTACAGAATTATTAGTTATTAGTTATCAACATTCAAATGAGTTATTTCAATTATGCTATGAGTATTGATATTATGCTAAAACCTATGATAATCAAGATGGAAAAGTCAAATAATTGAACCTTTTCTGTCTCAATCCCAATGAGAATAGAATCTTTTTTGTCTATTTGCTTACATGTACTTGTTTCATGTTCTAATAGTTGTGTAGTTTATTTCGTTTAAGAATTTTTTGCCTCGTTTTCTTTAAGATTATCATCTAAATATCTGTTTATCATCATCATCATCATCATTTGTAAGAAAATCATCAGTTTACAAAATTAAGTTGATTTCTTCATAAGATTTTCATGGAAGAAAATAAAATGAAAGTAAGAAATGGGAATGAAAAAAGCTTAGGTAGTCGGAATCATTTTCTTTTTCTCTTAATTGGAGTAAATATAAAGAGGGAATAGTTGAATTCAGGGACAGGTAGTTACATGAGTTTCCATGGATATAGTGAACTAACATGATGATTCAGTTGATTCCAAATTAAATGTCCAACTGAGTAACTTTCATTTTTAATCTAACAACCAAACGATAATACAATCTACTAGTTAATTTGAGTTACAAGTTTATTTCCCTCTCTCAATTGCTTCACCATCATCATGATTATATCATGAAATTTCATCTTCTTTCATGATACTTTCGCCTACCTGTAATCTTTATGATGAGGGAATTTTTTTCCTTCTTTTAACTGTTATTCATCATTATGGTTAATTACATTTGCTACTTGATTTGCACTTGATCAAATCAACAATTCATGGTTCATGAATATAATTAATACTTGAATTCAGGTCCATTCTGAAAATGTATTAGTCTTCACCATAGTGGCAGAAAAAAATCTCATAAAGACTGAATTAATATGGATCTCAATAGATTAAAACATGAGTCAAATAGAAAAAAGAAGAAAAAATCTGAATAATATTATGTTGTTCAGCTAATGATAACTCATGTTTATCGGTATGTTATTAGATTAGCGTTGAGGTTAAAGTTTTCCTGTTCCATGTTGAATATATTGACTTGGAATTTTCATGATAGTCACATCATGGAACTAAATTTCCATAATTTATTATGAAATAGATCTTCAACTATGAAACATGCAATAGTTTGGTGTAATTAAAAATTCCAAGTTCATTATTCTTGTAAAAGTTTACATGAGTCTAGAATTTAAATATTGATCATAACTGTCGTCGGATGTCAGATTCTTGGATACTTCAAAATAGCAAGTTTAGAATAATGAATCACGTTCGAATCCTAGAACAGATTATAAAACTTCAAGGCTTAAGAATGAAGAAAATCGAGCATAAAAAGAAAAATACAAAGAAGAAACAAATTCGAAATAGAATATTAGTAAAATTTTGGAAAAATAAGTAAACCATAGTTGCCTTTATATCTTCAACTCTTATTCTCGATCATGAAGAAATAATTTCTCCCAGAAGGTATAATATTCATACGTAGATATTAAAAGGTAATACTCTGGATCTTTTGATAAATTGAATAAGGAACAGGATATTGATTAAACATGTTAAATAATTATGGCTTTTGATGTGATTAACTGTTGACAATTTAAACTGTCTAATCTTTTTGGTTGATTACTGAGACTTTTAAATCTTTCCAAATGATAATCAATAATGTAAATCAACACGTTGATTGTAACGATTATTATTAGTTAACTAATCTGATGTTATGATCAAAGTTTTATCATCAAACATCAATGGATGGAAACAGATTAAAGTGTCACATCAAAATCAGATCAATAATGAAGTTGATTGGACACATTTATGGTTAATTTAAACTTCAAATCGTAATCAATATCAAAGAAAAGGAAGCAAAAATTGACAACAATCAAATAAAATCGAAACTAAATCAATATAATTATAGTAACGGAACGTATTCCAATTACAAGGTTTGGTACAAGATATTAGGTCCAATTTTCGAGAGGGGAAAAACGAATCATGTACTAACAATCTGAAGGAAAAAGGGACACACAAAAATAGCTGGAAAAGTTGAAGAGAAAATAAAATGTTCTAATCGTAAATAAGATCATTTCTGCTCATTGAATTTTCTGTATCAATGGTACAAGTTTATTACATTTTCCATATGATTATTAATGGTTGACAGGACAATTACATGTTAACTTTTAGTTTTTATTATCTAATCAAGTTAATCATCTTCATCATATTAATATTAACCCGGATATCGAGGAAATCGTTGATTACCTTTTCCATGTGTCTAAACCCTTGATTACAATTATCATGATAAACTAAATTAACTGATAATCTAAGTGACTGAAAATGATTCCAGGAAGGTAAAGTTGATATTATTATTAGGGCAAAGATGTCAGCAAAAAAAAATGATTGGATTAAAATTGGGTGAAACTATTGGTAGACTTTTATTATGATTAACTATTGATTATCACGAAACAATCAGTAGATTCAATTAAATAGATCAGTATGATAATATAAATTATCATTGAATATATGTAAATATATGGTATTAATATATTTCGTAATGTGTATTGTCAAATTATAATTGTCGTTAATTGTGATTAAAGATGAGGAGGAAAAGTTTTTCATCACTTGCAATGGGAAGATGAAGATTGTGATATAATTCATATTGAGCTAATTGGAAGAGGCAAGATTTAATTACAGACAATTATCACGATAACAATTTACAAGTGATTAAGACAAAAAAGAGAGAGAGAGAGAGAGATAATTAATTGAACAATTTAATGCAAAATGAAACATTTTGGTTAGTTGATTATCTCAAATTTTGTTAATTATCATAAATCTTTTAAATTGATTAATTAAACTCAATTATTTAGTAATCATGATAAATATCACATTAAAATCACTCATCAGTAATTGAATATAACAAATAATTGATGGTGATTAACAATTTAATTGTATTTCATTAATGAATAGATGGTTATAATACATGTAGAGACATTAATTAATTGTGATTTTAATCAAACTTTCCGATTTTGGCGGAGAAAAAGTTGTAAAAATCAGTTAATTGAAACAATTTAATTTTTCACACACAATTACAATTATCATGATAAACTAAATTAACTGATAATCTAAGTGACTGAAAATGATTCCAGGAAGGTAAAGTTGATATTATTATTAGGGCAAAGATGTCAGCAAAAAAAAATGATTGGATTAAAATTGGGTGAAACTATTGGTAGACTTTTATTATGATTAACTATTGATTATCACGAAACAATCAGTAGATTCAATTAAATAGATCAGTATGATAATATAAATTATCATTGAATATATGTAAATATATGGTATTAATATATTTCGTAATGTGTATTGTCAAATTATAATTGTCGTTAATTGTGATTAAAGATGAGGAGGAAAAGTTTTTCATCACTTGCAATGGGAAGATGAAGATTGTGATATAATTCATATTGAGCTAATTGGAAGAGGCAAGATTTAATTACAGACAATTATCACGATAACAATTTACAAGTGATTAAGACAAAAAGAGAGAGATAATTAATTGAACAATTTAATGCAAATGAAACATTTGGTTAGTTGATTATCTCAAATTTTGTTAATTATCATAAATCTTTTAAATTGATTAATTAAACTCAATTATTTAGTAATCATGATAAATATCACATTAAAATCATTCATCAGTAATTGAATATAACAAATAATTGATGGTGATTAACAATTTAATTGTATTTCATTAATGAATAGATGGTTATAATACATGTAGAGACATTAATTAATTGTGATTTTAATCAAACTTTCCGATTTTGGCGGAGAAAAAGTTGTAAAAATCAGTTAATTGAAACAATTTAATTTTTCACACACAATCATCAATTCAGACTATTGTTATATTGCCGGTTAATTTTAACATTACAACAATTAGCGATATACAATCAAGATAAATGGATAAACTTTTGTAACATTTAATTACTTATGGAATCAGATTTATTGTCAATTGTAATAAAAATCATGATGAAACGTTTCCATCCCAATGACAAGCAAATGCTTCATCTTTTGCCTCACATTTCATTTGTACGTTTTTTTCCCTCATCACTTTATGTTCATCTCCATCCTCATCCTCATCCTCATCCTCATCTTCATCTCTGTTATTTTTTCTTCCATTGCTCTTTGCTATTTACTTCATCTTCTTCCTTCCTTTTCCTTTTTATACTCAGTTCCTTTTGAATGAGGTTCCATCATTGTCTCTTTCTCTCTTTTTTTTCTCTCGCGTGAAATACAAATGAAAAAGGAAGTGTTCATCAATTCACTCATGGGATTCACCATCATGACCATGGCAATGAAATGAACTTTTATCAAGAAATTTAATTTTCCAAAAGTTCTTATTGAAAATGGTTGGTGTCAATGTTTCTTTTTCCCTTTCATGTTCTCAGTTTTTTTTCTAACATCTGAACTTTTTCCATCATGATTTTTTCTTCTTCTCTCTCATCACTGAAATGATTAATGTATGAAATTAAATTTAATGATAACAATTGAACTTTTCAATAATCGTCATATCTTAATTATCAACAATGAAAATGAATCAAGAAAAAGTTTCGCAAGTGACTTAAAACGGAACAATTTTACTAGTGAGAAATAATCAAATTACATATGTATATGGTGATTGTAGTTAATTTTAATTGTAATAGAAAAGGAGACGAAACAATTAATCAAACAACAGTAAATTGTACAATTAAACGCCCATGAAAGTAAATGTTATTTGTAGTTACAATTAACATTTGATATAATATAAGATATTAATCATTACTTTGATTGGAAACATAAACAAATAAAATAAACCAATAGGCAGAAACTCAACTCGAAACAATTTATCTTAATCATCAGAGGATTATTGTTAAACGGTTAACAATTAAATTGTCATTAAAACACATAAAAAACTATCACAAATCAATCAACACTAACTGATCATATTTAATTATTGAAAATATAAAGGGAAACAGTCAAATCTTTAACTCGAGTCTCAATCAGATTAAACAACAACATTTGATCCTTGATTGATAACAATCAGTTTAATTATCCTCAAGTCATTCTAATCTGTAGACACTGACCTTTGGTAGGTTAATTTAATCAATTTAAGATGGGACAATTAAAACTATTCTTGGTGATTAGAGTCAAAAATTTCTCATAATCTAATCAAAAGTCAACAATTTGATTGGTTGAAATGTTTTGATAAAGAAAAGTTAAACTTGTTAACAAACCATCAATCAATTGAATCAGTATCTGTAAATTAGCTGATTACATATTCCTAATAAATACCGGAAATGAAAGAAATGGAAAGTAAATCAACTGAGTTAATTAATCATAATGAGTGGGTAAGTCTTTCAGTAAAAATTAATCATTGGAAAATTTGATTCGCCTGCCAAAATAATTATCCAAGTTGATTATAAACTTCATTATATAAGTTTTGAATTATTATCATTCAGTTAATGAAACCATGAAGTAAATTGTTACTCGGTTTGGCTGATTGCCCGTAAAAGTTAAATTGCAATGAAAGAAAATTTTGTTTACGCATTTAAAATTGTAAATAATCAACAGAATCAAGAGGTAATTGACTAGGAAAAAGATTAACAAATGATTACGATTTTATATAATTACCCAATTGCTCAAGTACTTCAGGGCAAGAGTGTTTCAATCCTGACTGACCAGAGGATGACCCATTCGGATTCCCAAGTGATGTGTTGGTTGTTGATAAAAGAGATGATGAGTTGGGCACAGTTGACAAGGCTGAAGATGATGAATGGAAGGATTTTTCTGATGAAATATTGGAACTATTTACAGATGATAATCCAAATTTATGGTCTAACATAATACTATTGATTATCTTTTTAACTAGTTGGCTATTTATCAAATTTTGGAAATAATTTGAATTGGATTGGTCTCGAGATGCTGTTTTTTTATCTAGTAAACCCTCAATACTTAGTAATTGAGGGTTTTTGGGATCTTTGGTTACTGAAGATGAGGTTGGATGAGAAATAGATGCAGATAACAACATTGTTGAATTGGACACTTTATCATTGACAATATTTTCATTAACATTAGAAGAAACTGAATGCTGTCCATTAGATGATGAAGGTAGCACATTATTAGTATTTCCGGTTGTTTGAATTTGGTTAACTTGTCTTAGTGGTCTAATTGTTGGAGACACTGAGAGGGACGATGAAGTTGAACTAGATAATGATGATGATGAAAATGTGGAAACTTTATTGATTGTGAATCGACGATTAGCATGGATTACAGCGATTTGCATTAGAGTGACAAAAATTAACGAGAAAACAAATAACAGTAATAAAATGGAAGGTAAAAGACGTAAGAACCTTTTGATGGTTCGACGGAGTAAAGGTTTCACCGGTGGAACTGGAATTGGTATTAGATGGAATTGGCGGTTTGACGATGAAATCATTCTGATGTTTACAATAATTATCACAAGAAAATATTAGTTTTAAACGGTTACGACGACCAATATCAAGATGATCAGAATTATAGCTTAGATTCGAATAAAATTGTTCATAATATTTGAAAAAAGTCGACATCTCATCTACATTACCTTTTGTTTGAATGGTGAACAGTCAAATTAACCATCTACTAATCTAAAATTCATCATGAGATGAAAAGTTCATCAAAACAAAAGTTTATGTAGATTGGATCGATTCAATAAGTGGGATGAGTTAACATTGGAGAAGTAAATTGGAAGTTGAAATAAATGTCATCGTTACGACTTGTTTTAACTTGCAAAGTTTTCCTTGAAAGTGTATCAATCAAGATTCATCCAATGGCGGGGTTGTGACAATTAGTTTATCATTTGAGTGTATGATAAGATGATATGTTAAACATCACACACTTTAGATACAAATTAGCGATAGTTAAAAAACGTATATTAAAATGCCAAATGTAACAAAAAAATTTGATGTAACCTTTATTCACAAGCAGATTACCAATAATTTGTGTATTTCAAGAGTAAAGCCCGTCTTTCCTCAATTTCTCTTTAACTATTGGATAAATTTTCCAAATTTATCACAATTAACAGTTAATAAACTAGCAAGACTTCAAAAGATAAAGACAAATTTTTGCCAAGAGTACGATTGTTGATGATTTTCATTGTGCACATTGAGAAAATGTTTCAAACATTACTCTTTCATCTCCATGAAAGACTTGCTCTGTTGAATGAAGTTTATTATCAAGAAAAGTTCGAGTAACTCCCTCTATCTCGTGCTGATTTAGTCTACTTTTACAAATGAATCCAATTACTAAGCAAATAATGTATCAGTTATTTATTACAGCACTTGAATATCTAAACTTAAAGATCGGACAAGAAGAAACACTTTGCGTGGCCTAAATTTGGTTAGATTAAAATCAATGTAAATCAATAGGTTTACACAGAAAAGGTAATCTTTAGAAGAATAAAGTAGGTTAGTTTATTGGTGTAATGGTGCCTTTTTTTCTTTTTTAATCAGTTTGAATAATTAATAAAATTTCAAAAATAATTCAATTTAATTGAATTTTCAGGGTCTCTGTATATCTAAAATCTTGTACACAAACAAATTATTATCTTTTTGCTTTATTGTTTATTAATAAAAGAATTTAAAAGAAAAATCTTTCAGCGATAATATGAATTTCTTATTCAATTTGTATCAATATTCACCCCAATCAGCAGAATGTGAAAAGTTAATCACCGATGTCTGATTTTCTTTAAAATTTTCAAAATATTTGAGATTAAAAACAACACCAACAGTATATTTAGCAAACAAACTCACGACACTAGGTGGGTGGAACCCACAGTGTTCGGGAGACAGGGACCTCATTTTCTGACTTGTAAGCAGCATGAGCAGCCGAGAATGCATGAGCCGAAGATGATCAATCCTCCTCTGGAGGCTATAGCTGCGATTTTATCAAGGTACAAATAAATGGAAGGTGCTCAAATATTAGAAGCTATACTGAAGTGAATAATTTTCGAAGATAGTTGCATAGGCTATTTTTATTAAATCATAAAGTGAGTGTTACAGACGAATTGATTTGAGGAGTTAACATTTTGCTAGATGACGCTGCAGTTGATGCTAAAGAACTTGTATTACTTCAATTTCAATGTCCTCTTTGCGAGCCTACAGAAATTTATGACAACATTGAAGCTGCTGACATAGGTGCGGCGGGCATCTTGATTGTAACTCCGTTTAAGGTCCTGAATTACCATTATTCTTACGCTTTGACGTGCAGTTGCAGCTGATGACGATGCAGAGTTTCATTTCCAGATCCTGAATTTCCTTTACCGTTGGTATTTGATGCACTGGTTGCAGCAGCTGATGACGATGCAGAGTTTCCATTTCCAGATCCTGAATTTCCTTTACCGTTGGTATTTGATGCACTGGTTGCAGCAGCTGATGACGATGCAGAGTTTCCATTTCAGATCCTGAATTTCCTTTACCGTTGGTATTTGATGCACTGGTTGCAGCTGATGACGATGCAGCGTTATCCTGAAGCTCCATTTTAGATCCTAAATGCCTTCATTTCATGACTGTTGAGCAGCTGAGCGCCAGCAGATGATGCTGCGACACCATAACCTCCATAATTGTTGTCTTTTACAGAACTGAAACTTCCAAACATTGAACCTGCTGAAGCTATTGAATCTGACAGTGCTTTCGCTGCAGAGTTCATGTCCAATTCCATTCCCATTCCATTCCCATAACCATTGCCATTTTGAGCGTTTGATGAAGCGGCAGCAGCTGATGATGAAGCGCTTCCACCATTTCCATTTCCAGCTCCTGAGTTACCGTTATTGCTTGCATCTGATGAAGCGGCAGCAGATGATGATGAAGCGCTTCCACCATTTCCATTTCCATCTCCTGAGTTACCGTTATTGCTTGCATCTGATGAAGCGGCAGCAGATGATGACCTTCCACCATTTCATTTCCAGCTCCTGAGTTACCGTTGCTTGCATCTGATGAAGCGGCAGCGATGATGATGAACTACTTCCAGAACCTCCATAATTGTTGTCCATTTCAGAACCGAAGCCACCAAACATTGAACCTGCTGAAGCCATTGAATCTGACATTGCCTTCGCTGCAGATTTCATGTCCAATTCCATTCCATTCCATTCCCATAACCATTGCCATTTTGAGCGTTCGATGAAGCGTCAGCAGCTGCTGATGAAGCGCTTCCACCATTTCCATTTCCAGCTCCTGAGTTACCGTTATTGCTTGCATCTGATGAAGCGGCAGCAGATGATGATGAAGCGCTTCCACCATTTCCATTTCCAGCTCCTGAGTTACCGTTATTGCTTGCATCTGATGAAGCGGCAGCAGATGATGATGAAGCGCTTCCACCATTTCCATTTCCAGCTCCTGAGTTACCGTTATTGCTTGCATCTGATGAAGCGGCAGCAGATGATGATGAAGCGCTTCCACCATTTCCATTTCCAGCTCCTGAGTTACCGTTATTGCTTGCATCTGATGAAGCGGCAGCAGATGATGATGAACTACTTCCAGATCCTCCATAATTGTTGTCCATTTCAGAACCGAAGCCACAAACATTGAACCTGCTGAAGCTATTGAATCTGACATTGCCTTCGCTGCAGATTTCATGTCAATTCCATTCCCATTCCATTCCCATAACCATTGCCATTTTGAGCGTTCGATGAAGCGTCAGCAGCTGCTGATGAAGCGCTTCCACACCATTTCCAGCTCCTGAGTTACCGTTACTTGCATCTGATGAAGCGGCAGATGATGATGATGCTCCACCATTTCCATTTCCAGCTCCTGAGTTACCGTTATTGCTTGCATCTGATGAAGCGGCAGCAGATGATGATGAAGCCTTCCACCATTTCCATTTCCAGCTCCTGAGTTACCGTTATTGCTTGCATCTGATGAAGCGGCAGCGATGATGATGACGCTTCCACCATTCCATTTCCAGCTCTGAGTTACCGTTATTGCTTGCATCTGATGAAGCGGCAGCGATGATGATGAAGCGCTACCATTTCCATTTCCAGCTCCTGAGTTACCGTTATTGCTTGCATCTGATGAAGCGGCAGCAGATGATGAAGCGCTTCCACCATTTCCATTTCCAGCTCCTGAGTTACCGTTATTGCTTGCATCTGATGAAGCGGCAGCAGATGATGATGCTTCCACCATTTCCATTTCCAGCTCCTGAGTTACCGTTATTGCTTGCATCTGATGAAGCGGCAGCAGATGATGATGAACTACTTCCAGATCCTCCATAATTGTTGTCCATTTCAGAACCGAAGCCACCAAACATTGAACCTGCTGAAGCCATTGAATCTGACATTGCCTTCGCTGCAGATTTCATGTCCAATTCCATTCCCATTCCATTCCCATAACCATTGCCATTTTGAGCGTTCGATGAAGCGTCAGCAGCTGCTGATGAAGCGCTTCCACCATTTCCATTTCCAGCTCCTGAGTTACCGTTATTGCTTGCATCTGATGAAGCGGCAGCAGATGATGATGAAGCGCTTCCACCATTTCCATTTCCAGCTCCTGAGTTACCGTTATTGCTTGCATCTGATGGCAGCAGATGATGATGAAGCGCTTCCACCATTTCCATTTCCAGCTCCTGAGTTACCGTTATTGCTTGCATCTGATGAAGCGGCAGCAGATGATGATGAAGCGCTTCCACCATTTCCATTTCCAGCTCCTGAGTTACCGTTATTGCTTGCATCTGATGAAGCGGCAGCAGATGATGATGAACTACTTCCAGAACCTCCATAATTGTTGTCCATTTCAGAACCGAAGCCACCAAACATTGAACCTGCTGAAGCCATTGAATCTGACATTGCCTTCGCTGCAGATTTCATGTCCAATTCCATTTCCATTCCATTCCCATAACCATTGCCATTTTGAGCGTTCGATGAAGCGTCAGCAGCTGATGAAGCTTCCACCATTTCCATTTCCAGCTCCTGAGTTACCGTTATTGCTTGCATCTGATGAAGCGGCAGCAGATGATGATGAAGGCTTCCACCATTTCCATTTCCAGCTCCTGAGTTACCGTTATTGCTTGCATCTGATGAAGCGGCAGCAGATGATGATGAAGCGCTTCCACCATTTCCATTTCCAGCTCCTGAGTTACCGTTATTGCTTGCATCTGATGAAGCGGCAGCAGATGATGATGAAGCGCTTCCACCATTTCCATTTCCAGCTCCTGAGTTACCGTTATTGCTTGCATCTGATGAAGCGGCAGCAGATGATGATGAACTACTTCCAGAACCTCCATAATTGTTGTCCATTTCAGAACCGAAGCCACCAAACATTGAACCTGCTGAAGCCATTGAATCTGACATTGCCTTCATCGCAGAGTCCATGTCCAATTTCATTCCCATTCCATTTTCATAACTATCACCATAGCCATTTTGATCGTTTGATGAATCTGCGTCAGAATTCGCTGTAACACTAGAACTCTGTGAGGCGTAGGAATAGTTGAATAGTAAAAAAAGTAAAACACTTAAGTTGATTAGTCTTAAAGCCATTTCGTTAATTGTAACTTTTCAATTTCAATGTAATTGAATAGATGAGATGAGATAGTTGACTGATAATTCCTCTTAAAATCTATCGCTTTTTATACTGAAAAAGTCTAGGTGTCGAACTTGCTCAAATAATATTTTAAATTCAAAGTCTCCATTGCAGCTAAGGAAACATAATTAACCTTTCAATAACATTTGTGTGCCTGTCTCAATAAGATAATTCTGATCAATGACTATTTTTACAATGACTCGTCCTCATTCACATTTGAAAAAGTTTATCAATACCGTTTATTGAAATACGGGGCGTAACGACCAAATATTCGTACTTTCGACTCTTTGCCCTTTCTAGGCTACTTATCAGGTCAGATTTTTTCCTCGATTCAACGGAGATGATGTCAAATTTTTGTTGTGTTCTGGTTTGGGACTTTTTCATCAGCCATTGATGAAAAGTGGCCTTTCAAAGTCGAAAATGATATATGATATGATGATATTTGGTTGTTAAGCCCTGTATATTCCAGTTAATTAGTTTGATTAATCAGTTCCATTTGGAAACGTGGTTAACATGAAAAGTGCCTTTTCAATATATTCCAAAGGCTTCTGAATAAATATTTTTAGGATCATTCGTACACTTTCACATTTGGAAAAGGAAACGGAATCAGTTGGAAACGTGGTTAACAAGCGAGTAACCTTCCCAATATATTCCAAAGGCATCTGAATAAATATTCTCGAGTCATTTGATCTTCTACAATGATCATTCTATTGGTTTTAATGACCGAAAAATATTATTTTCTAAGATTAGGTTAGAAAGTTATTGATATTTGTATTGGTGAAACAAGATTAAATTCATGTTACAATATTTGATTGTGCTATTAATAGTAACATAAACAAGGTCGAAATTAATTGTTTGATTAGATCATATTTGAATTTCATTTTGATCTTCTTCATTATTATCGACTTGTCTTGACCATAAAAGATGGACGTCTAAATCGTGCAAAATGAATCACTGAAAATGTGGATGAAAACACAAAAAGTTATCGTAGTTGCATAGTAAACGAAAATTATTCAAACGGAATAATAAATATACATTTACCCACCACGTGATTAGATCGAAAATTGAATGCATAGTTTTCGAAAGGTCACCTCTCAAAGCGGAAATGTTTTGTTGCAACGCCTGTACTAAAGAAAATTCTAAGCCATGCTTAGTCAAAAGCGTAGCCGAAAATACTAGTACCTTTCTAAAATATTAATAATTTTATTAATTTCGTTCACTCATCTCCCTATGATTCTTTCCACATTTCCCAAAGATGCTCACTCTTCAAATCCCACGAATGTATTAATAGTTCAAAATACACGTGTAAACTTGTTCATTTAAAGATAATCATAAGATAATTATTTCATTAATAGCAATTTTATGCCAAACATCAGAAAACAAGCTCTTCTCAATCGGTGTTGTAAAAGAGCGGAAATAATTCGAAACAATTTCTATCGATATTCATTTGATTTTCATCTCAAGAAACAACAATTTTCACTTCATTGTCCTTCTCTATTTTTTTATTTAGTAATCACATTTTTTCTCAGTTTCGCAATCAATAGAAAAGCAAGATAAATAGAATGGACAATCACCTCAGAAAAACTAGACCACTTCGATATAAAAATATTTATAATTAGATAAGTCTCAAGTTTACTTACAGCAATCAATTAATACCATGCGTGACAAAAGTTTAGGAATTGAGTGAAATCTTGTCTAATTTACGAATGAATCGAATGAATTATTTTCATAACAATTTTCTTGTATCATCTAACTTTTAATAAGGAACAATTGGTAAATATTTATATTCATGTATATGAATGCACATTAGGTGAATAATACAATTATCTCTGTATTGGGAGAAGGTAATTTTCATGATTATTTCTCTCTCGTTATTTACCACCATAATAAAGGTGGTCAAATGTCTAATTCCAATTGGATACCAGATATTGTTGTTTATTTTATTTTTATATTGAGTATTTTACACTATGCTTTTCCATATTCTGTTGGCAGAAATTCCCGAAGTAACAAGAGTTCATAATTGGAGCAGTAAAGAAACCAATTGAATAAGTTTAGGAATGAACTTATAATCGGCATTATAATGAACGTTCAATTGCTGTACAAATATTTCGCTGTAGTTGAAAGGTTAATTAAAGTTTCAGATTAAAGGAATAGTCAGTTGATAGTGAATTAGGGTGCCATTAGCAATGGAAGGTTCTTATATGATCGGAAATAATTCGAAACAATTAACAGTTAATAAACTAGCAAGACTTCAAAAGATAAAGACAAATTTTTGCCAAGAGTACGATTGTTGATGATTTTCATTGTGCACATTGAGAAAATGTTTCAAACATTACTCTTTCATCTCCATGAAAGACTTGCTCTGTTGAATGAAGTTTATTATCAAGAAAAGTTCGAGTAACTCCCTCTATCTCGTGCTGATTTAGTCTACTTTTACAAATGAATCCAATTACTAAGCAAATAATGTATCAGTTATTTATTACAGCACTTGAATATCTAAACTTAAAGATCGGACAAGAAGAAACACTTTTGCGTGGCCTAAATTTGGTTAGATTAAAATCAATGTAAATCAATAGGTTTACACAGAAAAGGTAATCTTTAGAAGAATAAAGTAGGTTAGTTTATTGGTGTAATGGTGCCTTTTTTTCTTTTTTAATCAGTTTGAATAATTAATAAAATTTCAAAAATAATTCAATTTAATTGAATTTTCAGGGTCTCTGTATATCTAAAATCTTGTACACAAACAAATTATTATCTTTTTGCTTTATTGTTTATTAATAAAAGAATTTAAAAGAAAAATCTTTCAGCGATAATATGAATTTCTTATTCAATTTGTATCAATATTCACCCCAATCAGCAGAATGTGAAAAGTTAATCACCGATGTCTGATTTTCTTTAAAATTTTCAAAATATTTGAGATTAAAACAACACCAACAACAGTATATTTAGCAAACAAACTCACGACACTAGGTGTAGGTGGAACCCACAGTGTTCGGGGAGACAGGGACCTCATTTTCTGACTTGTAAGCAGCATGAGCAGCCGAGAATGCATGAGCCGAAGATGATCAACAATCCTCCTCTGGAGGGGCTATAGCTGCGATTTTATCAAGGTACAAATAAATGGAAGGTGCTCAAATATTAGAAGCTATACTGAAGAGTGAATAATTTTCGAAGATAGTTGCATAGGCTATTTTTAATATTAAATCATAAAGTGAGTGTTACAGACGAATTGATTTGAGGAGTTAACATTTTTGCTAGATGACGCTGCAGTTGATGCTAAAGAACTTGTATTACTTCAATTTCAATGTCCTCTTTGCGAGCCTACAGAAATTTATGACAACATTGAAGCTGCTGACATAGGTGCGGCGGGCATCTTGATTGTAACTCCGTTTAAAGGTCCTGAATTACCATTATTCTTACGCTTTGACGTAGCAGTTGCAGCAGCTGATGACGATGCAGAGTTTCCATTTCCAGATCCTGAATTTCCTTTACCGTTGGTATTTGATGCACTGGTTGCAGCAGCTGATGACGATGCAGAGTTTCCATTTCCAGATCCTGAATTTCCTTTACCGTTGGTATTTGATGCACTGGTTGCAGCAGCTGATGACGATGCAGAGTTTCCATTTCCAGATCCTGAATTTCCTTTACCGTTGGTATTTGATGCACTGGTTGCAGCAGCTGATGACGATGCAGAGTTTCCATTTCAGATCCTGAATTTCCTTTACCGTTGGTATTTGATGCACTGGTTGCAGCAGCTGATGACGATGCAGAGTTTCCATTTCCAGATCCTGAATTTCCTTTACCGTTGGTATTTGATGCACTGGTTGCAGCAGCTGATGACGATGCAGAGTTTCCATTTCCAGATCCTGAATTTCCTTTACCGTTGGTATTTGATGCACTGGTTGCAGCAGCTGATGACGATGCAGAGTTTCCATTTCCAGATCCTGAATTTCCTTTACCGTTGGTATTTGATGCACTGGTTGCAGCAGCTGATGACGATGCAGAGTTTCCATTTCCAGATCCTGAATTTCCTTTACCGTTGGTATTTGATGCACCGGTTGCAGCAGCTGATGACGATGCAGAGTTTCCATTTCCAGATCGTGAATTTCCTTTACCGTTGGTATTTGATGCACCGGTTGCAGCAGCTGATGACGATGCAGAGTTTCCATTTCCAGATCCTGAATTTCCTTTACCGTTGGTATTTGATGCACTGGTTGCAGCAGCTGATGACGATGCAGCGTTATCTGAAGCTCCATTTTTAGATCCTAAATTACCTTCATTTCTATGACCTGTTGAAGCAGCTGAAGCGCCAGCAGATGATGCTGCACGACTGCCATAACCTCCATAATTCTTGTCTTTTACAGAACTGAAACTTCCAAACATTGAACCTGCTGAAGCTATTGAATCTGACAGTGCTTTCGCTGCAGAGTTCATGTCCAATTCCATTCCCATTCCATTCCCATAACCATTGCCATTTTGAGCGTTCGATGAAGCGTCAGCAGCTGCTGATGAAGCGCTTCCACCATTTCCATTTCCAGCTCCTGAGTTACCGTTATTGCTTGCATCTGATGAAGCGGCAGCAGATGATGATGAACTTCACCATTTCCATTTCCAGCTCCTGAGTTACCGTTATTGCTTGCATCTGATGAAGCGGCAGCGATGATGATGAAGCGCTTCCACCATTTCCATTTCCAGCTCCTGAGTTACCGTTATTGCTTGCATCTGATGAAGCGGCAGCAGATGATGATGAAGCGCTTCCACCATTTCCATTTCCAGCTCCTGAGTTACCGTTATTGCTTGCATCTGATGAAGCGGCAGCAGATGATGATGAAGCGCTTCCACCATTTCCATTTCCAGCTCCTGAGTTACCGTTATTGCTTGCATCTGATGAAGCGGCAGCAGATGATGATGAAGCGCTTCCACCATTTCCATTTCCAGCTCCTGAGTTACCGTTATTGCTTGCATCTGATGAAGCGGCAGCAGATGATGATGAACTACTTCCAGATCCTCCATAATTGTTGTCCATTTCAGAACCGAAGCCACCAAACATTGAACCTGCTGAAGCCATTGAATCTGACATTGCCTTCGCTGCAGATTTCATGTCCAATTCCATTTCCATTCCATTCCCATAACCATTGCCATTTTGAGCGTTCGATGAAGCGTCAGCAGCTGCTGATGAAGCGCTTCCACCATTTCCATTTCCAGCTCCTGAGTTACCGTTATTGCTTGCATCTGATGAAGCGTCAGCAGCTGCTGATGAAGCGCTTCCACCATTTCCATTTCCAGCTCCTGAGTTACCGTTATTGCTTGCATCTGATGAAGCGGCAGCAGATGATGATGAAGCGCTTCCACCATTTCCATTTCCAGCTCCTGAGTTACCGTTATTGCTTGCATCTGATGAAGCGGCAGCAGATGATGATGAACTACTTCCAGAACCTCCATAATTGTTGTCCATTTCAGAACCGAAGCCACCAAACATTGAACCTGCTGAAGCCATTGAATCTGACATTGCCTTCATCGCAGAGTCCATGTCCAATTTCATTCCCATTCCATTTTCATAACTATCACCATAGCCATTTTGATCGTTTGATGAATCTGCGTCAGAATTCGCTGTAACACTAGAACTCTGTGAGGCGTAGGAATAGTTGAATAGTAAAAAAAGTAAAACACTTAAGTTGATTAGTCTTAAAGCCATTTCGTTAATTGTAACTTTTCAATTTCAATGTAATTGAATAGATGAGATGAGATAGTTGACTGATAATTCCTCTTAAAATCTATCGCTTTTTATACTGAAAAAGTCTAGGTGTCGAACTTGCTCAAATAATATTTTAAATTCAAAGTCTCCATTGCAGCTAAGGAAACATAATTAACCTTTCAATAACATTTGTGTGCCTGTCTCAATAAGATAATTCTGATCAATGACTATTTTTACAATGACTCGTCCTCATTCACATTTGAAAAAGTTTATCAATACCGTTTATTGAAATACGGGGCGTAACGACCAAATATTCGTACTTTCGACTCTTTGCCCTTTCTAGGCTACTTATCAGGTCAGATTTTTTCCTCGATTCAACGGAGATGATGTCAAATTTTTGTTGTGTTCTGGTTTGGGACTTTTTCATCAGCCATTGATGAAAAGTGGCCTTTCAAAGTCGAAAATGATATATGATATGATGATATTTGGTTGTTAAGCCCTGTATATTCCAGTTAATTAGTTTGATTAATCAGTTCCATTTGGAAACGTGGTTAACATGAAAAGTGCCTTTTCAATATATTCCAAAGGCTTCTGAATAAATATTTTTAGGATCATTCGTACACTTTCACATTTGGAAAAGGAAACGGAATCAGTTGGAAACGTGGTTAACAAGCGAGTAACCTTCCCAATATATTCCAAAGGCATCTGAATAAATATTCTCGAGTCATTTGATCTTCTACAATGATCATTCTATTGGTTTTAATGACCGAAAAATATTATTTTCTAAGATTAGGTTAGAAAGTTATTGATATTTGTATTGGTGAAACAAGATTAAATTCATGTTACAATATTTGATTGTGCTATTAATAGTAACATAAACAAGGTCGAAATTAATTGTTTGATTAGATCATATTTGAATTTCATTTTGATCTTCTTCATTATTATCGACTTGTCTTGACCATGTAAAAGATGGACGTCTAAATCGTGCAAAATGAATCACTGAAAATGTGGATGAAAACACAAAAAAGTTATCGTAGTTGCATAGTAAACGAAAATTATTCAAACGGAATAATAAATATGCACATTTTACCCACCCACGTGATTAGATCGAAAATTGAATGCATAGTTTTCGAAAGGTCACCTCTCAAAAGCGGAAATGTTTTGTTGCAACGCCTGTACTAAAGAAAATTCTAAGCCATGCTTAGTCAAAAGCGTAGCCGAAAATACTAGTACCTTTCTAAAATATTAATAATTTTATTAATTTCGTTCACTCATCTCCCTATGATTCTTTCCACATTTCCCAAAGATGCTCACTCTTCAAATCCCACGAATGTATTAATAGTTCAAAATACACGTGTAAACTTGTTCATTTAAAGATAATCATAAGATAATTATTTCATTAATAGCAATTTTATGCCAAACATCAGAAAACAAGCTCTTCTCAATCGGTGTTGTAAAAGAGCGGAAATAATTCGAAACAATTTCTATCGATATTCATTTGATTTTCATCTCAAGAAACAACAATTTTCACTTCATTGTCCTTCTCTATTTTTTTATTTAGTAATCACATTTTTTCTCAGTTTCGCAATCAATAGAAAAGCAAGATAAATAGAATGGACAATCACCTCAGAAAAACTAGACCACTTCGATATAAAAATATTTATAATTAGATAAGTCTCAAGTTTACTTACAGCAATCAATTAATACCATGCGTGACAAAAGTTTAGGAATTGAGTGAAATCTTGTCTAATTTACGAATGAATCGAATGAATTATTTTCATAACAATTTTCTTGTATCATCTAACTTTTAATAAGGAACAATTGGTAAATATTTATATTCATGTATATGAATGCACATTAGGTGAATAATACAATTATCTCTGTATTGGGAGAAGGTAATTTTCATGATTATTTCTCTCTCGTTATTTACCACCATAATAAAGGTGGTCAAATGTCTAATTCCAATTGGATACCAGATATTGTTGTTTATTTTATTTTTATATTGAGTATTTTACACTATGCTTTTCCATATTCTGTTGGCAGAAATTCCCGAAGTAACAAGAGTTCATAATTGGAGCAGTAAAGAAACCAATTGAATAAGTTTAGGAATGAACTTATAATCGGCATTATAATGAACGTTCAATTGCTGTACAAATATTTCGCTGTAGTTGAAAGGTTAATTAAAGTTTCAGATTAAAAGAATAGTCAGTTGATAGTGAATTAGGGTGCCATTAGCAATGGAAGGTTCTTATATGATCGGAAGAAACAATGTTTCATAAAATCAAGTCCATAACAAAAGCGATTCTTTTCATTGTCAATTTTAGGCCAATCTCCCGACTCCTGATTGTCACAATTATAATAAATTGTAATATTCAGTCCTTTCAGATATTCACTTGATTTGTGAGTAACATTTGGTGATTGTCGACAGTCGAGTAGTTTTAATTTGGGTAACAATTGGACCATTTGTTCAACGTGTAAATCGGAGATATCATTATTTCCTCTGAGAGCGAGATGTTTCAAGTTTGGAAATTTGGACAAAAGACTTCGCAACGAAGACCATTCTTGTGAATAATCACCTTCCATCTAAGAAAGTAGAGAGATAAATAATAATCAGTTTTCCATTAGAAAAGAGATATATTAAAGATGATTTTCTCCTTACGTATTGGATAACTAAATCTCTTAGATTGAAGTTTTTTATCGATTCATTGACATAATAATCAATCGTTTCAGAATAGAAAAAAGCACTTTCTAATGCTGGACAAAAATCCATCAAATGAAATCCGGGGTAAATAAATGTACCATCATAGGAAGCGGAAGTTAACTCCAGTATCTTGAGATTTACTAGCAATGGTCCATTGTAGAAAACATCACCTAAACCTATTAAATCTATTTTGAACAAGATATAATCAACTTTTTTGGACAAATAAGAACGTTTTGATAGAATAAAAATATCTCGCTTCTTACATTCGATATCAGTAATGTGAATTCTTAGAAGATTTTGATACTCTGTCGTGTATTCTTTCAAACGCGATAACAGAAAACTTCGAAAAAAGATTTGAAAGAAACTATCAGGATTATCAATCTCTTGAGAATCAATATTCATGGTAAATTGAGAGTCAACTTTAGCAAAACGCCAGCCCACTACTCCATTCTTTTCAAAAAAAGGTGGATAGATCAATGTACTTATTGATTGATTGGAATAGATAATTCTTTTGATTTTCTCATCGTCGATGACTCCTATTGCCGATGCAATATCTAAAATCTTTCATAAATAAATAAGAAAATAAGATTATGTGATTAATAATTTATCTTTCCGATTTTGTTAAGATTTTAGTTGTAAAATTACCTGAAGATTTTGTAAAAGTTTATGTAAATTTGGTTCTAGTAAAACTAATGGATTGGTGATTCGAAGGATACTCGATGAATTATCAGTAGTCTTTTTTGCTGGATAATAAAGTAACCGAGAAAAAAGTTTCAATAGTTGATCGAAATGATAACATAATTAAAGTGTTGGTAAAAATTAAACAAAACTCACTTAGTAAACACTTTACTTTGTTAAGGTGATAAGATGTTAGGAAAGCCCATCTTGTACAAACTAAAATGTCAAATAAAATGTAGAGATTATTTCAATTGGATAAATTATAAATCACCAAAAGAATTGACAATAAAAAAATAGAAAAAACTAATTGTTTACCTTTTGAACAATTTATGAAATCATCGAGACAATCAAAGTTTCCAAAAATGGTTAACAAACAATCATCAGGTAATTCATTTAGCAGCATGATTAGATCTTCATATTCTATGTTAATTGTTGAAGAAAAACAAAATATACAATAAACGCCAAATTAACTTATTAATTATAAATAATTAAAAACTCTTCTTTCACAAAAAAACAACAAATTAAATAAAATCAGCTGATCATTTGTAAACAAGGCCAAATGAGCGCGAGAGTCAAAATATTATTAACATGAGATGAAAATAATTATTTTCATCTGTCAGATTATCTAAATTGATATTAATCATTTACTTACCATTAACTCATTACCATGATTAGCTACCTCAATTTAATTGAGACCCCGAATGTTAATCCAAATTCAGAACAAGAGATTATAATTGATTGAATCAAATTCTAACCTTTAAGTTATTCAATTTCTCCATCAGACTAAATATAATTTTTCAGTTGTAATCAGAAAATGTGAAAAAAGGAAAGTAATCTAATGTGGAGATTTCATTTTTCAGTTTCCAAGACTGGAGGGAATAATAATATTGATTAATTGGTGGTCTTTCTTTCCTTCCCACCATCATTAAGATGGTTGAATCACTAATTCCAATTGGATACTTGGTATTATTGTCATGGTGCTTATTTCATTTTTATATTGAATATTATCCACTATGCTTTTCCATATTCTGTTACGAGCTATCCAAGGAGTTTATAAAGTTCAAAGTTAAAGCAGTAAGATAGTCACTTGATTAAGTGTTAATTACTTGCAAAGATAATTATAATTAACCTACTGTTTACAAACTTTTGTTTTAACATTTATTGTACGCTGACTATTTATAATCAGCATTATAATGAACGTTCAATTGCTGTACAAATATTTGTTTATTTTTAAAAGGTTAATTAGTTTTAAATTCAAATAATGGTCGGTTGATTGTAAATTAGGGGGCCATTAACAATGGAAGGTTATAATATGATCGGAAGAAACAGTGTTTCATGAAATCAAGTCCATAACAGATTTGATTCTTTTCGTGGTCGATTTTAGGCCAATCTCCAGACTCCTGATTGTCACAATTATAATAAATTGTAATAGAGCGATTGGATTCTTGACTCAGTCCTTTCAGATATTCACTTGATTTGTGAGTAACATTTGGTGATTGTCGACAGTCAAGTAGTTTTAATTTGGGTAACAATTGGACCATTTGTTCAACGTGTAAATCAGAGATATCATTATTTCCTCTGAGGGCGAGATGTTTCAAGTTTGGAAATTTGGACAAAAGACTTCGCAACGAAGACCATTCTTGTGAATAATCACCTTCCATCTAGAAAGTAGAGAGATGAATCATAATCAGTTTTCCATTAGAAAAGAGTAATATTAAAGATTATTTTCGCCTTACGTATTGGATAACCAAATCTCTTAGATTGAAATTTTTTATCGATTCATTGACATAATAGTCAATCGTTTCAGAATAGAAAAAAGCACTTTCCAATGCTGGACAAAAATCCATCAAATGAAATCCGGTGTAAATAAATGTACCATCATAGGAAGCGGAAGTTAACTCCAGTATCTTGAGATTTACTAGCAATGGTCCATTGTAGAAAACATCGCTTACGCCTATTAAATCTATTCTGAACAGAGGATAATCAATTTTTTTGGATGAATAAGAAAATTTTGATAAGATAAAAGCATTTGGTATGTACGGTAATGCTCATGATATGCGCGTTAGCTCACTATTAACACTTTCAGCGGACTTTTCTCTGGCTAAACATTCGCGGCATCTAAGGAAATCGATTTAATTTAATTAAGTAACCAATTAATTGAGCAATCAAGTTAATTTCCATATGTAGCTTTGATTATTAGGCGGAAAAAATCAGCTGAAAGTAGAAAAGTTGAGCTTACGGGCATAGTACGGAGCCTTACCCACAGACCTAATCATTAGACTTTACATCGATTCTTACGTTCGATATCAGTTATGTGTATCCTTATAAGATTTTGGTACTTTATCATGTATTTTGATAAACATGATACGATACAGTTGCGAAAAAAGATTTGAATCAAATTATCAGGATTCACAATCTCTTGAGAATCAATATTCATGGTAAATTGAGAGTCAACTTTAGCAAAACAATAGCCCGCTGATCCATCGTCATAAAGAGATGGATAGATCAATGTACTGATTGATTGATTGGAATTGATAATTCTTTTGATTTTCTCATCGTCGATAACTCCTATTACCGATGCAATATCTAAAATCTTTCATAAATAAATAAGAAAATAAGATTATGTTATTAATAATTTATTTCTCTGATTTTGTTAAGAGTTTAGTTGTAAAATTACCTGTAAATTTTGTAAAAGTTTATGTAAATTTGGTTCAAGTAAAACTAATGGATTGGTGATTCGAAGGATACTCGATGAATTATCAGTAGTCTTTTTTGCTGGATAATAAAATGACCGAGAAAAAAGTTTCAATAGTTGATCGAAATGATAACATAATTAAAGTGTTGGTAAAAATTAAACAAAACTCACTTAGTAAACACTTTACTTTGTTAAGGTGATAAGATGTGAGGAAAGCCCATCTTGTACAAACTAAAATGTCAAATAAAATGTAGAGATTATTTCACTTGGATAAATTATAAATCATCGAAAGAATTGACAATAAAAAAATTGAAAAAACTGATTGTTTACCTTTTGAACAATTTATGAAATCATCGAGACAATCAAAGTTTCCAAAAATGGTTAACAAACAATCATCAGGTAATTCATTTAGCAGCATGATTAGATCTTCATATTCTATGTTAATTGTTGAAGAAAAACAAAATATACAATAAACGCCAAATTAACTTATTAATTATAAATAATTAAAAACTCTTCTTTCACAAAAAAAAACAACAAATTAAATAAAATCAGCTGATCATTTGTAAACAAGGCCAAATGAGCGCGAGAGACAAAATATCATTAACATGAGATGAAAATAATTATTTTCATCTGTGAGATCAATGTTAATTGTTTAATTGTATTTATGTACAAATAAAAAACCGTTGAGTTGGTCTAACAAGTTAGTTATTAATACAACAATAATTTAAAGGGGCATGTCAACCCTCAAATCGACCTTCGTCAAACATAAAGTTAACAACTATTTTAATAGATAGAACATTTATTAATATAAAAACTCTCTGACTCTTTTCAAAAGTTCTGAAAAATCTCTTGATATTTATAGTGCGTGTAATCAGAAGTATAATGATCTAATTTGGGTGATCTAATGACATTTGGTTACGAAGTTATAAGCTCACAAAGTTATACTCATCGAATCAGATCACCCGCTGTAGCAGGTCAAGAAAAGTAGATATCGAAAGAAGCTTTCGTCAGTTGCTAGATCATAATAAGAAATAAAATTGTACAAAAATCACGACGAAATTCTGCTTAGTTTATGCGTTTTAATCGAAAAATAAAAACAACTTAGATCACTGATTATGGCCTAACCAGAGATTTTTGTGTTCTGGTTTGAGACTTTTCCATAAGCCATTAATGAACAGTGGCCTCTCAAAGTTGGAAAAGTGATATATGATATGATGATATTCGGTTGTTATCCCCTGTATATTCTAGTTAATTAGTTTGATTAATCAGTTGGAATCAATGGAAACGTAGTTAACATTAAAAGTGCCTCTTCAATATATTCCAGAGGCTTCTGAATAAATATTTTTAGCATCGTTCGTAAACTTTCACATTTGAAAAAGGAAACGGAATCAGTTGGAAACGTGGTTAGCAAGCGAATAACCTTCCCAATATATTCGTAAGTCATCTGAATAAGGATTAATATTGGTGAAACAAGATTAAATTCATGTTACAATCTTTGATTGTGCTATTAATAGGAACATAAATAAAGTCGAAATCAATTGTTTGATTAGATCAGATTTCAATTTCATTTTGATGTTCCTCATTATTATCGACTTGTCTTGACCATTTAAAAGATGGACGTCAAAATCGGCCAAAATCAATGAGTGAAAATGGTGGATGAAAACGCAAAAGTTTATCCGCAAGTTTCATAGTAAACGAAAGTCCTAAAGGGTATGTTATTTAAAAAGTTTCGAGATAAGAAAGTAACAGGTAAAAGGTCAGATTATCTTTTTTTCTTACCCTTTGCCTTTGTTATTTGAACTACACACCCTTTGATTTTGATTCAGAGAGAATAATAAATGTACACATTTACCTACCGATCGGCGGAATTAGATCGAAAATTTTATTTATAATTTTCAAGCAATCAGCTCTCAAAAGTGGAAATGGTTAATTGCTGCGCCTGTACTCAAGAAAATTCTGTATGACACTTTTAGTCAAAAGCGTAGCCAAAAATAAAGGTTGTTTCGGTTAAAAACCTACCTTAAGGTCGAGAGAAAGTTTTTTTATATTTTACCTGTTGGTTGATGATAAAGATGATGAAGAAATACCCAAACATGATGAAGGTGAAGATATCATCATCTTTATCATCAACCAACAGGTAAAATATAAAAAAACTTTCTCTCAAATGCTAGTTCGAATTCAGTATATGCGTGTTCATCTATCTGTCATGGATCATTTCAATTGTTTATAAAGTGGTCTTCTTTATTTTAAGCCAATTCATGGGAGACTCCGATGAATTAAGATCCATCGTTCCCGGAAGTGACAATCGTACAGAGGATGTGAAAAGATGGGATTTGGTACAAAATTCAAACGATGCTCCATTTAGGGTTTTCACACACGTGGTTCCTATTGTGGACAGCACTTGTAGTCTTCCATTGCAAGTGATTCCTGAAATGTTTCACTAAATTGTGATATGATGATCAGCCCACCAAACCAGAATTAAATTAGTGTTTTAATAATCAGTTTCCTAAAGGGACAATTTTAAATTCGTTAGTCGAATGAACTTTTTCATTTGTGGCTCCATCTGTTGTTACTTTTTGGAAAATTTTCTTTTGCTCTTAAAATAGACTTGGTGAGCTATTCTCAGAGCTGAATTCTTGTTTATATTCATTTTTCATGACAAATATTTTCTCTTTCTTTTCTCTCTTTAAATGTAAAAAAAAATTAGGTTTTGTTTTTGTTTTCTCTCTGTATTTAATGTCCAATGTTTGCAATTTTATTTTGTCACTTTGATTAGTAATTAATGCTGTTAATTGGTCCAAGTTGATTTTATTGATGTCCAAAAACAACAAGGTAACATCAACATGTCATCATCACAGTTAATTAGTGAATCAAGTGACCAATCGTCACCATCTTTACCTGTATCAGGGTTACCGCTATCAACACCCCAACCACCGTCATCATCTTTATTACCTTCTACATCATCACCACCTTTTCAAACACCAGTTTTACCATTTTCACCAGTAAAACAATCACAATTACCTGAGATGTTAGTTGATACTCTAGTCTCGGAATGTCAGCAACCAGAAATATTAACAGAAACTGAATTACAGTTATCCTCAGGTATCACGCCCGATCTGGAAAATACATTGATTGAAGAAGAGGTAAAAGATACAGATTTAGAGAGAGAATCCTTGGAAACTAATTTATCAGTAAACTCTACAATAAATGAATCCTTAATTGATTCTAAACATAATGTTGAACCTAAGGGCAAGTTAGAAGAAGAGAAACCGTTAGAATTTTCATCTCCAGGTGAACCAGAACCAGTCGAAGAACCAGTTAAGGAATCGATACAAGAAAACACCTTAGAACCAGAATTACCAGAGGAAAAGCTGCAAGTTCCAAGCTCTGGGTTACAACCTATTTTCGAACCAATGGAAATTTGTGAATATGAGTCAAACACCATAACTCAATTACCACAATCACAATCAACTCAATCTCAACCCTCATATCACTTGAAATGGGTCAAATTGAAAGGAAACAAATATCCAATAGTCACACAGAATGAGAATGGTCCATGTCCATTAATAGCTATTATCAATGTTCTCCTTGTGAAAGGACGCTTACGATTACCCTCGATGATGGAAGTGATCACAGCAAATCAACTGATCGAATATCTTGGTGATTGTATATTGGAAAATATTCCCAAAGGCTTAAAAGAAGAAGATCAACTTAATTACGAGCAAAATATGCATGATGCAATCGCCATTCTACCTAAATTACAAACTGGATTAGACGTAAATGTCCGGTTTACTGGAGTTTCCGATTTTGAGTATACACCCGAACTCATCTTTTTTGACCTTCTACACATTCCACTTTATCATGGTTGGCTTGTTGATCCAAATGATATCGAAACAGTGACTTCCATTGGTAATTTAAGTTACAATCAATTGGTTGACAAAATAATCACTCATAAAACATCAACTCGTCCCGAGTTGGCTTTTGAAGGTAAGTCAAATTAGATTAATCGTAATTGTTTTAATACAATGAGTCAGTCTATTAATTTAATTGTGTTAACCGTTTTACTAGTTTTACTAATTTAATGTTCATTAATAGTAATTTCATCCCACACATCAGAAAACAAACTCTTCCAGACTGACATTGTAAATGAGCGGAAACAATTCGTAGGAGTTTACATAGTTTACATTGGCAGTTCTCTTTATATTTTGATTAATCAATTTTATTCAGACATTTCTATCGATATTTACACACTAAAATCTAATTAAATCAAAATGAAAGAAATCATTTAATGAGAAATCAGATGAAACAAGGAAAGAGATTCCCATCAATTCAATATCCTTTTTGCTTTTCAACATAACACAATTTCCTCGCCAATCAGAGTTGATTGTTAATTCAATTATCGATCATCTCAAAGTGAAAAAAAACAACAATTTTCTCTTAATCAATTGTCCTTTTCGGTCGTTTTTTTGGTGTTCTCTTTCATCGCCAAACAATTAACTCTTCAGTACAATTTAATACAATTGCTATTGTTAATTCTAATACATTTTTTTGGTTTTTTTACGCTTTTTGATTGTAGCTTTGGTTGTGGAACACTTTTTGGAAAGAACAGCATCACAATTAACTTACCATGGATTATCCCAATTAAATTCAACCCTGAAAGACGGTGAACTCAGTGTTCTATTTCGTAACAATCATTTCATTACCCTGTTAAAATCTAAGGTATTTAAGAGTTTTAATTACAAGTAATTTCAATTGTTTCCAATTTCGCAACTAATCCAGTCTTTTTTTTCCTTCCATATTTGATTTCTCGTCTCTTAATATTGTTTACATCAGGATCAATTGTATCAATTAGTTACTGATCAAGGTTTTCTTACGGAATCAAGAGTTGTTTGGGAGACACTTAACAACATTGAGAATGATGGATTATTCGTCGATGGTGATTTTATTCCGGTCCCTCCGAAATCTTCATTAACTGCTGAGGATCAGCAGGTTCAAGTTGATCAAGATTATCTAATTGCTCTGAGTCTCCAAGAGGAACAAAAAAAAGAATTTGAGAAAGAAAAAGAATGGGAAACATATAAAAGCGAAAATGGATTAAACGAGCTTAGTGATGAGGAATTCGCCCGAAAATTACAAGAAGAAGAGAGCCGTAAAGCAGGACAATTAACTAATTACCAGTGAGTTGTTATTAACATTTGCACGATTTTATCAACTCACTCAAGTTCATCTACATCGGCAATTTAATTAGCGAAAATGTAATCATTTTTAATTGCACCTTACAGTTTCCCTCCTCCCGATTAGCTTAATTGTTTTTCTCACTTTTCTAAATTGTCAATTTGCTATTTTTATGCTTATTTATCAATCTTAATTACTAATCATTTTTACTCCATCTTTGTTTGTTAACCAATAGAGGAGATAACGAGAATGGACAATCATCTCAGGTAAGTCTCGATCACTTCAACACAATAATAATTGTCACATTTAATTGTTACATTAATTCTAAATATTAATTGATTATTTCTCTATTTCTCCTTCAACAGAACGAACCGAATCAACATAATCAAAGCCATAACAATGAGCAATCAAGGGATAACTTCAGATCTCCTGGATCTGGAAATAAAAGAAGTCACAGTTTACCACCAAGAAAAAATAGTAACAAACCCGATGATAAATCAAATACAAAGGTAATTAATGACTAATCGATAGATCATTAAGTTTACCAACTAATTAATCATCGGAAAATATTCTCGTTCTAGTGTTCGATGATGTGACAAAGTTAACAACTAAAACCATATATACAATTTATTGAGACAATTAATAAGGTATCAGATTATATCTTTCTTACCTGATATTTACCATGAATACAGAAAATTTCAATTCTATTTGATTTCTAATGTTAATTTTTTTCTTCTCATTTTATCCTCAGAATGATATCAACAATACATGTAACACGTGAACATTACGATCGCGTGTTTGATTATATTTCTTGCTTATTGTCAACTAATCGACTAACTTCTTGTCACCAATAACAACTAAAGAAAACAATTTTCTAACCAACGGAAGAAACAAGACCAACAAATTAAATCTTGATCGATTGATCGACGACAATTTAAAGATAAATTCACGTTAATTAAACACGAAAATGGATTAAAGAAGCTTTTAAAATCATTAAAGAGGAAAAGTGACCAACTCTTGCTCAAAAGAAACCAACAATTTGAATAACTATTGTAATCTAAACTATTCCCTGGTAAATCAATCGGTGAAATAATAATTTTAATTGCAAGTTAATCAACACGATTAACTGCATGTGCCTTAATTTATAAAATTAGGGATTAATGATAAATCCAATCTATTGGCTCGTTGACGTTCAAATTTGGTTAATTGTCTTTGGTTGTATCAAACTAGCAAATGGATTTATCAATAATTAATGTTTTTTTCAAAATTTTTCGTTCAACACCGCAAATGGAAATGTTATGATTACAATTATTTAAATGGATCACAATTATTAACCACAATTAGTGTTGTTATCAATTGAAGATTGAATTATGATCAATAACCACTAGAAAATTGGTTAATCAAACATGATGATTGTATAATTTTGGAAAACAATTGTGCCTTTAATCTTAAACTTTTTTCTTTTCCTCTGTTCAACTATTTTCAATTCTAATTAGAACAAAATTAATTAAATTCTGATGAAATAATTAAATTGTTTCATTTGATTTCAAACCAATGGTTTAATTTTTATTTCATTTTCAATCAAAATAGAGAAAAAAAATTACAAATTAATCGGCCTGATTATGGATAATTCCAATCAACACCAACATGACCTAATAGTAGATTTCAATTAGAATGATTATTATTAATAGTTAATTGAGTGAATAAGAAATTAACTCACCGAATTGAATGAATCTCATGAACTTTTTTCCTCGACCAGGTAAACGGGTAAGAAACTCAATTGGAGTTCGAGAATTTTTTTCGTAAATCAATTCCTCTGGCTTACCAATATCAACCAGAATTGAAGCTTTATTTGGATCACAATTAACAAATTCACTTGTATCACAATTTAAAATCAAACAAATTAGCAAATAAAGTAGAAAACTTTTCATTTTGATTGAAGATACAACCTGTTAACAATTAAGTATTCAATGAATTAAAATCTTAAAACTTTAGTCAAGCCCAATTTGAATTTGTCCACTAATTTAATGGCTTCATTGATCTTCATTATTAAAGTTTGGTCATGGATTAACACTTAATTAGGTTGGAAGGCTAATTATTTTGCCTGCAATTGATTGAAATTAAAAATCAATCAGTTCATCATCGTGACAATTTATCGATAGTTACAGCTGAGCTTTTTAAGGATTGAGGGTTAATTATAGCAATTAGTTGATGAAAGTTAGTTACAGTTTAAACAATTACGCAAAATTAATTAGGGATAAGCAATCGAATATCTAATTGTTTCTATCAATGAGATCGAAACCATTTTTAGAAATTATGTTCAAGCGATTTGGTGGGTTAGGTTTTGTCGAATCATGTAGATGATATTTTCTTTGTTGACTTCTGGTAAACCATAGTAAAGATAAATGTAGAATTACAAGTTCTCTTTCAATTGATGATTAGTTCATTGAGAAATAGAGAATTTCTGAGGGAAAAGGTCAAATGTCATAATCAACTCATGTGTTTTTTCAGCTGGTCTTTGACAAAACACATCGAACCTCATGAAATTTACCTCGACCTCGCAAATATATCATCTCTCTACCAGTAGTCTCGTATATTGTAGAGTTGATTAGAAACTTGAACAAACAAAACAATCATCAAGTTAAGCAAACAATTAGATGATGATGCTGATACTATGATGGCGTCGATAATGATTACAATTTGATTCTCATCTCAACTGGATACAAATTTTACAACAGCAACAAATAAATCAATGAGAAAATTGAATCACAAATTAGTATAAAGTTAATTGATTCGTTAATTTTTCCTTTTACAATATTAATAATAAGATTTTATCATCTGATAATTATAAATACTGTTCAATCAAATCAATCAATTGTTGCAATGAATCCATAGGACAATAGATCTGATCAAACGTTTATATACAAATCAATTGAGTCTTTGAAGAGCTTTTCCTTTATTTAATTGATTTCTCATCATCATCATCATTCATCATATTATCTGTTAATTCAAAATGGACATGAAATATTATTTCCTATTGATAAGTGTATTTTTAAGCCATCTGATTGTCCAGTCGGAAAATTTTCCAAGGCGATATAAACCAACATGGGAATCAATTGATTCACGGCCACTTCCCGAATGGTATGACAACGCAAAGGTCGGTATTTTCATCCATTGGGGTGTTTTCTCGGTTCCCGCTCGACAAAGCGAATGGTTCTGGTGGGACTGGAAGGGTCTAAACAATCAGAATCTAATCGATTACATGGTTCATAATTTCAAGCCCAATTTTACGTACGCTGAATTTGCACCAATGTTTACAGCTCGACATTATAATCCAGACCATTGGACATCAGTGTTCAAACACTCTGGTGCCAGATACGTTGTAATGACCAGTAAACATCACGAAGGTTTTACCCTTTGGCCTTCCAAAACTTCATGGAACTGGAATGCAATGGACGTTGGACCAAAAAGGGATCTAGTTGGTAAGACAATTAAACTTTAATTGTATATATAAAATTACAATAGTATCACTCGATCGCTTGATCAATTGTTACGTGTGAATGAAAGTTGCACCAACTTTTATGAGAAATATTATTTACATTGAAAAGGGTTAATCACATAAATTGTTTTCTATGTAAATGTTACAAAACTTTTCGTTGAATATTCAATTAGGTGAATTGGCAACAGCTATAAGGAAAACTGATCTACGATTTGGCCTTTACCATTCGCTATATGAGTGGTTCAATCCTCTATTCCTAGCAGATCAAGCAAATAATTTCACCACTCAAGCATTTGTCCATGTAAGTTTGTGATCTATTTGATTATCTATCATCTTCTAATCAATATTCTTGATGAACCCTTAGGCTAAAACTATTCCTGAACTTTACGATATCGTGAACACGTATAGACCTGAGATAATTTGGTCTGACGGTGATTGGAATGCAACTGATGATTACTGGACATCAAGGGATTGGATCACTTGGCTTTACAATGAAAGGTAATTTGATTGTTATTCAACGATTTGATTTCTAATATAAATACTTTGATTTTGGTTCCATTAAAGCCCAGTCAGAGATACTGTTGTTACAAATGATCGTTGGGGATCTGGAGTCATGTGTAATCATGGAGGTTTTCTTACCTGTCAAGATCGCTATCAACCTGGAACTTTGCAAACTCGTAAATGGGAAAGCACGATGACCATTGATCGCCACTCATGGGGATATGTGAGAACTTCAACTGCCGCCGATTATTTAACTTACAAGGAAATAATAACATCTCTTGTTAAAACAGTTAGGCAAGTTAATTAGTGATCAATGGTCATTTATAAATGTATTTATAATGATATTAATTTACAGTTATGGTGGTAATCTATTGATCAACATTGGTCCAACCGCTGAGGGGACATTACCACCGATCATGGAGGAGAGATTAAGACAAATGGGAGCTTGGTTAAAGGTCAATGGTGAGGCAATTTATCACACTCAACCTTGGGTCTATCAAAATGATTCTTTAACTAGAGATGTTTAGTAAGTAACTTTAGAGCCAATCTTCAATTACTTCCAGCTAATTGTTTGTATTTTTCTCCTTCTCAATTTCAATCAGCTACACTGAGCCGAAATACTCTGACGATCAAACTGTTTTCGCCATATTTTTGGAATGGCCGATAACCAATCGCTTAGAACTTGGATCAGTAAATGGAAACCTGAACAAAACCCAAGTCTCTTTCATTGGACCGGACGGAACATTGGCCCCGCTCGTATGGACGAAACGTGGATCTCATATAATTGTCCATTTGAATCCAGTCATTTCAGATTTTTGGGGCTGGGTTATTGTATTAACTCACGTTAATCCACTCTAATTAACCCAACAATCAATTTGTTAGAATCATTGGTGATTCAATCAAATAAACAACATTATTATTGGAACAGAAAACTATCAAGTAAACACTAATTAGCGGATAAATAATGAAAAATACTCAAATAAACATCAATGAAAACTTTTTCTTTCAGGACCAACGAAACTAATTAAACACCTTTATATGATTAACTGATTTGCATAAACCAATAATATATTTTCAAAGTTAATTAATTGTTTAACAATAACAACTTAACATCATCAACATCATCAGTTGATCATCTTTATCACCTGAGTAAATTACTCACTAATTGAGGTAACTGATTGAAAGTGTAAATAACAAATATAATTGACATTTTAAAACAATCAAATTAATCAATTGTATTTGGTTAAAACGCTTAATTAACAGTTTGTGTCCTTTTAACCTTTCCAATTTGATTAATTAATTTACTCTAAAATAGTGTCAATGAATTTTAGAATCAACTTCATTTTCAATAGCTGGAAAGTTCTGATGATCAAGTAATCAATTATCTTAATTACAAACTAATTACAAACTAATAGAATACTCTACTTGAATAGTTAATATCTAATCTAACAATCAAGCAAACAACAATTAACAATGTCTTTGAACTGCAATGATTATCAACTGATTTCTTAGTTGATCTTTTCAACTTGGCAATGATTATTGTCTTTAAAGAGTCAACGTTAATCTAATCATAAATTGGCAATAGAAGTCAAAACAACAACAATTAAGTAAATTAAACAAAGACTTCATTAATTGTTATCAATACGACAAAACTGAAAATCAGTATCACATCATTATGATTTTAATATCAACCAATCAAACTGAAAACAATTAACAATATACAGAGAAAAATGATAGTTTTTAGCAATCAAATGCTACAAATTTGATATAAAATTAAATCAAACTTGTTATTTACTCTTATTAATTTGTTAATCGAGGTTTAATTATGTCACAATTAGGTGGGTTTATTGTTTTCTTGCTGATTGGTTTGACCATTGGGGTTAATTGTTACTCTCAAAAATATGAACCTACATGGGAATCAATTGATTCTCGTCCACTTCCTGATTGGTACGATAATTCAAAGGTAGGAATTTTCATCCATTGGGGTGTCTTTTCAGTTCCAGCTTATCGAAGTGAATGGTTCTGGTTCTATTGGAGACAGAATCGTGAAGCTGATTGTGTCCAGTTTATGGCCCAAAATTTCAAGCCCAATTTTACGTACGCTGAATTTGCACCAATGTTTACAGCTCAAGATTTTGATCCAGATTATTGGGCATCGGTTTTCCAATCGTCCGGTGCTAAATACGTTGTACTGACCAGTAAACATCACGAAGGTTTTACCCTTTGGCCTTCCAAAACTTCATGGAACTGGAATGCAATGGACGTTGGACCAAAAAGAGATCTAGTTGGTAAGACAATTAAGTCTAATTAATATTTATAAAAGTAGAATCTAAATTTCAGATTTACTTTACTTTAAAATTTAGGTGACCTGGCAACTGCCGTGCGAAAAACGGATGTAAGATTTGGACTTTATCATTCGTTGTATGAATGGTTCAATCCCTTGTACGAATCAGATAAAGCTAACAATTTCACAACCAGAATCTTTCCCCATGTAAGTTGCAAAAGGTTTTCCTGTAATTTTTCAAATAATTTTCTGTGACAATCAATTAATTTTGTAAATCACTTTGTTAGGCGAAAACGATTTCTGAACTTTATGATATCGTAAACACTTACAAGCCCGAAGTGATTTGGTCCGATGGCGATGGTGAAGCTTCTGATGATTATTGGGGATCAAAGGAGTGGATCGCTTGGCTTTACAATGAAAGGTAATTTAATTTTGGTGTAACAATCAGTGTGAAGAAATTAAAATTATTGATTGATTATAGTCCAGTCAAAGATACTGTTGTTACTAATGATCGTTGGGGATCTGGAATCATGTGTAATCATGGAGGTTTTCTTACCTGCCAAGATCGCTATCAACCTGGAACTTTGCAAACTCGTAAATGGGAAAACGCGATGACCATTGATCAAAATTCATGGGGTTATGTCCAAACATCAACAGTCAACGATTACTTGACCATTAAAGATATAATCAAAACGCTTGTTCAAACCGTCAGGTAACAAAAGACAAAATGAGTTTGTAGAAACACATAATCTAATCAATTGTTAATCATTTATAAATGTTGATATTAATTTACAGTTATGGTGGTAATCTATTGATCAACATTGGTCCAACCGCTGAGGGACATTACCACCGATCATGGAGGAGAGATTAAGACAAATGGGAGCTTGGTTAAAGGTCAATGGTGAGGCAATTTACCACACTCAACCTTGGGTTTACCAGAATGATTCAATTACTGAACAAGTGTAGTAAGTTAATTTCATAACAATTTATCAAAAGCAATCAAGTTATAATTGACTTGTTACCACTTTAACTTAATTTTCTATTTATATCAACAGTTACACAGAACCGAAAGAATCAAAAGAATCAATTGTCTATGCGATTCTTTTAAATTGGCCTGAAGGAAATATAATCAATTTGGGCTCCGTTTATGGTAAACTTAATTCAACCAAAGTAAACCTAATTGCTCCGGATGGTGTATTAATCCCTTGTAATTGGTACAATGATTTAGATAAAAAATTGCGAATCAATCTCAAGCCAATCATCTCAGATCTTAATGGTTGGGTGTTGAAGATAACTAATCCAGTTATTAGAAAATCCCAATACTAATGTACTTTCATGAAGATGAATCAATTTCTACCAACAATCGAAGTATTTTTTCAATTGAATAAAATGTTATCCTAAAAATTCCAATTCTAATAATATCGAATCAGATTTGTTATTCATGGGAATCAAGAGTTGGAAATTATTATATCAGATTCTTATTCAGAGTGAAACTTGTTTTAAGCGATAGCTCGAGATTAAAATAATTATAATTTCATGATGAGATTCGAGAGATTCTAATAATATTTAGAAATTTATTCTTTCCTTTTCGAAAGAAAATCTTTGTAATAATTGATTTTCGAGCTGATGTTCACAGAAAAGTATCTTCGAGAGTGTCACTTGATGAAACTTTCGTACTTAATTTGCCCAAATACTATTGAATATTCATACCACTCGAGTACGAACTAAAATGATTCTCAAGATGCTACTTGTTGAATTTTTTACTTCTGTAAATGGTTAAAATACTATCTAATAGTATCTACAAAAGATTAAATTATGAAAAGCTAATCAATTGTCAAACTATTAACCTTAATAATAAAATATAATCAAATCACAATCAACTTCTCTCAAGAGTGTCACTTGAGATTTGATTCAGAAACAAAACATTACAACATTGACAATCGCAATTTGCTTGAATAGAAAAGTTAAATATTATAATTTGATTTGTATTTTAATTGAGAAAACATTTAGAGTGTTAAATTATCAGTGATTAATCATCAACTGAGGCTGAAAATCACCCGATTTTATTGCTGAATTAAGTTTGTGAGACGATTTCATAGCAAATTGAAATAAAAATTAGAAACTTCTAAGTTAGTGAGTACGAAAACAATAACAATTAATAAAATCAAAGGAAAGGAGTAAACAGTTGATTGTAAATTTTAACAGAACCAACAATTTAATGTCAATTAAATAGTTGAATTGTTCCTATCGTTCAATTTTGACTCTCTAAGCAACTAAATGACTGTTAATTGTTTAGCTGAGTCTGTTTGATTTCAACAAGCTACTCTTACTGATTATCAGCAGCTCTTATATTAAAAACAATTACATCTTTCAATTAATCATCCTAATTATCTTCATCAAACAACATCGTCCATTTAACTGATACAAGAATAAAGAAATCGTCTTGATTGTTAACATTGATTTTGTCTTTTCCTGCTATTTTCTGGTGACAATATCAAGTCAATACAATTGTAGTAGTAAATTATAGCCAGATAATCATGTTTAAATCGGTGTTAATTGTTTTCTCCTTTCTAGTAATTGGACAATTGTCACCTTCATGGGCAACAATTATTCGTGATTGTAATTCTGAAACTGGTAAATTAATCAGTTTATCGGTTACTGGTTGTTCATTCAACGAGGATAGTGATAAATGTGTTCTAAACAAAGGAGAAACATCAACTTTAGTAGCTACTTTTCAAAATTGTAAGTCAATTTTTGTTTAATTTACTTGAAATTAAATTGTCTTTTCATTTATATTACAATATAAACATCTATAATTAATAAATGTCTTTCTATATATGATTAGTTAATCAAACGTCTCAGGCAAATTTGAAAATCTTTGGAATCTTAATGAAAAGAATTCCAGTTCCATTTATAATCGAACCCAATGCTTGTGCCAGTTGGGGTGTTCATTGTCCACTATCAGCGAACTCACAATCAACGATGACCATTTCTTTGCCGATTAAAGATGAATATCCAGCAATACCTGTTGATATTCAAGTGTCATTATTGGATGATAAGAAAAAAACAATTTTCTGTCTTCAATTTGCAGCTCAAATTGAAAAAAAGTAGAGCAATTTGATTACAATTGATAAAAATCAACAGGTTGAAATAATAAACAAACAAAATATCCATTCCAATTAACTGAGTTTCTATAAATAAATTAAATTATCAATCCTTGTTTACGGAAATTTTTATCTCGAGTGAAAATATCACTAAGATCTTTCTCATCGGCCTCGAAACCGGACAATTCTTGAGCCAAACTTTTACGATACGGGAAGATCACTTTCTTGGATGCAATAACGGGACTCTGGGACAATGAATAAAAAAAGAGAGACAATTTTAGAGAATTTAGGATTTAGTCATTGGTTGAACTTACCTCTGAGTCGACGTTTGCATGACACTTTACATGTTGAGCAAGGATTAATTGATCGTCAAATTTAGTACCACAATCGGGGCAATTGTAACTTTCTTTCGGCAGAATATGATCTGTATCAAGGTGCTCCTTGAGTTGACATTTACGAACGAAAGATTTGATGCATCCCTCGATTTCGCAGTTGAATTTATGAGCCTTAATGTGATCTTTAAGGTTACATTTTTTGGTGAAAATTTTATCACAGATATGACACTTGTTGATTTGCTTGTGGTCGGTTGCGATGTGTTTACGAAGTTGGTTGTGCTTCTCAAAGATTTGCGAGCAATCAGGTTGATCGCAGGGAAACCAGCGTGATGAGCTTTATGTCGTTTAAGGCGAGATCGCATCGCAAAACTGGCCTCGCATTGGTCACATTTAAAGGGCTTTTCTCCGGTATGCTCAGCTCGGTGGGTTTTGAGAAGAAATTTGCTTTTAAATTCTTTCAAACAATCAACACAATTATACCTTTTCTCCCTGATAACAAGTGGGCAACCAGTTTCCATGTCAATGTTACCATGAGGTCTCTTCTTGTGTTTGGCCAGATAAAACTTGCACGTAAATGATTTGTCACACCCTCCAATGTCGCAAATATAAGGTCGCTATTGGAACGAAGAAAAATAAACAATCAATCGAGAGAGAGAGAGAGAGAGTGAAGGAAACCACATACCTCTCCTTTATGAATTCTGATGTGTCGATTTAATTTGTAGGGTCTGACGAAAGAAGCATCACAACCTTCAAACGAACATTGAAACAATTTAGGCTCCGAGGGTTTATCCATAGTTCACCTAAAGAAGCAAAAATTAACAAAAAGTAAACAAGAGAGAGAATGAGAATCATTTCATCGATGAGAGATTTCCATGTGGAAATGTTGTCATCATCATCTCTATGGTAACAACTCATTTGTTTGTGTTCAAAATTTGAAAACAACACAAAACTTAATTTAAAAGGATTTAATTACTTACGAAAATATTAATTACGATGATGATCCTTTTAATCGTTGAATCAATTATTCCACCTGTGGCTTTGCTGTTTATATACTTTTTCCGTTTTCGACCTTGTTTTCTTCCAATTGATTTCGGAGTCAGACCTCTCATGAACAAAATTGGTGTGTAAACAAACAGTTTTGATTGGTCAAAATAAATAAAAAAATGCGGAGAATTTGAAATGATTCAATTTTCCATAGAAAAAGATAGAGGACAAAACTAAAATCCAACAGGTGGCAGGATTTCGTTCAAATCTGAGAGGTTGGACTGAACTCCATCACCGTGACCATTACAGCTAATTAATGATAATCAGTCATTTTATTTTTCTTCAACTTAATTAGACTAATCAATCAAATTATTCTGCGAATTAATGAAACATCAATTATTAACAATTTAGGATTAATAAAGAAAAGGCATTTGTTTATATTACCTTTAATTGTTACTTTGTTTCCAAATGTTTGTTTTTCTTTCTCATTAAGTTAATATTAATTTTCATCAAAATTCACTAATTAAGGTTAAATTTGATGTTACCTGGTTGATTATTCAACAATTAACATTATATTAATGGAAATTGTTTCAATCAAATTAAAAGGAATCTTTTAATTGGAAAGTATTAGATGTAAATGATTAATGAGAAACGATTGAAAATGATTGAATAGTTTCAATTCAGTCAATCTTCAAGAGGCCAACAATTAATTATCGTTTTGCAATTTGATTATCAGTAAATTAGGTTCAGCTTTTAGGATAATTAATAATTGTTACGTAGTAATTACCACATTTAAATCAACTAATTTATTTGTTGTTACTTTGGTTGATATAATATTTGATTACAATTTGCTAATCAATTACAGCTTTCGATGGAAACTTTTTTCGACTAATTAATTACCTTTTAGCTAACGATAAATTTTACTCATCAGTCTTTTCGAGAAAAAGCAAAAAATATTCAAACAATTAAATCATTTCACTTTTAATTGTTATGATTTATTTTTCGATTTGTTCGTAAAATCAAATAAACCGCTTCTTTTTCTGGACTGTTTTCAACACTTTGTTTACTTTTGTTTCTGAAATGTTGATACATTTTGATTGATAATTTTTAATTTGTTTTCAATTAATTATGGATTTAAGTGACTTTCTCGATAATTGTTGTAAAGATTGTGTATTTAAATCAGACATTCCAGAAGAATCAAAGAAAGAACCATGTTTACTTGGTATAGATGAAGCTGGACGAGGTCCAGTTTTAGGTAAACTCATTTTCATTTCAAAAGAAACATCAACTTTCATGATTAATAATAAGGTAATTAATTTAATTTCTATTCTTTTCTTAATTATTTCTTCAGGCCCAATGGTTTATGGAATCGCTTATTATCCAATTAAAGTTAAATCTGTCATGGAAAAACAAGATTTCGCTGGTTAGTAATTGTTGGGATTAAAGTTAAATTGGCTGAATAATTTTGCCGTTTTTTCACTCGCCAATTGGATTACCGCCTTTACTTAATTAATTAATTTCTTTAATAGATTCCAAAACTTTAACTGAATCCAAACGTGAAGAAATATTCAATAAGATACTAAATAATAAGGTCGCAAATTTTGGCTGGATGACTATGGTTTTATCACCTGTAACAATTTCCAATTCAATGTTCAAAAGGTTAGTTTTAAAATAATAACAAGGAAGACTTTTCATCAATAACAATTAGTAATTTTCTGTTTTCCAATCTGTCAGAACTAAATATAACCTTAATTCACTGTCTCATGATACTGCCATGGGTCTGATTCAGAGAGCGATAGATGAAGGAGTCAATGTTGAAGAGGTGAGTCTCATGTCACATCTAAATCATTAATTACTAATCATCTCGATCTTTGTTTACTCCAAAGGTTTATGTTGATACAGTTGGACCCGAAGCCAAATACAAGGCCAAATTAAGTGACCGATTTCCGACAATTAACTTCACTGTCGCTCAAAAGGCCGATTCCAAATATTCTGTTGTCAGTGCGGCGAGTATTTGTGCCAAGGTAATTAGAGATCGAATCATAGCTAATTGGAGATTTCGAGAAGATGTTAAAAATATCGGTGATTATGGTTCAGGTTATCCAGCAGGTAATCAAATTGTGCCGATCAAATATCAAATTAATTGATTGTAATGTAAATTTTACCTCTTTTCACCCAATTACAATTACCATTAGATCCGAAAACAAAAGCCTTTCTACAGAAAAACATGGATCCAGTGTTTGGTTATCCATCATTCGTCCGATTTAGTTGGTCAACAGCTGATAGTATTTTAGAATCCAAAGCAATTGAATGTGAATGGTAACAATTTAATTTTCTTCCTCTTAATGATGTTCTTTTTTCAAGTTATATTCTATTTTTTTTCTTTTCCATCATAGGGATGAGGTAGAAGAGAAGCCAACTAATAATAATAAAAGATCCATGACCCAATTCGTACCCAAGAAGAAAAAGCAAAACACTTTCTTTGAGAATCGATGTCTTAAAAGATTAACTGATTTCTCTAAAATATAAACACAGGAAATAATTAAAATCTTCTTCAAACAATCAAACATCAATAAACATTTGGGAGATCGTTAAATCGTAAAAGATTTGAGCAAACAGAGCTTTTTCTTTATTTCCATAAGCACGACAAATAATTCATAATTACAATAATTTCGATAAAAAGAAAAATAAAAGAGTTACTATAAAAACAGTGGTAATTAGAAGAGATTAGCAATCGAAATTGTTTTACAATTTCAAATGCTACGAATTAATTTACAAAAACATCTCAGAGTAAATTAGAAAGAAACATGAACCACAATTAAGAAAACAAGGTTCGTGTCTCCAGTTTCTTTCTGATTATCTCATGAGATTAAAGAAATGATGACATGAGAGGGATTAATAGACCAAATAAGTAAAAGACGAACAAAAAAAGATTCTTGATGATTAAAAGAAAGTATAGTTTGTGGTGAAGGCAAATTTCAGACGGACAATTGAGAGAGGGAAAAGATTATCTCACTCGGATTAGGATTAAGCTGCGACATCCCTGTTATTATTTGAATCATTTGCAATTGTTGGTGATGACTTAGCTGCTTTCAATGCTTCAAAGGCTTTGATTTCCTTCATCTCTTTTTCATTATTACGAACTGAATATTCATAACGATTCTTAACGATCCTATTAACTATGTCGGAAGTTGACAGATTATTTTTACTGTCCACAATTTTGAATTTTCCTCGTTTCTTTGGTACCTAATTTGAAAAAAGGGTGTGGGTGTAAGAAGGATAATAGTTATGAGAATTATTATTGGAAATTCTTGTTTATATTCTGAATTTTCATCCATCAACTCACTTCAAACGGATCTTTCCCATTTGAATCGTTCTCGTATCTGGTTATCCCATGACAAACCAAATCAACTTTAAAGTGGTCCATCAAGTCTTCAGAGATCGTGTAAGGAGCTCCCATGACGACTTCATTAACATACTGTTGATTAGAAAAAGAGAGAAAATATTTTCGATTAATAATGAGGAAGTAAACAAGTTGCCAATAGCCTTGAGAAAGATACAATTCAAGAACGAATTTCAATTCAATTCCAATATTCGTCACAGAATAAAAAGTAACAAAAGAATAATGAAAATTGAATAAAAAACTATGGAACAGGAAAAAAAATAATATCCCGCCCAATCAAGTAGCTTAAGATTGTCTAACATTACCTTACAAGCAAGGACAGAAAGTACTCTCTCATGAAGGTTCATGATGGGATAGTTGCTTTTATGGTATTGATTGACTATTTGGTCCGAATGGAGGCCAACGATAAGATAATCGCCGAGAGCTTTAACCTTCTCTAAAAAGTCAACATGGCCAATGTGAAATAAATCGAATGCACCGGAAACATAAACAATTCTGTCTCCAGGTTTTGGCTCTTTTCCCTCAGCGAATTGAATTATTTTCTGAGTAGTTGGAAGAAATTGAGATATTCCAGTCCAAGGTGAATGGGTTGATGAATCACAACCAATGGACGAAGCTTGTTCCTTGTTTGGTGTATCATCGGAAGAGTGTTGATGATGATCTTTAGTCACCAAAAGCATTCTACCAACAAGATCGGTTGTTGATACACCAGCGGTTCTTTTACATTCCTTATATCGACCTGCAGTTTTAACCAACCGATAAGTGTCAAGACCTTCAGAGTCAAATGTTATATCATCACCGTGAACACAAAAATCACAATCATACTTATCAAGTGTCTCAAGGGTTGTTACATAAGGAGCACCTTCAACCACTTCATCAACCCATTTAATGGCTCGAACCATTTTGTACCTTTCCTTTTCATTGAACACCGGTGGACCTTTATGTTTCATTATCTCTGCATCGGTGTGTACACCTACAATCAGATAATCTCCCATTTCTATTAAATTGTGATGATAAAAAGGAAAGAGAAGAGTAAAAATTAAAGGAAAAGGAGGAAGTTTCATCAATAACAAAGTGAAAGTGAACCAATTGAGGACAAACACTTACCTTTGGCTTGTCTGAGTTGATTAGCATGACCATAGTGGACCATATCGTAGCATCCATCGCACCAAACTCGTACCTGTTTACGAGGTTTCTTACAGTCATTTCCATTCATGATTAAAACCTAAATTAGAATAAAAATTGAGAGAGAAAAAAGAACAAAGATTCAAATTGTCTGAGAGTGAAAAAGCACAATGACAACACTGGTTGAAAGAAGAGAAAATAAATACAGAAAATGTTGAAAGGAGAACTTGGTAACTCTCTCTCCTATCATCTTTCCCACTCTCTCATTCTCACTCTGTCTGTGTCTCTTTCTCTTACAAATAAACATCTCTCTCTCTCTCTCTCTCTCAACTTATTACTTTCCTCTTTCAACGTCAGTAACACTGTACTGTTATGATCAATGAAATCGGAGAGGTTGCTAAACTTGAGCGTTTTTATCTCAGTTGGTAGCAATTGGAGTAAATTCATTTCCGTTAAAATTATATCATTTTTATTTACCTGAGACTTTTAACCGGGTGTAACTTTGAGTGAGAGGAAATCTGATTATTGTTGTGGAGAGAGAGAGAGAGAAAATATTAAATCGGTGATTGATGATGAACAATGATGAATCAGAAGATAATCCACTTGACTTTATATAGATTTTGATCTATCAATCCAGGGATTCTTTGGTTACAGAGGATTAATTGGTAACAATTAATGTGACACAATTTACACAAGATGATAAGACAAACATGAGACAAGAAAAAGATCCAATTTCAAATGAAAAAAAAAGAAAACCAAAATCACAATCCCTTTGGTATCTGGTGATCAATACGATGATTCAGTGATAAATCATTACCATTTGATAGATTATTGTGTGTGTTCAAGATAAATATACTTGGAAAAGGGCTAGATGAACAAACCATTATCACATGAATGTCAGATTAGAAGAAAATTAAACATAGTATCATATTTAATTGTAATTACAATCAGTCAATCACCAATAATAACAATTGCCAATATCTTTCAATGTAAAGTTAATCATCAACACATGTAAATCAGAAAATCTTTAAATCATCAAGAAATATGAACACAAACTAATGGTGGTAACATTATATCACCTCATCTGAAACACATTTGATTCCTTTTAACTTGATTAAAAATAACATTTAAAAGTTAAATAAACTTAATTAGTTAATAATAATTAACAACAATTTTCTCAAAGAGAAACAAAATCAAAATTGAAATTCTAAAGTAAATTTTTTCTCCGTTAGATGTCACCACATTTTCTTCTTATTTTTCAACTGAAATTTAGTTGAACTGATTAAGATTTACAATTAAGATTATTTTGAATTATAATTTATTTTTAAGAATTAAATTCTTATAGTTTGTTAATTTCTATAAGTTCGAGTTGGTTTCTTACCTGTCGTTCAATGATGTTCAATTCATGATTTGGATATAAAACGAGCTAATTTAAGGTAATTAATGGTTGAAGTAACTTTTGGTAATCGTTTGTTTTGAATTTCAATGTTTTCTTTTTTAATTGATTGTGGATATTTGCTGATAATTTATTTCTTGTCTTTTCTTTTCTAAAAGGAATTAAACATTGCTGTCTGTTAATTGTTAACAAGAGGAAGTCTACTTAATGTTGGTGAACCAATCAAAGGAAATGATTATTCAATGTTGTGTGTCAAAGAGGCCTGACAAAAACATGGACTCCAATTGGTTATTCAATGAAGCCTTGTCCACCCTAATCATCATCCTGTTTCTTTAAGAATGTCTTCTCTTTCCTTTAAATCTACATGGTGACAGCAATAATGTTGTAAAAATTATGGTTTAATTTACCGTAGAATCAATCAACAAAAAGAAATCGATGCAACTTAAAAGCGACAATTCAATCTTCAAGTGTAAATGGAGGGAAGAAGAAGCAGAAGAATCAAGCAAAGTGGAAAAAAGAAAAGAATTGCTCTCTATCATTTTCTCCTATTTTTAGTGCGAAAGGCAAGATGGTTGATGACAAGAAAAAAAAAGCCTTTTAACTTGTCTCTCGGTGTGTGATGAGCAAGTAATTAGGAGAAACAAATATAATCCAGTGAATGAAAATCCTTCAACAAGTGTACACGATGATGTCAAAAGATAGTCACAAAAAAAGAAGACAACATAACAGAGGGAAAGAAACAGTGAAAGTAGTAAACTAAGTAAATTTTACCTTCATTTAGGTAAATTAATTAGCCTTTCATGTTGAAAGTTCATCCATCTCTTCAACAGTCAATATTGATAAAAAAAAAGGTACGTTAATTTTATCATCCTCATCTTTAAATAAAGGAAAAGGAAACAAAAAGTTCAGTCACTCTATTCTGCTTAGTTTTCACCCTCCCTTCTCATTATTAACATCATCAACATCTCATTAAGGCAAATGATTATTATCATTAAGAAGCCACCAATTCCCATCAAATAATTCACAATATATTTAACACTCAATATATCAAATCAAATTAATTTCTGACACACACATAGAGAGAGAGATAGACTGATACATACTGACACTCACTCACATATGTACCATTGATTCAACTCTTATCTTCCTCTGTATTTGTATTCCTGTCTTCATCTTTTCTTCATCCTTATCTGTTACAACTAATAAACACTTTTCTCTTCCTCATCTTCCTCTCTCTCTCTCCCTTCCACTTTCATCTAGTGAATATCATGTGCTGCTTATGACAAGACACATTGAAATCCTATTATCAAAAACTCGGAGGTTTTTACCATCGGACCGGATAATGTGTCTCTTCCCCCTCTCTTCCTTTCTGGAGTATCTCTCTTCATAATCATCACTATTGAATCACTCAATCCAATAAAAGAGAGAAACAAATTGGCCTTAAACTGATTTATAAGGAAACTCTATCTCTCTCTCTCTCTCTATTTGTATATTTATTGAATCAACAGGGTCTGTCATCGGCTACAATCAATTCCTTTTTTATTTTTCATGAAAAAACGAATGATTCACAATACTCACAATGACATCACTAATTAACTTAACTATACAATCAACTTACTTCAAGTGTATCTCCCAATCAGTGATAATATTTAAAATAATGAGCCCTCACTAACAAAGTTCCAATAATAATATACCTTTTACCCAATCCCCAATATATTATTTTCCACTCCAAGTATTTTCCCTCCTCAATTCCTCATCTATCTTCCTACTCTTCACTAACAATCACCATTAAAAACTTATTAATTCATCACTAATCCGTTATGTTTGATCCGATTTAACTATAATCCAATGCTAATCATGAATATGATTACTTATCATTACCATTTCCATTACTCACCATCCACAAACAACTACATCTTCCTATTGCATTTGATTATTGATACAGTGGAAAAAAAAATTGATACCAATTTACACACCAACAAATTAATCCACCAATACCTTTCCATCCTCATCCATCATTCAACAATCATCATCCTCTTCCTTTGATATATAATAATTGTCTTCATTTACATTATTGAAGAGAAAAATTTCCCTCCAAGACAAATTAATAACATAAGATGAAATTCATTTCCCATTCCAATTTTTCTCATAAAAAATTGACGAAACAAAAGATTCTCATATTTAATACAATCAAACCTTGAGAATTTTCTTCATCCCCAATGTTTATCATCTAATATTCTTCAAGATTTCATGTTGACTAATTTCAATAATTCCTTTTTGAAGAAACATTCACTTTAACAGAATACAAAATTCATCTTTTCCTTCATCACTACCTCTAATTCAATTCAATTAACTTTCTTTCTAATATAAATAGATTCTTGTTGCAAATTAAACAATTCAACTGCAAATTGAAATCACCATGAAAACTCAGTTACAATTTTGAACTTCCTATTTGATTGTTTTACTTTGTTATTACAATTCAAACCTGACCCCGGGCTCAATCAGATCGCTCAAAGTTATACACTTTGTACATAAAAAGAAAGTTACAAACAATTAAGAAGATTAAATATTTGCAGCATTCTAATGAAATAACAGTTAACTGAAAAATCTCTCAGTTTCCAATTTAAATTGTGATTAATTGAACAATCTTTCAAACACTAATTAGTTTGTATTAAGATGCATATTGAAACAATCGTAACTGTGAATAAGTTTATTCACAAGTATTAATAGTGATATTACATGAGAACATGAGAACATGATGAATTGTAAAAATCGATAGATTTTCATAATATTCATGGTTATGAAAACACCACTTTCCATGAAAATTGTTATCCAATTACAATTGTAATCGATTATTCAACAATTTACACAACCGTCGATTTACATGTTCAACAACAATTTAATTCAACTGTTTGAAAATGTTCATCAGCATTAATTTATTCTCATTAATGTTTTACAAATGGATCTCCCAATGGCTGTAAAACTTGAGAAAAGAACAGGAAAAGGAAGTTGAAAGTTCATCACTTGAGACTTTTTTTCTCTCATCCTCTTATTTATCATCCTTCTCTTATCAATTATCACCATTGGTTTGTAAGGAGATGACGAAGAACATGAAATCAATCTCTGGTCTGTATCATCAACATTTGACCATTTCTGTTGAGATTGAAATCTTAGAACAATGTCTTCTTTATCTCTCTCATTCATGTAACCATAAAATTTTCAAATTTCTTTACTTTTTATCCTCATCACTTCTTAGTTTTCTTATTATTGCTTTGATTTTCAACAGAAATTTTCATTATTGAATAATCATTTTTGTCTTATGATTATCTTTATACCTTTACAAATTCTGGGAGAAACAAAATTAGATTCATATTACATCGTGAAGAAGATGAAGATGAGAGAGATGTAAATGCTGAGAATCAATTTCATCTCTATTTTCATCATCAAACATCCCTGCTCATCTTTTTAATACTTAACACTTCTTGTCATCTTCCATCTCCGCCCTCATCATCTCATTCCTTTTCTTTCATCATCTTCTCTCTCTCTCTCTCTCTCTCTCTCTTCAGAATCATAGATATCTCTTTTTTATTACATCGAAGATGAAAAAGACAAAATCTAATGAAAACTTATTGGATTTTCTTGGGTTAGAGTGAGAAAGACATTCACCTTGATTTGATTCTTTTCAACATAATTTTCATCTTCTTTTATCTTCCTCTTTCCACTTTTATCCCTTATCTTCATCTTCTTACGCTTCTAAATCTTCATCCTCCAAACAAACTCACCTTTTGTATTCACCTTTATCATGTCACCAGGAAAGAAAAGAAAGAGATAAATAAGACAAATGTTGATTATTTACCTTTCTTTTCCAGGTTAACATCCTCATCTTCATCTAGAGAATCACCATGTAACAGTTAACCAAGAAACTGAATCTATTATTCTGGAGATAATACAAAAAGAAGTTGTTTTTTCAAGACAACTAATATTGAATCTTCTTGAAATTATTTCATCGTAAGTTCAACAACTACCAAACTTTTCTGTTACATCAATATCAGAATAACGAAAGAATGAGAAAAAAAAGGTAAACTAATAAGAACCCATTGTGTATGCAAATTTTTCGCAGAAATTAATTAAAAATAGTTGAGAAGACAATCCCAACCAATTAACATCGCATGTATTAAACATAATAAGTTATGTTTACACAAATCGAGGTAACATCAGCTACTTTATTAGTTGATACAAAAAAAGATTCATCTCTTCATCTTCCTCTCATCATCATATCAAAGTGACACATTATCATGGTAATAATCATATAAATATCTCAATCAGTTCACTGATCCATAAGAATAGCAATTAACTCATTATAATCATAATTCATTATGATAAAGAGATGAACACGGAATCGCCAAAAAAACACCAAACCTCATCTCTTGATTATTTTAAAAACTAATCAATAATTAATTATCAAGCTTAAACACAACTAACCTCCATCTTCATTATCTCCTCCTTTTATCCTCCAATTTGTTTATTCTCTACCTTGTCTATCCTCCTCATCTTCATCTTCATCTTCATCCTCATCTTCATCTCTATTAACATTGAATTCTCTCTCTTTCTCTCTTCAATCTTCCTATTAGACCTACAAGTAACAGCTCTTAGACACGCTCTCTCATCATTATCATCATTTTCCTCCCACCTCATCATCCTCATCTTCCTATTGCTCTTCCTTATCATCTTCAACCTATACTCCATGAAGATATTCACAGAGAGAGAGAGAGATGAAAACAGAACCAGAGGAATCGTTTCAACCATTGATTCCTTTACTTTCTCTGTGTTAACTTTACTTTTGATATGCAACAATTTATTTGATCAACTGATCAACTCTCTCAATTCAACACAATCAACTAAGTCAATCAGTTAACTATCAAAATAATTACTCTGCAACTATTTACACTATCAGTTGATTATCAGCTACTTAAATCATAATCAACTTGTAAATCAAAAATGATTATCTCATATACAGATCGCAAGGTAATCATCAATCTTTTTTTTTCCTTTCAACTTTTTCTCCTCTTTTCCATCAATATTTGTCTCCATTAAATTCCCATTGGATTTGCAACACGTATTAATATTATTAATCATCTTAATCATCGTCAATAGTTGATAATTAAAATAATCATATAACAACACTGATTAAAAACAATGGATTACTTTGACTTTTCAGTGATTATCTTAATCATCATCAGTTCATCTCAAGTGCTCACAACTTTTGCTCAAAGTAAGTATAACAATCAATTGATATTCAATCACAATTAACATGATAATCAATTGATAAAAAGACAAACAAATAAATTCATGCAACAAGTGATTGTGATTATGTAATTGTAACTGCAACTAAATCATTAATCTATTGATATAATATTGAGAAAACAAAATGATGATTGATTCAACAATCGATCAACTCAATGATCTGATTAATTAATGATATTAGACAATTGAATTAACCGTTACCCTGGTAGTTAAGACTTAGTTAATAATTAACTCCCAAAAGAAACAACTCTTTATTTAATAGTTAATAAATTTTTGATTAACTAACAGATAATCAATTCCTTTACACTATTTACTAATTAAATTATCGCAACAATTGATTCATCCATCTAATCCTAATCATGGAAAGAAATTGAAAAAGCAAAAAGATTACAAATTCTTATAAACTAAATGATATCAGCAATTTAATTAACAATTGATCATAGTAATTGTGTCACATTGCATCAACCTAGAAAGTAATTTAATCAACCAACAATTAACTCTCACATTTAACCCTTTTAAAGGTATGAAACTTTAATCAGATTTGTTTTATTACTGAGATACAAATGATAATAGTAAATGAATGAGCAAAAATTTGAAATATGTTACAAAATTAATGATAATCATGATGAAGATGAAGATGAAGATGAGGATGAGGATGAGGATAAAAGCTGAGAAGGAAAAAGTCATGATGATGATGATTATTATTGTTATTATTCAAAAGAATCATATTTATATTCATATTTTCATACTAGTTTTATGAACTTACCTGTGAATTGAAGATGAGGCTCCATGGTAACATGAAGATGATTCTGATGATGATGAGGAAAAAAAATACTATCATATTTATTAGATTGTTAGAGTTATTCAAGTTATTATAATAATAATGATATAAAAACTGATGCAACTCATGAAATCCCATGATATTTACCTTTGATTCAGATGATACTATCTACTCATCCTTTTGCTTCATCTCTAATAAAACAAACATAAACATATAATAATATCATCTTCTCATCTTCATCATCATCATGAGAGACTTGATGCTTCTCATCTTCATCATCTCCTGAGTGAGTTATACACTTTAATAGTACAAACCATCAACTGTCATCATCAATAATTTATCAACTGGGATACATTAATTTTCACTCGATTGTACAACCATTTTTCCGGTTAAAAGATTATTAACAGTTCCAACATGATATATTATTCAATGATGAATATCATGTTTACCTGATCATCATCAGAATCATCATGATTAACCATCATTATTTTCATCATCATCATGAAAAAGGATTGATTTGTTTACCTTTACTCAGAAATAATCAATTGAAGCTTAATTCAAATTTCAACTTTATTCATAAATTTGGAAAAAAAAACTAATCTAATTGTTGATTCTTCATTATTAAACAATTTGCTCTCCATTTAATTAAATATTAAAAGGTATTTGATTGTTTGTTTTAAATTTGCAAATTTAAATTATCCACTTAATTGTAGTAGTTTTACTCAATGAATGAGAATAATTTTTTAATCAATTAAAGTTGAAAATACAATAGAATTTTTTTTTCTCAATTCAATTGTTTCTTGATTGTTGGTATTTCAATTGAGTTAATATTCAATTTCATTAATCATTTGAAACTTGTCAAATGATTTACGACTTGCTCAGTATTATGAATTGTGAGAAATTAAAGTTAATTGTGGTTTAAATGATTTGCTAAGTTAATTTAAACTATTACTATGACACTCATCATCATTCAACAATTAATCATTGATTAACCCTTTTCAAACCGTACACTTATTGATTAGTAGCTTTAATTGTCTTCACCTAGTTAACAATCAAATATATTAACCAGATAATCAATTGAAACCAACACATAACCCAAAACAATTAGACACTAATCACAATTATCACGCAATTAAAATTGAAACCATTGATCATAATAAGATAGTGAAAGCAGATATTTAATATCAATAATACAATTTAGATTAAATTTAATCACTCAAAGGGAAACCCAATCAACTCAACCCAATATAAAGTGTCAACAATTTGTAAATTGTAACAATCAAAAAAATGATCCGATGAATTAAATTCAAAAAAAAAACGCTGAGATCGATGAAAAAAAATGTCCAATGTTTGTAATGTTTCAATGAATCTAATCAATTTCAAGATGATTAAAGTCACACCACTGATTCAGTGTTGAAATTGAATTGAAATGAAACATTATCGTGAGCATGAGGGATAAATCAAAATTGATTATCTGTTAAACCAAGCAAATAGAGAGCAGCTAAAAAATCAAAGATTAAATTAAATTGACAATAAAAAAATATAATCACAATCAAATAATATTACAAGAGGAACAGCTTGACAATTTATTTATATATAAATATTACAACAATGGATTATGATCATGACGAAATTAACAATTTAATAAGCTCGTTGATTATTAATCCAAATATTAAAATCAATGGTTGTTGTTGATATTTCATCTGATCATTGAGTTACTATTATTATTATTATTGTTTGTAGACTTGAAAGTGACATTAAATTGTCCAGTTTTAATGGACATTTGGATGATGTTGATGATGATAACATGAAAAAAAAACGATAATCTGAGATAATCTATGATTATAAACATGAAGATATCTTTTCCTTAGTGTTTACCTTTTCAGTATTTACCTTTAATGATGATGATACAGGTAAACAACTGGACATTACGTGAGTAACATTAAGTTAAAGTAATAACATGAAGATGACCATTGATGATGATGATAATGACCAAGAGGATGTTTAATCTCAGATGATAATAGTTGTAATAATATAAAGGAGGAAATGAAAGTATAAAACTTACAAAGAGTTGAGATGAAGATTACAATTAGATTGTTGTCTTTTAAATCAACATTAAATTGTTGATTCTCTTTCAATATCAACTTATCCTCTTCAGTTTTCGGGTTATCTTCATCATCTTTTTCAAATCATCTTTCATCATCTTCATCATCATCATCATCATGAAATGAAACATAAACATCCTAATATCTTCAAGAGTTACTTTTCATTCATTCAATTTAGATTGTCATTCAATGAGTAATAACAATTTATCATCAATAATATCATCATTTGGAATCATTTTTTTTTCTTCTCTCAGATGATCAATTGATTGTTCATTGGCCTTGGTGAACAATCAACTAATAGTTGATCAGCACGAACTATTGGCCAAATTGTCATCATTACTAAATTGTAAATTCGATACAATTTTTCAATAGACATTTAATCAGATCGATATTTTTAGAAAAACTTTTTCTTTCAGTTAATCAATGAATGATTATCGATTGTTACTAATTTACATGTTGATTAGGTAACACAAAACTTACTTGTTAATTGTTTCAAAAACTAATTTTTAATTTTATAAATTTGTTATAATTATTAATAGTTAATTAAGACTTCATTTTCCCGGGAAAATCAATCATAAAATTTTGGATTCTCATTTGAAATTATGAGAAAATAGATTGAAATAATTTCCTTTTGATTCATCATTTCCAGTTAATTATTTGGAAATTAATTTTAATCATTATGATCATGATTAAACAGGAAGTTATGTTTAACTATGATTTACTTAATTATCAACTTAATGAATAGTTAATTAAGCAGAAGAATAAAAAAATGGAAAATTAATTTTCCATGTCAATCAAAACAACAGAGATTCTGTCACTCTTATTTTAATATACAAGAACCCATAAAGAGCATTTAATTATCAACACTACAATTAAAGGGATTGCAATTAAATCAACACAATTAGCTGATCCTCCAATCAGTGTAATCCAAATATTAGATTGTAAATATTTTTACCTGTTGTTAATTTGATATATTGGATTAGATTATATTGATAATTGATTTCTTTTCATTTGTAACAACCTAATTGATTGTGATAATAAACAGATAGTCATTTGATTCATTTACTAAATTGTAATTTAGATAATTATGGTTAGTAATGGGAAGATAATTATCCTGATTTAGAGATAGATTGTTTTAATCACGATTTTGTTAATTGTCATCAGGATGATACTGAGATTGCGATGAAATCCCAAGAGATTTTGATTTATATTATCCACTGAATTTGAATTTGCTTTTTAATGATTATTATCATTATCATGATGATGATGATCTTATCAATAGTCCTTCCTCATCTCAGATTTCATCTTCATCATGATAATAATAATGGAAATCATGAGTATCCCTTGAGAGTACTTGTGTTCATCCTCATCATTTTTTATCATCATCTTTTTTTCTTGTCATCAGAGTTTTGAATAAATTCAATGGTCTTGATAATGATGATGGTGCTTCTTATTATTATGCATGGATTTTCATCAAAAATCTGATGATGATGATGATGATAAAGAAGACAAGTTGAAGAGCTACTCAAATAATACTAACCCGATTAATATATTTTCTCACTAATCGAGTGTCAATTTTTGACAAAACGATCCCAATGAACCTAAATCGATGAGAAATTTTCTTGTATCATTGAGCTAATTGTTTTCTTCTTTGAATAATATCCTTAGATCCTCCTAGACCAGTTTCTCGAACTAAAGAGTCCGAACGTAAACTTGCCGTGCCGATAGGTAGTCAGGCCAGTTTACCTTGTCCAGTTGAGACTCATGAGACTTTGGATGGTGAAAATGTAGGCCAAGAAGATGAAGACGAAGATGAAGATGATACTGATAACGTGTACATCGAATGGTACAAAGATGGTTCTTCATTGAACATATTTGACAATCGATTTCGTAAAACACAAAGTGGAGCACTTCGTATCAGAGATACCCGATTAACCGATTCCGGTCAGTATAAATGTCAAGCAGTTAATGGATTTGGAGCAGTTGAAATGTTCATTCAGCTAATAGTTTTTGGTGAGTTTACAACAACTAAATTTATCCAAAATTCTGGTAAAAATATCAAATTATTGCTCTGGTAATGGTCACTTTTGAATATTTCATTATCTTTACAAGAGGAAAACATCAAGAAACCCCTGATAATATTATAATAACATCACAACCATAGGAACATGAAAATTTCTTACTTTAACTTTCCACTCTCATGGTTATGACCCTTGGAAGTTTTTTCCACCTCCATCTCTACCCACCTTCCACTTTCCACTCTTCACCCTCATCCTGCTTTTACTCAACCCATTCCAATGCACATTATTTCAACATTTACCTGATAATATTACATCATTATTATGATTACCCGCCATTATTATTATCATGATTATGATTATCATCATCATCACCCATGGGAATCATTTCCCAGTGAATTAGATTATATCATTTTTCATAAGAAATACCTTAAGGTGATTCAATGTTTTTCCCTGATAAACTTTCAAACACTTTGAAACAATTTGTTTACTATTTTTGTTAATGGGAAAAACATTATAATGACAATCAACTAATTGTTGACGTTTTTTTACTTATTAATATCCTCAGTTTTTCTGATACTTTAATCAACAATCAAAACTGACAAACATTTAGTGAGTTGATTTCATTTTGATTATCATCAGGAAAAAGAGTAAAAAAAAGTAAGATTAATGATGAAAAGATTATTATTAATCCGTTAAGATTATATTCTTGTTGGAGTTTTTTTTTCTCCTGGTTTTGATTATCTAATTGATTAATGGTTACCAAAACTAAATGATTAGTGGTTTCATCTCAATGATGAGGATGTTACATGTTAATCATTTGTATCTCAAGAACCTTAATTTATCAATGAAAATTCACAAACCATCACTACCACCCTGAGTTTGTTTATACTTATCATGATACACTTTAATTGTTTACGAAGTTTTCCCTCGTTAATTAATATTAATATTTACAGAATTAACCTAATGACTTGAAGATATAAAATTCAGTGAATTGTAATTTGAATATTTCAACCATGAAATGAGTTTCATATCAGAGTTTTGTAACTTTGATTACCATGAACAACACAAATTATTAAATAACATGAAATGAATCATAACCTGATTGTTCATTATCCATGAAAATAAATCAACAGGTAGTTTTGTGTGTTGTTGGGAATTAATTGTTAAGATTAAAAGACATTTAGAAATGAAAACGAATCAATTTTAATTATGGATTAAATAACTGAAAACATTTCCAAAGCAATTAAATTGTTTTTAAGCCAAATTTGTTTCCATAATCAATTGTGAGAGAGAGAGAGAGAGAGAGAGAGAGAGAGAGAGAGAGAGAGAGATGATAATTTGTATTAAAAGAAAAGAATTAATTAGTAATCCTCTCAGAATACTTTGATAGTAATACTACATTCGTAACTATAAAACCAGATTAATCAATATCACCTTTAATCATGATGATATTCATGGTAATGATAATGATGATAATAAAAGGTAACTGTTTCTACCTATGGACCATAAATCTTGATTATCATTCAGCTAATGTGTTTATGGTTCAGTTTGAATGCCAGTGGATAAGATGAGCTAGATTATCTTATCTTAAGGTGTCCATTTAACAGTTAATACAATGAATTGTTTCAGACTGAGAAAGAATCAGGGTTAGAATTAGAATTACAATCAACATGAACAAATACTCATCCGATTCATAATCTAATGGGAACAAGATGAATTCCTTTGAGATATTCTGGTTGCTCTCTCTCTCTCTCTCCATTTTCACTTTGCATTCCCCATCTTCCAAAGTATATTATGGTTCATGAAGATAACTGAAATTTCATCGGATTCCTATGACTTCACCTTTCAATCAGTTATCATGATGATCCTTTATTCATTCAATGTATTTGGAATATAAAAAAAATTATCTGATGAATGTTGAGTTGACAGATAAAACCATTATTATCATTTCGACTATTATTATTATCTTTCCCTTTTGTCCATCAAGTTGTATTCATCATCATCATTGTCACTCGGATTGATAATCAAATGACATATTTAACTGTCACCTAATGATAATAAGTACAATTTAAAATGTCAGTCAACAGTTAATCTGCCTCATCCTCATCATCTAAATGCTACAAGACAATAAATTGTTTTAATCATCATTTCCTTTTGAGAGAAAATGTTAACAATTTAGACTTTACTAATAATAGAAAATCTCAACAATTGTTACAAATTTTTCTCATCAATTTGCTCATGTCTCAGAATCATTAAAACTAATGATTATCATGTAAAATATAATTGCTGAATATTAGTCACAAAAATGAACTTTTTTCGCAGTTAAAAATATTAATATGACTTTTCCCCTGAATTAATATTATACCTGAAAGGTTGTATTCTTTAGTTCATCAAGTAATCATGTTGATATCATGATGATAATGAAATTGTGTTGCATGTTGATAATCAATGAGAGCACATTCATTTCAGCCTCTCATTAAACTTTATATTAGTTGCTATTTATTTAACAATGAATACAACTGATAAAATTGACTGTTAAGCTCAACTAAGCCTTGGTGGTGGATGAAAAGATGAGAATGAGGATGAGATGAGGATGAAAGATGCAGTGATGAGAAGATTTAAAAGGAACAGCAAACAACTGTTAGTTTCAATGAGATTTTTTTCTTTCAATTTTTTGCTTCAACAAAACTGTTGATCCGATTTTGAAAGAAGATGATAAGGAAAAAGAGAATGAAAGAGATGATGGTAAAAAAGATGAGAGAGAAAGAGAGAGAGAGATGATGATGATGATGGTGATGTAGAAGAAGATGGAAATACTCAAGAGATTTTCTTTTTTCTATTGATTTTAATGGTGAAATTGAAATCAAGATGAAATTCGCTTCAATAAACTTGATCATCTCTCACTTTGTTCCGATTTCAATTACATCTCATTCATATTTCAAGTTATTTTAATTGTTCCCTGATTGTTTAATGATAACAGTACAATCAGCTAATAACAATAGACAAAAAAAGGATCAATGTTTTAATTAAATCCGAGGAGTGAAAACTTTTAGTCCAATAATCCTTATTGATGAATGGGAAATTTGTATATATGATTAAAAAGAAACTAAATTAACAATTAACTATGATTTTCACTGCAAATCCAGTTGATTAACAAATTTACATGTAATTTCATTTGAATAAATTGCTGTGAAAGCGATGTAACTTATTAATCGCAATTAGATTTCAATTTAATTGCAATAATATGATTTTCGTTACATTATCATTATTATTATACTCTGGAGATGAATATGATCATTAGATTTGTGTTTATCTCATTAAATTGTTTCACTGACCAATTTCATTCATGTTACCTGGTGAGAAGGTATTTCTGATTCCTTATACCTTGATTATCGTATATGAAGAGTGAAAATTCATTGGGTATCATGAAGATAAGTTCAAGATAGAAACATGGTAATCATGTTAACATGATCATTAGGTTGAAACGTTATTATCAAATTGTATTACAATTTCATGTTTATTTGTGAAAGTGATTTACGTTTGGATGAACAAAATGAATTTACCTAATGTTTACTTATTCAATTCCATGAGATCGTATCCATTTTCATGGTGTAAATCATTCAAGAAAGAAATGGAAGAAAAATCAACAATTCAGATAACTAATAACATGAAGATATTAGAAAAAGAAAGAGAAAAAATCATCAGATTCATTTATCAGAAACATTAATTTCATGGTAAATCTGAGACTCAATCAGATTAATTGCCATTGAATTAGTAATGATTTAAGTTGATTGTGAAACAATCTCCTAATTTTGACCAATTCAATTCCTGGTTGAGAAACAAAACTTTCGGTTCATTTAATGTAAATATTTTATCAAAAACTGTTGCTGATGTTGATTGAATCAATTTTACCCTCGAGGTGATTTAATATCAACATTTGGACAATGAGATGAGTGTTGTTGACGATTGACAATCAACAGATATGATTTGATTATTTGTTTATGTTTTAGCTGCAAAGGAAATGTTTATACAGGATTAATTTAATTGTGATGAAAGATAACAATCAACAATAGACTAATTACTTCACAAGATTAACCGTTAATCTCAACATGGTCATCATGAGATTAATTCTGGTTCTCATGAGTTTTTTTTATCATTATGAAAACAAACAAAATCCTAACTGTTAACAGAAAGTTTAATATTTCAATGAACTTTGTTTATCTAACAATTAAGCTGAGCAATAAATCAATTGGAAGATAATTAAGCGATTCAATTTGTTTATATTCAATAAATGACACAACCAACTGATAATATGATCTCAGATAATCACTCAATCAATTGAATGATTAAACGTTGACTAATTGTGATATTTTATTGATTCACTTTCTCTAGATGAAAATGGTTTATCAATTCAATCAACAACTACGACTACAACCACAACAACAACAACAACTACAACTACAATACCACCGGAAATTGACAGGATTGATGAAGATCCGGTAACATCTTTTCCAGGTAACAAAAGATGATAATCTTTTCTAAGGAACAAACAATTTCGAGATTTTTTCCTCCATTTTCTAGTGTTGATATTATTTTCTATCAGTTTCTTATACAATTTATTAACTTGGAGAGATTTCAAATAGTACATTTTGATTGTTATTAGTTGATTGTCTTCTTATTGGTTATAAGAAGTTCAATATAATCTTTACGTTTCAAGTTCGAGCAAAAACTTTCATTAGTTCTGAAATTTTATTCGAGTTCAAAAAATAAAATATCCAATTAGGAGTTCGAACTAGATTTATATCGATCGATATTGGGAAAAACTTTACCATATTAATTGATTTTAATCAATGACAAAATGTAATCTTTTTAATCTGATTTGTTATTTCTTATTATAGCAGATCCATTGGATCCCTTGTTATCCACAGTTAACTCTTATAATCGACCAATATTATCACCATCATCATCTCTCGAGCCTAAAATATTTGGCTCAACAATTAAATCGGTTGATAGTGACCTTTGGGTGGATAAATTATCGTTACCCTTTATCGTTGCTTCAATCGGCGCCATTTTCCTTGTGTTAATTATCCTTTTACTGTTATTATCTTATATTAAATTACGCTCACCGATTAATCCTAAATTTAATCAAGTCCTTGATCGTCCAGCTGGTTTATTTGGTCCAACAATTAACCACAATGATTTAAATCATGAACAAAGACAATATGATATGTATCCAATTACAAATCGTAACAATAATAATCAATCAACTCCAATAGGTCATCATCATCATCCCAATTACTCTGGATTAACATCAACACCACCACCAACTTCCCATTATCATCGGCATTTATATCATCATCCAACACCACCTAGACAACCACCACCACCACCACCACCACCAACAATACCACTTCCTCATCATCCGGCAACAATTAATCAATCAACTCCGTCCCACTTTACATTCATCTCTCCATCAAATAATAATGAGCTTAGAACTGAATCTAATAGTGATAAACCCGATTCGACAGTCGATTCCTCTGTTATTTATGAATCTCCGCTGGAATTTGACCTTAAACCAAATTTCCCAAGGAAAACACCTTATGGATACCTTTGCTAATTAACTTATCGATTTTACTATCAATCAAATCAACCAATTGATTTAAATTCTATTGGAGCCAAATGAACTCGAAGAAAAAAAAGATTCACTCGATGATATTAACCAAGAATCTTCCATATCTTTAACTGTTCAAATTCAACAATTGTAACGTTAATTGTTACAATTAACGTTAATCAACTTTCGGTTGATAGTTTTGCTCACACCTTTGAAGATTCATCTAACTGATTTCATGGAAATCAAGTGAAACAATTAAGAATGACAGTTTCTAACTTTCACTTTATGGAACCAAATTAATTTCCATTGTAATTGTTATCATCTTAATTATCACTTAATTGTAATTTATTCATTCTGTCAATCATCATCATATCATAATCCTTATTATAATAATTTGTTTGATTGTAACACTCTTGATTATACTTGATTGTCAGACGAGCTTCAATTCAGATTCAATTAACTATTATATAAATTGTCAATCCGAATCATTTGTTTTCAATACAATAATCAAATAATCAAGTTAATCAAAGTTTCGTTTAATCAGATAATGTACACTGATCAACTTTCCCTTTTGATAATAATCAAGATCAATTTATAAGAAAATAATACATATAAATTTTACGAAAACAAAACTGGTGTAAATGTAATTGTAATAATTAATTTCTCTTTCAATGTTGTTTTGTATGTTTCTTTCATCATTAAAGTGGCAATATACATAAATTGTAACAATCGATACTTATAAAAGCAATAGTAATATAATTAAAAATAAGACTATTCAAATTATGATTGATTCATCATATGAACGGAAGTGATTTTGAGCAATAGAAAAGGATAAAAAATAGTTTTCAGTTAAGAATGAGAGATCCGTTGAGTGGACAATTTACAAATTGAGGCTGATTTACAACTTAGGATTTACCGGGTTGAAGAATTAATTGAGATCATGGTGAGTTTTCGGGGGTGAATTCAGATTCTCTTTAAATGAACACCAGCCTGATAATCGTTATCATTTTCGTTTGATTGTCCATCTGAACTTAATTGTAGACGTTTAATCAGAATGTGAATCCTTTCGAAGGTTTTCAAATTAGAGCGAAGATTTTTAAGAGCTATCCTGAATTCTGTACGATTTGCTTCAACATCGTTATGATCGAGATCTGGACCATACCATTCTTCCAATTCATCTATTCTCGATTCAATATATTTCAATCGACTTTCCAATCGACTTTTTAAATTCTCAATGTGTTCATCTAAATGCTTCTGACAAATTTCGTCCAGATTATTTGAGGACTTTGATTGATTTTCTTTGACGGTAAAAGATTTACTGCTATTTGATGAATCCATTTGATCCATTGATCCACCAATCTTTTCAATTGCCACTTGATTTGAATTGGTAGCTGCAGGGAGATTAAAGTCATCAGCATTTAATCTCGAACATGAATTAATGGCACTTTTTTTCTTCTTGGTTGATGATCTTGATTTATTGCCACTTTTACTTTTCACCTTGAAAGGTGTAACGGCTTTAACGCCTAAATTTGGCTTCTTTTTAGGTAGATTTTCAAAGTCAGTGGTAAGCCAAGATTTGCTCCAACATTTCAATTCTTCGGAGGAACAAATTTTCTTGTTTTTCAGCGAGATTTTGGCTGCCAGTCCATGGACCACTTCTGAACATTGTAATGCAGCTTCTAGAAGATTATTGACTGTGGCAATCCGTTTATTTGCTTGAACTGGTTCATTAGGGTTCGGAATTAAACTAGGTAGAGTGGCATCTTTCAACCAGGAATGGTCAAACTTGTACCGACAACTTTCCCGGACACCTTTTGGATTCAAACAACTGGAACATGTAATGGCTTCTAAAAGATCAGCATCAGTTTTAATATCCAAACAATCAGCATGTTGAAATGTTAAACAATGTTCACATTGAATTAGGAAACCAGTATCTTCAATAGAACCACAACTACAGTTAACAATTAGATCACAAATGTCACTTTCATGGATTGCCCGTTGTTCCCTAGCATCTTCAAATGGAAGCTCTGATCTTGGAACAGGATTTAAATTGGGCTCAATATGATTAACTTTAACTGCCTTTTGTAAACCATCTTCAAATAAAACCGTATAACTATCACAGGTTAACACCTGATGAATTTGACCAGGATAACGTTTACCATCAACCCAACGGGCAATCACTTTATCTCCTAAATTATATCTCTCAGGTTTTGAGTTTTCTTCCTTACTCATAATAGTAACTGGTTAGAACGATATTCACATTCAATGATTCAATCTTTTTATCCAACAATCAACTGGAGTAGATGACCAATCCTATAATAAAAATTAATATAAAAGGTAAAACAATAATTAAAAATTAACTAAAAATTAAAGAAAAAAAAAGTTAAAATCAAAACAAATTATTAGACAACATCAACATTTGTTTTCAACTGAATTCAAATTTTGAAACTTGAATGAAAGTAAAACACTTACGCCATCTGACGAGGACAAAGTATTAACTCTCAGCTGATGAATTTTAATCAATTAATGATGATGATGATTAAAGTTTATGCAACTAATTTGATTAAGGATTTTTGGCACTTTTTATTTAATCAAAGAGCTTTAGAATATCTCCTGTTGAACCATATCGGGAAATTGGAACATCAATGGATAGTTTTTTGGCTTTTGTTTCTCTTCTTGGTGGTGGTGATGGTAAACCTTTCGTACTTGGTTGACCAATAATCTTTGGTACTCGAACTGATGATTTGGGTTTTGGGGGTTTCGATTTTCGGGCTTTCGATCTGTACTTAAAACTGTACTTGCAGTAGAAAATTGTTACAGTTACACCAGCTAATAGGAATATTGGTACCCAAAAGGTGGGAATATGACTAAAGAAAGCTTTAAATGAAAGGCCAGTCGCGTTGGCAGTTAATGTTAATGCAAAAAGAATCGTGTGTTCGTAAAGTTTTGAAAAGGCCATAATTGGATTAACCGATAATAAAGGGTTAACACGAGTTGAAATGTAATAATCGGTACACTCAGAGTTTTCACTTCCAAAGCTTAAAACTGGTACTAAAGATGAGATCCAACCAAGAAAATTAATCGAAGCTTGTGATTCACATTTATCTTTCAAACGATTTGATTTCTCTTCAACTTTGGCCATTTCAGTTTGATAAAGAAGAAGATATTCCCATATTAGAGTAATAAAGAAGAAGATTGAAATTAGAGCTAATAATCTAATTTTCCAAGCCATTTTAAAGAGCCATATTAAAGTTAGTAAACATCCTAAACCAGTGGCACCAAATTTGACCGATAAATATTCAGGAGAAATTAATGGATCAGGATGATAGATAATAATCGATGGTAATATTTGATCGGCAAGTGGATGAAGATTAGCCAAATAGTCACAATCACTTATATTCTTGATATTTTCCGGCATCTGGAAGAAAAAATCATCCAGGTTAACTTTTAATTCCAATATTGATCCTCTAGAGTATTCGTTTGTTAATTGTTTATTCAATAGAATCATCAATCTCCTAATTATTTGATAACTTCGTGCACCACAATGATCATTGTTTAAACATTCACATCGAACTTTTTTCTGAGATTCTTCGCAATCTTTCAGTTTAACAATAATCTCCTGACAATCATTGAAGCAATGATCTTTTGAATCTTGTTGAGTTTTTCTCCTCTCTTTGGCCATTTGTATCACCATCGAAGCAGCTTCTTTGAATTTGGATTCACGATTCGTCCCAGAAGATGGATCATATGTGAACATATCTCCACTATCAATCCAATCGGATTTATCAACAGGTTGATAGATTTGTTTATACTCAGGATCCTCTGAATCTTCAGCTTGGTTAAAGGTTGAACCATGTGTTGAACAAATGAAAACAATTAGAGATAAAACTATGAGAACAATGAAAAGACACTTGGTAAGATATTCTGTCATGTTGATTCGGAGCTATTTAGAAAAGGGAGAAAAGAGAAATAGAAAAATGATTAATAAATTACTGAAAAAAGAAAGCTAAATATCAATCATTTAAACTTCTTCAATCACATATTACAATTCTAATTCTAATTTTCACAGATAAAATTACCAACCTTTTAATCTCACAAGTTTCAAGTAGAAAACAATTTAAGATAAGTATTACAATGTAATTGATTTAATTAGCAAAAAAAGAGTCAATGATCAAAATGAATCTGATTAACTCTCACAGTTTTGGTCGTTATTACATCAGTCTAGAAACCGATGTAACTAAAAACGGAATCTAAATTATCGCATGTAACTTGAGAAGCACGACTATCAAATCAATTCTTAATCAAAAACAATTAGTGTTAATTAACAATAATGTCCAAATAATCAAACCAAATGATAAAGAAAAACAATTAATGCTTTCAACTAGTAAACAAAATCGGAGAGAAGAACCTGATTGGTCAGTCAATTTGAGCGCTTTTATTGAATTTCCTAAAAATCGACAATTAAATTAATTAAATGAATAAAAATGGATTTGTAATTTGTTTAGAATTAAATTAAATTTGGTTAGCTACTACTGGTTTTTGTTGGTTAATTGCTTTCGAATTCACAATCTTAATTTGAATCATGATCGTTTTGTTTAGATTAGAAATCCAATTTGAAGCTGAATTTGATATTGCTCGTTAATTGTTACGATTAATTAATGTCATTCCTCTGGTTTTTTCTTGCTATTGTTTTTCTAGCAATTAGAAAAACAATTAGCAAATTAATTTCCTTCACCAAGTTAATCAATGATAACTGAACCGGTTTAATCTTGACACCTCTAGTATTTATGTAACCTTAATCATAACAATAAAACAACAACTAATTACAATCATCACTTTTGATTATAATCATTAGGATTTTCTTCATCTAATTGTTGGGGGATATACAAATAAATATATACAACAATTAAAGGTATATTCTAACTTAATTAAATCAAAATGAATCATCATATGATTACCTCAATGTAAATTAACATACAGAAACACATACAAATGATTAAGTAATCAAAGTAAAACACCAACATCAGAATCAAACAATTAACCATGAAAATTTTAATCATCTTGAGATAATTATGATAACTGACAAAGTTAATTCTCGTAACCAGCAATTTCCAGTTTAATTAACCCCTTTTTTTTACTCCTAATTAACCTAATCATGATTCTCTGAATATTAATAGAAACACAGATTAAGTTTGATCAGATTAATTGCTGGAGAAATTAATTGTGTAAATTTAAATTGTCAATCTTACATTTTCAATGGTAAACTAATTATGATTTCTTGTTCTCATATCTATTAATTGTTGCTCTTTTTAACCAATCAGTTAGCTCATTGTTAAACTATCAAAATTAGATCTCAATTAATCTGGTTAATTGTTGATTATCTTTATGGACATAAATCAGTTTCCATTGTGTCTTTCCCTTTGTTTTGATTTGTGTGGTTAAAATTTGCTCACAATTAACAATTTGTACTAAATTCAGTCTCAGTGAATTAAAAGTGAATTAAAAAAAAATGAGAATCTCAATTGATTTACACCAGTTAATTTTCAAAATTAGAATCACAATTAACTCTTGTAACTTTTTATTTCTTTTTCCTTTCGACTACAATCAAATCTCTCTTTCCATGTAAATGTATCTTTCTCAACAATCTGTTGATTGTCAATCGTAATTTATATTCTCTCCTCTTTTACTACTCTAATTATCTCATCATCATCATCATCACATTGATCATGATCTTTACCATTAATCTGATCAATTTAAGTCCATCACCTCCTCCTCATCTTCCTACCTCCTTGTGATTCCCTCGTCTCTATTTAAGGATGAATTTTTCACGATTTGAGAATGACTTTAATCCAGTTAATCCATTTATCGAGTTGATTAGTTTCTCCCTTTAATCCTTTTACCTTTTTGTTTAGATTTTCCTTTTTTTTTCCTTTTTTCGATGTCGTTTATTTTTCCCTTTTCCTTTTTTACCTTTTAATCTCAGGTAGTTTGAAATTAGAAAAGACCAAAGTGATAAAAATGACGATCAGTATTCGAGAATCTCTTTCAATTAAATTGTCCAATGTTTCTAATTTGCGACAACAATTAGAGAAAAAATCTTTGTTCCCTTTTCGTTATTTTGTGATACTTTTACTCTTCTTCGCGGCCACAATTAGTTTCGCTGTTCGATGTGTCATAAATGTCGCTATATTGGCCATGGTCAACGAAGATTCAACAACGTCAACAGATCAACTTAATTCAACGGTGATAAAAGATGAGGTAAGTTGATTGATTGTAGGGTCGAAATTTTTTATTCACTTCAATCGAAGATGAAAAATGAACAATTAACCAGCTGATTAACGATATTCAAGAAGATGTCATGATAATAACACGAGAATATGCAATGAGAGAGAGAGAGATTGTAATTTATAATCGTTCACCTTGATTATGAACACAATGAAATGATAATCACTGAGTTGATTTAATCTGATTCTGATTTTATTTTCCATTCTCTTTGTTAAATTGTAACAGATTAAATTCAATTGGGACCAACAGGATCAAGGTCTTGTATTGGGAGCCTATTTTTACACATATACGGCCGCTCAAATTATCTCAGGTATTTTGACCGATAAATTCAACGCTGTCCACTTGATGACGGCCTCGCAATTGGCTGCGATCGCTTGTACCTTCTTGTGTCCCATTGCCGCTGAATATGGGATAATCTACCTGGTCGCAGCTCGAATGGCCCTTGGCTTAGCCCATGGGTTATTGTTCCCTTCCTGTTATATACTCATGGAAAGGTGGTTAGTACCCACGGAAAAAGCATTTGCCCAAAGTTGTGTTGCTGTTGGATCAAATTTCGGCATAGTAATTATCATGCCGTTAACCGCTTGGTTATGTGATAATGGATTCGCGGGTGGTTGGCCTTCAGCATTTTATGTAACCGCAGCGGTCAACATTTTATTCATAATTATCTGGATAATCACCATGACTCTTGACCCTTCGGATAATCGTTGGGTATCACAATCGGAGAAAAATTTTCTCGACAAAATGACCAGTGCTAAAGTGGTCAAATCAAAGGTAATTCATCATTAGAAAATATTCACCAATTTTATCATTAACAACAATTAATCTTCATTTTAATCAGATCACCAAAACCCCATGGATTAGCATGTTAACCTCTCTACCTCTTTGGTCAGTTATGATAACTCGTGGTATCAATGGGCTAATCTATTATGCGATTAACACAAAGATACCCGTTTATATGGAAATGGTTCTAGGTTATCAATTACAAGGGAATGGATTAATTAATTCACTTTTTTATGTTGCAATTTGTTCAACTCAATTAATCTCTGGACCAATGGCGAGATGGGTGATTGGTAAAAAATGGTTCTCTAGGACAGTTACTCGAAAAATATTTGAATCGATTGGTAAGTTAATTCTAATAGCATCGAAAACCATCGAAAAACTCTTAATTGTTACAATCTATTTTCTCGTATTCAGCTCTTTTTGGTACTGCTCTTTGTTTGGGTATCATACCAAGTCTTGGAAATCGACCTGACGTGATTATAATTGTTCTAATCGCAAGTATGTTCTGTAATGGATTTACCATTGGAGGTGATACACCGATAGTCATGGAAATGGCTCCGCATCTTGTTGGTACTGCTTTTGGTTTCGCTAATACCCTTGGTTGTGCTTCGGGTTTTATCGCCCCCGTGATAATAGCAGCGATTATTGGTGAACAAGTGAGTATATCGAATTGAACTTTATTTTTTCTCTTTGCATTCAATTTATTATTAATTATTTTCTTTTTTTTCAATCGAAAGGTTCATTCTCAAAGTCTATGGAATACAACATTTTATACTTTCGCTGGGTTACAAATGATCGGAGCTTTTTCATTTTTAACCTTTGCCACAACGAAGCCTCAACCTTGGGGAACAGTTGAAACACCATCAAAACCAAAGGATAAAACGGAAATTAACTCCAATCCGGAAGATCTGTACGATATTTCATCCAAAGTTTAATCCACTGTTATAATCCATCAATACCTCAGATCATCTTTATTGTAGAAATTAATTACAATTTTATTCACTCGCAATTTCATTCATGCAATCATATCGTTGAATTAGTACCCGTTATTCAATTATCATCCCCACTCATCAATTTCATTAACTGTCCTGTTTGAAACAATTAATATTGATAAATGGATTCATTTGTATACAACATTTCATTTGTGACTCCAACATTATCGGGATAATTAATTTGAACATAATTATAATTGGCTTCATGTTGTTGTTGTTGTTGTTGTTGTTGTTGTGGTGGTGGTGGTGGTGGTTGTGGTTGTGGTTGTTGCTGTGGTGATGAGTTGATTGTATTGATTGTATCGGTGGTTGTGTTGATTGTTGTTGTTGTTGTAAATTGTTTTGATTAGTTTGATTATTGTCAAGCTGATTGTTTGTATTATTATTATTGAATTTCGCTCCAGCAACAGCCATGGCGTGAGACAGAGCGATGTCCTTGAATTGGTCATTCTTGGCCACTTCTGCTTTCCGTTTGTAAACCGCTTTCTCATCAATGGACAAGGCTTCCCATTCTGAGGCCACAATTTTTGAAATCTCACCAAAAGAAGCCGATTTATTTTCTTCTTTAATTCGAGCTTGTTTATCTCTAAAAAAATGAGCATAAGCCGATGCCGATTTCTTATTATTCGACGGCTCTTTTTTACGGTTTATTTTCTTCTTCCTTTTAGTCTTAACAACTTTATTTTCCTCTTTCACAGTACTAATAACATTACTATTGGTCGTGGTCGTGGTTGTGCCTGTGCCTGTGGTTGTGGTCGCTATGTGATTGGAGTTGTATTGTTGTTGATGTTGTTGGTGATGGGGATTGTCGTTAGCATCGCCATTGATAACTAACTGATAATTGTTGTAATTAGTTGTCGGCATAACTGCTTGATTGTAAACATAATTGTAATTGTTCCCATCCAAATGATTTGTTAATTGTTGTTGTTGTTGGGGTTGTATTTGATGTTGAGGATTAAGACGCTGCTGCACATTTTGATTAAATTGGTAAACTTGTTGATGTTGTTGCTGCTCAGCTAATTGTTGATTGTTAACAATAGTGTATCCTGAATAATATTGATTGTCACAAACAAGATTATCTGAAACTGTTGATGATGTCCGATCAAAATATTGACCAGAAAGGTAATTACTGTTATCCATATTGGTAGTGATTAACTGATTAGCGAAAAAGTCAAATGTTTAGAACTGAAAATGATCAAAATCCTCTTTTCACTTGGGTAAAAGTTGTTAACTTAACGAGGATCAACGAGGATCTAATGGCGACCTCAATTACTTTTGAAAAAAGAAAAAAAAACAACAGGTGTGGACGGCGAAGAAGAAGATGATGAGGATGATGAGAGAGGGAGGGAAGAGAGAGAGAGAGAGAGAAAGAAAAGGTGAAAATAGAAAGAGACACAGACAGAGGAACAGGTAAGAGATAAAAGGAATGTAGAAAGAGGGAAGGTAAGTAAAAGGTACAACAAGTTATTAAGGTTATCCAAGTTATTCGGACTTGAAGTTATCCCAGGTAATACAATTTTTAGAAATCAGACTAATTAGTAAGTTCTAATTAAAAACAGATCATCGATTTGACGAAAGAAAATGAAAACTTTTGTCTTCTCTTTAGCAACGAAAATTTTATCCTTCAAAATTTTCTAAAATTTATCATTTTACTCCTCGAAAAATAGTAAATTAATTATATTATTAATTATTCAAGTTCTATAAAAAAAAAGTTTTCTTAAATCTCATTAGTCTTCATCTCTACGATCATTAGATGATATAAACATATTCGTGATAATTAAATCCGATTGTTAATTGTAAACGGTAAATCTCACTAATGATGGGACAGCAATTGAAATGTAACACATTAAAGGGGAGATGATGAGCTTGACAATTAACTTTTTCCCCATAAATTGGTTCCAATCAAGATGAGAATTTAAATGTTGATACAAATTAAAAAGGACTCGAAAGTAAATCAAATGATAATCGAAAGACGAAATTAGTCCCATTAATAGTGTTGCAAACTAAAAGCAATTAACATTAATCTTAATCCATTTTGTATCAGAAAATTAATCGTTAATCAAATTGTGTTATCACTTTTTCACTTTTAATGATATTAAATGAGTAACGATCACAAACAATCAATTTTGAGAAACAATAACGATCATCACAATTAGATGATTGTTTTTTATTTCTTTTTCTCTATTGATGATGATGATGATGATGATACACATTCTATATAAATACACAAATTAAGGAAATGTTAGAGTGAAAGTGAGAGAGAAATGTTAATTGTTTCAACGTAAATAAAGAAAAACAAATCAACAATTAAGATGAAAAGGCTTAAATCGGTAATAAGGAAACCAAATGGTACAAATTAATGTTCACAATCGATAAACAAACAGAATGAAACACTAATTGTTGATACAATTGTCTTCTCACCATAAATATAATGATGATCAAGAAATTGGTTATAATATATAAATTAACAATCAACGGTTTCCCTTTTCCGTTGAAGCTTGAATATTACAGTTGATGAACTTTTCATGATGATAATGGTTTCAGTTGAGAATTGAAAAGATCGGCAGGTAGAGCGATAAATACTGATCTCAGGCCAGAGAGAGAGAGAGAGAGCGATAATTGTTAATGGTTATTTAGGGAAATCCGATACATCCTTTCTCAATTTAGAAAAGCCAATCACAATTTAATGATGATTAAGAAAACAAATTAAATGAGAAAGTGAGAGTAGTGAAAATGTAACAATCAATTGGTGTGTTCGTACACAGATAATAAAAGGGGAAAGTATTAATATAAATTGTAACCTTTATCGTCGATTTAAATCATTTGACATATTATCGAGTTAAAGTGAACAACAATTAGATTTGATTGTTAGAAAATCAAAAATTAAGATTGAACATTTCGTTGGAACTTTTTTTTATCTCGTCAAAGTATCAATCGTTTTGGCGCTTATTTCGTATTCGTTTTGTTTTTATTTCAATTTTAAATTCTGTTTTTGTTGTTGATTAAACTATTGTGTTAATTGTGTGGAAATTGTGATTGCTTTTGATGGATTCCTATGGATATTTGTGGTCACATATCGTTCAGTTTTCCTAATGGAAACTGGATATGTTATTGGTGATTGATTTTCTTATTAATCACATTGGTGTTTTTATTTTGTTCTTATGCTCAAACGGAAGCATTAATTTTCTCAATGGTGTTTCTCAATTCAGCAAACTTGTTCATGGGATAATCGTTTGAATGAGATATGTTATTCTCGTTAATTATTTTAATCATATTTGGATCTGGTCAATTAATCATGGTTTCATGTGATGATGATTGTGGTGAGTACGTTTTTCATCTTCCAATTCATGATTGCGATGAAATGATCAGACTAATCAAATGGAGTTTGTGATTATTTTTACTCGTTCGTTGAAAAGATTTAATTTCCTAACGATAGAAAGTGATCTTCCTTTTCTAATTATGTGACGATTAATTGATATTTTAATCGTTTACTTAGAATGTGGTATTGAAGCCGGTGCTCAAAGTCGCATATTCATGGGGAAAGAGGCGACACCCAATAAGTACCCGTGGATGGCTCATATAAGGTAAATTGTCTCAATTGTGATTAACTTTTTTTTCTCACAATTTTTTTTTTGGATTTTCATTGTTCATTTAGATTTAAATTGAATCTACATGATAATCGATATGTTAAATGTGGTGGAAGTTTAATTGACAATCAGCACGTAATGACAGCGGCTCATTGCATTTTCGATGAGTTTGGAGTTCTAAGGAAACGGAAATTAACCGAAGTTTATCTCGGTGCTCATAGTATATCCAAAGATTTGGACAATAAACATAGTGTTTCCAAATTTATTTACGATAAACGTTTCGATATCACAGAGCGTAAACTTGATTTTGATTTTGCGATTCTAAAGTTAAGTAAACCCGTTCAATATACGGAAGATATTTATCCAATTTGTATTCCCGATGCCAATATCAAAGAGTATGAGAGCTTGATTGTTACCGGTTGGGGTAAACTTTCTGAAATCGAGGGTGCACCCGATAAACTTAATGAAGTTGAAGTGGATTATATTGATAGTAAGTAATTTGTTATTCTCTTTAATTTTTGGTACATTCAATTAATTGTTATGTTTTCCATCAAATTAACAGAAACAAAGTGTAACAAAATGAATTATGAGTTCACTTTAAGAGTTCGAGGTGTTATCGAGACTTATCCTGGTGAATACGCTAGTTTGGTCACTCCGATCCATGAAAGTCATATGTGCGCCATAGATACAAACACCGGTGGGGGTTCTTGTATCGGTGACTCGGGTGGACCTTTGATGTACAAAAATCCAGAAAATCATCGTTGGTACGCTGTAGGTTTGGTTTCTGGGGGATATGGTGTTTGTGGTAACATAAATATACCAACACTTTACACCATCGTTGCCAAATACAAGAAATTTATCCAAAAATATGCAACTGAAAGTCAAATTTGCAGTTTGTAAATCATGTTAATTTAGTTTAACAATCAAGTTTAATAAAACGAACAATTTTCACAAGTAATAACGACCACAATTTGAATCATCAAATTTTTCTCAAACTCTCTTTTTTTCATCCCATCACCAAATCATTCCCACTTTTACTCAATTAGTTAATTGGATTAACATCTTCTTATCCAAATTCAAATTATGAAAATTTGAATTCTCTAAAATCGATTAGTCAAATTAATCGATCTCAGTTAGTTACAACTCTAGATAATAGATGGTAGTAGTTGCATGGAATTAGAGAAGAGAAAGAGAGAAAGAGAGAGAAGAAGAGAAAAAAAGAGAGAAAGAGAGAGAGAGAGAGAGAGAGAGATAAACATGATAACTTGTCAGTAGAATTTTTTACTCACTGAATTAGTTAATTTTTCTAGTTACACGGAATCACTTTAATAAGAATTGTAATTTAAAGTGAATCGAAAACAAAAATTTGGAACAAAATTTGCAAGAAAATACAAAAATTTGATAGAAAAGCTGAAAATGATAACAAAGGGCTTAACGAAGCCTCCCATAGAGGTCGCCCGGTGTTAACGCTGTTTTGTCAGCAACCAGAATTCTGGTTCCATTTTGCTTTCACTTTTATTTCTGTAAAGATTTGTTTTTTAGTCTTTGCGACCGTTTATTACCTGTGATTACGATAATATCTTCCGTTTGGCGATCGATTGTTGAAATATATTTGGTTCATCATTCTGCCCACTTTCTTCATGAGTTTTCTTCCTTTTCTATACTTGTAAATTTCTCCCTTTTCCTCCACTCATCCCTCATCCCTCCCTCCCTTTTTACCTTTACCACCACCACCACCACCAACCATGGCTACAGCTCCAGAAGCATCAGCAGCATTACCACCTATGTCGGCTCAAGCCTTCTGTCTTAGACGGAATAACCATTCATCGGATATGTCAGAACACTTTGAGAGGATGTTTAAGGAGGAATCAATGGTTGATGTTACCCTATCCTGTGGTGATGGTTCAATCCGTGCTCATAAAATGGTTCTTAGCGCGTGTTCATCTTATTTCAAAAACATTTTCAGCAAATTTATCAATCCATACCAATATCCTGTTGTTATCATGAAAGACATGCCATTTGCTGATTTACGCGCCATCGTTGAATTTATTTATCGGGGAGAAGTTTTTGTACCACAAGAACAGTTAGCATCTGTACTGAAAAGCGCGGAAAGCCTTAAAGTAAAAGGATTATCGGAAGTCAATGCAACTAAAAGTCTTGTACCACATGAGGGTGGAGGTGGGGAAACATCAGCACAAACTAGCCGAGGAAAGAAAGGACGTAAAACAAATACAACCAGTTCAGATGGATCACCTTCTAATTTTGCTTTTCAAGGAGTTCAAAGGTTCCAATGTCATATATGCCATCAAGGTTTCACCGCAAAACGTAATCTCCAGCGACACATGCAGATCCATTCATATTATCGGAATAAATTTGAGTGTGATTTATGTGGTAAAAAGTTTTCTTGGAAGCATGGACTCAACAGTCACAAAGAGAAAACACATAATATCAATGTATGACATTAAACTTAATAATCAATTATATCTCTATCACCATGAATGAGCCAATCAACCATTTAAACACCACCACCACCACCACCATAACAACAACAACAACAACAACAAACCCAACCTCTTCATTTGACAAAAAAAAATTACAAAATATATACACATTCACAACCAACACATACCATGTCTCACCTCTATTTGGACAATAAAGAACGGGCTATTGTCGGATAATATATTTCCCTTTAACCCGATAATGATCATCATAAAAAACTAACTCAATTCATCTGAATTATTTTCCAAATCAGTAAATTGTGAAAACATTTCAATCAAATATTGACAACATGCAACATCTTAACATCAACACAACACAAAACTCAAAAGTGCCTGGTAGATGATGAAAGACTATGTAACTTGATGAAAAAAAAAGAGATGAAATCGGTTGACTGAATTTGTGAAAACAAAGAAAAAATTACATCACAAATGAACATAGTTAATTAACCAATCGTAATTAATTTAAATTCGATTGTAGTTATTCATCAATTTGTGGATATTGTTACATAATTTGTGGTGAAATGAAAGCCAGAAGGATAATCATTCATAATTTTCTTTTTCTCTCTCTTCCTTTTCACTATTTAAGAATTTTTTTTTTATTTATATTCTAAACAAATTAGTTAATATTATGTGTATATAAGTTTAATTCGATGATTAGTTCGAACTGTTCAACTATTCTGCATGATAAGCATAAGTTTTCATTCGATTGACCATTGATCGATGTCGTTTCTGTCTTAGTCTCTCTTGAGCTGCTTTTTCATATCGTTCTCGTCTCATCTCAATTGTCACTGGATCTTCGGGAGGAGGAATCGATTCCTCTGCTTCGGTTATATAAACTCTTAATTTATCCATACAATCAGCTAAATTAAGAGAACTCGTTCTTGTCTTCTGGGATCTAATTATCCATTCGCCTTCTTTGTTTATTGAATTCTTATGCTATGGGAATAGATGAAATCAATAGAAAAAGGATAAAGAGTGAAAAGGAAAGAAGAAAAAAAAAAGAAAATTAAAATAATCTTGTAATCACATTACAATAATTGAAGAATGTAAACAATTAAAATCGTGTGTTTTCTAAATTGTAATTGATACATTTTTAGAAATTTATAAGAATAATCACTGGAATTAACTTTATCCTAGTTAATTCTTGTCAATCTATCACCAAAACAATGTGGTGACAATTTGCTTATATCGAAAGGTTTAATTGTAATTTTTTTTTTGAACAAGAAAGGTTAAGCTCAAAGCTTAATTTGAATCGTGAACATCCTGATGATACTTACTAATAAAGCTAATTTATCTCTCACAGGTTCAGGAATCCAATCGGCTTCAGATAATTTAAATGTAATCGTCACTTTGGTATTACTTTTATTAACATTTTGTCCTCCTGGTTTACTAGCTCTAACTCTAGTTACTGTTAATTTGTCAACTGGAATATAACCATTAAATTTATCTGATGACTGTGAAACCTTTAAAAGATTAAATTGAAATAATTTAAAAAAAAAAAAATAAACGCAAATGATTACAAAACGAGTGACAAACCTCAACATTTCTAAATGGATCCAATTTACTATTAGGATAAATTTTCTCTAAGCTGTGATCACTTTTAAATTCAGGTACCTCATGAAAACATCTCACCAGATTCCATCTTCCAACAGCCAACGAATTACCAGGTAGCCAACATTTCACACGATTAATTAATTTAAAAGTAGAAGCCATTGATATCTAGAAAATAAATCATCACAAAAGAAAGAAAAAAAAATGAGAGAAAAAAACAAGACACAAAAACAAAACCAACTAAAGAGATCAAATCACTTACCTTAAAAGTGTTCCCTTAACAATTCATCAGCTACAACGTTTACTTGTAATTTAGAAACAACAGTTAAACAAATACAAATGAAAATTGGAACCACAATTAAGAGTTAATTTAATTAAGATGTTTCCTTCAGTCACATTGGAAGAATAATAAACAAGCTGTGGAAATAACGTTCTCTCCTATTCTAACCTAAGATGCTCGATGAATAGACTTTTCTTTTGAGAAATTTTTGTTTACATTTTGATTCCAATTCTAAATCAAGTTAATCATTGAGATTATTGGTGGAATATTTTGTTTAATTCATATTCTTTTTTTTTGATGTTATTTTTACATTCCATTTCTGTTGAGTGACCACTAGAAACTGGACAGTGAATTAGATTCTGTTTATCTCTTTCTGGTTGGTGTTTTCTTTCAAACGTTCTGGTTACCAACCAAAAGTAGAGAGACTAATTTATTAACCCATTTTTATTGGGTTATCTCATTTATTTTCCTGTGTTAATTATGGTTTAAACTGTTGTTTTTTTCTCTATTGATTTGTGTTCTTTTGTTTGTTTTATAGTTATTTATTTTTCTCCCATATTCATTGAAAGGCAATGAATCTCACTGCCTTGTTAAAACATGTCATCTGTATTTTAACTGTTGGATTGATCAATTTATTTCTATTAACTAATAGTTTCTCTGTGGATAAAAAATTGATTTCTATTCAAGCCAATGGTTTAATTACAGCTTTAGGTGATTTTGATTCGGACAAATTAACGGACCTTTTTATCATTAGTCCAGCTCGTAATTCATTCCAGGTTTTGAGAGCAACCAATAAACCCGATTTCATTTATGATTCTAATCTTGAATGTAATGTTTCTGGACATGGAGAGTCAATTGTTGGCCTTATACCGGGAGATTTTTCGGGTAAAGCTTTTATGGATGTCGTTGTGATCACTCGAGATTCTGATCATTCAATTGGTGATAATGATCAGCTTAACCTTTACCTCGTACCTGGAGATAGGAATCACTTGGAGTGTCGTTACCTTAGAGATAAAATGTTTTTCGCTCAAGTTACTCACCAGCCTTTAGCATTGGACTATAATGGTGATATGATTGTCGATCTATTTGCTCGTGATATAAATGGCCAACGATATATTTACACTTCGATTAAAGAATCTAATGTTACTCGTGTAAATTTAACCAATACCGAGAGTAATATTGGTAAAATTCGTTCACCAAATAGCAATGGTTTCATTGATTTAAATGGAGACTTTAGAAGTGATCTTATTATCGAGAATGATAAATCAATGGAATATTGGTATCATTCGTCTGGTGGTTTCGTTAAAACTAAAGAAATACCTTATCCTAATTATAAATTAATTGGCCTATCAACTCTCGCTGATATGAATGGTGACGGAATCGTTGATCATATATTACCTGTTTGTAGTGATTCCAGTTGCTCATCAACATCAACCTTATTAGCTTTAGATGGAGCTAAAAATGAATGGTTCATTGTAAATGATAATTTTCCTGATGTATCATCATCATCATCATCATCATCATCACCTCCACCTCCTGGATCATCATTACTATTTTCTGTGGCTACAGATGATTCGGCGAAATTTATTTTCCCCTTAAAACTACGTCAAGCTGATGTTGATGGTGATGGTTTTCCTGATCTACTTGGATTAATGAAGTCAAAAGATAAACCAAACATTAAAGTGATTATATTACAAAATATCAAGAACGCAACAAATCCTCTTGGAAGATCATTTGTGCCTCGTTGGTTAATCGAAGGTGGTTACGAGTCAACCAATCTACCAATTCTAACGGCCTGGGCTGATATAAGTGAAGATGGTAAGGCTGACGTGATAATTAACTCGCAAGGTTCAGGCAAATCTAATTATGCCATATCAGTGGTATTAAATGACCAAATGTACGATGCGTGTTTCCTCAAAGTTTTGGTTACCAGTGGTCTTTGTTATGGTGACTGTCCATCTATTGAGAAAACAATTGACGGATCAGCACCAGCATCTCCTATTCCTTATGGTACCAATCAACCAGGTCCTGCAATAACCTATCAATTAGTTGATGCTTCTGGAAATCGTCGAGCAGGATTTGCTGGACAATTATCTCAATCGTCCGATTTTAGTTTACAAATGCCCTACACAATATTTGGCCTTGGTCAATTTCCCAATTTTGTTGATAACCTCACCGCTTCCATACCTGCAGCGGAAGATAATTCTGTAAGAGTTAGTTCATGGCTTCAAATTGTTCCTGATGCTCAGGTTGTTGTTATCCCTTATCCACCCAGTGATCCAAAAATATGGCGAACCAAATTATTTATTACTCCAAGTGACATTGTCATCTCAACCTTAATCACCTTAACCTGTATATGTGTTGTTCTGGCTTTAATTATCCTCCTCCTCCACCGAAAAGAAGTACTTGAAGATCTGGCAGAACACGAAGAATACAAAAGACATTGGCCTGAAAGCAGATAATTAACTAATTACCACTAATTGTAATGATAACAATTCTAATCTCTTACAAAACAATGTTTTCTTTTCCTTTCTCTCTCTCTCTCTCTTTCCCTTCATTGTATTAGTAATTTACTTTTAAACCAAAAAGAAAAACCTTAAGCCAAATACATATACAATATTTCACTAAATTAAATTGTTCACCTAATTAATTGTAATAGAAAATAAAACAAATTCCCTTCAACTATTAATATTTACGAGTTACGAGGTTAAAAAATGAGACAAAAGATGGAGGGAAATGAAAGTAAATACGACAGGTAAAGTCGACAAGTCGAAAGAAGATCAAATTGATTAGATGAACGAACGAATAATTTACGAGTCGAATCCAAACAATTTGTACATTTAACATTCTCTCGAAAATCGAGTTGCTCTCATTTTAATCATCTCTTTCTTCATCTCTTTCTTCATTCTCTCTCTCTTCCATTCTCTCTCTCAGTTTCTCTTTCATTCTAATCCAATGTTTTTATTTTAATCTCTCCCTCACAAGTGAACACATCTAATTATTGTTACGATAACATGGATAATCCAACAACAAAATCCTCACCAATTAATCAACCAACTATGGATACAATCAATTCCATGATTGGTCAACAATACAATCAACTCAACAATCAATTTCCAAATACAATTGGATTTAACCGGTAACATCAAGAAAGATCCTCTTAACCTCCTTCTCTCTCTCTCTTTTATAAACTCACCTAAAGGGTTAAAGGTTAACATTGATTTTCATTTCCTTGTGATTACCATAACGATTGTTAATTATTCTCATCATCATCTTCTAATTAGTTTAATTCTAATTTCCTTCATCTCTATATAAGTGTTTCATCTGTTGAAGAAGAGAAAAAATCATTTCTATTGTTTTCCATTCTGATAAAAAAAAACAAGACAAGATTGTTAATCTGCAAGCTAATCTTTAATAAGCTCCTGTTGGGATTAACATTTGTCTCTATTTACGTAACCATGACTTGTACACAAATAACACCACCTCCAGAATTTACTGAATTTAAATCAGCTCGTGGTGATTTAAGCCTACCAAGTCCAATGAGTTCACCTTATACACCAACCAGAACTCCAGATCCATGGGAAATGCCGGAAACATATGAACACACGACCCCTTGGAACGGTAAGTCTATTTTCGTATTCTAATCTTGAAATTGATTTTTCAAATTCTACAATTTACAATTTAGTAAATTAGGTTATTATAGAGACAACAATTCCCTTTTCACTCTTCTCCCAATAGACATTTTTCTCGGATCGATATTGATTACCGGTTATCATATGATGATCGAAACAATTGTTTATCTCTCTCTCTCATTGTCTCTTCCTCAATTAAGATAAATAATGACGATGATATTAATAACTTGATGTACTAATATAATCCTTTTCTGTTTCTACAATCGAATAACAAAAATCAATTAATTACCCAACCATCAATGGAAATGGAATCATTTACCTTCAGAATTACCCACCACTGGAAAGATTCGTCGACTTCTAATAATTTTACTGAAAACCTTTACCTTGTTACTTTTACTCTATTCGTTTATCACCTCGTTGGATTTTCTTAGTTCCGGTTTCCGTTTACTTGGAGGTCGAACCGCCGGATCAGTTTTCCGCCATAATGAGCTTCTTCAAAACCCGATCGTTGGCCTACTCATTGGAATCCTGGTCACTGTTCTTGTCCAAAGTTCATCTACATCGACCTCGATTGCGGTCACTTTAGTCGCTTCCGAGTGTAAGATTATTTATCTTTTACTTTTTTCCATAGAAAAACAAAACATCATGAGAAAATCAATTCAAATCTATTACTCTGATTATCATAATTTCAAGTCAAAGCTCAGTGAGAATTTCAAAGTAATTAAGTTTTATAAGGATCAATTCAGACAAACTCATTCGTTCATCTAATTTACATTCACATTCAACCCATGTAACAATTAACATATGATTGTTTTCTCAGTGTTAATTTTAGTGTAAATTAATTACAATGAAAAAGTTAATTTTCTTATAAATCATTTATATATCATATTCACTTGTTGTTTAATCAGATTGGGAATTCTCCCCTCCCTGATTACGCATTTAATTCAATTACTAATTGAAAAGAAAGAGGTTAATTGTTTAGAGTTGCGAATTGATTTAGATGTTTATCTTTGTAAATTAACTCCCACTGGGAATGAGAAATCAATCATTGGAAAATAGCACTTTCCCTGTTAAGATGATTAGCTAATCCTCCCAATAGATTATCAAGTAAACTCCTAATCCATAATATCGTTGCTAAACTTTAACAATTTGATTACGATGATTGTTATCGAGAGAGACTTACAATTTATCCTATTTCTTGTCTCTCTCTCTCTCTCTCTCTCTCTCTCTCTCTCTCTCTCTCTCTTTCTTTCTTTGTTTTCTTCCTCTTCTTCTCTTTCATTACAGTGATTAGAGTGAAAGAAGCAATTCCTATTGTAATGGGGGCCAACATTGGAACTTCCATCACAAACACAATAGTAATTAACTAATTAATCTCTTCATTTTCTCTTCTCTAATCAAATCTACTTTGTTCACACTCTCACCTTTTTTTTCATCTCTTTCTATTAATATTTTTAACTTGTATTCTCTTATCATTCATTCATCTTATTTACTATTTCCTTGTATATTTAACTTTCCATCCTCATCTTTCATCATCTTGATCCATCATCTTCTCCCACCTCCCACACTTACCTTTCCCACCCTCTTCTCATTCTGTCTAATCAATCAATAGGTTTCATTGATTCAAGCCACTGATCGAAATGAATTCCGCCGGGCATTTGCTGCTGCAACAGTTCATGATATGTTCAATTGGCTAACGGTAATTGTATTATTACCTCTGGAAGTGACCACTGGCTATTTGGAAAAGTCAACTCGATTAGCAGTTAATTCAATTAAATGGGAAACTTCAAACACAACATCACCTGAGTACCTTAAAAAATTTACAGCACCTTTATCCAAATTAATTGTCCAGGTAACAATATCATTATCTTTAAATTAACTAACCATAAATGATTAACTCAACAAGATTTGATTAATCAATCAATTAATTAACTATAATAATAATAATAATCTAATCAAGTCTAGACCTTAACAATTTATAAATTACCTTAGGAAACTTAATCTTGATTACGTGATCACAATCAATTCTGAGTTACATCTGATTGAATTACAATTTCTTTCAAATTTAATTCTAACGATTCAAGTTAATTATTCACTTTTTTTCACTAATTGTTATATATTGAAAAATTTTAATCATTATCATGATGATGACAAATTAAACTTATTTTAATATTTGATTGATCTCATACATTTGAAGTAATAATTTAATATTTAGTTTAAATTACAAATCAATCTGAGTCACTAGAGTTACCAAATCAATGCCAATGCTCATGTCTTGTAATGTTCATGAATTTATCATGAAATATATCCGATACTAAATTACATGTTATGTAACTCGAGCAATTGATTACATCATGCTCCATATTAACTACAAGCATTTATAAATTCATTCAGAATCATATCAATTATCATAATCGAAATATTTAAAAAAAAATCAAAATCAATTTGTTACCTGATCAATTTTGATATAAACTGAATTTTCATATCAAAATGAACATAATTAACTACATTTCTGGACATTAATGTCCAATAATCAGCAATTAAATCAATAATATAAAAAAAATAACCAATTAAGTCAATAGGTTTCTTGATAACTTCTTAATGGATTTAGTATTAGATTTATAAATAATAATAACAAATTTGATTATCATCTTAATCATGATTATATCAACTCGATTCCTCCCAAAGAATCAACAACATTTCCAGTAATCAGAATTGTAATAATTTCCTTGGCCTATTCAGTTGACCTGATTCATGATGACGAAAATATAACTTGCCATGAATAAAATAACATGATGATGATAAGAAAACTTTTCTCTTTCTTTTTCTCTTTCTTTTTCATCTATCAAACTCTTGGTGACATTTTCATCTTAATATTTTATTAATAGTTAACCGAAAATTTATCCATATACTTACAGGGTGATCGATACAATTGAACATGATCAATGTACATTCACTTTAACTAAACAGTAGTTGAAGATGATTATTATTAGTATTTTGATAACATTGTTCACCCGAATATCGATCAAACAATTTACTAATCATAATACGATAATGATGGTGATTCTTTGATAATGATTAGTTGATGAAAGGTATTAAATTGTTGAGTAAATTATAATTTCCTTTTTTTAGAAATATTTTCTCACAATTAATTGAGTTTGATATTTTTCTTATCCTAAATATTTTCACTCTAATTGTTGATCTATTAATATTTTGTTAGGTGCAAGGTTATTTTATCATCATCATCATCATCTTTTAATACAATTAGATTCAATTTTAACCTGATTGTAACAATTTGATCAATTTCCAATTTATCTTTGTAATATATTAGTTGAATGGATTCCCTTTCAAATCATTTCGTTGATTGTTTAATTCCCTCACCAACATTTAGTATTGTTATCGATCTGAGTAATTTTACCATCATTGTTATCATTTCCTCTTTTAGCTTCATCTCATCATTTCCGTTTCCTCTTTTTCCCCTCACAATTTTCAATTCCCCTTTTGTGTATTGATTTAATTGATTGAGTTTCATTTTTTTTTTGGGTCATACAAAATCAAAATTATTATTGATTGATTATTATTGATTGTGGTTAACAATGATCACTATTAATTAGCTACATGTTAACAGTTTAACTGTCGTCTTTTGTTTTGATTGTTTACTTATCGTATAAAAGTTAATTGTTGGCAGTGATTAAATCAATTTATGTTGAGTAATCAAAATAATTCACTAAACTTTGACATTTTAATTTCTGTCATCTTATTTTTTGTTAATTGTCATCAGCTTGATAGTGATGCCATTAAAGATATCGCTGTTGGCAATTCATCAAAACAAGTTGATTCGTTACTTAAAAAAGACAGTAAGTGTTACGATGATAATTAAACAAATTGACTAAGTTAATTAATCGATTTTATTTGTTAATTAGGTAAATCGTTGATTAATTCGTTAAAATTAACGGATAACTTTTCTGGAATCATATTGATCACAATTTCGTTGGGAGTTTTATGCTTTTGTCTTATATGTATTGTTAAGATACTTCATTCAATGTTAAAGTAAGTTAATTGTGACAATCAAAGAAAAAAACAACAACAAATCACACTAGTTGATTGCCAACAAAAGAATAACAATAATGATACTAATCAATCTAATAGTTGCGACTCCAATGTTAATTATAACTTTTCCTTTGTTCTAAAACTAATTAACTCTTTTCTACTCCCAGAGGTCGTATCGCAACGATAATTAAAAAATACGTTAACGCTGAATACAAATTGCCCTGGTCAGTGTTAGTTGATTATTTGGCTCTATTAATGGGCTGTGTTTTAACCATATTGGTACAAAGTAGTTCCATTTTTACCTCAGCGTTGACACCGCTCGCGGGAATAGGTGTCATCTCAATTGAACGAATCTACCCTTTAACCTTGGGCTCTAATGTTGGCACAACAACAACAGGTAATTAATTACTTTCTCCTTTATCTACTACTACTAATACTTAAGTTTTTACAATTAGTTGAATTTGTTGTTCTAATTATAATTTGATGAATTAAATTTTCTTCTAGGACTTTTGGCTGCTCTAACAGCTGATGCTTCGGTTTTAAATGACACCTTACAATTGGCGTTCGCTCATCTTTTTTTTAACATCAGTGGAATTCTGTTATTTTATCCAATCCCATGGATGAGATTTCCAATCCGATTAGCTAAATTGTTGGGCGATACAACTGCCAAGTATCGTTGGTTCAGCATCTTCTACCTGTTGACAATGTTTTTCCTTTTACCCACTTTCTTTTTTTTACTCTCATTAGCGGGTCCGATTCCTTTTGGAATTGTTTTCACCTCTGCTTTCCTCACCATCATCGCAATCATCACAATTAACATAATACAATCAAAGAAACCCAGTTGGTTACCATTGAAATTACAGAATTGGAATTGGCTTCCTCTTTGGATGCATTCACTTGACCCAATGGACAGTTTGTTGATCAAATTAGCCGAAAACATTAATTGTCTTTATTGTTGCATTCGACCACAGACTCGACATGATTCACTGGCACTCGGATTGCGAGCCAATCAATCGCAGCTTCATATTCTTGATAATTCAAGAGGAGCTTCGGAAATCCATCTATCAACTGGATTCGATGATGTTACTTTCATCAACGTTAATGGTCACAAATACACCGCTGTCAGTAAAGAATCAACTCATTTATAGTTAATTGTTACCGTTAATCAACATCGTTGCCTGATTCCTGTTTTATCATCATCATCATCATTATATATTTTTCATCTTTACTCTGAATTGATTGTATTTGTTTTTTTGTTCTGGAAAAACTTTCAATCTGTTTTGATTTTATTATGTCACAATTATCGTTAATTATGTTAATTTATCTTAAATAATCATAATTCCTGGGAATCATTTACATCCCGTCCTTCCAAGTGCCTCTTCAGATAGTTAGTTAAATAACTAAATTTTAATTGTAATTACGATTTGATTGATTCTGGTTACATATTATCTTGCAATTGGAATCGGCAATCAATCTGAAAATCAGATCTTATTGTTATATTTAACATCCGTAACAATCAACTAATCTGATCTCATTATCTTGTTAAATCATATTGTTAATCATATTTACTTATGTATTGTATCAACATTTAATTAACTTCAAGAAATGTTAATCAAGGGCAATAGATTTAAAATCTTAATCAAGTCCTTACTTAAAAAGTTGTTGATTGATTTGTAAATTATCATTGAAGTTTTTAACAATCAACAAGTTTCAATAATCTCAGCACATAAATTTAAATTATGATTAACTTGATCACTTTAAATTGTTAATTGTTGTTAAAATAATTCACAATAATCAAATTGCAGATAATAATAAACAAAAAGGAGAAACCAGAGAAAACTGAAATAAACATTTTCCTCCAACAATCTAATTATACAATTAACTTAATTGAACAATTAAAGTTATTATAACTTTTCCACATTCCAACAATTAACAGATTTAAAATTAATTGTATTTCTCTTTGATTAAAATCTGATTCTAAATCAAATGAAATAAAACATCTGAAAACATTGTAAAAAACTAGGAAAATTGTTTCCATAATCATTTACTAATATCACAATTAACTAATTGTTGACAATTTAAATTAAAGTTTTAATTGTAATAAAAGAAAATAAAAGACAAAAACGGACATCAAGAAATTAAAACTTTTCCAATCAATTTCCAATTGATTTCAAAATGGTATGAATTTAAATTACAATCAAAATATCATAAGAATAACTAATTAATTAGTTAATTGTTTACAATTAGAATTCAATAAAAAGTTTAATTTTGGCGCTTCTACCTCAAGGGAGCATCAATCAGCTCACTTTGGTATTTTTTGCTCTCTCTTTTTTATCAACTTAATTTATTTTTTGTACTTACAAAGTTTTAATTGTAGTTAATTGATTGTATTAATAGTTAATTATGTTTAGTTTAGGTTCTTTTAAATTGTTCACAACTGACTCCATATCCAAAGATTTGAGTCCAAGTGAATATGTTAAAACAGAGAAACGGTTAAAGGAGCTATCGGGTTACCTTGGTCTTCACAGTAAACAAAGTTGGCCGTCACAATTAACTTCAATTGTTAAACCATCAACTGGTCAACCAGCATCATTACCAACCCAATCATTAGCAACCTCATCAACCAATCTACCAGGATCAATTAATTCCACATCTAATTGTTCAAACAATCAACATCAATACCATTCAACCTTTGCCAATGGTTCCGTTGAAAGGATCGTCTCAATCCATTGGAATGATGTTTATAAATCACTTGTAATAATCCTTTCCAATGGCCTGATTGCTTATTGTTTCTTTCACCCTGTTTACCTTAATTCAATTAACTATATCTATTTAGATAAACATCTAATTGGCAAAATTAAGACTGAATATATGGTTGATTTTATCTATGACAATAGAATGATTCTCATCTCATATACTAATCCAAGGTGAGTTGTTTTCTCTTTTCCAATATTCTACCAATGTCAAAGTTTTTTTTTTCTCTTCTTTTCCTCTTTCACTTCTTTTGGTTCTTGATGAGAGATCACTCTTGTTACCGAAAATCCGGTTAATCTGGTTTACATCTTTTTCTTTTGCTAATATTGTGCTTGTCCCATTTAGCATAAACAAAAAAACATCCAAAATGATATCAAGTAAATTTAGATTTCACACTGAGAGAAATGCAAATAAATCTCTTAAGAAAAAGATTCAAATCCTTGAGATTTTTTTTAGAACTTGAAAAATCAAAATTCTAATTGTTGTTGTCACTTTTAAGATGTTTCGTTTTAGAATCAAATAATTTCAACTCTTTAAATTAGCTCGAATATCATTGTTTTCGTTACTGTACATTGAACGATTTCCTTGTAATTCCTTGCTGACTAATTTGCAATTCAAACTATTAATCAATTTAATCAATTCTTTTCTCCAATTACATTTTCTATTTGTGTATTTATCCAATCAATTGACAGGATAACGTGTATTTTATTGGATGATAAACATCGTAATAAAGGTTGGATTTCTCGTAAACGTAAATTGTTCAAATTGAAGTCACAAAATGTAAAAATAATCGAACACGAATTGGATACTAATTGTGGCCGTCGAGTGGAAAGACATTTACTTAAAAGTGAAATTAAAAACGATAATGAAGATTTACTATTAGTTTGGTGGCAAAATGGTTCGAGTACAGTTTGTCCTTGGTCATCACCGATCACATCGAATAAAGATTTTTGTAACATTTTGATTTATAATCTAATTCGTGACTCTTTCGATTTGGTTGGATATGCTTCCATTCTTAACGATATTCTAAAGGTAAATTATACTCGATTTAATATATTGATCTTTAACTTTTTATCCTAAATTCTTAAATAATTAACTGTTTTCTTTTCTTTTCTTTTCTCTTCTTTGTTTCTTTTCTTTCTCAAGATCTGTTTCTGTAAACGTCGAGTAAACAGACTGATGACTATCGAAAGTGACGGAGATCCTTGTTCTATTCTTTACCGAGAATATCAGATTAATCTGATTGACGATTGTTATATTTTAGATTTAGTTGAATCCATTCAATTAACTGTTCCCAGTCTTGTTATCAAAGCCGATGTAAACTTTGATCTTAACAAAGTTTGCCTTCTATGTGAAGATCGTAGTGTCCTAATTTATAGTATTGATCAAAACTCGATACGTTACTTTCAAGCGCCCATAAACGCTATTAATCTGATCAACAGTCCACTCGATTCTTATTTTATATTAGCCGATTCATTTGGACAAATTATGATGTACGATTATGGATTACATGTTATGCCGGCCAATTATGATGATCTCTTTCTCCGTGAAGCTTTTACCGGTTTAAATGAGATGAAATTTGTAAACAATTCGTTGGTTTATTTAAGATTTACCGATGATCCGAATATCATGTTAATCGTGTTACCACTTAATTTAGATTATATTGGACTGATTCGCTCTTATGTCAAACATGATTACATCAATGAAGCCATTGAAAACGTTCAATTACTCAATTGGAATTTAAATTCTTACCTTGCCTATTCCTCACTAAATATCATCTTCAATTGTCTCCTACGAAGTCCACTCAATTCAATCAAAGAATCTCAACTTCAAGAAGCATTGGCCTCGTTTTTTATTCCCAAAATTCCAATAGCAGAAGATATAATCGAAGAGTATCAATATGAGATGCATTGTATTGCCAAAAGATTTTTCTATCATCTTTACCGTTATTCGTGCCTTGAAAAAGCTTTTCTTCTCGCCTTGGATTTGAAGAGTCGACATTTATTCCTCCTTCTTCATAAGACTGCCAAAGAAAGAGGAAATGATAAACTAGCTTCAGTTTCCTTACAAAATGCTCACAAATTTCACTCATCATCTTTATCTTCATCTCTATCACCTTCACCATCTTCATCAAGATCACCTTCATCTCCTCATCAACTTGCCATAAATGATAAACAACAAACACCCGAAACATTACAAAGTGATTCTAGTCAATCAACACTCCGATTGACTAATCAATTGAGACCCTTAATCAGTTCAACCTCATTTGTAGGACAAAAAATTAACTCAAATCAACAAGTTGACAATAATAATCATTCTGTCCTAGGATTAAATCATTTGGTCAATAACTCGACAGCTTATCAACATAATGATACCTCATCACCAAATCAAATGACAGTTAATCATCTTATTACATTTAAACCAGTTCGTAAGGAATCATCATCTGCTAATTCCTCTGATTCAATTGCAGTTTATTCATCACCAAGGAAACGAAATGAGATTATCACTCATAAATTGTCAAAAAGTGTTTACAACAATTCAAATGGAAAGACTGATAATAATTTACCAACAATTAACATTGAAAGTTCCACAGAATCAACTCAATCTGGATACTCGGTTAATCAGTTTAATTATTTTGTTAACACTAATCAATTTTCTGAGGAAAATCAACAGAAACATATTAATATTCCTTCATCAATATTACCAGTTGATTTACTAAAAGAAAATCTTTCTATGAGATCGACAAAACCTCCACAACCTCCACCTTTACCTCCTAAGGTGAAAAACAAATTAAACTCATCATCAAATCATCAAAATCTAATCAACAATCAACCTGTTGTTCACATTTCACCACAATTACCATTCACCAGCGGAAATACAAACAAAGGCATCATAAGGCCAACCAATACAATAATAAATTCAACAACAACAATCAGTCCAAATCATAACAATCACAATTATAATCCTCAAAATCCTGATCAAAGTGACAAATCAAATATTCCCGTTCCAATTAATTATCTAATGAAAAGTCATATAAATACAGAGAATCCCAAAATTGAATGTATACATTATGGTCTTGTATAAATATTAATAGAAGTATTTTCAACCTTTCCAATACAATTACAACCAACTAATTAACTTAATCAATTGTTACCATATTATAATTGTAATAGCAGAAAGGAAAAAAAATAGAAAACAATCAAAGAAAAGGAAAAACAATGAGAAAGTTTCAATGGAATGAAAAAGTTTGATAGAGAAAAAAAAGTAGAAAATTCTGTCAGAAGTGGGATTCGAACCCACGCCAGATAAATCTGACTGCGACCTGAACGCAGCGCCTTAGACCACTCGGCCATCCTGACAAAGATTCAATTCTAGGGAGAAAAAAACGACTGATAGTCACCTCGATAGTATCGATTTTAAAAATTCCTAATAATCGATAATCGATGGAAAGAAAATCGTTCTGATTAATCTGTCACATGAAACTGACGTTTAATGTTATCAGAAAAAAATAATCTCCTTTTATAAGGTAAAAAGTTTTTCCGACGAGCCGGATTCGAACCAGCGACCTAAGGATCACTATTGAGAAACAACTACAGTCCTCCGCTCTACCAACTGAGCTATCGTCGGGCATAACTCAAAGTTCAGTAAAATCTTATATAAAGTTCACATTCAAACGAAGAGAATTAATTTAAACCAGTTTTCGATTCTTTTTCCAAATAAAAAGTAAAATATTGAAATAAAATTTTCTCTCGAGTTAAACATCAACAACCAAGTCGTTTCTCCAAAAGTAAATACCATTCAAAATTATCAATAATCTGACCGAAGTCCATGAACGCGACCGAAACCCTAATATTAGAAGTTATCAGAAATTCGTATTCCGATTCCAACAGAATTGATAGTTATCCCGAATTAGAATATTATCAAAGGGCATGACCTTGAAAACGGTGTATAGTTAAAAACTCCAATCGATCAATACTCATTGATGATTAGTAATAATTCATCGAGGGTCAATGAACTATGTTCGTTTGGGCATTTTAATCAATCTCATCAACTCGAAGAAAAGTTTTACTTTACAATTAACTGATTTTTGATCAATTTGTGTGTTTCTTTTTGGTTGGACGTTTAATTGTTTACTATTAAAAGAAATAGATTTTGTGTTTTCTATGGTGAAAGATATTTATAAATACAATTTAAATGTTGATATGAAAAAAGGGAAATTGTCAATTGAGAATTGTGAAAGTGACATAGAATTGTTGATGATTAAATTAATCGGTTGATTAATTGTGATTTTTTTTTCGTGTGTTGATTAAAAAAAGTGTTACGATTATAAATTGGTAATCAATTGTAACTAAATTGGGATCATGGTTTTAAGATAATTACAAAACATATTCAATTAGTTGATTGTTGATTGTTTACCTTGATTGGAAAAATAATTAATTGTAATTAATTTTACACTTTACCGTTTTTAATTTGATGGAAATAACTTTAATTGATTTAGTTACTTTTGTTTATCAAATTTATCAATTTGATTTAATTGTTGTCACAATTTTTTGAATTTAACCAACAAAGAGACTTTTTTTTTCAAGACAATTAAATTAACTGATTTTGTTGGTTAACAAATTCACCAAAAAACATAAATCAATTAATTTGGTTAACCAAACATTTGCATCTCTTGATAAGTTAACATTAGAAGGCTTAAGATTTACTGACAACTAAATTAGTTAACTGATTAACTAGGAAACAATTTTTTTTAACCTGAATATTGATCAACAATCAATAATCAACAATTGAATATGATTAACACAAAGAGGAAGAAGATGATTTACAGAAAAGAGGAAGATATTATTTATATTGGAATAGATTAGATTGATGTTCATAAGGTAATTTCGATTGAATAAATTGATAAATGATTCTTTAAATTGTTCCAAAAGTCCAATTAGTTAATCACTTTTTCTTTACTTCCAATAATTGGGGATAATTCTCAACGATATTCAATAAGATTCCATCAATGTAGGCACGAAGCTTTTTATTACATTCCTTTTGTTCCCGAAGTGCAACTCGTAACTGTCAAGGAGAAAAGAGAAACATGATTACAATTAGAATTGAGAATAATTAATAATCTAGAATAATTGAGTTGGATAATCAGTCACAATTAATAAATTGTGAACAGAAAACAAAATAATGTTACATTTACAATGGTGAAACTATTTTATTATTCAATGAGCATAAAGTTGAATCACAATCAACTAATTAGAAGACTAATTTACATCATCATCATAATCATAATCATTAACGACAATCAAGTAATCAACATGTTAATCATTAAAATAAGCGATTGTTATATATAAATTAACCTATTTAATTTAATTCATTCTCATTGTTACAATTATTACATGATTTACATCTAATCATAGAGTTAATTGTGATTAGAAAAATAAAAGTTTGATTAATTTGATGATCAAACTTTTCAATAAACTATTAACCTACACAATCAAAACAAAAAACTTTACTTCAGGTCAATCAACTGTAAATCAACATATAAAAATTTAAGTTAATTGTTGTACTATTTAACTGTGATGGATACACACAATTTAGATTAAATAATTTACTTTGTTGGCTTAATTGTTACAGAAAAACTGTAAACATAATGATTGACAAACATTCCTATGAACAGAAACTAATATAATAAATCAAGTGAGTAATTGTAGTCCACAATTAACTCGACAATTAAAAAATGAACAGTAAACATTTTAACAGAATTAATTTAATCATTGTTAATATAGTGAGAGAGAGAGAGAGGAAAAAAATGCTGAGAATAATTGAATTGTTATAATTATATATTAATTCAATAAATTGATTGATTAATATGATGTCAAATATTAATTGTAAAGGTAAATTAAGTAAATAATGAAGATGATTAAAAGGTAGGGAAAAAAACTTGATCAGTTGATTGTTAGCAATTAGTCAATGTCAAAATCAACAAGTAGCTTGAAAATATCGTAACGAAATGATTAAGTTGAAAGTTAATCAAAAGAAAACATGATTAAGAAAAGTTGATTAGTTTTTTCTTTGCTTCAATTATACTCGATTTTTTAATTGTAACCCAATTAGTTTGCAATCATCATAATGATTATCATCTGATTCCTTCATGATGATCAACTCTTTTTTTCTCATTAAATTATCACCTAATTGGTATGTCTGATTTTCAGATTAATTGGATAAAGTTCATGAGATAGATCAACAATTTAATAATAATCATCATGATCTAGATGATGATATAACAATAATAATTATGCTAATGATGGTGATAAGCAGCATCATTAACGATGAAGAAGAAAAAAATTAACAATTTAAATTTGGATTAATAAATTGTGAGAAATTGAAAATGAAATTCAATTCACTTACAAAGTAATCATCATCAATATAGGGTTATAATTAACTTAATTGTGATAATCCATTGATTGAGTAAACAATTTAGGATTAACGATGAGATTTAATTTTTCTACCTCTCATCTTGATTTGATTTCTTAATTATTTGCTCAACTGACGATGTGTCATTAACATTAATCAAAAAACATCAGACTGGTTTCTTTTTATTGTAACTGATTGTTGATAGTTGCTCTTGATTGTTAGAAACTAAATTAACTAACAATTTAGGTAAACATATAATCAAATTGTATTGTGAAAGTACATCGTTTTAATACTGTATTTAAGTTAATTGTTTTGGTTAATTTTTGTAATTACGATATCATTACTATTATTTAAGGAAACAAAAAGTTAACAGTTATTGAGATAAACAATCAACAATCAAATTGAACCTAAGATAATATTTAATTGAAAATAATTAAAGTATATTAAGCTGTTAATCTAAATTGAATCCTTTTAAATAAATTCATTTCTCAAGTGATTAGTTAGATTAAAATCAGATAATAATAATTAGGATGATGACTGACTGATTGTATTAAAGTTTGTTGACTTTAATATGTTTTAATGGCGATCATGATGATTATTAAAAATTCTGGCTACAATTAAAGTGATAAATCAGTTAACAACAATAATAATAATCATAATCATGAAATAATCATTATTAGTTGTGGTCAGTTATTAATATTTATGTTATTAAATATCAACAATAACAATCAACAGAAAAAAATAACAATTGATGTTATTGATAAATGCAATTTGTAGCCAGAGTTAATTGTTATCATCATTGATTTGATAACAATAACATGATAATCTTCAGTTAAATTTTGATTATTAATTGTAACACTTAATCACTGTGAGATGAAATCCTTTTAACCTAAAAAATTAAAGCGACAACAATTTAGTAACTTAAATGATTTAACAATTCAATCAACGTACTTTTTTTGTTTATAAAGTAAAAAAACTCAAATTACTTAATCTTAATCTTGATCAATCTCAACAATTAACTAATCACAATCTTTATCAGTATCTAATTACAGAAAAAAGGCAAAACTTGTAACAAAACTGTTCTCATTTAATTAATGGTTTAAAATCAATTAACTCACTAAGATGGTTTATCAAAAATTACGATTCTCACCAATCAATTAATAAAAGAAAACAATTTAACCATAACAACAATCAAAAAGCCTAATTGACTTTGACAATCAATATAAACATACAGTTGATCAAAAAAAGTAAACAATTGAAGAAAAAAACAATCAAATCAAATTAAAAGAAAGAAAAAATGAATATTAGATTGGAAGAAACTAATCAAATGCTATTTTGAGACAATTAAAATCCAATAATAAAGAGATCATAACATTGATCAGTTGATTGGAAAGCGATATTGTATTAATAGTCGAGAAAATCTGATGACTGAGTGGGAACAATGGAAACAAATCAACTTACCGGTTCTAAGGAGAGGTTATTCAATTCCTCGGCGAGGGAAGATGCAGCTTCTTCTTCCCTTAGCAATGATCTTCCCTCTTCCAGATGATTCGCCAAAATTTGAGCTTCCAATTCTTCATTCGCTTCTCGTAAATTTCTGTTCTCCTCTTTCAATTTTTTCACTTCTTCTTTAAATTCCAAAAATAATTTAACCTCTTTGGTTTCACTGGTTATACTTGAACTACTCAGTTTCCTCCTGTTATTTGTTGAATCATTGGCTGCTAATTGTTGATTGGATTGATGATTGTGCGACAATGGTGATGATGCTGCTAAAGGTGATGAATAGGATGGTGATGATTGAGAAGATGATAATTGGTGTAAATTTGGTAATTGTTGGCATCTTAAATCTTCCAATTCCATGCTTAATACTTGAATCATCTTAATATTAACTCTTTCATCATCTTTGAGACGTTTATTCATCTCCCTTATTTTGGTTAAATCATTTCGTAATTCTTCAATTTCATCATCTTTACATTTAATTGTTTCTCGCAATGAACGTTTCTCCTCTTTCAATTTATCCACCAAATTTGAATGTTTATGAGTCTCACTGCGAACCTCCAACAGTTCATGTTGTAAACTATAAATTTGCGACTTTAATTCATCACATTGGTCACTTTTTTCTCGATCTGAACGAGCGATGGCAGTTTTCAGCATTTTCTCCTCTTCCCGTCGCCACTCTTCACCTTGTACCTCCAAATCTCGAATTTGATCTTCTAAAGCGTGAATTCTGTATCGAAAGAAAAAGAACAACAAATTCTAGTTAGTAACTTGTCTCCACTAGTACCAAGATTTAGGGTGGGTACAGTTAAGTAAAGTTAATTATAGATTTATAACTAATAACGTGGCATTATCATCGTTTAAGATTAGTAAATATTAAGCTAAACGAAGGTCATTTTTTAAGGTTATCTTATAACTATAAATGACCACTCGAGTTATTAAGTTAACAATGATGATTATGATGATTGTATATCTTGATGATGATGATGATGATGATGGAGATGATGATAATATTGTTGTTGATTCGGTTCCTTGGTTAACTAATTCATAAATAAAATCAAGGTCAATGATGAAGTTGTTTGTAGTTACTTTTCTGTTTGAACAGTTTACAAGTTAATTAAAATTTCTTTTATGTAATAGTAATTAATCAATTTACCCCAAAAGATGAAGATATTTGGACAAATGATTTCTAATTAGAGGAAATTTGGGCAACACTGTAACGATAACAATATGACAAAAAGCGATACAACTTACGGTGATTAACAGTAAATTAATTAATTGATCAAACGTACTAAGGGTTAACATAATAAGGAGAAGTAAAGAAAAATGATCAAGGGGAAACTAATTTGATTCGGAATTAATTGAATAATAGAAAAAAAAGAATATAGAAAATGATCAATTTTGTTCATTGGATTTTATATGTTCTAATTTTGTTTTTGTTTTTCTCTTCTTTTCCATTGTTGTCGTTGGCACAATTAGCTAAATTATTATACTAATCAATCTAACGGATCTCATATTGAATAACAATATCAATTATAGACTAGGTTGTCATTGGCTGGATGTGTTTTCTGTATGAGTATTTGCTACATTACATTAATATGTCAATACTCACCTGGATAAATTGTTAAATGATCAGATCATTCAATGATATTATTCAATAATTACAATAAACAGACAGCAACACAAACACACATACATACAATAAAAATGAAAAAGATTCGTGTTTAAAATTAACATCAGGAGCTGAAGAGATCAACAAATATCCTCTATGATGATTCCAGGTAAATTCGAGTGAAAAAACGATCAAATGATTTCGGTTGCGTGGTAACAGAAAGTATTTGGCGAATAAGATGAGAAAGAGACAAGGTCGATCAGCATCATTAGCATCAAATCATCATTATCGCCATGAGAGAAGCTTATTAAATGCTTATATGAGAGGCGAGTTGTTGTTGCTGCTGCTGGAAAAACACAGAGACCGTTGTAATTGTTGTTGAGGCTGAAACAAGTTTGTACAGTTGATTTCTTGCTCTTCAAGTAATAAATTACTAAATTAATGAGTAACTGTTATAAATGGATAACGGTCCATCCAAAGATTAATTAATCACTAGATGACGTTTAATGTTTAACACGCATTTTCCTAACACGGATCACTTTCCCTCTTTCTGGTTTATTTGTTATCATCAGCATCATCTATCCTCATGTAGGAATGTTATGTCAACCATTAAACAAATTGTTTCCTTTGCTCTTGACAAAGATTTTATTTTCTCACAACCTCCAAAGTGTATCAACAGATGATGAAGGGAATCCAGTTTTTTGTTGTTAATCCATTGATAGTGAGATTATATTGATGTGAAACTTTCCAAAGTATTTAGGTGATTACAGTTAATTTTCATTTTCCAATGAAAAACAGCCAACTCTTCAGATTCATTGATTAACATTCAGCTCCTTCTTTTTTTTGCTTATTCTCCCCAATCGATTTCTATCTTGGATTGGAACCAAAACATTTCTAACCGATAATCTGGTTGTTGCTCCTTCAGGTCAAATATAGTCAACAGCAACTTCGAAAGTACAAATTGATTAAGAATCGAGAGAATCGATCGAAATAATATTTTTATATCCAGGTAAGGGAAAAGAGGGTAAAAAAACTAATCCAAAACAAACGAACGTTGAAAATGAAAAGTGAAAAAGTGTTGACAAAAAAAAGCAGCACATACACACAATGATTACTTTAGATTGTTGATTAAACTTGTTTGCCAATTGAATTTTCAGTAGCAATTTAAACAACAGACAAAAAGGAAAACAGCAGAAAAACTGGTAACCTTCAAAACTATAATTTTTTTTGAAGAATAAAAATAATATCCATTATTATCCACAAGCTGATTAGCTTGGTAACTTCTGGTTAATCTGGTTACTTTTTCGGAGCTCGTTGATCAAAATCATCCATGGATTAACCCTTTTTCCTTTAAAGTAGATGATTACATGTTGATTATTTGTCACCGTTGGTTCATCCTCTTCATTGTTGTCAACATTGTGGATCAGTGAATTTTTTTCCCTCTTCTCAAAAGTATGACGATGATTCTCCTTTTTCTTAGTGACAGAACTTCATGATTCAGTGATCATAAATTTTCGGGATCAAGAGATGAATCTTCATTCTCCAATTGATGAAAATAATGATCTGCAATCATTTACTAGAAATTATCAACAGGTAACTTGGTGTTTCTCCATTTCTTTATAAATTATCACCATATTGTTTTCCTTTTGAACCCTTTTCTTACACCTACAGCATCTCCTTCCGGTTAATGGTATCGTCGCATCGCAAGGCTTGGAAAGAAGAACGAGTTTTCATGAAACCAATTATCAAAATTCTTCAGACTATTCAATTTGTTAACTTTTTCCATCCAGAAAATCGTATCCCTTTTTGGTGATTCCTTATTGTATTATCAAACATTTTTAGGTGAATATAAGATGGCAAAAGAGAAACGCACGTCCGTTGTTAGAGAGATATAATAGCAACGGTAAACACTCACATACACACTCTGTAGACATCAAACTGCTTCGGTAAATGATTGTAATAAGTGTCATTAGAAAATAGGTTATGAAGCAAGTAAGGTTCGAGATTAAAGTGTTCAAAACACAAAACAATATCATTTAGGTCAAATGGTTTTCTACTTTTTTAACAGCCTCAAAATGACATGTTGTGTATTATGTGTGATTGCTTGTTGATTGTTGATTATTGTTGATATTATACATCATGTATTGGAAAGGGAGAAGGGAGAGGAAGAGAGAAACAAAAACCGCTGAGACAAAGAGAGAGAAAAATTAAAACAAATCAAACGGAATCACAATAAAACCAAGATGATCATCATGATTGTCTTGTTCCAAGTTTTAAGATTTAGTTTTCAGTGGTGATTGTTGTTAATTACTCAGTATGTGTTAGTAGTAAATCAAGATACGCTGATGCATAATTGATAATTTTTACCTTTCTCACAACGTGTCAACAGGATATACACACACTGAATCCAATTGGTATTACGCTCTTTTTTCCGTTTCACATGTAATTACCTGTTGATTATGTTTTCTTTTCTCTTTCTTTATCAATCAACAATAATAGATAATAATCATCATCGTTATTCTGTTATTGTTGATGATTGAGGTTATAGATAAAAGTGTTTACCATTTAATTAAATGACTAAATTAAAGGTATTCGCAAATTATTTTAACTGTTCAAAATTTATCTTGTCATCACCATAAATTAAAACATTTTTTCACTTAGTCGATTGAATATCATTTACGTTGCTTAAATTGTATGATTTTTAATCATCATCGTCACCATGATCACAAAAAAAAATCATAATCACGCAGCCATTTTTTTTCATTAAACATGAAGGTAATATTGTGACAGTTAAACTTGTCAATGTTATAATCAAAAGCGATAACTAAATTAGGTGATAATTTGTTGGAAAAATTGTCAAGGGCGAAGACGTTTTTATGAAACTTATACATATGATTCCGTTTCCGTTTAAATGGACACTTACTTGTTTAATAAGCTATTATTATCTTGTTTAACCCGACGATATTTCTCATCATTCAGAGATTGATTCTCTTCTAAAATGGTTATTTGATGTTGTAAGAGATCAATCTATGTTGGAAATTGGTTAACCATGAGTTGCATTTGTGTCCAAAAATGTCATTGACATAATCAAGTTGAAACAATTAATTCACAGTTGATTTGATTTGATTATTATCCAGGATAAGATGATCAAGGGAAACAAGTACCAGTTCGTTAATGGATTAACAGGCACATGAGAAGATGAAGGTAGACATGTGATGATGAGAGATCAAGGTACATATCATGAGGTGAAAAGAGAAAGAAAAAAAATTAGCGACTAATTAGAATTTAATTCCAACTATTTGTTGATATCAAGAGAATAACAAAAGAATAAAAAAAACTCGCATGACAACAAAACAGAAAGTTAGAGGGTTGAAGTTATTATTACATTGGATAAACGGAAATAAGATCTAATTCGAATAACCGTTTGAACTGTTGATTAGTTGAATTGATTGTGTTAATTCAAGAGAAAAGAGAAACAAATCTCGATTGTTATTCGCTGATTAACCAGTAGATGTTAATTGTTCAGGTTAATGTGATTGGTGTTTTAAGAGAGTGAATTTTTTTTTGACGTGTCTTTCTGAAAGTATTGTTGATGTTTTTCTCTTTTACTGTTGGTTAGATTAACATTTTTTCGCAGAAAAAAAAGTGATGGGAAAGGTTAAGAAGAAATAATGAGAATAAAGAAAGTAAAGGTTATTATACCTTTGGTATTACGGCGATCAGTTGACTGTTAATTACCTTTTCATTTAATTGATGGAATATACTATCTTCTAGACTATTTGGATCGTTGACCAGGTCATCACAATGGTAGGATAGGTAACCAGATGAAGGTGAACTTGGTTGTGAAGATGATGTTTGGTCTAGTGAATTATTGGTGAATATTCGTTCACTTTTAGATGAATCATTTCTCTCCAATGAAACGTTATTTGGACCCATAACAACAATTAAGGCAACAGAAAGAAGACGAGATATCACAGTAACAATTAGAAATCACAATTAAAGACATTCAAATTTGAATAGAAAATATGATGAAGAGCAAAATTAAAAAAAAAAGAAATGTCAAATGTCAAGCAGCAAAAAGAAAAATAGAACAAATTTAAGATCCAATACACATTCACATAGAAAAATAGAATTAAAGATGGAGGGGAAAAGAAAGAAAAAGAAAGAAAAATGTAAAAAGAATAGAATATCAAGAGCAAAGAAAGAAAGGAAAAGAGAACAACTTTAAACTATGAAAGACAAAATGTTAGAATCGAGAAGAAATTAAAAGGTGACCAAAAATGGTGGTGAATGTGAACATTAGCTGATTAAACTACAAGTCACAAAGGAGAGAGAAGATTAAAATTAGATTAACTAATTAATGGAATTAGAATTAAAAATGAGAGAGAACAAGTTTGTCCCAAAACAGAATTGAACTTAAAGTAACTCAACTCAGCACAGGAAATGAAAACTTTTAGAAAGAAAAAAGGTGAGACTGAGAGAGAGAAGGGGAAGGAGAGAAGGTGAGAAAGAGAACATTTGGAAAAGAAGGGAAAAGAAAAGTCGAAAGGGAGAAGAGAAAAAACGAAGACACAGAAAAAGAAAGAGAAAAAGAACATAAAAAGGGAGGGAGAAACGCGACCATGCGAAAGGGAAATAGAAAGAGAACCGAAAATCGACACAACCAGTTTCATCTTCCATCTTTTTTTTATTAATTGTTCTTCTTAATTGTTTCAATTTATTGTTGATTTTAATCGATTTAGTGATTACTTTTATTAACTGTGATTCATTTATTTCACTTAATTGTCTCAACAATCAGTTAATTGTTTTTCTTTCATAATTAATTGTTTTCATTTTCTATTCTCTCGCCATTTTGTTTACTTTTTCATCTCTCAAACCTTTGGGTTAACCTTTTTCTCTCTTGTTGATCAATTTTACTCTTCTTGGTGATTTAATTTCTTGTTAATTGTAACAATTGTAACAATTTGGTTGTAACAATACAGTTAGTTAGAGAGAATTCGATTACTTAATTATTTAATTTGATTGTGTTGGTGCTTTTCTGTTGAACGTCCGCCATGTTTTTCTTTCCTCTTCCCTCTCTTTTTGCTTGATTGCTGATTGTAAATTAGGGAGTTGTTCCGATTATGTTTATTAACCGAATGATTAGAAATGCTAATCAGTTAAATTGTGCAAAGTTAATTGTTAATCAGATGATTTGATTAGTGTTGTTAACAATCTTCCAGGTTAAATTGATTGAACATTAACGTTTTCCCATTAATCATCAATCAATACAAATCATTAACTGTAACGTTTTGTATGTTTCAAGTTTTCATTATTATTTGCAAATATCACAAAGTTGACAATCAATGATTTAAAGCAAATGTTTCTAATCAACTGTTGATTTATCAACTCTCTCTGAATCATCGTAATAATTAAAATAAATCATTTACCTTTAGTTAGTAGATATGATTAACCAAGACAAACAAATGACGTAAATTAATACAACGATTCACTAAAAAAAACTAAACAACAAATAATCAAATCAACAATACGACTCATTGTAACCTTGATTATTTACTCAATCAGTTGAAGATCAAGTAAACAATTAAAGACAAAGAGAGACAATCAAATTGAAAATCAATCAACGATCAACAAATCAAGTTACCTGGATGTTAATTAATTCAATCTTCAATTGTGGACAATTAATTGTTACCAATCTTTAATTCATTGATTAACCTTCATCTGTAAACAATTAATAATACAAATATTATTAATTAATTATTCTTACTAATCAAATAATAATGTTGAGGTCATTAGAATTTAAGTGAAACATAAACATGATTAAATTGTAACATGTTAACGATTGTTAATTAACACGAACTACAAGTTAACTAAACAGTTAACTGAGACACGATTGTTTACTTGAGAGAAAACAAAATCAGTAACATTGAATGATTAATGTTAATTAATCAAGAAATTAACTCTTACAGAATCAAATTATAATTATTAATACAATTATAATTACTTATAAATGATAAGATACAAAAAGTTTACAATTTGTTTAACCAACAATTTAACAAACGGTCTCCACAGTTGATGAGTTGTTGGTGTTAATTATATTTTCTTTTTTTTACAATTAAAAAATTGTTGATTAGAGTTAAATATTTCCGTTGGATAGAATTGATTTGCAAAATCAATTGTTACAATAATTTGATTCGTTCTCGTAATATACATGTAAAAGTTAATTTTGAGCAGGTTGATTGTTGACTGTTTGTTGTTAATTGTTGTTCTTGCCGAAATCCGTAACTTCCGTCAACCTTGAGACACTTGATTTAGATATGAGTTGTTATCGTTTTCTTATTATTAGTTCCGCTCCTTTAACGTTTCTGGTCACGAAATCGCAATACAATTGTTTTGTTGAGAAAAGTCCGAAAAACGGTTTCCATTCAATATCGTGACCTTTTTTGATCCTCCATCTATTGTTTGGATCATAATTAACGTCCATCATGGTTGCCCCTTTTCAATTGATTCGCTGATTGCTCATCTTTTGATTCTCTGTCAATTTCACTACAAGTGACCTTTAAATCAAACACTGACCATTGGTCCGTCGATGGTCATTAGTTGATAACAAAATAGGATCAAAAATTATTAATTTGAATAACAAAACAAATTGATTTCTGTTGATCTTTATAATATCCTAGTTGTGGTTTTGATTATACGAAAGTGATTTTCTTGATTCCTTTTTGATTCCATTGTTCTCTGTTAACTGCTTTTTGTAGCAATTAACTAATTGTACAGTACATTGATTTAACAGCTTTCGTTTGTTTGTTAACCAATGCATACTTGATTGTTTCCACTTTTTCCACTCCAATGGTCGGTCCAACGTCAAAATAAATTTGAGCAGCTAAATATTTGGTTCTGTTGATGAACATATTGTGAGCTTGGTAACAATTTTCAATCTCATCTTTGACATCAAACTTTGATTTAGGAAACAATTCGATAAACTTTCCTCCTTTGATTTCTAATTTAGATTCAATCGAATCAAACCAACGGGCAACTGTCAATTTCGTCTGTTCAATGGTCACACACATGGGACGATTATCGGTGTGCTTCGTTGAGACAATTTTACTCGTTACAAAACTAACACGACGATCGTTAGTTGATGGACTCTCATCAACTAAACTTTTTCCAAACCAGATTCGGATAAATCGTATATAGTCAAGTCCCGATTTCGCTAAATAGTGTCTCATCCGTCGAGTATCCAAACTGGCCCCTAGAAAATACAAACATGTAAATTGGATAACAGAGAAAACGATTAGTAACAAGATTTAAACGATTTCTAAATGAAAACATAGCACAGATTGTTTAGAATTTTAATTCAATCGGTTAATACAGTTTCTAGAGCAATTTAATCATCTCAGTAACCATAAAATTGGTTAAGTTTAAGATGAATTATTGTGAAAAGATTGATACTCATCACGAGAAATAAATCAGATCAAATTATTATGGGAAATGGTCTCATGGGTGTTTTCAAATTTCATTGAGTTCTAACTGATTTTTAACGTAATTACAACATTTTTCAAGCGTGAATCTAATTTGGTGTAGTTTTTTACTCGTACAAAGAAAATGATGATTACCTAATAGTAGTTTATTACGTTTGAGATGAACTAACACCTTAAAGTCAATGAATTCCCATATTGATCATGTACTGAGAAATTCTGTCCATCAAATGAGAAAAGGTTAAAAAAGGCTTAATGACCTGATACAAAGGGAAAATTTTTCTCTTCTGCTCCGTCAGAGATTCTGCTTAATCATGAAGTAAACAATTCATTCAATATGATTAAATTTGATTCAATTCTATTTTTTTCTCTCCTCTATCAATCATTGTCAATGGGAGAATCTTGAAATTCACCTTCTAGTCTCTCTCTCTTTTTCATTTTCATGTCTATTTAACTCTCTCTCTCTCTCTCTCTCTCTTGATCACATTACGATTTAAAATGAATCCTTGAACTGAATAGTTAAAATTACAACAAAAAAGAGATAGAGAAGATTAAATTAAGCATAGAAACATTATAAAGATTAGGTTGAGATAGGGCCTGAGAGAAAATGGTTAATCTGGATTGGAAAAGAAAAAAACTCACTTGATTTCATTGGAGCCTCTTTGGTCTCAGCTGAGATGAAAATAAGCTCTGGATCTTGAGATAACCATAACATGGCTCTATCACTGATATTAGAGAAAGATTCATATTCAGGTTTAAGAAAAACCCCACCCGAAAGATGCTCCGGAATAAAATCTTTAAATCCAATCGTCATCCTCTTTGAAATTTCATCGTCATCTAAATAAACTCGGACAAATTGAAGAATCCCTTGAATTTCATTTAGATTACAGCAAACAGTCAATTCGGGATCACATTCAGTTAAATCACGAGTTTCCGATGAAATATTAACCGTTTCAATATTAATTATTCTGCCCGAAGATCCATCGGCTGAGGTGATTTCATTATTCAATCGAGCGACAACATGATCCAAATTCTCAAAGGAACCATCACTTAAACGAACAGGCTCAAAATCGATGTAGCTTAAATTGACAATCTTTAACATGGGATTCACTCGTTTCTGCATCCACAATCTAATAAAACAGAAAAAAGAGATGAGCGAAAAGACAATCAAATTAATTGTTGGAAATACAAAAGCGAAAGTGAAATTTATATAGAAACACAAAGAGAAACAAGAAATGGAGGCAAAAATAGAGAAGCCATAAGAGAAATAGAAACAAACATGGCGAATGTTGAACCAGAGCGATTAAGTGAACACACGCACACAAGAAAACAATTCACTGACAATTAAGACACAATTAAAAATAGATTACTAGAGGATTGGGTTAATATAGAAAATAAATTAATAAAAATGGCGATTGAAAAAAAAGACGTTGGTAACAAGAGAGACGTTGGTTAATAGGTTGACCTATGATTGTGACTCTTGAAAATGGAAACTAGAAAGAGAAAAATTTAAATAATTAAACGAAAATCAAATGATTTAGATGATTAATTATATTCCATGATAGATAATCACTGAATCTGATGAGCAAATAACATTGTTAACACAATAGAAATGATTGATTAATGAAAATTGATGACATGTTGATGGGAAAATATGTAAACAAATGAAGAATGAGATTCAATTGGAATTCATTTGAATTGTAATTGTAATTTTCTCACATTAATCCAGTTCTATGAATACAAACAAATGACACAGAAATCAGAAAATCAACTAAACACAAATAGAAAACAATCAAAGAATCAAATCAAATCAATAATTGGAAGAGAAGAAAAAAACCAACAATCAGCTGAGAAATTTGAACAAAGAAAAAGAATAGAAATTGAGAGAAAAGAGAATTAAAATTTTGTTATTCTTTTCTATTCTCAATTAATTGCAATTAGAAAAATTGATCAACAATTTAAAAGAAGGATGAGTTGATTAATTAGAGAAAAATATGAGAATTAATTAACTTACCTGAGGACCGAAAGAGCGGATTCAACGTACGGACCATTAACATCTAAAGTAATTAGAGAAATAAACAAATTCTAATTTGATTTGATTCTTTGATTAACCATCGAAAGTTAATTGTAAACAAATGATTCGCAACTTTTAAATTGAATGAAAAATCAAATTGATTAATTGATTGGAAATTGATGATTCCAATTGATTGTCATTCAATTTACTCTTGAAAGTTAATTGACAATCAATAGAATGATGAAAATGAAACTAATTATAAATGAATACAGACTAACCTTTAATAAGAGATAAAGTTAATCGGTAAACTATTGATTGTGAAAATTAAGTTAATCATAATTTTCAATGTTTTCTGACAATCGATAAACTAAATTAATTAACTAACCTTTAACTCCTTGATGATAAGCATCTCGTGTTTGTCTTTCCCAAATTGAGACACAATAAAGATCAGAATCTCTGAGGTAACTTGTAATTCCTGTCTCACAATTAACTAATTCCCAATCATAAACAGTTCGTAGCCAACGATTAGCGATTGTAATTAAATCTCTGTGATTAATTGTGAAGAAAAACAGAAAAGAAATAGAAATTAAAATTGTCAATCTAATCGAAAAGGAAGAAGAAGAAAAAAACTTTTTCTCATCGAAAATCATCAAATTGTAATCAACTAATTGTGGACAATTAGATTTACCCAAATGAATGATAAGTTGGTTTTCCAGTGTCAGTGTCAGTCCCTTTATAAGAAGGCACAAAATCAACGAAAGTAAATTTAGTTCCCATTGGCATATCATTAGATTTAATTATCGGCTGTTCGGGAATATTTGATTTAGCGATATAATCTCGTCTCTTTTGAGCAAATAAGTGCATCATCTTGATTGTTTACAATTAGTTAATCAAAAAGGTGAACCGAATCACCTTTTTGACTTTAAAATATGAGAAAACAAATATCGAGGAGTAAAAACTTATCACAAAATATTAGTAGAAACAATTAACTTGATATATATCGTTAACGTGAGATCGATGATATTGATGATGATTAGATGACATAATTTAAGAAAATTAACTTAATTGTCAGAGGGAAATATTGAAACCAATTGAAGTTAATGGTCACTTTTTTTTGGGTTATTCTTTTCACTCCAATTGGTCAACATTTCGATAATAACTTATTGATAAGTTCGTGGTGGGTTTTGGCTGATAAGTGGGTGAAAGAGTCAAAAGGAAGAGGTGGGAGGAAGATAGTGAGAGGAAGAGGAAGAGGAGGAGGAGAAGAGGGAGAGGGAGAAGGAAGAAAATATTAATCTCGAAGGTGGAAGAAAATTTTATCCACTCGAACCATCAAAGTCCATGCTTGGAGTTACTCTTGGTTCTGTTATTATTATTATTATGATAAACTATCAATACTATTAAATGATTGTATTGATTAGAATTACAATTTAATGATTATTACACTTATTTCATTGTCTATTGATGAAGCTAAAAAAAAGTTTTGTTTATCATTTGAAAATAGATCATTTGAATTATGATACAGTTAATTATTGATTCTGTCTGGGTTGATTGTTGATTCTTTTGTTGTTTTCTGTGTATAAGTTGATTGTTAATGATACTACAAACTAATTCAAAATAAACTTTCAATTACATTTAAAATGAAATGTGCAACTTTTTGTTTAATTAGTTTTTCGATTCTTTTTTCATCAGTATCATTAACTACGATAATTAGAAAGATTTTTTAATAACTTCGAACCAGTTAACCTGCCAACAAATCAATGATCAATGTTATCATAGGTCAAGGTCATTGGGGTCGTTTGAAGACTTTTTTTGGACAGTTGAATATTTAATTACTCTTATTCTTGAGTTTCAATTAAATTACATCAACTAATCTAACCACATTCTCTGTGATAAATTTTCTAGACTCTTTCGAATACATGAAAAGTTTTTCCAAAGTTCGATCAATATTATTTACTAATCGAAAATGAAAAACTTAACCTTTTTGCTTTGATCGAATTGGTTTTTTCTTCCTGTTAATCAACTGATCATCAATGCTTGGAATCAATGTATATGATTGATTGAAGGTTCAAATGAAATTATTGGTTGAAATTTTAATTTGCTCTCAATTGTTTGGTCATTAGAAGGAAAAGTTTTTCGAAACTACGAAAATGAAACTTTTCGTTGCGCGCGGAAAATTCAAATATTCTTTTTATCGCTCGTCTCATTTTCCACCAACAGGTGGCGGTTCAAAAAAGAACAAAAATTTTCCCACCGAAGTGGGAGGAGCTTCGGAATTTTTCTCTTCTCTAATTTAAACTCACCTTTTCCCCTTCTCATTTATATCTTTGTCTCTCTCTTTTTTTTTATCTCTTTTCTTTAACCTTCTAAACAAAAAGAAAAATCATTTCTTCCCCTGAGAGCCGCGCCCATTTACCTTCTAACTTGTGTTTAATTCCATTTCGCATTCACCTGAGATTTTATTATTTACTTTTCTTCTCTCTTTTCTCTCTTTCTCTTTTTTTCTCTTGACATACAAAACGAAATGTAACCCACCCCCCAGATGGCGCTGCTTTCGAAAAACAAGTTTCTTGGTTGGAACTTTTTCTTTTTTTGTTGTTCAAGTTTCTTTCTCTTTCTCTTGTTCTTGAAACATTTGAACTAATTCCTATTAACTTAGAGAATAATAATTATCCATTCAATTGTTATCAAGGAAAGAAACTAAAGAAAGAAAAAAAAAGAAATATCAAGAGAAAGAGAAAAAGAGAGAAGAACAAAAATGGTAAATTCTCTTCTACCCCAAAGATGGCGCTTCTAATGGATCTTCAATTTCTCTTCACAATTGGAATGTTTGATTTTTCCACTTTTATTGTGAATTTTTTTTTTCTACTCTCAGATTTAGTAAATTGTTTATCGATTAATATTATTTAATTTCTATTGTTGATTGTTACTCGTTCATTTGATAGTTTTGTCAATCTCTTCTTCTTTTGTCCTCCTTCCCTTTTTCCTCTTCTCTCGTCAAACTCCACCAAAACTCCATCTTCATCATCATCTTCATTTCTCATCTTTAGCTCTTCTTTTTTTTTCATCTTGTTTTCCCACCAAGGAATGGCCAGTGTCCGTCGCTATGCAAATATCTTGGTTACCGGAACTCCAGGTACTGGTAAGACTTCAGTTTGTGAGAAACTTTTAAGTTCCCTCCATAATTACCAATACATCAATGTAAGTGAATTTGCTGCTGAAAGGCAACTTTACATTGAATATGATCATTCACTTGAATGTCATGTATTGGATGAAGATGCTGTTGTTGAACAGATGAGGCCTATCATGGAGGATGATCAAGGTGGTGTCATTGTTGATTTTCATGGTTGTGACCTTTTCCCTGACGATTGGTTTGACCAAGTTTTCGTTCTACGCACTTCCAATACTCCCTTATTTGATCGTCTATCGGATCGTGGTTATTCACAGAAAAAGCTTGATACCAACATGGAAAGTGAAATATTTCAAGTCATCTTGGATGAGGCAAAAGCAACTTTTGAGAAAGATATGATCAATGAATTGAACAACGATGAACCTGATGATCTAGATGCTAATGTAAATCACATTCTAGATTATATAGAATGTCGCAATAATCGTCATTACGATGAACTAAGATAAACCAATAACCAAATATTCACACATACACACAAACATACACACAATTTATCCACCTAATCGTAAAAGCAATGACGGGAACTGGCAAAGCAAAGTTTTCTGCTTTTCATCGCAATAATACAAATAATCACAATCATATTAAGAAAAAGTTGATGAGTTAAAAAAAACCAGAGATTGAATTAAATGGTGAAAAAAGGGGTTTGATAACTTTTTTTTATTCTATTTATAAAACATTTTGACAAAAAAAAATCTTAACAAAAGCAATCATTATGTGCAACAAGTAAGATGATATTATACAATTTTTTTTATATCATTGTACATTAATCTCATCATTTAGCAATCCATAAGACAGAAAACCAATCAACTTGAATCCATAGGAATTTCTTTATCCTCTTCGTCTTCCACCTCCTGTTTCACCTTTACCACATGATCACCACCCTCCTTCTCTTGTTCAACATGATCATCATCATCATCATCATCATCGTCATCGTCATCATCCTCCTCCTCCTCTTCACCTTCTCCTCCTACTCCTCCTCCTCCATTTTGTTCCTCTTCATCATCACTTGGCATCTCAGCTGTCTCTTGATTAGGATCTCCTGGAAGATACTCTTGAACCAAGTTCAGAATCAAGTTAAGCGCTTCTTCACTGAATCGCTCCTCATTTTCCTCAATTAATAATTGAAGTTCTACCAAAGTAGCCGGTCGATTGTTAATTAACTGTAATTTCTCGGCTTTAGTAAGTCGTATACCTTTTGCTTTGATAGCAAGTAAAAAAGCTCTTATTGTATCCTCACTTTGATAGACACAAACATTGGTCTCCTCCAAATATTTAAGCGCCTCATATGTCACCGTGGCCAAGTTTTTCTGATCCTTATGTTTTTTACTCTCCTTTACCTCCTTCAATATGTTCAAAACTTCATAATTACTACACAAAATGGTTGGTTTCTTGATTATTTCCATTATGTTCTTTTCTCTCTTTCGTTTTTTTTTGTTCTTTTCTCCTCTTTACCACAATCACCACCACACCTTTGATTGAAAATCCCCAAAAAAATTACAACCACTTTTGTTGGACCTTCAAGAAAAAATATCTCCAAGAAAGATAATATGTAAACGAACCAGCGAAAAGCTCAAATTCTCTTGTATGATAATTAATGTTGTAACTTAACAATAAACTAAGTTGAAGAAAGAAAAAGAACCAAGAAAACAAGTGAACAATTTACAATTTAAATTGATCAAAACTAAACAATTTAAACAAAACACATGAGACAAAACCAAATAAACTCACTTTTTGTATCCATGGTTTTGATTCAACTCGAGGGAAACTCATGAACCGGTCGATTCAAATTCCTCGTGACGGTTTCTTGTGGCGTCTCACGGGCTACAAGGGACTAGAAGACACAATTAAAATACGAAATTAGATCAAAATTACGTCGATACTAAGAAATTAAAAAAGGAAAATAAAATATAAACAGTGATCGTTAATTAGATAATCATTTTTATCCAAATAGAAAAAGAGTTTCAGTGGCTCCATCTCTCGGTGAAAATGAAACAATTTAAATTATCAATAGAAATTTAAACTTAAACAATTGAAAGAAATTAATTTCTATTGGGATTGTTAATCAATTTATGGTGAAAAGAGAGTTTGAATGATTAATTTTTTCGATAAAGGAAATTAATTTATGGATCGGAAATTATGATCAATAATAGTTAATTGAGTTCGTTTATTTGTTAATATCGAATTGATAAATTAACAATTAACAGATTTTCTATAATTATCGATACTTATATGGAATTAAAGGAAATTATTATTATTATTTGCCTTTTTGTGAATTTGTGTTAACATTAATTATTACGATGATTTGATAAATTGTGAAGCATATGAATCACAATTAATTTAGTTAATTTGGTGAATTTTTCTTCCTTCCACTTGATGAGCACATTTTTTTCATTAGATTAGTTAGTTAATTGTTGGTAATTATAATTATGTTTGTCTGTGCCAAGTTTAGCTTCGAGCGAATCAGCTATTAACTCTTTGGGTTAAATAAATTGCTCTGAGAGAGAAACAAATTTAGTTTAAATTGTTATAAATATAAACACAAATTTCAAGTAAATCACTAAGAAGATTAACAATCAAGGTGAAGAGAATTAAATTCCAAAATTAGCTATAAGGAATTTTTTTTAATGCTAATTAAGTGAATTTACAATGATAGACTAAAAATTGTTAATCGAAACAATTAAAATCAAACATAATCAACGTTAAATTAATCATTTCCTTTTAATCATCATCCTGAACACAATCATTATCAGTTAATTATTATGTAATAATAATTCATCAAGCTTTCATTAGTTAATCATCACCACGAATCTTGATTAAGGGCTAAGAATCAAATTCTAACCACAAATCAAACAACAATTAACAAACTAATTTAGAGGTGATGATCAAGATGATCAACATGATTAGGCGACTTTTTCGTAACGAAATAAATATCAAGACATTTTTACGCCTCGAAGATAATTCCAAGCTTTTAGAACGTTTTTTTCATCTAACTGTACATTTCATCTTTATCATCATCATCATCATCATCGTCTCTTCTCTTCTCTCTCTCTCTCTCTTTCTCTTTCTTTATTTCTTTCGTCAGAAGAAAACGTAACATCGAATCAGAACAAACTGTTGAAAAGTTTTTTCTCTTCCTCTTTCTTTATCATCCTCATCATCTCTTTTTCTTCTCTTTCTGTCTTTTTTATCTCTCTCTCTCTCTCTCTCTCTCTCTCTCTCTCTCTCTCTCTCTCTCTCTCTCTCTCTCTCTCTCTCTCATCTTCGCCATTATCATCATGTTAGTTCATTTTTAGATCTCTGGTTTTCTCGAACCAGAGAGAACTGATTTGTCTTCTTTCTGGTTGGTTGTTGAATCTTTTTCCCCACATTTAAAGCAACAATTAAATTTGATTGTTTACCATCTTTTTATGTGTCTTTCCCTACCATCTACTTTAATTGTTGATTAAATTGTTTCTCTTACTCTTGGATTGTGTGTGTTACCTCATCATCTTCATAATCATCATCATTATCATCTGATTGTTAATTGTTAACTTCGATTTCGAAAGAAAAAAATTTCTTCTTCTTTCCTACTTTTTTTTTGTTCTGTGATTTCCTAATTGTTGTGATTAAGTTAATTTCTTCTCCCTCATCAGCTGATCAACTTCAATCATGTCTGGACAATTAATTACCGTTCGGATGAACCGAGGTGATGCTTCATCACCCTGGGGATTCAGGCTACAGGGTGGTAAGGATTGGGGAACACCTTTAGCAGTTTCAAAGGTAATTAACTGACTAATTTGATTGTAACAATTAAGAGAGTGACAGGAATCTATTTCCCTTATTAACTTAACAATTTACAATTGTTTTCTTTCAAAGTGATTATAATTATTGTTGATTGTTCATTTTTCTTAATCATCATTTGATTGATTACTTTTGAGCTGAGAAATTGGTTTTTCTTGATCATCATTAATTTTGTTTTCTTTTTGTATTTCATTTCAAGTGATTAAGTTAATTGTTGCCTTTTTCTTGTGTCTGTCTTTCACTAATTGTTGTAATTGATTAAAGTTATTGGTCAGGAAAATAAAGGTTAATAGTTAATCTGTCAATGATTAACATTCAAAATCAGTTAGTGATATTTTAGCTTCTCAATTTATCCCAACATCTCCTTAATTGTATGCAATTTAACACGATTATGTCAGTAATTAAGGATCACTTTTGATCATTTCAACTTTGACCAGTTGATTGTCCTTGACCATAACAATTTGATTGACACATTGACATTGTTTTTTTTTACCTTAATCTTTTTTTCATTCATCTCAAAATTCAACACTAAGGTGGGTTAGATTGTTGATTAGTGTTAATTGTTGACTGTATCTATCATGATGGATTAAATATTTAAACTTGATATTGATCAATCTAGTGCAGCTTAACCTTAATTATCACCGATTGAAATGATTTAAACCTTTACAATTAAGACAATACAATTGACCAGCGAATGTTGTATCAACATTTTATCATCAATTCATCTAAATCAAAGTCAATTCAGTTGATTATCATTATCTATCTGTTGTTGTCTAGTTAATTGTTACCTCATTGATAATCAGTGACAACATCAACTTCAATTAAGTCTCTGAGATGAAGGAGCCGGTGTCTAAATGAGAGTGTGGTGGTTAATTAGATAACGAAAGCGAAAACAAGATCACCAAGTTGATTAGGAAAAAGTTTAAGGGAAGATGAAGTAAATCAGTAAATTAAGAGTAAACCAAGTTGATTAATGAAATTGTCGACAATCAACCTTACAATGAGTTGAATTTTTATCTCAATTTTGTTTACATTCATTCAATAGAAATACAAAAGAGAAAGAGGAAGATGATGATGAAAAGAGATGAAAGAAAGAAAAAGAAAGAGATGTAGATTATGAGAATGAGATGAATATTGAAGATTTAGATTTAGATGATGATGATGATGATGAAAAAGATGGCGAAAAATCCTGAATGGTGATGAGATTCTTGAGTGTAAAATGTTAACAATCCCGATGCGTGTTCCCGTTTAGCTTTGCTCTTAACTTGGCAGCATAGAGTATAAACCAATCGAGAAGGAATCTGAAGACAACGAAAGAGAGAGAGAGAGAGAGATGATAAGGATGAGGATGAAAATTTTGACAGAAAGAAAGAGAATGATAGAGAGAAAGAGAGATGATGATGATGATGAAAACGATTCATACCACTTACCATCTTTGGTTGCTCACTCTGACTTCTATGTGTTTGTGTAAATGGTTACCAACGTAATCCAAGCTACTCCAAAATTAGGTCTTCCCCTTGGGTTAGAAATGATGAGTAGAGGGAAAAGTAAAAATTGAAGCATCACCACCACACCAACGAGTATTTATTACCAACCAACGAAAAGAGAAGACGAAAACAACCTTAAGGAAAAGACGAAAAGTACATGTAACATAAACACATCGAAAAAAAAAACAAATGCCTCAGGGGATAAAGGGAAAAACACAGACAGTGAGAGAGAGAGAGAGAGAGAGAGAGAGAGAGAGAGAATATTGATCGAAGTTCCTGAAATCATCTTCTCTACCTGTAGATTATTATTAGAACTGGAAAAGAAAAACAATATCAAGGTGACACAATTGGAAAAAAATCTCAACAATCAACTCATAAGAGAGACACAATAAGATATGATTAATGATGATAGTTGTTGAATTGATAAAGAAAGAAAAACAATTAATCAAATGAGTTAATTTGCTTTGGATTAACAGATTAACCCTGGAAGTTTAGCTGAACAAGGTGGATTACAAGTCGGCGATTTCATAATTAAAATCGGCTCTTCGAGTGGTCAAGAAATGTTACATCATGAAGCCCAGGAAGCGATTAAAAGTGCCAAGAATAATCTTGACCTTCAAGTTCAAAGGTAAATAGTAACAATTAACTAATTGCTTAAACTTTAATCGTCAAAAGAATCAATATATTATCATGTTTGAGTAGAAATGAAAGAAAAAAAAAAGTTTCAGAATGAGAAAGAAATCAATTAATCGTAATTGCGAAATTGTGAACGAAAAGAAATAATCAATTGAATTTACTTTAATTGGAGTAATAATATTTACTAAATTGTGGTAATTAACTGTTAGTTACGCGTTTTAATTGTAAATTAACAAAAAGATTAACATTGATTTGATTTACTTTTGTTTTCAATTGTCGTCTTGTTTTCTTGATTGATTGTTACGTTAATTTATATTAGTGTTCAGTTAATTTGCTTCCTAATTGTTGTTATTAATTATTGTATTTAGGTGTCGTCGATCTTTATTTTAAATCAAATCAAATGCTCTCGTCACAACAATTAAATTGTCATCGGCTGTTGAATCAAAAATAAAAACTTCATCAGGAATCAATTGCAATCAAATCAACCGTTAATTATGATTATGATTACAAAACAAGAATTAACAATCGGATTTACCGTTATAATCTCGTTATTGAAAATTTTGCTAACAATTTAAACTTTTAATTGAAATTTTAATGCTTAATTTAAGTATATTGATCATGTTAATTATATATAAATGAATTTTAATCAAATTGGATAAACCAAATTAACTAAATGATTAGATTTTAATCATCTAATGATTGGCAAAGGAATGAGAATAAAGAAATTAATTAATTTGTATTCGTATAACAATTTAACTTTTTCTTACTAATTATTATTAATTGATTCGGAATTTAAATTTTATCAAAAATGAGATGAAATTGCAAAGACAATTTGTTAATTGTCGAAGGTGAAAAATGGTAACAATTTAGTGGAAATAAAATAAAAATGAGAATGAGAGTAAATTATTATGATTGTAAATTGTTTCAACTGAATTAAGTTGATGATCATGTCAATGTTGATGATGTTTTAACAACAATTTGACATTTACAATCTAATTATAACCAAAAGGGACTGATTAGTGATTAGAGTTATTTATGTATTTATTTATGAGAGATTTTGATTTGTTTGATTGCGAGAGAAAAACAAAATTAACTAATAGAAACCAGATAATTATGATTAACCTTTTTCTACGTTAATTATAATTAGAGTTGATAAGATTAATTAGAATTGATTTGGTTTTTAATATTTGTATCATCAAATTATCTCTTAATTGTTGTTATATCTAATCAGAGGTGGGACATTAACTTGGCGACCAACGGTCACTGCAGTTGGTGATTTACCTAAATCAGGAACAATTAACTCAACACCAACATCTAATTCAACACCACCAGCAACATTTACCAAGACATCGTTGGCAAAAACTGGCCGGTAAGTGAATTACTTTTAATTGTTACCGAGAAAAAGACACAATCAGTTAATTGTATTTCACATTTTCGACCTTCAATATCAACCCTTTGACTTTGATTGTTGTTTTTTTTCTCGGTTACAATGATTTTTCTCGTTTTTTTAATTTTGCTTTGTAATTGTTGTGAAAATGTTCAGGAACCTCGACCCATCGGAACTGGACACAACTCCGCTGCGAAACCATTCGGTGGGGTCGGTGGGATCGGCGGAGGTAACCCTAGACTTCCCGCTTTGGTGCATAAACAATTCAATTCACCACTTAACTTATACTCTGAGAGTAACATTAAGGAAACTCTTCAAGCTCATACGGAGCAATTGGCTCCTGGTGTTATGGGGTAAGTTTTAATTGTTTCAAATTAATTTCTCTCAATGATTAATTATGTGTTGATTTGTGTTGATTTAGAATTAATTTTATGAAACCTGATGCTCCCGTTAATAAGCATTCGGCTGTTTATCAAGCGATTTTAGAAGAAGAACAAAGTAAACAGAAAGGTAATTATGATATTCTTTTTGTTTAATTGATTATGTTTAATTTAATTCTCTGTTGTAACAATTTAATCGATAAAATGAGAAAAAGTGTTAATTATTTCAAAGAAATCAAATGACAAGGCGATTAACCGATCCACCGCTTTACCGCTTCTTAATTGATTATCCAAATTTCTCACCTCCTTTAGGCTGTAATACTAATTTAGAGCTTGTTGTTTACTCCTAATTGTCCTTTAATTGTCTCTCTCAATTTTTTAATTAATTTTGTGAATGTTTAATTATCCCCAATGAACAATAAGAAGTTCAATCAGGAACAATTGGAACACCAACCCCAATATCACCATCTAATTCACCTCGTCTCGGAATTGGTTCAATTACCAAGCATGTTGAAGCCCCAATTTCCCGTGGACCCAATAGTTCATCAATGGGTGACCCTTCACAATCATCAATTAATACTTGTGGTCAATGCGGTGGATTAATTACCGGTGTTTTCTGTCGGATTCGAGATAAATCCTTACACGCTGAGTGTTTCAAATGTGCCACTTGTGGGACATCCCTTAAGAACGTAGGCTACTTTAATGTCAATGATAAACTTTATTGCGATGCTCATGCAGGACAAGCAGCTCAACATTTGGCTAATTCAACTGGACAATCAAACCTTGAACCAGTTACCGTAAGACCGTAAGTATTTAACCACAACAATTAAACGATAACAATCAGAAAAACAGCCAATACAACCAAATGATAACACGTGTAACCCTAATTGTCTTACATAATATAACAGACATTTTGTGTTTTTTGTCAATCTTGATGAGTGAAAAATGTTAACCAAAGTAAATTTATATAAATGAATAACAATTAACAGAGCATCAACATTTCCAGTTAGTTAATCATGAAAATTAGTTGCGAAAAAATTTCTCTCTGGATTGAATCCAAAAAATTCATTCCAATAAGTATTAGTAATGATAATAAATAGAAAGTGAAACATTTACATAATTGTTTGTAAATCAACAGTTAATTTTATTCATTGATTAAACATTGATCGATTTCAAATGGATTTGATTTACTTTCAAGTAACAATTTCATTAAACTGATTCAATGAAACCAAATTGTAATCTATTTAGTTGAATGATCTTGATGAGTTAATCAACTAGTGTGTTTGTCTTTGTAATAATTAATTGATTGACTATTGATTTCTAATGATAACAGTGGAGCAGCAATACCAAAGGATGCAAATATCATCGGAATCGGAGGGATTCCTCAGAATGTATCACCGACCCCTGGAAAGATGAGTTCACCACGAATCACGATACCCTCACCAACGCAACCTTCGAGCATAATAGATCGACCTACATCACCTTCCGTCCTTGGGGCAGTACCTTGGCATGTAAGATATGAAAAATAAGGTTGTAAATGTAAATCAACAATCAAGTTAATTGTGTTTGTTTCGCAATTTAGCAACAAAGCCCTGGAAGTATCCATCATGTTGATGCTCCTCAAAGTCCTCGACTTTTACAAACAACAACACCGATGATGAATCAAGTTAATTCGGCTCCACCTCCTATGGTTGCACCTAAACCACAGGTAAACGATTATAATTAACTAATTCTAATTGTTGAAAAATAATTTAATCCACAATTTTATCTCGATAATAGTACAAACCAATGGGATCTCAATCGCCGAATCTTTATCAAAGTCATCCCCATCCTTACACTGCTCCATCACAAGATGTTCACAAGGATGTTTCAGGTTCGAGTTTCGAGTTTCAAATTGTTCTAATTGTTTCATTTATCGATTATTGTAATCACCTGATTAACAGTTTCATTTGATTTACTATTTTCTTTCACGATCAATTCAAAAAGGTGGTTCCAAATTTACTTGGCCCCCACCGAAACCAGTGACCCCGGTTGGTACTCCAGAGGTACCACTTTCAATTTCAACCCAATTACCTGGTTCAATGCCCACCCCATCAATGGTACCACCTTCAACTGGCCCACCAACATTTAGACCTGTCCCTCCGCCCGGAGGTCAAAGGCCAATGAGCACCTATGAGCCTCCCAAAATATCAACACCAAGTAACGCAAGTAACTATCGATGATTAAGAAAATAAATTACAATTATTAAATCAACGATCACACAGACAAAACGATAACATAAACACTTATCACGATTAACTAATTATCAGCGATGATCAATTCTAACACTAAACAAACGATTAAAAATAAACGAAGCTTTAACAAACATATGATCAAATTGTTAATTATTAATCAATCGTTAAGTTTAATTATATATAACATTTAATTAAGACAAAGAAACAAAAAATTGACCAAACTGACCAATTAGGTATTCGTATTGCTAATTAGTTATTCAGTTAATTATAAATCAGTTTAGTTGATTGTCTCCATCAGATGAGTTACAATTTAATTATGTTGATTATCTCATATTAACCCGATTAATTACTTCGTTAGCTTCCAATGTAAACTTGCCGTCAGGAACTACCACCAATTCAACACCAACCACTATCGGTCAATCATCAATACCCGGTTCTCGACCCGCTCCTCGTCGAGGTCGAGGTCAACTAAAGCCTCAGGTCGGTCCTGGAATACGAATTCCCATTTGTTCGAGTTGTGGTTCACCGATAAGGTAAAGTGTAATTATCGAAAAACAAATGTTCTATTGGTCAGTTTTCTCGATCGAAAGTTAATTTAGTGCTTCGAATTTAGAAATCGTAATTGAGTCGTTAGGTCGCGATTTTAATTAATTAGTTTTACTTTAAATTCAACATGAAAACGTAAAAGTGTAAAACAAATTAAATTAAATTCCCAAAAATCGAGATGAAATTAATTAACTAAATTAAAAAGTGGCCTTCTAAAAATCATTGGAAATCATCAGTTAATTAATCTCAAAATTAAGGTAATTAGATTATTAATCTTAATTATGAGCATGAAGAAATTGAGTTACAATGTAAAGATTGAAAAACAACTAATAATCATCCAAAATCTAATCAATTAACTTGAGAAACTTTCTATTAATCAGATTCTAACAATTTAATAACCAACAGTTGGCAATCAAGTTAAATTGATTGAATTAATTGTTTCAATGAGAAGAAAAAGTTTACAAACTTTTTAAAAACAAAACTTTCGATCAACTGACTTAACTTTAATTGTAACTTGAATTGGCACGAAAATTTCCACGCTTAATTTCACAATTAACTAATTGTTTCTTTCTCTCGAAACTGTTTAGAGGTCCGTTCATTGTGGCCTTAGGAAAAACTTGGTGCCCTGAACATTTTCAATGTGCGAACGCGAGTTGTCACCGATTACTGGAGGACATTGGATTCGTCGAGGAACGAGGTGAACTTTATTGCGAAGTTTGTTTCGAATCCTATTTGGCACCAATATGTGCTAAATGTGGAATTAGAATTAAAAAGGTAAGTTAATTGTTGAAGACAATTAATTCTAATATCAACAGATTGTTAACTTTTTCTTTAATTTTCTTCTTGTTGGACAAAATACTTGAGTAACTTACTCAGTATCGCAAGTTATATTTATGGGAGTAAATTGATGAGTTAAGTTAATTAGTTTTTCTCAGGGAGAAAGAGAAGATGAAAGAGGAAGATGATGATGATGATAAAAGAGAGGAAGATGAAAAATGCAAATCAAGTTGTTTTGGCTTCTGTTAAAAGGCAATGGTTGATGATTTAGTTAATTCCTTGTTACTTGATAGTTTTTGTTTCTTTGTTTTATCCAACACATCCATGGTTGAATTTAAAACTAATCCATGGATTAGTTGTTAAGATTGATTAGATTAATTCATTTTGATTGTTCTCTTTTACATTGTTATGTGTGTGTAGGCATTACAATTAAGGATAAGGCACGAAAAGTACAATAAAAAAAAGAGAATGAGACAATTCAATCGATTCAATCGATTCAAAAGGTTAATATGAGTTTTCCCTTGATGAGATGAATCTATTTTTAGTACTAGCCAAGTGGTTGGTCGCAATTAACGTTAATAGCTGTAAATTTGGTGACAATTTAGGTTTTCTTTTTGGTTTACATTTTGATGATACTGACAATTCACAGATATTTAAGACTTTTTTTGCACTTTAAGATTTGATTGATTGACATTTTCTTTTTACTTCCTCTTCCTTTATGACTCTATTAATAGGATTGCTTGATGGCTCTGGAAAAACAATGGCACCCCGAGTGTTTTAATTGCAATTACTGTAAAAGGCCCTTTGGTAATAGTCAATTCTATCTCGAAGATGGCCTTCCCTATTGCGAAAAAGATTGGAACGAATTGTTTACCACTAAATGTGTCGCCTGTGGATTCCCAATTGAGGCTGGTGACCGATGGGTGGAAGCCTTGAATAACAATTACCATTCAACGTGTTTTAAATGTACCATTTGCCATAAAAATTTGGAAGGTCAAAGTTTCTTTGCCAAAGGAGGTCGACCTTTCTGTAAAAGTCATGCAAGATGAACGACAACGGAAAAGATGACCTTAAAAACTACAATAAACCAACGGGACAAATATAAAAACGATTTCTCTGCCAACACCACCGCTGCCGCCACCCAAGGTCCAAATGCAATCTTCAACTCTAAAAGTGCCAATAATCAAAGAGGAAAAAAACCGAAAAACAATCAAATTAATATAATATTTAACTAAGGAAGTGAAACATCATGAGAGATATTAAATTAAACGATTAAAAAGTCTTACTTTTTGAAAAAAAAGACGAGAAAAGAAAATTAAAATCCCTCAAATAATTGATAAATTGTTCAATTTTTCTCTGTTAATTGTGATTCTTTTTCCTTCTATTCTCACCTTTACTCTATTGTTTCATCTTTGTCCAATTTCCTTTTCCGCCTTTTCTCCTGATTGTCCGAAAAACAAACAAACAAACAAAACCAAATTACGTTTCATCATTTTCGTTTCAATGAAGAAATATATTTATCTCTATTGAAAATGTAATCAACTCCAGAAGCAATTGTTGTGGTGGCGACTAGATATTGAAAGTAGATTAAAAAAATACTATCACTTATATTGAGAATTGGTGAAGCAATTGTTAAAGAAATTAAAGTAAATTGAAATGTTGTGTTCCATTTGCTAATCATTGATGATTTAACCTCCATATTTAATCCTTTGAGATTGAAAAATTGTAATAACGTGCGAGGTTGGGACATTAACTGATATCGCTTAAAGGCTGCACCAAGAATCAAGATTAAATCTCGTCCAATTACAATGGAAGCTAATAAAACTGTAAATGATTAAAAAGTAGAATAAGAATTAGACAAATTTAAGAGAATTAATCGTAATAACTTACCAGGTAATTGTCCACTAATTGCTGTTGATAGAAATAAAGTTGTGACCAGAATTTTATCAGCGACTGGATCTATTATACTTCCGAGTGTTGATTTTTGGCTTTCATATCGACGAGCGATGAATCCATCAGCCTGAGAGATCAGTTTAATTATGATGAGATAATTAAGAAATTATTTCCTTTTAAATTGATGATTAAAACTCACAAAATCACTTAGACCGGCAACTATGCAAATCGCAACCGATGCAACAGGTTGATTGTTGATGATTGTGTAGGCGACAATCGGAGAGACAAGTATTCTGAATAAACATAGGCCATTAGGGATGGTCCAGATTCTTTTGTTAATTTCATCGTTTTGTCCAATTTCCGTTTCCATTTGGCTAAGAGAGATGAACTGTTCAGATTTATTATTCTTCACTGTTGATCTTTTATCGGTCTGAGAATTGTCATTGAACTTCTTTGATAACTGGCGAATCTTTAGAAAAAAAACAATAAAAAGAAAATTAATAATTACTGATAATTAAATTTCGTAAATTTGGTACAAAACAATTAGAACAAAATTCATTCTAATAATAATCAATACAAACCTGAATAGTTTCGAGACAATTAAAATTACTTCTGAGATCAAATCTCTTCAGACTATGAACACTTTTATTGCCATTTACTTCATGGAAACATTTGAAATTACCATGAGTTACTTGAGTCCACCGACCACTGATCAATGGATGAACAGGTGAACAACATTTAGAATAATTAATTAACTTGGAAGAAAATAACATTGAAATCTACGAGTGTAATTAGAAGAGAGAAAAGTAAACAATCAATTTAACAGAAAAATGGAAAGAGAAAATAGAAAACAAAACAAATAAGAATAGAATTGATTTACCTAATTTTTCCAATTTCTACAGATGAACAATTGAACTATTTAATTAGAATATCAAATTTCTTACAGAAAAACAATTTAAATGTCAATTAATTAGTTGAAAATGTTATCACATTGATCACATTCAGAAACAATTTGTAAACAATTCGTAGAAATAACTTGGAGATATTCTTACGCTCATTTCTCTATAAATAGACTTTATTTTCAGAGAAAAGTTTTCAATTCAAGATTTTAATTAAGAAATTCTCAATAAGAATTGATTCGGTTTTTAATATTTGTATCATCAAATTATCTCTTAATTGTTGTTATATCTAATCAGAGGTGGGACATTAACTTGGCGACCAACGGTCACTGCAGTTGGTGATTTACCTAAATCAGGAACAATTAACTCAACACCAACATCTAATTCAACACCACCAGCAACATTTACCAAGACATCGTTGGCAAAAACTGGGCCGGTAAGTGAATTACTTTTAATTGTTACCGAGAAAAAGACACAATCAGTTAATTGTATTCACATTTTCGACCTTCAATATCAACCCTTTGACTTTGATTGTTTTTCCTCGATTTTTTTTAATTTTGCTTTGTAATTGTTGTGAAAATGTTCAGGAACCTCGACCCATCGGAACTGGACACAACTCCGCTGCGAAACCATTCGGTGGGGTCGGTGGGATCGGCGGAGGTAACCCTAGACTTCCCGCTTTGGTGCATAAACAATTCAATTCACCACTTAACTTATACTCTGAGAGTAACATTAAGGAAACTCTTCAAGCTCATACGGAGCAATTGGCTCCTGGTGTTATGGGGTAAGTTTTAATTGTTTCAAATTAATTTCTCTCAATGATTAATTATGTGTTGATATGTGTTGATTTAGAATTAATTTTATGAAACCTGATGCTCCCGTTAATAAGCATTCGGCTGTTTATCAAGCGATTTTAGAAGAAGAACAAAGTAAACAGAAAGGTAATTATGATATTCTTTTTGTTTAATTGATTATGTTTAAATTTAATTCTCTGTTGTAACAATTTAATCGATAAAATGAGAGAAAAAGTGTTAATTATTTCAAAGAAATCAAATGACAAGGCGATTAACCGATCCACCGCTTTACCGCTTCTTAATTGATTATCCAAATTTCTCACCTCCTTTAGGCTGTAATACTAATTTAGAGCTTGTTGTTTACTCCTAATTGTCCTTTAATTGTCTCTCTCAATTTTTTTAATTAATTTTGTGAATGTTTAATTATCCCCAATGAACAATAAGAAGTTCAATCAGGAACAATTGGAACACCAACCCCAATATCACCATCTAATTCACCTCGTCTCGGAATTGGTTCAATTACCAAGCATGTTGAAGCCCCAATTTCCCGTGGACCCAATAGTTCATCAATGGGTGACCCTTCGCAAAAACTGGACCGGTAAGTGAATTACTTTTAATTGTTACCGAGAAAAAGACACAATCAGTTAATTGTATTCCACATTTTCGACCTACAATATCAACTCTTCGACTTTTATTGTTATTTTTTTCCTCAAATTAATTTCTCTCAATGATCAATCATCTCAATATCAATTTAATCAATAATTGAATTATTGAATGAGTCTAATCAAGAGAAACATATTTGTCAATCTAATATTGTTTTCATTTCTTTACGAGTAATTAATTAGATGGGATTATTTTAATCCACCTAATTGTGTATCAATATGTTTTCCAACCAGTTAATTATTAATAATTATTGGTTTAGTCAGTTGGTCTACAATTTTTCCGTTTGCTGAAAAACAGGTTTACCATATGATGACCTCTAGATTTTGTTTTACTATTGTAACTTTGGAAATACTATTAATCTGGTAAATATCAATTTCTTTCTGATTTATATTCATCTAAAAAATCACTATGATTATTTTAAATTGTTCATTGATTATGTGCCTATTTTTGTGCTTTCTGGATCCGTTTGAAGCAATTAAGTGTCTTGACGAAACTGGTAAATCAGTTGATTGGTTTTTTACTTATAAACTTCCCAAAGACAATTCAAATGGTGATAAACAAAATGGATACACTTATGGTTTGATCACAAGTAAACAACATGAAAATTGGAAATTGTCAAGACGATTAGTTAATAGTGCAGACTCAATTTGGGGTAAAACATTAGCACCATTATACTCTAATCGTCGTGATTACACTTATTTAGCCTGGAATGATGATCCACCCAACAGCGAAGGTACAGTTTCGTTTGATAATTATCTATGTTAAAGTCTAATTGTTTGTTAACTTTTCTATTTCCAAATGCTTCCAATTCCAGGTAACAGTTATTATGCTCATTCTAAGGGTGTTCTTGCTTTGGACTCTAGATCGGGATTCTGGTTAATACACTCAGTTCCTAATTTCCCTCCTCTTTTCAACGGAAGTTACAATTATCCCGATACTGGCCGAGAAAATGGTCAATTGTCGATGTGTTTAAGTTTCCAAACTCAATCAGAAGGAAGTAAAATTGGCCGTCACTTGACCTTTTTACGGCCAAACATTTATGATTACAATTTAATCAAAACCATTCCCAGTGACAATGAATATTTCCAAAGTTTATTATCACCACTCCAATCACGGAAAAGTATCAGCGATGAAATTATAAAGACAAAAATCACCGGAACTGATAAATCAGCTGATGAATTTTTAGCTTTCAGTAAACCATCAAAGGTTTTGGTTGACATTTACTCAGAAGAAATCAGTCCAACCCTGAAAAGTGACCTTTACACACAAACATGGAGACGAGGTGCTGGTGGGATATTAAATTCATCTTGTCCCATAAGGAAAAAGCAAACAATCAACATCCAATCATTGAGAATTAACTTTCCCGATAATCGTTCAGCCTCAGTTGATTGGGAATTCACCTCAGATCATTCAAAATGGACAATTACCAAGACAGAAACTTCAAGTAACCACTGGACTTGTATCGGTGATATAAACAGAATGAGGTCACAATATAAACGAAGCGGTGGTGTTGTTTGTCTTAAAAACGACCAAGTTTGGCGCTTATTTAAATCACTAATCAAAGAAACTGAATCTTGTAGTAATAACAGATCACCATCAAGACGATATTAGTACAAAAGTAATTACAGAATCGACATTTTGGTATAAAAATATTCCCTCTTTAATCATAAGAAACAATTAGAAAATTAACTTATTCCATTTGTGATTGACAAACAAATTTATCGATTTTGATTATCGACAGTTAATCGTAGATTTTACCTTTTTGCTCTTTCTCATCTTCTAAATTTTGATACAATTGACTAGATTTGGACAACATATGACTGATCGAGCTCAAGGTCCCGTTATTTGGCGCTGGTTGAATTCGTAAAATGTGACAAAAAAGTGAATACAAATTAACAGAATTAAAAGGTTCCACTTGATAATTTTTCCTAAATTCTGGTCCTTCGGCAAAAAAGATCGGCCTCATAGAGGGAAGTAAATTATCGTACCCATGAAAGGCCACTTTACGTCTTCGTCGTACCCGTGGAGCCTAAAAAAGACGATCAAAGTACAAAAGATTATTTAGAAAACATTTTGACCTGTTGTTAATTGTTACCATTGATTAAACAACTTACAGAATCAATCGTGTATCCTTCATGTGCGAAAATCACAATCGGCATAATCCGAAGTGAATTTTTGTAATAAAATCGACTGGGAATATCTTTCCTCAGATAAACGGTAAAATTGGGATTACCGCTGGTCTTTAATAACTCATAGATGACCTCAAATTTACCAGGTTTGGGCAATAAACTGGCCACAGGACCTAATTGGGAGATAACTGAAATATCGGTCAAGTTAATGTAATCATTCAAATAGATTGTCCCGTTGGAGGTTAAATTGACCATCCCATGGTCACCGGTGATGATAACGTTAACATTTGAATATCTAGACGAGTTTCGTAAGGTAATCATTAAATTACCAACCATTGAATCAATTGTTTCAACCTGACTACGAACTGGTTCAGAGGCGACTCCAAATTCATGACCAACTTGATCCGGTTGATGAAAGTAAATCATCGTTAAATCAACACCCGAGTTAATCCATTCAATCAAATAATCAAATCGATCCGATAAACTGATTGTCTCATTATAAGGTAAACTAAAATGGTTTCCATTAGATTGATTAACTGATGCACTTCCAGGCCAGAAAAGGACATTAGCTGAACAATTTTGTCGTCGGCATGTTGACCAGATCGGTTCACCTCCAAACCATTTATGGTCAACCTTTGACCGCGTAAATGTTTCATTAAATTGTAAATCATAGAAACGATTGTCAATTAATCCATGAGTTTCCTCGTGTAAACCTACAACACAATTAATTAATTAATTCCCTTCTCTCTCACCCTCTCACTCTCCCTTTACCTTTATTGATTGTAATTGATAATCAATTTCAAACCATTCAAATATTAATAGTTACAAACTCTAATCATGATTAACTAATCATCTCAATGGTTACAATCAAAGTGTTTCCGTTTTGATTAACTTAATTTTCCCCTTATCAAAGCAAACATGTTTAAATATGTTCAATGGTAATTGATTTTGATTTAATTGATCAATAACAACATCTAGTAATTAACTACAATTACTATAAGATAAGGTTAACATAAAATTACCTCTTAAAGATAATTAAGTTAATCAAATCTCACAATGAAAACCTGTACCTTAATTGTAACTTCAACAAATTTCCAGTTAATTATGGTAGAAATTGATTGTGGAAACAATTAAGATGATGGTTAACCAATAATAATCGGTCATACAAAATGAAAGTTAATCATATTAATTAGTTTAATTGTTTACCTGTGGCAAGAGTCCAGTGAGTTGGAAATGTTTTGGTGACAAAAGCAGGATAATAACCCCTGAGGGCATGAACTCCATTAATTGCCATTGATTTAAGATTTGGTGTATTGAATGTGTCAATATAATCATGACGAAATCCATCAAAAGAAATTACCACTAATTGTTGTCTTAATCTGGACAATTTAATCAATTGATTATCGCGATTTTGATGAAATGATTTCTGATAAAATGGTGATTGTAAAACTGTTGATTCCTTGGTTAAATTGCTACTCGATATTAATGAACAATTAACTGTTAACAAAATACATAAACAGTTAACTAAATTGTAATTAATTATCATCATTCTAATCAAGTAACAATCAATAAAATTGACTAAAGTAGCAATTATTTCACGAGAATTACAATTTATTAATTGGTGATGATCAACTGATTAATTTAAACTTATGAAAAGATGATTGAAAAAAAAAGTATTGAACTGAATTAAATTGGATCGACTGATGATTAAAGTGACAGTTTAATTGGTACACTGAGAAACAATTAAATTAACTCTTAACTCTGATAAGTTAATGAAATCACCTTAATCACAATTAACAGAGACAAAATGAGTTCCACTTGTAACACTTGACTACAATTAGCAACAATTAATCAATTACAGGGTTGTCCGAATTGGATTGACATTCACTAACAATTTAGTCAACAATTTAACAACAATCTAATTCAAGGTCAATTCATGATTAAATTTAATTATCTGTACATCCAATCATTGTAATCTAATCATAAATGACAATAGCAACAATAATCTCAAAAATTGAGTTCGTCTTTAATTGTTACAATCAATACAATATATTTAAAAGTAAAATTATTAATCAATGACCTGAAAATATATAATAAAATTAAATCAATCAAACAATTACAATTGATTATCAATATTACCTTTGAATGAACAAGTAAGAGAAAACAATTAATTGAATAATGAAATTAAATTTAATTTGCTTAATCTTTTTCTGCTAATCCATTTAATCAAAAACTCTTGACCAATTCACTTTCCCCTCTTGTCCATTTGTTAATCACAATTAAAATATTGAGTTAATTGTAAACTTTTGGACACTAAATTGTTAAGTTGGTCAAGGTAAGAGACCAAAATAATCAACACAATTAAAACCAATAACTGCAAATGAAAAGTTAATCACTAATTTGGTTTTTTTTTGCTGGACAATGACCATTATCAACTGTTAACAATTAAATTGAATCCATAATTTAACACTTCAATTGACCAGCTCATCTAACATGAATCACTTAATGGTCATCCTTGAATTAACTGTTGATTGACCAAATCAAGTTCATTTCTTATTTAGGACACAATCAAAAAATCAATTTGAATTCTCATCAAAAACAAAATTAATTTAATTGTTTCAAATTGATTGAGAAAAACAATTATTTTTCTTGTTAAGCTTATTGATTGATTCCAATATACTCCAAGACAATAATTATAGAAACTAAATTAATGATAATGATCAAGTTGATTGGATAAAAATAATGAACAGTTCAAGAGAGATGGTCACTCAATGGTCACTCAGGTGAGTATAATAAGTTAACCAAGAGAAGGAAATTAAAAAGTTAATGGACAATGTTAATTACGATTTGAAAGAGATAGAGAAAAAAATTTTCCTTCTTTAATTAAAATGATAACAATTAACAGAAACAACGTGGGAGTTGATTTAAGATGAATCAGTTTAAATTTCCAGTTAATCACTGAACCTTAATTGTGAAATTTAATCAACATTTGAAATCATCTTGATTCCTTATGAGTCCATCTCAATGAACAGGTCAAAATGGGTCAAGATGGAAATGACCAATTAATTGTTGTAACGGTAAATGGTCAATCCATTTAAATCCCAATCTGGTCAATATTTAATCAACTGATTAAATTGTCTTAATATTTTATCATGTTTAAAATCCTTTAATTGTAATACAATTTAAAACAACAATTTAACTCTTGATGAAATGTTATCCTTTAGTTGTCAATTAATTGCTTGGGATTATATTTTAATCCAACCTGATCAACTTTACTGATTAAACTTTTAAATCGTCACAATTAACATATAAATTGTTATTCTCAATCTCTAATCTTAAATGTATAAGATTAAAATTAATCATCAGAGATTGTTAATCTATTCAACAATTAAAACTAATTCACAATTGATTTTACTTTTCTCACAAACAAAATTATTTACACCAAATTGTTTTCATGCGGAAGCTGATTCACCCTCTTAATTGTTAGCAATTAATTACATTTCTTGATGATGTTGTAATGATGGTGATCAGATTTGATTAACGTTATTAAATGATAATAACAATGATTTAACTTTGAGATGGAAATTAAAATAAAAAAAAAAGTTAAACAATTAAATCTAATCATTATATTATTGATATACTTACAACTTTGTAAATGATTGCTTGATATTAAATTGCTGGTAAATCATAGTTATCATAATTATCTTGATTATGATTAAATTGCATGATACTTTTACACTCATTATGATTGTGAACATAATTAAACTTTGAAATTTAAATCAAACAATCAAGAAAGCAAAAAGTTAAGGAAGAGGAAACCAAATCAAATTAATCAAAAACAAAGTTGAATATGATTAATTTGCCAACAATTAACTAATCATTTACCTGATACAATATAAATTGATTTGATTGTATAATAATAATAATATCAATAAACAATTTACAATTGATTAAAATGTTAAAACAAAAACAAATTCAAATATAACGGAAACTAATCAACTCTTTAATTGTTAATTGTTGGGCTTGATGATGATCAGATTTGATTAATGTTTCCATCATGATTTAAACAATGATTTATATAAAATGAGTGAGAGAGTTAATTGTCCGCAAGGCAGAAAAAAATAATAATCAAATTGATTGGTGATTAAATCGTTGATTGTTGTGATTAAATTGATCATTAGGTTACACTAAAAATGAAAGTAATTAGGGTTGGGGCACTTGACCAGTAAAGTTTTTCTGGTCAATCTTTGAAAAGGTCAATCCAAAGTGACCATTCAAGTAACTGAGATAATTTAAATTGTGCAAATTGATTGTCTGCTGTTTGGGTTAATTTTTTTGCTTCTAATCAAAACCCGGAATCACAAATTGTTGTTAATACACTAATTTACTATTGGGTGACCTTAACTGACGGATGACCACTCGATATGTACTGACCACTTTCACTAAAAACCATTTTAATATTATAACAATTATTATCGTGATTAAGTTGATTTAGTTTGAGCTTCTGATTAACTTTTTTGATTGTTGTAAGTTGTTAATGATGATTCGTGATTAGTGATTTGCTTCTAGTTGTTGAAATCGTATCTTTTATTGTTAGATTGAGTTAATGACCAGAAAATTTAATAGTTCAATCAGTAAAATGCAATTGATTAATTAATCGTGATAATTTCAATTTTTCAGCACAAATGTGCTACATTCTGATATCTTGACTTTTTTTTATTGATCATTTGTTGATTGATAATTGTTACAATCGAATCATATTTGATATTTGATCATTGAATACCCAATTATGTTACAACTTAGTTTTAATTGTATTAATAATCTAATTGATTGCGAGTGTTAAGTTTGTAATATTGTTAGAAAACTCGTACTTGTAGGTGTTGAGTGTATTCTGGATCGTTAGTTAATTGCTTTGAGATGAAATAATTGGTTATTGATGATAATGAACCTTGATTTAGTTATTTAAGTTTAATGGTAACAATTTAAAACTTTTTTTGTATTGGATTTAACTGAAATCAATGTTGATCATTTTGATAATGTTGATAATGATTATGTTATATTGAGTATTGATGTTATTATTATCATCTTGTGATCAGTTGATTGTCAATGATGATGATGATGGTGATGATGGTGATGATCAACAATTACCGTTATGTTGTAATATATGAGTTAACTTTAATTTCCTTTTCTTGATCATCTTTCTATCACTCTCACTAGCTCACTAACTCACTTTCTCTCTCTCTCTCTCTCCATCTTTTAATCATAGTAAAAGTACAGTAGTTAACTTAATCACCCTTGAGCTAATCAAGAATTACTATTCTCACGGTATTCAAATATATATACGATTATTATTATTACAATTTAGATGATGATTAAAAAAGATCATCATCAACATCTTCAATACAAAAATAGTGTAACAATTTAAAAAGTTTTTTTCATTAAATCAAAAAGAATCAACAAAAAAGAGAGAGAGAATGAGAGAGAAACACTTTCATTGGAAACAATTTAAATTGTGTTTTCACCGTTGATTGTTATAATATCATAATAATCATCAGCATCAATATTTAACTTCAATTAATGTTTTCATTTTACATACAAATACTTAATTACTATGTTATTATTATTACAATCAACTAACTAACTAGCTTACTAACTAACTAACTAACTATCTGCAACTACAACTACAATTACAACAACTAAATTGTTATTATTATTGATTGTTTGATGTTTCATGTTAATTATTTAAGATAAAAGTTTAAAATTGTGAATATATTATTGATTAACATTCCCAATTGAATGTATTACTTTTAATTAATCCAAACTCATGATCTAATGTAATAATAATAATCATAATATTATTATTATTTTATTGTTAATAATTAACTGATTACTAATTGAAATGATATGAAAATTTCGAAAATTGGAAAAAAAGTAAATAACAATTAACTTTTACCTTAACTTTTTCTTCACTCGATATTAGTTGTTTTCCTCATTAATTTATTATCTCCTTTTTTTCTTCGTGATTAAAACTAATCACAATTAAATAACAATAATTTATAAATCACATTTGGTTAATTCACTTTCTCCTTTGAGTCTCTTCTTCACAACAATTTAGCTTAACAATCTGTGAGTTTGTATATGTTTTAATTGAGTTAATCATTTCCTCCAACTCTTTCACTTTTTCAACTATTATAATCATTATCATTCATTATTTTATTATGATTAAGCTTAATTTCATTTCTTATGTTCAGTGTTCACCCAGAAATAAGGTCAACAATGAATGATAATGATTGTGAATTAAATTGGTTTCTCATGAATTTTCAATGAGAAAAAAAAAAAAATGATAAAATATAAGGAATCATATTTAATTGTTAACCAAATGAATTAACAATCAACTGATGGAAAACAATAAACTAACATGATCGTCGATTGTAATTTAACCATTCTCAACAATTATGATCATTAATATCCATTATTGTATGTTGATTAACTTGATAATTTTGAGTAGGTTAATCATTCATCATTGAACAACCCGAAGCAATCAAATTGTAATTTGTTTTGATTCCAATGTGTAAGTTAATTGTGATTAAGATGATGATCCTTTTTTTATTTGAGATGATCAACTCTTTTGTCTTGTTGTTTCAACAATTTTTAACAATTAATAACATTATTTTTCTGTTGCTTAATTGTTGTTCTTGATTGTGATTAGCAAATGAGAAGGAAAAATTTTTCTTCATTAAATCTTAATACAATTGGATTGGTACCATGAAATGTTTATTAATTATTTGCTGTTTAGAGGAAAAAAAGATTTTGATTAACTCAATTAAAACTCATATTTAACAATCTAAATTGTTAAATCAACTCTAGCCAAAGAATACTATTTGCTAATATTTAATTGTGATTAGTTTTAATCACGAAGAAAAAAAGGAGATAATAAATTAATGAGGAAAACAACTAATATCGAGTGAAGAAAAAGTTAAGGTAAAAGTTAATTGTTATTTACTTTTTTTCCAATTTTCGAAATTTTCATATCATTTCAATTAGTAATCAGTTAATTATTAACAATAAAATAATAATAATATTATGATTATTATTATTACATTAGATCATGAGTTTGGATTAATTAAAAGTAATACATTCAATTGGGAATGTTAATCAATAATATATTCACAATTTTAAACTTTTATCTTAAATAATTAACATGAAACATCAAACAATCAATAATATTAAGAATTTAGTTGTTGTAATTGTAATTGTAATTGTAGTTGTAGTTGTAGTTGCAGATAGTTAGTTAGTTAGTTAGTAAGTTAGTTAGTTAGTTGATTGTAATAATAATAACATAGTAATTAAGTATTTGTATGTAAAATGAAAACATTAATTGAAGTTAAATATTGATGCTGATGATTATTATGATATTATAACAATCAACGGTGAAAACACAATTTAAATTGTTTCCAATGAAAGTGTTTCTCTCTCATTCTCTCTCTCTCTTTTTTGTTGATTCTTTTTGATTTAATGAAAAAAACTTTTTAAATTGTTACACTATTTTTGTATTGAAGATGTTGATGATGATTAAGTTGATGATGATCTTTTTTAATCATCATCTAAATTGTAATAATAATAATAATCGTATATATATTTGAATACCGTGAGAATAGTAATTCTTGATTAGCTTAAGGGTGATTAAGTTAACTACTGTACTTTTACTATGATTAAAAGATGGAGAGAGAGAGAGAGAAAGTGAGTTAGTGAGCTAGTGAGAGTGATAGAAAGATGATCAAGAAAAGGAAATTAAAGTTAACTCATATATTACAACATAACGGTAATTGTTGATCATCACCATCATCATCATCATCATCATCATTGACAATCAACTGATCACAAGATGATAATAATAACATCAATACTCAATATAACATAATCATTATCAACATTATCAAAATGATCAACATTGATTTCAGTTAAATCCAATACAAAAAAAGCTTTAAATTGTTACCATTAAACTTAAATAACTAAATCAAGGTTCATTATCATTATCGACATTATTTCATTACTATATCACCGCCAAGAAACTTTTCTTAAGTCGAACGGCCTAAAGTAAAAAAAGGTAATAATAAACGACCATTGTTATACTAAATCGATTGATTAGTTTATCCTTACCAACACAATCAACGATTTAGCAATTGAAACTTAATCCAAATCTCTTTCAATTGTCCAAAATTTAAATTGTTTCGAGTGAAAAAAAGTTCTAATATCCTTTTGAACTTTTTCCTCTTCGATTTCAACTCCAAAGTGTTAAACTCTTCCGTTACTCAAACACTTCGAGCTTCGAGTCCAACGGAAGTGGTCAAGTTGCTTCCCGCCCTTGTCTCAGACTTGATTCCTATATAAATCAATATAATTACGCAATAAACTAAAAACAAATCATCGAACTGATTAGTTGATCAATTTAACTCGAACTCATTTAATTCATAACAATATTACATAAGAATAATAATAATATTGTTATATATTAAGATCGTTAATCATTTAAAATTTTAATCATAATCAAAAGTGATTAAGATACACCCTTTAATTTAATATCATCATCTTAATCATATTTGAAATCATCTTGTTACTATTATTACAATTAAGCTTTTTTCGTAAAAAAAAAGTTTTTAAAAGTTTGAATTAATTTTGTTCTCGAGCGTTGAATTTATTAATTCACTTTGATTAACTTAATTCAAACTGACCTGAGCCTGAGTTGATTAAAAAGTTTCTGATTCACAAATCAGGTTCAAATAAATCATTAAATGATATTTACAATCAAATCAGGCAAAGTCCAACAATTAATAAATCATTGTCGTTGGAAACACTTCGTTCTGATGTGAATAATTAATCAATAACTGATTTGTTTTAATTAGGAAAGAAAATGAAATTAAATAAAACAACAATTAACAAATGTTATTAATATTAAAAGCCAATCACGATTACATTAGTTTTGCTAATAATCAAATTTCCTGATTGTTAATGATTAACAACAATTAAATCATTTCGAGTTGAAAAGTTTTCCCTTTCTTTTAATACTTGATAACAATTAAAAAACAACAAGAAGCACAATCAAACCTCACGATTAATCATCATCATTAGTTAATCAGAAGCTAAACTAAATTTACTGATAATCACGATTTAAATTGTGACCATTAACAATTAGGCCTTTGAAACATTTGATTAACTAACTAAGAAAATGGTTTCATTTAAATTAAAATGATTAATCTTCTCAATCTAATCAACAACACAATTTACCTTAGGGATAGTAAAGTAAAAAGTTGATCATCTGGTGTAACAATTAACAATCATGATTAACTTATGGATTGATTTAACTGATTGTGAATTCTAATCAAAAGTAAGATTAACCTAACAGTCAATTTAATATCATGGTAATTAAAAAAGTGTAACAATTTAATATTATTGATCATTGTTATTGATACAAATGTTTGATTACAATGATCAAAAATCTGATCATCACCATGATAATTAACATACAACAAGAATTAACTGTTAACAATTAAAGAGAATCAGCTTCCGGATTAAAGTTTTGTTGATCACAATTAACATGAAATTGAATTGATTAACTTTTATGTGTAAAAAATTTGAATTTGATTGTTGGTCAATCAATTGAAATTATTTGTTAATCAAATTTGAAACAAATTTTTTCCTGGACAATCAATTAAGTTTAATTACAGACTTAAATTATGTTTTAATCAAAGTTAATTGCATGATAATAATATAATAATAATTTAAATATTAGCAAAAGAAACAGATTTCAATTGCTAATCAGAATTGATTGTTTACTTTAATGTTGTCGCAATCAGATGAAATTAATCCATCACAAATTAATTAATCAATTAATTAAACATGAAAATGACAAATCAATAGCAATCACCAGTTGATTAAAATATTACAACACTTGACTTAATTACTCTTGATTATATATTATTAATAATTAAGGTAGCAGACAAAATGAAAAACAATTTAATTCACTTGGTAGACAATTAATTCCTATTAATCATAACAATATAATCAGTTGATTAAATATTGACACGATTGGCATTTTAAATGGATTGACCATTTCGAGTAACATCAACAACAACAACAAGACCATAACAACAGTTGATTTTTTTAACTGGTCATTTCCATCTTGACCTATTTTGACCTGTATTAAGAGATGGTAATACAGATGATGATGAGAATGATGATAAAGATGATGAGGGAGAGAGACGATTTAATTGAAAATCGGGTTCGGTGTTAAACTGGATGAGGAGGTGGAGGTTTAGTCCACCCGTTAACGAACCTGTAAATAACGGACTCACTAACGGACTCACTTTTCCATCATCATCATCATCTCTCTCACTCTCACTCTCACTCTCCTTCTCTCTCTCTTTCTTTCTTTCTTCTTACAATTGAATTTATGGATTCATCATCTTCATCTTCTTCTTCTTCATCATCATCATCAGCCCTTTCTCTTTCTCTTTCTCCCACTTTTCGCACTTTTTGTTTGGGTTCTAACTTATTCGAGAAACGGTTACTTATATTGGTCATTCTCTCTCTCTCTTTTTCTCCCTCTCTTTGATCATCTTTTTACTCTCACTTAGAACCATTTTGTTAAACTTTTCTCTCTCTCTCTCTCTCTCTCTCTCTCTCTCTCTTCCTCTCTTTTTGTTCGATATAAAAGATCCAACTGACCAGTACTTAGAACTTTATTCGATTGTCTGGTCTTAACGAAGATCAGTTAAAGTTTTTGCAAAGTTTTTCATCTCCAATTTGTTTTTTCCTTTATTTTGTTATCTCGATTATCCTGTGATCTTAAACATTAACAATGAAGCCATTTGCCTTAGTCCTTGTAAGTTTTAATTGTTTAATCAGTTGATTAATGGTTAATTTGTCAGTGAGTTTAATTTGTGATACCAGGAATGAATCAAATTTCACTTGATAATTAACTTGATTACTGATTAGTAAAATTTCATCTCGTTCTTTGAGTGTTGACCTTTTTTTTCTTGATTATTTTGTGTTGATTTGATTTCTCTTTTCTTAATTTTGTTCACAGTTATCAGTTACTTTAGTTGCTGCCTCTAGAGGTGGTTCCTCAGGTGGTTACGGTGGTGGATCCAGCGGTGGATACGGTGGAGGTTCATCATCAGGTGGATATGGTGGTGGATCATCAGCCGGTGGTTATGGTGGTGGTGCCTCTTCAGGTGGATATGGTGGAGGTTCATCAGCCGGAGGTTACGGTGGTGGATCATCATCAGGTGGTTATGGTGGTAATGCTGGTGGTGCCTCAGCTGGAGGTTATGGCGGTTCTTCAGGTGGCTCATCTTATGGTGGACAATCAGCCGGAGGCTATGGAGGTGGATCAAACAAGAAATCCTCTTACAAAGTCCTCTACTTGCCAGTTATCCCAGTGAAATCACAAAAATCCGGTGGATCTGGTGGATACGGCGGTGAATCTGCCGGAGGTTATGGCGGTAACTCTGGTGCCTCCTCATCATCTTATGGTGGTCAATCAGCTGGAGGTTATGGTGGTTCCTCAGGTGGCTCAAGCTACGGAGGTTCATCAGGCGGTTCAGGTTATGGAGCTGGTGCTTCATCAGGATCATCAGGCTACGGTGGTCAACAACAAGCTTCAGCCGGAGGTTATGGTGGCTCTTCAGGCGGTTCATCTTATGGTGGACAATCAGCTGGAGGTTATGGTGGTTCATCCTCAGGTGGCTCAAGCTACGGAGGTCAACAACAAGCTGGAGGTTATGGAGGTAACTCTGGTGGATCAAGCTACGGTGGACAATCAGCCGGAGGTTATGGTGGCTCTTCAGGAGGTTCATCATACGGTGGACAACAATCCGGAGGTTATGGTGGACAACAAGCTGGAGGTTACGGTGGATCATCAGGTGGCTCAAGCTACGGAGGTCAACAACAAGCTTCAGCCGGAGGTTACGGAGGTTCATCCTCAGGTGGATATGGCGGTAACTCTGGTTCAAGTGCCGGTGGTTATGGCGGTTCATCATCAGGTGGATATGGTGCTCAAGGTCAATCCGACGATGCTCCAGTTATCCCAGTCATCATAATCCAAAAAGATGAAGCTGGTTACGGTGGACAACAAGCCTCAGCTGGAGGTTATGGAGGTTCATCCTCAGGTGGCTCAAGCTACGGAGGTTCATCAGGTGGTTCAGGTTATGGAGCTGGTGCTTCATCAGGATCATCAGGTTACGGCAGTGGATCTGGTTCAGGTTATGGCGGTGGTTCAACCGGTGGTAAATCATCAGGTGGCTACGGTGGTTCCTCAGGTGGATCAGGCTACGGTTCTGGTTCAGGTTCAGGTTCAGGTGGATACGGAGGCTCATCTGGAGGCTCAGGTTACGGTGGTAACTCAGGTGGATCAGGATACGGTTCTGGTTCAGGATCTGGTTACGGCGGTGGAAAGGGCAAGGGCGGCGCTTCAGGTGCCTCAGGCTATTGATCTCACTAGACGCCTTCCAGTTTCCCTCCTTGAATTAGCAAAAAGATAAACTTTTCACTCTCACTCTCTACTTAAGACTCTGAACTCATCATAACCCTTTCCACTCCCACTCCCACTTCCACTCACAACCCTTTAACTCCCTTCAATTTCATTCTCAATCAAAATTCATCAGCAATCAAACACAATCAACACGATCAATGGAAACCCTGAAAGTGACAATTATCATTTAAGTTGATGTTGATTTTGTTAAAGACAAATTAATCCAATGATAACCAAGACAATTTCATTTGATTTAATTAACTCACTCAAAAATCAAATGGATTATCATCATGCTCATTAATCATTAATTCATTACCATCATTTCATTTAATCATCATCATGGTTTTTAACTAATTAATCTAATTACCGTTACATATCTTAACCATTTTTCTTTGAGCGAAAATCAAATCAATACTGTTGAATAATTTAATCACAATTAGCTGATGAAACTAATTGTTTAGAGTAAATTATGAAAACTTATCTGATTATTTTCCTCAAATAGAATCAACAATTAACTAAATGATAATTAAAATGTCACTTACTCTTCCTCTTTCTATCTTGTAATATAATATAAATAATAATTTGTATCAAGTTGATTTTCATAACAATTAAATCAATTTGATTCTTTTCGTTAAATTTTTCCAATTTGTTGATTTTTTTCCCTAAATTTTTTTATCCATCATGATTTAATTTTGTTAATTACCTTCTAAATCACTTAAATCAATCAATCCAACAATTGATCAGATTCCAAGTAATTCAAGGTTAAAGTTGTTACAGAAGCAATTAAATAATTGTATCAGACAGTTTTAATTGATTTGTAATCGATTAACAATTAAACTATCCAATATACCAAAGTTAATTGAGTTAATTTGGTTAATTGCGTGAAAATGATCAACGATGCAAATTTACAAGCCAGAAAAGTCAAACTTAATTGTAGTAAATTGTTATGATTGTTAATGTTTATGATAATAATTAATAAGTTAGCAAAACAGAAACTTGAGTTTATCAACTTAATTGTTAATTTAGATGTTAATTATTTGTCTTTTTGTTAAATTAATTTGATCTTTTCTAATTAAGATTAAATTAAATTGCAATCAAGTTGAAAACAATTAATTGTTAACTGAGAAATTTTCTTTGTCAAGTGGAAGGTTAATTGGATCGTTAATTATTTAAGCCCTGTTTTAAATTGAAACTAACAATCAAATAACTAATTGAAAAATAAGACAAAAAAAGTTAACAATCAAATGTCTCATAATTAATTAAACTTGATTGCAGAAGAAACAAAAAAAAAGTGAAGCAAAATGTTTGACAATCAATTAATTTGTTGGAGAAATGAAAATTAATATCATATTATCATTGATTAACTGATTTTTGGTCCTTAATTGTGGCTAGTTGATTAAATTTTGTTCACTGGTCTCATTTGTAATTTAAATTTTCCAAGTCAATCATCACACCATTAAAAGTTTAACTGGTTGAGTAATCAGCAATATAATCAAAGGAAGAGCTACAATTAAATGAATAAAAAAAAGAGAATCAATTTCATGAACTAACATCACAATCAGTAAATTGTTTGAGGAAAAAACAATAAACAGAAATGAACAAAAAAAGTCAATTGAAAGTTTGGATTACAAACGAAAACAAATTTATAGTATAATTTGTTTTCCATTTGTACCAATTAGTTTGGTCTTGATTGTAATAGAGTAAAATGATCAAGGATTGGCGAATAAACGAAAAAGGTACAACAATTAACATACGATTAAATTGTTCCCGATTGGAAGACACTGAAATCATCGTTCCGAAGATTAAAAGATTAACCTTCTTTTGATTAAGGATAACCTTGTTTCCATCCCAATAATCTGTAAATTGTTGGAGACAAAAAGAGAGAGAGAGAGAAAGAAGATGATGAAAAAATGTGAGAAATTAGTTAATTATCTGGCTCTTAGTGTTGTGATGTTTCTTCTAATTCATCTTAGTTAATCACTAACAATTAACAAGGGTCAAGATGAATAAGAGGAAAGGGTAAGGAAGGAGGAGGAGGAAATGAATTAAGGTTGACAATCATGGTGGAAGATGATTAAGAAAAGGAGGTGGAATAGAAAGTGAATCAATTTCTAACTATTGTATTTAAGAAACATGTGTAACCAACCAGTGATTCTTAATGTTGATTTCGCAGGCGAATCAACAACTTTAGTTTAAACAATCAATCAAGAAAATTGTCAAATTCAATTGAGTGTCAGTGTCATCAGTCAATCAGTGTTCCAGTGTCTCTATAATAACAAATCGTTAGTGTTCAAGTGGACCCTTTGTATTGTTGATTAAATTAAACACCAAGAATATTCACCAGTACATCACCATGAGGATTAACAATTTCCATGTCGATATATTAATACTTTTACTGGTAATTAATTGTTCCAAATCAATGATGCCTTCAAAAGATTTTGATTGGGATTCGGACACATTTATGGATTTAAAAAATATCCAAATACCTGATGATGTTTTCGGTAAGCAAAATCTATTAATCCATAAAATCCTTTGATTTCCTTGAAACAGTTAACAAAGAATAGAATAAGAAAACAATTTATATATAAATATACGTGTATTGTCATCAAGATTAATTGAAACATAGAATTAAATTTAGAAATCAAATCAACAATCACAATTACTTACCAATTGAAAACAATTTCCTTGGGTTCATTGGGCCTTATGAATGGTGGAAAAATGATTTAAAAAGGATTAAAGTTACTTCCTAAATTGCGTTACAAATATTATCTAAATTGATTCACTGTTATATTTAGTTAATTCTTTCCTATCATTAATTTGTTGAAAGTAAATTAATGGGAAATTGTTAGAAAACAATTAAGATCAAATTAAGATAATGGTCAACAACATTAAATTAGTTTTTCTATTTTTCCCTCGACCGGTTTACTATCAAATCGATCGTTAGATGGCGACTGTGATTACCAAATTTTCTTCTATTTTTAAATTAACCGAAATTATTTTCTTTCCAATTAATTAATCACTTTATTGATTAACTGGGACTTTAATTGCAATTAAATTTCCATTATCTTGATTTGTGAATGTAACTAGAATAAGAGTAAAACAGTGAATCGTAATACAAGTTAATTTCTTCCTGATAGAAAGTTAAATGTGAATTAGAATTTAATTTAACTTTAATAATCATAATGTAAACATTTGAATTTTTGTTTGAATGTTTTAACGTTTTGATTTATTTATTATTTTTGGGTTTGTATTTTGTTTTCTATATTTAATTCAATGTTTCATTTTGTTGTATTATATAAATTGTTACATTTTGTTAACAATAAATTAATGTTTTGAAATTTCCATTTCTATTTTAGATCCACTTGGTCCATCTAAACCTAAAGTTAAACAAGGATTGAACAACGATAACTCAGCTTTACCATTAACTAGAGGCCATTCATTGGTAAATGGATTTGATGATGATTTTATTAATCCACCACCGACATTACGATCACAGCATCGACCATCTCCATCACCTTCACCCCCACCGCATCGATATCCAAAATCATCTCCTCCTCCCTCAATGTTACATTCATCACCTCCACCATCATCACAAGCTCCACGAATGAAATCCCGTTACGATGACGATTACAATGGTACACCAAGGCCTAAAATGGGTCCTAAAGTATCAATGCCTTCAAAGAAAATGGATTTACACTTGTAAGTAAATTGTATTCAATTTAGTATCAATTTCAACTAATTGTCAAATTTATTTCTTCCAATAGTGATGATCATCATGACGATGATATTCCCGGATTTGGACCTGAAAGCTTCCATAAAGGTCCCAAAGGTGTAATGAGAAGTTGGCATACAAAGGATGGTAAAGGAGATGATCACATTTGGCATACAAAAGGTGTGTTGGTGTGAACAACAATCAGCTAAATTACATTTACAATTCATCGAGATAATCAAGAGAAACTGTTGATTATATCAGAATAATTTCAATTTCTAATGAGAAAAAGTGAAAGTGAAAGTGAAAGTCCATTTGACTTTCGCTTATTTTTTTTGTTGAATATTTTCATTTCCAAATTATCTAATCTTAATTTTGTTTCCTTCTCTCCTTAATTAATTTAGAAACACATCATCATCATCATCATCATCATCACCATGCTAATCAAGAGGACCACGAGCACGAGCACGGTCACAAGCACGATGGTTGGCACAAACACGATCATGTAAGTTGGATTATCCTAATCAACTTAATCAACTTTAATCAGTTTTACATTTTTTTTCTTCAAATAATTCACTTCCACCTTTTATCAATCATCACCTCTTTTCCACCTTAATTAAATCAATTGCAGAGTTAAATTTAAATTCATTTTATCTTCAATCAAATTTAAAATCCCGAAAAAAAGGCGGGAGAGATAAAACTGTTGATTGTTACTCTCACAATTAACTTTTTAATTTATTAATTCTTCCTTTAATTAAGACATTGTTTTTGTACCTTAAACATTTCATCAATTTCAGGCTTTTTAAACTTTGACCCACCTTTTTAAATTTATCCTAATAGTTGATTGAATGATTAAACTAAATCATTTAACCCAATCTAATATAATTAAAACTGATTTATCTAGGCGGAAATAATTTTAATAATTAAGATTGAAATCAATTTAATTATTAAACTTTCTTCAATTATTGAGGAGATTTCCTTTTTTTTTAATTGTTCTGATAGCCATAAGTTGATTCTCATTAACTGATGTACTAATTTTACAATAATTAACTTTAATTTGTTTCAATTAGGGACACGAACATCAACATGGACATGAGCATGGACATGATCACGAACATGATCACGATCATGGACACGTAAGTCATTTTATTAAATACAATAGATTAACTTATATTTACTTAATTTATTAACTAATTATGACCTTTCAACCTTCAACTTTAGGCCCATAATCATGGTCACGGTCATGATCAAAGTCACACTCATGATCACGGTCACACTCATGGTCATCAACATGCACATACACATGGACATCAACATGGACATGTAAGTTTTTAATACTCAGAGATTTTTAATTCTCACCTTAATCACAATTTATCAAGTTGTAAATCTTTTCCAATGATTTATGATTTAATTTAGTGAAAATTATTTTTAATCATTTTCGTTTTACTTTAATTTTTTCTTTATCAACAACAGAATCACGGACATGGTCATACTCATGTAAGTAGATTAATTGATTTAATAATTGTTGATCAAACTTTGGACAATTTTCCCAACGATTAATCATCAAATTAACTAACTTTTTTTTCACCTTTCAACTTTATCACTTCAACAGGCACATAATCATGATCACGCTCATAAAAATACTCATGGACACGAGCACGCACACGACAATAAACACTCACATGCCCACGGCCATGAGCATTGGCACGATCACGGACACAAGCATGGCCATGGTAAATATTAATTTCCAATCTCCATTCTAATATACCTTTAAAATCAATTGAAACAATTAATCATTTGTCTCTTTCATCTTACCCATCAGATCATCATCATCACCATGATCACGAGCATTCATCCAAAGGAGGTAAATCGGAAGCAGCCGATGCTAAAGCCGCTAATTTAGCCGAACTATTGGAGAATTTACAAAAAGCGCAAGAGAAAAAGCAATCGTATTTTTTGCAAACCAATCAACCAATTAGATTAAAAGCAAAAGAAAAACCAACAGGCCGACTTAGGGTCACATTGGACGGAGCGGCGATCGACCTGGGAGAAATACTCTAAACGATTTTCCATCCATTTCCAAACAATCAACTTTAATCAGCTGATTAAAATGTTCATAAATGTAATCAGTGTATCATAATGACATTTACATTATATTTATTTATTTATTTATTTATTTATCCTTCACAATCAACATCAGCAATTAACTCATATATTATAAAGCTATGAGTTAATTATGATTCAAATTAATCCAGTTCAATGTACCTAAACCACAAAGCCGATGGAAAATCAGGAAAAAAAAGAAAATTTAATTAGTATTAATCAACCGTAATCAACTTTTACATTGTACATCATATAACCAAAACATGGCAACAATTAACTTATTATTAGTAAACTAATTATGTACATTAGTCAAAATCAGCTGGAAACTGATCTTAATTTAAATGTAAATGTAAATGATTAAATGAAGGAAAAAACAAATTAATTCAAATTAATGTTAAAACAAATTGCAAATTCATTACGATTAATCAAATTACTGTTAATACAAATCTCTCAATGGTGAAAATTTAATCTAATCTTTGATATAACTGTAATTACAACTCAAATTAATTGTTGAAGTAAGAAATCAGTAAATTGCAGAGGAGTTAGTTAACTATCAACAATTAAAAATTGTGTTGGTGTATAAGAGGAAAAGGTTTAATTGTGAATAATAAAAAAGGTTCATTGGATTTAATTTGTTGGGTTGATCAAACCACTCACACAATCACAATCAACTGATTGTAAATCTAATTGCGTGGTAATAGCTTCCGATTGAGGTAAAAGTTGTTAATCAAAATCAATCCTTAATCCAGTAAAGTTAAATTGAACAATATTCAATAAATTAACTCAAAATGATTAACTAATTAAAGAAAATACAATTTGAAATGAGAAACAATAGATTATCATAATTAAGGAAAAATTGTTGATTAAATTGTTGGATGATTTTATGAGAGAAGGAAATTTATAATTCAGTTAACCATATTTGGAAAACTAATCAATTGATTTTGATTTTCAAGCTCTTTAATTATATATTATATTACTTGATGATAATTAATCTACAGAAAAATGTTGATTGTTAACAATTGAAAGAAAGACTTTGTTGTTGATGTTATTGATTACAATTAAGGATAAGGTAAAGGGAGGTAACATTGAATCAAGAGAAACATACAATTAACCTAATTGTTGTTCTTAATAATCAAGTGATAAGAAGGTTAATTCTTGTACAATAAAAGTTTTTGTTGGTGTTTCCTAGATGAAAATTTTGTTGTATTATCAATGGTGTTAATTGTTAATGATGATTGTCATTAACAATTAACTCTTACAATTTGAAGCAAGGTGAAATAATTTAATAGGTTGGGTTGATTGTTGATTGTCAATGATTGTGTCTTGAAGAGGAAGAAACAAAATCAAGGTTAATAAAAACCCATTTGATTATTTTGGGTTTGTTGATTGTTGGACCTTGATGAATACAATTAGCGGTGATGATACAATTGAATAGGAATGATTAAATTCCGACTAGTTAATTGTGATTAACATTTTGTAATTGCCAAATAAACATACACAAATGGCAAAAGGTTAATCATAATCCAATTTAGTTGATTGTTATTTAACAAATATTGATGATTGAACTATTTTCATGTCCAATTAACTGGGTGATTAACAATCAACCATTTTTTTTTTATATAACAATAGTTTAAAAAGGTAATCATTTTTAGCACCATAACAATAATACTAATGACACTTAATCAAACAAACTCGGTAATTTATTAATTTGATATTTTATCCGGTTTTGTGCAACAATTAAGCTTTTGATTGTGTCTCGATTTCCGTGTTTACTTTTATTTTCAGGATTGCAAGTTTTTTATTGTTAGTTAATTGTTGTCGTTTTGTTTTCCTTGGTAAGTCACTTTTTGGTTCGTCGATGTTGATTAGTAGTTGATGTCGTTGTTGTGGTAACGGAGGAGGTACGGGAACGTGTCGGTGGGGAAGGAGCCAGTGATAAGTTTCGTTGATTAAACGCTTGATGATTTGATCGTGAATTAAATGATCCGGTTCGTTGTAATTGCGTGGTAATCGCCTTGGATGATGATCTTCTAAGGGAAGCATATGGAGATGAGCCTCGGCTCAACATGTTACTACTTGCGTAAAGTAACACGGCGATATCTTTACGGCCACACTCCATGGCGATGGTCATTGCGGTCGCTTTATCCTGAAGGAAAGAAAAAGTTTCCAAAGTAAAACAATTAGTGAGAAAGTTGATCAAATCTTATGAAATCAATTGAAATATCAAAAGTAAATATACTGAGAATCAAGATAAAACTAAATACGATTGATTAATTATCATTCAAAATCATTGATCAAAACATCATCCATGATTGATAACCTTAAGGGATATATAATAATTAGCTCAATTTGAATGAGCTAATTAACCTTTCAACATGATTTATTAAAACTTTTACTTTTTCAAACACCTACAAGGTTTAAAAACTAATAATATTGGTGATGAGTTGATTCAATTAATTTTGAATCATTTTGATTATTGTGGTTTTCAATTAATTACATTATCAGAAATCGTTGGATCACAATCAGGATGTGATAGTAATAATTTAACGATTTCAATTTGTCCATGTTCAGTTGCACACATTAAGGCCGTTGAACCATCGTTATCTTGGACATTAAGAGCGGCTCCAGCTTCTAGAAGTAATTTACATGTGGAAAACTGGCCGTGACTTGAGGCTAACATTAAAGCGGTTTGTCCATTCTGAGAAAGGTGAAGAGGAGGAAGACAAGAAGATGAGGTTAAAAAACAATATAAAAAACAAGCAACATAATAAAACAAAACCAATTTGAGGAAGATTAATTAATTGAGAGGCTTGTGTAATCAAGAGGAAGCAAAAAACAAATTGTGTTTGGTGTAAAAACACATCAGGATTAAGGTTCCAGTATTTTGGGCGGGTTTTTGAGGGCCGAAGGGCAGAAGATGATGAAGATAAAGATGAGGATGAGGATGGAGATAAGTTGGTATTGAGAGTCAACACAAAGATCAACAAGTTTGATGATTTATCCATAAAATTGGATCGTAATCGTTTCTGTTGTTGGTTAATTTATACCATGTAACCCTAATTTAGAAATTGATTGTCACTAATCCTTAAAATTAACCAAGTAAATGTTTATATTTATAAATCATAATGATAATCATTTTCTGCTATTATTGATTTGAAACCTTAATCAACCATAAATTATGATCAGTTTTTTGCTTTCATTCAATTACCTATTATATAGTTTGTTTTTTTTTGTCTGATTGTTTCATTCAATTTCAATTGCAATTGAGTTTGCAGAAAATAAATAAATAATAATAATCAAAATGAATGAAAAATTATTATGATTAAATTGATAATAAGTGAATCAATTGAGATAATCTAAAAGTTGAACACATATTAAAAGTAGATTATGATTAACTGATTTGATTTTCTTGCTCCATTCAAAAATCCCAACAATAAGAATCTATTATTATTACAATCAACTGATTTTCTGGCATAAAAATTTCACAAAATAAGTTGATTGAAAAAAAAGAGTAACAAATTAAATAAAACATGAGAGGCTCATAATGATTAAGGTAATACAATAATCAAGAATCTATCAAAAATCAATCAGGTTGATAAATTTATCCAATAAATGAGCCGAACGATAGAAAATTAAATTAATATGAATGATATGCTAAATATCAGTTAATCATAATGCTAATCATTATCATCATCATCAAGAGGATCTTAAAGTCAAACAAGTTTAACTAAATAACATTAAGTTAATCAGATAGAAAATTAACTAAATTGTAAAAAAGAAAAGAAAAATACAAATTAACTATTCTATTATCTGTTTTCATTCTTGATTCACCTGAAGAAGCAAAAGAAAAATCAACGTAACAATTTAACGGAATTACAATTAGACTTGTTGATTATGATTGATTTTCCTCCATTATCATAATACACTAAACTGATACTCTTTATGTGTAACTAATGCTCAAAGTAAACGCCAACTCATTGTAAGTAACGTCAATCTAAATTCAACAGGTAAACCAGTATTTCTTTTACTCAATCAATTCAACTTTATCATCCTCATCATCTTCATCATCTTCATTTTTATCCTCATGGTTTTCTTTCCTTCTTCTCAATCACTTTTCTTTATGGTTGGACTGTTATTGTTTCGTAGACTTGTTAATCCTTAATCACCGCCTCTCATTAATTGTAATCCAATCCAATACTCCTTTCTCATTAACAATTAAATTGTTGTTTATATTATCATAAACTTCAGGTAAGAGTCTGTGAGTGAGTGAGTGTGTGTGTACCTGTTTAGCTCTTATATTAACATCACCAAGATTGAACAACCGTTTGATTACTTCCTTGTGTGTATCATTGGACACTCGAGCAGTAGAAACCAACATGATCGCCGTGTAACCAGCCTGAAATTAGCATTACAATAAGAGTTAATTAGATGGTTAATGATAATAGATAGAAAACAATTCGGAAAGATTATTCGTGTTCTATCAAGAGGAATTCATATCCTTGAATAGAATCACATAATATCCATTGTGATAATTCATGGGACATGTTCGAGGGATTCGTTACCTTGTTTTGTTTGTTGACATCACAGACCTTGGAGTCCAACAGAACGGAAACAACGTCGAAATTTGAATGGGAAATCGCATAGTGCATGGCCGTGTTACCGCTGGAATCGGTTAAATTAACGATCTTATTCAAAAGATGAGTCGAAAAAGATTCGAAACAATCAAGATATTTCTCGATAGACAATGGATCAGAATCTTTACATGCTGCAATTGAAAACCATTCTTTCTCAATGATTTGTATACTTTTCGCCTGTTAATTGTTAAATGATCAAAGAAAAACAATTAGTAAAATTAATAGTCTTACAATCAAATTGTAATATAATCTTGTGTAACCATTAAGGCAACAACAATATAAGGATAGACATAAATTCATTTCTCAATTGGATCTTATTGATGAATTGATTAACTCAAAAAATTCAGTGAATAATTTAAAACATGATCTTAATTTTACTCTTATTTGTAAATGTTAATTAGTTTAACTGACTAGAAATAGCTACTGGATTAAGATCAACAAACTCAACGTTACGTTAAAAATAAACTTGAACTTGAAGTATATGAAGTTACGTTGAAGTAACAGTAAAAATCAATGGATATTATTAACTATGTTAACTTAAATTGTTGTTAATTTATTAATATCTTAAATTGTTATCTGATTGTTATGAATATCCCAATGGTAGATTACTATTAATATTATTTATAGATTGATGCAGTAAAAGTTAAATCGTTTCACTCGTTAGAGCTGTTTAGTTATTTCACTTTTACAATCAGTTAATTGTATAAGATTGTTAATTTTTACCATGTTTATGATCATGATTAGCTTATCATTGTAACAATTACCTTAATCATGATGAAACAGCAATTTAATTTTTATTTTCTTGAACAGAATGAATTTTTTTTTGTCTCAAATTTCATACATTCAATTAACAGTTAGTACTTAATGATTGGTATTTAATAATTGGCTATAATCAACCATAACAATTAAATGGTTGATTAGATAATTAAAACTAATATTCAACTTGATCAATAGTTAGTGGAAAGTTTAACTCTTTTAAATTACTATAATTAGTGAGTCATATCAATTATGATGAATGTTAGAAAGTAATCAATTAGTCAATATTAATGATAATCAATCAACTAATTGTTTACAATGTTTCCCTTAAAATTGATAATGTTGTTTGCCTTTAACAAGATTAATTGTAATCGTAGTTAATTAACATTGGATTTTATCCAAGTTGATATTCACCATAGGAAAATAAGGTGAGAGTGATTGTAAACAAAAGATAAATTGTAACTGTAAATCAACATGAGAAATCAACAATTAATCAGATTAAAATAAGAGGAAAGTGAAAACTAATTATCAATATTAACCTTAATCATCAATCACTAATCATTGGAACCAATCTGCTTATTGGTTCAAATTAGATTAAGTGAATTGTCAACTCAACCAAGTCAAAAGTAATCAGTTGAAATCAACTAATGACAATTAGCGGGGATTGGTGAGAAAAATTATATCTCTTGTTCATTAATTGAACAATCAACTAATTGTCGAAAAATCATTTAAATCAATAATTATTGATCAATAACCCATTTTACAATAATTTAAGTACATTGATTAGTTTAACTAATCTTTATGCACCGAGTTGGCCTGTACAGTTTTTGGAAAGTTAATTAATCAACTTACATAGGAAGATAATTGTGACAATTAACAATCGAACCAAAAACAATCGAATCAAACAGTTATCATTACCACGATTAACTTATCACTACAATAGAAATTTAATCATTGATTGGAAAAAAACAACAATTAATTTCTATTGTTTTTACAAGATTATTACTGAAAAAGCAAATCGATTTAGTTAATTGGATAAATCAAATTGTAAAAATTAACTTCAATCGTTGCCAGTAACTAACGAATATTTATAAATTAGCAAAACACATAACGAGATGAAGTTAATCATTTTAACTCTAATAATAAGTATTTTATCAAAAGTGTCATCAAATGATAGTAATAATTTTAATTGTTCCGATCCTCTGGTTAAGATCCAATGGTCCTGGTTACGGGGCTTCACTCGGCAAATATTAGACACTCCGGTTCACCATTTTTTGGGAATCCCTTACGCGTTACCACCGGTGGGTCCATTGAGATTTAAACCAACGATTCCATTGAGAGGACATCATTTACATCACAAAGGTGTTTATAATGCCACTTCTTATCAATTCGGGTGTATCCAGACCCCGGAGGACGAAGCGAAACACTCAACGATACCTTCAAGTGAAAATTGTCTCTTCATCAATGTTTATACTCCTGCTAATTTGTCCCTTGTTGGTTTACCAAGAAATCCTAAGCTACCAGTGCTTGTTTTTATCCATGGAAGTGGCTTCGTTTATGGATCGTCAGGCAATCCTCATATTTATGGTGGTTACCTGGCTGGATTAGGTAACATGGTTTTCGTCGTTTTCAACTATCGACTTGGTGCTTTGGGCCTAATGTCTGGGCATCCGACAAAGATTCCCGGTAATCTTGCACTTTGGGACCAAAAAGCGGCTCTTGAATGGGTCCAAAACAATATTGACGCTTTTGGTGGTGATCCAAAACGGGTAACACTTATGGGACATTCTGCAGGTGCTAATTTTGCAACGATGCATTTAATGTCCAAGGAAACTCGACCTCTTTTCCAACAGGCTATGGTAATGAGTGGAATAGCTTGTAAAAGATCTGGTTTAGATTCCCCGTTGTTGGCCTTGAGAAAGACTCGTGAAGTTACTCGTCGTGTTAACTGTTCTCGAGTAACCTTGGAAAATGTACCCTTGCTTGATGAAGAAATTGATTGTCTCATGAGAGTCGATGCACTGGAAATAGCTCAAGCTCAGGGGTCACTGGAATCAACTGAACCCAATCAGTGTGGAGGATCAATATTTCTCCCATCCTATGGAAATGCCTTCCTACCTCATTCAACCGACACCCTGGCTCAGAGAGGTGATCATGTTCATGGTAAACCAATTCTAGTTGGCAAGGTTCCCATTGAAACTTTAGCAGTTCTCAATGTAACCAGTTTAACCTCAGCAGCTAATCAGATTCAATCATATATCACCAAAACAACGGGTGTAGTTCAACCAGAACATTTGCAAGCCATTTTAAAATATTACCTTAATTCAATTGAAAGTGACGACGATTCAAAACAATTAACTGGTTCTGTTATTTCCGCAATCAATGATCTCTGTCAACATTGTCCTCTTTTATCATTTTCACGACAATGGGCAACCGGAAATCCGGTTTACCAATATTATTATACTTATGTAACTTCGGGCTACAAGAATGATCCTATTCGAGCCTATGGGCCCCTCCACGCCGATGATACTAAAATATTATTTGGTTTACCTTTTGAAGATGCTGATGAATATACTGATTCTGATCGGCAGGTCAGTAAGTTTATGATAAACCTATGGTCACATTTTGTTCATAAAGGCTCAATGGAATGGCCTCCAGTTTTAATTAACTCATTCTCTAGGAATAAATCAATTATGTACCAATATGAAATCGATGGGATTAATAATACAACAATTGATTTTAAAAATATAGACATTGATCCTGATTCATTCATATGTGGACTATTACCTTAATTGTTATTGATAAATCAATGATCATAATCAATACTTGTTCAATGAGAAACTGTTTTAATACAATCTAATCATACATTTTATTACAACTTTCACATGTTAATAGTTTTAAATATTAAACCATTGGAAATAAATTGTTCAATGATCATTTATCATCTTTGACAAACAATTAAAAGTTTGTTAACTCAAAATAACAACAAAAAAATAGATAAAAACTTTCACTGACCTTGAAAATTTTGTTTACAATAATCAAAATAATTCAATTCTGACAGTTAACAAAGCTAATCAAATGATATATTGTTTACAATGTTGTAATTTAATTTTGATTGAAAGTTAATCATCACAATTAAATTTCTTGTTGATTATAAATCAATGTGTGGTCTAATCATATGATGATTGTTGTATTAGTTGTAAACATGAAATTTGTGCGAAGGATGAAAATCATAATTAAGATGATGAGTTGAAAATGAAATTGAGTAACTTTTACATGTAGGCGATTGGAGATAATCATGAAAAGTAAACTGAATCAGTTAATTGATGATTTATCAAGTGACAGAATTGATGAAAATTGCAATTGATTAACTTGAGTAATAAGTTAATTGTTATTAAATAATTTAAACGTTTCAAATATTTCAAGGAGTGTAAATATATATTAAAATAATGAAAAGAAAAAATTGATTGTTGAAACTATTATCATCATATTAGTGGTGTAATCAGTTAATTACAGTTTATAATTACTAATGATTAGTGTCCAGTAATTTATTTAAACCAATATTAACTGTGGGCTTGAATATAAGAAACAAAATCATAAATAATAAACCAGAAAATAATCACAATTAATGGTTACTAATAAAGTTTAGCTAAAAGGCAAATACAAAACAATTTATATAATAGTTAATTGTAAATTGTTGATTGTTGTTGGTGGACAGTAAATTGTTTCATCCTAATAGGATGCAAATAATACAATAACAATCTAATAATAGTGGGATAAAAATTTTAATTGCTATAAAATCGTTGGTTAAATACTTTACAAACGCAATTAATTATTACTATTATAATATATACATTTCAGCTTAATTGTTGATCAGAATAAGTAAATTAAAGGTATTATTACATTAGAAATTAAATCGCCTACAAAATTAAGGTGTGCCAAGTAAAAGTTATCAAAACAATTACGATTAAAAACAGTGATATTTAAACTCAAATGAAAATCAAGGTAACAATTAAGAAAAGTAACATATGTAACAATCAACTAGTAATCAGTCGATCAAAACAACAATCAAGAGATAATTATAAGCTTTTTTCTAGTGTAAAAACTTTACCATTTACCATGTGTTTAGGTTGAACAAGATGATGATATTAATAGAGACCCTTGTTTGGAGTCTTTTTTTGTCAAGATGATGATTATCATCTCAAGAGTAAGATGATGAGGATGACAATCATCATCATGAAGAGAAACTCAAATTTCTTGGTAACAATAACCTAAGACGATGAAAAATAGTAAACAAAAAGCTAATGTTTACTCACTTAATTTGCTGGCATGTTAATTGTTGTTTTGATTGTTTTCTAAATTCATTCAACTGGTCGACAGGAAATCTAATGATGATCATGATCATTGTCCAACTTTATTGGCAAGAAATTTGAATCTTGTTGATCATCAATGACAATGATAAATTGTCCTCTTGATTATTTGATAATCATTACTTTTCAAATATTGATTGTTTATTGTTGAATTACAATTATCTATTTCAAATTGTAAGTTATAATCGACATCATGTTAATTTTGACGATGATTGTAAACTTTAAACAACAAACATTGTAACAAGAGCTTCTTATTGATAAAAAAAAAGTTAATTGTTAATCAATGTGAATGACAGTCAACCATTGATTATCTTAAATAAAATATTATCAAGGTAATCATTTCACCAATGATTAAAAGGAAACCATTGACAACTGAACAATTAGTTGATTTGGTTTATAAAAAAACAACAACAACAATAATTCATAATATTGTACAATTGAGTTAATAAGATTAGGATATGAAAAATTGTTAACCATAACTGATTAATGTGATTAATTATTCAATTGCTGTGAAAATCAACGAAATAATCTGTAAAAATTAAGTTAATTAAGTTGCATAACTAATCATAAATTTTACACTTATTATCAACTGATTTAATAAGCCTGAAAAATTGACAGTTAATTTGATTAACAAAAAAAAAGTTAATTCTCAACGTAATCAAGAAAGTCAATAATAATTGATAGTAATTACATCAAGAGTCTTATAATAGTTAATTGAATACTCAAGCAATCAAGAAGTGAAGAGGAAACAAGAGATTAAGCAATAATTTATTATTACATTGATTATAAATTATCAATTAATTATGATAATCATGATAATCAATATTAAAGTTAATAAGCTAATACCAAAACCAGTAACATCAATTGAAACACATGAAAGGTAATTAAGTTAAACCAATTGTGGTTAACTAATGAAGATCATCGGGAAATTTCAACAACAACAATTAGAGCATCAGATTAGGGAGAGATTGACCAAAAATCGGTAATTAACAATTAAGATGAAAGAAAATCATGATAGAGAAATTAGAAAATGGTGTTGGTTAAATTGTTTGGTGATAATGATAATTGTCTATTAAGCGGAAAAAAAGGAGATTGTTGATCTTTTGCAAGATCATCATCACAATCAACTTGATAACAAGGTAACAATTTAATGTAATATCATCATGATAACAGGGGGAAAATAGTTCTTGAAACTAATTCTGCAAGTTGTGAATTACTTTCACTGAGCAACAAGTTTTTACCAACAAAAGAAACAAAAAAAAATATTATTCTGAACGATTCAGTTGGTTAATCAAGTATTTACTCGGGGATTATCATGATGATTTACCTGGTGAAAAAAATAAAGAATTCAGGTGAAGATACTAATCTATAGTTGGTTTTAAATCATAAAATTTAAACGATAAATGATGATGATAATATTACATGGCAACAAATGATGATGATCGGAAAACAAGATTAGCAACATGGAATCAACATCATTTTATCATCTTCTCTCTCTCTCTCATCTTTAGGGGTATCAGGTCACTCCTGATAATCAATTAGGGACACTGGTTAATCTATTCAATTCATCAGTCATTTTGGGTTATATTGTCATGAAGATTAAATTGGAATCAGGTATTGAGGTAAAATATAAAAAAAAACTTGAATGAGATTTGAAAACATCAACATTAAGCAAGAAAATACAACATTTAAACTCAATCTATGTCAGAATTTTAAATTAATCGAAAAATAATCAAGATAATTTGTTTCCTTCTTCTATTCCTGCAAATATTTAATCTTTTTCATCATGAAAATTATCACATCTCAATTAATCTCCATATAAATAAGTGTTTAACTAGTATTGAAGGTCACACTAATTGTAGCAAAAAAAATAAATATTTTTTTCTAACTAATCAACTAATCAACTGGAACCTGGATTATTATTGTCTTACCTCATCATCATCATCATCATAATCATGTTAAAAGCATCAACTTTATCACCCCATGGATAACAGTTTATCAGTTAGAGTTTTTATCTGATTCATTTTCAGTTGGAATCATTAATTGTGATTGTCAGTTAAAACAAGGAACAAACTTAATTAGTTTGTTAACACTTTGATAACTAACAATTTATATTGGCATATGAATAAATCATTTAAAAAGTTATAAAACCTTGCGTGCTGATTTTAAAAGTTAATTTTCTCAATTCACTTGAAAATCAAGGATAAGATTCATTGAATTTTATTTTCCAAATTGAGAAATGATGTAAACGTTGATTGGGTGAAATGGAAAGAGAAAAAATTAATTCATATCCTTAATTGTTGCGTAAATGTGTCTAGTTGATAATTAAAAAATGATTGACACTCACCGTTGCTGGTTTGTTTGATAGATCGGGTTTTAGTAAACTATCATTTAGAACCTTTAATGCTGCTCGAAGTTCTTTGCTTGGTTCGATTCTGTGTGAAGATAAATGGAAAAGGTGATGAGAAACAGGAAATTAAATTAATTGCCATGTAGGAAGGGAGGAGAATTAATAAATTGTAAGTTCAGGAGGAGAAAGAAGAAGAAGAAAAAAACGAAATCAAATTAATTTCATCTTCCCACACATACACAACACTAACATTGAATCTCGGAAACGCCACAGATAATTAATGTAATACTAAGGAGTTAAGTTAATTGTAGTTAATCAATTTTACTTGATGAGGTAAACACCTTGATTATGAGAGGATGGATTAGTTGTTTGATTAAGAAGCTTTGTTTTCTTTTATAATGTTAATCATTGTACTTACATTTTTTTGAGACGAACATTGTTTATATTATTTGTAGCATCAACGTTATTATTATGATTTTTGGTACTATTTTGGACTTGACGTCGACCACCAGGTACAATAACACCTTCGTCAAGGATGTAAGTACCTTCAATTGATGAAAACGATTCAGGGTCATCATCATCATCATCATCATCATCTTCCGATTCTTCCGAGTCTGTTATTTTACACGCTTCATCTAATAAACGGATTCCCTCCAGGTCAACTTGCGGTGTCATCATAGACGGAAAATTAGATCGATGTTTTCGTGATCCTAAACTGGCATTAGGATCCCTAAAAACAAGTATTTCATCATCATTTCCCTCTTCAATGATTATCTTATTTGCAAGATTAGTTGATTTTATTGTGGTAGTAGTTGGTAAAATGTTGGTTGTTGTTGTTGCTCCCTCGGTTGTTGATGATGTTGTTTCCGTAACTACTGTAGTTGTTAATGGCATTGAGCTTGACTGTTGGTGTTGTTGTTGTGTTGGTGGTAGTGGAGGTAATGAGGCAGAAAGTCTAGGAATACGAGAACCGATTCCAGGGCTTGGAATCTGTTTATCCTTGTTGATTACAACTTCCCGAGCAAGAGATGTAATTGTTTCATTACATTTATCACATAATTTAATTGACTGAATACTACTCGCCATTGATGATATTGAGGAAATCATTGAATCAACCATTCGAGTATTAACACCGCCATGATTGTTGTAGATTTCAGTATTAACACCAACCTCAGAAGCATTTGTTATCCCAATAGATTCTGAGGGTAAATAAATTGGTCCACTTCCAACACCAACAGTTTCCATTTGTTTTAATTCACAGTTAGAACACTTTCCATTAACTTGGACAATTGCGTCTTGAGTTCTAAGAGAGTCAGTTTGATTTGATCGATTGAAGTCCCGGATATGTAAATCTTTCCGATAATCGAAATTGATTCCTACATCGTGAAGGTGAAAATGATCTGTACCTACAGAGGCGTGTAAGGTTCTTGGTGTAGCTTGTGTTATCGCTTCACTACGATCTAGTGGCATTGGATTTGTGCCTCGGGATGTTAGGAGTGGCGGATTGGGTAGAGCAGATAAGGACGGTAATGTTGTTAATGCCGTTGGCGTTAAAGATGAAACTTGTTGTTGATATTGATCTTGTTGTTGTTTATTCTCGTCATTGGATTGTACCTTTTTTAGATCACTTTCCCTTAAACTTACTAAAGATCGACGTGGTAGAGTAGGTGCAATGTTAACTGATATACCAATTGATCTAAAGGTTTTAGGTGAAGGTAAATCATCAAAAATTGGTGTTAAATTGTGTGTAGGTGTTGTTGTTAATCTACCTGGTAAATGTGATTCGACTGTTGCACTTTGTTGGGATGATGAAGATGATAATGAATTTGTAAGAGTTAATGTCGATGGCCTTATGGAGACACATGTAACCTTATTGTTGACACTTAAATTGTGCTTGAAAGACTTTGATTTGATTGAGCTTGGTGATGATGAAGATAATTGCTGCTTGTTAACTGAACTATCAATTTGCTGTTTATCTAATACCAATTGATTTGTATCAGTTTGGGTGGTACTATCACGGCTGGACAATGACAATTTATTGACAGGTGAGTGATTCATTTTCAATTTAAATGAATTTTTCTCATTCTTTTTAGATAATAATACCTGAGATTGATCATCAGGTAAATTAGAATTAGTTTTAAAAAGTAAAAATTTTCTTCTGGTTAGAGGAGGTGTAATTATACCATTTTTTTCAAGCTCTTCAATACGATTACTATTTAATGGTAAATTAACATCAACCTCATGTTTGAAAATCTCCTCAGTGGTCAATCGTTGAATCGGATTAATTGAATCACAGTTTTGAACCAATTTTTTAGTATCATCTTGTTTCTCATCATTAACCTTTTCCAATAATCTTTTCCTCTCTGCTTGAAGAAGTGCTATTTGTTGCTTTAAAACAGGAATATTTTTTACCTGCTGTTCAAGATCTCGCATTTTTTGAACGCTCACTTGCAATTGATCACGAAAATGATTGAGAAAAGTTTTGTTGTTGTTATTGATTGAACCATTGTGATTATGATGGTTAACGTTGTTACTATTTGATGAGTAACTGTTGTTATTTGAATAGCCTGTCGGTGTTACTCCTGGTGATTGAGATTCAAAGGTTAGGTGATTTGAACCTGTAACAGGATTGGGTGAATTTGGTGAGCTAACATTTCCATTAGGATTGATTAGATCGGTGTTTCCAATGTAACGAGGTAATGATGCTCGACGTGTAGGTGTTGATGTTTGTAAAGGTGATGGTGTATTAAAGTATGGAGAAGGAGAATTTGGAACGGAATAGGAAAATGCTGCTTGTTCGTGTTCTTTTAAAACTTTCTCGAATAATTCAACGGCATCGGTTAATGATTTATCGATTGGACTTGGTGGGTTGAGTATATCGTGAACTCTTGAGGAGGAATTACTTCTTCCAACAGGACGGAGTCTATAGAGGAAATTTGATGATGTGCTTAGATTTAACGATTGATGTCCATTTGTTGTAGTGGTTGGTGATGATGTGTTATTATTATTATTATTATTTAATGGATATTGGTAATGAAATGAATGATTGTTGTTAATGGTTTTTGAATGTCCATTAGTACGTCCAGTGTTTTGATCAACTAACCATTGATAAGTAGCCTCATCATTGGGAAGTGAGGTTGTTGAAGTTAATATGCGTCTTTTGGGTGGACGATTTAGTGAAAATGAACCTTTAGATGAGGCCGAAGCGGAAGAAAGTTGCTTATTATACCAGGAAGCTAATAAAGATTCACAATATTGAACAAATTCAACGTCAACGTGACAACCATAAGGGCAACAAGAACATCGATTTCCTTTGGTTGATCCATTGATTTTACCATAATTACTGGAAGTTGTCATGATGATTAATTTTGATTGATTGATAAATACTATTAAAAGAAATTATAATGGTAACAAGTTATGATGGAATGATGATGATTAGGATGATGAGAAAATAAACTGTTTTATCTTGTTCTTATTCCTTGTTAATCACAGAAAACAATCACCTAAGTAAACACAGTAACAGAGATACACAGACACACATACAAAGTTCACTATCACAGAGCATTAGCAAATATTATACAGGTAGAAAATTAAAGAAGAAACAAAACAAAAAAAAACAAAATACACAGGAAGATAATCCAATCTTTACCGGTAGAGAAAAAGAAGAAAAAAAAATAGGTAAAACCCAACACAAAGAAAGTAAAGAAAGAGAACAAAATAAGAAGGAAAAAAAGAAACAAGAAGGTAAAAGGTTACCAATTGTGTAGAGACTTAAACCCAAAAGTAATTTATGGAAAAGGTTATTGATTAATTTGATTTAATTCCTTAATCACATTCACGGATCACTTAATTTGGTAAACAATTAAATACAATAAACGAAACAAAGTTAATCTGTCATGTCAATAATTGATGTTGTTACACAAAAGTTAAGATCACAACTGATAAGGAAGAGAAAAAAATTCTAAAGAGAATAATTTTTTTTTCTTTTCCGCGGTTCGACTTAAGGCGACATCTGGTGTTTTCTATTCGAAACAAATTGGAACTTTTTTTTTCGTTCAAAGTTTTCAATTCTTTCTCATGTTTCGTTTTTATATTTTAATATTTTTTTCTCATTTCGATGGAGAACTTTTTTTGTTTTCTATCTCACAAAAAATATTCTAATTCTTGAGATTTATCTTGAGATTCTGTAGTAATAACTGCGAAAGAAAAAACAACTCAATCGACTAATTCTAAATTCTTGAAGAGATGAAAAGTTTTTCGAAAAAGTTTCATTTTCGATTATTATTAATTCGTAAGATTATTATTATTATTATTATTGTATTATTTTCGTTACGATTAATCAATTGATAGATAATTTTATCTCTCTAATTGCGTTCAAGTGATGACATTTTCTTGTCAAGATTGTTAATCGTTATTATTACGATAATAATTAGATGAGAATCTAATTACCACTCATTAAGATTATCTTATTTTGAACATAATTAACTAAATGACCTAAGAGATTTAAGTTAATTATGAAAATAATTCATTCATCAGATTAAATTACAAGAGTTTCCCCATTTTAATCAATTACCTAATTAACTGATTCACATATGTATAATATACTAAAATTACTGTCAGAACAATTTAAAATGATTCTCTCTGAATTAAATTATTACCACTAATCACTGCTCTAATTTACATTGATTGATAAGAGTAAATTAGTAACAACAGTTAATCATCACACAATTGTCACCTTCATGTTCAAGTAATTTAACCATGAGGTTTAATTAGGAGTAAACATTTTCTGTACAATAACAAAACAAAAAACTTCTAGAAACTCAATTAACATTATCACTTAATTGTTAAGATTAATTGTCTCAATTATGATAATAATTTGCTGATGTAAGAGAAACTTTTTCTTACATTTGAATAATAATCAACAATTAATCAATAATAATAACGATTGACGAAATTAATTGTGATACTTATAGTATATACAATGTCCTTCAATTTGATAATTTGATTTTAGCCCCAAGGTTAATTAAATTGCCCAATGGTGATGATCACAATCAACTAATCAAAACTACTGAAATTTTAAATCAACGTAGAGGAAAAAAAAATAACAAAATCAGTTAATTTTTCTTAAAGTGATACTATTAATTAATATTAATTTGGTCAACCTTGTTAATTGTTGGTTTCCAATGAGCAGTAAACCCAAAGAAAGTATTAAATTAAGTTAATTGTTGGTGGTTAAGAAAAAAACAAAAATGTTCAGCAATTAAATGATAAACTCAATTTAATTTTATTTTTTCATTGAATTAACTATTATCCTGCCAATCATAATTAAATCACTTGATGAGAAAATTAATTTTTGTTAATATTAGTTAAAGAGGTGACGATGATGATTATAATATTTCTGATGATAATCAACTAATTATGTTTTATTATCAATATTAATTAAACTCGTTTTAACATTGAGACTCTCACAATTGAGTGAGATGAGTGATAAAGTTAATCATGAATGGAGTTGATTAACAATTAACTTCATCTTCAGTTATTATTATTGTTTCATCAAGATCAACATTAATAAAACTAATCAAAGACAAAGTTTGTTGATAAATACATCACAATTTAAAAATAGTTGATAACAATTAACCAAATAGTAACTAAAACAATTAAATTAATTTGATTCCTAACAATTTACAACAACAACAAAAAACTCATTCAACTTATTATGTTTGTATAAATTTTGGTATCGAGTTCAATATTATTTATATATACTAATTAACTAATCATCTTAAATTGTCATGTCAACAATGATTGAGAAAATTTTTCGTGCCCTTTGTCACCTTAAGGTTGATGTTTATTACTTATTGTGTATGTTGCCCTTTGCCCTGCCCATGGTCACTTTCACCCAGTTTGCTCAGGACAAGTATTGTCTCAATGAACACAATTTGGACTGGTCAGTCTGTAAAGATTTAGCTGAATTAAGTGACCCCCAGTTTGAATCAACCAAAAATTCAGTCCTACAATCAGTGACCACCCTGAAAAATTTACAAATCATCACAACCACAGCACCCGGTATATTATACCCTCTATTTTTGGGCTATTGGATTGACACTTATCCTAATCATTTACATGGTTTACTAATTGTCGCTCCAATTGGCGGATTAGTAGCGAATCTCATTTGCTGTTATAATTGTATACAATTTGATTTAGGTAAGTTAATCATAATCACTAATTGCTCACTAAATCCAGTTACAACTCAATGGATCTGATGATCTAAACAAAAATTAAGATTCATTAATTTTCATGATATTCTGAACAATAACAGGATAACATGTAACAATTAACATTGGGTAAATTGATTAATCAAATTATTTGTCTCCTTAATATCCTCAACCTTTTAATTGTTTGGCTCAATTTATAACACCGATTGCTTCAAGTTAATTGTGATTAACTTTTGCTGCTTCAAAACTATTATTATTATCATGTACTGATGATGATTTAATTTGTCTTTTATGTATATTAATTATTTGCTATTATAAATTGCTAATTAACTAATTACCTAGATGACTGCTACTTAATTGTATTTTTTATATTCATTTAAATATAACAATTAAATCATAATCATCTAGATTGCAATTAACTTTTTTTTTGTAAAATTACGAAACTCAATTGATAACCTTTGCTTTAAATGATATCATTTTTTAATTGTCACAATTAACAAGCTTAACTAATCCTTGATCAACTCTAATTTGTTTTAATTATTAAGTTTTGTATTAGGTTTACAATGAAAATTTTTAACTTAATTGTTACATTTAATTGATTAATTTAGGTTTTTCTCATTCATACCAATTGTCAATTTGCAAACTATTAGAGTTAATCAAGGAATTAAATTAAACTTAAATAAATTATTAATTTAATTATTATTATTAATATTCAATCTTAGGTACAAGTAAATTAAGATGATAATTGAAAATGATTAATAAATGACTGAAATTAAGGAGAAACAATCAGTTAATTGTCTCATTAAGAGATGAGAAAAAAAAGTGAAAGGTATAATTTAAATTACAATAAAAAAAGAAAAAGAAAAAGTTAAAATCTAATTAGTTTGTAGTTTTAATTAATCAACCGATTGTTGGATAATTTGATTGTTACAATTAAATTAATACAATTTTCCACAATTTAACTCAACAGCACCAACGACAATCTTATATTCATACATATTGGAGGGATTACTTGGTGGATTGACCGTTCCAATGACCGGTTGTTATACAATAATCACTCGAACGACCCCAGGCCACTTAAGGTCACTTCGATTTGCCGTCATGGAGTTTTTTATATCGTTATGTGAGTAGATTATTGGCAACAATTAACCTAAACAATTAATATCATTACCCAGTTGATTGTTAAACCCAATGAAAAGACAATACAAACCGGGAAGCAAAAAGGATTTAGTAACAATTAAAGATTAATTATCAATCATATTGTCTTGAAGATTCACTAATTAACCTAATCTAATCACAATTAAGCTCGTGTGCAAATAGTTAATCAACCAAAGCGTAATTAAAGAGATAACTTTAAAATAAGAAAATGATAATCATAACAATTAATATTTCCATGTGTTGATTAGTTTGAAAATTAGCAAATCGCTCAAAATAAACCCAATTAAAGGTTTAATTTTTTGATTAATTGCAAGTGTAATGATTAAAGAGTGAAAATTTTACTTGATAGATGGAGTTGTTTTCGTTGGGATTAACAGACCAATCGTTAGTTTTGATTGATTGTTTTACTAATCTAATCAGTGATTACGATTAGCAATTTAATCTCTTTGCTATTCAACAATTGACAATGAAAATCAACGATTAATTACTTTATAACCTTGTAAAGAAAAAAAAGAAACAACAAACAGATTAACTAATAACATTTTCTTAATTTCCCTCCAACACAAAATCCCGTTAATCAGCTCCTTCCATTGCAACTGTCGCCGGTGGTAAATTGTTAACAATGAAACCTTGGTTTCCTAATCAGTACCGTAATTATGTTGCCGTTTTTGGATTAACGTCTCTTTTGTGGGGATTAGCGTCACTTTGGGCATTGATATTTATGAGAGATGCCGGTAAATGTTCAATTGAACGATCACTTTCAGATGAACTTGACTCGCAGAAAAATCCAGCGATTAGTCGTCAAGTAGAGATGAGATTATCGATTCGTTCATTGGAACGACCTTCAATCCGAGTTTCATCACCAGTGGATAAAAAGATGGGATTATTTTCCGTTTTAGCCGATATATTTAATCCGAAAAGTGTGACAACCATGTTGAAAACTTGCTGTCGTAAACGTGATAACAATGGACGTGCACAGATTTGGCATCTAATTGCAATGATGACCGTTGTCCTAATTGCAATGAGAGGTGAAGATCCAATCGGCTATCAATTCTGTCAAAAAGTACTCAACTGGTCAGCAGATGAATACGCTGACCGTTATGCTATACTTTCCCTTGCACCACCATTAGGAACAACTTTGGCCACCTTAATATTGGTTCCAACGTTAAAATTAAGTGATACCGTTTTTGGTATAATGGGATCACTTTCATTGGTCATCTCGTTGACCATCAAAGGAGCTCTATTAACCTCTTTAGGTTATTATTTAGCTTTTGCAACAAGCATCTTCTCAGGATTAGCTTCAATCTCAGTGAGATCAATTTTATCAAGGATAATCGCTCCCAATGAAGTTGGTCAACTTTATTGTCTACTCTCTTGTATTGAAGGAGCTGGACCAATGATTTCATCAATCTTTCACACCGCCGTCTTTAAGGCAACCCTTGCCGTCTTACCTGGAATGGCCTGGCATTCAGATGCCATTATAATGTTATATCCACTTGCGATTTACATTTGGTTTGATTTGACCAGATCGAAATGGGACAAAATGTACAAATTGAAACAATCGAGGAAACCAAAGAAACCACAACTCGAACCCTCCAATAGGACCATAAGTAAGGACAATATTATCGCTCCAATTCAACAACAACCTTTAGATAATAATGTTAATAGAATTGCAATAATTAATATAACATCAACTGAGAATTCAATGGAAATGGAATCCAGAACAACATCAATTAATCATTAGAAAAATTAATCGCAATCATAATAACAATTTATTCAACGATTGTTCAATTGTAAATAATTATTATATTTTCCTCTCTCTTCTCCTTGCAAGTTAATCCTTAATTATAAAGCTTAATTTACTAAATTGTCGTTAATATATTTAACCTTCTAATACGATTATAAACCTTAAATACGAATAAATTATTCGAGCAATTAACTAATCCCTTTTTATCATAATACTTTTCCCAGAGAGAAAAAAAAATCAAAAGAAAAAGTTTAATTGTAATTGTTATTCTAGCAATTAAAAGTGATATTCTAACATTGAATCAACAATTGGATCTAATTAAGATAATAATTGATTGAAAACTATCACTTTTCATCGTGAAAAACTAATCACAATTAATTAAATCATTTTCTTATGATTATGTTTGTTTCTTTACTCAGATTAACCCGATCATTGATCAATTATTAATGATACAATTAGTTAATTTGGCTTTATAGCCTTAAGGCTAAAACATTTTTAATCTTGTATTGATAATATCAAAAGGATAAGGATTAAAACAGAAATAAAAACAAATTAAAATGAAAAACAATCAAGAAAAAACAAAAAGTAGATGAGATTATCCAGAGTTAATCCATTGTCTTTGGGTCGGTATGACTTTTTATACATATTAATTGTAAATAATTAGCATTAATAATTAATTATTATTGATTACTTTTCTCGTAATTGCTGTATTATTGTTAATTATTGCATTCTGGGTAATCGGTAGCTCTCATCGGACTATATTTTTACCTCAAAATTGATGATTAATTGTAATCAACATTGATTACTGATTGGATTTTCAGTTTTTCCTGTTGATTGTAAATTAAATTTGTTTCTCGTGTGTGTAAAAATTTACCAAGTTAATTGTTTGCTGATCATTTATAATATAATCAAGCAAAGAGAAAGTAATCAAAAATATGAGATAAATTGACAAAAATTAAACAATTAAAATGAGAAACAATTTCAATTACAATCCAATAGTAGGTAAAATTGATTGAAGATTCTTGATTAGTCTGATTGTTTGGCTTATTGTTGGTAATCTGGTTGTTAATGATGATCATTTTATAGCTTTTGAATTTGTGATTGTGATGATTTAATTATCAACAGGATTGTGATGATTATGATTGTTGACTTGGTAGGATAAGTATTTATATATTTATATGGTAACAATGATTGAAGGTGAAGGTGCCATGAAAAAAGTGTTAATGAAAATGAAGATGATTAAGATGATTGTTGATTGGAATTGAGTGTGTGTAGGCAAAAAAATTGTTAATTGTCTCTTTTTCTTTGGATGTTAATTGTTGACTAGATTTGAGACTAGAAAATAATAAACAAATATCAAAAAATTGTGTTAACTGTCACTTTTGATTTGTGAGTTAAAATTGATTGTTGTTGTTGATGCTGTTTCCTTTTTCCTTTTCTTTTAATCGATTGATTAAAAGTTAAATTGTTCATTGTTGATTTAATTGTCCAATTGCACGTTAAACATACCATTCCATTCCGTCTTTCTTTTTACCATTGGTGGTAACCTTTGTCCCTTTGTGAACTACTGTTGACCCTTCTAAAAGTGGACCAGCAAGGTGAGTTGATTGTGAAGCTGAGGTGAGCAAAGTTGGTGCCCCAGTGGCAACCGGAAGGAAGCGAAAATTTTTACTCGTTGATTCAGTTTTATATGCTGGTCCAGATCGATATCGAACCTTAAGAAATAGAAACAATGGAGTCACTATAACAATCACAATTAAAACAATAGCAATTAGGCCAATAATCATTGCCGTTGTATCAGCTGAGCTTTTATGGGTTATTAAGGTTGGTTTGGTTTTCCCTTTTTCCTCTGCAGGTGAGGTTGGTATCACGGGCAGGGGGACATTTATTATCGGTGGTGTTCCAGTTGGACGAGTGGGTAACCTTAATTTAGTTGTTGGATAAGGTCGAGGTGGAATTGCTAATGGTGGTGGCATTGGACGAGGAGTTCGTGGTACTGGTTCCTCGTAATCGATTATTGGTTCTTCGGGTGAAGGAGATGGTCTTATGTAATTTGGTCCAGTCCATGGAGTCCAAATTGTCGTGGTTGAAACGGTTGTTGATGAGAGTGGATAAAAGGGAGGGGATGATGATGATGATGATGACGGAAATAAAGGTGATGGAGATGATAAAGTGATTACAACTGTTCTTTCAGATGAACTAACAGAGGGAAGAGAAGATGAGGATGAGGAAGATGATGAGGGTTCACCTGAACCTGATCCATCGACACAATCTTCCTCTTCGTCGACACATTCTTCATCTTCTTCATCAACCTCTTCGGAAACTGGAGTTGTTAATTGATTTGATGGTTTAGATGTTGATAAGGGTATTGAGGATGATGATGGGCTCGTGGTTAGACCACTTTTGGGCGGAATGTAAACCGGAGTAATCAAGTCATCTCCTGATCCCATTTCAACAAATCCTGTACACTTTTCTTCATCATCGAAACATCCTGAACCCGAATAGATGAGATCATCACTTGATATAAGAGTAACATTGAGAAACAATTGTAATAATAATAATAACCAAAGGTAACAACAACAATTAACTGGATGTAATCGGCGTATCAGCATAGCTGAATCAAGGCTTTCGATCATTAATATGTATCATTTATCCACAAGAGAGATACACCTAAACATAAATTGAGACAAAAAAAAAGAGAGAGAAAAAACAATCAATTAGTCAACCATAGAATTCAAAAGGGAACACCAAAATCAGAATATCAACATCACAAATAGAAAACAGGGAAATTCTAAAGTCAAAATGTATTCGAAAATAAGTACCAATTGAGTGGAAAAGATACAATTAAATTTCCAAGACATAACACAAGGGAAAAAGACTCGAAATTCATAATATAGAAGAGGAAAATCCAAAGAAAATCCAAAATCCAAGAGGAATAGAAACTAATCCATTTATGGAATTAGATTAATTTCTACCAAACGTAGAATTTGCAATTGAACGGTGAAAGAGAGAGTAGATTGTAGAGAAACTGATGAACATGATGTTTAATCACAAGAAAAGAAGAAAAAATTAATCGAAATTGAGAAAAAAATTGGAAAACAATCAGTTAATTGTAACAATAACAAGAGACAAAAAGAGGGAACCAAATGAAGCCAATTCTTGAAGCCGATCAACTGAATATGCGCCGAAATGGAAAAGCATAAAAAGAATAAAATAAAAAGCATAAAATTGGAGAGTCGAAAGTTTTAAATCAATAGGTAATATTAACTTCGTAATAATGTTAATTGTGTGAAAGTTAATGGTGACAATTTAGAGGAAAATGATGAAACAAAATGTAGAAACTAAATTAGTTTTAATTGCAGGGTCAATACATTAAATTACAGTTTCCTTTTTGTGATCATCATCATTTCGCGTTTCAAAAGTTAACCGAGTAAATTGTTTTCCATATCATATTATTATCATGATATAATAATAATGCTGATAGAAAAAAAAGAGATGATGAGGATAAAATCATCCGCGATCATCATCATCATCATCATCTTCATGGAAAGAAATGATTAGTTCAGCAAAAGATGGTGAAAAAAACCTCAATACATTAGAGATGAGGATGGAACCAGGAATCGTTTTTTTCTGGTTTAAAAAAAGATTTCGGCTTAGATAATAATTGGAATAACTTTTTCTTCCTAATAATTTATTGAGATAATAAATTATTATTGAGAATTATTATTATTATTATTATATTTACGATTCTCTGAGTTGTATTCCTGCCATTCATCTGGATCAATTTTCATTCTTGATTGAATTTGATTGAAACTTTTGAATCGTTTTTTTGTTTGTTACTATTCAATTTGATTTGATTTGATTTGATTTACAAATCAAATTGTATCATTTTTTTTGTTACAATTAATCACTTAGTCTTTACTGTTAATTACATTATCGGTTGATTATAATTAATCGTCAAATTAACTAATAAATTCAATTGTATTTGAAGCCCACGCGTTTAATTTGAAAAAGTTAATTAGTATTTGAAATTATTAATACTAATTTAATTGTTTGATTATTTGTTTATCTATTGACGTAATTAGTATTATAAACAAATTACTTTAATTGTATTATGATTTGTTACAATTAATTGCAGATTATTGATACAATTCAATTAGTTTTATCATTTGAATGTGAATGAAAATGTTTCAATGGTTTCAGTCAGCAAAAATCAATCAACAATCAACTAATTGTTTTTTACTTTACTTTTGAAGATGAAGTTTAATTATCAAGATACAAGAAAATAATATTAATCAGTTAATCGGAAGTGTATAAGAAAAACAATCAACTAAATTGTCATTTAATTGTTTCCATCTCAACATCTAGAAAATTTTCATTCCAACAATTAAATATCATCATTAATCTAATTACTTTAGTATGGATATGATTTAAATTGATTTTAACGTAATTAAATTTTCAATTATTTAGAGAAAAGTTTATAATCAATTTAATCTGTTAAAAAGATTACAACTTAATTAAATTATGATGAAAGTTTTCAGATCTCAAGATAATCTTGACATTTAGTTGATTATTACCATGAAAACTAATCATCATCATATCAAGAATAAGATTTAATTAATGATAAAATTAACGTTGAATCAATTAACCATCAATTAATATCTCACACAATTGACTGGTCACTCTAGTGGTCAGTTTGAGCCTTGACAGTAAACAATAAAATCCCAGATAAAACTCCCAAGAACTGAATGATTATTTAATCAAATTCAATTAACTGATTGGTTCATGTTGATTAAATATAATAATAATAAATACAACACAAAGCCCACTAGACAGTAACAATTAAATTACTTGGTTAATCATACAGACTAATTTTTCATTTGATTATCAATAATAATCATCAGTGATTAGGTTGAAATCTAAATAATTAATTATTGATAATATTTTTATATATCAACTGATTGATTGATTGAGATTGAAATTAATTTATTTTCAATTGTTAATGTTAATTATCTTTCAATTAATTAACTTTCTTTCAGAAGCAATTAAATGTTATATACTAACGATTGGGGATAATAATATTAATAGTAATAAATTAATTATATCAACTATTATTGAACCATGAAATTGGTAATTAACTTAGTTGATAAACAAGAAATATATTATTATATTGATTGTATCCCAATGGGAGGATGATAATGTTAATCAAGTTGAAAGTAAATTTAAAATTAAAACTAAATTAAATTGTTCTCGAAACCATATTAACAATTAAGTTAACTGTTCCGTGAACAAGAAATCATATCAACTTATCAACTTTGTCGATTTGATTTTGTCTATGGAACTTTTTGTTTCTCCATAATATTTATATTAACGTTGATTATGATTGGAATTAGAATTTTTTTCTTCTCTTCATAACAATCAAGAATTATAACTAAATAACAACAGTTAATAGTTAATAAGTTTGAAAGTTAAATGTTAGTTGACAGATTCGGTCAACTGGAAATGAAGACCTGAGTATTTTTTATTCACAGGACAATAAGCGTTCAATGAATCAGAAAAAGAAAGAAGGAGAGAAAAAAAGAAGAAGATGATGATGATGAGAAAGATGAGAATGTGAATGAGATGATGATGAGGATGATGAGGATGATGAAGGGAAGAAAATGGAAGAGTGAGAGAGTGGGAGAGAGCAAAAAAAAGGATAACATTGATGAAAAGATAGAGTTGAAAAAAGGTAAAGGTTTATTGGGTTGGAGTTTGAATGAAGGATTGGGAAGTGGGTGGAAGAGGAGGAAGTCAGTGAGAGAGTGAGAGAGAGAGAGAGTGGGATAGGATCAACTGATTCTTTTGTTTGTATCATGAACAATGTAATGTAATAATAATAAGTGTATGATGATGGTGGGAGAAGACGCCATCGCAGTGGGAATTTTATATATATCATGGGGGAATTTTCATATTATATCAAGTGTATCCTCTTGTTGGTGGTACATTGGATTTGCATGAGAAAAGAAACTCAACAATTTACCAATTGGTCCATATACACATATAAATATCTTTCTCTCTCATTGTATTACTGAAATTAATGAATGAATTTAAATTATCATTGTGCATCACAATGAGAAGATGAAGATGAAGAAAAAGAGACAAAAAGAAAAGAAAAGAAAAGAAATAGAAAACTGAAAATTCATCATTTCCCTTTGGAGGGAAAGTATTTGGTTATAAAAGGTTAAGCTTAATGATTGTTGAAGGTGATGATGGTGAATAGCATGATAAATGAATTTAGAATTGAATTGATTGGATAAAAAGTGTAGATATATCTTCATGTTGATCATGATAATGATTATCAGTCAGTGTGTAAAGATAATGATGGTGATGTGATGGATAGACGATTAATGTATTTACTTACCCATTTTAAATTGATTGAAATAATTGATGAAACATTTGATGACTTGGTTTTTTATTCCTATCCCAATAATGGTAATCATCATGATACTCCTTTCAATAATTGACACTTTACCAAACCAAGTCCAGAGATGATGATGGTTGTGATGATTGTGGTCCAATTAAATTACCAAATTGATTGAGAAAACTTTTAGACAGGTAAGATAATGACCAGAGGAAATTGATAGTCACAATAAAAGGTATCGGAGATTGTGAGGTTAACGTGTTGTTAATAATGTAACGTGGTGTTGATGGGAAATTAGAGTAACTTTGATTGTTAGATCCACAATTAGTGACGATCTTTGTTTGATTATAATGACAATTAATGAAGGTTGAGTTGAGTGGAAAGTTAAAATAATTCATCAGCTGAGTAATTAAAGATAAAGGCAATTCGATAAACATAAAGACATTTGAGAGAGAGAGAGAGAGAGATAGACAATCACAATTATATAAGAATAGGATAGAAAGAGAGATGATGATGATGAGAATGATAAAGTGTATTCACTGATGATAAAAGAGAAGAAAAAAATTCGAAGATTGGAGAGAGAGAGAGAGAATAAGAAAGAAAACAAAGAGAGTGAAGAAAAAAAGAATAAGGTGAAAATGGTTTTTACTTCTTCTTTCAGATTTCAATGGTTCCTTTTTCCACCATGAGCATGTTCACTTTCTGTGAGTACCTTTTTGTGAGAGAACAAAAAATGCGAGAAAATGATGAACAAGAAAATGAAGATGAAATGATAGAGAAGATAAAGAGAATGAGAAAGAGAGAGAAGATAAATTGATGATGAAGAGAAAATAATAAAGCCAGAATTCTAAGCCGGTGGTTGGTGAACAAACTCCGAGAAGCTTTTCCTTTACATGGAATCGAAAGTTACTCCATCTCTTATTCTGTTAGCTGATTAGAACTTTTATTCCAATCACAATTAAGTTAATTAAAGTTCCAATTCGATAGTTATTGTTTTGTCAACTGTGGAGATAATTTTCTCGTCCAGTTAAAATTAACTCCCAGGTAATAATTTTCGATATCGATTCGATTGTTATCTGATCAGTTAATTTTTCACTATTGATCAATTCTAATGATTAAACGTAATAATTAACTTTATGGTGAAACAATTTATTTATTTTTTCATCATTTGAGTAACAGTAATTAACAAGGGATTTTAACAATCAAATATTATTTTACACAATAGTTTGGTTTGCAAAACACAATTTACATCTGATAACATTAAGTTTGTGTTAATTGTTGTTGTTGTTTTCATTAAATATAATATATATATGTATGTATGTTAATTGTTAAACAATTAGTTTGTGTTGTTATGGGTTATTAGTGATTTAGATAAAATAAAATATTGATAATAATTTGAAGGAAATGTTTGCTTGCATTTTGTGATTATTTCCCCTTGATAATCAATACTAATTGTGAGATTCAGATATTAGTAATAATATTAATATGATAATAATAATAATCATTGAGTATCTTTGATTTGGTGGGCTTGATTTTTCAATTAACGACTAGATTAATATCATCAACGGTAATTTTTGGTGATTTACGTTTGTTGGTGTTGTGAAGGGACAATTTAAATCGACCATGGGTCAGGTAAGGAAGGAGGAAAAGGATTAGGCCACCAATTAAGATCATCGATCCAGCCCATGAGAATCCTGGATCATAAGATCCTGTTAAATCAAACATCCAACCTAATTGTTGAAGAAAAGGAAACAATATGATTAAATTATCATTCGTTTACAGGGAGTTAAAACTCCAAGTAATCCAAGTTCTTACCAACGATTGGAGGTCCAAGTAGACAAGCGACTCCTTGAAAAAGTAAAACCAAACCAAAGGCATTTGTAAGCTTTTCGATACCCAAAAGGTCAACCAATATAACTGAGGTTAAGCTAACATAGGCTCCTAGGAGACAATAGTTAATTAGTAGATGATGATGATTAGTTGATTGTAATTAGAAAGAAGGTGGAAATGGTTAGTCTTACCACAAGTGATCCCGAAGATAGCACAATATAAGGCCATAAAGGTGTACGTTTGGACAAACGAGCTAAGGATTGTTGAAAGGCCACACAGAGAAATACAACAATTAAATAATAGTAATCGATTGATTACTTTTAAATCTGAGATAAAGCCAAAAATTAGCCGACCAAAAGTTGACGCTATTCCCATGATGGCAAGTAAATTGGATGCCTCAGAATCGGAGGCTAATTTACGGCCAACTACACGATCTTTGATATAAATATGGGGAACATAGAAACCCAATGAGGTTAAAAGGTTTGAGATTGAGAAGATTAAGAAGATTGGATTACGAAGGAGACGGAAATTCATCATCTCATCAAGAGTATCACGAACTTCATCTGAACAGAGAAAAGTTAACCAATCAGACATAAAGTACCATCTAAATTTAGAGACATTGGTAAGTGAAGATGAGGAAGAGGAAAGTGATGATGATGCCGTTGTAACGGTAGTTGATGAAGATGGTGAAGAAGATGAGGATGATGATGAAAGGGAGAGTGAAGATGAATTTATGTATCTAAATTTATCATCAATCTGTGATTCTGTATACTGTTACTTTTATTACTGTTGACCACCGGTTGACCGGATGTTGTTCCTACATCGGGACTTGTACTGGATTCAGAGGCAATGGATGATGTACTTAAATCGTTAACGGCGGAAGTTGATGCTGAATATGATAATTTTTTATTCGATTTGGTGTTTGTTGGAAGATTAAGATGCATCGTTGATGCAGAATAAAATATATCTCGTCGATAAAGAATACCACATGAACCGGATGCTGAGTTTTTCCGTCGTTGGATAACATTAGATTGATCGATTGTTGCTTGTTCGTCAGGTTGACTTGAGATTAGTTGGTTGTTCGTAACGAAACTATTCGAGTTGATGTTGTTGTTTAATCGTAAATTGTGTTGAATTTGATAACCGAAACCATTTTTGTTTCCATTTCCAATAATCGAACCGTTGATTAGATTATTGTTAACAATTAAAGGTTCACTTTTTTGATCCATTGAAGGTTGAAATTGATCAGCTAACGGAGGATGTAAGGCACATATGGAATGACGAGATGGACTTAATGGTTCAGAGATGGTCAACATTGGTATTTCTTTTGCTTGACCATTAGATAAACTGTTGTTGTTGTTGTTGTTGCTTTCTAAGGTAAGGCTTGGTAAAGTTGCAACAATCGATTGATCATTATTGTTATTATCACTGTAACATGATTTAGTTATCATAATATCACCATTAACAGTATTTCCCATGTGAAAATCATTATTTTGAGGAGAAATCTTTTTACTAATGATGACATTTCTTGGTTTATTCTTGTCATCATTAATGGTCTCATCAATGGTCTTTATATTTAAATCAATTTTGATAGATTTATGATTTACACTGGAATCCACGTTGTTATTAATACTGTTTTCCACCATCGTCTCCTCTTCAACATTTGATTCGTTTTCTTTTAAAGGTCTAAGTAATGCTCCAAATACACAGCAATTTAGTAAAAGACTTGAAATGATCAAGAGTCCACCTCGCCAACCATAAAGGCCAATCAGCCATTCGGTTAGTGGGGCAAAAGCAGCACCGCCAAGTCCAGAGCCACAAACAGCTATTCCAGTGGCGAAAGCTCGTCTTTTCTCAAAATAACATGTTACACTTACTATAGCCGGAAGATATATTAATCCAAGACCAGCTCCTAATGAAGAAGAAGAAGAAAATTTAATTCCATTGTCTCATTAATCTTAATAGGAGATTAAGATTTACCTGCACAAATGCCTATGGAGAAAAAGAGATAAGTAACATTGGGTGCGAATGCACTGGTCATTAATCCAAAGCTTGCAAACAAGGCACCAACTATGGTGATCGTACGGCAGCCATATTTGTTTGTTAATCCACTAGCGATTGGACCTTTGATTAAACAAAAGAAAAATTAACAGAAAAGAATAAGAAAAAAATTGTAATCGAAACAATAAAATCGAACATGTAAACTTAGAACAGAATTAAAAACGAAGCTACTCTTAAATGTCAAACAAAAATTTCCATCAAATGTCATGAAAATTCATTTACGACTTTAATTCTTAATTCTTTGATTAGTCACAATTCACATTTATTTTGATTAACAATTAAGATTATAATTCTTAGGAAACTAGATGGCGACACAATCGAAGAAAAATTCTAACGGAAAAGGTTAACGAAAAAAAAGCGGGAAAGTCAATCAATCAAGAAGATGAATCAGTTGGAGTGATTTATTTATTTCCTTCATCTATTTTCAATTAATTAATAGTTAATTAATGTTCTATCTGTGTTTAATTTTAGTTTTTCTTTTTGAATGTCAAGGCTCAGTGATGAATATCCACATGAGATTATTTGGAAAAAGAGGTGAAATTTAAAAATATGAATAATCTTTTCTATTACCTCTTAACCTACTAAAGGAACTGTTGATATTTTTTTCCTTCTTTATGTTGACATTTAGAATATCAATTAGTGTAAATTACCAGCTTTCAATTTTGCAACAATTAATTAACCATCTCTTCCCATTTGTGTCTACCAACAATCAGTCAAATTACTAAAATTCTAGTGACAGTTAGTATTTAGACAGAAATAGAGAGAGAGAGAGAGAGAGATCATGTTAATTGATTTTCTCTTTCTCATGTCTACTTCCATCTCAATGTCTTGTCATCGAGAGGAAATTATTCTCAATGGAACAATAATTTTCTACTCTAATAAATTCAATCAAATTGGATTAATTTTCAATCTCTTGTATCATATCATCTTATAAGGTAACTATTAAAATGTACCAATAACATAGTCAATTGGTAATATGAGATAATCGAGAAAAGAAAAGAAAATCAAATCAAATCAATTTTTTCTTCTTTTCTTTTCTATATACAGTAAACATAAATTCTATTGAGAACTAACAGTGATTTCTTTTTATTATTGTTTCTCTTTTTGTTTTAATCACAGCTTGATTTTGATGTTCGCTAATCAAAGTGGATAAAATATCGAATTTATTATGATTGAGCTTTTCAGTTTCTTACCAATTCCATAAGTAATTCCAGTCATTATGCTCGGAACCCATGCGGTGATCCCTTTACCTGCTTTAAAATGTTGCAACAGTTCAACATAAAAAATACCAAAAGTATATGTAACTCCATCAGCAAGGAAATGGATCATGAAGGATGAAAAGACGATAATCCATCCATATCCACCATCGGGAGCCTTGGGATAAGCTTTGGTTGCTACTTTGGACCGAGCCATTTGGATTAGCTGATAAGTAAATGCTACCGTTGGTAATTAGACAGCCCAGTGTGAAGAAATGAAGGAAAATGAGAAAGACTATCCGTACGATCAAATTGATTAATCCCGAATCAGAAAGAAAAGGAATCAATCTTTCAATCCAACCCAAAAATGGCGACTAATACAAAGATAATCTCTGGAATCAAATGAAAAGAAAGGAAGAAAAGTGATTAGTAAATCAGCCATTCGATTGGAACCAGGAGGTTAAATTGTGCTGGTTAATTTTACTCTCAATTTGAACAGAATCTTCAAAAGAAATCAACTAATTACCACCTAAACTGCACCGAGTTTATCCTTGATTTTAAATGAAATCGTTCTCTCTATGAGAGTTAATTTAAATCAAGTTTACCAAGTTAACTTAATTAAGATTTAGCAAAAGGGTTAATTGTGTTACCGACTGATACAAACCATTATTGTTCATCAACTTTTCATCAACTATGGTTTTTGGATTGGAGCCAAATGATTATTACAACGATCTCTCATCATTATCTTAATTATCATCACCATTTTTCCATATTTTCTTGGCTAATACAACCAGTGACCCACATACATAGATACACAATTAAGTTAATCACAATCAATCAAACCAAAAACAGTGTTGGCTTAAATATTAATTACTGAAAAATGTATTTATGTTTGAACTTGAATCTCTAGATTTCAAGGTTCACCCTGAAAACAATATGTTATCAATATACTTTAGTCAAATACTTTGCTGTCAAAGTTAATTGTTATAAGTTGATTGTTAATAATTGTAACCACTAATTATATTATATAACAAATGACATTTATTGTATATTTATCATTGAGTCAATGTAACCACAGATGATGAAGGAATTGTGAGAAATCAATCGCCTTAAGGGTTGACAATTTAATACGATTGTTTATCTAGATTAATTGTGAAGAATGGAATAATAATAATCCTCTCAATTTAATCTAATTAAATGGAAACAATTACACACTCGCTAATATGATTAGCTAATAAGACAAAAGCTAAAAATAATCAGAAAGTAAGGAAATCAAGAGTTACGATCATTAATCAGGTTTAACCAAGAAACAGCAACGAACCAACAACTTAATCTATTCTGTCAAAACTAATTGGTTTAAATCGTTAATTTTTTGTTCCTCTTTTAATTATATTTTATATAAATATATTAGAATTAAGAAAATAATCAAATTTAAATGATGACAATTCTCGTATCATCATGATAATAATTGAGAATCGATGAAGAAACTAAAATAATCTCGAAACTCTCCGAATTAATTTTCTGATATTCCTTCAATAATTCAGCTCAGGATTAAGATAATCTGCCGAAAAGGTTAATCTGATTTCCTTGTGACAAGAATAAACAATTAACAAGGTTAATCAATTGTCGATTGATTGTAAATATCAAATATTAAAGGAAAATGCTTACAATTTAATGTGCGATGGATAAAATTGATTATGTTGACCAAGTAACGATATTACCATTTGTATAATTAGTGATTGGCAGATGAATGATTATGTACAGAATTAGCTAATTGTAAAGCCAACTGATCAGTTGAGATTTAATTGTGAATATTAATCAATCCAAATATGAGTTTCTTTTCTGGTTCCAATGAAAATGCTTGGCATCCGAAGGTCCCAAGACTTTGCTTACAAACTGAAACCATTGACCAAATCAATGGAGTAGAATGTTAAATTACAACAATTAACAAGTAACGTTGAACGTTAATTATCAACAATTTAACACAATAATATCGAGAAAATTAATAATCAAAGGAAAAAAGAAAAACAAAATTAAAGGAAAGGAATCTAATCAGATTAATAGGATTAATATCACAGTTTATCCCATTTTAGTGAAAGGTGAAACAATTGAATTAAATTGTTGAAAAAATGAGTTAATTTGATTAACCAAATTAACACGAGAAATAGTAAATTTTGATGAATTAAATAATTCACTGAATTGATTAAATATTAACATGAAAGAAATTGATAACAGCACAATAATATCTGATAATGTTGACACAATTAACTGATGACCACAATAAGTGAAGGCCAAAGGTAAATGATGATAATTAAATCAATTGATTTGTTGAGATTACAGTTTTCACCAATGGATTAGATTAGTATAAGGATAATCCAAATGGTGATGATGATTGAAGGAGGAGGATGAGGAAGAGGATGAAATTAATATTGGGTAATAAACTCACAGAGTAAAAATGGTTAAGATAATGATCACTAATCATCATGATTATTATTCAATTTCAAGTCTCTCTTTTCATCTTCATTTGTAGCCCTTTAGTTCATCCTCATCATTTCTCATCCTCATCTTCATCTCTCTCTCTCTCACTCTCTTATCATCTTCACATCCCAGGTTCTGGTAACAACAATAATTTTCCAGGGTAACTGAATGTTAGTATATTGACTGAGAGCCTTAGTAACAGAATCGAGAGAGAGAGAGAGAGAGAGAGAGAGAGAGAGAGAGACTTTCTTCTTTCTCTTGTTCTTTTATCTTCTCTTTCTATTTGACTTTCTTTTTCTTCTTATATAATGAAGGTTGGAACGATGATAACGAAATAGTTTTCGACAGAGAAAGAAAGAGAAAGTTATCAGATTGTCTATCAGCTGAGTAATGTTTTCATTCTTGGCAGAAATTCATGTAAACTGAGCAACCTCCATATTCCCAATGGTTAATTCAACTTTCTAATTAATGATTTTCTGATTCTAATTACACAATTTAAATTCTATGTAATTTTAATTTCTTTCTTTCCTTTTTGTTTCTTGGCTTCAATTCTTTAGAATAATTAAAAGTGTATTTATACAATTAAGTTCTCGTTGTTGTTAGTTAGTTGATTGTTCCTTTTCGAGTCCAATCTTTAATTGCATCAATTGATTCAATGTTGTAATACAAAGTAGAAAATTAAATTGTTACAATTTCACTTTTCGCATCTTGTATATGCTAAGTTATTTGCTTGTCGTAAATTGTTAAAAAACATTTTCATTCCAATCTTGATCATTTTGATTTGATAGAAAGAGAGAGAGAGAGAGATGTTAATTGAAAAAAAAGTGTAACAATTAACACTAAGTTGATTAACTTGTAGTAGCAACTCAAGTATTTGATAATTATTATTGCATTGGGTTGATTTTGTTGATTAACTGAGTGGAAGATTGATTAGTATTGGTAAATATTATCAATAAAATGCGAAAATAATTAAATTAGATCAATCGTAGATATAAAATTAACCATGCACAGAGGAGGGGAAATGTTGTCTTTAAGTAATTTCATTGGAATTGTTTTGCTGGATTGTGATTAATTAATCGGAAGGCGGAGGTTGGTCTGAAAATGTACCAATAACTTTGAGAAGTTGAGTGACCGCTTTTGTTTTGGCCTCTTCCAAACTAGTACAACTCCAACCATAACCACTGACCACTGGATATAATGAATTAGTTGGACGGACTTCACAGACAAATTGAAATTCAACCGATTCTTCAACCTTGTTTTCCTCATGTTTGTATGAAAGAGAGCACTGAATATCCGAGACAAGTTGATTCAGTTCAGAGTAACTATCATCAACATTGATATTAGTTACATCTATTGAGGCTAATTTTTTGGCAAATTCAATACAGGTTGACACTTTATCGGAGACAATCTCGACACTCTTTAATTTGGTTGATATTTCACTCACAGAAACACCATTGGAAGCATTAACCTATAGAAAAATAGAATAAAAATTGAATAAGAAAAAAAAAGAATAGAAAAAGATGAAGCCAAATGAAGAAATGACATAGAAAAAAAAACGCTCCAATATTCAATCACATCAGCTTAATGAGGCTCAAGCTCCCATGGAAAATAAGTAAGCCACGCAAACACAATTTGGAAACGTTTAATTGTCGATTTGATCAATTGGTAAATTGAGAAAAACGATTCACCTTTTGATAAGTTTCTTCATAGGCGATTTGAGCGGCAGCCGCTTTGGCCGCTTTCTTACTGGAACCGATCTGCTCAACCAAAACATCATGACTCACAATTCGTATGGTACATTTGAAACATGGAGTACCCCCGACGGAAGGAGCATCCGTCACCTCAGAATCGACCACAAATTTCCGTTTAGTTCCAAGTTCTATTAATTTACCAAAATAATTTACATTATCAACCATTTTTGGTTTTCTACAAAAAGAACAAAAATTTTCACAAAAGTTAAAAGTGTTTTTGGAACAACAGATAAAAACCAAACAAAGACAATTACAAAGGTGACAGTCAGTCCATCAGTCGGTGAGTATTACAACAATTTAGAAAAAATAGAAAATACAATTATAAAAATATAGAAACTTAATCAATAATCAACAATTAATTCACTCTATCATTAGGCACCGATTTCCAGAGAATAGAAAATAAGTAAACAAGTGGAAACGCTCCCTTGGTTTAGGGAGATTCTTCTTGCTCCCTCTCATATGTTTTTCTCTTTTTTCTCTGTTAACTTGGATTCTATTAGAATCACCAATCAAATTTAATTGTCGGTATCTTAATTAAATCTGATGCAATTTTCCATTTCGATTAACCAATAATCTTATTTAACTCCATTTTCTACCTTTTTCTAGTGTTTTCTTTGTGTTCGGTTCTCCATGTTGATTGTTTTTCCCTCTTCTTTTTCAATTCCAAGGCCTTTGTTGTCTTAATTGTCTCGTCATATTAATCAATTTTCAATAGAATTAGTCATAAATCTTATGATTTTTTGTTATCTGATTCATTTTCTTTTCATCGAGATGAATATGAGACCGGATATGGAGATAATTTCTCACGCAATTGATCAGATTAATCGGACATGTTACATTACGAATCATCTGAAGGCGTTTCCCCCATGGTAATTGAAACAAGTCTCTCTCTCTCTTTATCTATTTTGTTTTTCCCTCATTTCTTGGAGATACAAATATGTAATTCTAATTGTTACAATTAGCTAATTATCCTGATCATAAACACACATATCAAAATTCAACTCAACTAAATTACTCAAAGGAAAACATTGGAAATCTCAAGCCAAGACTGAAGATTCAAATCAATCAACGGATCAACAACAAAGATATTTGACTTTATCGTATTGATTACATGATGGAAAACAAAATATTCACAGGAAACAATTACTTGATTAGATTAATTGGTGGAGATAATTATAATCATTGGATTGATTAAATAGGAAAACAAAAAATGATGCTACTTATGGTTAACGGCAATTGTACTCATCTGATGGAAAGATGAATCAAAGTGAGTGATTAACTTTAATTCACTTTATTTTTTGATTATATTTTTTATATTGAACAAATCTCTTAATCATGAATAGAATAGTAAATTTCATCGTTTATATTTATAAAACTGTAACAAAAATGACGATGAACTGCAAACTAATATTAATCAACCATCCTGATGGGTGATAAACAAAAATTCAATTCTGAATATATAACAATTTTAAATGCGAAAAACTGACAAACTATTGAAGATGATGAGAAAAATAAGATAATCATGATAAGTGAATGATGATATTAACTAATGGTGATCATCATCATCATCATTGAAAATGGAAACAGAAAAAGGGAAAACTGATATTGTGTATTAATTACCGTTAATCAGAAACAGAAGAAGAAAAAAAAACTGAGTAAAGATGAAGAAATATCTTTAAGGAAATGGTAAAGGCCTTAAAGGCAACCTGATTGTTTCATAATTAGAATCAAAGTTTAGAATTAACTATTTCGATAGTAATGAACTGAGTGAGAAGTTAATCATTCTTAAGAATAAGAAGAAAAATTAAAAACAATCTCGAAAAATGTTCTTCAGGGTAAAGAGAAAATACTTTTGAATGGAATATAGAAAATTGATAGAAAATAATATATTCTTTTGGGCAATTGATTCTCTCTCTCTCTCTCTCTCCATCTTGGTTTTTTCTTCTTTTTCTAATTGCAATTAATGATGATGATGATGATGAAGGTGAATACAAAGATGAAGGTGAAGAATTGAAGGTAGATTTGGAAAAAGAAAGGGAGAGAAAGAGAAAGTCAATATCGTCGTTTATGTTTAGACGAGAGCGAAATGTTTACAGGGTAAGATGATGATGAAGATGATAAGCTCGATATTAAGAATGATGATGATGATGATGATCGCCGGAAGATTGATCAGCCTCTTTCTTTAGTGATCTAGATTATTCACTTTTTAATGTATTAATATTATCATTACTAATCGACTCCTGGTTCTCAATTTTTCGCCTCGGGTGTTGATAGTACAGTTGCAACTCATTTCCTCGTTGTTACATCTCAACCGGACTTTTGCTTTCTCTTTCATATCTTCTTATCATCTTCTTCTTTTTTATCATCTTGTTCATCATCTTCTTCTTTTCCCCTCCTTCTTTGAATAATTTTTTATCACTGTTTGTGAATAGAGAGAGAGAGACTGAGAGAGTATGTGTGTGGCTCCTTGGTCCATCTCTAAAATAGCGTCACCCGTTAATTGGTCAGTAAAAAAATGAGGTGAAAGGTGGAGAGTAAGGTAAAAATTGAGTTCGAAAGAGAGAAAAGTCGACAGAACGAAAGAAAGTAAGAGAAAGTAAGAAAGAGACTTTACCTTTCGACTACACCTTTATGGTGGACAGTTAATGCTAAAATATACTGACCGTTTGTAGGAAGCATCAAGAGGAGATGATGATATATAAAAGGGAATCACATTACGAATTATAACTTCATTCACTTGATCACAGTTCAACTAATCACATCAACCAAATTAATTAAGTTCCATCACTAAAACCAAAAGGTAATAAAAAATCAATTCCAAAACGAAAGTTAACTCTTTTTACCTTTACAAATCAATTGGAAGTAAATTTAACTCCATCTCTCTCTCAACGGATTAATTTACTCGTTAATGTGCTGCTTATTATTGTGATTATCTAATTGTTTCTCTCTCTCTCTCTTTCTTTCTCTTAAGGATCTAAATTATGTCTCTTTCCAGTCGTAAAACGGGCTTATCGCTCGCTTTCTTAGTTCTAGTTGTACTCCAATTGGTTCTTGTTAACTATTATGTTACACAAGTTGAAGGAAGTCGACGAAAACTCCTCAAGATCAAGAAACTCGCTGCTTTGGCCCTTCTCATGAAACACTCAAAGAAAAAGAAGTTCGGAGTTTTACCTGTCCCAATCCCAATTCCGTGAGTATTTCGAGTGTTGATCAACTTTGTTTTTCTTATTTTGTTTGGAAAACTTTTTTTTTCTTATAATTTTGTTGTTCTATTACAATTATTTAGTTTACCTCTTGAATTGGAAGCCAAGTCATGGCCCAAACAATCCTGGCCCGCTCCATCTTGGCCTGCACCTTCATGGCCTTCGGTACCTTCATGGGAACCCTCATCATGGGGAGGTGATAACTGGGGAGCTGCCTCCTCATACCCTGCACCCGCTGCTGCCTCATACGGTGCTCCATCATACGGTGGTCCCTCATATGGTGCCCCATCATACGGAGCCCCAGCTGCCCCAGCTTACGGTCATGGCTTAGGTCACGGTGAAGATTACTCAGCCGCCGCTGGTGCTGGTTATGGTGCTTCATCTGGATGGTAAAACAAATTACACCTCGTATTCAATTTTACCACTTGAACCATTTGAAACTAATCAACAAAGAAAACAAACTCATTGTAAAATAATTGTCCTCGTTTTTAATTATAATTGTGTAAAAAAAAATCTTCTAATTGTAATATGATTTGTAATCGAAACCTTTACAATCAATTGTCAAGGTTTAATTACATTCTCCCAAAGAGAGAAAGGTAACTTTCCAATCTTTTACCAATGTAACTTTTTAAATCACCTTGCTGGAAATACAATTGACACAAATCAAACAATCAACAATTAAGCTTTTTTTTAATCATTGTCCCTTGTCATCACCCACCATCATTGTCATCATCCTCATCCTCATCTCCATCATTTTTTGTTGTCATAAACGCAAACTTTTTGTTAATAATTAATATATTTACAAATCAACTCACTTTCGACTCAATTTCATTTCAATCAAACTAATTAATACAATCAAATCGCGAAATAAATTGTCACAATTAACGAGTAATTTGTAATTTTTTTTATTCTTTTTCATTAAAAAAAAAAGGTTCCGTTTATATGAACACATTTAAAATATACTGAACATTGAGATTTAATTGTTTAAATCCCGATTAATTTTCTTCGCAATTTAAATTGTGATTTTACTTTTCTCGCTTTAAATTATATTAATTACAATCAATTTACTAATGGTAGCGGAAAACAAAACACTCACTGCGTTTTTTTCAATTCTATGTATATATTTATATGTTGTTGTTTTATAAGAAATTTACAATTAAATTGATTGTTGGATTGGTGGTTGTGGTAAACGGTGCAAATTAAGATGACGACGACGATGATGATTTAATTGCATGCAGTTAATTGTTAATTTAAATGGATGATAAGAGAGAGAGAGAGAGATAAATGAATGTTGAAAGTGGCACCGAGATAAAATTCAACATACTAGTGAATATTAATCATCCGATTTAAAGAGCAATTAAAAACATGATAATCACAATTAACTGAGTTTACAGATGATTTTTGTGTTTTAATTAATGAGAAGCAAAAAACAATCTTTTAAAATCAATTAGCAATTGGTAATGAGAGGAAACATTAAAATGATATTGAGGATGAAGATGCTAATGAAAGTGGTGGTAATGTTAAATTTAGATGATGATGATGATGAGGATGATGATTAGGTAAGGAATAGATGAAGATGAAATATATTACAATGATTAAGACAATTAATAGTTTATCATATATCTCACAATGAGAAATTATGATTTGACAATAGTGGTAATATTATTATTTTCTTGTTGTTAGTCAATTGATTTAAATTGTAACAATTAACTGTTTACATTTAGAAAAGGGAGTTTGAAAAATTGATTACAGTTAATTGTTAATATTTCTCCAGGTTGTTGTTTTTTTATCAATTTTTCTTTTCACAATTAGATTTCCAATTAAATGTTAACTTTTCGCAAGTTAAATTTGCTTTTCTTTCCAAGTGAAGTTTTTTTTGTTGTGTTGGTTTCTTTTGAATCTTGCAATTTATGTTTTTTAATTTTCTTGCTTGGTTTTGATTGATTCTTGATTTGGGTTGTTAATTGTTTGTTATTAGTTGATAATTTGAGTTTCAAACAATTATTGGCTTTATGTCAATGGGCTTTCGTTGAAGTGGTTGATGATGAATTATGGTTACTATTACTGTTTGAATTGTTACTCTTGTTGTTGTTTACAGAGTTTGAACTTTTATGATGATGGTGATGGTGGGAGTGGGAATGACTTGATTTTGGCCCTTCGGATAGTTTATTTTGAAGGGAGGCGAGTGAGTCTTTAATTGCATGGTAAATGATGTTCTTGATTTGCAATTTATCTTCATGGTTAATATGAGAATCGGAGAGTTGGCGAAATTCTTGGGTCAAATTGAAACATTGGGTGACATTTTCGGGTGAGACAAAATCACCGGCCACCTTGATGCAACTTTGAAGGTTACGAACTTGATGAGGAGCCCCGGCGGGAATGAAAACAGCATCGCCTAAACATTGGGCTATACTGTAACCCTCAATTTTGTATTCAGATTTAAGTCGATCTCGAAGATTTGAATCAAGGTACCAAGATTGATCGTGAATCGGATCAAAATGGGCACCAAGTTCAACGCCACGTTCTTTGGCTACTTTATTTAATAGATCACGAATTGAATCGGCATCTTTTGACTCGTAAATATGCCAAAGGGCACCCAATTGTTTACCCTTTTCTCGAGATCGTTTTTTCATTTCTTCATCACAACCTCCCTCATCAATGGCTTTCAATGCAGCCTCTTGGTAATCCTCTGATTTGGAACCCGCTCCCTTGGGTATACCAACATAAACCATAATGTTAACCGCATCGGAAATGTCAAGGTGTAAATTAGTTGTTCCTTTATCATAGGAACAAGCTGAACCATAAGCGTTATACATTTTAGGGCCTAAATCAGGTCGTACGAAACATTCAGGTAATCGTCCAGCAAGATTGAGGCAACCATCACGTCTTGTATATTCAGGTAAAGGTAAACAGTCCATAAGGTCACCATAATGATCTGGCAATAGATCACTGAAATCATCTCCAGGAGGCCAATCTTTCAATTTCAAGGTCAAAAATTCATTATCATCTCCTTTCAACCGTTTGTTAAGATTTTCAAATCCATCCCAAAATTTTTTCATCTGAAGTTTAGGTAAAACATGACCAGTTTTACAATTGACCACATCACTTTTGGCATCACCGAAAAGACGATTAAATTCATCGGGATTCCATAAGCTACTGTCCAAAAGTTTATTGATTCCACTGATGAGAACAGGCTAATAAAAAAGAAATAAAATAAGAAAAAAAAACGATTATTATCATTAAATATCGAAATGTTTTCAATAGAGAAAAGTAGAAGAGAATTAAATTGGTAACATAATTGCACTTAAAAAAAACTAATATATTTATAATTCGATCTAATTTCGATCATTTTTTTTTCTTCTTCTTTATATATAAAAGCATAATCTTCCCTAATAACACCCGTAAGGAGTTTTTGTATCAAATAGCAAGAAGAAAAAAAAGAAACGAAATTATCAGAAAGATACATCATCTAATAGTAGATGATGATGATGATGGTCGATAACAAGACTTAGGAAAAAGAGAAGATGAAAAAAAAGTAAAGAGCAGGAGCATGATGATGATGATGATGATGGAGATCATGATCAAGGAAGTCTAAAATAAGCCATTAGTGAGAGAGTGAGAGAGAAAGACTAACCTGTTTTCGTTTCCATTGCTCCTTAAATAGCTTTAAATTGTCAGGTAACTTTGGGTCTTGAAATACAAGTAATCGCCCTGAACATAGCCATGTATGTGGTATATTTGGGAATATTTTTTTCGTCTCATCAATGCTACATGACCTGGATGGTGGATTATTGGTATCACGCTTAGGAGTAAATCGTGGAGTATAATGTTCCAATTTTCTGGAATCCGATGGTAAATTGATTGTTGATTTAGTTGATTCACATTTAATTGATGGTTTATCAACTGAAACTCCTACTGATGAATTTGAGTTACCACCAGTATTTATTGATGGTTTGGTCTCTTTAGATGAAGTTGACGTTGTTGTTGTTGTTGTTGTTGTGGTTGTAGATGATGTTGAGTTGACTATTGTTGACGATGATGATGATGATGATGATGAAGATGATGTTGTTATTGAAGATGACAAACTATTAGTTGATACTTTTGAGTCTTCATTTTCTTCTTTCTTGATTTTCTTTTTAACTCTAGTTTCTTCAACTTCATCCAATTCATCTGATGTTGTCTCATCATCATCTTCCTCTTCACCATCATCTTCTTCCTCCTCTTCATTATCTTCATTATCTTCATCATCATCTCCATCATTCTCATTATCTTCGGAGGTTGTTGTCTTTTCATTTTTCTTTGTTTTCTTTCCTTTCTTTGAACTTTTTCCTTTCTTCTTCTTTGATGTTGGACGGATCAACAGCTCACGTAATGTTGAAAAATTACAATCATCAGTTTCACCTTTAATTGTTGATTTATCATCTAATTTATCACCACCAGTGGTGTTAATTGTGTTACCATCTTCACCTGATTTATCTGAGCCCATTTTACGAGAAAGGGCAACATCAGCCAACCAGAATAATGGTGATGATCCACTTTCAGAGGAGAAACCAGTTAATGTACTATTTTCAGAATCTTTTGATAAATTATCCGATTTACTGTTAATCTCTGATTTAGAATCACTTTTACTTAATCCATTGGGCATATTTTTACCATTACATGCGTTAATCTTATCTCGTACGGCTTTGTTTAAGAGTAGATTACTTAATCCATTGGAATCAAATATTGTATTAACATCACAACCACATTTAGGCTCTATTTTAAATGCTTTACGAATTATGTGCAACAAATTACCAACATCATTAAGAGCTGTTTGTGCAATTATTTGGGTCATCATTAATTTATTTTGCACATGAGGTTGACGATTAGTACAAAGTAACCATTGGAATTCATCTCTATCTCGAGGTGGATTATCCTCTTCTTTAACATCACCTTGGGCACGAGCCTTATAACAATCGATACAAATGACAAATCCACATTTATGACAAACCCAATGAATATTAAAAAGTGTTGTCTCACAAACATCACACATCTCACGAACTCCTTGAACTACTCGTTTCCAGGTTAAGGTTTTATCCTTTCCCATGTGAATTTTGAGCGCTTGTTGCTCTTGTTTAACAAGGTCACAAAATTGATCTCCAACATAAGTAATAAGAAATTTAGATGTTTCAACATCAAGATCTTTACATGGTGTTTCCGGTGGTAACCAGAGTTTTAAATCATAATGAGTTGCATCTCGAGGTTCAGAGAAACCGGAATCAACTAATACACCATTTTTAGCATAACGTAATTTACGGAAAGCGTAAAAACGGCAGAAAATATTGGGCATTTTCTTAGATCTCTGGTTAGGTGTCATGCGACATTCTCGACACTTAGGAAGCCTCGGTGCAATATCGTAACAAGAACCATCTTGTAACCAAATAGCACCAGTTTTCTTACGATATTCGGGAGATGTTCCCTTGACAAATTGCCATGGAAGCTCAGGTAATTTAGAAGATTTCTTTTTACTCTCTTTAATCTCATGAGAAGGTTTTTCTTTACTTCCATTTGATTCTTTTGATCCACGAGTTGAGCTTTTAGGTTTACGACCTCGACGAGCATTTATTTTACTCTCTTTGGTTCGATGGTGCCTTTCACGTGCATCTTTGGACAATTTATCTTCTTTCTTATTCTCACTGCCACTTCCACTGTTACTTCCTCCAGAGCTTTTATGACGTTTTGATATATTCCGAGAAGAGGTAACACGTTTTTTAATTAATCCAGATTTGGAACTTTTTGATGATTTCTCTGGGGCAGATGAATTACTTTTATCACCATTAAAATCAAAATCAGACACTGAACTTGTTTCATCACCATCTTCATCACTTAAAGGTTCTTTTTTCACTTTTTTCTTATTCTTTTCTTCTCGAGAAATTTTCCTTTTCACCCTGGGAGATGAAGATACTGAAGTATCCGAATGTTGATCACCACCCTTACTATTTTGTGTTGATTGTTTCACTTTATGATTTGATGGCGTTGATTGTGATGATGGTTGTTGTTGCTGTTGCTGTGCACGATTGGTTGTAACAGGTAAAGTCTAAAAGAGAAAAATAAAAAAGCAAAAATAAGACAAAATTAATAAAAGAACAAAATTTAAAAAAACGAAAACAATTAACCTAATTGATATTCAATTAAAATGATGTAACAACACCTTAGGCTTACACATAGAGGAAAAGAAAAGATCACCTACTCTAGAATTTAGATAAAAGCATTGCTTAAACATTCCAGTCATATTGATTACAATTCTAATTAACAAGTTAAACTTGAGAGAGAAAAAAAAATTAGCTTTAAAAAGCAATTTACTAATTAGAAATTAAAATTAACACTAATTAATGAAAACACATTTAAGAGAATAAGGAAAAACTTGTAATTCGAAACGAGAGATGGAGCCACAATCGGAGAAACAAAATGGAGATTCAATTGTTTTTGTTTCTTTTTGTTTTTAATTAAAAGAAAAAAAAATTAATCATTTTGTTGAGAGAAAAATTTATAAGTTTTAATTACTATTTAATGATATTCAAGTTAATTGCTGATAAGTTGATGACCTACAAATTGAAAGATTATTTTTATTCTAATGGAAAAACTTGTTGATAGATTGTAACTATTAAGAAGCTAATTGGTAAGTCAAGTTGAGATTTTTATTTTCTTTTTGATTTCTTAATCACTAATGTAAATCTCAATGTTAATTATTTTTGGTAAATTGTTTTCTTCCGTTGAGAATTAATTTCTTTTCTTTTCTATTTATTTTACACCTTCTTACCTGTTTAGATTTATCTTCTTCTTTGATTATTATGGTTGGAGTAATGTTATTATTCACTGTGTTGTTACTGTTGGTTACACTTATGGAAGATGATGATGTTGATTGATTTGAATTACTTTCCACTTCGGCTTCGGAATGTCTTTGTAACCAGGCTTTCTTTAATTTAGGATGGAACTTGGATGGGCCACTGTTGGTGGTTGTCTCATTTGAGGTAATTGTAGGTGTTGTTGTCACAATTGTTGGCTGTTGGATTGATGTAACGGTTACTACCGGAGTAATTGTTGTAGTTGTTACCGGAGATTCACTGTTCATGGTTGTTGATGTTGATATGATTGGTGTTGGTCCAGTGATTGAAGTTGTTGTCACTGATTGTGTTACATTGGTTGGTGTTACCGTTATGGTTGTATTTGAACTTGAAGATTGAGTTAAAGGTGATGAAGATGATGCAGTGTTAAGAGATGGAGGTGGTAACATGGTTGTTGTTATGGTCATTGGTGTTTCAATGGTTCCTTTACTTGAGCTGTGAATTGATTGGTCATCCATTGTTGATTCACTTAAAAACTTTTGCTGTATCTTTTTACCCTCTGTAATTGAGTTAACACTTTTATCTTCATTGATTGTTAATGAAGATTGGTGCTTATTGGGAGATGATCGACGACCAAGATCAGTTGGAGAAACACCCACTTGTAATTTACTTCTATTGCTTAAATTATCTTCATCTTCTTTTCTTATCTTCTTTGATAAATCATAGGTATCCTTATGGAAACCCTTACGCTTACCAAATTGATCATATTCATTATCCTTTGCAGAGGAATTTAATGTAACATTGGATAATTTTTTATCACTAATCACTGGTAACCCATGGATTATACTTCCAGAGGAACCATTGGTAATCGTTGGATTAGACAATGGGCCCAATGGAGTCATATTATTGGTTAAACTCATCGGGTGGGGTTGTTGTTGAAGTGGATGAGGTGCAAGATGATGATTAACAAAATTACTCTGTCCAACTAATCCTGAATGAATACCTGGTGGTAGGTATGAATTGGGTGGTAAATTACTTGGTGAAATTAGACGAGATCCATTATTAGAATTACTAGAATTAATTCCTGATTTAACGATAGTTCCAGTTGGTGAGATTGATGTTAACGGGCTAGTGGTTATTGTTAACGCTGTTGAAACGGAAGCTGGTGATGATGAAATGGTTAATGTATTGTTACCCGAGAAAGAATTAATTGACGAATTTCCCTTATTTGAATAATGAGTCTGATGTAGATCAAGGTTAATAGTTTCTGTGCCCATTCTTGAATCACAATTAACTTTATATGAATTTTGTGAATTACCCGATGATTTGCTGTTGTTATTATTACTATTATTGGAGCCAATGTGATGATCACCAGGACCTTTTAATTGACCATCAAAAGAGCTCGATGGATGAGCAAGATTAAATGGCACTGGTGGTGGTGGTGGTCCTGATGTACGAGATAATCGAGATACATCATAACCCATTGTATGCGGTGCTTGTCCTCCACTTAGATCATACCTTGTTGGTGGTAAACCTTTCATATAATGAGGATATAAACCCGAACCTGGTGCTCCAGGTATTACACCTGAATTTGTAATTGGAGGATATTGTTGTTGTTGTTGTCGTTGGTGATGATGATGTTGCTGTTTTGAAATAGCTTCCATATTGGGTCCATTAATTGAATATCTATCATTAGGATTGGTTAAATTCAATTTATGATCTTCACCTGGATATTGTAAATTATGTTTCATGTAACCTGATGGTACCACACCTTGATGATGTGATGTTACCCCCTTGGAGGAGATGTTACTATTAAGTGACTGTTGTTGTTGTTGTTGTTGTTGGTGATTTATATTAGAGGAGTTGTTACCACTATTGCGTACCTTTGATTCTGATTTTACAAGATTCTGAGGTTGATCTTGTGAAGATGAAAGATTTGTAAGGCTGGGATGGTTTGTTGATGAAGATGACGAAGAAGATGAAGAGGTTGATGAAAGGACGACGGATGACGGATGAGATTGAACATTGGACGATGAAAGTTGAGGTGTATTACTTCGACTAGTAGCCAGTCCAGGCGAGGAGCTTTGGTGGGCAGGAGGAGCGGACATGAGTGGTACTCCTGTTGGCTGACTTTGTTGAGAGAAGGGACTTGAACTGTGTGATGACCCTGATGGTTGTTGTTGTTGTTGTTGTTGACCACTTTGTAAAGAAGAGGAAGAAGTAGACGATGAGGAAGATTGTGATGTTGAATTATGATAAAGTGGACTAATCCTATCAATTGAATTAAATTGATGTCCAACTTTTCCACTCAAATGTTTACTTGACGAGGCTGAAGGTGGTCTACCTAAAGGTGTACCCGTATTACGACCTATCGGTGTACCTGATCGATCAATTAAAGGTGATGGTTCCCGTTTTTCTGTTACCGAAACCATGGAACTGGTAGTTGAACCTCCTGAATGTGCCGCTGGTGGTGGTGGTCTAGATGATGAACTGGGTCCACTTGAAGATGGTCTGCCCAGTGAATGATTAGCCATTGGTGAGAAACAATTACGTGAATTTGGTGTACTAGTTAACGAAATTGAATTAGCTGTTGAACTATTTAATTTACCCACTGCCAAGTGAGGAGGTGGTAAAGATGAAGGTGGATGATGTGGCGATATTGGTGGAGTATCTTTAATCCCACTTGATCGTGGAGGTGGTGGAGGATAACCATAAGGTGTATATCCATATGGTCCAGGTATCTCACTATTGGCACGATGATTGGGTCCATGTTTTGAAGATGAAGATGATAAATGATGATCAGATCGTGACCCTGAGTTATTATTATTACAATTACTATTATCCCTTAAATGATTACTATTATTGGTGTTATTATTATTACTGTTGTTATTGGTGCTATTCACTGGACTAGCATTGGCCTTTTTACTTGACGAAGGTGTTGAAGAAGATGATGATAAAGGTGATGAACTATTTTCACGCATTAAATTGTTCATACTTTTAACATCATAATGAGCCATTAATTTAGCTCCATCATTCATATTATTTAATAGATGCAATTGACTTGGATTAAGTTGTCCTGGACCAACTGGACCATGGTGACCCTGCAGATGAAGCGGTAGCCCACCAGGATGACCACCCGATTGTTGATGAGATTGAGACCCTTTACCTTGTGAGTGACTTGTACCATCTAAACGTAAAGAGAAAAAAACATAAAAATCAATTTGATTAATCAATCTAAATAAATATAGTTTGATTATAATTATTGATTAATCAATCATCGATTCAGTCAATTGTTCATGTGTTTATTGATTGTTATTAGAATGATACAAAAGAAAAACAATATCCTAATTACATGGAATAACATTTATAAACCATTAATCTAATACTTTTTTTTTATTCTCATACTTTTTCCCATACAGGTAGACGATTAAATCACCTTAACTATAATTAAGAGATTTTCAATTGGAGAAAAAAAGTAAACAAATATGAAAACAAACCATTTACCAGTCTTTTAATAACCTTGAAGGGTAAATCATTAAATGGAAAGCAATCAAATTAAATCTCTTATATTTCGATGTTGAAGAGAAAAAAACAAGAAATGAGTAAGTTGGAAATCACTTCCTTAAATCACAAATAATTCAAAATTATCTCTCATTTTGTCGATTACTTTTTTCTTCTTTTTTACTTTCTAATCTTTTTTCATCCTCTTCAGAATTCTGATATTCCCTGGTAAAGGCAACATACTACTACACTTTTACAGAGGAAGAGGTCATCAGAAAAAAGCAGGAGAATAAAAGTGAACCTTCAACTGAACAGGATTACATGGTAAGAGAGAGAGAGAGAGAGAGAGAGAGAGAGAGAGAGAGAGAGAGAGAGAGAGAGAGAGAGAGAGAGATGAAAAAATGATGATGATGATGATGATAAAGGGAAGAGGAAAATAGAAGGATTCAAGTGTAATCGATTTTTCTTCTTCTTCTCTCAGATCTATACATAGATTTATATTAAAGCTCGAGGGAGACAACATTTACTCAACATACTTTGGGAGAAGAGAAGAAGATGATGAGATGAGATGATGGGGATGAGAGATGAAAAAGACTATCATCAGAGAGATTGTCATAATAACATGATTTTCTCTTCTTCCTTTTGTAACTTAATTCCAACTTCATGGTCCAATTACGATGACACATCATATGATACGATGAATTTGTATGAACTTTATCTTTTTCCCTTCTTTTCGTCTTCTCTTCTTCTTCATCATCATCACTTCTCATCTTCATATCATTTGTTATTTTAAACTGTTATTTCACTTAACTCATAGGATAAAGAAATGTATTTATGTTATTGTAATGTAAATGTTTCAAATGTGATGAAAAATCAACATAGGGAGAGAAATAGAGAGAGAGAGAGAGAGAGAGAGAGAGAGGAAGGGAGGGAGAAAACGAGGGAGAAAACGAGAGAGAAACGGAAATATTAAATCTCTCTATGTGTTTATATCCGTGTGAACAAAAGCTGAATCAATATGATCGATTAATCAATGATTAAAATGCTTATAATCAATTTAAATAGTTACCTGAAGATAATCCTGGTCTAGGAATTCCCCATGATGGTGCATGAATAAGATGCAGTGGGTGTTGAGGTCCATTTGGTGAATGTGATTGTTGTTGACTAAGTACATTGTATTGTTGTTGTGTTGCTGCTGCATGAAGCTGAGAAAAATTTAGTTCAGCTGATCGATAATCTAATTTATTATTTCCTGATGATCGAGATTGTTGCTGGGATTTAGATGGTGATGGTGATGATGTTGAGGATTGTTGTTGTTGTTGTGATGATGACGATGATTGTTGATGATGTCGTTGTTGTTGCTCCAAGTTTCTAATTGATCTTACGTCCGGATGGACTAAATTGTTAACACTATTATTATTATTATTATTATTATTACTATTATTTAAAGCAGGTTGATGACTTGATGTTGCACTGGAGCTTGATCTTGATGATGAATTACTGGAATTTGTTGATTTATCATCTTTCTCACTAATATCACCATTGTACATTGGAATATATGATCTGGTCATTGAATTTGGTCCACTGGAAGTGACCGGAGGATGTGAAGGTGGACCTTGTTGTGAACGAACAGGATGAGGTTGATTACCACCACCGGCGGTGTTTCCTTTTCCCATTCCAGGCCATCCAGATGAAACCCGTTGCTATTTAATAATCAAATAATAGCATTAACATTTTATTCAAATCATTGATTTCTCATCTTGTTAATGATGCAAATGATGATGATGATTACAATTGTGTTACAATCAAAAATCCAAGAAAAGCGAGAAATTTTTTTTCCCTTTGCTTATTCAACGCATCCAAATTAAAGGTACACACACACAATGAACATGATGAGTTATTGTGTAATGATAATGATAATAGTAACAGTAGTGCAATATTATCATCATCATCTTTTTTTTCATTCATTCATCTCATTGATAACTTGAAACCTTTTTTTCATTCTCATCAAACAAAACTTGCATTTATTTTTATACTTTCACATTAGGTTGGAATCATCATCATGAAATGTGTGTGAGAATCATTAGACCATGAGAATTCAAATGAGAGGAAATAACTGAAAACTCATGGAATGTCAATTAAGGTTGGATAAATTTTCCAACATCAGTTACATGATGGTGATTATGATGGTTCTGTTGTTTTCATGATGCAAGGAGGAAGGAAGATAAAAAAGGAATCAAGATGAAGGAAAGAAGAAGAAGAAAAAAAGATTGAATCAAGTTTACTATGAGAAAATTTTAGTAACCACACCTTTTCATTCATCGCGTGACAAAACTTTCTTTTTTTACTTCTTATTGTTCTTGGTCAGGTTTCGATGACTTTGACAGTCAACTGGCAACAACACACCAACAGCAAAATCAACCAGTAAGAACAGTAACCAGAATCAACAACAACAACAACAACGAAATCAACACATACCTTGAACAAATGTTGTCAGGTTCATTTTTGGAGAAGATGAAAAAAAAGAAACACAAAATCAATGGCTGGAAAGAGAGGAAGAGAAAAAAAAGAGAGAAAAGAAAAAGCGAAAAGAAAAATCCAAGCGAAATTATCAAGACAGTGGAATCGCTGGTCAGGTCAAAGGATAGTTCAAGGACGGACAGAGGTCAACGGGGACCTTGAGAAAAAATATTAATAGGCAATGAGAGAGAGAGAGAGAGACTGAGGGTAAAAAAAGTGAAAAAGTTTTCTTTTTACTTAAGAAAAGGGAGAAAGAGTGAGAGAGGGAACAAAGGAGGTCAAAGGCTAAATCTTTTAAAAGGGAGTGAGTTCAGAATAGAAAAGAAGTTGAGAGAGAGAGAGAGAACTGAAAGTGGTTATTTTTCTTCTTCGTCTTCACAGACGAAAAAGAATAAAAGAAAATAGTGAGCACAAGAAGATGAGGATGATAATGATGATGATAGAGGAAAAAGAAGAGAAAAAAGAGAAAGAAAGTTATTAAGAAAAAAATAAGATTCTCAAAGAATGTAACAAAAAAGGACCAGTTTTTTTTTCGGTTGCTGTTGATTCTGTTGTTGTTGTTTACAGTTGATAACAATTGTACTTTTTCACTACAAAAGCATCACAAAGATGATGAAAGGGTTTTTTTACTCTTCTCACACAATCTCTCTCTCTCTCTCTCTCTCATTTTGCTGTTTGTTTATCATGCAATTGAAGCACAACAACAGAAGGGGAAAACTCAGTGTTCTTATTGAGGAAAAAAAATTCTTATTCTATTTGTTTTCCATCATCATCATGATTCAATATATAGAATTGATTCTGATGAGGATATTGGTATACAATTGATTCTGTTACAATTGTCATGATTGCGATTCGAGTCTATTATTGTTTGATTGGTTTATACACTTTTCCAGTTATTGTGTCGATTGTTTCTCGTCATTTGCTGTTGATTGTTACACATTAATGTAAATCCATCACCAAGGTGAATGTTTAAATTGTTGATATTCAAATGATTAACTTACCTTTTGATTGGCTATTCTTAAGGATTCCTCGAAGTGCTGTTGAACTGCATCTCTTTGTTTCTTTTCCCTTTCGGCTCTTTCTCTTTCTCTCATCTGTTTGTCTCTTTCTTTTGCTTCTCTCTCTTTCATTTTATCATCATGTTTCCTGGAAGATGATGATGATGATGATGGTGAGAGAGAAAACGCGATTTTAATTGTTCATCGTTGATTGTCAATTGATTATCCAGGTAACAAGTTAACACATTTTAAAGGTAAAGAAAAGAAAGGAAAACAATTAGTCATCAAATAAACACAATTAACTATTGATTGTTTTGATCAATCTGATTGTTTATCATTTAAATTGGTTGAAATTACTAAATTTCTCATTCAAAGTGATTAGTTATATGATTATTATTATTTCAAAGTCAATAAAACATTAGTTACGATTTTCAATTAAATAATTGTCTTTGTTGATTGTTGGGTGAAAATTATGATTAGTAAATTGCAACAATATAATTAATAGACACACACACAAACACCAAGTGAATGACACTGAAAATCAATTTAATTGTTTTATTTATTTTATTTTTACCTGTTAATAGTTAATGAGAAATAAAAAGTAAATCAATCAATCAATTTAATTGTGACGTAAATTATATTGATTGGAAAGATGAGAAAATAAAAAATGGAAAAGTTATTAATTTGATTATCTAAATCATCTAGGAAACAATGATTAACTTGAGATAGAGAGATAATTAAACATTGATGATAACAACTAAAAGTAAATTGTGACCAATTTAATTCCGTCTTATATTGAATTTCATGATTAGTTCAGTTGATCACCAAGAGATTATCCCTCAGGTATCATGGATTAACTGATTGTGAACAAATTTCTCATCCTTAAATCATTATTTTCCTGAATCAACCCACGGATGATGAAATTATATCCTTGATTATCATCATTATCTTCATGATATTCTGACCGTTACCTGAAGCTTTTTATTTTTCATGTAGGTTGTTGATGAAAATCAGATTAACCTGAAATTCAATAAGTTGAGTAAAAAGATTCAACCAGAATATTAGCAAATTCAGATAATCTTAATCATCTTTCTTGTTGCTAATCATTTCATCATGTAAATTCATGGTATTCATGGTATTCATATGGAGTATTATTTATCCTTAGCAACTCAATTGTATATCTATTATCCAATTGATTTAATGTAAATATTTAATTCCTAATTTCATGATAACCTTCAGTTTCATGAGACATGAAAATCATACCTTATCCATTGAATAATGATGAATGAGATTGAAAGAACAACGAAAAAAAAACAAAATTATCTAACAATTTAATCGTTGATTAGTTGATTAGTTTCCTTGACCAAGGAAAACCGTAAATGATTAGTTAATTGTAGTACAATCAAATTTGATTGTTAGACAACTTGAATCAAATTATTTCTGGTCTTTTTTTGGTTCTTGTTGTTGTTACTTGACCCAATAAACAATATTGTTAATTGTTAATTAAATCATTCCCATTGAGTTAATTGTTTCAAGAATATCAAATTGTATCAAGTTGTTAATTGTTTAATCTAATTGTGATCATGATGATGGGATGGGAATCTAATCAATTCTAATTGATTGTTTGTGTGTGTGTTGGTTTCATTAGGGTGTGATGATTGCCAACAAATTAACTAATTGTTTGCTTGAACAATTAAAAAAAAATCATCTCTTAATTGTGTGTTTCTTTAAACAATTGTAATCATCTATTTAAATTAAAAAAAAAGGTTGATTTAGATCAATCAGATTTTGGATTGAGGTAAATTTGATTGTAACAATTAACTTTAACTTCAAGTTGATTACTGATTAGCTGAGGTTTGATGATTAATTTAATTTCTATCTTGTTGATTATGTATAATTTAGTATGAGAAATTGTTAATTTAATTGTTGACTTTTTTTTCAAGGTTTCATGTCCAATTAACTTTGGTAAAAGTTGTTAATTGTAATCATTTGTAATTGTATTCCTGTAATAATCAACATTAACAATGACTCTCTCATATGTATTTGATGAATTAACTAATTGTGGGACAATTTTAATTGATTAAAACTGTTGCCAATTAACCAGGGTTAGTGTGTTACAATTAGTTTTAATTTAGTTACAATCTTAAACTCAACGAACCTTAATTTTTGATACTAATCATTGAATCAACATTAACACAACAATTTAGCAGAAAAATTTTTTCGTTCACAAACAACAATTAAGATTAAATTAAGTTGATATTAAACTACAATTAAAAAACCTGTAAACATCTTAAATCGTTATTATTTCATCAATTGTTTCACAATTGATTTACTCTTCAATTGTAACAATTAACTGATTGTTATAAACAAAAGAAACCAGAAAATGTCAATAATTATCCTTGATCATTAAGGGGAAAAGTTAATAAACTTTGATGATGATTAAGGTTGATGATGATGATGATCAATACAATTAATAGTTGTAACTAATGTCTTGTCATGAAAATCAACAATCAAACTGGTTTAACGAGTATTCAATTAATTTAAGGTAAGTTAATCAAATCAAATCAAATTAAAACATCACATCGTCATCATGATAATCAACAAAGTATATTAAACAACAAATTAATACATTTTAAGTGGAAACCTAAACAAAATTAACACTAATCACATAGAGATTGCTGATAATTAATCAACTAATCAACTAACCAATATCTTCATTTAATGTTAATTGTTGACTATTGATAACTAACAAAAAAAATAAACAATAAAACAAATATAATAATAATTATATGATGATGATGATCATTATGATTGACGATCAATTATGAAATTAGAAAGTAAATCAAACTAATTAACTAATCAATATCAAATGAGAGACAAATATAATATTTAATTGTTGAAAGTGGTTGATTATGATTAGTGTGAGAGCCGAGAGTGATTAAGGGTTAAGTGCAAGTCTACGTAATTAAAACAACTTGAAAGTAATGAGGGAAAATTAAGAGATTAGTTGATTAGTTGATTAGGATAGAGAAAAAATTAATAACGATAATAATTAACAAATGATTAAAAAGAGATTAAGATTGAGTAAAGGTCATTCAAAGACATTCATTCATATTCAATTATCTTAATCAGCGAGATTAACATAAATATAATAATAGAATGAGAGAGAGAGAGAGAAACAGATAAGTGATTAGTTAATTGTTACTCTAATTGTTGATATTTCAATCAAATTTATCCACTATGATATGGATATTTAGATAAACAGTAGATTTGAATAAATGTTTCATCTTAATGATCACAATTAAATTAAACTCGTAGACACAAACAAACACACTCAGTAAACATGAGAAAAATAAACAACAATTAAAGAAGCAAATTGATTAAGATTAGACAACAATTAACAAATGATGAAGGTTCACAAATTTTGACAACAGAAACACACTCGGAATATAATATAACATAAATCACTTGAGAATTGAATTTGTAAAGTCAACACTTATTATTATGGAAAAGGAGATTGAGTTGTTGTTATTATTATTATTATGCAAATTAACTGATTGTTTTAAGATAATTAAACTTACAATTTCTCTTGTAATTGTCTTTCACGTTCTTGAATTAACTTCCAATCATTAATTTGATAAGGTGACAATAAACGATTATCTAGGTTACCAGGAGGAACTGTGATTCCCCTCATTTCAGGGTATTTTTGCCATAATAATTCCTGTTGTTGTTGAATCATTAGCATTGCCTGATAATTATTAATTGGATTGGCATAGGGAGAGATAATCCCTGGAGGAGGACGAGACATTGTTGAGCTGTTATTTGAATCTGATGATGAGGGAGGTGCAGGTAAAGATGAGGATGCTTGGGATGTTAAATGGTGATGAGATTGTTGTTGATGATGAATTTGTTGCTTTTGTTGTTGTTGATGGTGCTGATGGTGAATCTGTTGTTGTTGTTGTTGTTGTTGGTGGTGGTGATGATTTTGTTGTTGTTGTTGTTGTTGGGATGATGTTGATGTTGATGATGATGATGATGATGATGATACAGGGGGTGGAGGACCGGTTGTGCGATCACCATTAGGTGGACAAGGTGGCCTAGGTAGATGAGAACCTGATTGAGGTGTCATGTGAAGATGCATCAACGTGTTAGAGGAAGATGATGACGTTGATGAGGAAGAATTTGAATTAGTTAATTTTGACTGGACTTTTGTTGTGCTTGGGGTTGTTGTTGTTGTTGTTGTGGTCACTGTTGATCCTGTTGTTGTAGTTGTAGTTGTTGTTGTAGTTGGTGGTGTTATATTATCACGTCCGCTATGATTAACTTTATCTTGAGCTTTATAATGTATATTATGTTGATCACTTAAATCGAGTCCAAATTTTTGATATTTACTATTATCGCTTGTTGGTTGGGTTGTTGTTGTTGTTGTTGTTGTTGTGGTGTAGCACTTGAGTTCATCACACTAGCAATACAATTAGTTGATTCTGAATGCTTTGATGGTGATCCTGTTGTTGGTTGTGGTGGTGGTGTTGGTGTTGTTGATTTAACAGCAATCTCTTTTCATTGCCTGTAGTATTAACGTTGTTACTATCAGTTTGATGATTATTATTAATTGTTGTTGTGGTTAAATGATTATTTGTATTATCATTGACGTTTAAATTGCTACTATTATTATTATTAACCAAATTATTTGGATTTTTAACTCGATTTGAATGGTGGATATGATGATTAGAATTGATTGTTGGTTGATTATTATTATTACTGCTTATTGGATTAGTTAACTTTTTACTGTTACAATTAGCAGAGTTATTATTACTATTAATATTACTACTACAACTGTTGTAATTAGAATCCTTAATTGTATTGTTACTATTAGTTAATGATTCTCGTGAATTTTGATTACAGGCACGTCTACGAGGAGTAATTCCGATTTCTTCTCCTTTTAATATCGATTCCACAACTAGAACAATTAAGGAAAAAAATAAAGAAAAAGAACAAAAAATTAACAATTAACCAAATCACTAAATTAACCACTGATTAACTATACACATACACACAATGGACACATCACATAAACACCACACCTTGAAAAGCTAATCAATTTGATTGTCACAATTTAAATCTCTCAATGGTATTTAATAAGATACATTAAATATCCTTGACAAAAAAAAAGTATCACAATTAATGATGATTATGTTGTTGTTGTTGTGGTGGTGATAATGTTGACGATGTTGATGATTATGATGATGTGTCTATGTGAGTGAGTGTTTAGTGATTGTAACAATTAAAGATATTGATAATTACCTCCATCACCAATCAATTTCATCTGAACCAAAGTTGGATCTTCATTACGTTCCTCAAGAACAGTATCATCGGTTAATGTTAATTCCTATTATTTGGGTAAAAACGTAAGAAATTTGATCACAATTAACAACAAATGAGAAACAAAAATTGACAAAATTAATCAATTAATCACTTGAAAAATCAATTTAATCCAATTTAACTTTGATGTATACCAATTGGATACACAGACAAACACATATAACACTTGAGGGTTTATATAAAGATGAATCAATTGATTGACACACAATTAACTCATTGTAATTTTGGTTGATTAAGATTTAATTTTGCTCCAAGATTATTAATTAGATGAAGATAAAGATGATGATGATGATGATTGTTGATTAGGATAATCCGTTAAAACATAATAAAAATAGAAAATTACAATAGAATATCATCTTTTTTCATTTTGTATATTATAAAATTTTTCTCTTTCTTTTCTTTCTTTTTCTCTTTCTTTTTTCTCTCTTTAGTTTCTCTTCTTCTCTTGATCTTCTCTTGAAAACTACTATTACCCAAATATCTTACTCACATTTCTCTCCCTTGCTCCCTCAACCAGAAAAACAAGTGAGAGAGAAAAAGGAAGAGAGAGAGAAAGAGCGAGAGAGAGAGAGAGAGAGAGAGAGAGAGAAAAAATGGAGGCAACTCACTTATCTTCTCTTTCTATTAGGCTATAACCTTATCTCTCTAATTCTCTCTCATTTACTCTCGTTCTCTCTTTTACTCCCTTTGGTTTCTCTCTCTCGCTCTCCCTTCCTCTCTCTCGTTCTCTCTTTTCCTCAACCAGAAAAACAAGTGAGAGAGAAAAAAGAAAGGTAGAAACAACTCACTTATCTTCTCTTTCTATATTTGTCTTCTCTCTCTCTCTCTCTCGCTCCTTCTTCCTCTTTTATATTACTAATGCCATGCTCTCTCTCTCTCTCTCTTTATCATCCTTTGTCTGTCTGTTTACAATATTATTTTTCTCTTTCTTCTCTTTCTTTTCTTCCTCATCTCCTTGAAGATTTTTTCATCATCATCACCAACTAATGATGATGATGATGTCTAGTGATGTAGTAACAGTCAGTTTAATATAATAGGTGAAAGTTAATCAACAGAATTAAACAAAAAACTAGTTTTCTGATCAAGAGCAAAATAAATTGTTACAATTAACCATCGATTGTGGTTACAACTCCAAGCTTTGATTGTAATCAAATTTAATTTGATTAGGACAAATATTCATTCAACTGCCAATTGCATTTTCAATATTCTCATTTAAATAATATCATTTTAATGGTTAATTGTTTGATAATTTGGTTGTAACAATCAACTAAATTGTTACTTCCCTTGTTTTTTTTGATTAAACAACAATAATTAATTGTAAGGTAAAAAACTGTAATCATACATATTTGCAAAAAGTGATTAACTGGTAAAGTTAATTGTAACAATCAAATGTTGGATCGTAACGTAAATTGGTATTGAAATATAATCAAACTAAATTATCTTGTCACAATTAACAATCAGACAATATTGTGAGGTACAAAAATTATTTATTAATTAAGTTGATTATATGATTTACCTTTGAATCAATAATTGGGAGCAAACAATTAACTTTTTTTCGTTAATCATATTTACACAATCAATTGTGATAATCATGAAGAAGAAGTAAAAAAAAAACAAATCAATTGATTACAATTAAAATCCATTAAATTGTCTACAATTAACTTGTACTTTTTTTTACTTCTTTCAAATCAAATCAACTAATTTTTCAATTGCTAATTGTTAAATCAACGTAATAGTAAATGAAGAGTTAATTAAATTGATCAATTTTTATATTATCATCGTCAAGATGATTATCATTATTATTATTACGTTGATTAAATCAATTAGTCACAATATAATTAGTTAATCATTTCAAGGTTTTCAAGACATAAAAAAGTGAAATGACCTCACAACAATCAACAACAATCAAAAGTAAACAATGATAATTAAATTGTTATCGTATTGATTTATAATTAAGATTGACCATCAACAATTTTCAATAACTAATCATCATCATCATCATATTGATTAACATGATTAGTGGTCAACAATTAGACTTGACCCTTGGATGATTTAAAAGCCAATGAAAATTTAAGCCACACGTTCAGATAAATTCAATTGTTAACAATCAAATCTGATAATCGCAATTAAATAAACTTGAAACGTTGATTGTTGTTTATTAAATTGAATGAAGATAATCAAGTAAATTGTTGTAGGAGGAAAATTAGAGAAATAAAAAGTAATCAGTAAATTGTGTTGATAATGATAATAAATGATTGTATTTATAATTTCTTGTCATCACTTTTAATCATCGTATCTGTAAGTTACTTGATTGTTTGATTAGTTAACTAACAACTTCCGTGCTATTCAGGTCAAACAATTTAAATTGTTACAATCAATTCGAATCAAACAAAAAAAAATTATATTCTACTCTTTAATTTCCCAATAATAATAATACCACCAACCAACAGTTAGTTGATTAACTTGATTGTAAATTAGATTGTAACTGATTAGCCTTCAACATTTTCGATGACCTTAAATTGTCTGATAGTAAAAAATGAACCGCTTCTAATGATTATTATTAAATTGTTACAATTTAAAGTCACTCCAAATGATATTATGTAATACGAAGGAGTAACAATTTAATTTTTTCGCAAACAATTAACATCTCACAATACAAACTATTGTGGAGAAATTGATTATTGATTGGAAATTACAGTCTGACAATGTTAATCAACTCAATCAAACACACACACACACACAAATTAACAATCAACAATCAAGGATAACAATTGATTAATCCAGTAAACAAAAAAGTGTAAGTGAAAAATACATAATTAGAGGTGAAACAATTAACAAATTGTTTAAGTATCATGGATGATAAATACAACAATTATTATTATCATTATATGAAAGGAAAAAAGTTAAACATTTAAATCAGTTAGTTAACTAACTGATTTGCCCTTAATTTAGTGGCAAAAGAAAATGGATAAATTTAATTACAATCAGTTAACAGCAACAAACAACAACAAAACTATTATCAGGTAGGAAAAGTGATGAGGAGATGAGGATGATGATGATGATGGTGATGTGGAAAGAAAGAGAGATAAGAGAGAGAGAGAGAAGATGAGAAAAAAAAGAGAGGAAAGATTGAGAAATGATTTTTTTGATACAGTTGATAGGACGAGCCTGTCTGTAAGTCTCTCCCTCTCAAAACCCCTCCGGGTAAAAACTGGTTTGGCCTTAAGGTGAAACCTAAATTACCCATCATAATCATTATCATCATCTTCATCTTTATCATCCAGTACCTTTTTCATAGCTTGAGGATGAGGTTGTTGTTGAGGATGAAAAAGAAGATAAAAAGGGAAATAAAGCAGAGAGAGAGAGAGTTTTATGATGATGATGGGAAGATGAAGATGATGATGATGATGAGACTTTTCCAGCCCGTGATTATAAAACATGCATTTATCCAGGGTTTCCGTTAACTCTTAAAATGTTGTCCATGTTATTGTAACTATTATTACCTCGAGAGTGAGGAAGATGATGATTAGCATCATTATTACCAAATTTTTAATTTAGCAACCAGATTTTTTTCATCTTCTCTCTCTCTCTCTCTCTCTCTCTCTTTCTGCCTCAGATTTATCATCCATGATGATATTGCAATTGCATTTTCTTGCAGCAAATAGCAAAATATATGTTAATATATTTGCACACATAGAAATACATTTTTTTTTCTTGCTCTTTGGTTAAAAGTCAAATGAGATGTTGTTACAAGGTTTATGAGGATGAGGATGATGAAAACGATGATTAAGTATTAATGATGAAATGATATCTAGTAATCAAGACACGTTCATCATCAGCAAATTTTGTTTTCTTGGCTTCGAGATGAGTGACAAAAAAAACGCGTGACAAATATACTAACCAATTGTCACTTGTTTAAAAGCTTAATTTACACATTGGCAAGGCAACAATCACCTTAATTTGATTACTGGTATATCAATTAATTACTTGATATCAATAGTTAATTGATTTTCCATGAATCATACACATACATTTATATATATATAGCTGATTAATGATTCCAATCAACTAATCACTAAATGTCTTCATACTCAAGTAATTGATTCAAATCTTGAATGTTTTTTTTTGTTGCTTTCCTGCAAATAACAACTGATTGTGTTATTTAATCAATTGTATAATAAATTGATGTGATTTAATTGTTTACAATGATGATGATTAAGATGAAATAGTAATGATCAGTGATCAGGAAACAGGTAAGATAAGAAAAAGAAAAGTAATTAAAGTTTTTCGATACTTTTCTCTCTCTCTCTTATCCCTCATCATCTATTGATGATTGCAAACAATTCTTACAGGTAAACACATTAATTGTTGTTAAGTTAATTGTGATTATAATTAATGTAGGAAAAAAACGTTGTTACCAAGAGAGTAACAACATTTAAGGGTAATTTTAATTCTGCTTCTGATTTTTTCACTCGTATTCATGTTGTTGATTAACTGGTTTTGCTTGGTTAAGCTTGAAATGAGCTTTAATCAAAAGTGCTGATGATGATGATGATGGTGGTGGTGGTGATGGAGAGGATGATAATGATGAGAGAGAGAGAGAGGTGAAAAAAGGAGTCAATAATAAGGTCGAGGAAAGTAAATATAAGATGAAACGGAAATTTGTAACTTGGCTTTTAACCAAATCAAATATTTGGAAACTAATCAGCAACAATCAACCATTTTTTAAACATCATTACCGTCAAATGATTAACTAATTGTAAACATAGACAATTAAATTGTGTTTATAAATGATGAAACGAGATAATTTATAAGAAAAAAAAAATTCAATTGAAAGCAAAGAGTTAATAGTAAAACTATCAATTGGAATAGTAAAAAAAATTGTATCAATTAATGTTATTAGTTTGAAATGATAATAATATTGAGTAATTTGTTTCTCTTATTGTTGTTACACAATAAAGGTTAATGATAATGAATATGATTAACATTAAAATGGTAAACAATTAAATTTAATTGCACTATTAATACAAATAACAACAATAAACATGATTAAAGGATTAACGATACGATGAGAAAATAAGTATTAACGTTGGATTGTAAAACTGTGTCAATGCTTTCAAAGTACTAATAGTAAATTTAATTTACTTTTCTCTCTCTTTCTCCCTCATCTCTCTCTCTCTCTCTCTCTCTCTCTCTCTTCCTGTTTTCTTCCTCTTACTTTTCATCCTCATTATCATCCTTATCATCATCTTCATTTAACTTCCGGAGTAAATAGTCAGGTTATGGTCACTTGGATACACAATCAAAGAAACGAAGACAATTATTATTATTATAAATTGTTCGTTAGTATAATTTAAAAATCCAACAATTAATATTAATCATTATTATTATGATTAACTCACATTCAAACTAGTGACACACAGAAATAAACAATTAACAGGTTAATTATATAAATTATAATCAAAGTAAATCACATCACTTTCATAAGTGTTAACCTAATTATAGACATAATTTTGTAATCAAACCCAACAAGTGACTATTACAATTTAGATTCAAATTAACCAAATCAATCAATTATATATATTTACATTGATAGATGAAAATTAATCTAATAAATTAGTGAAATGTAATGTTGTTAATTACATGAGTGATATTAATATGATTAAGGATTTTTTTTTCCAATTTACCAACTAAAATTGTTGATTAAATATCAATGATAAGTAATCAAGGGAACAGAAAAATAAACAAGTTATACTCACGTTGAGTTTGTAATATAAATACAAAGGTAACAAACATAAACATCAGAGAGGAAGAGGAAGTGATGAGGATAAGAGGGATGATGATGATGATGATGATGGAGAGAAGAGAAAAAATTAAAAGCCTATAAACATGATGATACCATCATGTTCATCTTCATGAAAAGTTGAGCAAAAAATTCTGGTTCTTTTTGTTTTTCGGTTTCTTTTTCTGGTTCGAACCAGAAAAAAAGTATTGATTGGAATGAGAAAACCAGATAACCTTAAGTAATATTGTAAACTTGATAACATGAAACTTTTTTTTCTGTTGCTTTTACTTGAGACGAAGATGAAGATGAAGATGAAGATGAAGATGAAGATGAAGATAATGATGATGATGATGATGCTGAGTAAACCTACAACGTGATGATAATAATAATAAATGGGAGTTTGTGTATGTGAGTGTGTGGGTGGACGATCGATAGAGTTGGAATCATCATCATTCCTGTTATCTCAATGAACTTTTACCATGAAAAAAACATGAGATGAGAAATATAGTAAATCCTTTTCACCAGGAAATCGTGATGAGATTGGAAACTTTTACTCGATAATTAAAACAGATCATAATCAACATCTTATTATCGTAATTAATAATTGCAATTAAGTGTAATCATCATTACTTGTTACTCGTATAATTATGGGTCAATGAAATGGAAACAAGATTAACCTTGAAAATTTGCGAAACGTTAACCAACAATTAACAGTTAATATTAATCAGTTTTCACAATTACTAAATTGTCCAGATCAACTAGATTAATATAAAATAACTTTAATTGTTAACATTTACTTTGATAAGATTTGTTGTTGTTGTTGTTGATTGAATGATAATCAAGGATAATACATTTGCCTGAATCAACAATTAACTTTAAATTGTTTTCTGATTGTTGTCAAGTTTTGCTTTGTTTTTCATTTATAATCAATCAGTTGTAACAATTAGTAGAAACATTTTAATTACTATCCATAAATAAACACTACCATTTAAATACTCATTTTCCTATCAGTTAATTGTAACAATTTATGTAAATTTTGTTTCTCTTACGGAAGTTAATTGTTACCTGAATAAACAATCACCAATAAACAACTTTCTCTATGCAAGGTAAGCAATTAATAAATTTGGCACGTTATTAAATTAAATTGTTGTAACAAGTTTTTCATTATTTTCTCAATGTTGTTAATTAAATTGTGATTCTTTCAATCAGTCTAAATTTAATTAATGTGATTAATTTTAAATTATAATTGTGTCAACAGGATTGTCATGCTTACTATTGCAAATTTAATGATATGCTGAATAATATGAAAAATAAGCAATAGCAATTTATTATTACCTAATTGCAATCAACTATATATATAAATTCAAGTGAGAAAGTTAAATTGTTGTAAAAAAATTAATGATGTAACAATCAATAGTTACAATTGAAAGTTTCACAAATTAATGATTAATGATAATCACTTTTGATTACAATTGTATTAATATAAATATATTGAACAATTCAAGGTGAATGATTGAAATGAAATAATCAACAGTTAATCAATTGAATTAATCATCATCATATTAATCAAAATGATACTGAAACTATACAATTAACTAAATTAACCAAAGAGTCAAGTCGATGGTCAAGTTAATTGTGGTCAATAAGTTAGTTACTTTTGGGTTTAATTGTGTGTGTGTGTATCTGAATTGGTTACAGTTGAACCCAATCAATTGTATGTTATCATTATTGAGATTAATTTAGTTAATTGTTGTACAATTACCTTGGTGTTTTCATTGTATGATAAAATCACCGCTGTGTACCATTGGGTAGTCCCTTCTGACCGATACACTTTGACCCGATAACCAACCAGAACTGAAGGTGTGGTGAGTAAAATTTTCTGGCTATTCTGAAATTCAGCCCATTGGCGTATATATTTATCCAAACATGAGACACTCTTGTAGGGAGTTTTTGTTAAATCACCTTCCTGTAATTAGATAATCAAATTTAAACAATTAGTTGATTAGTAAGAGATTGAAGAAAGAGATGAAAAATTATATTAATAGTTTCGATAACATTGAGATAATCCAATGAGATTTAATTGTTTATCATCATGAGCAAAAAAAAAGCGAGAGATTTGCTTGAGTGTATTAGCTGTTTCTCTTGTTATTTCTGATTCAATTAACTAGAGTTAATTGTTAACGTTGATTGTTTGTTGATTTTATTTTGTTACTCTTGTTGATTGTTACTTGATTGTTTTCGTATGTTATTTGTTTTGATTGAAATCACTCAATTGTTTCCACTTGATTGTTGTCGTTATTGGGTAATCATAGTAAATGATATAAGGTTAATTGTTGTTTTTGGCTAATTACCAAATCTTCAGGTAGACAATTATCATCATCATGCTTTGAGGTTTAATTATTTTCAATTGTAAAGATTAAATCAATAATCTTGCATCATTATCGTCATTAACTGATTAGATTTAATCACCATTGATATTGATTGTTGTTAACTTTTTCCCTTCCTCTTCAAGAATCCAAGAATTAAAGTCTCTAATTAATATAAACATTTCCGGAATTAACTCAATTAACTTTAATTGTGATTCCTATGAGAAAAACTATAAAACTAATCATCTTAATGATTTTTCATCAATTTATCAAATAATTGATTGATTGAAATAAAGTCATTGAGAGTAAATTTAATCATCAAAAGTGAAACAAAATATAAATAATTTCATTTTTCAAACAGCAAATGAGTTATATGATTGTTAATGATTTTGGTTGACAAATTGTGACAATCAATCTAATTGTATCTATTTAAACCAATAAATGGTTAATATAAAAATGAGAAACAATTAAACTAATCAGTTGAGAATTAATTTCAATTCATCATTTTTTTATATTCTCATCTTCCTGTATCTTCATCATCATCATCATCATCATTTGACTTGAAGCATCGTTGATAAATCTTGACGTCATCAGAATCCCTAACAATATATTAATAATAATTTGGCCTACATTCAACTTTCCCTCTCTCTCTCTCTTATCATCATTATCATCATCATCATCTCTTTCTTTCTTCCTCAATCATCTCTTTCATCTCATGCTTCCTTTCTCATCATCATTATCATTATCAGTCTCTTTCTTTTCTTTACCAAAATAACTTCATCCTTCAAACATGTAACAAACTTAGATGATGATTTCATTATTATCATCATTCTCATCCTCATCATCTTTTATCATCATCATCATTATTATTATTACAGTAACAGCATCAACATCATTTCACATTTTCATCATGATGCTCATCATTTTCATCTCGTTCTTCAGGGAATGATTCAGACTTTTTTCCAGAGAAAATGATGCAAGAAGAAAAAGAGAGAAATAAGATGGAAGATAAAGAAGAAGAAGAAGAAGAAGAAGATGATGATGGTAAAAAAAATCGATGCAATATACACATTAAGGAAAGAAAAGAAAGAAACAAGAAGACCTTGGAAGAGAAGGAGAAAATCTCAGAGAGAAAAGAAAAGTTCAACCAACACAAAGCACGTTATCTGTTAATATTACGTGAATTTTTCATTCTCACTAAGGATATTTTCATCCTTCTCATCATCATCTCTCTTCCTTACCCTTTAAATCACTTGTTTGATGCTCAAACACACACACACACAACAACAACAACAACAACAAAAACACATCCTTGTTATTATTTGCAAGCTACAAGACGTATTAATAATATAAGACTCTCAATGTATCCAAGTGTGAATGGACATTTTCAAGGATAACCAGGGAATTGCAAGCTCACTGATTTTTAGCTTTACGATTGTTATAGTTGCACTTAAATTGCATCTATGATACAATAATAGCAAGACACACATTTATATACAGTAATGGTAAATAGTGTATAATGTATTGCACTCAAATCAACAATTGAATTGCAATTTAATCACAATTAACAATGAACAACAGACACAAAATACAAACACTCAATCACACACACACACACACACACACACATTGACTATTGTGAGAAATAACAACAAATTTCATCATGAAAGGTGTTGATTGAGATTCAATATGGAAACAATTAATTCCAGGTAACATGAATGAGAAGACAAATAGTAAAGATATATTATCATCATTATCTTCATCATCAACATAGTAACAACCGGTAATTGGGTAATCAGATAAATCTAACAACCTTGGGTAACATTTAATTGTAATAATTATAATGATTATTATCAGCGATCAAGTTACAAGCAGATTTGTTCAATGTTGTTGCTGTTGATTGAATTTCAAGTTTAATTATCAGCTGATTATCAAGAGAAAATTGTAGAAAAAAAAATTAATCAATCAATTTTTTTTCTGTACTTTTAAATAGTGAAAATAATGTTACAATTAAAGTTAATCTTAATCTGATTTATATAGATTTTAATTCATTTTAAATTGATTGTTATATATATAAGAAATGAGAAAATAAAATAAAAGGTTAAAGTCTTGATTGTTGATCAAATTAACTACTACTTACTCACCGAGTGTATGGTAAATTAAGTTTAACAATCAATTGATTGCGGTTAATAATAATGATTATTCAATGTTGGTGATTAAAATCAATAGTTTATGAACCGGTTTAACTATTGGAAACTTTTTGATTAACACCAAACCCTTTATGTTATTAATGTGCAATTTACAATCAATTGCCAATCATGAAACTTTTGAAACATCATCATCATGGTGAGAGGATGATGATGATGATGATGATCAACTTATCATCATCATCATCATCAACAATTGATACATATAAATGAATGTATGTGTAGGTGTGCATTTGTTTTCGTACCGGTATAAGATCAACAAACTTTCAGGTTGATTGTTGGTTTCTGGTAATCGGTCATTATCATCATCATCATCATCAACAACAACAACATCACCATTAAAATGATTACAATAGAAACTAAATCATTATAATCAACAAAATCCACGAATAATCAACCCAAACAATTAACCTTACAATTTACTCTGTGGTTTTTACTATTGTTGATTATTTTCACTTTATTATTGGTTTTCTGGGTCAATTCCTATGGAGGAAAACAATTTACTCAATCTCTATGTGTAACAATTATTATAATTGCAAAAATAAAATGTCAATGTAACAAGGACAATTAAGGTTGATTAACTAATCTACCAACAACAACACCATATATATATACAAACCAATATAATAATAATTAGATTGCAATTGTTTAACATGAACCAATCAAGATTAATTGTGTTACCATTAAGATGAACCAACATCATCAGGGTTTTTTTTATACATTCAGTTAATCACAATTATTATTAAACAAATCATAATCATAACCATAATGTATTAATCAGTTAATCATTAAAATGAAAGGTAAATTTTTAACCATTTAATCAACATTAATTTGTTGTGATAATGATTATCATTTAACAATCAACGGTAATAACAATAATCACGCTTCATCTGCATGAGTAGCAATTATTATGACAATAAATTGGTTAGTTTATTGATTGTTGTAGATGAATTTCTTATGCCAACAAACAATTAAAGTTCACAATTTAAACGATTGTTACAATCAACGAATCAAGTGAAACAAAAAGTGAAAGTTTAACAATCAAACAATTTATAATTCAATTCATATTGATTGGATTAGCTAAATGTTATCGTTGTTGTTGTTGTTGTTGTTGATTTTTTTTATATATTTTGTTGACAATTAGTTAATTCAGTTGATTGTAATTCACTTCACGTTCATTACAATGTTAATGTTGTTATTATTGTTGTTGTTGAGTTGGAAACAACAAAAGTTAATTGTTGTCAAGAATGAAAATGAATCAACTCGTTAAACTGAATCAAAAAAAAAGTGAATGACAATTAAGACTTGATTGTTAACCTTTAATAAATTTTTTCTTTACAATCTTAACAACAATTAAGGTAAACATCATGTGTCTCGAGCAATTATCATAATTAATCAGTAAATAATTAGTTGGTCTGATATAAATGAATATGTATTAAATTGCTTACTAATTGTTGATTAAAAATTACACAACAATCAAACATTTTGTATATATAATATATAAAAGACTTGAAGTTTATCATTAATTGTTGATCAACTTGATGACAACAAGTTAATTGTAACAATTTGTAAGGTAACAAAAAACAAATCAAATAACAGACAATCATCAATACTGAATAACAATAACAACAAAGCCTTACAACTTTAATCATAATCAGGTAGCAATCAATTAATTAGGAAAACTTAATCATCCACAATAACCTGATTCTCATCTAATTTGAGAAGTGATTTTCTGATCATCATCATCATCAGAAAAAAAAATCATTTTTTTCTGCTGATAAGATGATTAATTGTAATTACAATTGTAATATCATAATTGCATAATTAAGGTTTTACTCATCATAATCATCATCAGAACTTTTTTTCCTCCTCTTGATTAAATTTACAACACAACAAAAAAAGTATTAATATTATCATGATTTCAATTGAATTCAATTTGAATTAACAGACAATCAAATGATGTAATGACCATTAACAATCTTAATGGTTGATAATAATAATTCACAATCAATTGATGATGATGAATAACATGATAATAAATTGATGCTGTAAGCAATTACCTTTTTTTTCATGTTAATCTACAGGTAGAGGAAAAAAAAAGGTAAAGACAAAGAAGATGATGATGAAAACTGGTTGACATTGAGGTAAGATGATGATGATCAACATGATAACTGGTAATAATGGAGACCCAAAAATAAGTTATATCTCCCAAAAAAAAGGCGACTTTAGGGTTTCAATTGCCTGGGGCGAGATGAATCTTTCCAAGAACAGGTAAGTATGTACATTAGATGGAGCAAAAAGTAAATGATGTTACCTGTTCACGGGGAGATGATTTTTTTTTACTTCTTTCGGCAAAAAGGTTGACCTGTCCAACTAAATTTTTTGTGATCCTGGTCAGTGTTTAGTGAGTTTTATATTATGTAATTAATAATGTGATGAGAGTTGATTGTGTGTAAAGATTAACAAATATAACTTTTTGCATTTTAATTACAATTTAAAAGATTGACTTGATATTTAAAACTTTTTTTTTCTTCTTCATTCTCATCAAGGGTTACACATACACATACACACTAACGGGCTTTTGATTTACACACTAATCCACTAATTTACTACCTTGAGTTTTAATTATTGTTACTTGTTTATTGCTTTTTACCCAGGTAACCAAAATAATTACTCAATTAAACTGCAAACAACTGATACTCATTGAAAGATTTGCTTAAAATGATCATTCTCACATCAAATTGATTAGTTAATTGTTGTCAAAGAAACATAATATTAATATTATAACAAAAAGTTACCTCAAATTTTAACTGGAAATATTTAAATTGTAAACAAATCAATGAAAGTGTCATCAATATCATCACTATTACTATTATTGTAATCAATGGATGATTTAAAAATATATATGTACAACAAAAATGTAGTAATGATAATTTTTTATATGAGAATAATTTTTTAAGAAAATTTTTCAATGGGAATAGTAAATACAATGTGGTTTATAAATGCTTTTAACCCAAAAAAACTGGTTGAAATAACAAAGGAAAGGTAAGATATTTGTAAAAGTCAAAGGACTATGTAGGAAGATAGAGAGAGGGAGAGAGATGAAGATGAAGATGAAGATGACAAGGATGATAATGATTGACAAAAAGTAAGCTAAGGTTGGAATAAACCATCAATTGGAAGATGAGGATGGAAAATGACAATAACAAAACAGGTAAAGTCTTTCACACGAAAATATATACAAGTCTTTTCTTTATCTTTCTATACATCATCTTCTTCCATCATTTATCTTCCATCTTCCATCTTCTCTCTTGCTGTTTCTTGCAAGGTTGCTTTTTTTCTGTGCTATATGTTGACTCTTAACATTTACTAAGTTTGTTTACAGTAAAGAGAGAGAGAGAAATGTCTGTGTTATTATTATCATCATCATATTCTAGATGATGGAATTGATATTTTTGGCTTTGAGAGTCGTTGGCAATATTTGACCTTGAAAAGTATGATGATATTTGAATTTCTGTTTATATTTTTCTTCGTGAAAAATGAATGAATCTTGTGAATAAATAACATGATAAGTTGACATGAATAATTTTTTTTTACTTTTTCTCATCTTCGACAGGTAACAAATTAAGGAAACAGGAAGAATAGGAAAATGATTATTACTATTATAATGATTGAAGTAATAAAAAAAAGGTGATTCAAGTTGTAAAAATGATTAAATTGATTGTAAATTTTGTTTCTGTATCATGTTGATAATAATGAGAAAAACTGTAAGTTCATTAAACATTAGATGAAAGATAAATAAATTATCTGCTATTATTATTATTATTATTATCATGATCAACAGAATGAACCAGAATTTTCATGTTGCAGGGGATTTTGAATGATTGAAGAAGAGGAATGATGATGATAAAAGATGAAAAGCAAAAGCTGAAAATCCACTAATCATCAATGTCATCAGCATCAACGTTTAATTAAGGAGCATCGCCCCAGCAACCTTGTAACTTGTTAGAGAAAACAGAGAGAGAGAGAGAGAGAGTGATGAAAATGATGAAGATGATGAGGATGATCATTCCAAGCCAACGTGAGTTCAGCAAAGTTGTCATGATTCACCAACTTTCTCCATCTTCTTCCTTTTCTTCTTGCTTTCTATCATCATCTTCATCATCATTGTATAGATTGATTTTGTTGGTTAGTAACCAGCAAAATCAATAGCAATCAATTGCAATCAAAAGTTGATTATGATCGAGGTGCAGAATGATGACAACAGGAGCATCCATCAATCGTTTTTTATCCTCATCATCATCAGCATCATCTTCCTCCTTCTTATCATCGTCAGAAAAGATGTGCAATTGATGAGTGAGTGAGCAGATGAGTGAGAGAAAAAGATGAGAATGATTAAGATGAAAAAATCCTAAAAAGTGGAAATTTTTTCTTCTTTTCTTGTTGAAAAGGTTTCTAATTGTTGTTTTCCTAAATGATGACGATGATGATGAGCAGTTACATTAACTTATTTAGCTATTATCATCATTTTATGTTTTGATGATGATGATGATGATTCCAGGTCAGCTGAGATGCTCATCATTATTACGTATAATTAACAAGAGTCAATGTCTTTCCTTTCATCGTGATAATTGCTTTTGTTGTTCATGTTACGGCTCTCATGTTAATAGTAGTTTAATGTTGGTGACAATGAAAACGGTCAGATGATGATAATTCAGTAGATTATGGTAATTTCCGGTTTTTCATCTTCTCTCATCATCGTTTTTCAGATAAAGAATGAGAGAGAGAGAGAGACAAATACACAAACACATATGAATGCCTTTCTTACACTCGGAAGACGACAAAGATGACAATGATAACAGATAAAGAGTCACATTCAATTGTCAAAATCCGGTTATTGTCATCGTCATGATCATTATCATCATCATCATCATCATCTTCTTGGTCATTATTATCATGATTAAATACAGATACTGAAAGATTTAAAAGTAGGTGAATCATGTAAGATGATGATATTACCTTAATGGTTTCAAACGATGATGATGATGATGATGATGATGATTCTGATGTAGTAAGAATACTGAATTGAAATGTTGATAATGGAAGAAAATAAAAAGTTATCATGAAACTGGCGATAAAATTGATGTAAAAGAAACTATCATCATCATTATGATGATAATCATCATCATAAGACTTTCACTCATCATCATTATGATTATTACTCAGTTTCTTTGCATCAATAAATTGCTTTTCAACAATAATAACAACAACAAAACTACATCAAGATTTATCAATGAGATGAATTCAGGAAAATCATTGTAACGTTTTTCATAATGATTATAACTTTTAAAGAAGTGATTAAAGATTGATAATTGTTCATTTCCTTGAAAAACTGTGAAAGGAAACAATTAGTTCATTAATAGTAACAATTAACTTCTACATTGATTAGTTAATTGTTACTTAGTGAGAGTTGAACAATCAACAATCAACACCAATCAATTTAACCTTCATTCATCCTTATTAATTGTAGTAACAACTATTAGTTAATTATCAGTAAGACACAAAAAAGTTATCAATGATTAGAAGGAAATTTTTTTTTTCTTCATCACAATTAACTAATTAACCAAAATCAATTCAATTAATTATCATCATTATAATTTGCTCAAAATTAACTTGAAAATTTGAATGGAGGATTTGATAGTAATCAATTTTCTAGATTATAATAATCATCTAATTAAAGATATGATTAAGTATTAATCATAATTAACACATCCGTTTGGTAATTAAAATAATCCTTTATCTTGATTGTAATTGTGTTATATAAATAAATTGTTACCTTTGAACATTAGATGAGGGATGTTAATCAATTTCAATCTCAATGTTAATTGTGATTAATTTTAAGAGGAAGAAATAATAATAAAAAAATATTAATAGTTAATTATGATACATCATATGAGAAACGATTTACTAATTGTTGACTTATATTTTTACCTCAAGTTGATTCACTTAATACACATTATTGTTAATTGTGATTCTCAATTGTTTTTTCAGTTTTACTTTAACCTGATCATCAATACCTCAAGTTTTTCACGTGAAAATTGGGTCTAAATTAATTGTTGTAGTTAATTGTCGATCAATAAATCAAATTAAATCATTCATTTCAAGTGTCATTTTGAGAGAGAGAGAGAGAGAGAGACTGTTTCATCATCATTATCATCATAATTATTGTCATTTGTCAAGGAAATACCATTTAAGTTAATCACTAGCATCAATCTAATTATGTGTTTGTTTTAATACAAATCAACATCATCATTACTTTAATCATTTAACATAGATGCTGATGATCATTGATGATAATGATGATGACATGAAGCTTTGAATAGCCGGTTATTACCAGTTAAATTGTGATTAACTTTTGATTGTAATGATAAAATCAACTAATCAAAACAAAATTAAAACCAGTGAATGCTAATGGTCAATCAAGTAATTATTTTATCTTTGATTATAACTGTAGTATAATTGTATTAATAAGATGTCTGAATTGGGGATGACAATGATGATAAGAGATGAAAATTTTTCGTTTTTCCAATAAAATTGACCCAAAATCACGTGTAATCAAATGAATTAACTGTAATAATAATATTGATGATATTTCAATGCTAAACCTACGCAAAGAAATAACTTGATCAATATCATCATCAGATTCAGGAGAATCCATGACATTTGAGTGAGAGAGAGAGAGATGAAAAGTGTCAAACAAAGTGGATGATAAAGTAGGAAGCAGATTCTTGAAATGTGAGATATAATTTCATGTCAACCATGATGATGAATTTAATAGTGAAAAAAAAGATCAGTAAACAAGAAACTCTATTTAACCACAGAAAACACAATCAATTGAAATATTTGTATTTTTGGTGACAATCAATGAAGAGACTGATTATTTTTCATTCTTTGATTGAAATTTAATGTTTTATATCGTATTTATCTGAATGATCTGAATGATAATGAAATAGTTACCAGGTAACAAGATAGATGAGGAGGGAAAATGAGTTTAGGTGAAAATTCAATTTCCATTTCAATGATTATACTCATGAGATATTGAACTGAGCCAAAGATTGTAAATGCTGTGCATGTGAATTTTGAGAGAAAAGCATATAAATAACCATAGAAGATGAAAACATGTTAGAGATTGAAAAAAAGGTAAAAGGATGAAGATGATAAGGATAATGATGATGATGATGCTTTTACCTGGGCACAAAAGATGAAAGTGAATCTTATACATACACTGACAAGGGTAAAAAACAAGGTAAATGTATATAAATCTCTTTGAAGGTTATATGTAAAAACCTTTGTACTTAAATTTTGAACCCAAAATAACCTAAAAAATTCTGGTTCCTTCTAATATTATAATAGCAACTATCCATCTAGTGCATAAACATTGTTTCATATGGTGGGAGAGGCAGAGTGAGAGAGAGAGAGGATAAAGGGAGGAGGAGGAGAGAGAGAGAGGATAGACTAAAATACTGTTACAATGGTTTCGAAGGAAAAAAGCAGAAGCAATAAGAGGATAGAGAGAGAGAGAGAGAGAGAGAGAGAGAGAGAGAGAGCAAAAAGCAATAAGGATGAAGATGATGATGATAATGATGATGAGGTTTTGCAATTGACTATTGGTTGCAAATGTAAAAGGTCAACACAAAAGGTCACAACAGGTTCTACCAGAGAAGAGAGAGAGAGAGAGAGAGAAAAGAGAGAATGAGAAAAGAAGAGACAAAGAGATTGTGCTAGAGAATAAGAAGAGGAGATGATGATGATGATGATGAGAGAGAGAGAGAGAGAGAGGAGCAAGTTCTTAAGAAAATGTAGAGCAAACCTTGAGAAGAGAAAAAGGTTTCCATTTTTTTCTCATCAAGTTAAAGATGGGGAACAATTTCTGGAGAAAGAATAAGAAGATGAAGATAAAGAAAGAAATGGGAAGAAAGAGAATGATAATGGGGATGATGAAAGAGAAAAGAGAGAGCAAGAGAGATGAAGATCAAACCCATAATATACGGTTCATAAGGTCAGAATTTTCTCTTTCATCATCATTGTTATTACCATTATTGTTATTATAGTTATTATCATTCGTTATAATTTTATATATACCTTTTTGCATCAATACCAAATAATATTTTTATTGCTTTAAAAATTATTGTTATTATGATGATGATTATCATCATCATTGGGAGGGTCTCCCTCATCTTTTGCTCCTCATCCATTTTATTATAGTTACTATGGTAACAATGTTAATCTCATTGGACTCCCTGATCAACTAGGAAGACAGAGTGAGAGAGAGAGAGATGAATATTTTTTTTGTCTTCTCTCCCTTTCTCCCTTTTGTATACACATTATTGTCTGGAGAAAGGTAAAGGGATGAAGATGAAGATAAAGATAAAGATAAGGATGATGATAAATAGGATGAAAGATGAAGTTGTTTAAATTGGAGAAGATCAAGTTTTAAATAATAATAATAAGAGAAGGCGGAGAAGAATAAAAAAGTTCTGTCATGATGAAAGTTCTGTTTGCTGAATTTTCTATTCTATCAATGAGTTTCAATTGTTATTACATGATGATGATTTTCTATTCTCTTTCTTTTTTTCGTTTTCTTCTTCTTTTTTAGAACAAAATATTCAACTCAATTGTTCTCTGTCAGCAAAATAGAGAAAAAGAATATTTCTCTCTCTCTCTCTCTCACATATCTTCCCCTTTTCTCTTTCTTCCATCTTCTTTCGTCGTCATTTTCATCCTTCAGGGGCAAATATCATGCTGAGGAATCAAGTGGAATAAGAGAAAAGAAAGAAGAAGAAAAAAAAACTCTGAGTGAGGAGGAAAAGAGTAGGATGAAAAAGGGATGGGTTCGGAAGAGAAGCAAGTAAACAGTTGATGATAATCGATGGAAGACAAAAGGAAGAAGATGAAGATGTAGTGAGTAAGTGAGAGAGAGAGAGAAAATGATGATAAAAGCATGATGATAATAATAAAAACACACAATCTATAAGTTGTTTCAACTGAATATTATATGAAATTGTGCAAAGAATGTGTTATAAGCATATTGAAGATGAAGATGAAGATGAAGATGAAGATGATGAGGATGTGGATGAGGATGAGGATGAAAATGAGCAAGAAAAGCAAGTCTCATGCATATGCAACTTTTTTCCCTGCAAAAAGCAAAATAAATAACCATTCCCATAAGATGTGCAAAAGTAAATGTTTTTTTTTCTCTCTCTTGCTTAACATTATCATTATGAATATGGAAAAGAAAAAAAAATTATTAGTAAACAACAACAACGATCATAATCATGATAATAACTGTAAATTCAATCAAACATTTTGATAACAATTTAGAATGATAAACAATGAGATGGAGATAAAGCTCAATATGAAGATTGATAATCATCATCAATTTTTTTTCTTCCTCTCATCTCATCCAATTAAGATTAACATTGAAATTAGTTTCTTCTTGGATTACCTAAGGTTAGGGCTTAGGATTCAGTTTCTCATATTCATGGTTAACCTGGTTGAATAGGTTCCTTGAAATTCATGTTTACCCAAGGTTATCATCATCATTATCCTTACGATGATGATGATGATGATGATGATGCTTGATTGAAGTAGAAAGAAGCAAAAAAAAATAACTTTATTTTCTGGTTTCCTTTTAATGTTTACTTTCTTGTCTCTATAATAAACTATGGAGGATAACCAGGAATAGGAAAATCTGGTTATCATCATGATCGGTTGTTGTTTTTGTTGTTATTTGTGAAATTTCACCATGAATACTTGAGAATTGATGGTGAAATATACACTGAGTTAAATCTGGTTCACCATTTTGTAAATGATGACGATAATAATATAACAATAATTGTAAGAAGTGAATGAACAAAAAGTGAATTGAGAAAATAGCTAATCAACAATCAACAATTGAAACCAGAATATTGATTCATTGTTACCATGAAAAATGATGATAAGATAATGATCATCATGATAATAACTAATATAATAACAATAATAATAATAGTTGTTATAATCATCATGTGAATAGTGAACTTATTGGTAATATTATTGATCATGAAGGATATGGTTTCCATCATAAATATGGTCAAATATTCAGAAGGAATAATTTTCATGAAAGAATCTGAATAAATGGTGATAAACATAAAGATGATGGAGAAAAGAAGCAAAAAAAAAATGTTCAATGTCTTCAAGAAAACATGATGGTTGTTGAAAATAAACAAAAGATATGAAAACATAAACATGAGAATGGGAATCATGATAATAATGAATTGAAAGAAATGAGAAAACATAATTCTCAATGAATGACAATTTTTAATGGTTCAATGATATAACAATTTACACCATAGTTTTTATGATGAGGAGGAAGGAGATGAGGGAGGCTTTGTCACTTTCTCTCTCTCTCTCTCTCTCTCTCGATTCATCGACACAGACAAAAAAGCGAGAGGGAAAAGAAGCATGAAGAAGACAAAGAAGATAGAGTGAGAGAGATGATAAGATGAGGAGGAATAGGTTAACACGTTTACCTTCAAAATAATGGATAATATCACCAAAGCGGAACGAAATTTTCTCTTCCTCCCTTAATCTATCTTCTCCTCTCTCATTCTCCCTCACCCTCCCTCTTTCAATTTTCCCTTCTCTCTTAAACCATATCATTGTTTACCAGTTTACTCTCATCATCATCATCATCATCATCATTCTTCTTCTTCTTATTCTTTCCTCCTTCTCCCAATTCCCTTTCTCTTTCAGTCAATTATCATCAGAAAAAAAGAGAGACCAAGAAAAAAATATAAGACAAACAAAGAAAGAGAGGAAAAAAAAAGAAGGGCAATCTAAATCTGGTTCCTGTTTGTACAAGTTATCATCATTTCATCATCATTCTCATTCTCATCATCATCATAAAAAATGTAGATCAACAGAAGCAGAAAAACAACAAACGGGTCCAACCAACACAGAAGCATTTACCTTGACAGTAATCATGTATTACCAATCAAGAAGTAAAATGTAATCTGGTTTTCGTGTATTTTTTTCTGGTTAAACCAGAATTTTCAAATGAACCAGTAAAAGAAAACATTAAACCAACTGAAACTCTCTATATGTATCCATTATTTGGGTGTTGTGGTAAATGAAACAAAGAAAATGATAAAGGTAAACAAGAACAGAGATAAACAATGATAAGAATTACATGTATAATTATCAATGAAATGAACGATGAAATTGTATCAGAATTTATATTCTTGATAAGGTTTCATGAATCGCTTTTTTTTTGCTTATTCTTTTGCTTCATCTCTCTTTCTCTCCATCGTGTTATTATCTATCTTCATTCATTACCTTTATATCATTATTACAATGAGGTTCATTTGATTCCCACTGAGTTTCAAATGATTTTAATTCATACATATAACACAGCATGATAACAGAAAGTAAACAGAATAACTCATTGATGGTAACATCGATTAGAATTAGAAAATAGCAAGGGAAATGGATGAAGAAGATGAGGAAACTCAGACAATTCTGATGTATATTCTTTCTTTGGAAAAGAAAACCCAAAAACCATGAGAGAGAGAGAGAGAGAGAGAGAGAGAGAGAGAGGAAGAAAACTCAGAGAATGTTGTATGATGATCAAAGAAAAGAGAGGAAGAAGATGAGGTTATTTCTCATTCTATTACATGAGAATAAAGAAAATGGATCGATAATTCAATTTCCAAAGGGAGAGTCCATTCAATATCCGGATGAAGAAGAAGATGATGATGATGATAACCATGGAAATAAACTAGGCTATTCATCAATGGATATTACTGAACATTCTGAACGCAAAGAAGTAAAAAAAATTATGATGATCAAGATGAGGATGGTAACAGTGAAAAGAGACAAAAAAAGTAAAGGAAAAGGAGGAGGATGATGATGATGATCATCATGAAGATGGAGATGATGCATAAGATGGCGATAAAATGGGATGAGGAATGATGATGATAAACTAACCTTTCAGCTCCATGTTGGCAAAAATTATCATTCACTAACCAGAAAAACAAGAATCATATGATGATGAAAAAAAAGAGTTGATATAATCATTATTAATTTACATTCGTCTCATCATCATCTCCATGTGAAAATATGATATTATTTACATTGGCATCAAGCCATGAAAAAGGTTATTCATCTCATGTTAATTGTTGATTATTTCGAGTTACTATTAATAATTTAAATTGTAATTGAAGCAAACACACTGATTGACTCTCTCTCTCTTTAAAAATAGTAAACATTGATTATCTTCAGCTGATTGATCAGAATTCATTTTATAATTAAGGTTACATTTTTTGTTCCGTATAATATATTTACTAATTGTGATAGAAATTAATTTATATTCACAATCAACAGCTAATTAACTATTCTATTCACATACTTAAATTGTAACAATGAAAACCTGCAATTAGCGTTGGTGTTTATTGTTATTATTATTTAATCATTACAATTTAACTCAATGTTTGACATGATTGTTAATTTTGTCGTTAATTGTTTCAAATTTTCATCTTTTTTGTTTATTTGTTAATCATTTCAACATTTCACAATTAACTTCCTGTTTTCTTTGCCAATCTCATCTATTAATTGTCATTTAACAATTTAATCATAAATATATATGTCATCATCTTAATTCAATGGTAATTCAAGGTTAACATGGTTAATGATTAAGGTTGACAATTTAGATTGTGTTTAGATTAAAATATTTTTGTAGATTTTGTTGGTTAATCAAATCGTCACCATTTTAATTGATTGAATATTGATTTTTAATCAACGTGAAAATCAAGATGAGTTAATTACAGTTCAAATGATTATTATGTAATTTTTAATTAATCATTAAAGTCATTGCTCGATAATAATAATCAACACCATCATCATCATGATAACAACAAACAGTAATTAGCTTACAAGAAAATAACAATTGAATTCATGAATCAACGTTGAGTAAGTTAATTGTAATAAGATGAATTTTTTTTTTCTCTATTATTATCATGATGAAATTGAATTTTCGTTTTGTTTTTCTTCTTGGAAATAATAAAACATTGAAGAAAAAGTTTAATCATCATCTTGATGATTATCATGAATTTAATGTGTATACAAATACAATGTTATTAAATGAGTTGAAATTATGAAAATCATGATAAAAGATTTGATTGTTTAATGTAATATAATCTGACCTTGGAAATAATTTGTTATTATGAAAATAGGTGAATCAGGAAGAGTGAGAAAGATGATAAATATTAAGAAAAGGGTGAGTAAGAGGAAGATAATTACACTGTATCATCATTATGATAGTAAACATGAGAGAGTACACATCGTGAGCAGAGAGAGAGAGAGAGAGAGAGAGAGAGAGAGAGAGAGAGAGAGATTCACAGATGAATTAAGAAAAACTCATTTGTAACCAGACTATTTTTTCAATGGTAAAAACAAAATTGTTGTTTACAATCAATGGTGAGCAAGTTCATTGTCTGGGAGTGAGAGAGAGAGAGAGAGTGAGTCGTTAAGATGATGATGCATAATGGAGGCGAAATAGATGCGAAGCAAAAATGGGAGGAGGTGGAGAGAGAGAGTGATGATAATGATGATGAGGAAAACAGAAGGATGAAAAATGGAGAGAGAAAAAGACAGTAAGGTAGACAGAAAATGTTGATTAGGGTTAGAAAGATGATGATGAAAAAAATGTTCATCATCCATTCACCCATGAAAAAGTCATTCAAATTATTTCGCATCAAAGTGTAACAAAAGAAAGAGAGTTGAAAGAGGAGGAAGAAGAAGAATGATAACAAAAGGGAGCAAGGATGATGATGAGGAGGAGGATGAGAATGTCAATTATCTAGAGAAAAAACTGAGAATCCTTTTATTTTTTAGCTTTCTTTTATATAATATTAACCATTATCACTTTTAAGCCTCACAGCGCCATCTTGTTTTATCATTTGCTGTTAATCGGGTTAATCTTCATCAAGATGATAATTTATCAAAATTTTCAGCTGATTAAATGTTGGTTATGATGAAATTACATAATTTACAAGTTATTAAAATGATTTATTTAAATGATGAAACAACAATACTATTGATTTATCAAGTGAGAACCCAAATCAATAGATGATAATCAATAAATCATCAAGATGATGATCAAAATTGATTCAGTTGATGATCATCTTGAAGATTAATGTATGTACATTCATTGATTTAATTAATTTATTCACTGATTGATTACAATGAAAACAGTGAGAGAAATTTTAATTTTAATTCAATAATCAACTAATCTCAATATTAACATGATAATAAAATAATTCAGTTTCAATATAATCATGATAATCTGATAATAATACAATAGCTATGAAAAAAAAGGATGCGGATTTCAACTGATCCATCAAAATTTATCATCTCTGTCTATTTCACTTTCTCATCCTTGTCATCATCAATGGGAATTTAATGAGTGAGCAATTTAATCAGTTTTGTTATATTTTATACGAGAATCAACGAGTTGATGATAATATTGAATCTCAATTTTCCTCCTCAAGTTTTCAAGGTAAATTAAACTCAACTTAAAGGTATCATCATGTTAATCGTCATCTTTAGATGAAGAAAAAATCAATCCATCATCATACTCATCTTTTCTCATCATCATCATGAGAAGAAGGAGAAAAATCAATCCTATTCTGATTCATGGGAATCTTCAATTTCTGAAAAGTGTTCATGGAAAAGTTTGAAATATTATCACTTACTCCATATACTCAATATTACAATTGGATGATAGTTTCATCCTCTTTCATCATTATCATCATTCTCATTTTGATTCTATGTTAAATCTTGATGCAAATTCAAATCATCATCATGAGGAGTAAAAATCAAGATATTGGCATAGTAATAATACTCATGATGATGATAGAGAGAGAGAGAGAGAGAGAGAGGAAGAATGAAAAAGTTCTGGAATATGTATCTGAATCTATCATGTAATTCAATTTATATTTTTCCTTTGAATGGAAGAAGATAAAAGAAAATTTCTGTTTTTCGACAGAATTTATCTTACATGATAATTCCTATCATCTTCTTCATCATCATCATTGCCTATTATCCAGAATTGCTAAGAATTCATGGAGAAAATAATGATTCAGAAAAAAATATTACTTGATTGTTGTTCAATTAACTTTTACCAGGTAACATATAACATCTCATTAGAAACTATCAGATAATCATGATAATGATGATGATGATTATTAATCTGATGATTAGAGGTAATATTTTGGTTTTCGAGCAGCAAAATTAACTAAAATCAATAACTATCGATTAATTTGATTACTTAATCAATTGAGTAGATGAGATAAATTGTTCAATAATCAATGGTAATGATTTTATCTTATTTAAGTTTTATGATTAATTATTTTCAATTTTTTTTTCATTTGTTCAACATTGATTGTTGTTGAGGTAAAGTTAATTGTGTTCATTATTAATATGTTTGTTAAGAGCAACGTTCAATAGCAAAACACAATTAAGGTTAATCAGTTTCTCAGTTAATTTAAATCATAATTGAATCATATATTTCAAACCCACATGAAAAATTAAACTAAATTCATAATGATTCTGATTGTTATGATTAAAATAATCATATTAATATAAATATATATATAAATGAAACAATATGATTAAATTGTTAACCGTTAAGATTTGGGTGTAACTTTAATTGGGTTTAAATTGTTACCAGGAACCAGAAAAATTAATTGGTTACAATATTGTTCAAGTTCAATTAGATTAAATTTAATCACAATTACACCAACAAACTCAATGATTAATGATTTTTACAACAATTTATTATTATCTAACTAATTGTTAATGGGTTAATTGTGGTTATGATTAACTTATCCTAATCATTTGGATTCTATTAATTGTAATCAAGAATGATGATAATGAAAACAAGGAAATGATAGATTTCAAGTAAACAATTAAAACTATTTAATTAAAATTGGATTAATTGTTAGAGAGAGAGAGAGAGAGTGAGTTTTAATTAAGAAAAGACAATGACACTTATAATTAAGAGGAAAAATTTTTTTTCCTCAAATTTTGATTAACTTAATCTCTTAATTACTGTTGAATGATTGAATACGATGATAAACAATTTATTAATTGTAAGTTCTCAGGGTGATTATTATGTTTTCTCATGATAATCAGAATTGATTCAACTTCAATTTCAATTGTAATCAATGGTGACAATTTACTCTGAGCACATGAGCATCAAATTAATCAATAAATTGATGACAGAAAAAAATATATCAAAGTAATCAGATTGAGATTGAATTTACAATTTAAATTGTTCACAATGGAAAACTTTTTCTCTTTCTTAATCATCATCATCATTATCTTAATTGCTTATTTTTCATCTCAATTAATCTATTAATAGTTAACAATTGGAAAGCTTTTCGTTTAACCAGAAATTGAAAGTAAATCATTTAAATTGAGGGAAAGTTTAATTGTTACGTTTATATGATTTGAATGAATGGAAACAAACAACAACAATTAAGATTAACATTCACACAACAACAAAACCGATAACTTAATTGTGTTACCTGAAAATCAATCAATTGTTTAACTTTAATTGTAAATAATTAGCTGATTGTTAACAGTTAAGATGAATTAACTTTTTAGCTAAATGGTTGATTCATTTTGGGTAAAAATTACTCAATTGAATATCAACAGAAATATATTCAGATAATTAACTGATCATAATTAGTTATTTAAAGAAAGTAGAAGATAAAATTAAGCATAATTACAATTAAGCCTAATAGAAAAAAAAAACTTAATTATATTATTAAGAAAGTAATTAAATATTAATGTAAAATATAATCAACAACAATCAATAAGTAGGAGGAAAAGGTAATGATTAGTTTAAGATGATTAACAATATTAATTAATTGAAAACAAACACCAGCAATTGAATTTTAATCAGTAGTTGATTATCCATGTCTAATTAATAGAGAATTGATTAACTTACCTCATATAATTTAAGATCATTGTAATTAACGAAATCTAATTGTCTATCATCAAGATACTCGATTGGTTTTAATTGTGATTCCCTAAGGCCAATTTTGTCAACGAGAAGTTTAAAGTTCTGAAAATGAAGCAAAAGTGAATTAAATTAACTTAATCAACTTAAATTGTTACTAAATTTAGATGAATAGTTATTGATAATAATGATATTAATAGTAATATAAACAAATCTATTCCGGAGATGAGTTAATCAAGTTAATTGTAACATTTACTCTCATTTGAAAAATGATAGAGAGGGAGAAAAGCAATTAATCAAATTGTTGACAACCATCAACATTTGATAGTTGATTCAACTAACATCAATGATTAAGGATTAATGGATTCAATTCAAGGTTAACTGTTGTCAATTTAAATGTGGCACAATTAAACACTTTAATGGTAACTATTAATTATCATTTAATTCAAGATCAAGGTTAATCCAAAACCGTAATTATCGTTAATCCTTTTCAACTAGTAAATGTATTCATTATTATTATTATCATTATTTTCTGTATCAATATTAGTATAATTATACACAAATGCGAATGACCAATGATAATTAACTGGTCACGTAGTAATTATCAAGGGATTAGGTGGTTAATTAAGACAATTAGCTGATTCTTACCAAGGCAAGCCAATGATTATTTTGACCAACAACAGTTTCCTTCCGGGTTGACCAAACAATACTGTATTCAATTAGGAAAACGGTAAATTGTTGATCATAAACTTTGATCCATTCCCGTTTCCGCCAATCAACACCATCGTATTCAACTAATACCTGTTAATTAAAGGAGAGAGAGAAATTAAAATCAATACAATTAAATGAAACAATTGGAAAACCATTACAAATGTATTGATATCAAAGGCAAGAGAAAATTTTGCAAACTCTTGAAACAATCACAATAATTGTCAGCGAGATGATAGTTAATCATTATAATAGTTAAATCTAATCATTAACTGATAATACGATTGATTTTAATTGAGATTAATTAATGAGATGTTATTTTTATTTAATCTTTCATTTTGATACACATTCAAATCAATCAAATTGGAAGCAAATTTTGTTAACAAAATCAAACAAATCATTTTCTTTGGCTTTAAAACTGTTTTAACAACAAATTATCATTTATATATTGACAAGTGCTTCAAATTAATTGGGTTGGCTTGATTAATATCAAGATTATAATTATGTCCACCAAAAGTTAATTGAAAAACTGATTGACATTGACTTTACAAAATGCCAATAACCTTTAGGAATGAAAAGCATTTGACCTTTGTCAAGGTAACATTCAAGGTAGGGCAATGAGTTGAACATTGGAAACCTGATCGGATCAATTGATTCAATATCAACTTGACTTGTATTGGAAAGCAGATAATCTGAATGTGGATAAAGTAGATTAGGATTAATACTATTTGAATATAAGCGAATATATTTTCCACCCATAACCTGAGCTAATAGATTATCGTAAGGATCATGATGAAGTGGAGATACAGTTCCCCATGGGCCAAACCAACCGTTCACAACGATATTGTTACGATCATATTGATCATCACTTTCATTGTCATTTGAATCTTTGTCTTTGTCTTTGTCTTTTTCATTAGTGTCACTCTTGGTTTGTTGATGGTCATCTTTACATTGGTCAGACTTGATTCCACAATAATCGGGTATAGTAAAATCATAAGATAATTGTTTAAATTGTTGAAATAATTCTTGCTGAGCAATATATCCTTTAGATGGACCATCAGTCCAGTGTTTATCAATGAAACATTCAACTGTCATCAATTTTTGTGACCATTCAAAGTCAGTATATTTATTACCAATTTCAACCGGAACTGTACGAGCTCCCATATTGGATAATAAATAGTCTAGTGACCAATGGTTATCTGATTGATTATCACAAGCTGACCAGTCATCCATGGCTCCGGTAATAATACAGGGTTTACTTTTGTTGGCATAAGATTGTTTGAAAATTTCCAATGATGGACAATGGATAATTTCAATTCTGTTAACAGGATCAATTGATTGGTAAGGTAAAATCTTTTCCCTTCCTTTCATGATAGTGGACAATGTTTTCCACTTGGTTGAATAGTGGACACTAAGGATTGAATGAAGTAAACAAGCAATGTCCGAGGCCAGTCCATCCATAATTGGTGGACACATGATACAAGCCATATCACAAGTTTGGATTAACGATTCTAATATAATCTCATTGAGTCCCTTTGGTAAACAATTAGATTCAACTTTTGGCTTATCATCTAATTTGAAATTAAACTGATACGGATTTAGATTATCATCATCTTCGTCCTCTTCCTCTTCCTCTTGGTCATTTGCATCAGGTGAGTTTAATATAATTCTGAGTTGTAATAGGGTTTTAATTATACAAACATAACCATAAAGGTAACGATAATCAAGTTTCACTGATTTCCAATGTCCGATATTTAATTTTTCCCAAGAAAAATCAATCAACATCTCACATGTTTCAAGATATTCCAAGTAATCAGCTGATTGTTTCCTTACATTTCCAATTGTTGATTTAGTAATTTTCATTACATGACGATGATGATGAATAGTGGATCCGATTTGATGATCATTTTGTTGTTGTTGTTGTTGTTGATTAACTCGTGGTAATCCAATCAAATTAAGGACTAATCTGAATTGGGTATAGAAATAAGTTCCAATAGTTGATTGTTGGATTAATTTGAGATCATCAACAGCAAGATGATTACGTTCAGTTAATAAAATATTTATATTGTTCACAATGTCACGTACAGTTGTCATAGTGATCCTTATAATAGGTTAACTGTATTATTATTATTGTTGTTGATGATGATGATGATTGTTGAGTTATTATTATAACTATAATTGTGATAATATCTTTATTAGAAATATATATTGGTCTTGATGTCAATCCGATTGTATGAAGAGGATAAAATTATCACAAAGATTCACACAGGAAAAGAGATGATGAAATAACCTGAATAGTGAAAGTTATTGGATTATAATTAGTTTTCAGTTGGTTAATACACAAATTAACGCTCACTAGCTCACTCAACCTTTCTCTCTCTCTCAGTCTCTTCTCCAGGGAGATACTGAATCCATTATGGATAAAAGTGAATAATAGTATTGAATAAATCATAATGATTTATATCAATACGAAGTTAATTACCACAATGATTAGAGTCAAACTAATAATAGTTGGACTATTGACCAGTTCAATGTAACAATTAATGTAGATTTTTGTGATAATAGTTTTGGTTTTATGGGTAAAAATCAATTCGATTGAATCAAATCAATTTTGAACAATTTACAAATTGTTAGAAAACAACATTAAATTGATAACATTTTACTTTACAGAATCACTTTCAGAGTTATCTTATTAACTTGCTGTGAATTCAACAAAATAATTCATTAACTATCATGAATTTTACTAACTCTCATTATCGTAAATATTATTTGATTCTGATAAGAAGTACACTGTGTACTTTTTCTGTTGATTTTTTTATTTGATTAATCGACAAGTGTATTAGTAACTTTAATAGTAAAAATATTATACTAATTATCATATTTTTGATAAACAATTACAGGGTCAATGAAGCTCTTGGTGATTCTAATTCTGAAACTGAACGATAAGAATCAGCATTGAAATCATATGATGATTACTGAAATGATATGAAGCAAATATTGAGCAATTTAGAGTGAAATCATTGATTCCTCTAGATTGTTGATAGTTAATTAAGTTTCTGCTAATCTTAACATCTGATTGAGCTTCGTGGAAATCGCACTAAATCAGCGAGTTTATCATAGATCAAGCTGATCAAGATACAAATTGTTGGACGTTCAGAATTCAGATCATTTGAATTTGTGATCATTTCAAGTTCTCACAGCGATCGGATTGGATGTGACAGTAACTTAAGTATTTTTGGTGAATCAGTGGATAAGTTTTCTAGTCTTCATATTCATTTATTATACTGACCATGGATTTATTATCGTTAGTGTCCAGTTTTAAATTTACGCCATTAAGTATATTTTGGTCAATTGTTACAACTTATTTGGTCTTTAACTTAATCAACCACTTTATTTACTTATATCGATTGTCTCGATTACCAACATATCGACCGATGAGTAAAGTTTATGAAGTTTTACTCAGCATTGCTCGTGGAGATTGTAAGTATTTCGATGTTCAGGTCAACCTTCGAACTCTAGCTAAATTGTTTTCTTCTTTGCTTAATGTCCACTTGTGTCCAATGGCGGATATTGTGATATTTATCTACGTTTATAGCTAATATTTTAAGGAAAGCAATAGAAGATCATGAACACTATTTCCAAGAAAATGGATATTGTGTCATTTGGTTCCTGTGTATCCCGTTTATTATGGTTGGTCGATACGATAGAGCTCAAGTGAGTAAACGAATTTCCATTTGATATGTACATGTTTTAATAATTCGGAATGAACTTATTGTGAACCCTGTACGTGATTTCTGTGGGCTTTAACCACTGCTTTTCAGGAAACTGTAGGTGAGCCTGCGACACTGGACAAGAGTCATCTTTTTACAATGAGTGAAATTTTCTTTGGTCAAGGAATAATCTCTTCTAAAGACGAAAAATGGAAATCTCGTCGTCATTTAGTTCGTCAACAGTTTTCTCCTCTTTCGATTCCTCATTATACAAGTAACATTAGATCGCTATCAGAGTCAGTAAACAAATCGATTCAACAATCAATCGTAGAAGAGAAGAAAACAGGTAAACCTTTAGATATTCGAGGCTTTTTCTCAATCGCTACCATGAAAATGATCTTGGGTAAAGCTTCAGGAGTTGAACTTGCTGACAGAGATTATGAATTCTTGATAAAGGCAATGGATAAGTTTCTTCATCAATCAGAAATTCGGACAATGTTTCCTCCATTTTACACTGATTTTTTCTATGAAATTTATATTAAATGGACTGGAACTCGGAGAATGATTGATGAAACTAACGAGTTATTAGTTTCAGGGATTCGCAAAAAATATAATCAGATCAGAAGAGAATTACTCGTTGAAGATCGTGATGCTTATCAAATGTTGAATGAACGAAATAACAATTCGAGTGACCTCATTGATGGTTCTGATGAAGGAAAAAGATCAAATAGTCTTAGTGAATTTCTAATGAGAACTTGGGTTAAGCCTGAGACTGGATTAACTGAGGAAATTGAATCGGCCATTTTGGAAGAGATCAAAGCAGTTCTAGTTGCTGGTTCTGATGGACCTGATAGTCTTATGACTTGGTTCATTTATATCATCGGCTGTTATCCCGAATATCAAGAAATGATCTACCAAGAGGTTAAAGATATCGATGTAAAAGATTGACACCGATGTCAATAGTTTCAATTCTTAGATCAGTGTTTCAAGGAAGCTACGACTCTACACTTCAGTTCCAGTTAAGATTCGTAAAGCTGAACGCGATCAAATCATGAACGATGGTAAAGTTATTCCCAAAGGATCATTGATTCTCGTTAGTTTAATCATCTTGAGATTCAAAGATTTTCCTCAACCCTTTCAATATAAACCTCAACGATTCGCTCCTGATGTTACACCTAAAATTCCAATGGTGCTTATATCCCATCGGAATCAGACCAAGAGATTGTATCGGTCAACGATTGGCTCCATTTTATATAAAATTCATCGTTGATCAATAATAAAATCATTCAAAATAAAATCTCATCGATATTGGGATGACATCAGTTACAAATTAGTCTTTGTATTCAAACCAACGGATCCATTACATGTAACATTTACACCAAGATGAGATTTTATTATTAATTTTTATTAATAATAAAGTTTTGGTATGTTAATCAATTCAATTATCATTATTCAATCAAACTCCAACTACTGATTGCAGAGAATATTGGTGATCATCCTAATAATCAATTTAAATCGAATCAATTTCATAAGAGTTTATATGTTAATATTTAACATTAACTTTCTCAATTATCTGAATCCGATCATTGGTTATTCAAATCATGTTAAAGTCCCAATTAAAATGTACAATATTGGTAAATAAAGGACAATTAGTGAAACTATCTGATCTCAATAAAATTAATTGATTACCACAAGCTGACCAGTGGTCCATGGCTCTGATGATAAAACAAAGTTGTCATAAGATTTTTTGAAGTTTTCCAATGATGGACTATGGATAATTTCAATTCTGTTATTATCACTTCGAGTGATAATATGATTTCAATTATACAAACATAACCTTAAAGGATAATTAACCAATTGCATGTATTAATACCAAATTAACTAATTATTGACAACAGATTATTTTGTCATTCTTTCGGGTCCAATGGTTGAAACTGCACGTTAAATCATAGCCCGGTTAAATTACCTTTTGATTACTGAAATGATTAAGGAAATTTATCATTAGCCAGTGACGTAGCTTAATCATTAAATCAGTTTGCGTAATTGTTTATCCAAAGAAAAAAACAAGTTTATTCCTCGTCAATAATGATTGTTAATTAAGAGTTTTCTTCATCTCCCTCTCTCTCCAATTCGAGGTCTCTAACTAAGGGCTCACTCTTTGATTGGATTTTAGGAAAATTTAAACGATCAAACTAATGTTTTCATGGTGAATCAAGTTAAACAAGATAAACTCATAGAGTTATAATCGAGACACCAAAGTGATCAGAATCATTTCAACTTTTTTCATTGATTAGATTGGATTAAAGAAGTTAATTTTAGTGAGTCAAGTGAAATTCATTATTATCATCTTGTTATTCATTTGTTATATTAACCATGGATTTGTTATCGTTAGTGTCCAGTTTTAAATTTACACCATTAAGTATATTTTGGTCAATTGTTACAACTTATTTGATATTTAACTTAATCAACTACTCTATTTACTTATATCGGTTGTCTCTATTACCAACATATCGACCGCTGAGTAAAGTTTATGAAGTTTTCCTCTACATTGCTCGTGGAGATTGTAAGTATTAGTATTTCTATGTTCAGATCGAACTTCAAATAGTAGCTAAATTGTTTTCTTATTTACAATTGTGTCCAATCGTGAATATTTGAATATTCATCTGCGTTTATAGCTAATGTTTTAAGGAAAATAGTTGAAGATCATGAACACTATTTCCAAGAAAACGGATATTGTGTCGTTTGGTTCTCGTGCATTCCGTTCATTATGGTTGGCCGCTACGATAAAGCTCAAGTGAGTATACAAATTTCATTCTCGTATTATTCAAAATGATCTTATTTTTGTAAACTTTCAACATGAATTTTCAGGAAACTGTCGGTGAGCCTGCGACACTGGACAAAAGTCATCTTTTTACAATGAGTGAAATTTTCTTTGGTCAAGGAATAATCTCTTCCAAAGACGAAAATGGAAATCTCGTCGTCGTTTAGTTCGTCAACAGTTTTCTCCTCTTTCGATTCCTCATTATACAAGTAACATTAGATCGCTATCTGAGTCAGTAAACAAATCGATTCAACAATCAATCGTAGATGAGAAGAAAACAGGTAAACCTTTGGATATTCGAGGCTTTTTCTCAATAACAACGATGAAAATGATCTTAGGTAAAGCTTCAGGAGTTGAACTTGCTGATAAAGATTATGAATTCTTGATAAAGGCAATGGATAAGTTTCTTCATCAATCAGAAATTCGAGTGATTTTTCCTTTTTTTTATACTGATTTTTTATACGAAATTTATATAAAATGGACTGGAACTCGAAGAATGATTGATAAAACTAACAAGATACTAGTCTCTGCGATAAGAAAAAAGTATAATCAAATCAAAGGAGATCTTCAAGTTCAGTCGAAATCAGATGCTGTAGATTATGACAATCCTCGATTAATTAACAACAATAACACTAATAACAATTCGAGTGACCTCATCGATAGTTCAGAAGAGAGTAAAAGATCAAATAGTCTTAGTGAATTTCTAATGAGAACTTGGGTTAAGCCTGAGACTGGATTAACTGAGGAAATTGAATCGGCCATTTTGGAAGAGATCAAAGCTGTTCTAGTCGCTGGTTCGGATGGACCTGATAGTCTTATGACTTGGTTCATTTATATCATCGGCTGTTATCCCGAATATCAAGAAATGATCTATCAAGAGGTTAAGGATATCGATGTAAAAGATTGGACACTGGCCGATGTCAATAGTTTCCAATTTTTAGATCAGTGTTTCAAGGAAGCTACTCGACTCTACACTTCAGTTCCAGTTAAGATTCGTAAAGCTGAACGCGATCAAATCATGAACGATGGTAAAGTTATTCCTAAAGGATCATTGATTCTCGTTAGTTTAATCAGCATCCTAAGAGATTCAAAGATTTTCCCTCAACCCTTTCAATATAAACCTCAACGATTCGCTCCTGATGCTACACCTAAAATTCCCAATGGTGCTTATATCCCATTTGGAATCAGACCAAGAGATTGTATCGGTCAACGATTGGCTCCATTTTATATAAAATTCATCGTTGGATCGATAATAAAATCATTCAAAATAAAATCTCATCGATATTGGGATGACATCAGTTACAAATTAGTCTTTGTATTCAAACCAACGGATCCATTACATGTAACATTCACTCCAAGATGAGTACAAATCAATTCTATTAACCTTAATCACTTTTATACAATTAAGAAAAAAGCTCAATACTTAAAATATCATTGATAAAAATCATTATCAGAACATGTTAACATTCAACTTTGCTTGATCATTTTTCTGAATCAATTAAACTCCATTGTAATAGTAAAATCAGTTCATTTCAAATTCATAAAATTTATATATTAAATTAAGAACAGTTATTTGAACTTTTCGATCTTTATTCATTAACTCAAAATGCGATTGTAAATGAATTGAAATTGATTTGTGTCAATTCATTTACTTGATTTGATTAATCGATTGCTTCTATTATTATAATGGTATAGAAAATTAACTAATTATCAATTTATAAAGCTACATGTTAAATCATATGGCGATTACTTTATCTTTTAATTAATGAGATGATTGATGAAATTATCATCAGTGACAAAGCTCAATCAGCAAATCCTTAAACTTAATTGTTTGTCCAGAGAAATTAAGACAATTCTATTCCTCGTTAATAGTGATTGTTAATTAAGATTTTCTCACTCTTAATTATTCTCAGTTTTTGATTGATTTCTCAGGAAAATTTAAGATAAATTAATAATTTAATTGTGAATCAAGTTAAACTAAAAGGGTTATATTCAAGACATCCAAGTGATCAGAATCATTTCAACTTTTTTAATTGAGTTGATCGGATTAAGACAGTTGATAATTAAACTTAATAGGTCGGTTTAAGTTCATTATTATCGTCTCGCTATTCATTTGTTATATTTACCATGGATTTGTTATCGTTAGTGTCTAGTTTTAAATTTACACCATTAAGTATATTTTGGTCAATTGTTACAACTTATCTGGTCTTTAACTTAATCAACTACTCTATTTACTTATATCGATTGTCTCAATTACCAACATATCGACCAATATGTAAAGTTTATGAAGTTTTCATCAGCATTGCTCGTGGAGATTGTAAGTATTTCGATGTTCAGATTGCCCTTCAGATTTTCGTTAATTTGTTTTCTTATTTTCATTTGTGTCCATCCCCGGATATTGTGTTAAATATGTTATTCATCAACGTTTATAGCTAATGTTTTGAGGATTATATTGGAAGAACATGAAGATTATTTCCAAAAGAATGGATATTGTGTCATTTGGTTCTTGTGTATTCCATGCATTATGGTTGGTCGATACGATAAAGCTCAAGTAAGTAAACGAATTAGAAACTATCATGTTAAGGACTAAGCTTTGAATGCTATTGATTCTGACTGTGAATACGTTGAACGTTTGCCATAACTTTTACAGGAGACTGTGGGCACGCCTGCGACGTTGGACAAAGGTCATCCTTTTAAAACGGCTGAAATTTTCTTTGGTCAAGGGATAATCTCTTCTAAAGACGAAAAATGGAAATCTCGTCGTCGTTTAGTTCGTCAACAGTTTTCTCCTCTTTCCATTCCTCATTATACAAGTAACATAAGATCGCTATCTGAGTCAGTAAACAAATCGATTCAACAATCAATCGTAGATGAGAAGAAAACAGGTAAACCTTTGGATATCCGAGGCTTTTTCTCAATAACAACGATGAAAATGATCTTAGGCAAAGCTTCAGGAGTTGAATTCGTAGAAAAAGATTATAGATTTTTAATCAAAGCGATGGATAAGTTTCTTCATCAAGCAGAAATTCGTATGATGTTTCCTCTTTTTTATACTGATTTTTTATACGAAATTTATATAAAATGGACTGGAACTCGAAGAATGATTGATAAAACTAATAAGATACTAGTCTCTGCGATTAGAAAAAAGTATAATCAGATCAAAGGAGATCTTCAAGTTCAGTCGAAATCAGATGCTGTAGATTATGACAATCCTCGATTAATTAACAACAATAACACCAATAACAATTCGAGTGACCTCATCGATAGTTCAGAAGAGAGTAAAAGATCAAATAGTCTTAGTGAATTTCTAATGAGAACTTGGGTTAAACCTGAGACTGGATTAACTGAGGAAATTGAATCGGCCATTTTGGAAGAGATCAAAGCAGTTCTAGTCGCTGGTTCTGATGGACCTGATAGTCTTATGACTTGGTTCATTTATATCATCGGCTGTTATCCCGAATATCAAGAAATGATCTATCAAGAGGTTAAGGATATCGATGTAAAAGATTGGACACTGGCCGATGTCAATAGTTTCCAATTCTTAGATCAGTGTTTCAAGGAAGCTACTCGACTCTACACTTCAGTTCCAGTTAAGATTCGTAAAGCTGAACGCGATCAAATCATGAACGATGGTAAAGTTATTCCTAAAGGATCATTGATTCTCGTTAGTTTAATCAGCATCTTAAGAGATTCAAAGATTTTCCCTCAACCCTTTCAATATAAACCTCAACGATTCGCTCCTGATGCTACACCTAAAATTCCCAATGGTGCTTATATCCCATTCGGAATCAGACCAAGAGATTGTATCGGTCAACGATTGGCTCCATTTTATATAAAATTCATCGTTGGATCGATAATAAAATCATTCAAAATAAAATCTCATCGATATTGGGATGATATAAGCTACAAGTTCAACTTTGTATTCAAACCAACGGATCCATTACATGTAACATTCACACCGAGATGAGTAAAAATCAATTTAATTCATACAAATCAGTTTAATCAATTCCCAAAAAAAACTCAGAATAAACAACATCATCATTGGTTAACATTTAACTTTCCAAAAATAACTTTTTGAATAACCTGATAATGTTTTTGATACTTTATGTTACTTGAGTATGAATCAAATGTCGTCAGAAATAAATTAATTATTAAACTATTATCAATTTGTAAATTATAAGTTAGACGATAATCAACAAATTCAGCGATTTCCAAGGTTATCGCAAGAAACTGATTCTTCAACATTGAACGACAATAATTGGTTGCAATCAAGATTAATTACAATTAAAATGCTAGGATAAATGTTCTCGTAAATATCACCGTTTGCCTCAGGCTATTTTAATAGTAACAACAATTAAGATGATTAACTGATTATTACAATAAAAGGTATAAGGAAATTTAGTACTGTTAAATTTTCTAGCTAATATTTGTCGTAAATGGTTTCATAATCAAGGTTAATTGCCGAATTTAAATCAATTATAGTTAATTAAATTAGCTATCGAGATTGTTTCCTGATTTAAATAATTAAACTCTATTGTCATTTGTAATTGTCTATTGCAAGTTGTTAGTTAATTGTTCGTCAAACAATCAAAATGAATCTATTACCAATTATAATTCATCATTTCTTTAAATTAATTAAATTTGATAATCAAAATTTAATCTTAATTAAAGTTAAAAGAAATCAAGTTATAAGAAAAAGATAAACATGATAAGTGCACAGAGATTTGCCTCTTTTACCTTGGTTTAATTGTAACAATTTAATAATAATCGATTGTAATTATTTCACTTCTAGAGAACTGGAGATGTTAATTTATCAACAATTTGGAAAGCAATTAATAAATCGCTTCAAGGGTTTGCACTTTTGATATGATTTTCTCTCTGGAGTTAATAACAACCCTCTTTACCTGAGGATTAAAAAATCATTTTCTCTTAATCATTTGGATTAAATTTAGTTTTTTTTTTCGTAAATATTAATGTTAATTAAATACACGTATTAATCCCTTGGACAAGCGTATTGGATAATTATATTGAAGAATTAACAATCAGATGCCTTAATCATTTTTCTTAATGATTGTTTTGTTTGATTTTTTTTCTTCAAAATCATTTATAACTTTTAAAAGTCATAAATACTATTGCAAATACTATTAAAATGATGATATTAATCATCATTTTCTGAGCACTTATTGCACAATTATGATAAGAATTGCAAGTTTTAACCTTTTCTCTTACCTTAAGTTAGCTAACTACTGTTGACTCTTCCTTAATTAAATATAAGTATTCTATCATCATTATCATTATCATCTTCTCTTCAAATCTCTCTCTCTTTCTCTCTCAGCTCACTCTAAATGATTACTATTGTTCGTTAGTTTTGTCTTGATAGGGAAAGATTGTAATCAATTTAATAGGATTGAAGAGATGAACAATTAAGTTAATCAACAGAAGAAAAGAATCGATGAGGAAGAGAGAAAGAGAAGAAAAATAGAGTAGAAAGAATAATGTAGAACGAAGTTGGAAAGTTCTATTTCGATCGAAAGGGAAAGGAGAGAATTTGATTGTATCTGATGAACCACATCGAATCATTATTGTGAACCATTCAGTCAAAACAATCGATATTATCGAAAAGGACGAAAAGATGAAAAAAGAAAAGCCTCAAAAAGAAAATAAAGTTGACCGCATATTGGAAAAAAACGAATTGCGTGTTTTTCTAATATTATTGTTTTCGTAATATTGTTGCGAATTCAAGTGAACCTTTTTGTAGATTTAATTTAATTCGCAATTTTCCAACATCAATTTCGCTTTTCTATTAAAATCAAAATGATCATTTGTTCAACTGAATGAGGACAAAAAATTCATAATCAAACGCAGGTAAAGTAACATTATTATCTTCATGAATATCATCATCATCATGACCATTATTTCCTTCAACAACTCAAGATAAATCATGACTGTCACCAGGAATAGATGACTCACTAAAAGGAGTCAGTAAAATATTAAAGAAAATGTAACTCTCAAGTTGAGTGAGAGAGCAAGAAGATAAAGGTAAGAAAAATATTAAGATGATGATGATGAGAAGAAGATGAAGCAAAAAAAAACAGGGATGAGGACGTGATGATGATGCTGAGAAGAAGCAAGAGAGAGAAAGTTGAGTTTTTTTTTCGTTCAATTGGATTTATCTTCAGTTATAAACCAACCGGTTTACATGAAGCGTGGAGAGTTAAAAAGAGTGAGCTAGTGAGAGGAAGATGATAATGTTATTGGGAGAGAGAGAGAGATGATTATTATGATGAAAGTTGTCCTAGATAAAACAAGCTTTACCTGAAACGAAAACTGAAAACTAGCTTTCCAGGGTAAGATTATAATCATAACAGGTAAATTTGATTCTTCTTATAGACCTTTCAGAATCTCTCTCTCTCTCTCTCTCTCAAACACTATCACCGTTTTTCATTACTATCGTGATCATCTTCATCTTTTTTTTCAGCTACTTTATCACCAAACATTCAAAATGGATAATTACAGGTAATAACATATCAAGAAGATGACGAAGATGAAGCGCAGTTAAAAAATAATAATCATCTATTGTCGGTAATTATGTTTATGGGCTTTAACGTTGATTATTTTCATAAACAGTAAACTACTCGAAATCATTTGGATCACAATTAAGAGCTACAATTATAATTTTTTATCATTTTCAATAAGATGCAATGTTGATTTTATTTGGGTAGATAGAGAGAGACTTTTTCTGTTGTTTAGATTCTGTATAGGATTTTAATGTGGAGCAGTACGAGGTTCCTATGGGTAAAAATGGTCTCCTTGTAAAATATTATTCGAGTATTGATATTGTCAATCTATCATCATTAGAATTAATCAAATTTAGATGTATCGATAGAATTAGATTAATTTTAATGATGAATAAGAAGAGAAGAGGAATGAGAAGTTTAAATTATCTTCTATTTGTTTTACCATTACGAGATTATGATTATTCTTTATCACTCTCTCACTCTCTATGTGTGAGTGTAAATATTATCATTTCTAAGTAATAAATTGAAAAGAGAGTTAAGATTTTGATATATGTGAGCTACAGTTTTGAAAAGCAAATGATAACTTTTGTAATATGATTTGATAGGTAATACAAATACACATGATAATTATTGTATCATCTATCAATTTTGGTTAGATAATATTTAGGTTGAATGAGAAATTAATATGATAATGAATGATGATGATAACTGAGAGCACTTTGTACACAATTTATTATGGTTAGAAGCCTGAATCATCATGATATTGCTTTTAATTGGTTTTCCATTACAAGAATGGTGAAAATATCTGATAATCATGAGAGGAGAGTTTTTCATTTCGAGAGAGAGAGAGATGATAATGATCATAATGATGATAGGAAACTAACTTGACATAATTAGACATAAAAAAAGAGGGTGAAATATTATCTTTTTCATGTATAAATTGAATGAGAAAAAAGTTCCTAAGGATTCAATCATCATGTTGAGATACTAAACATGATCAAATGTTGTGTATTAGTTTTGAGAGATGCAAATCATTTGACAGTTGATTTAAAGGATTACCAAGAAAAAGGTGATTGGTTAATTGTTTTTAAATTTTTCGGAAAAAGACTCAATGATATCATTTACATTTGCATGTTGATTAACCTTTTTTTTTTACTTTTTCATTAGAAAACCAAATACTATTAGAAAAAGAGAATTACCGTTAAATCGTTGTGTTGAGAATGAGGCCTATTTGAAGCTCGAATGATTCCTTGACGCCAAATCCATTCGTTGATTTTTTTCACTTTAATTTTACTCGATGAAACTGTTGTTACACATAAAAACCTTTTACCAACAATTTCATCTCTCCATTTGTAGGCCATAACTCCTGCTGATAAATGGTGGAAAAGAAGATGAGTAGAAGGTAAATCGCTGTTGGTGTTGATTTAATATCGAGATTGATAATAATTGAGATGTAAAAGATTGATAATCAACGGATTTTTTTCCTTTGGTGGTGGTGATCAAATCGATTGAAATTAGTATTAGGCTAATGCCGCTGATGGATTTACTGATGTTTAAGGTGCTGGTGGTGATGTTGTTGTTGTTGTTGATGGTCGTATTGACGATGGTGATAAGGATGATGAGAGAGTTGCCCTGTTTTAAGGTTGATGATGCTGGTGATTCAGTTAACAAATACCATTTATACATAACTCACAGCATGAGGGACAAATTAGCATTGGTGATGATCCTTATTATTTATTTTTTAGCTTCTTCTTTATCCTGATTTCCTTTTTTATTTATCACACATTAAAACACACATATGAATAATAATAATGGGAGAGAGAGAGAGAGAGAGAAACTTGAAGGACGATCAAAGATATGAGATGATATTTGTTGTAGGAGAACAGAATAGAAATGATGATGATGATGATGATGGAAGAAAAAAAAACAGAAAATTATCGCAATGATAATTTTACTAATCAACCTCCTCTTCAACTCTCTACGCTCTCTGGTTAATTACTATTATAACTTTTGTATTACAATAAATGGCGAAAATAATGGTGATGATGATGATGCAGATGACGATGATATATATCAGAGAGAGACAAATGGAAAACAATATAATCACAAACACTAAACACAATCATGAGAATAACAATAATATCCTTCAATAGGTGCATCCATCCTTTGGGTTGAATTTAATAACGATGTTTGAGAATGATGATGATATTGAGAGAGAGAGAGAGAATTGAAAGTGTTCCAATTGAAGATGATCAAGAATAAAGAAGAAGAAAAAGAGAGGCAAGAAAAAAAAAGAATAACAAGATGTAAGATGATTTAAGATGAGAAAATGAATTGATGATATAACTGGATTGATGGAGAGAAGAAGATGAGAATTTAATATATTAGAGAATATGAAAAGAGAAAAGAAAAATATCACATTTAAAACATAGAATTTACCACATTCATTTGGAAATCACATTAACCTTTATATTTATTGAAAGAATTCACAATTTACACAATCACTGGTAAAGGTGAAATTAAATTAATTCCTTTTTAATTGGTTGATTTAATTTCTCTTTTGTTAAATCATAATAAAGAAAATGATTGTTGTTATATTAAAAACATTCAATCTCGACAAAGCTCAAGATTAACTGTCAACAAGCTTGACAACCGAAAGTTGGTTCGGTTACTAGGGGAGGAAATTGTTCCATCCCTTTTTCTTCTCCATTTAGTCTCCGCCCTTTTCGGGTTTTTCTGGTTTTCTGGTTGAAGGTAAATGACCTTTAAGATGATGTGAAGATGAGAAAATGTTTATCATCATTTTCTTCTCTCTCTCTCTCTCTCTCTTTCTCTCTCTTTAACATTTGTTTTCTTTTTTTTTCTGAAATTCGGTCAATAGAATTTTCTTTTCGTTTTTATTTCTCTTCTTTGACACTAGATTTCGCTACTTGTTCTTGCGAAAAATTGTTCGAGTTTGATTGAAACGAATAACAGTAAATATCTGATTTACTTTTTTTCGATTGAGAAAAATATTCTGCACAATTGATTTTCGATAATAATTTAAATATGTAATAAGATTAACATGATTGGTACTCAGAGTTTTTCGTTTCTTGATTGATTAGAATTAAAAGGTTAAGTGAAGTTTCGAGAATGGGGCTCAATGTGTTCAATTTATCGATAGAACTTTAAAAACGAAGGTAGTTCGAAGGTCAAATTTTGATAATTTCCACGAGAATATTCTAAGCAATGAGAATTTTGGAGTTAGAGAAATGTACATTTCGATTAAGTTGTCACCAACTTTCTCGAAAATTTCATAGCGAAGTTTTGTTCTAATCTTTAATCGTAAGTTTTATTTGATGATTGACGAAGTTAATTTAGTTCAATCGAATGAAGAAAATTGCTAATTAGAAGAAAAATAAATCAAACTGATTTAGATTATTTTCTGCTGAGTAAAATAAACTTGGATAATCTAAAGATTTCTGCTGATCTAATCAATTTTAATCTAATTAATATGATGATCGATTTTGATTAAATCATTATCATTATCATGGATACAATATTCAACAATTAACTATCTCATTTTTTTATGCGACACAATAATTACAAATCTGTTGATTGATGTAAAAATCCAATGGCTTCCAATAAGATTGGTAACAATTATCATCAACATAATCGTAGGTACAATTGTGACAATCAACAAGTAACAAATCATTTTAATGGTTTAATAGTTAACAGTTGGTTAATCATTGTATTAACTGGATTAATTGTTTACTCGCAATTAGCTTTCGTTGTTTACTCTTGTGCACTCAGAAAATTTAATCGAGATTCATATGTGTGCGTTTGCGATGAAACTTATTGTGATTCCTTGATTGAAATTGAATCCCCACCAAGTGCCCATGTTCATATGTACGAAACGTCAAGGGACGGACTACGATTCCATAAATCGGTCATCTCATTGATCGATTCAACAACGGCCGCTGATTTAGCAGAATTACCTAATAACCTTTTCGGTCCAACCTTAACTCTAACCATTAATCTTAATCCATCGCAAAGATTTCAAACGATTAACGTTGGTTTTGGTGGGACAATCAGTGATTCCACTTCATTGAATATACTTTCTTTGTCCAATCGAATGGGAGAATCGGTTATTCGAGACTGTTTCGGACCTGATGGACTCGAATATCGGGTTGCAAGAATACCCATTGGAACCAGTGAGGCTTCAACTCGAGACTATTCATTGGCTGAGGTTCCTTCTGGTTCACTTGATGATTTTACTCTGGCTGATGAGGACATTTGGTACAAGGTAAAAACAGTTTTCATCTCTCTGGTCAATCTTGACCATTAATGGTCCTTGTTAATTATTTACCAGATACCAGTGATACGAAAAGCGATTACCCTTCAACCTGATATCAAGTTAATCGCCACCCCATGGACAGCACCTATTTGGCTTAGTAACCTGAAGAAAGGGCGACCTTACAAAGCTCCAATCAAAGGTGAACCCACTGGTCACTACTACAAACTTTGGGCTCTTTATATGGTCAAGTAGGTTTATCAATACATTTTAAACTGTTCACCAATTAATTGTGATTGTAACATTTTCTACATGTCACCAATCAATTAGATTCTTACAAGCTTATCAAAAGCACGGAATCAATTTTTGGGCTTTAACTTCCGGAAATAAACCTTACTCATCCTTTCTGGCCAATGGACCCATGGGAGTGCCCATGTTACCCTATCAGCAGAAATCATTCATTGATAATGTCCTCGGGCCGACACTTAATCAATCAGGATTCTTTACTCGCTCCTATCCAATTGGCCCATTGAAATTATTGGTTCTCGATGATTATTTATCATTTTCCAATTACTACTGGATCCCACTGACCCTTGACGATCCGGTCAGTAAAAATTTCATTTCCGGAATCGCATTTCATTGGTATAAGAATGATTATAATACGAAACATTTGCTCAACTTGATTCACTCCAAGTACCAGAATTATTATTTACTTTCAACCGAAGCTGCTGAAGGTACTCGTCCTAACGAAGGTAATAATTGTTGTGATGGTCATTTTAATGGTCACTTTGATTGATAGATGTTAATTTTTTTTCTTTTGTTTTGATTAGAAAAAGTTTCTCTTGGTAATTGGAAACGAGCGGAAAATTATGGTCACGATATAATTAAGGTATTCAATCATTGGACGAATGGTTGGATCGACTCGAATCTGGCACTGGACATGATCGGAGGTCCATCTAAATCCCGAAAATTTCAAGACTCACCGATAATAATCAACTCGATTCACAATGAATACTATAAACAGCCAAGTTATTATATGTTAGCTCATTTTACCAAATTTCTTGGACCAGGGTCAGTTAGAATTGGTCATTCGATTGATTCACATTTAAATGATAATATTCATCTATTAACTATGATCAATCAAGATGGTTATTTAATTGTGATCATTTTAAATGCCAATGATTATCCTGTTGAGATTCGTATCAATGGATTTGCCGGTGGAATTGTTTGGCAAACAATTAGCTCGAAAACAATTCAAACTTACATTGGTCAACAACAATTTAATCAACCAAATTATACTGATTATTATGAACAACCAATCAATTAATTGTTGTCCAATGTTAACCATGCAAACATTTCATTCATTGCTATTAATTAAACAACTTTCTCTGTCTATTAATTTGCTTTTCATGTTATTTTGGTAAAAAAATCATCAAAGAAAAAGTCGAGTGTATTTTTTGTTCTGAACGGATGTTTGCTACTTTTTCGAGTTCGTTCACCATTTTCCATCTTTCGAAGTGTCCACATCGGATTGACAGTCTGGACTAGAATCCACCATTTTGTAACCTAAACTATTAACAAATAGTTACTTGGAATCCGAATCTCTCTCTATGAACCTTTTCTCATCTATTTTCGTCAAGTTTTTCGCTGAAAATATTTACTATGCTTAGAACATTTTATCATGTTTGTTGCTGCTAATCGATTAGTTCAGTTGATGATCCATCTCAGTTCTAAATTGTGATTCAGTTAAAGAATCGAGTTGAGGCCTCAATTTGTGTCGCCACCATGCATTGTATCGAAATGTTTCGTTAAATTTCAATATCACTTTATATTTTATAAAATATTCCCGCACCAAATTGATGCTCGATTGACAATGTCTCAATGTATCAAATTTCATTCCTCATCTCGGTGGAAATGGTTACTAAATTGCTACTTATTTATACAATTAGCCATCTCAGAGATTGAATGTAATGCTCATGCCAAGAGATTGTATGATGATCTTATGAGTAGTTATAATCGGATAATTACTCCAAGTCTCGAGCCAAACGGTACAGTTCGTGATCTTTTTAAATGATTGTCCAGTTGAGATTCGTATCAATGGATTTGCCGGTGGAATTGTTTGGCAAACAATTAGCTCGAAAACAATTCAAACTTACATTGGTCAACAGCAATTTAATCAACTAAATTATACTGTTTATTAAAAACAACCGATCAATTAATTGTTGTCCAATGTTAACCATGCAAACATTTCATTTGTTGCTATTAATTAAATGACTTTCTCAGTCTGTTAATTTGCTTTTCATTTTTGATTGTTTTTTTACATTGATAAAAATAATGAATATTACAATTAACATTGATTGTGATGATTAAATATTAAACGAATTACAAATAATTAACCTTATTAATTACGGACATTTTAAATTTAAATTTCGTTGAACATTGATAATGTAACGAAGGCACTTGAATAGATTTTGTTTTTTTGTCTCTGATAAGTTCAATTGATTTTGATCGCAATTAACTGATAATAATAATTGAGACAATTAAGGTGATCGATGGAGATAGAAGAAACAATTCGAATCGGATTAAGGGGTTTCTCGAAGAGCTTCGAGTTCACGATTGTGCATTTGTAAGCGACTTCGACGACTTCGACGGGCTTGAAGTTTCTCTTTCAGGCCTTGGGTAACTCGAGCTTGATTCATCTTCTGATTCCGTTCCAAGTCCATGATCTCCTTTTTATGTCGATTTCTTAAAAATTCAATTCGTCCTGAAACAATTAGAAAAAAAAAGAAACAATCAATTTAAATTGTTACATAAACAATCAACAACAAAACAATTTCCAATTACAAATGATCAATATGATTACATTACAAACTTGGAATATAAATTAAAATGAATTTCATTTAACACTATCGATTATTATTATTATCACAATATAACAATTAAATAGCTGAATAAATTACTAATCATAAACAAGTAAAAAACTTCAATTGTTTGCTAATTAACTTTGTAATGTCATTAAATTGTTTACATCACTTTCATCCATAAATTGAATGACTTAATTATTGAATTGAAAAACAGTTATTTCCTAATTGTTTACTGATTGTTTCCAATTGTGATTTGTATTAATAATTAAATATAAATTGTATTAATAGTCAATCACAATCAAAACAAATCAATAGCATCCAAAGGTAATGTGTAAACAAATTGATCATCTGATTGATATTAAATTTTTTTATGCGATTGATGTAATTTCCTTATGGGTTAATTGTGTATGTTGATTGTTAATTGTCTTACCAAATATCTCCTCCTTTTGTGGGGTTGGTGCAAGATCAGCTGATGGTAATGGTGTTGGCATAACAAACGGAACCCTCGTCGGATCGGGTGTCAAAGATTTGGCCCCTTTGCGTTCACTTCGAGACGATTCAAAGATACGAGCAATTTGTTCATCGGCAGTAGATGTATCATCAAACTCACTATCAACACCACTGTCTAATAACGATTATAAAGAGTGTAAACAATTAGTGAGAAGGAAACATAAACAATTAACCCAATTCTCGTAAAATAAGAGACATATTGTAACCATAGAGTTGATATAATAGATTTACCTCTTAATTCAGTTCCACCGTCGTAATCAAGATCGTTACCAGTTAACTCCTTGATTCGTAATCTTATTAATCGAGTTCGTTCATTTCGTAGTTCAGAGGCTCGAGCTTTACAATCTTCCGTTATTTCAAATAGATCTCGAGAGATGGTTGTAGTTAGAACGTGTTCTAACCATTGTTTCAATGATGCTGCTCTTTTGTAGGTCGTCTGATAACAGGAAAGTGCGTGTTCGTGACGTTCACGTGTTTGCATGTCCGTGAATATGTAAGAAATGGCCTTGTCTAGTGTAGCGATTTCATCAGGTGAACAATAAGGAAATGTAATATTGGGTAAATAACGTTGAGCAGATTGTAGATTAGAACTGGCCTCCGATAATTTATTCCGTATCTCAGTGACCATTTCATATCGAGATTCATTCTCCCTGTAAAAGTAAACGATAATCAACAGAATAACAATTAGTTGATTAACTAAACTGGAGAGAGAGAGAGAGAGAAAGAGAAATATATATTTACTCTGATGGAATGGATAAAATGTCTTTCCATTTTTGAACCGATTCAGCAAGTAAACCACACGCTAGTTTGACCTGAATTTGAGCTTGTCTCCAACGAAAATAGGCCTGATCAACATGTCTTTTCTGTTCCAATAACCAGTCCAATTCCCGTTCCAATTGGTTCTCCATGTCACTTCCATATTGACCTTCGAAAATCGTATCTAAGGTGAGAGAAAATTTTGTTTTTCCAACATAATTAACAATGAATTTCCAATCAAATATCAATAAACAAATTGTAACCTTGTTAAATCTTGACGTCAATAGACAAAAGTAATAAACAATATTGACCCAATTGTGTTGGTCAATTAAAAGGTAATCAAGGAAAACAATATAGCAACAATTTGAGGAGTGAAAATCAGTTCTAAAAACTGTAATGGGAGTGGAAAAGGTTGACAGGGAGGGAAATTAGGTCCACCGTTATTATTGGAATGATGGACAATTAGTTAATCACAATTACCTAATAATTCATCCCTTGAGGCGTAAAGTTTTTGCAGTTTTTCACCTTCTTTGGATAATCGGGCAATGTCCAGTTTTAGCTCTTCGATTGATGATAAAGTATTTTTGTAATCCCTTTCAACGAGTTCCTTTGGAATAGACTTAGAATCAATGAGAAATTATCTCTCTTCGAGTTTTAATTGTTACAATTAATCAATAGCTCTCAAATCATCTCGATTCTAAATCAATCTCTCATTACATTTATAACGATTGGTAAATTGTTTGACTGTTGTTTCGTGATCAATGTTCAATATTAATCAACATTGTCTTTATTTGGGATTTTAATTGTTACAATTAAATTATTTCCTTATTGATCATGATAATCATTTATTGTCAAATATTGTCACTAATTTATTATTGGTCAAGCATAACGGACCAGTGAAAGTCTCTATCTATCTGCAATTAACCAGTTGGATAATTACAATGATCTAATTCAGTTTTTAAATTAACATGCAAACATGATTATAATTCAGTTAATCATTAATCTGTCATCGTAATTACAATTAATATAATGTTGTCAAACTATGAAAAAAAAAGTGAGACACAAGAAATCAAGTTACAATTAGAATCAATTTATTGAAACAATCAATCTTAATTGCTCCTAATTGTAACAGTCTTGCTAAAAAGTGTGCTACTATTGATTAACCCAACTAAATTAAGGTTAATCATTTGAAGCAATTGATTAAGCAACAATCAGAGTAACAAGATATAATTTATATATATATAAGTGTCAAGGTTTGAAAATTGATTAAATCAGTTAATCAAATCAACAATTTACATGAGTAAACTATTAACAGATTATTAGTGATTAAATCAACAATGTGGATCTTTTTTACAAAATCTGATTACAATTAAGGTAGTATAAAAACAAACCATTGAAATTTCAGCAATCAGTCAATTTAGATTCAAGTTAATCCTGTATATTGATTAGTTAATTGTTGTCATCATGGAAAACAAAAACATGACAATTTATATTTCGTGACATTGGCCTTGTTCAATATCAATAGATTGTAATAATAACAATGATAGCAAATGATATTAATCATGATATCGATCATGATTTTAATAGATAAACAATCAAGTTAATTTTTTCAAAGATAAACCAAATTGTTAACAATCAACAAAATTTCAACGGTTAATATTAATGATTTTCAGTCTATTAGTTTCATATGAATAATAATATCATTAGATTGTAGTAATAATATGATTGAATTTAATTTCTCTCATCACAATTGAACAATTAAACGAATCCTTGATTGTTGATGTGGAGAAAAAATAATCCATCACAATTAACCAATTGTTATAATGTAAGATGATTTCTTCCACTAGAAATTGATTTAATCTTCATGATGAGAGCCTAAATTGACCTTAAATTGTTAATTAATCAGTTGATTGTTGTAAACTTACCTGTTTATTGAGCACATCGAGAAAATTTTCCTCATCACTTGTTAATTTATCATTTGTATAACTTTTCCGAAGGATAAACTCCCGAGTATTGTGAAGATCATCATTTCCTAATTTACTATTAAATTTTGATCTAAATTGTTACGAAAAAAATGACCAAATAAAGAGTAACAATTAGTTAATCATGTTGACCACAAAAAAAAGACAAATGAAAACGGACAAGAAACAATCAAGTAGATTAACATTGTAAATGTAAACTATTGTGATTACGATTGTATTGATTTAATTTTCTGATCAAGTGTGTTAATTGTTAGCCTATCAAATTAGTGTGAGTTAATTGTTGTTATTATTAAACTGAAATCTTTGCATGAGGAAAATATCATCAAGTTGACAAAAAAAAAGTTGATTTCGATAATAATATTGATCGTTGACTTGAATGAATGTATTTAGGTAACAATTTAGATAGTGAATGAAAATTAATGATTAAAATCGATTGATTTACAAGTGATTAAAGATTATGACGATAGTCAATCAATTGATTTAATGATAACAATCAACTAATCAAGTGAAACTTAAATCATATGTAATCTTGACAGAAGAAGAGGAAAAACAAAATTGATCATCAAACTGTCGCATAAACAACAACAACAACCAAATGATTGTTGGTCTATTTAAGTGTCACAATTAGTTGATTGTTGACAATTCTCACTTACCCTTCGTCTGAACATTGGGCTAACAATTCCTCCATTTGAATTAACGCTTCTTCCAATTGGTCTAATTGTTCAGTCTTAATTTGATAAGTTTCTAAAATGTGTTTCCTTTCTTGATCACGAATCGCGTGTTCCAAGTCCAGATAATTCTGAAGAGCCTCCCTGGTTATCTCAATGGTCTGAGAGAAATTAAATTGATTACAATTAGATTTATTGGATAAACATTAATCAGTTTAATTGTTTCCTTCTTTACTAGGTTGCAATAATAATCTAATTGTGATCACGAAATTGATAATCATTCAACCTGAAAGTAAATCAATTTCTTACAATACACTTTGGGTGTAGGAGAGAAAATAATTTGTAATTCAAATGTTGTTTCTCAATGATTAACAACAATTAACTTATCATCATTGTTACATATCAATATGGAGATTAATTGTTTACCAATGGAGATGACAATTTAATTGTGCAATGTTCAGTCATTTTCGAGTTATCTACTTGAATAACAATTTAGACCAACAATTAACTGGGAAAAAAAAGTTGAAAATTGAAAATTCACTGGAAATTAATATTAGAATCAAACTGATTTTCTTTTGATTGTATTAGTAATTAATTCAAGCAATTACAGGGTTAAATTAGTTGGGTGGATTAAAGTAATTAGCTGATATAATTAAGTTATTGTAATTATTAATATATAAAAGGAAGACTAAAGTTAATGGTTGACTTAATTGTTAGTCAATTCTATTGGTTGGTTAATTATGTTTCAATCTGGTTAATTGTTGTATTATTACAATGAATTACCTGTTGATGTTATATTAATAATGTTACAATGTTTGATTAATAATTGATCAGAATTTGGTTTAATTATTAATGATTAGTGATCATCAGTCTGATTGTTGGAGTTGAAAGGAATCACAATCAATTAGAAATGATTATCATCAAATATCAATGGAAACCATGTTGATAATTAGCATGATCATTTTAATTTTTAAATTTTCTCGATATTTTAATCACAAAAATTGATTTGAATTAACGTAAATCATTGAAAAAAAATCAGGGTCAACTTTTTGTTGATTCAATTGGAGCAAAAAAAAGTGAAAATCAATAATTAAGGACAATCAATTTGCCGGGAATTAAATTAACCGTTACTTTTGATAATTTAGCTTCAAAGTGTTAATTTTGTATTGAAAATTGAAATCAATACTATTGAGATGATTGATTTTGACAATTAACCAGCAAGAGTTAATTGTAATAAAATCGAGTTGACGTAGACAACAATCAAAAAACTGCTTTAAAGATAACTTTGATTCTAGAATTTTTTATTTTCTCGTAAATTCGGAAACAATTAACTCTTAATTGTTGGACTTACACTCGAATTGTTTTTCCTTAATTCTTGTGTTCCTGGTCGGGACATTTGATCATTTCTCCGATAAGCCGCACTAGTACCGCAACCCATGAATTCATTTATAACAGCGACACATCGGGTCTGTTGTAATCAACAATTAACTATCCGATCGTTAATTGTCATAACAATTTAAAGTTCAAATGAGAAACAATGAAAAACAATTACACTTTCAATTGTATGAAACCTACATAGGGTTGTACCAAATTCAATTGAATTAACTGGTGAAACTAAATTGTTGACAGTTAATGTTGAGCAAAATAACACAATTAACACCTTGATTAATTGAAATGATGGCCAACAAACAAGTTAGATGATAACAATTTAAAAGTTATAATAAAAGTATTTGTAATTAATCAATAAAAACAATGGTAACAATTAACTGTTAATTGAAATGTTCACTTTTGATTTGAAAGTTTATCCAATGTTCATTTGAATTGTTGCCGTTTCTAATGATAATCTTAGTTGATTAATGTTTGCTTGGAAAATTTTAACAATTGATAAACTAGTAAACAATTAACGGTTATTTTTTTCATTGAACTAATAACAACTGAATTTAGGAATCAAATTTATCTGTATACACATTTACAAGAGATCCCATTGACCGTAGCCATAGAAATGAATGTTATATATATTGACCATTGTCTTTTATAAATTATAATAATTTATAGGAATAAATTTTTATTATTCTCATCTGATAGCTTTTTGTCATGAATACAAAACAATTTGATCATGATCAGTTGATTACTATTAACAATATTTATCGATGTTAAATTGTGAAGGTTAATAACGAAAATATAACAACAACAAAACAATTGACTAAACATCTTAACAATTCATTGACCATTCATTGTGAAAACAATCAAACAAAGTTCATTAACTATATTCAGATATAAAGAGAATGAAAAAAAAAATTAATTCGATAACAATTTAGAATAAATTGTAAAATTAATTCGATTATATTTTCTGTTGATAATTAAAAATAAACTCGAATCTTTTTTTCTCCATTTGTTTTTCTTTACTTTTACTCGAAAAAATCTTTTGGATTTTTTTTTTCTTCTCATTGTTAAATCAATTTGAATTTCTTTTAATTGTCTATCATCCAAATTTATACTCTTAATTGTTTCACATTTGTCTGGACAACAATTAAAATCAATTCGATTGTTAAACTTTTTTTGTTTCGTTTTTGTGGTGACATCTAACGGATGGAAATCGAAACTTTTGGAACGCCATCTGTTGGATTAGTTTGATTTTCTTTTCTTTTTGAAGTTTTGAATGGAAGCGGTTTTTTTATTTCTCCATTTAAATTGTTTCTTGTGTTGAGTTGATTTCTAATATTGTGTTTGTAATTGTAAATCCTTTTTAAGTAATCAACTTTATCTTTCAAATTATTTGCATTTTATATTCGTTTTGTTACCTGTTGTTAACCTTGTCGTTTGTTGATTTTTGGAAGTGATTTTTGTGGTGTTAAACACTCACACAAATTGATTTAAATACATTCACTTAGAAAAACTATGATTCCAATCATATTGATCTCTGGGATTATCACCATTTTCTGTGCATCGTCAGCCTTTAATTTTCTTGCTAAATACTTTTATTCACATTGTAAATTAGTTCTTGGAACATTATATCCAGCATATAAATCATATAAAGCGATTAAAAGGAAAGATGCCCGAGAACATGTAAGTAATTTTATTCTAAAAAGAACATTTCTTTTATTCTATTCTAAAGAGAACCGTTTTTGGTTCTTTTCTCTCATCTTTGTCAACTTCATTTTCTTTTTCTACTCTATGTCTTGGTTACCTTTTTGTTTTACAACTTTGTTCTTCTCTCTTTGTTGTCACTTTTATCTCTTTCATGTTGAATTTTTCTTGTTAATTCTATCCAATTAACTCCCTAATTGTCATGTTATTAAATTCTAATTGGTTGTTTTCTGTTCGTTTTTTTTATGGTTACCATCTTATCACAATTGGATGGATTTCGATTATCAACAAATTTTAGTCAAGATGGATGATGTATTGGGTTTGCTATGGTATTTTCAACGCTGTTGAATTTTTCTCCGACATATTGGTGGCCTTTTGGTTTCCCTTTTATTATGAGACTAAAATTTTCTTCATCATTTGGTTAATGTCTCCCTATGGTAACGGTGCCAAAGTATTTTACAAATCTGTCATTCATCCGGAGCTTAATAAACACGAAGAGGTAAACAGAATAATTTCATTGTTATTGTTTCTTATTTTCGTTCTTTCCTATCAATATCTTTTCCCTTCATTTCTTTGTAACCATAAATCTTTTCCCGATGAATCCGGAAGAAAAAAAAACAAGACAGAAAATAGAAAAAGAGATGAAAAAGAAGACGTAATCTGTTTTGGAAACACTTATTCTCTTCTGTTTCTTTCATCTTAGTTTCTAAGAGTATCATCTTCCTCATCTCTCCCTCTCTCCCTCTCTTATATCCACAGATAGTTGTTTTAATTGTCTCTCTCTTTTTCTCATTCAGATCATCGATTCTTACATAAATAAAGCAACTATATTTAGCTTTACTGGGATAAACCATTTGTGGAGAAACATTTCTGCACCTTTAAATAATGCGCTTGCCTATGGCCTTACACAAGCACTTTTCCAAAATAGTTTAAGTGAAATTGGTCCAGAGATGGATAAAGAAATTACAACCTCTAAGGATAAAGAATCAATGGTGATAGTTGAAGAGATTGACAAGGAGATTGAAATGGATACCGATTTAGTGATAGAGACTGTGATAGATGGAAAAGAAAATATCAACGAAAACATCAGTCAAAGTCTTTCCAGGGAAAATGGTAGATTAAGACCGAAAAGAGTTAGAAAAACAGTGAAATAGTTAATTATTGAACAAGCGAAATTGTGATTAACTCATTGGATCGTTATAACAAAATAATTATTCTCATCATGGAACAACAATTATATCAAGAAATTACTGCCTTATAACATGAACCAATCCATCGAATATCATCACCATCATCATTTACAACAAACTATTATCATTTTATCACCGTCACAATCTCATCTTACAAATTGATTAACCATCAACCAGTTCTGTGAGTTGTTAAAGGAGAATGTACACCAAATTTTAGTTTTGAGTTAAGAGTTGGAACTTTGTGTATTTGTAGGGCTAAAAATATGAAGTCCAAATATATTTATCTTTTTCTGATCTGATCAGTGGTTTTCGAGAAAATCGAGTTCGAAGTTAAAACTTGATCCTTTTCTCAGCAACGATAGGTTTTAGATCATGAAATTTTATTTTATCGACAACTTTCGCACCCTAAGAAAAGCAATTTTGTTTTGGTAAATATCAAAGTGCTCCATACAATTCCGTTGTATTTAAATAAATCGACGGCGATTAGTCCCAAGTGTCGAGAATGATCTGAAACTTATTTTGAGACTATCCTAGTATGGGTTAACATGGTTGATCAGCACTTTTTCGTTTGATCAACAGTTTATGAATGAGAGTGGCCTTTGATCTTCATATCTCGAAACTACAATACTTGAGATGTCTAAATAATCATCGCTGTCATTTAACAGGGCTGTCAAATAATAGTTTTTGGCCTTAAAATACAGTCACTGCTATAAATAGTTTGACAATGTTTGATGAAATAATATTTCATTCGAGCAAACATAAAACATTCGGGTGTTTATAACTTGAATGTAGTATAACTTTTAATTTACTTAAGTCGCAGCTAGATCATCAACTTTTAAGGCCAAAAAACTATTGCTTCTGACAGCCCTGGTTAAATGACGGCGATTTGACTTATTGTCTCAAGTATTGGTTTCGGAGATATTAGGCCTCGAGATCAAAGGCCACTCTCTCATTCCGGTAAAACTATTGATCAAACGAAAAAGTGCTTGATCAACCATGTTAATACTAGGATAGTCTCAAAATAAGTTTCAGATCTCACATGGGACTAATCGCCGTCGATTTATTTAAATCAACGGTGTGTTGAAGCACTTTGGATATTACCAAAACAAAATTGTTCTTTTCGAAGTTGTCGATAAAATAAAATTTCATGATCTAAAAACCTATCGTTGCTGAGAAAAAGCGATCTGATTCAACTTCAATCGAAAAGATAAATATATTTGGACTTCATATTTTATACACAAGTTCAACTCTTAACTCAAAACTAAAATTTGGTGTACATTCTCCTTTTGGAAAATGCTAATTGTTACCACAATCACGAGTAACAAGAGTAAATAGTTAATCCAAGAATCAACCTGATGAATCAATAAATGGAGTTAGAAAGTCAAACTTTCATCATGAGTGGAACATTCAAATCATCATAAAATGTTGCTCTTTAATCAATTTGATTTTTTTTACATCAATCAAATCAAAAAATCAAATCATCATCTATTTAATAGAAAGAGAGAGAGAGAGAGATACAGACAAAAAGAAACAATCGAACAAAAAATTGATCAACAATTAACAGAAAAATCTTTTAAACTTTACTTTTTTTCCAGGTAGAAGCGAATCCAATAATTAATTTCGTAACCAACAAACACTATCACCATTTTTTTGCTACTACTGTTTATTTCAAATCAGGACAATCATCATCCCATCAACACAATTTAGTGTTTATTCAATGAATAACAAAATCCATTGCCAATGAAAACTTTTTCCAATCAATTATATCTCCTCTCTCTCTCTCTAAAAACAATCAACAATTTAGATGATCTTTTGTTTCTGTTGAATCATCCTAATCATCATAATCAACAAAACAACAACAACAATAACAACATGATCATCAATATCAACAACATCATTATCATTATCATTGTACATTAAATTGTATCCATCCAATCCAATAAGTGTGTATGTATGATATATATTATAAAAAAAGTCATTTAATCAGGTTAATTAATCAGGGCATAATTTTTTCAATTTCACCAGCCACTTCTCGTGCATAAACCTTTAGTATATCAAAGTGAGTCGCATTGAACATTACCGTTTTCAATGAACCTTTGATAATCTACAAAAAAAAAGAACGAAAAAATCAAGAAAATAACAATTAACTCAATTCGAATTGTATATTGTAAAGTATATTAAGAAATCATTTCAACTGATTTCGAAATTTGTGTAAAAAAAAACTTTCTAAATGTAATACTTAGTATTTGTAACTATTAATTTGATTGTAACATTTTACCTTTGAAAGTCCTTCGTTGACAAGTGAACTGGTTCCACTCGACGAAACCGCTTTATTTATTACCTGGACAAACAAAGCGTCGCCATCAAATGAGCCCAAATCATTCATGGAACCAAGATAATAGGCTCGATCAATTAATCCAGCAGCATTTTCGAGCAAAGAATCAGTTGGTCCATTCATACCTGCATCGATTAATACCTGAGAAACTATCTCTTTGTAACAAGTTTCATCATCTTCAGCTTCTTCTAACAATTTTTTGGTTCTCTCATCAATTTTAACTCCCATGAACTCCATTGTGGAAACAAATATCTCCCATGTTGGATATCCAGCGAGAAACATTTTCATCGTCTTTTGACCTAATCGTTTAAGACCGTAAGGTGAAGCATCGATGAAAACAATACGATCAATTGACGGTTTACCGATCATCTTTTGTAACACTTTAGCCAATTCAAAAGAGACCGTACAACCAAAAGAGTAGCCCACAAAATCGTAGCGAGTTAAATTTGGATAAGCTTTGAGAATCGTATCAGCATAGAATTGTGAGATTGCAGTGAAAGTACTCAAGGATCGAACATAATCTGTTAACTGGACACCGATGACCGTTCTGTTTAGAGCTTGGGCTACCGGCATCATGGAAAGAAAATCGAAAAATGCTGGCGGGAAAAAGAAGATCGGTTCAGTTCCTTTATCCGTTAAATTGATCAAAATTGGCTCTTCAATGGTCATCGTTTTCCCTCCTTCAACCGCTGCTTGACCAATTTCACATGAACCGATAGTATCTGATTGACCATTCAAAGCCTCACTCGCCATCTCATCCAATTGAGAAATGCTTAGTTTCAATATCGCAATGTTGGATAAGCTTATGTTACAAGTTGTGTCGATCAAATTTTTCACTTCAATTGCTTGTAACGAATCGAGGCCAAGATTACCCAATGTCGTCGATCCGTCAAGTTTATCCAAACTTTGACAGCCCAAAATGTGACCAATCCTTTGTAAAATGTTACCTTTACCAGAAGCCAATGGCTCCTGTTTGGTTGCATGTTGTACTGAATAACAAACCGGATGAGGAAGTTGTAAAAATTTATCTAAATCATGAATAACTCCTAGAACCCGTCGAAAGGCTGACCCAGCGATCGATGTGGTCAAATGTCGAGCCATTCCAACATCACCAATGGCTCCCCATTGGATCGCTAAACCTGGTAGGCCAACTGACCGTCGATCTTCACATAATCGCTCCATGTACGAATTTGCATAACCATAATTAGGCTCCCCTAGTATCCCCAGGGCAGAAATTGAGGAGAAACAAACAAAATAATCTAATTGTGGACAAAAAAGTCGTGACAATTTGTCGAAATGCTCAGTCACCTCAACCTTAGAGTAACAAACATCATTAAATGTCGATTGATCTTGATTTTCGAAGAGGCCACTTTTCAGTATTCCCGCTAAATTGAAAATACCACCAACTGGACCATAATTAGCAATTGATTGGTTAATTAATGAGCAGCATGAATCATAATCACTTGTTGGTGTTTTAATTACAACAATGTTCACACTATTAGTTGATTGATTTATATCGATATCATTATATTGTCGAGATTTTAATCGATTAATTATAAACTGTTGATATTGATTAGTTAATCCACCTCGTGAGTTATGATTATATTTTTAGCTCCTCTCCGGATCATCCAACGAGTTAATTGTAATCCGATTCCTCCTAATCCACCAATTAATATATAACATTTATCCGGATTGAATTGAGTTCGTGTTATACAATTAACAGCAATTGGATTCGCTGTTAATTCATCTCTAATTGTTATCACTTTTCGAACTCGCTCTGATTCAGTTAATTGGTCACATTTAATTGTAATCTGATCTCGGCGGATTGTTACAAATGGAAAAGGTTTAATTTGATTATTTTCCAAACCATGGTTAATTAAATGGACAAGCTTTGTCTTAATCCAACTTTTATCTAATAATTTCCTGTTGTAAAATTAAAGGTAAAACAATTAAATTTGATTGTAAACATTGACAATCAATTGATTAGTTACCTAAACAAGTTGATCGGTTCAAATGATTCAAAACTTGCACATTTTGATGTAAATTGATCACCTGGAAGATTTGATAGAAAACATTTAATCAAAATCAATTAAATCAATAAGATAAAGAAAAACAATCAATAACAATCAAGGTTAATTAATTACTTACTCAAATAATGAGTATTCAGATGATCATCAAATGAACCAATGTGAATTAATTTACCTCCAAATGTTAAACAATTAGAAATCAATTTAATATTATCAGTTGATCCCATGTTGATGATTAAATCAATTCCATAATTATTGGTTAATTGTAATAATTGTCTATCCAAATTGTGATACGATGATTTAATGAAATTTAAATCACTTAGCGAGGGAAATAATTTACAATAATTATCAACAATTAACTGTGATGATGTTGATGGTAGATTAATATAAACATTACAATTTCGAGATAAACAAATTGAAATTAACGAGAAATCAATTAAATCTTGATAAGAACCACTAATTAATACCCTACTATTAGACTTAATTGTTCCCAAAATATCCAAACAATAATGAGCAATTAAATAAGGAATAGTTAAAGTAACTGCTGATTGTAATGATAAATTGTCTGGAATATTAAATTTGATTAAGATTGAATCATTTGGTAAAATGTAATTGGTTCCGTTTCCATAGCAAAGACCTGAAAGTAATTAAAGTTAATCAACTGGACAATTAGAGGTGACAATTAACTTACCCATAACTTTTTTCCCTTCACCAGAGTAACCAGCAAAATCCCAGCCAACTTTATGATTTAACTGATGATTACCATTTGATTGATTACAATTAAGGGACCAATTGAGAGTTGAATAGTAATTAAATATTGTTTCATCATTAGCAACGATTGGTGGACATTTGTACCAATTAAGTTTCGACTGGTCAGTTGGTGTCCAAGCCAAATAAGCAGATTGATCTTGGATAATAACTTCATCCATTGGATTAAGTTCAATGTGTCGATATGTTCCCCAATCATGATTAACTTTTACATTAATTAGTAAATCATTTTCTCGTAATTGTTTGAATGTTTCCTCATCTTTTTCATGATTAAATCCAGGGGCAAGAATTGCCCTAATCCGATGACCAAAGGTTTCCTCTTTCAGGGATAACGCTAATCCAATTAATCCACTTCGATATGATTCATTGAAGATTAACCAAATTTTCTCATCCCCATTAATTTGATTATTACAATTAAGTGTTGACTTTAATTGATCAACCCAACCATAGGTTTGTCCGGTTGTATAAATTACTCTTGGTTTAAGGTTAATTGTTGATAAATCAGTTGATCTTTTCCGGAGTAAAATTGATTTGATTGTTACATTTTCAATGGTTGTTGAATATTTTGAGATTAAAATTAAATCATCACTCAGATTAAGTTGATCAAGTAACAATTGAGTTGATGATTTGGTTTGATTTTGATTGGCGATTTGATTATCACCAATTAACTTTTTAATTGTCTCTTCAAATTGGAAATTATTTTCACGAATTAAAATCAACAGAAAACTTGATGAGCTCATTGACTTACAATTAGCAATTAACTGTTGATCGTCTTCACTTTGATTGATTGAATTAAATATTCCCATTGATGGATGATTGTAAATGATTAAATCAGCTGATGAAATTGAATTAGAATCAATTTTTTCAATCAAATTGTATTTATAACGATTACGGATCTTACGAAATGTTTGATCACAATTAGTATCATAAGAGTGACCATTGATCCGACCAATTTGATTAATTGTCAATAATCCGGTTGAACAATTTTCCTCAAATAATCCCAAGTTAATTGTCATTAAATCAGAGCAAATGTTTGCAATTAATTCACTTTCAAAATAACAATCAAGATAATCAATTGATTTTATCAAAGTTGATTTAATATCATCCGATTTAATTATCGATGAAATTAACTGGATCAACTTTGAATCCGATTGATTTGTTTTCCCAACTAATTGTGAGTTAATTGTTGTAATAAATTTCATGGTTGATTTGATTGTTTGATTGCTTAATTGTAATCCACTGATTAAAGGTAAAAATTGTTGATGACGATAATGAAGTTCAGGAGTAATTAAATCAAATGGAACCAGTTGATAATCAGGAAATCGAGTGATCAATCCTGAGGTAACAATTATCGATGACCATTGGTCAAGGTTGAAAGTGAATCCATTCTGAGAACCAGATTTACGTTGAACTTTAAGTCCTTCATTGAGGATCAATGGGTCACACCGGAAGTAGTCCAGTTTCATCGGGATGGCCATTGATGAGTCATTAGTGTCCAGTAGTAAGGGAGTGATTAGAATTGATTCAAAAAAAGTTATCCAATTTCCGGTGAATTTAATTGTTGCCTGGGATCCATCTGATCGGAAAGTGGTCACATTTTTAAACGATTCACTTGACCTCCAACCTCTTATGGAAAGGTCAAAGTAAAAGTCTTCCGATGTTAGGATAATATCATTTGACTGGTCATCACCATTGGTCATCAGCTGATTGCCATTTGATTGACCTTTACTGTCCAGATAAACTGAATAGTCAAATGAACCGAGATTGTTATTGGTCACCGTTTGAATTGTTGCCCATCCGGTCACTATTGGTTGGTAATCAGCTGCTAATTTAATTGTGAACTGACCATTATCAGGATTGGACACTACTCGAAGTTCAATTGGCTCTGATAAGCTGATTAACTTGTGAACAATTAAATTATTTATCTCAAATGAATTATATCGATGCCGTTGGTCAGTTGATCTTAATTTAACCAGATGATCCCAAATGACCCAAATGTAACATGAGATTGGACAAATTGTTTGACCTTCAACCGAGTATCCAGATAGATCAGAGTATTCAGGATCCATCAGGTCAATTCTGTGAACAGTGTGAAAAGAATCACGGAAAAAATCTGGATAAACAATCGTATCAAAGGTTAACTCGTGGTTCCAGTTAATCAGATGACCTAAACTTGGACAACTTGAACTGACCGGTAGTTGTTGAGTGTTGGTCAACACTCTGATATCGGGATTGTGTCCAGTTAGATAAAGATTGCCAAAAATTGTCAGAATATCATTCATCATGATTGGTTTCATCTCTTGACCATCAACTGACCAACACTTTTGTTGACCAATAGTTATACTTGTTATTGAACTTGAAACATTTAACAAAATGTAATCATTTAAATTGTTATCATTGATTAACTGATTGTCATCATTAACTAAACGAGCGAAAATATTTGAATCTTTTTGATAATTTTTGATTATCTCATTGAGATTAATTTTTCTTGTTAATTGTGATTCTAATTGTTGCTGTAAATTGTTTCCATCATCAGTTGAAGATGAATTTTTTTGTCGCAATTTAATAAAGTTAATCAGTGATTTAAGACAATCAGTCCAAGTGATTTGTTTAGCTGCATAAGAAGCAGCAATCGAGCCAAATGATGAGCCAACAATTAACTTTGGTTTAATTTTACAACGATGAACCAATAAATCAGCCCAGCAAATTTGATAAATAATCAAATTAATTGTTGCATCTTTGCTAATCACTTTTCTATCAAATCCATTAGAGGAACAATAATCAAAGCAAGAGTTAATTGCTCTTGAAAGGTAACAATTGATTGTCTCATAATCAGTATAACAATTGATTGAATTGTTACCATGATCAAAGATTAAAACAATCGGTGTACAATTTGTTAATTGTTTCATCTCTTCATTAACGATAACTGGTAAACAATTAGTATCATCATTTGAAACAATTAAATAACCTCTCCAGTCCATAGCACTTTTAATTGTTGTCTCAACGGCAATTGAATCAATTAAAGTTAAACATTCACCAAGAATTGAACAATCAGTTGATTGTATAAATTTAATCATACCTTTTAAACCATTACGATTACGATTACAGAGACAAATTAACCGTCGATTGGTTGATTGACCACTGGTCATTTCCGGTGATCTTTTATCGGAAGCAGAGATGATACAATGAGTGTTTGACCCACCGAACCCGAAGGCATCGATTCCGATGATTGATCCATCCCATGGGAGATTAACTCTCGGTGTAATTAATTGTCCCTCTCTCAGGGAATCGATTCGAGGATTGGGAGTGTCCATACCGATGTTCATGGGAATCAATGAATTTTGAAATATTTTCAGCGACTTGATGAGTGCACATAAACCCGCCGACGCTTCCGAGTGACCTATGTTACCCTTTAGACACCCGATGATCAGTGGTTTGTTTACATTGGACCCTCGATAAGCGTTAATTATGGCCGAGGTTTCAATGGGATCACCGACTGCTGTTCCGGTAACATGGCCTTCAACGTAATTTACGTTCAGTGGGTCGATACCTGATCTTTGCAAGGCCAATTTCATGGTTGCCGTTTGTACCTGACGACACGGGTAAGTTATACCCTCTTTTGTAAAACCATCGGAACTTGTTGCCATTCCTAAAATTTGACCATAAATCCTTTTGGCTTGGGGTTTTTTCTGTAGCACTATTGCCGTTATGGCCTCAGAACGGATATAACCATCGGCTGATTGATCGAGACACTTTGATTTACCTGATTTTGAAAGCATTTCCAGTTCACCGAAACAAATTGTTACACTTGGTTTAACATGGAGACATATTCCTGCCACAACGGCCTGATCACAGGTTCCGTTCATTAGGCCATAATAGGCTTCGACAAGAGCATTTAAACTGGACGCACAAGCAGTATCGATAATCATACTTGGACCAGTCCAATTGAAATGATGAGACACACGAGAGGAAAAATGTTGCCCCAGGTCAATCGACGAGTCCATTGAACGGACAGTTAGTCCAGTCTCTTCAAACGATGAGCCCAAATAAAATCCCGTCCTCGAACCGGACCAATTTTCTGGTGCAATTCCTGTAATTGTAAATTCAGTTGATTTTATCAATTTCCAACAGAAAATTTTAACAATTAACTACTATTAATTACAACCAACCTGCATCCCAAAGTGATTCATAAACAACTTCCAATAAAATCCTTAATTGTGGATCCAAACAATTAGCTGATTTACGATCATAACCAAAAAATTGATGATCAAATTTTGATGTATCTTTCAAAGCTCCTCTTGATTTGGGAATTTTAGTGAAAACTAATCAACAATTAACGGGAATAGAAAGTACAATCAACTAATTACTATCTGATTGACCTTTAATTTTTTCTTTAGGTTTTGTTTTAATTAACTTACTTTTAGGATAATTAAACTCATCAGGTTGATATAAGATGTTCCCATTGACTAAATTTTCCCATAATTGCTCAGGATTATCTGATTGCGGAAATTTACCTGATAATCCGGTAATCACAATTGTCGGTGATTTAGTTTTCTTAATTGTCATCGTTTAGAAGAGTTTAGTTTTACAATTAGATGTTTAGAAAAGATTCACTTTTATTGTTAATATTGATTGTTAATCAGAGTAAAACTTGAAAACTGAATCAACTGATTGTGGTGAATTAACTTCATCTCATTGGGATTTAATTTAAAAATTTTCGCTGGCGATTGTTAATTGTTCACCTGATAGACATCTGATTAACCAGTTTTAATGAAAATTAATGATTAAGCTATTGATCCAGTTAATTATTTCATTAAATTTGACCATTGATTTATTTGACAATTTAGTTTAAAACTAATATTCAACAAGGAACAGTAAACAATTTGATTATCCCAACAATTAATCACAATTAGATTTACCGATCAAATTGATTCTCAAATTATTAGATATTAATTCCTTGTATAGTTTGTTATGCTATTACAATAATTTAACTATGACAAATTAATTAAATTACAAGTGTAATGTAAAAATTACATTAAAAATCACAACAATTAAAAATTGAAAAAGATTTGTAGACAATTAAGCCAAAGCACAATTAGCTTATCACTTTCACCGACTAATCAATCTAAATCAATGATCGATATTACCACTGAAAATTATATTCACTTTATTAATTAAACAACAATTACAATAATTTAATTACAATTAAAAGATTTTACTTGATCCGGTTAACTAAACTTGCCAATTTCTTACTAATGAATATAATTTTCTTCCTTTAATAATTACGATTTTATCATAATTAAAATCTCCGGAAATGTTTTATTTTTTTCTAATTACAATTGTTTATCTTATTTTAATGAACTGTAACAATTAACTTGAACATTTTCTCTAAAATTGACAGAAATAGATCACAAATCGACCAAGTGATCTCAAAGATCAATCGAAATCGAAAATTGCTCGATGAATAGACTATGTGCTATTCTCACAGAAAAAGTGTTAGTTATTTTCACTTAAAGTTCAGTTTTTGTTATTTGATTTTTTTTTGAGGCTTTGTTGTTGATTGTTTTGGTCTTTTTAATTTAATTGTCTCAGTTTTAATTTTTTTTTCTTCTTTCTTGATTAATTGATTAATCTAATCATGGGTAAAGGATATACTAACTTCATGTGTAAGAAACCATTTCATCCTGGATCTCGAGACAATATTAAAAGGGTAAGATTATTTTGTCAATTTCTGTTTTTTTTTCATTTCATTTTCTGTGTTGTTTTTTTTTGTTGATTGATTTGAATTGTAGATTTGATGTATTTTGTTTATTTTTAAGATTATATTTATGTTTTTTTGTTGTGTTTTTAATTGTTTTTTTAGGTTTGGATTGCTGAACAAAAGGCTGCTAATGAGAAACAAAGGGAGGAAGAGTTAAGGTTACAATATGAAAAGGAACAAGATTTATACAATAATCGATTGATGGTTTCTACTGAGAGTAAGGAGAAATTGTCTCTTAATTTCATGTATGAAGCACCTCCAGGAGCTAAAAGGGAGAAAACTCGTGAAGATGATGAACCTGAATTCAAATTTGAATGGCAAAGAAATGCACCCAGAGAAAGTTTCGCCAAAAACAATCAAGATATTCATGATCAACCTTTTGGAATTCCGGTTAGAAATGTTCGCTGTATTAAATGTCAACAATGGGGCCACGTGAATACCGATCGTGAGTGTCCAGTTTTCGCAAGTGGATCGGAAATATTTCAATCTAAACCTTTAGCAGAATCAACAACAACAACTCTACCATCATCCTCATCCTCATCATTACCTGAACATGGTTTAGAAAAATCAACTCTCGGTGGTAAAGAAATGAAACCATTGGATTTATTATCGAAAAAGATCAGAAAAGATTAATGAAACAATTGGAAAAGATGAAGAAGAAAAAAAAGAAAGAGAAAAAAGAAAAGAAAATGAAAAAAGAGAAAAAAGAGAAAAACATAAAAGGAAAAGAAAAAAAGCCGAGATCGAAGCAGAGAAAGAACCGATAGAAAAGATCGACGTAATTAACCAACCCCTTGATTGTATATTTTATTCTGTAAATTTTCCTTCAACTAATTAACTACAGTTAATTTTGTAAAAAGAGAAACAATTAAACTAAAATTTGACAAAAATAAAATGGTTCGAAATTCACTCACCAGATGGCAACAGTGGCGATTATTTACATTCCGTTGTCATGGTTACTCAAGATTAAGTTTCTCTCTTAATGAGAATCTCAATAAGAGATTGTTTTTATTTTTATTCTGTGATTTAATTAATTATCTATCGGTTGACTACTTTTCTTAAAAAGTGAAAATGCTTTTCGTAAGCCAAAAACTGTTGATTAATGTTAAAAACAGTGAAATACTTATCATATTTGAAGGTGAAACAATTAATTTACCAATTTTCGAATGTGATGATTCTTGGTTAAAAGTTACGGGACTTAAATGTGAAGTGATGGTCAGGGTGAATAAACACAATCTCTACAGACAATTTCGTCTATTGGTTTACCTAATGGAAAACGAGTTCATAGTCCAAGGAGTACCGAACTTCAGAACAAGGGAAAACGTTCACATCGACACCGACAACGAATTTGTGGCAATGATAAATCACGATGGTGTTGAAATCATGACCAGAAGAATTTAATTCAAGATTATAACCTTTTTGCCAAATAAAGATAGTTTTGACAAATTAGATTCGTCCGGATCATTTTTATTCTTACCATTAATTATGAATGATATTTACTAAAAGAAAATTTTTCTCAAAGGAAATTAAATCAAAATGAGTAAGTAAGGAAAACTACTGTCCGACTCATCTGTTACAATTTAGAAATCTTAACTGAATCAATATCGGTCAGAATGATCTAAAACTTAAACATCATAAAAATAATCCAGGTAAATATAGTTGAAGGTGAAATCACATTTGGCCAAAGAACGATATACACTTAACCAAAGTGTTACATTTACCAAGATCTCGGTTATGAGCAAAATTACAAGAGGTACAATCGCGAATTCCAGTTCGTCGACAATCACCAATATGCCTTGGCCGACCACAAATATGACAATTACGAATTGTACCACATGAATGTCCGATAGTAAACCTTCCTTTGCAGAGATTACAATTGAATAATCCAACATGATTGAAGAGTTGAACTTCTTTTTCGTCAAAAGAACCAACCATCTCTGCTCAAAATTAAACAAAATTAAAATTAGAATAAAAGAATCTTTATAAATAATCAAATGAAAAGAAACACTTACTTGATGACAATAAATTTTTCATCACTGGTCGACTGACCTTAACAACCAAGATCTCTCTTCCATTGAAAACCAACTTCTCCTTGTAACAAAATGATTGAAAATCAAAACCAAAATAATCAGCAAGTAACTGGCAAATCCTCTCATCGGAAGTTAAACTAACAGGTCTATAGAAAAAGATTTCCAAATCTTTAATTACATCTCGGACCAATAAACGAATGTATCTTCTTTGGCGACAAAGTCTTCGAAATCTTTGAATTGATGATCGATAAATACAAATTCTTACACCACCCTCAACAATTTCAATTAAAGAAGTTACACAAATCCAAGTGTAGATTTCAGAATCAGCCTTAATCCTATTGAGAAACAGATTCAAATTATTGGTGTGACCACGGAATCGAGGCTTCAAGATCCAATAGGTATAAATTCCTGAAGCTCTTATTTTAAGCTTAATATTTTTTAGTAAATCCATTGAAAGGGACACAAATTAACTAAATAATAATTAAGAATTGAAAATTAAACAAAATATTTAAACAAATTATTTCACAAATAAAAGAAATTGATGTATGTATGTTGTAACTGCAAGAGAACAAAAGAAAACTTCATATTTCCGGTTAAACTTATATTCGATTCATAGATGGCACTACTAGAAAATTTTTACACTTCCGGGAGGCCATTGTTAACCAGCGATTTCACATGAAAATTAATTTAACGACATTTTTAAACGATATATCTCCCCTTCGAATAGATCAAAAGGAACCCCATCTTCTGGGGGACTAGAAACCTCAATATACAAGTAATCGAGACCAATCTGTTGATTATACAAACCAATATTTTCTGGGAACTTGTTGTAAGAGAAATATGAATCAAAATGATCAAAAACTGGTACCATTTCACCTTTGATTATCATTATCATGTCCACAGAACTAAGATAGAGTCGAAATCTCTTGGTAACAACCAATGATACAAGGGTACCTGTATCACAAGAAATTCTTTCACATTCAAGTATTACACTCTCATCATGATCATTAGCAGCTACTATTACAGACTTTAATAAAGATTCACAAATATAAATTGACTCTTTAAGATAGAAATAAATAGGGAAACAAGACATTGTAGACATTTTAGGAGACAATTTTAATTTTCAAAGACAATCGAGGAGTAGCAGACACAAAATGGCTACGTATCCGAATAGAAATTTTTCTTAACCTTCTTAATCACAACTTCCTTCTCAATTTAAAGCGGTTTTTTCAAAAAAATCCTCCTCAAAAACTACATGATTATAGTTGTAGTCAATCCTCTCTAAAGCTTTTTGCAATTGCGTCCGAAACTCTACACATAAAATGGAACGGATAGTGTGTCCTAAAGCACCACAAGCTCCACATTGACTATCATGGACCCGAAAAACTTTACACTCATTTTGTCCATGATTCAATAAACACCGTACACAACGACGCTCCCTACGACAATTGCGGAGATTGTGACCATATCTTTGACAATTCTTACACATTCGTATATTTAAATTATCAACAAAAGAAACTGGGGTACCATTAATATTCAGAGTATTTTCAACCAAATCCAACTGGGCCCGAACTTGTTTGTCGACACTTAAAAGTATATAATAATTTTTCTCACCACGAAAAATAAAGTCAATCTCAAGTTCAACAGCTTCAAATATGGGATTAGAAGAGATCAGGACATTAACCAATTCTTTAGAGTAAACAAATGAATCATCAAATTGATTACGAGGAATCAACAATTTTATCATGGGTCTCAGGAGATGAGGCTCGATTACAATTACTTCACTCACATGAGCTATACGCTTCCTAAAAAGATCACGATCCTCATCAGTTATGAAAGATAACTTTAGGCAATCATAACCAATTGAATAGGGTACAGTAAGTGAACCAATAAAGTTGCTGAGATGAGACTGAATTACATGTGGACCTTGAAATTTGTTCCTTGACATCATTTTCAATATAAGGATCTTCTTTTTAACAATAGCACGAACATCAAAAGAGATAAGACCATTAGACAATTTACACACAGAAAAAACGGAATTACTCATGATGAAAATAAATCTTTTATAATAGATTATTCACTCAACTCAAATTTACCAAAAGATAGGAAAGCTTAAAACATTTAAAACAGAAATTAACTTAAAGCGCCAATTATGAACTTTATTAGAATTAGGATCAAAGTAAAAGGCTGCAATAAAAAACCTTCAAACTCCGAAGGAAAAAGCAATGCCATTGTTGATCATTTAAATATATCAAACCATTACATAAACAAATTTGTGATTAACTCGTTCTAATTCAACTCTTAAGTTTTTCAAATAAACAGAACAAGAACGATCAAAAACGCTATGACCACTTCTTTTACAATTATTACAATAAAATAAAGAAGAATCCTTTACATTCTTTAACGAACAACCTTTAGATGGATGATTCTTACCACAATAACAACAAATAGGTAAATTAAAACAATTACTTTTTCGATGACCAAAGAAGCAACAATTGTCACAAATAACCAGAGAAAAATGATCCAAAGCCCTGAATTTGCCAAAAGGAGTCCTGATGTAACCTAAATTTTCCTCTACCAAAGTTCGAATCCTGGAATCAACTTGGATAATAATTCGATAACCAATTCGAGTTTTAATAGAAGTTTTCCAAATTACTCGAGAATCCTTAGGCCAGTGATTCCACTGAACCAAATTGGAAGCCCAATCGTTTAGAAATTTCGAAAGCTCCTTTTCATCGGTGGAAGAGATTGGAAATTGCTCAACTCTCAAAAAGGGATCATGTAACTCCGGGATCTTCACCAAATGAGAACGGGAAAACTCTTCGTTTTCCTCCAAAGTCTTCTGAAGCTGAGAACGAGCATGAACACTTTCACAGACAACTTTAAGGCAGAAATGACCAATTCCAATTTCACTAATCAAAAGAGAGCAATCTATTTTTAAAAATAGATTAGTCAAATCCAAACGAATCTCGCTTCCACGTTTACCTTTATCTTTACCAAATATGAGAAGAGTAGGAAGAATACGAATATTTTCAACGTTCAACCATGTATCTGGGAACTTTTCCTTATTTGAATAACGAATATTTACCCGATCAGTAGGATTAATGGGTACAGGATTAGATAAAGAGACGGCTTCTTCCTCAGAATTACACCAATGTTCATGTCGCAACAGAAAACTTTGTACAGTAACTTGCACATCATCATCAGCACCAAGATAATTATCAGGATTTGAATTGAAATTCTTTAAAATATCAACTATTTCGACAAAATCATTTTCACCATAAATTAATAACATCTGACTGAACAAATCATTGTCAGGATAATCTATCATCATTTTCGAAACAATTGAAAAACAACTATCAAAATCGTAAACATTATCATCGTGAAGAATCTTTTCAACCTCATCCAAAGGGGGAGTTGGAACATTGTTTCTTTTCCTCTTGGGAGCCATTACTTTTGAAAGTTAACTGTTAAATGATCAACAAAAATAAAAACGATTAGTTATATCACTTGTTCCAAAAGGAGGAGCTTTAAAATGTGTCCAATCTGTTTAGAAGAGATAAATAGATACAAATATGAATACATCAGACTAAATTGTAAACATTTAATTTGTGCTTTGTGTTATACTAATCTAACAAAAAACTTTAAACATTGTCCACTGTGCCGGAAATTAATTATCAAAATTTTCACAACAAAACTTAAAATTATTCCCTTAATTGAGATCGAGTAAAATGAATTTCTTATACATAAATGTGAGAAGAAATAATTCAACAACTAAACAACTAATAAAATTACAAAGTGAGAGAAAGGACTACACTTTAATAATGACTGAAATAAACGATACTTTCCAAGAAGAAACGAAAAATATAACAATAAATGGAAAGGTAGCTATCTGTGCTGGAAAAGACATTAAGATAATCAAAAACTTCAGAAACTACGAAGACATTATTGTCTCATTAATTAAAAACAAACAAAGCTTCCTATGGATAATCGCAATCTATCGTTCTGAAAAATTAAACATGGATTTCTATCAAAATTTAATGAAAATTATTCAAGAATTAATAGAATTTCCAATCTTATTAGTGGGCGATATTAACGCCGAAAGTGTAACCTGGTGCGATAACCCAAGAAGGTTCGGCAATGGACAACTAAATGATTTTAGATCTTTCGAGGATTTAATTGAGGCTCTAAAATTCAACTCAATAATAGGAAAGGATAGAAAGAAGGACTTCACAAGAAAAGGTAAAACCAATGATACCATTATTGACATAATTTTAACTAATTTTAAAAATCTATCCAATTATAAAATGTTCTCATCAGAAATAAGTGATCACCGAATAATAAAATTTGTCATTGAGATACAAGAAAATAAGAAATTTAACCTTACGAATTCCTCTTTCAAAATCAGAAAAATAAGATATAAGAATATAGAAGAAACAACAAGAGATATATTGATCTCTCCGATAATTAATAGATTCACAATCAAGAAAAAGAATAAAAGAAATAAAAAAGAGAGAAAAATTAACAATATGAGTGAAGTAAATATTTACCATTACATAAAAGAAATGAATGAGAAACGGAAGATATCTGATTTTCTCACATACAAAAAACTGAATATTAACCTTTTCCCCAAAAATCCATATCAGAAAAATAATACAAAATATTTACAAGGTTTAAATGAAGAAGAAATCAAATTGATAACTAAAACTAATTTTAAATGCTCCTCGTCTTACGCAGATGATTTTACATATAAGAAATGGAATCTTTTCAAGAAATTAAATTGCAAAACAATTATCCAATTAATTAATGAAATTTTCAGGTCAGGGAAAATACCGGAAATTCTAAAAATAAGTGGGGGCATCAAAATACCTAAATCAAACAATGATTTTAGATTGGTTAGATGTCAATCATATCTTGTAAAGATTATTGACAAAATATTAACTGAAAGAATAAAAACAAAAATTGATGAAATCATCGATTGTGATTTACAATTTGCTTTCCTTGAAGATAAAAATAGATTAGATTTTTTACTTAAATTTGAAGAGGAAAGAGACAACTACAAAAATGCTTTTCTCTTCGATGTCGAAAAAGCTTTTGACAAAATAGATAAAGATAAGATAATAATCAAAATATCTAAATCAATGAACGAACAAACAGTCGAACTGATTAATGATTTCTTTGACGGGAGAAAAACTAGAATAGTTGAAAACAATGAATTTGAAATAATTGAAGAAAAAGGTGCTCTATTGCAAGGAACTTCGTTGTCACCTCTACTTTTCTGTATAGGGATGGACACCTTTTTGAGAGAAATGAATCAAAATGATACAAGAGCATATGGGTACGCAGACGATTTGTTGATACTTACAAATAGAAATAAAAGCTCTATAATACAAGAAATGGAGGACAAATTACAAAAACTGAACCTAAAGATAAACATTAATAAGATACAAGAAATACAAATAGACTCAAAACTAATTAAAAACACTAAAATGGTAGGCTACTCTATCATTAAAGAAAACAAAACAAACTTTAAACATCTTAACGATCAAACAATCAGAATAATTAAAATGCTTAAGGTTAAAAAGTTTATAAACATACTTAACTCATTTACAAATTCCTCGATGGACTATCTAGGTACATCAATTTTTAGAAACAATAATAATTATCTAGAAACCATTTGCACACTCATTCAAGAAGGACTAAAGAAAACATTCACCGAAGTTTACCGAAAACAACGCATTAGCTTTTGGTTTGGAGAGATAATTGGTATCCGAAATCCAGCGATAGCTTACATGTCCGAATTGATTACACTAATTAAAAGTAAACAATTAAATGAAAACATATTTCCAGTTATGAATCTGTTAAAAAAGACAAAGATAATTAGAAAAAGAAAGAGTCAATTAAAATTTAAAAACAAAATAACAATACCATTAGATTTAATTAAAGAAGGAAATTTGATATGTGCAAGATACACAATTTTAACAGAAACAAAACATTATCACTATAAATTTACAGGAATAACAACTTACTTATCTATAGTTAATCAAATTAATGAGCTTTTCAAACAATATGATATTGATATAACAATCAGCAAAACAAAAATAAAGCTAAATGAATATCTGAATGGACTCGCCGAAGAAAAAACAATCAATATCAGAATCAAAAAGGGTAACAGCTCATGTATTGATACGATTGAAATAAGAGACATCAAATATGAAGTAGATACAATAAAGAGCTGCAAAAGAAAATTAATTAATAAATTTAAAATAATACAAACATTAATTTACTCACGTTATGGGCCTCGCTATTTGAAAATCATGTTTCCCAATGGCTCCAGATTCTTTCAAGAAAATGATCACTATAAAAACCCTATATTAATGATCCAAACAATAACATCGATTAGATTGTTAAGAGGAAATTTTTGTGAACAATGTAATAAGATAAACAATTGTGAACATTTAATTAAATGTAAAGAAGTATCTAAAATAATTAACAATTGGAATATGAAACGCACTACTTTCAAATAATTAAAAACTGTTGGACTACAAATTCAAATTAATCCAGTCTAAACGAAAACTCAGCCGAGCCTCTCCAAAGACCATTAAAACAATGGTAAAGACGCCGAAACAGCGCACAACAATTATCTATCTCTGTGTAATTAATTTGGTTTCTTTTTTTTCGTTTTATTATTAATTTTCTTTACCTTGTATTTTGTAATTTTCAATTGTGTCAAAATCTTTCATCTGAAACATTCTCTTTCTCTTTGTTTATCTGTGTCTCCCTTTTTGCTTCATCTCTCTTTTGGTTAATCAACTTGTATGTTCACCAAATCTGATCACTTGTTTTATTTCCAATCGTCAATAGAATTAATTACTAATTATTTTCATGAGTAAACTCTACTTCTCATTTTTTTTCTGTTCAAAGGAAAAGTGTCTCTGTGAATTGTTTAAAATTTCTTTTCTCTCCATCACTGGATAATTTGAAAAAGTCCACTGGTTAAAGATCATCTCCATTTTGTTTTTCTTTTTCTACTTGTTTCTTTGATCTGTTTATTTTTTTATAAACAAAACGAAAAAAAAAATAATTAAAAGAGAACAAGAAGGAAATTAAAGATTATCATGGAAACAAATGAATCAACTGGTCTCACCTTGGAAGGTTTAACACCCATTTTAACTACCGTTGATGAGTCTAATGATCTTAATAATAAATTGGAACAAGAGTTACTCAAATTGGCGACGACTATTTTAAGTAAACCAATTTCGGGCAAGGAATTGTGCCAATTATTCACCTTATTGAAAGATAAATCATCTCCTCTTGATAAATCAGTTGATATTCTAATAAATTTGGTGGAACAATCATCCTTTGGACCCACCTTTTCACTAACCTTTCCTGTTCAACCCTTGAAAAATTTAGGATCTCTCTCCGAATCAACAAACTTGCCTTCCACTTCAACATCTTCAACAACAACAACAACAACATCTTCACCTTCTCCCTCTATTCAATGGGTTTATGATTTACGAGCCGATGTTAAACCGGACAATGGTCCAACAGGCTGGTCAACGGCTGCTCTCTGTTTACCTTTACCATCCAGTAAAAACATATCACTTTTCAAGAATAGAAAATTTTCCTTAACTCTTTGGCTTTCGATTGGTCCTTCATCTTCATCCTCAAACTTATCTGCAACTCGATTTTCCAAAGATCGACTTGTATCAGTTCAAAAAATTAAATCATACGATGATTGGTATCATCTATTTACCTTTTGTCTTGATAAAATATCAATCGAAATATGGATTGATCAAGATCAACGAATGTTTATCCTTCGAACTCTTCGACACACCCTTTCTGGTAAATCTTGTGTTATCGCTCAAGTTTCCAATCCATGTCATCTAAACTTTAATCACACTTGGCATCATGTTTGTTTCAATTTTACTGAGCTTAAAGCTCATTCATCAAGTGAAGCCGCTTTCATGGTAAATTATATAATCAATGGATCGCAAACTGAAACCATCGCACTTCACCATGGATGTCCAGCCTTAAATTCTCGAACTTGCTTCCTTTTAGGTTCAACGAAACCCTTTCCATCAAATTGTTCCATTAAAATGGCAAATGTGATCATCTTTAAACGTGAATTAACCCTTGAACATTGTCTTTACCTTTACGCAATGGGGCCTGATTTTTGTACCTTTCAGGTTTGCCAGATTCCCGAATTAGAAGCCAAACTGGAAACCCTACGAATACCAAAGTATATTAACCTGAATAAAACAATTCTGGACATTTATGCCAAATTAACGCCTAAAACTTGTTTCAACGATCTTCAAGAGTCAATATTTATCATCTTTAAGGCCAATTTAAGTTACCATTACCTTATGTACACATCAATGCCTTCCGAATCATCATTCATCTCATTTACTCCACGTTCAAGTTCAACTGAGATCTCCAATACTCTTCAAGTTAACCGACATCCATTGGTAATTTTTGCCGAGATAAATTGTAATCAAGATAATCATTTAAGTAAAGCATTAGTCGATATTGGTGGTATTGGTGCAATGATTTTTTTCTTTGCCAAAATGGTTGAGATAACATCTAACCCTGAGATTCAATCTCGAGCATTGGACATTTTATTGCGAGTCTGTGAAACTCAATATGAGTTAATGTTATTATTTGCCTTTGAATTTAATGGTTTCCGTTTAATTAACTCAATCCTGGTTACCTCAAATTGTTCAATTTCTTGTAAAATCTATTCTCCATACATTAATTACTGCCTTTCCAGTTGCGATACAAAACAAGCTATAATCACCGATTCCATAGCATTTTCTCATCTTATCTCTTCATGGAGAGCTTGGCATAGAAAATCAGAGACAATTAATTGTTTCACAACCATGTTACTTGATCTAATTTCACCGGTAAACGAACACCGTGAATTTAATATTCTTCAAATGAGAAGAGCTCACATTATCGATATACTATTAACCATGTTAAAAGATACTCTGGTTCAAATGGATGACAATAATTTACCATTACCTTATGACGTTGCTCGTATTTTACCTGATTTAACGAAAGCACTAATTACCACCTCGACACTTGATCTATCTATTTTAAATGATGTATTCGACACGTTACTTTTACTTCACCAAGCATCAAATACTTACATTTGTCATTCAAAGAGTAGCTTTTACTATTTACTACCAGTTAATTGGAAATCTAATCAACAGCAGCAACTTCAACAACAACAACAGCAACAACAGAAACGATTACCAATCAACGATAAATCTCCGGGTCGATCAAATCAATTGATTAACAATGATTGGGATTCCAAAAATCGTGACATCAGTAACAATGGAGGTGGCATACGATCAGATATTAATAATGATGATTATGGTGGTGATGAGATTTTATTTGATCAGCAAACTGTTTACTGTATGATTATGTCAGGTTTAATTGATATGATTGGTGATATAATTGAGGAAACATCTGAAACAATGTTGGATAAAATAATTGGTCCCATTGTCCGTCCTGGAGTATTGGTTATCCTGTGTCACTCTGATTCTGATAAAATTCGTGAATCAGTTTTACGAACTTTACTTTGCTGTATTAAACGAGGTAAAGGATTGGATATAATTAACTCATTCTTATCTCGTTATGGTCTTCATTTAGTTGCTAATCAACTTCACTCTCATCCGGCAACTTTTAATCTAATCAATCAAGCATTTGCTTTTATTAGTTATATAAGGCCCGATGAGAGATACACTTTTGAGGAAAATTTTCCACCACCGGAAATTTATAAACTCACAGCTGATCATTGGAGCTCATTTCTCCTTCTATTTGCACTTTTACCCAATTCGGTGGGTGATGTTAACCTTTGTCATACCTCGTTAGTGGCCTTGCTCAAGTTTATCGAGGATCTTCCGCTTTCCAGTCCAATGATGAAATATTTACACGAAATTGGTTTCATTGAATGTTTAACTAAAACCCTTTTCAATGCAGATAAACATCGTTCTGGTCAAACTGATGCTATCGATGGTTATGAAGATGATGTGATAATAAATGATCTTTTAAAGATTATCTCTTCAATTGGTCGAAATTTATTTGAATCAAATGGATCAACTAATTGGAATCTTTTCCTTCAAACTCTTAATCAATTATCTTCATTGGAAAGGAAATCAGCAACTTATGGTCATCGTAATTGGTTTAGAGAATCACTAGTTTATCTATTTGAAGCAGCTCATGATGTTATCGGTGCTCATTTAACAGAATTAATCAGAAATTGGGATGATCGATCAAAATTAATGAAAGGTAATTATTAATGTGAATGTTTGATCGTTTTCATTTTCTTTCTCTCTTTATATTGACAAAAAAAAATCAAAAGCGTCTTCTCACTTATGTCTTTTAACCTCCTATCTCCTTCCCTTCTTTGTGATAATTTAATTGTTATCATCGAATTAGCACTCAACAAATCAGAGAAATTCTTCAACCTATTTTCTCCATCAGATGAGACCTACCTGGCCTCCCATAATTCTGGCCTCATGGCTGATTCCGCTTCCATGTCAACTTACAGTTCCCTTCGAAGTCGATCAAATTATCCAACTGAACCTGAAATGGTAAACGTAAACAAAGGTCATGTCTCTAATTCTGAGTTAATTGATAGATTTAAAAAGTTAATCTTTAAATCGGTTGATTTTCTCATTCTAAGAGGTGAGTTGTTTAATTGATAATGTTTTGATTGATTTATCATTCATTTTTTCACTAATTGTTTACCTTTGTGTCCTTTTATTTTTAGATAATGATCTTGCCATTTCAGAAAAGGAAAAGTTTTTTGCTCGATCATTGTTACATCGTATATTTCAAGTTCTAGATTTAAATAAGAAAGGACCGGCTAATAAACGACGTCGATCAATTTTGAACAGTTTCATGGGAACATCGAAAGAGGCCATTCGATATGAACTATACCGACTCATCTTGTTTCTACTTTCACCGTTACAAGCAACTTCGGAGAGACTTTATTATGTCTCTTTTCTGAAAACGAACGCCGAAAATTTGTCCCTTCTGCTTAGGGTTAATAATCGATTTGCCACTTTACTGGAATCTTTCCTAAAAGATCTGCTCATCTCATGTGAAGACACTGAAAGTACCGAACTAGTTCGTGATCTTCTTCGAATTAATCCCATCGGTAACAATCCTAATAAGCGAATGTTGACCACAGAATTTTCCAAACGTGAGATCGGTGAATGGTTTGCCGAATGGAATCGTGAGAAAAATGCTTTAATCAACAGTCAACAAGATGATGTTTCTCTTGAGCGACTTCGATCCTTATCTCATAAGGTAATTGAAAACGCTCAAGGTATAACTCGTGATGCCGTTGAAGCTCAAAACCAAGAGCGTAAAGTGTTCATCAATCATTTGAAACATCTTTCCTCTGAAAGATATTCTATTCATAAAGATTGGAAATCGTTGATTGAAATGTTTACCCATGAAAGAGCCGTTTGGTATTATCCTGATTCTTACTTACACTCTTGGGAACTTGATCCGACTGAAGGTCCGATGAGAGTCCGTCGACGTCTTCGCCGATGTCATCTTGATATTCCTAGTAAATTTTTCTGTGACTCGCCTGAAAAACCTCGACAGAGAACTAAGTATTTGGACAAAAATTTAGCCTATTTATTTCAGAAGAATCTTCATGAATCCGATTTCACCGCTCTTATTGATCGTCTTTACACAAATGAGCGGATTCTTTATACAACTTCGTGTACCATCATCGCTCCCGCTGTTGAATATCCAGGTGAAATTCTGATAGGTTCAAGTTGTATTCATTTTGTCGGTGAACAGAAAACCGCTTATTCGGAGTCAACTGTTTTTACGGAAGTTTGGCTTTTTGAAGAAATCAAAGAGATCCACCCGTGTCGATATCAATTACAAAATAACGCATTCGAAATGTTTCTAACCAATGGTTCATCATATTTAATATCATTCGATAACAAGTTCAACTGTGATGAGTTTCTCAAAATTTTGTACATGCGAACCTTGGCCAACCTGACGGAGGAAAAAAATCTTTCCACCATAGCGCAAATGTGGCGAGAAGGATCAATGACCAACTTTGAATATCTGACCCATTTGAACAAAATCTCAGGTCGATCCTTTAATGATCTCATGCAATATCCCGTTTTCCCGTTTATTTTGGCCGATTATGAGTCTGATGTACTCAACTTAAAGGTTCCAGCCTCATTTCGAAATCTTTCTCGACCAATGGCCATTCAACACAAATCAAAAGAAGAGTATTATGTTAACCAGTACAATTATCTGAAAGAAGAATATGAAAGAAACTTTCACGTTGCCGATTCTCTTTTCCCCACCACTGGTCCGTATCATTTTGGTTCCCATTACTCGAACTCAGGGACAGTTTTACATTTTCTTGTTCGATTACCCCTTTTACTCAAATGTTTCTCGCTTATCAAGACAATTCTTTCGACATTCCCGATCGAACCTTTCACTCCATGGAAACCTCATGGAGATTAGCTAGTGGTGATTCTACAACCGATTTCAAAGAGCTGATTCCAGAATTTTTTTGTCTTCCCGAATTTCTTTGTAATCAAGAAAATTTCAACTTCGGTACTCGTCAGAATGGTGAAATTGTCCACGATGTTAAACTGCCAACATGGTGTCGAGGTGATGCTCGGCTCTTTGTCTTAATTCATCGGCAAGCACTTGAATCTGATTACGTTTCAGCCAATTTACAGGAATGGATTGACCTTGTTTTCGGTTACAAACAAACGGGTCGAGCTGCAGTCGAAGCGATCAACTGTTTTCATCCAGCGACCTATTATGGTGTCGATGTTTCCAAAATTGGAGATCTAGTTAAACGGAAAGCTTTACAAACAATGATTCGTACTTTTGGTCAAATGCCGAAACAATTATTTAACTCACCACATCCGGTGGTTTCAGCTGATCGGAAAAATCGTGATTCCAAATCATCATCTTTGGTCTCGGTAATGGAAGAGGTTATTGGTATTAAATGGGGAAATTATGTAGGATCACCTTCCGAAGTTGAACCGTTAATTGTTCACCGAGAAAAAAGTGGCCGACGAATTGTGGCCTTTTACCCATTAATTACCAATGTTGTTTTTCCTCGAATCAAATACTTGCCTATTATTAACCTACAATCGACCTAAATCCAGTTCAAGTAATCCACAAGGAGCAACTTATATCACCTCATTAGCGCTTGTCTCTTGGAACCATCCGGATAATATAATTAGAATCAAATTTTCTAGACATGGTCCAGCTATCCCTTTAATTTCAGGCAATTCAAATTTAGACAAGGTAATTAATTTATTCCACTAATTAGATCAACTTTTCCTTACCTTATTTTCATTAATTTCTCATTTTAATTGCTCTCTTTTAGGTAACATTATGTGCTACAACTCCTGGAAGGAATATACTTATGATTGGACACCAATCAGGTTTAATTACTGTTTATAACTTTGCCGGTCCTGTAAAGGTAAATCAGTTAATTACTCACAACATAATTGTAACAATTAACTAAATTTATTGTCTCTTCATTTCTCTGTTTTATTTACTTTTTTTTTGTTTCTTTACTTAACCTTTCAGGGTAATTCTGAGTTGAGTGGTTGTAAAAGTTGGCTACATGGTCACCAAGGATCAGTTAATTGTATCGTAATTAACCAAGAATTTAATGTAATTGTTTCTGGTGGTGCAGATGGAACTTGTATCCTTTGGGATCTTAATAGGATTTGTTACATTCGCACATTAACCAATCATCCAGATGAGATAATATCGTTAACAATTAGTCCAACTCTCGGAGATGTTGCTAGTTTAAGTAATCAGCAAGGTTTTAGCCTTTTAAAAGTTACAACAATTAACGGATCGGTTGTTGGACAAATTAAAACATCGGAAAAAATAACCGCTATGTGTTACTCATCTTCCCCTGAAGGTATTTCCGTTAATGTGCTAGTTGTTGGATTTGCTGATGGGACAATTAAAATGTACAATTCATGGGATTTAACACTAATCCGTACCCTGATTATATCAAAATTTAATCAACCAATTAGATGTATGACTTATACTCATGATAATCAACATTTCCATGTTGCCGGTGAAGATGGAACCATAATTGTTTGGGGAAAAAGTATAACCAAGAAAAACAATTTAGTTCATGTTTTCTTTCACTCGGAATCATCGTCAACCTCATCATCATCATCATCAAGTTAATTTCTCAACACCTCAAAAGTATTACAAACAATTAACCATCATAAACACAATCAAAAACAATTTATTCTCATTAATCTGCCATATTGCTCATAATAATATACTAATTGTTTAGTTTTCTCTCTCTCCATCTCCTCATCTTTGCTTTTTTTCATAATTATTACATAGACAAAAATATGAGAAAAAAAGTGAGTTACCAACTCAAAGTTATTCCTTTAACAATTAGATATATTTAATTATTGTAATCAAAATTTAGTCGCAATATTGTATATTGTTAATCTTTAATTATGATCACTTATGTAAATCAATTAACAGTTTCTCTGTATGTATCTTGGCCATTAATGTTTCTCTTCCAGTTAATGACTTTATCTTTACTTTCAACTATTATTATTGTTACTTAATTGTTACAATGAAAGAGAAATTATTGAAAATCATCAATATCATCATTAGAATCATCATCATCATCATCGTTTAATCATCTTCATCATCATTGCCATTCAATCATGAACCTTGAAAATTGAGTATCACCGTTAATGATTAACCCCTTTTACTACACATACTCATCTAATTGCTGGAAACACACAAAGCAATGACGCTTAACAATGTTTACTGTTATTTTTTTTTAATACGAACATTTTTTCTAGTCAATTGTATTCCTAACAATTTAAATTGTAATCATAGACCTTGATTCCTTGATTAATTATCTCATTTATGGCGAGAGAAATGATTCCAATTGTAATTCTCTCTGTATAGAAATCAAAATGCGAAATTGAAACAAACAAATGTCAATAAAAATACTATGTCACAATTAACTTTGTATTAATATTATTCTTGTGATTAATTGTTGATAATTTAACTTATTGATTTAGAAACAAAAAGTTAATTCTAATTTCTCTTTCTCAATTAACTTTAATCAAGATGAATTTGGAAGTAAAATAACAAATTACCAATTCAGTTATTATCATAAATTAGACTTTCGATTATAATTTAATCTGATTTGTTATTATTTCCTCTTGAAATTAATTACATTTCAATTAGTTTAAATCACTTTAACAATCTAATTGTGGGTTAATTTGATTGTTATAACAAGGAAAAATTTAATCAATCTAAACACCACGAGAACGAGAGTTTATTCAATTGTTTTAGATTAGTTATCTTGACAATTTCATCAAACTATTAACTGATTGTTCACTTAAACTGATAAGTTAATTGTTCAATCAACAATTAACGATGTAAAAAAAAACTAATCAACGACAATCAATCAATCAATCATTTGACAAGTAAGAAAATCACTTGACAATAACAATTAAACACCAATTAAACACTTTACCTAAAAAAGAAAGGGAAAAAATCAACTACAACCAATTAAACAAACATTAAATTACCAAACAATTAACTCAAACAATCAACTGATTTGGCGGTAAAACGAAAAATTCAATTTCTTCACTAAAAATTAATTCTAATTACAATCAGTAGATAAATTTCTCCATCAAATTCACAGAATTAACAATCATCCCTAAATTCCATCAACAGTTAATTATTCTAATTGTCGTTAGTTAATCATAAGTAATTAAGAAAAAACAAAATTTCGTTCATATTTTTTTCGAAATTAGTCAACGGTCCCTCTTACCTGTTTTTCTTTTTCAAATATTTTCAGGTAACTAAATATTTTTTTTTACCTTTTGATAAACATTCAAATGCAACATTTTTCTAAGGGTGTGTCATTCACATGAGTTAAGAGAATAGTTAATTTAGTGTTTAACTAAATTGGTTTTGCAACAATCGTAACAATTAAATGTTTAATCATTTATCCATTGATACCTTTTGGTTCACCTAAATCTTAATCTTTATTTACTTTCATATCTTTACCTGTATATTTGTTGCCCTTAAGGAATAGAGATTAAGATTTGTCTTGATATTCACTCAAATGGTTTACCTGTTGTACTAACAAGTGACAATGTTACATAATTGAAGATAATTGTTGGTTTATCTTCATCTTCATTCATTCATTTTTTTCTGTGCTTCACCTTTGGTTTAATCTCATTGATTTGATTTTCTTCACTTTTCTATCTTTATATTTTGAGATTTTCTTTTCTTTTTTGCCGAATTTTGGATTGGATTGCAATTTTCTTTTTCTTCATCTTCTTTTAATGACAATCTGACAATGGCTTCAACTCTAAGTGGAGCCAGCACCGAGAAACACAGTTCCCGTTCAAAATTTTACATCACACGGAAATACGAGGCAACCAGTTTACTTTGTCTAATTGCTTGGATTTTCTTGATTGTCTCATTTGCTGCACCTTATTGGTTATCATCTTTCACTAAAGCCTACGCTTCATTTGTTCGCCTTGGACTTTGGGATGTTTGTTTCAATAATTATCGACATCCACCATATCAATATGATGAAAAATTTGACGGCTGTAATTGGATTTATAGTGCTAAATATCAAAATATCAGAGAATGGCTTCAACCAGGTAACAATTTGATTCTTCACTCTTCCCATTCATCATCCTTCCTCTGTATATATGCTTGGATGAAAACAAATCAATCAAAAAGAAGGCAAAATAGAAAAGACAACTCAAAGCCTTAATACTTGATAAATCAATCATATTATAAATCAATATTCTAATATTTTTTTTTCTATTCTTTTATTTCTTTCACCTTTCAGGTTGGTTTATTATGGTTCAAGCCATGTTAACATTAGCATTGATATTCACAACTCTCGCTTTGATACTTATCAGTGCCAGTTTAATGTACTATCTAGTACGTTACCATATAGTTGTAACTGCGGTTGCCGCTGGACTTGAAGCAATCTCAGGTATATCCGATTGGTACCAATTATGTTCAACTAATTAAACACTAATTTCTTTTTTTTTTCTCTCTCTCTCTTTCATATTGATTCAGCTATTTGCATGTTAATTGGAATCTCAATATTTGCATCATATGCATTTGAAAGATCGTGGTTGCAATATCCAAACTTTAATCACCTTGATTGGGCCTACTTTTTAGCCGTTATCACTATGATTTTATTATTCATTGCCAGTGGATTATTAATTAAAGAATCGTGGAGGGAATATCAAAGGAAACGAAAAATGACCAATTTAGTTTATAGCATGAGACCAAGAAACGGAGGTTCCATCGAGGCCCGTCCAATGATGCCGATAGAAGAGCTTTCAGTTGATCGACCAAGTGCTTATCAACCTCATTTTACTCAAGTTTAAATTAAATCAATTTAATCTTTCCAGTGATAATCACCATTGCCTTTGTAAATAGCTCAGCGTCAAGCGGAATTTGGTCAAAAATAGTTTATATAATTAACGCTACGTCTTTTTTTTTGGGGCCAAAGAGTCAAAAAAATTTTCAACACCAAAACCTCACCCACAATAGATCTGATTATCTAATTACCACAATTAAGTGTTGATTATAAGTCACCAAACACCCACATAAACACACAATCACACTTAATACAATTATTCATGGCATTTATTCATCTTTAACAATTTATCAACAATCAACTCTCTTGATACAAAAACATATCGATAATTTTGTTCCCACTTGATTAACCTTGTGTGAGGATCAAAATTAATCTCAGATAGTTAATTACCACATGTATTATTAATCACTCACATCTTTTGTTGTCAACAAATCACATTGTGAGCACTTAAACAATCAACTAATTGGTAAAATTGATTGTGATTCTGTCCTTTTTTTTACATTAATCAAACTTTTTGCAAAAAGAAAAATTCGCAAAACAATAAATCATCAACTTGTAATTGATTAATTAGTTTTTTTGTATAATAATATTTTAATTGTGAATTTAAGAGAAGAAAAATAATGAATCGTAATTACACTAATTGATAAATGGTGATAACATTAAATCAGAATGTAATAAAAAGATGAATTAATTAGTCGGATGGTTAATGAAAGAAAAACAAAATTATGTTGATTCAATGGATTGAGAAAAAAAAATGATTAACCAATGATTAACCAATTAGCTTAATCATTGTGATGATTAAAATATGACCGCTGATTTGATTAGTTAATTAGATCTTCCATTTTGTAAGCAGTTATAATATTGAGCAGTTCAGTTGTATCAATGAATTTAGCACTTCCGTCGGCGGTTTTTTCTTCCTCCTTAATTTCATCTTTAATTATGATAACTTTCACGTTTTTCCTTAACGCTGAATTCAATCTGAGGCCATTATTGATTATAGTACCGTCACCGCTGGAAATTAGGTCAGTAAGATCACTTAGACAGGGTAAATCGGGAGATTTAAATTTACCATCAAAGTAGAAATTTAATCCGGAGAAAAGTTTCTTCTTGGTAGTTCGAGATCTTGATGGTGCTCCTAATTGTGATTTCGTTTGTTTGGTTGTACCAACGAGTTCAAATCGTTCTTCGGCCACTAATTCGCCCGCTTTTAGACATTCGGTTATCCAATCAAAGTTTAATATCCATTTATGGGCTAGAAGAGCTTTCATATATTTCATTGATCTGGTTGCTCGATTGTTGGAATCTGATTTGGTTACTAAATGGGTAACATTGTTTGGAAATTCTGAGGTCGTTCGAATGTTCAAAGTTTTACTAAACTTTTCCAGTGTTTTCTTTTGTTCTTCGGTTAATAGGGTTGATGCTATTAGAATTCGACTGGTTGGCCGTGAACTGGCATTCGAAGCAGTTGATCGACTGGATGCTGATCGTCCTCCCGGTGATACGGTCTCATTTTCATCGCAAGTCTCTTTCACTTTACGTTGTCGTTTCGTTGGAGTTTGTTCTGGTGTTGTATCTGAACGAGCTGCTCGTTTACCTTTTCCTTTTGGTTTGACAAAAATTTCATCATCATCAACTGAAACTTCCGGTTCTTTTGGTTTCCTCTTGGGACGCCCTTTGGAGGCCAAATTGTTACTGTTATTCGTTGGTTTAGGCGTTTCCAATTCTGATTCCGTTTCTTTATCTTCGTCTTTGGTTTTCTCTCTTATACTTTCTACTCTTTTCCTTTTTCTTTTCTCCTTCTCTTCCGGTTTTTCCATTTCAACCTCTTTCGATTTATCTTTCACTTTTTCCATAGTTTTCTTTTTTCCTTTCTCTTTTTCTCTTTCCGCTTTTTCTCTTTCCTCTCTTTCTTTTTCCTCTCGTTCTCGTTCTTTCTCTCTTTCGGCCTCTTCTTTTTCTTTCTCCTTCTTCGTTTCTCTTTCTCTCTTTTTTTCTTTCATTTTTTCTAGTTCTTTCTCTTTTTCCTTTTCTTGCTCTTTCGCTTTCATTTTTTCTAATTCTTTTTCTTTCTTTTTCTCTTTTTCCTTTTCTTTCATCTCTTTCATTTTTTCTACTTTCTTCTCATTTTCTCTCGCTTTCTCTTTCCCTTTCTCTCTTTCTGCTGATTTAAAACCACAGGAAGTTTTTTGATCACAATAGTCGGTTGTTCGATCTGTTTTTGTGTATACATCAGGTTTCCTTTGTTGGTTCTAGGACTTTTTCTCGGAGTAACAGCTGATTCACTTTCTTGGGAAAAGCTGACAGATTTTCGCGGGCCTTTGGCTCTACCAACTTTCTCTTTTTCTTTATCTTTTTTGGCTTTTTCGTCAGTTGAATCTTTTCTGGTTTCCCTTTCTTCTTGGGTCAATTTATTTTTCAATTGTCGATCTCGAGATGGGCTTTCAGAAACACTGGCAACTTCTTTGGTTGGCGCCTTTTTGGTTGGAGTAGATCGGGTAGTTCGTTTCTCCTCTACAACCACTTCACGTGGTTTAGGTACAGTTTCTTTAACAATTTTATCTTCTTCGATCAATTTTCTTTTAGCTTTTCCTTTCACAGGTTCAGGTACCGAAACAGGACAAGATGAAGGTAAAGGTGAAGGTAAAGATGAAGGTAAAGTGGACGTAACTGGTGGACGAGGCGGGCTAAATACCCTTGAATCATTACTATTACTACTAGTATTAGCATTAATATTATTGTTAACAGCTCGTTGTTGTTGTTGAACAGCAAAACTAATCTTTAAATATTGTTGATTTAACATACGAACATCTTTAATTAAATTTGCATAATCGGTATCATTTCTAATCTCACTTGTAGATAATCCACAGAGGGGACATTTTTTACTGGTCATACCTTTTTTACATTCATTACAAATGACATGATCACATTTAGATAAATTGTGAACAGTATAACACAATTTTTTACAATTATGACAACGCAACAGGTCAACCAAATCAACAAACATTGGATTGGTAATTGTTGGATCCCATCTGAGTTTACCAACACTATTACCAGAAACACCGGAACTAGTTAACTTTTCACCTGACATCATCACCATTTTAATTAATCCATAAGTAAACAATGAAAACTATGGTTTTTAGATAATGATTCAATTGAATGAAAGAAAATAACAAAAAAAAAAGAGACAAAAAGAATTAAGAAAAAAATAAAAATTCTAAAGTCTTAACATCTGATTGTTGTTCTGTTGCCATGGTTACCAAATCGGCTCATTAAGCCGCCGCTCTTTTTGTTTTCTATTCTTATTGAGAGCCGATGTTTAGATTCTACAAAAAGTTAATTAGTTGATTGTTTTTCTAATTGTTATCCGTGTTTTAATTAATTTCCTTTTTTCTTTTATTGTTTATAATGGATTATTTTTCTCTACACTTGGAAAAATATGTGTGGTCTTTTCGTCTCCTTCAGTGTTTAAAGTTGAAAAGGTTTAGAGAAGAAGAAAATTGGAAAAGAAAAACAAAATGAGTGAGAAAATTTCTAAAAAAGTTCTTTTGTATTTCTCTTTTTTAACACTTTCCTTGGTAATTATTACATGTTTATCTATTTTTCTATTGATTGACACCTCATCCAGAATGAATAAGATTCGTGCAAAAATTTTGGCCACACCGGATAAAGCGAGAACCGAGGAAAGGATTATTGAACTGTATCGCATTTACGAATCATTGTTAAATGATATTGGCCAAATAAGCGGACATTTGGGAATACAGGCTAAATCTAGAAGTGATCAAATATTGGAAGAGATTTCAATGGAACGTGATTTATCTGACCAATTTGACAGAAATCAATCTCGAATCGAAGCTTTACTTGAACAGAGAAATGACTTAAAAGGGCGAATGAATATCACACATGTAAATTGTCAACAAATCGCAGATAATTTGTCCAGCTTTACAGTAACCATTGCCCCAGCTCATGATGAAGTCGAACAATATCGGATTCATGATGTGATTCAAATGTTTCACCGGCATTTAGCTCAACTTTTACGCCCCGCAGGTTCAATAATATACACCGATCAAAATTTTCGACTAGATCAGTCAAACTTTACATTGCATATTCATCCCAATAACAATGAATACTTGGCGATTGATGATAAATTAAGATCGGATATATATTTTCCATCTCCTCAACCATCTGATTATTCTCAGATAACATTAGTTCAAGATGCTTCCCGTGCTGAAAGTGGCTTTTATATTTCCGAAAATTCAAGTCAAAATGTTTTCTTTAGAGCTCGATCTCATTTAAACGTGAGTGCTCCAATAATTAACCATGCAGTTAACCATTTACCTGTTATCCCATGGGTTGTTGTTGACTACACACCTAATTAATTTGATCTTTTAGTCATCATCGCAATTCAATTATTACTCATTGTTATTCTCAATGAACACCAATGTTCACACTGATCGTTACCATAAAAATTTAAGGAGAAAAAGGATATTTAATGATGTTATCAGGAAATCAATGGAGTTGATGACGATAAATTGATTTGACCTATGCTCACATTATATTAAAAGCTCAAAAGAGGAAAAAGTGAAAATTGAATATAAATACATATAAATCATAAGCATGTTCATGTATCATTACATGATGATTCTGAATAGGAATGATAATGATGATGAAAAAAAAGTTTATTTTCCAAATGAAAATAAGTGAAAATGTAAAACGATTCTTATCGTTATAATATATATACATATATTCATATAAATGTATCCAATCCAATACGGATTATTGTAAAATTTCATGTTATTAACATTCAGTATGGAGACATGATGATTATGATGAAATAAGATAGAGAGACAAGAAAAGGCTATAAATCAAGTCAATTTTGAGTGAAAATTGTGATCCTTGTAAAGCGATGATGAAGATGAAGTTAAAAGATAGAAAAAAAAATGAAAAGTTCCAAGTTGAAAAAGATTCGATGAAGATGAAAATTGAGCAGAAGGAGAAAGAGGAAGAGGAGGAGGAGAGAGAGAGAGAGAGAGGGAAATTGTCATCATTTTTTCTCAATTTATTTCATGAGAATCAGAATTTTCAATGTTTCATTTTCCATCGAAAAAGAAAAAGAAAACTAGAAAGAGAACAATTTTCTTCCATTAGTATTATCATACTAATCTATTGATGTTCATTGGGTGAGATTTCATTCTGATTTCCAATGGTTTTTATGTTTACTCTTTTATCATGGAAAACATAATCATGAAAAATCCTCGATTCCCAGTTTATATTTTTCATGGTGATTATAATCACATGTATCTCTTAATCGAGTCATGTTATTATTCATCAGAATTTATCTCTCTCTCTCTCTCTCCCTCAGAATATAAGGTGTTATATTAATTATTGATATTCTGATATCATGATAACATTTTCATTTGATTGTTATTAAATTGTGAGTATGAAAATGTTATCAGATTAAGATTATTTTCTGATAACATTTTCTGTGTATTTTTATTACACATCCGATTCACCATCATAATAATAATCATCATCATGGTAATAATAATCATCTTCAGCATCCGGATCCTTTATAATACCAATAATTATACCTAAAGTTTTAACCTTATGGATTACACCTTCTTGCATGAGATTAAAGCACATGGCGATAAGTGCTAATCCCATCAGGATGTAAAGTGCACAGAGAATCATATTTTCCGATTTCAATGATTTCTCCCCTGGAACCAGATCACCGAATCCAATTGTTGAAAGAGTAATAAAACAGAAATAAATTCCATCATGAACTTCCCATGATTCCCATCCGGAGAAAAGGATTCCACCAATGGAAACATAAGCAATTAAGATGAAAAGGCAAAGTGAAATTGGAACGTGAACTCGCTCGCTACCTTTTCGATTCTCATTTATAACCTCATCTCGTCCAATCATTCGAATAGAAGAAGATGGTTCACGTTCGATTATTCGATCAGAATTAACACCCTGAACTCCACCACCACCGCCACCACCACTTCCAACAGGACCGCTATTGATGGTTGCAGTTCCTCCTCCTGTTCCTCCCATTGTTGGTCCACTTCCGCCTCCGGGAATATTTGGTTCAGTTGGACTTTTACCCAAACGATAACCAGAAACAAGTTCGGGTGTTTCATGTCTCGAACTGGAAAATAACATGACAAACTATTATTATCATTTTCTCATGGATAAGGAGGGTTACGGTGGGATTTGTAAGTGGAAAGGTAAAACCAACATCACCCTCTCCTCATCATGATACTTTTTTTCACTCAAACTTTTGTTGATACTTGTAAGTTGACATGTTTACCATGTTATTACAACATGAGATATACTTTTCAGAATATGTTTTCATACTAATATTATCAACGTTTCAAGAATCTAGACAACTCCAAGTATTAATAATATTTTGTTTCGAAATATTTCTCTCTCTCTCTCTCTCTCTTCATTTCTAGCATTCTAATCATCATCAAGCTTATATTTATATTCACTTTAGATTCATGGTAAAACTTCATGATCATTTCAACTTTCCGACTCTCATCATAATAATGTTACTAAATATCAATTCTATTATATATTGGAAAAAAATGGAAATATCTTTTTCTTTGCTCACTCATACACATACTCTCTCTCTCCACTAGCAAATAGGATTGAGAGCTTTTTTTGTCTCCCTGAGTTTCATTTACTTTTCATATCGAAACTCATGACGATTCTGATTCTGATTATGATGATGGAGAAAAAATTCATATTAAAACTTTAATGATTTTCTACAATTTCCTGGAAAATTCTGTCACCATTAGGATGAACTTTTATCTCAAAATCCTACATGATGATGATTCTAAATGATTTCTAATTTGAACAAGTTAACGAAAAGAAAAACTTTTTTTCCAAACACTTGACACAAGTTGTGATTCTTGTTGACAAAACAATTAGTTAACCATTAATTCAATTGTCAGTCAATTTGATCCACTTCTCTTTAATATGTCAGGGTAAAAGTTCATGATAATCATGAAGTTAGATATTAAAAAAAAAGTGAAAAAAGTTGTCAGAAGAAAAGAAAAATCGAAATGATTGATTTCGAAATTTTTTTCCATCTTACAAAGTTTACCTTGGATCTTTTTCACATTAACTATGGTGGGAGGTTTTCAGGGTGGGTGGTAAAGTGATTGTTTAGTTTTCATGGGAGTGGTGATCATCATTATTTGGCCATTAGTGAGGGTGGAAAGGTCTCTCTGAATGAAATATTATCCTATTGGATATGGAAAACTAATCATTGGTAATGGTCAGTGTATGGTAATGGACGGGAAACTGGACAAGATCAAGTAACAATCAATTTTAAATTTGCTCGAAAAATAAACATTACTATTATTTGGAGGAGGGGGCAGATGAGAATATCAATTTATCATGAGAATAATGTTATAAATATAAGAGGAAAAGATGAAAATAATTCGAAAAGTTCTAACCTAGAATCTGGAATAAAGGGAATGTTCCGAGTAACTTTGGAAATCGGTGAACTTGGTAATGAGGAATTAGCTGATTGATGATGATGTGAGGTAATTGTTGACCATATTGCACCCATGGTTCCAATACCTGTTCCTCCTCCACCTCCACCACTGCCACTGGTTCCTGGTGTTGCTGGAGTTGGTCCACTTCCTTTAGGTGTTTTTATTGTTCCCTTAAAAGGACTTAATTCAATTGATGATTTAGGTCCAATTCCTCCTCCTCCTCCTCCTCCACCAGCACTTCCTCCTCTTCCTCTTTCACCTCCACCGACACTTCGTCTTCCACTTTGCTGATAATTATAAACTCGACGTGATCGTGATCGTGCTGATCTACTTCTCGCCGAGTGTTTCAATGAACAACATGCTTGAAATTTACCATAAACATATCTAAATGATTTAGCCAAAGTACCACCAATATTGGCGAGATAAAGTAACATCAACGGAATCCCGAAAATGGCATAAACAATTGTCGCCGCTCGTCCTTCAGCCGTTATCGGTGCTATATGACCATAACCTAATGCGATTCAGATTGGAAAGCAAAACAAAAGAAAAGATTACAATTCAAACTAATCCATTTTCCCAATAAATTATTCATAATCTTCATTGAGAATACGCAACAATAATTTATGACTTTGTCAGCTGATTGATAAATTTGCTAATCATCGTCAATGAATAACTCATTAACTAATTGCCTAATTGAAGCCAATGATGTGACATAAATGTATTAATAATAACAATCAGAAAGTTAAGATGAGGTTAATGATAATGATTTGAAGATGATGCAGTTTACATGATGAATAAGATGAACTTTTTTCCTGATCCTTTCAGTTTCTCTCTCTCATCATGTTCATGATATTATTGAACTTTTTGGTGAAATGAAGACATAATCAGGATGATTTGATGATGTAAAATATGCAAAGTAATACAAGATGATCATGGATAACGGTGATACAAGTAAAGATAATTACTGACATTCACTTGATGATTATAACTGTTAACTGAGAAAAAACCATTTCAAATCTATTATCATGTTTACTTGCAAACTGATTTGCTTCATGTTAAATATCATGTTAATCTCAATCTTAATCCATATATACCAGAGGGTTTGTTTTTCTATCTATTTAATGAGATAATGTTAAATATCGGTGCCAACAGTTAATCTCTCTCTCTCTCTCTCTCTCTCTCTCTCTCTCTCTCTCTCTCTCTGGATTAGATCCAAAAGGTGGGACCAAAAATAAGGTTACACTTTTATTTTGTTTACTCCTTGATAATCCAATGTGTTTATTAGGATACAAAAGGTTCTGAGGTCTAATTTTGATAATAATTAAGCTTCATTTATATGCTAATATTTGGGAAAAATGGGTGGAAGAGGAAACGGAAATACAGCCCCAGTTGAATAGAGAAGAAAAAATTTCAATTTCAATCTGAATCTCGACTCTTAAATGGACCAAGTTTTGTTTTTTACTTTACTATTAATTAACTCGGTTCTAATCAAGTTATTAGATGATTAGGTAATTTAAAAAGTTGATGGTTTGTTTTGATGGTTAATTGTGATTGATTGTGTTTACAAATCAACTGATTGTTTGTTTTGTTTTAGTAAAACAAATGTAACAGTTTTTTAGTTATTATTATCCTGATTGTTGATTCAACAGTAAGAGTTACAATTAGTTAATTGTTGCTAGAACTCAATAGATTTATAATTGATAATTAGTGTTTATGTTGAGGAGTAAGAAAAGGAAAAGTTTTTAACCTTAGAACTTTTCGAGAGTTCGAGATTTGAACAGTTTACAATCCACGACTTAACCTCGTTTAACCTTCTAATCATTTTGATTGACAATTAAGCAACAATTTATACAGATAATGATTCACAACTAGATTAAAAAAAATGGTTGAATATGATTAAAAAGGCTTAGCGATTATTGTTGTTTAATTGTTGTTGGGAAAAAAAATCAAAATGTTAATCAACCCATTGAGATGTTAATTTGAATGAAAAAGTTTTCACTTTCTCTGTTGATAAAATTTAAACTGAATTTAAATGATTAAATTAAATTTAACAGGAAAGAAATGAAAAAGTTAAACTTGATTGACAAACAATTAATAAATTACCATCCAAAGGATATCATGTTAATCAACAATCAACGTTGTTGTTGTTTTTTTTGGGATCTAATATTATATTGAATATATTAATGTTCATCCAGGAAGCGGAAGATTAATTTGATTATGATTAACAATATTTAAATGAGAATCTTATGATTAACATGCAATTAACTTGCAGATCTTAAATTGCGAATCATAATTAGTGAGAAATGTATCCAAATGTGAATATGATTAAATGTCCCCACCAGTGGAAACTTTTCCTTCCACCCACCGAGTGTGAGTGTATAAATATGAGTAGATATTCATGATAAACTTTGGGTGAAAAACTCATTATCATCAGTGGAAGAGGAAAAAACTTTCATTAGATTTCTGGCAAGTTGATTAACATTTTAATTCGTGTTTGCATTTTGATAATTAGCAAATGATGGTGAAGAAAAAAAAATTCCTAAGCCAATCTGTTAGCATTACCATGAGATTTCATGAGGGTGGAAAGTGGTTTTCATGGTGAATAGGAGGTGATACAAATTCTGAGTATATGAATGTAACAATTTTCATTCATTTTCCACCTCAGAGTAACTTGATGGAAGCTTTTTCCATATCAAATTAACGACCAATTAAAAGAATAGCATTTAGATGATAATAATTAGGATCAATGAGTGAGAATCTTTCACATCATAATGATTAGTTAATTGTTAGAATGATGAGAAAACTGAGTTTTAATTCTGAATTGTGAAACATCATTGACTCAAAATGGAATCAGAATCAATAAGATTTTGAGTTGGAAGTTTTTTCTTCAATCAGATTATATAAAAGTTGAGATTATGAAGGATTAAGACTCTGGTGGATTATCGTTTAATGGCTGGTCATCTTACCGATTGTTGTAATTACCGTTAGACAGAATAGGAATGCTCCTGGAAACTCCCACTTATTATTTCGTGGCTCATTATCAAATCCTGATTGAATTTGTTTAATCAGATTGATTGAAAATATATTTGTCTCATTACGGATTATCTGGTCCCAGGCATCTCTATTAAGAATGTTAATCTCATTGGTTATAATCCACATCCGGTCAACCGATTGGATAATCATCTCACCAACGGAAATGTTTATATCGTTTGTCGCCTCACCCTCGAGGCGTTGAAATAAAAGTGCCCCACCGATCATGTAGGCAACCACAATGGCACTTATACCAATATGACTGAACAGGAATGCGACAAATTTTCTGCAATAATCTTTACACTTTTCCCCCGAGGTAACAGGTCGACGATATGAGGAAGATGACTCATGACCATGGCGATTTCGAGAACGGTGCCGATGGTGGGAAGGAGGAAGACGACGACCACTTTTGCGTTTGGATGCCCGATTATCATAAGCCATAAACGGAAACTGTCACCACCCACTGAAAGCCTATCGACACATAGACCGTTAAGAAAAAGTTGTTTACTTTTCTTGTTCAACAAAATTTTTCACAAAATAACAATAAAAAATTTCAATAATTCCCTCAGGGTATTGATTCACCTTCATCACTTTTTTTGTGACTTACCTTTATCAGCCCATTTGATTAACTTTAATCTGTGAGTTGATTGTTGTTGTTGTTGTTGTTTAATTGTTGTTGTTGGAGGAGTAACAGTTGTAATTGTGATTAACATTGAACATGCATATAAACAATGGTAACAATTAATATATTATTTTATATGTATACTTTGAATGAATGATGGTTTAGTTAATTAACAAGATTCCAATAAATCATGTTGACAATGTGATGATTATGATGATGATTTAGTTTTTTTAATAGAAAGATGAATTGTAAAGGTAAATCAGCTGAGAGAGGAAAAAAATTTATCTTCTTTTATCATCATCTTCATTGAGGTAAAACTAAGATTAAAGTAAATTAATTTCACAACTGAAAAAAAAAATAGTATAATGTTAATATTTAATGCTTCAAACGGAAACGGAAATGATGAAAATGATAACAATTTATATATTTATAATGAAGTTGATAACATTAGTCAGGATTAAGATTGGATTAAGCTGTAATGATGACTGAGTTGAAAATGAATCAAGGGAAAAGTTTAAAAACAATTAAGAGTAATGATGAAGATGAAGATGAGAGAGAGAGAGAGAGAGAGAGAGAGAGAGAGACGAATTAAGCCTTCCTTATATTCAGTATCATTCTTGGCATCATTTGACAAAAAAGAGACAGAAATGATGAGGAAGATGAAGACGATGAGCTATCGTTAACTTTGTCATCCTCATCTTGATCTCCAACTTGATCCTCAACCTGATCATCTTTATTGTCACTCTTATTATCATCATTATCATCTCTCTCTCTCTCTCTCTCTCTCTCTCTCTCTCTCTCTGTCTGTGTCTTCATTTATTATCTTAAAATAAAACAAACATTATCTCATGTTGATGATGGATATAAATTTAATCTTTCAACTTAATTGTTCCTGGATTAAGATTGTGACAATTTAAAATCCATTATAACAAATCAAAAGTATCGTTTTTTTATTAGTTAATTTTTAATTATTACAAACAATTAATTTACATTATCATTGATATAAGACATTAGATTACAAAGTTTTTTGATCAAGTTAATTGTTATTTTATTACAATTATTAAAATCTGTCCCAGTTAACAATTGATGGCCAATTAACCATCACCACAACAATTTACGTTGATTAAACTTGACAATTTGATTTGATCGTCAAAGGTGATTAGTTAAATTTCTGGTGGTTTTTTTGTTACTAATCTGGACTCAAGTAAAAAGGGAAAAAGATGAGAGATAATCCAATTCATAGGATTAAAGTTGAATTCATGATTATCTCTGAGAGTTGTCATGATAATAAACTTTGATAAAGTGATGATGAGTTTTGTTTGTTTGTTTGTTTGTTAAATGGTCAAAGGTTATGGGTCATTTATCTTGTGGTGTTTGTTGTAGTTGAAATGCTTGACCGTCTGTTAAATTGACCTTAACTGAAAAGAATCCAGAAGTTTCATCATCATGAACTTTTTTATTTTCTATTTTTCCTCATTGGGTCAATGATCCAATTCCCAGAAAAAAAACATGAATGATTTTTTTAATCTCTTGAAATCGTTCAGTGGTTTTCATCATTATTATGATCATCACCATGAGAGAGAGAGAGAGATGATGGTCAATACCATGGTTATCATGTTTCACCCCATATGATAGCCAATCTCTCTCACTCACTCACTCTCTTGAGGCCAAATAAGATTCAATAAAAGGTAATATATCAAAGTATAATAATAATATAAAGATATATGTTCAATATCATATCAAGATCATCAGATGACCACTACCAACCCCTTGGACTGACCATTTCTTACTGATAATTGTATTAAAATCACATTATCTTTTGTCTTTGGTCAGAAAATTTTCCTCTTGTTTTTGCTGCTTGACCATCACTAAGAATTTGATAATCAGATAATGTAATATTATCATAATGAATTGAGCATTTGTTTTTTATCATTTGTTACAATAATAAGAAACCGAGACAGACAAGTGAGAGAGTGGGTAGTGGACAGAGGGTTAAGTTGTCACTTTGTGGCGATTAATGACTTTGACCATAAGATAGTGAAATCTGAGAATCGAATTGGGTTCTGCCAAGTAAGTGAATCCAATGAGAATGAAAATGATTCAACTTTTATCATTAGTTATCATTAGGTGTTGATTTATTTTATCCCTTTTGATTTGTTCATTATTTTCACCATTAAACATCAAAATCATCTTCAACTAGGAGCGGATTATTTGGCGCTGGAGTTGATGTCAAAAGTTCCCTATCACCGGTCGCTGTGTAAAGATGTGAATGCTGAGAATTCTGGTTAAGATGGTGCGATGAATAGCCACCGCTGGTGGACGATTTTCTTTTACCAGGTTTACCTTTTTTACCCGATGACCTGCAAGAAGAAGATGAGGTCAACTTTCGTTTAATGTGATCTTGTAATAGGTTGAAAACCATGGCACCAAGGGCAAGGCCGAAAAGTATGTAAACACAGCAGAGAATTAACTTTTTCTCAGAATTCCTGAAATCGGATAGTATCCAAGTGGCCTGACCAAGGCCGATGGTTGAAATTGAAGCGAAACAAAAATAAACCGATTCCCAGAAATTACCACCTTCCCAAAGGTAAAATATTGCCGCTCCAAGGAAAATGTAACTAATTATTATAATACAACATAAAGTTATTGGGACGGTTTTTGGATAATAGTACTGACCAGACTGACCAGAACAATCATTACCATTTTGTTGACTAAATTGGTTATGATTCTGATTAGATTGATGATTATTGTGATTAGACTGGGAGTGAATATGATGACAACATTGATGATTAACTTGATAATCGTTTTGTTGAGAGTATTGTTGATAATCATTGTGTAGATCAGCTGTACATGTTGTTAAGGTCGTTGCATTGATATGATCAGGGTGATGGTGATGATGATGACCTGAGGGTGGATGAGTGTGCAAGGTTGCATGAGAGTGACGATTGAGTAAAATACCTTGACAGGTATAATGTTCAGGCACTTGGGTTGTTTCAGGGCAAATTTTTTGCTCAGAATCAGTTATCGTTGCAATACCCAAGGGGCCAACTGAATTACCCATTGAAACCACGGTGGGTGATAAGGTTAACCCATTGGTACCACCGACAAGCCCCGGTGAACCAGAAATTGAGATTGCATTACATGTTCCATTTCCTCCGGTTCCATAGCAATTGTTACCACCACCCACTCCGCTTCCCTTGCAAACAATACCCAGAGTTCCGGTTGTCTGATTGGGATTAACTCCATTTCTGGATGTTGAATTACAATGGAGGGCAACATGACCCGAGGCTGGATTTGTCCCACCTTGACCTGACCCTTGGTTAGCCGCATGAATATCATTCAATGCAATATGATGAACATGATAATGATCATGTAAATGATGATGTGAATGATTACCATGATGATGAGATGATAAAAGGCCAGTTGGTGAAGATAAATGACCAGTACCATCAACACCCATTCCTCCTCCTCCGGACAACATTTGGTCAAGTCCAGTGATACCACCCAAGCCTCCGTCAACCGTTACTAATGTCCCACCACCTAAACCTAAACCATCACCTGAATCACCACCAATTCCTTGCCCTGAACTTGAATGGGCCAAGTTACCATTTAGTTGACCTTTACCACCCCCTGAGGGTAAACAGACACAACATGTCCGATAGAAACATCTTAATCCATTGGCCAGCATTGAGCCCATTTTTGATAGAAACAAAATCATCAATGGAATCCCCAGAATAGCATATGCAATGGTCAACATTTTACCCTCCATGGTTCGAGGTCCAATGTTTCCGTATCCTGTTGGTCAGTGGAAGAAAAAAAAATAGAGAAGAAAAAACTTATTTAGTTTGTTTTTCTTTTTTTTTAACCAATCGTATAATCATTCAATCAATTTCAATCAATTATTTAGAACAAGAAAGAAAATCATGTATCGAAATACGATAATTATCTCAATAGTATTTGAGAATTTGGTCAACAATTGAAAAAGATATTTCAAAGGCAAAAAAATTCGAATTTAAAATTATTTGAATACAGAATGAAATGGAAACTCTTGAAACGCCTTTATAACATGATATCTTCATCTTCCATCATCATGATTATATCGATGATACTTTTCAACTGGACACTGAATCATATTATTGCTTTTTTTCTGAGCTCTCATGTTTTCATCATGAATATTTCTTATAATTCTGATGAATTATATCCATTGTGTGTGTGGGAGAGAGAAAGAGATAGATAGAAACGAAGATGGAAAGAATATGATATATTCTTAGTCAGCGAAAAAACGAAAAAAAAAAATAAAGAGAAACATTTTTATTGGAAAAATGATACGAAAAAAGTTCTTAAAGATGATCCATGATATTCTCAACTGATAATCTCAAGATGAGAAGTATTAAGATTTTCTCACTCATCATTATCATCTCAATCCATCATCGAACTTTTTTCCTCTCAAACTCTATTGTTACAATCACAGAGCTTTCAGAATTTCGAATTCACAAATAACCCAGATAATAAGTAATCCAAAGAAAGCGAAAGAGAGAGAGAGAGAGAGAGATAATGATGAACAAAACTCGAATATCAATGAAATGCTAATCTTTATCGTTCGATCAAACGACCTTCGAACATGTAAGAGGAAAAAGTTCGAGTTCTAACTAGTTTATTTCGCCTCGAATTTGAATAAGAAACAAAAATCTCCTCATACTAATGAATGAGATCGAAAGTGATTAACTAACAAAGTAAATTGTTCCCAGTTAATTAACTAATCATAAAAAAATGATCGGTAGTCTTAATTACTGATTGGCATTGTTCCCATAATACTAATCACCAATTAAGGATTTTAATTGTCGATAAACATTAAAATTTGATAAAACAATTTAATCAGCTTAGTAGTTGATGAGTTCCAATACTTTTTTAATTACAATAATTAACGTTAATGATTAACCACATATAATCAGGGTGATGGTGGGAAATGGGAGGTGGCAGGTCAACATAATTATATAATTACTCGTATGATAATTAACTGAGATATTAAATCAGTGGAAAGATTGAAACAATTAACCATTAAAATAAATTGTTATTATAATCATAATTGCTCTTTGATTGTAAACAATTGAATCGTAAATTAATTGATGATATTAACAAAAAACTTATATTCAGTTTGTATGTTTTTCCAATAATAAAACTAATCACCATTAAATTGTAACCAGTTTAATAATTTTATGTTGCCAACAATTAGCTTGAAATTTTGTTTAATTTACTTGATTTGTTTTCCCACCTCAAGGTTTACTTTTTGTTACCTCAACAATTAACATAATCATTACCATGGTGGTAAATTGTTTGGCCAACAAATAATTACCATCATGATTACAATTGATTGGAAAGTTAAATTGTTCAATAGATTGAGAGTTTAATTGTAAAAATTGGTGACAAGGAGCAAAAGGAAACAATAGAAAAAAAAAAGTTTCAAATGCCCTCCGGCGATATAAACCATTAGGGTTACATGATAGAGGATTGAAAATGAAATAATTTAAACAGCAAGAACCATGATTGTGATTATGAGTTTCCAAATGAAATTCAGCTTCAGGGTGAATGTGTATATTCATGATTCTGGACAATTACTGAATCATCTTAAATATATTTTTCTTTCCTCGAAAAGTTTTGATATTATTTTTATAATATAATATTTTGAAAAGTTTACTCAGTGGGAAGTTTATTAGGTGAAAATATAATATTATTATTATGATATTTTTTTTTCTATTCTTTCTTGGTTAATCTTCATGTCAAAAGTTCTGATTCATGAGAGAGATAAAATTGTTCAGTGAATATAATATTAGAAAAGTTTACCTGCTCTTTAACTTGGTCATGTTATTGTTTCCATGATTAAAGATACTTTATTATCACTCTTGATTAGGTGACCAGTTATATAGATTGACCATCATCCTCTAAGGTGAGAATGGGTCAATCATGTTTATCCATTGGATATTAAGCACAAGAATCAACATTGGAAACATTATTATTACCTTTTCATGATGATAATGGTTCATTGATTCATTCAAAGGTTTCATTTAGATTCTCATTCATTTTCTGGTTTCATGGAAATAACAAAAAAAAACATTGGCTCAATTCAACTGGACATGTAAGCAGATTAATCTTTACTTGCTTGACCAATGTAAACATTGTTTCAGCTTCAGTTATCATGAAAAAAAAACTGAATTTCCAACTATCTCAAATCTCTGAAACAACTGAACCCATGAAACTAGAAAAAAAAAATTTTCTATTCAGATTTCATAATAAAAAATCAAATCTACTAATCAAAATGCTAATACAAATTTTCTGAATCCTTTCGTCTGAAAAAAAAAGTTCAGAATTGAAATTCTGATCAACTATTAGATCAGTTTACTCGTCGATAATTGAACAATCGACTTCTATCCAAGAATCGATACTGATATTGAGTTATAATCATTTCGTTTCTTGAAGATGTAAAAAAATTCTGAAAGACTGAACTTTTTTTTTCTAATTGAAAAAAATTTACTCAACTGACAATTCAACTAATCAATCATTAAGAGAAGCAAAAAAAATCTGAATTGTTTCAACACGATCATCATGTTCACGATGATTAGATAATAATAATCAACTTTGATTGCTTACAATTCATTGTATTATCGTTAAACAAGGTTGACTTGTTACTATTTTCAGGTTCATGGTAACCGTTTTTTTATTGTTCATCATTATTATTATCCAATCTTGTTACTCTGATGTTTATACACAGAATTCAAGATTCCAGAATTCACTTTCCACTCTTAACAACGACACCCCCACCTTCAACTAGATCCATTACAGACCATTAATCATGAGCTATTCATCATGATATCAAGTGTTCATATTCATGGAGGATAATGATTAAAAATGATCATCATGCTAATCATTTGAAATGATCACAATTGTAATTATTATCAAATACAATTGTAAACCTATTTCATGATAATGATCTGTATGAAAACTTGAACAATTGCTTGTTAATAAAGTTACACGGTGGGTCGGAAAGGGTAAGAATCTCTCCCTTATAATCATATTTCACCCTCTTCAGTTTTGATTCATTAAACTAAATCATTAAGTTGTGTTGTATTCAATTCTGATTGTCATTAATATGATGATCATTTTCCCACTTTAACTGTTCATTATGAGAAGAATCAATTTTTTTCCTGTTTTCTCTGAGTTCCAATTTTCATAGATGATAATATATATTTGCAACTGAACTTTAACTCAGGGTGGGAATTGTGATGAGTCGAGAAAAAACAATTGAGTAAAAAGAGGCGTTGAAATCTGAAAGGTGCAAAAAAAAAATGAATTCGTATTCATGATAATGTTTATTGATGAAGATAATCATTTATTTTTTCATTCGGTTGACATGAAATTCCCTGTAAGATAAATGAACAGGATACTTTTCCGTATATTCAATAAACTGAGTAAAGTTCATGAAAGACTTTGAATCAAGTGTTGAGGGAAAATCAACCTTTCTCATACCTTATAGCAACTTTTTCCCTCTCCATCCTCATGATGATTATATTAAGGTGAATTGAGAGTTGATTAATCAACTCAGAACTTTTTGAAAAAGTGTATTTACCTTTGAGTGGTAAAATATTAACAGGGGAAGTGGGATAGCTTTTACTTCCCACCTTACACGAGATTAAGATGAAATTGAAACATTGGCTTACTCCTTTTCTGTTCCTATGATATGATTATACTTTTTTTACCACCTTCAGTTGAACAACAACATCAACAATAACAGTATCATTGATGAATAACAGTATTAGCTGGATTAAGAATCATGTTGTTGTTACTGAATAAATGGAAAAATCTTTTGAAAATCAAGCTTATCTTCATGATAAAAGTTCTGATGTGATGGATTCTCAGGTAGTAACAATGTACGCAAACCAAAAAGCTGATAAGCTGTGGGTATCAAAGGTGAAGAGAGTGGGATATATTTCACATGAAGAATCAACATGATGGTGAGATCATGAAGAGAGAGAGAGAGAGAGAGAGAGAGAGAGACCAAAATCAAATGAGAAAAATATTCTCAGTCTATTTAACTAATTGATTCATTCTCATGGTTCAGAAATTAGTTTATAAGCATTGATCATGTTGTAAATTCTGAATATCTATACGTTCAGAGTGATGGTGGAAATGGATAAAAGATAATGAAAGTAACCATGAAAACCCATCATCATGATGATTTATGTATATTTTACTTGGTGAAAAGTGATAAATTTCTGTTATTTTCTGGTGGACACGAACCAAATATAAGGTAAGGTGAGGGTGGAAGATGAAATTAGATTTGGATTGAATCACCTTTGGTCAATGATTGAGACAAAAGTTGTGATTCTGATAATGTTTCCATCTCGTAATTCTGACTTAACTCAGGGAAGATGAAAGCTAATATATCAAATCTGTAATCATCTCACCTTGACAAAAACCAAAAGGAAAACATGATTATCATCATGAAGATAATGGTGATATTCATTCAGTGAGTATATGAGTTTATCATGTAAGATTATTCCTTATATTATATTAGATTATTATGAACTTAGAGGATAAAGAAGGAGAGAGAGAGAGAGAGGAGAAAAAGTTCCAAGTCACATAGTTACTCATTTACTTTTATATGTAACTTCATGATGATGATAATGGAAAGATAAATATCATTTTCGGGGATCTCATTGTATTGAAGGTTTTTTTTTCTTAATCTGAATCATATCAGCAGATTATCCAGATAAAATATCTCATGGTAATCGATTCATTGTAAATCTGTAGCATGATAATGATTCAGGTTACTCATAATTCAGAACTTTTTCTCATATGGTTTTTTTTAGGTTCATTGGAGGGAAACGTATTGTTATCTACAGGCTTTGAACTCGATAGTGATTTTTTTTCTTACTTCAAACATGACCTGTAATCTTGATATTATTCAAGTGTATTCATGATACTTATGAACATAAGTGTATTTTCAGGATAAGGCAGATGAATGAAACTTTATTCATATGATTGTTGGTTCCTTGTAAAAAGATTCTGTTCCTGTGTGAGGTCAGAAATTTGAAATGATTTCGAATGAGCCAGAATAATAATAGATAAATGAACCATTCTTATTCAGGGGAAACTATTCAATAATCATGAACATGATAATCTAGAATTCAGATATCAGGATGATGATGATAGCCCAATAGGAAATGATTTTATATGTTATTATTATGTTGGAACTTTTTTTTTGATTCTCTTGCAATATTTTATCGGAATCTTTTTACAATGATCTCTATTGTTATTTCCAGAACTTTTCTCCTTCCCTTTCATAATGTTCATGATTCAGATCGGCAACAATAACAATCAGTGTTATTAGAAAGATAATCAAAGAATGAGTGAGAATCAGAATTTCAGATTTCATGATGGTAGAAAAGTTCATTTCAAGGTTAATTCCTATCGATTTCAACGATCATTCAAGTCCCTTATGTATGTGTAGGAGCAATGGGACAATCTGTCGATGATACAATTAGCTGATTAACTTTGATTTCTAACTTGAAATCTGAACCAATTAGAGATTTAATTAAGCATTTAAATGAATCGGATTTGAGATATTCGATGATAGAGAAGAAAAAAAGTTCTAATATTATTACCCTCTTTAGATGGAACTAAATTCAAATATAAACTAAAAAACGCCCGAGGGCAAATTCAATGTTCCTTGATGATGATGATGATGATGATACTGTTACTGTTATCATGAGGATCTGAGATGATCAGTATAATACTAGATCGGAGTGGGAATTGGTGAGAGTTGAGGTGGTAAAAAAGTATCAATCAAATGAACTTCCTCACACAAGTGGTAATGCCCGAGGCGTTTCGACATTGAGACAAAGTGATTTCGTCGAATTAAATTTCAAAATCAAACAAAAATGTTCTAATTTCGATGAATTTTTTGACTTGGGAAAATTCATCACCATAAACACCAAGAATCTTGATTGAACCTCCCAGAATACAATTTCCGCCGATCAGTTGAATCAAAAAGATTGGAATTAATTTCTGTCATAATTAGAAATGAGAATTTGTTGAAATTGAAGTTACAATTAACTGTTGATTAGTTAATTCAGTTACAATTAGGTTAATAATCAGCGGAGGATGAAATAATCAGGGTGGTTAAGCTCATGGTGGAAAAGTTTTGTAAGCAAGATTAACTTTGGTTGTTACTTTTGGTTAATCAAAAGTCATTTAATTTGATTTAGTTTGTGAAACAGTTGAACAAGTTTGTAATAAAATGTCAAAGAGATAGAGAGAGAGAGATTAAGTTAATCATTTTATAACTTTGTTTTTCTCTTCTCTCTATCTCCTACCTGTAAGTCACCTTGGATATATTATTGTAAATAGAACAAAAAGAAATGATTTTAAAAGTTAGTTAGAGACTAACTATTTGATCAGTGAAGATCAAATGCAACGAAGTTAATTAAACCAGAAAATAAAAAGTAATTATTATTTGATTGTGATTCTAACTGAAGTTTAATCCAATAAGTTCCAACAATTTTGGTGCTCCCGTGTGAGGGTGAAATTCAATTCGAAAAAAAAAACCAGTGAACTAACTTTCTTTCCCTCTTTCTTTAAAAATTGTAAACAAATAAATTGTAACTTCTTAAAATCTTCTCTCTCTATGAAAACCTAATTGTTAACAGGAAAATCAACATCAACCATATAAATACTAACTGACCCGAATATTGGTAACCAAATCAAACAAAACAACAAATTGGTAAAAGGTAAAACCTTTTGATTTATCATACATTTCCTCCTCACCCAATTCCAAACAATTAGTGATAATTCCGTTGACACAATAACGAATCAGTGAAGATTCATTAGGTTAACCTTGTCACTTAAAATTAACACTTACAAAATCAACAGCGTCATTCAAAATTGTTTGATTAGAACCAGTGAAGGTTCAAGTCATACCAAAGTGAAACGGAATCAGTGAAGATTCGCGTTGAACTCAAAAGGTGAAACGGAATCAGTGAAGATTCACGTTAAGCTCTTAAAGTGATTCAGTGAAGATTCACGAGTTGAAAGGAATCATTTAAGATTTAAATTGAACTTGCTCAACCCCTGCTTTGATGCATAAAGACTTACTTCACCTTCGAAGTTGAGATTCAAATTGAATTCTCAAACGAAACAATCTAGTTATAAATTAATCACTCATTTCACCCAATCAATTACCCCCATTTCATCGAATAACCATTAACAAGCGATAATAGCTTAGAGTAACTCTAACATTGAGTTACATCTTAAGGTTATCATCAGATCAAACAATCATAAATCTAAATTATAAAAGATTGATCAATTATAAAATTTCATCTGACTGAAATCAGCAACAAGTGCATCCACTATAACTAAACTGAACTTTAACTTTAACTGATAATTTTCGAATTAAAACAACGAACTCCCGTCAACCTTCGCGTATCATACTAACAACTAAACAAATTAACTATAAAAACAATTACCAATCAATATCTAATGATTCAATCAAATCAACAAACAACAAGATAATCATTCAATGATCATCATCATCAGCAAATAACTACATTGACTTTAATTAACCCTCAACAAGTGATAACACCTTTTAACCTTAAAATAACCTTACCACACGTCAATTAGTTGCTTCAGTCATAGATTATCATTAGATTAAAACTAATCATAAACATATGAACAATCATAAACTTTTATTATTCTTTGATTAATATCATAATATCAAAATGTCAGTACCTCCTACTGCACCGTCATTATCATCAACATCTAATCAAGAATTTAATCAACCAGCCCCTTCAGTCATGAACATTAATCTTTCTAACCTTTTAAAGAACCATATAACTATTGAACCTTTCAGGGGAGATAATGAGGATGTAGTTGACTGGTTGGTCCAATTTGAATTTGCCTCTCAAGCTCTAGGCTTAAATGCAACCGAAATGTTTAAAATAATTCCATTTTACCTTCAAGGCTCAGCTCGTCGTTGGTACAACTTAACCGTTAGCTCCTTCGGACCAGCGAATAAGCCAACGACTTATGAACAGCTACGAGAATGTATGATAACCGGCCTCTGTCCAGCAGATTATCGTACTCACCTCTCTCAACAACTTCATAATAGCAAACAGAAACTAGGCCAACCAACAACTAGCTTCATCAGTAGTATAAAAAGTACATCTCTGGCCCATTTTTGCACAGGGTGTCCCAAACGATCCAAAATGTTCCTATAGGTTGTCTATACAGGGTGATCATACCGGGTGTCTATATCGGGTGTCCCTATATACAAGTACATTTCTAGCCCATTCTATATGAAACCAATATACAGTGACCTTATGATAAGTAGTGACCTCTGGCGGTGACCTTGAGAACCAATTTGGCTTTTAAAGCTGATTTCTACCCAATAACATTCCTCAAAACTCCAGCCAATGAGCTACCGTTAATTTCTATGTTGACTTGATCGACTGTTAAAAATGAACCAATAATATTTTTGACTCCGCCCTTCATGTTTAAAATTTACATAATACATCTCCAAACTCTCATTTCAGTTTCAGACTTCATAAGATGTGTATCTCTTCTGGCGATCAGTTTTCAAGTGTTTATTCTGTGATGGCAAGAACAAGACCTCAATATGAAAGAGTAAGTATATATTTATTAATTCAACTTTAGTTTAAAGTTATTAATAAATGTTTCTCTTACAGTTGATTCAAACTTATGAGTCCTCACTGGATTACTTCACAGTCAAAGCTCGTCCATATATTACCCGATTAAGACAATTTGAGTTTGATCTTAGTGATTGGTACATTCCGTTCATTCGTGATGATTTAGAAGCCTCACTCAGAATAATTCGTGAAAGAATAATGCCTGATTCTGATGACCCTGCATATGAGTACGCTGTCGAGTTGAGAAGAATCGATATATTCAGGACTCAATTATTACATCATTTACGTATATTACAAAGAAATCCATTATATATCCCAGATTTCATTCAAGGTCCATAATCTGTATAAGCCCTGTATCAATATCAAATACATTATAATACACTAAATACACTATATATGACTCATCAATAAAAATGAGATTTTAAAATTCAAAATAAAAATGTGTCCCGCTCTTTTCACACGTATAAATACCCCTGATTCAGTTTCCCTTTATTCATTTCTACTTCAAACTTCAATGTGTCTACTTGTCCTTTTAATCTTCCTAGTTATTCTTGTTATTATCGTGTACTTTTTAAATATCTATTACCATGTCTATATGCCCCCAGAATTACGAGTCGCTTAAATATGAAATAAAATTAATGGTGAGTCTCTGGAATCTTAATGGTAAAATAAATATTACTGTTGATAATTCAAAACGTAAAAAAGCTTATAACGCTCAAGTAATTAAATCTGAAGGTGTACTTTCCTCGTATTTGCATCCGGTAAAGTAGTGGCAACTGGTGTCACTGATGTAAGCAAACCTGCAACTGTATTACAAAACTATTTCCTAATAATTCAGTCAGTTTCATACGAATATGTAATATTGTAGCTCAATCGTATTTACCATATATGATAAATTCAGCTCATTTACTGAAAGCTCATACTGATTTACAATATGAACCTGAACTATTTCGGCTATTTACTTGAAAGAAAATGGTGTAACTCTTCAATATTTCTCAACTGGAAGTATAATTGTAACTGGAGCTAAGACTTTACCTGATATAGAGTCTATTCTAGCGACTCTCCTTTCAAAAACCGCGCATTTAAATACCTCCATCAATCAACAGTAGATGGCGCTTCTTCTTCTCAATATAAGTAGAAGCACATTGACATGTCCGCCATTTTGTGTTTAGTTCTATAATGGAATGGTTCTCTTCTCACCCAGTACATTTAGGTAATTTCATCTACCTCAAACAATCTTGGTCTTTTTTAAACGGTGAAATTTTATGTTCTCGTGTTAATATTACTGCCTATAATCGTTCATTATCTCCCACCGGATACAGTGTTTCATGTACTCTTTCTGAATTCAACTTTATAGCTGATTATATTGAAGCAACTTTATCTAACGTTTTCCACCCAAGTGAATTTTACAGTGTTAAAATCGAATCACATAACGATCGGTTAAAGATTACAAAAGGTGATAAAACTGTGTTCCTGTCTCAACCAACATACATCAGACTTTTGGAAATTCATCCAGCTCTATTTTTCCTGTTAAAACTCCAAAAGAAACCAAGAGAAGAAAGGGTCGCTAAATTCAAGATTCTTTCTACCTTATTCACTTCAACTCAACTATCATCAACTTACGGTGAATCAATAATTGACAAAGTTTCCCAGCCAGTATCTCGTGAAGTAATAAACTCACTTGTTCCTCTTGTCGGAAAATATTGGGATTTCTTCCTCAGCAACGTTCTCGCTCCATTACAATTACCACCACGGTGTAATCTAGCTGTCGAAAATATAAAACATTTCGATCACGAGTTAGTCACTGAATTTTACAATAGTGATCCAGCTACTTTCATTTCACTCGTCAACTATTTCTATCTCATTCAATGGCAACCAGCCCCATAATGGACGATATTTGTGGCTTCTTTGATACCCAAGGGTTCCGTATGAATAAAGTTTACCACCCGAAAGAGATCGCTTGTCTAAGTGATTCAGAGATAATTTGTCTCAAAGTTTCAGTTGATGTCAATGAACCTGATTACCCTTTTCCCCTAGCTGATGTCAACTATTTGACTCAAAGCCACCATGGACTCGAATTGAATTCACCCGATGATCTACATATATCAAAAAGCGTTTGGTTCCATTTTAAAGGAGTTCCATGATGTTGTCAAGTCCCTAACAAAAACATTATCGCTGTCAAGTCCCGTGAAGCTGAGGAAATTCTCAATGAATTCAATATCCCTACTATAAATATCCTATCAATAGGTTGTACTCAAAGCTATCAAGATATTGACCGATTACCCTGTTCCCACCATATTATCCAAGCACCCTTTATAAAATGTTCTTTAAATACTGTATTAATGATGAAAAAATGGGTCCAATCCCTAACTGTTTAAGAAAAAAAGCCAAATAAAAAAAGCCAAATAAAAAAAGCTTAAATCAAAAATGAAGTCCTATAATGTTTATTTACATCATCCATTCACAATGGTTATCGCAGGACCTACAGGTTGTGGTAAAACAGAATGGGTAAAAAAGCTAATAAATAATGTTGATAAGTATTGTCTACCTCCACCAGTACGAATCACATACTTTTACGGAGAATATCAAGATACATTCGAATCATTACCAGAAGTAAACTTTATACAGGGTCTTCCTGAGAATATAATGTCAAGGTTTGATGGAACTCAACCTGAATGGATAATAATTGATGATTTAATGTTTGAGTCAAGTAATTCGAGAGTTGTAAGTGAATTATTCACAAAAGGGTCACACCACCGAAACTTATCAGTCATTTATCTTGTTCAGAACTTTTTCTCTCGAGGTAATGAGAGCAGAAATATTTCACTTAATGCACAATACATAGTTTACTTTAAGAACCCTCGTGAGCAATCAATGATAACACATATAGCCAGACAGATTATGCCAGGAAAAGTCAAGAAAATACAAGAAATTTACCAAGACGCTACAAAGAAACCTTATTCGTATCTTTTTCTTGATTTGAGACCTGATACACCTGAAGAAATCAGATTTTAACTAATGTTCTAGATGAAGAAAAGTATATAACTGTTTATTTAGTATGACAGTTCAACAAGCATATACATGTCTCAATCAATTGAAGAGGCTTAAAAAAGCTAAAACAAGAAAAGAGTTGAAAAAAATATTAGATAATTCACCTAAATGTATTATAAGGGTTATCAAAGAGATAGCGAAAGAAACCCTGAAAGGAAATATAAAAATTTCCAAGTATCAAAAGAAAAAGCTAATACCGTATAAGAATAAAATTCGTTCACTTGTGAAACTTCCAAGCGCTAATATAAAAAGGACAATACTTAATCAACGAGGTGGATTCCTCAGCAGTTTACTGGTACCAGCAATTACTTTACTCGCTAACCTGTCACGTTAGATACCATATTATATTATATTATATTAGGTTAGGTTAGGTTAGGTTAGGTTAGGTTAGGTTAGGTCTTTTGATAAAACAAAATGAATACAGTTACACGAATGGTACTTTTATCAGAAGACCAATATCGAAGATCATTTAATAAACCTAGTGCAGCTAAAAGACTACTTAATAAGAACTTGCCTATTGAAACTAAAGTTAATTATCTCAATACAGCCATTGCAAAAACAAATGATAATTTTCCTAATCTGAGAACTGACAATAATCAAAATAAAGTGCAAGCAATATTACATGCAATCGCTCAAAGTTTAGAAAATGAAAAAGTTGAAGATACAAATATTAATCGAACTGTTGATAACACGAAGCAGGAGACTGAAGAGGTGGTGGAGAGTATGCAAGAAAATGATACAGAAAATATGAATTATGAACATCAACAGTTACATTCACTTGGTAATGAAATCCCAAGACCGATATTCACATCAACTCCTGGACCTACTCAACCATTGAATTTCACCGATGAGTCAAGTAATCAAAGTTTAAAACAAGCTTTAAGAGGAATTCCAAATTTACTAGATAGATCATCAAGAATTATTCGCGAAGATGGCACCATCATAAGAGGAAGTAAATTAAAAACAATAGTCAACTATTTAGTAACGAAAAGTCCGAAAGAAAAGAAACCAAATGGGTATAATTTCATTCTTGATAAAATTATCTATGAACACCCGCTTCTATTTAAACATATTAAAAACAGGAATGCAATAACAGCATTTCATGAAAGAAGTAAATCTAGTGGATCATCAATATCATCAAGAAAGAAAAATTCATCAGAATGGAGCAGTCTTTAAAACAAATTTACTACAACCCATTAAATCCAGGATCATTCGGTGGGATTAAAAGGTTATTTGATACCGCGAGAGAAATCTTGCCGGATATTACATATAAACAAGTCCACGATTGGTTACTTGAACAATCTACATACAACTTATTCAAAAAGTCTATTAAAAAATTTCCGAGATTACCCATTCTTGTTGATTCAATTGATGAGCAATGGCAAGCAGATTTAATGGACATGACATGGTTAGCTAAATATAATGATAAACATCGATACTTGTTAGCAGTTATTGATTGTTTAAGTAGGTATGCATGGGTTGAAGCCGTTCCTGATAAATCAGCACAAACAATAAAAACAGCTTTCATAAAAATAATGAACACTGCTAAACGAATACCTAAAAAATTACAGACTGATCAAGGGAAAGAATTTGTTAATAGTATTCTCAAGTCACATTTTAAATCATTGAAGATAAATCATTTCACATCAACTGATGATGTAATTAAATGTGCAATCGTTGAAAGATTTAATAGAACATTAAGGACCAGAATATACAGATACATGCATTATGAACAAAGTCGAAGGTATATTGATGCACTTATTGATATTGTTGATGGATATAATAAATCAATTCATAGAACAATTGGAATGGCACCAATAAATGTAACTAAAGAAAATGAAAAAGAAGTAATTGCACGTATTCAGAGGAATCAACGTAGAATTAAAATCAATTATAAACCATATGAAATTAATCAGTATGTGAGAATAACACGCGCTAAAGGTAGATTTGAGAACGGGGCAACTACTAATTGGACTGATGAATTGTTTAAGATCAATTGGGTTAAACGAACACCACAAGGATACATATAAATTGGTCGATTATTATGACGAGCCTATAACATCTATTTTTTATCATCCTGAATTAATAAACGTTATTAATCCGAGACTTCATGAGATTGAGAAGATAATTAAAGAGCGAATTAACCCTCAAACTAAGAAAAAAGAATATTTTGTCAAATGGTCAGGTTACCCTGATGAATTCAATAGTTGGACAGAAAATGTCAAGTGAATATTTTGTTGATATTATTTCAAATTCAAGTATGGATATCCATCCTGATAATACATTATCTCGGTTCACTAATCGCCTTCCCAAAAGACTAGATTTAGATGGAAATTGGTTTGTCGCAGTCCAAGAAGTGTTTTATCCTTTATCACATAAACCAATGAAAAGAGTTATTCCATATTATATACGCTATGGAGCCGGTCGAAAGCATCGGATGTTAGAATTTGCATACACGGAGAATGACTCAATTGAACAAATAATTGAAGAACTTAATTCTAACATGACAAATGCATATAAAATTGACGGAATAGGAGACATTGAAGGAATTAATGAAGCTGATATTAAACCTCCATCAATTAGTAAAGAGTTAATTGAAGGTAAAGATCGAGTTGTAATCAAATCTGGTAGTTTACCTGATAGTTATGATCCTGTATTTCCAATATTCAGAGATCATATGTTCTTACGTACATTAGGGTTCGATTTTAGTATATATTATGATCAACTTAATTCGGCTACAGCCCTTAAGACAATGACTGCAAATCATAAACCTGATATTGGACCAAAGTCACATCTAATGTTTATTTATACTGATATAATTCATGATCATTTCGTTTGCGATATAACTTCTAGAGTATTACGTGTAGTCCCATTAGAGAAAGGGGAAGGTGGAGATAAATTTGGTCATATGTCATTCAATAATCCATATTATTATCCTGTTAGATTTAATAAAATAGAAGATATAAGTATAATTCTACGTGATGAAACCGGTAATCGAATCAAGTTCAAAAATGGTCGTGTTTATTTAGGTTTACATTTCAAGAGAATCGATATTGTATAAGAAAACAATCTATTAAGAATTCAATAAAATTGAGAGCATTATGAATCGTAAAGTGTATTGTGGTTGTGATAGTGATTTTACTTCTCATTACCGAGACCAAGCAGGTAAAGGTTACTCTGATATACCAATATACCGAGGTCAACCATATCAGCGAGGTTACGGACTAGGTTCCTTTTTTAAAAGGATAGGAATTCCTATATTAAAATTTCTAGGGAAACATTTATTACAAACTGGAGTGAATATTGGACAAGATATTCTAGATAAAAAAGATTTTAAAGATTCATTAAAGAAACGAGGTAAGGAAGGGGCAAGAGCTACAGCTAGAGACATTAAATAAATTGAATACAATTCTCGATCAGTCTGGTAGTGGTATAAAACAAGGCAAGCGGAAAAAGTAACTAAGAAAAGAAGATAAACAAACCAAAGAAGAAAATTAAAGGTTGAAAAAGATATTTTTGGATAATGGAATATTTACATGAGACATCAATGCCAGTAATAAATCTGAGCTACAGGTTTTACTGTTCCACCAAACACTGCAATCGAGTCATACTATGAAGTTGATTATCGTCCTAATTCAACCTTAGAAGGAAGTACAACATATGAAATAAATATCCCGAAAAGTGATGATTTCACTGATATGCAGGCAACAATGGTCCACTTGGTTGTGCAAATTGTAGGTAAAAATCCAGCTAATGCAAGTCGTTTTATTCGTCCTGTTGAAAATTTCGGTAACTCATTATTTGAACAAATAGATTTAGCTATTGGATCAGTGAATACAACTCAGAAAAACAATATGTATCATTATCAAGCGTACCTTGAAGACTTGGTTTTCAGGCCACCAAATAATGTTGACAGTGGTAGAGAGGCTGATGAGTCACGATCCTTTGGATTGATTGACTTATATTTTCGATTACATTTATCAATTTGTGAACAAGATAAGTTATTAATTAACGGCGTCCCATTGACTTTCATGTTCACTCGAAGTACTGATTCATTTTCATTATATCGTTATGATGCAAAAGATACTGATACTTATAAAATCGATTTCAAGCAATTTGCAGTACATATTAAACGTGTTAAGCTATTCTCAGAAGCACAATTGGCTATTGTTACTAGTCTTGAAAAGTCACCAGCAAAATATTTCATTACACGAAACGAAACGAGAGCATTTACAATCGAACAGGGAATTTCATCAGCGACTATTGAGAATGTATTTATTGGACCATTACCCGTCGCGTATTAATTGGATTTGTAGTGATGGAGCTAAATCAGGACTTATTGAAGAAGATCCACTTTTCTTTCTATAATATAACATACTTGGCATTGAATATTGATGGTAATAAATGCCAGTATTGCTTATACACCAAGTTTCAAAGAGGATCTATGTATGAGAGAATTCGTCAACTTATATAGGTACTTTAATCAGGATGAAGGTGTACCACAACTCGATCTCAAATACAATGATTATAAAGCAGGAAAAACCCTTTTTGCTTTTGATTTAACACCTGATGGCTCAATTGGAGGAGAAACAGGAACATTATCTTTGCTTAAGAGAGGTGTCACTCGTCTTGATATTAAATTGATGAAACCACTTACACGACCAATTAAAGCGATTGTTTTCGCTCAATACGATAACTTAATAACTATTGATAAAGACCGTAATGTAATGATTGATTACTGAACATGTTAACAACACGAGATCTCAATAAATTACTTAGAAAAGTAAAATGGTATGGAGGAACATTCCCATGTGATATGTTACCGAAATACATTAAAAAGCCTAAATCATTCATTATCAATTTAGATCCTAGTTATAAGACTGGAAGTCATTGGGTTGCTTTACACTTTGACAAGAATAATCAAACTATTTCGACTCATTTGGAAGAAATCCACCAGACACGATTCTCTCATTCATTGATTCTAACTCTAACTATTTAAAAGTTAACCATAATAAGTATCAAGGCAATAGTTCAATTGCTTGTGGTTTTTTCTGTATTCTATTCATTCTTCTTGTTAACGATTTAAATCGATTCTATCGAATATTCCGTAAATGTAAACATATATATAATGAAAAAAAAGTTTTGAAAACAATAAATGATTTGATTTGAATATGATTTTTAATATTGTTGAAATATTTTATTATTGATCAGCTCTCAATGAGTAGTGACCGTAAGCTAAAGTAGATATTCCATCTTCTCGGATATATCTTTTGTTATCAAAGGGGGTAATACATAATTTTTGATATTTCAAAAGTTGAATTTCATGTCGAACTGCTTGGAGTCTATGCATAGTAAGTCTAACATTGGTACTTGCATCAATGGCTTTTTTATAATCATCAAATGTGATGCGTTTCATTGCCGCTCGATTGACCCCTTTAGCTCGTTTCTTCTCGCCTTCGTCCGATTTATAAGCGTATAGTTTTGACTTGAGACCAATGAATTCAAACATTATACCACCAGAAAGTTCATCTTTTAAAAAGCCAATTTTCTTTTCACGGACGTTTGAAAAATATCGATGTTCTCTTGGGTAATTGCTGGTGTCGAGAATACTATGCATTCGAGCGATAATGTGATCATTTGCAGCGTTTTTAACCTCATAGATGAAACTATCGGTGTCAGTATATACAAGGTTAATGTTATTCCCATAAGTTGCTTTAAAATGGTTGTAGTGAAGATCGTACATCTTCATTTTGGATAACTCTAATACTGTGAAGCCAATCGCAATAGGTTTATCCATAATTATCTGTTTTCTTTTCATCTTGAAAAGAATACGGTCTTCATCAAGTATCAAAAAGTTTTCGCAGGTGTTATCACGTCTTCTCAGCGGATGCATTATCCAAAACGAGCTCAACATGAGTATGTTTTCGTTTATCTTCTATGGTCTTTCCATAGATACTGTTGACCATCAACTTCCAAAAATCTTTTTCAAAATTGGTTGATGACTGTTTCCTCTGTTCGGTACAGAATTCAACATATGGCTTAAGCCAAGGTGCTTGTTTGAATCTTATAATGCGATGAATTTTCTTTAATTTCATACCTTCTTTCAGGTAAAAGTAAAGAGTTTGCCATGAACAACATATTTTCTCCTTCAAAATGTTGTAACCAATTTTGGGACTTTAGTACTTTTGTTTCCAATAGCAGCAAGTCGCTCGGCAATAGCTTTTGGTACGGGCTCAGGGTTCATCACTTATTGATTGTTTATAAGGAGCTAGAGGGTAATCATTATGTTTATCATGAAGCTCATCTGGATATTCAAGATCTACTTCAAGAATGAACCCACTCGATAGATCAGAGTCATCTATATCGAGTATTTTATAAATGACATTTATAAATTGACCAGCAGGAACCCATGAGAACTCGCCAACTGGTAATTCTTGACATTGAATACCCATATAAATTATTAACGTCAAAGTAAGCCAAACTTGTAGGTTCTTTTGTTGAATCATAATTCGGACATGATGTATTGTTGGCTATTATGTCTTTGGATACCTGAGTGAGACCACCTCTGATACCTTTTCTACCATTAACAGCATGTCATTGTCTGTAATTAGTTCAAGTTTGATTTTGGTTTTCTTGATTGCTGCAGCCCGCAAATCCAGGAGCGGAGAAGTGACACGGGTCAATACAAAATTTCTGAAACTTGTCCTTCGAAAGTTTTCAAATATTGCAGCTAATAAGGATGTATCAACTTTAAGGTAAATGTTGTGAAAATCCTTCAATGTTTGACAGTTAAATCGGTTCCAAATGTTAGTCACATGATCATACATTTCATCAGTTACATGAATCTGTCAGCGTAGGTAAAAGCTTCTTTAGATGGTAAATGATCTAGATCAAAATCAGAAATTGAGTTAAAATACTCATATGGAGACAAGCTTTCTTCATTAATAATTCAAATGGTGTGTTTTCTGGGAAACTCTTGTCATGAAATGTTTTTGATATCATCGGGTACAGATTGAGCCAGGTTATCAAGTGATGCAGGTAAAACTGTAGCTATCCAGAAAGATAAAGTCATCAAGCATGCGATGTACTTCTCCATTGTATGGGGAATCAGCCTTGGTGGGTTTTTGAACATTCCAGAACGTAAAGCGCCGATAATGATGTGCCCGTCAAAGTTTTTCAAATTATGAAAAATGACTGGAATTTTAGATGGCACTTGATACGCTACATTGCATGCTTGGTGTGGGACCTCTGAACTGACCAGTGAGATGATCATGATCACGAACCCTATCATGACCCAAACATTTACCACAGATATGCAATTCTGAATAGCTTCAAATTCCTGTTCATCAAGTGAGACATACTTAATGGTTTGAAGTTTTCTTGTTTATGCTCATCTATGGTTTTTAATATCTAATGACTTGAAAAATTGTTGCCTAACATTTTCACCAAAGTAAAGTTTTTACTGACGATATTTCGATTCCAATCGACTGCAATTAAAGCATAACTAACTGGAACTAAATCGGCTAGGATTTTCTCAGAGTCAGTTCTATTAGTTGATAATGTCTCAAAGTCGCCATAAATAATATATGGAAAACGACTTTCCTTTCGATAATCATTCCTTGTGATTACTGATTTTCGGCTCCCGGGTTGTGGTAATACCAGTTTTTGAGGTGTATGATTTAGACAATCATTTCTATGTGCATCTAATCTTTCTTGGTTATTGAATGAGCAGATGCAACGGTAACAGAAATAGTTGTTACGTGTTCCAGATGTACTGGCAAGTCGATTGAAATTAGTGATTGTGAAGTAATGGTCATTATATAATAGCAGATTAACGTGCTTTGTATTTTCTTTGTCCATTACTTTAATTGGCCAAATAGTTTTTGAGTCAACGTCATAACTATAAACGTTAACTGAGATGGCATTTTTTCTGGTGAACTTTTTGATTTGATGCACCGATACATTACCACGCACATCAGAGAAGTCATAGAGATCCAAGTATCTTCGATAAAGTGTAACTCTCTGTGGGTTGTATTGGGGGGTATGTAGTCCTGCAAGAACTGAATACATGAAACAGTCACTGATAGTATCAGGTGATATTAAACACTTTTGTTTTCAAGTCATTGGGGTTGTATCGATCTACCCTCCTTTATGTGGCTTGTAGAGACCAAAATTACATCACAATGGATGAACCTGGCTACTGTCCTGAACCTTTTTGAGTATATTGATCAATAAATGAATCAATTTCTGATAAAGCCTTGCCAATTTTTGCCATAATATCACTAGCTGGATAAAACTTAAGCAAGGTTGAGGTGAAAGTTGGCTTCACAAACTGGGAACCATCGAGCGATTCTTTTACCATTTCAACTTGGATACTGATTCCAGCCTTTATCAGTTTTAGTTTATCGATACCTATGTAATATTAATAGAATGTTGGTTCTAGGATCAGTTATAGTTGTAAATTTAAGTTATAAGAATCAATGGATAAAAAAGATCAGACCTTGTACATTTCATATTTGAATGTCAACACATGAAAAGATTCACTTTCATTCATTTAAAAGTTTGAACAGAAAGCATACTTCCGAATTTCAAAATTTGTTGTATATTTAGACCAAAGTCTTGGTAAACGCCACTTACATCGGCTACTTCTAAATTGTCAGCTCGATACACAACGAATCTCTTTCCATCGCTGTAGATAGAAGGTGGAATCGGTTGATGTCACCAGGAAAATGAACGTTTATTACCGGTGGTGGTACACCACAAGTCTTTAGGTGTAGTTTATACATTCCGTAGCGTTTGTACGGTTTTTTCGAACAACGTGGACATTTGTATGTTTGTGTTGTTGATAAGGTATTATTCTCATTTTCAGATGATTCAGTTGATGAGAATGAAAGTTCAGTGGCAGATGAGGTAGAGGAATTATTAACTGATTCCATATGAACCGTTTCATCATCAGAACTCTAGAATGAATAAATAAAATGAATGTTAGTAATCATTTTCTATTTGAAATATTGTTCAGTTTGAATGTTCATAATAGATGAATGGAAATATATTAACAGTACATAATGAATTTTAATTAAGAAAATATTTTATTGGATTTCATCATTTTAATTTATCATCATAATCATAATCAGCATAATCATTTATTTTATCAATCATCACATTTTTTATTAATCATCATATATTTTTAATTAATCATCATTAACATAATTTTTCTTTCATTTTCTCAGGTTGTATATTTATATAAATTTTTAAGTTGTTTTTTTGTCATCATCTTTATCAATTTTTGGCTTTTTATTGCCAACATCAGCAAATAAATTTTTATATTTTTTGGTTTTCTCGCCCAACTTTTTCTCAGCAGCGGCGATATTTTTTTCCATTTCGGTTTTTTTCACCTTCAGGAGTAACCAATACTCGTTGGTACATACCAATAAGTTTCTGCTCGATTTTATCGGCAGCAAAAATTTTCGTCCTTTTGACAGAGCCATATTTGCTTATGGATGTCATTTTGCATTTCCTTCATTTTCTGAGCTCTTTCCTTGGCTCTAAATTTGGCCTTTTGGTTTTTACTTAAACCTTCAGGGTAACGCTGTAAAGAAAAATTCATCCATTATGAACATTCAAACTCAAAATTCATGTATCAAGAAACCTTACCTGGCTATCCATTATATCAATTTTTAGAATTAGTATATAATTAGAAAAACTCAAGAAACACGTAAAGAATATCTATTGAAAAGAAAAAGAATATAAGGAATAAATGAATTAAAAACATATATAAATTCAGTATAAAAGCTTATTACAAAAGACTAAAGGACAAACTCGAAGGTCATCACAAAAATCTAATGAATGATTTGAAAAAGAAGTCGGCTTAACTTACAATATAAAACTCAGTATGAATTTTTTTTTTGTTGAAGAAGTTAGGGTTGAAAATGTTGGTGAAAATTGAGAGAGAAAATTCAAGAAAACGAAAATCTGAATGGATGAATAAAGAAAAAATTGTTAGAATAAAATTATATAAATTAATGAAACATGAATTAGAGTTCAGAAAAGTTTGGCATCACTAGAGATGTAAGGACAATCCCGAAGGTTATCACACACATCTCTTGGACTCGCATTTTAACATAAATGTGAACTTATCAATTCAAAAGCTGGAGACAAACTTAGCTTAAAACTGTAGGTTATGTTATTTATATCATTAGTTTTGACTAGGTGACCATAGACAGAGAAATAGACAGAGAAAAGAAAGAGATGGTCACGTGACAAAGAAATAGACAGACAAAAGAAAGAAAGTAGACAGAAAGAAAAAATAGACAGAGAGATAGACAGACAAAAGAAAGAAGAGATGCCTACGTGTCAAAGCGAAATGAAAGAGGTGCCTACGTGACAGTGAATTTACAATGCCAGATGTTAAATTCTAGATGTTAAAATCAGATGTTGCATGCCAGATGTTGGACGATGTCCAATCAAATTCAAGCAGATGTTTAGTGTTTCTATTTCTCTTTCTACACTTGGAATAAACATTGCAAGTCCCGTTAAGGTCTCAGTTTGTTTTTATCTTTCGTAGTGGTAAGTTGATTTTCCATTTTCTAATGCGAGTCCAAGAGACGATTGTGATGGTCTTTGGGACCGTCCTTTCGTCTCTAGTGATGAGCAAAAGATAGAACAATTAGCCCTGAGAAATGAACTTATCCTTTTTATCTTTCTTTAGTTATTATTCAGATTCATATATTCAAATATTCAGAAGTTTTATATACATATCCCGATTCAAGCGTTATTTTTTGAGTCTTTCCATTTAGTGATAAGTATGTTATAAGATGTTTTTATATAAGGCTAGTCTTAGAAATAATTGTGATGAGCATCAGGCTTGTCTTTTTATCTCTAGTGACAAGTTTTAATATTATAGTTACAAATTATTTTTGTTGGATTAACTTATTTTTATCATTCTAGTTTAACTTGCTACCTCCTAAATAGAATACCTTAGTTTGCATCAAAATGGTTCTCTCGTATAGAGAAGAGTGAGTATAGCAAATAAAATTAAGTTGAGAATAAATATTTAATTTGATGCTTCTTTCTTATAATCTATTTAAGAGGTTACTGCATAGTAAATATTTGGATATTTACACGATATTGATCGTAAGAGCTGCCCCTATTGAAAAGGAATTAAAAGAGTATGGTTACCATTACAATGGTAATGATCTACCATACGACCAATTTGATTTAGAGGGATCAATTTTAAAAGTACTGCGAAGACCGAGACCACCTCCGCACAGTTCGGTTTTCCATAAGTATAATGAACTTTTGGAAATTGATCTACTAAGAGTGCAAGCTATACACATTATGCGAACACTGAATGCGTGATCCTGAATATCTTCCTGAGGTTTGCTTTGATGAAGATTTAAGCATCCGTATGAATTAAGACCATTCATCAATACCATTTAACTTTCAACATTCAAAGTGGTAAGTTCATATTTTGTCAGTAAAAAGTGCAAGTCCAGGAGATGATTGTGATGACCTTCGGGGTTGTCCTTTCACCTCTAGTGATGAGCAATGTTGGTCAAATATAAAATAACTTACATGCAAGTTTTACTAATCATTCAATTTTATTTATTACCTTCAGATATTTCTCAGAAGACAACAGATTTTTCCCGTTATTTTCATTTGCATTTTCTCTCATTAACTCTCAAACTTTCGAAGTGGTAAGTTCATATTTTGTCAGTAAAAAGTGCAAGTCCAAGAGATGATTGTGATGACCTTTGGGGTCGTCCTTTCACCTCTAGTGATGAGCAATATTGGTCAAATATTTAGTAACTTACATGCAAGTTTTACTAATCATTCAATTTTATTTATTACCTTCAGATATTTCTCAGACGACACCAGATTTTTCCCGTTATTTATATTTACATTTTATCTCATTACCTTTCAACATTCAAACTGGTAAGTTCATATTTAGATAATAAAAAGTGCAAGTCCAAGAGATGATTGTGATGACCTTTGGGGTCGTCCTTTCACCTCTAGTGATGAGCAATATAGTTCAAATATTCTGTAACACATATATGCATTCATTCAATCTTATTTGTTTCTCTCCAGATATTCAGTTACATCACCATTTTTTCCTTTGTCATTATATATATATATATATCTCCAACTTTCAGAGTGGTAAGTTCATATTTTGATAATGAAATATGCAAGTCCGAAAGATAATTGTGATGACCTTTAGGGTTGTCCTTTAAACTTTAGTGATGAGCAAAGATAAAAAGATTAGTTATATGATTACTAATCAACAAGTCTTTTCAAATTTTCAACCAGATTATAAAAATGGAAAACCGTCTTGATAGACGAATAGAAAATATCAATGATAGAAATAGAAGGATTATGGAAGATTTGCGATTTTGTTTAAACGAGTTTTCGCAACAAGTTGTCCAGATAATCATCAAGCTCAAAGAATTTGGCTTCAATTTTGATAACTGGACCTTACCTTTTAAACTAGGCGATTTACCTGGATCTATTAAAGAATTGTTAAAAAGAAAAATGCCACCCCAACATTGTGTAACATACAATCTGGTTGTTCAATTGAATGAAATTGATCTTTTGCGAGTCCAATTACTCCATCACTTGACAGCTCTCGAGCAAAACCCATTATATACACCTTCCCCTATTGTACTTAATTAAGAAACATGATTCAGTCCATTTTTGTCGAAAATATCAAAAAATATCTACTATATAACCATGTTAAAAAGAAGAGAAAATAACTCATAACTCACAGATATCAAACATAAATTATGAGAGAGAAAAATAAATATCAAATTGCGTAAAATTAAAACTGATCATGATTTATTTCATATATTGAAAATTCAATCAGTTTACATTGAATCTGTTTATGAGCCGGAAGATTTATAAATAGGAATTAACATATTTGAATTAGTTATTTAATTGAGAGTATACATGATAGAGTTAGTAGGAGCGTGTATATTTTCGATTAATCCTCGTAAGATTTGCATCCGTATAATATCGACTTCAATTAGTTCACAACATAGTGGGTAAGCGGGGTGTTCTTTTTCGGGTAATTTACGTTTTAATATGTGTGGGATTTCACGGTTTCTCGTATACTCATAAGTCCATTCATTTATACTTGACCAACCCATCTCTTCTATTCGTTTCCTTAGATGTTGAGCCCGATTTGTTAGAACAGTCATTTTATTCCTTGCAGTGTCCTGATTTATTATTCTACTAGCCATGCTTCGCTGAGGAATAGACGGAACTTTTATCAGTTTAACTGTGATATTTTCACACGGGATAAAGTAAATATTCAAACAGACGCAATAAAACCAGTCAATATCAATTCGTTATAATTTAAATTTAGTATTTATTTAAACGTAAAATGTTTCTTATATGTATACACTTTTCAATTATTTGTACTTGTTGATACTTGATTTTCCATGAATCTTAGTTGTTGAATCTTGGCTTTCATGAAGTTTTGAAGACGCATCAATAATCTGAAGAACCCTTCTTCATATGTAAACTCATAAAGAAGGTAAATTTTATTGATTATTGTATTGTACCATTTGATATTTTCACGTGTAACATTAGTATCGTTACTCGAAGTTACATTTACAGTTTCCGCTTCGGCTTTCATTCTGCAGAGCTCACTGAAGTAATCCAGAATTTCATCTCGTAGATTTTGAGCACCTGTGAGTTGAAATTGTTGCTCGAAGTAAACAAGTTTATTGAGAACGGAAATATAAAACTGTTCCATTGTCGTTGATTCACGGTTAAAAGTTGATTGACTCAAGATCATCAAAAATCCACAATTATCACTTTTCGTAGTCAAATTGGTTGAAATTCACCCAAAATTCACAATTAACTTTTTGATGTTTACACTTATAAGCTCAAACTAGAAATGATATAAATAGAATTTATTATGTGATAACACAATGAGGGAGTGGAAAAAGCTCCCTTATAACAGCCAATAGATTTCCAACTAATCAGAACTAAGATACATCATTATATTGAAGCTTAAAAAAGCCAAAATTGTTGATCAGGAAATTACCAGATGGCGCCACATGTGCTAGAAGTGTACTTGTATAGAAAATTCCATTATAATATTTAATAACACATCTTATGAAGGTTTTCTGAAGTGTGCCAGAAGTTAACCCATATATAATAACATCATAGAACACTCGGTATTCAGAAGGCTCCAAAAGATGGTTTTTTCATAGTGTGCCAGAGGTTAACTTGTATACTTGACCCCATATACAGGGTGCCCTAAAGGGCACCCCGTATTCAGATCACACCGTAGGATGATTTTCTTCACTTTGGTACACCCTGTATAAAACTGTGCCAGAGGTTAACTTTTTATACTACTTTCATCTATGAGATCCAAGAGCTTTGCTCTCGAATGAACAGTCAGATGCCTGAGAACTTAATGATTAGTTTTATCTCTGAACGATTCTTACCACAGATCAAATTTGTCACCACCTTACAAAATCCAAAGTCATTGAGTGAGTTAATCGAGGCAGCCAAATTAGCTGACAAAGCCTTAGTTAATGGTGAGGTCAAACCTAATCATAATTTTAGCCTCGAGTCTAATTCATCAAATGCAATTGAGAATAAACTATTAAACACTTTGAATCAATTGCAATCAAAATTTGATCAATTGGAAGAAAAGCTGAATACCTTTACTGCTAAAGCATTCAATCAGAATCGAGTCACTTGTAACTTCTGTGGTCATCGTGGCCACACCGAAGAAAATTGTCGCCACCGAATGGCAGCGATTCAAGCCAATAACTTTCAGCCAATTAGTAGTCAACTGACTCAACCAGCTCAGTCAAACCAACAAAACTTACCATTGCAATCCAATGCTATGCAATCACAAGATCAATCGATTCAGAGAGAGATTAAGTTAATAACTTAATTACCTTGTTTTTCTCTTCTCTCTATCTCTCACCTAAAAGTCACCTTGGAATTGTTATTGTAAAGGAAAATAAATGATTGTAATTTTAATCAGAGACTAACTCTCGATCAGTGAAGATCGAAAGGTCGAATTGGAAAATTAAATAAAGTGATTAAACGTCCAACCAAATAAGAATCAATAAGTTTCCTTTTGTTAAAATTGAAAATTGGTAATTGTGCTTTTCTGAATAAATAAAATCAGTTATTTAAGTTCCAGTGAAAAGTGAATGTTAATACTAATTAGTTAAATCAACTATTTAACCAACAATTTGGTGCTCCCGTGTGAGGGTGAAATTCAATTCGAAAAAAACCAGTGAACTAACTTTCTTTCCCTCTTTCTTTAAAAATTGTAAACAAATAAATTGTAACTTCTTAAAATCTTCTCTCTCTATGAAAACCTAATTGTTAACAGGAAAATCAACATCAACCATATAAATACTAACTGACCCGAATATTGGTAACCAAATCAAACAAAACAACAAATTGGTAAAAGGTAAAACCTTTTGATTTATCATACATTTCCTCCTCACCCAATTCCAAACAATTAGTGATAATTCCGTTGACACAATAACGAATCAGTGAAGATTCATTAGGTTAACCTTGTCACTTAAAATTAACACTTACAAAATCAACAGCGTCATTCAAAATTGTTTGATTAGAACCAGTGAAGGTTTAAGTCATACCAAAGTGAAACGGAATCAGTGAAGATTCGCGTTGAACTCAAAAGGTGAAACGGAATCAGTGAAGATTCACGTTAAGCTCTTAAAGTGATTCAGTGAAGATTCACGAGTTGAAAGGAATCATTTAACATTTAAATTGAACTTGCTCAACCCCTGCTTTGATGCATAAAGACTTACTTCACCTTCGAAATTGAGATTCAAATTGAATTCTCAAACGAAACAATCTAGTTATAAATTAATCACTCATTTCACCCAATCAATTACCCCCATTTCATCGAATAACCATTAACAAGCGATAATAGCTTAGAGTAACTCTAACATTGAGTTACATCTTAAGGTTATCATCAGATCAAACAATCATAAATCTAAATTATAAAAGATTGATCAATTATAAATTTTCATCTGACTGAAATCAGCAACAAGTGCATCCACTATAACTAAACTGAACTTTAACTTTAACTGATAATTTTCGAAATAAAACAACGAACTCCCGTCAACCTTCGCGTATCATTCAAACAACTAAACAAATTAACTATAAAAACAATTACCAATCAATATCTAATGATTCAATCAAATCAACAAACAACAAGATAATCATTCAATGATCATCATCATCAGCAAATAACTACATTGACTTTAATTAACCCTCAACAAGTGATAACACCTTTTAACCTTAAAATAACCTTACCACACGTCAATTAGTTGCTTCAGTCATAGATTATCATTAGATTAAAACTAATCATAAACATATGAACAATCATAAACTTTTATTATTCTTTGATTAATATCATAATATCAAAATGTCAGTACCTCCTACTGCACCGTCATTATCATCAACATCTAATCAAGAATTTAATCAACCAGCCCTTCAGTCATGAACATTAATCTTTCTAACCTTTTAAAGAACCATATAACTATTGAACCTTTCAGGGGAGATAATGAGGATGTAGTTGACTGGTTGGTCCAATTTGAATTTGCCTCTCAAGCTCTAGGCTTAAATGCAACCGAAATGTTTAAAATAATTCCATTTTACCTTCAAGGCTCAGCTCGTCGTTGGTACAACTTAACCGTTAGCTCCTTCGGACCAGCGAATAAGCCAACGACTTATGAACAGCTACGAGAATGTATGATAACCGGCCTCTGTCCAGCAGATTATCGTACTCACCTCTCTCAACAACTTCATAATAGCAAACAGAAACCAGGCCAACCAACAACTAGCTTCATCTATGAGATCCAAGAGCTTTGCTCTCGAATGAACAGTCAGATGCCTGAGAACTTAATGATTAGTTTTATCTCTGAACGATTCTTACCACAGATCAAATTTGTCACCACCTTACAAAATCCAAAGTCATTGAGTGAGTTAATCGAGGCAGCCAAATTAGCTGACAAAGCCTTAGTCAATGGTGAGGTCAAGCCAAATCATAATTTTAGCCTCGAGTCTAATTCATCAAATGCAATCGAAAGCAAATTGTTGAACACTTTGAATCAATTACAATCAAAATTTGATCAATTAGAAGAAAAGTTAATTACATTTACTGCTAAAGCCTTCAATCAGAATCGAGTCACTTGCAACTTTTGCGGTCATCGCGGCCACACCGAAGAAAATTGTCGCCACCGAATGGCAGCAATTCAAGCCAATAACTTTCAGCCAATTAGCAGTCCACTGATTCAACCAGCTCAGTCAAACCAACAGAACTTACCATTGCAATCTAATGCTATGCAATCACAAGATCAATCGATTCAGCCTAATCAACCACAAGTCAATCAACAAGCCTCACCAGCCCAGATCAATCAACAACCGTTCTACAATCGTAGTAAACGGAGAGACAATAGAAATTATCAAAATCGTTCTAGTAATGATCGAAACTGGAGAGAGAGAAATGAGAACAGGCAAAGAGAGAATCCATCTAACCAGCAAGAGCAAACAAATCAAGGTCCTCAAATTAGAACCATCACTAAAGTTGATTATGATGCAGAAGATGATGATTACACTAGTGAAGAGGAAGAGCCTCAGGTCTCAGCCATTTGCTCGATTTTCAAGAAAAAGCTAATCCATCAACAGATTAAAGTTGATAATCATAGAGTTGAAGCCATGTTCGACACCGGCTCTGACATGACCCTGATTACGAAACAATTAGTTGAGCAATTGAAACTGAATTTAGAACCATATAAAGGTCCAACTCCCCTAGCGGCCAATGATAAGCCAATTCAAATCTTAGGTCAAGTCGATATTACAATCAAGATCAGTGACAATAATTCAGCTCTATTGATAGTAACTACAGTCCAAGTAATCGATCGATTACCCAAACAATTTAGTGTCTTAATCGGTCAAGATGTTATGTCAAAGGCTAATATAGTGATTGATTGTTCAGCCGGTAGGGTACACATTAACAGTCAACCAATCAAACAAATTGATACTGAAGTAACTAATCAAAGTGAATCAACTGAATCAATTGAAACAACTGAAGCAAGTGAAAGTGAATCATCTACTATCGATATCGACAACATCGACCGTTCCATCACCATCGATATTGACAGTGAAGTCAGTGATAGTGATAAAGATAAATTGTACGACCTTTGCAACGAATTTCGGGACGTCTTCACATGAACCAACGTGAGATTGGCCGTTCAAGTCTGTTCACCCACTCCATCGATACCGATAATCATCCTCCAATTGCTTGTGCTCCTTACACCCAAGGTGCTTCAAAAAGGGAAATAACGAAGGCTCTAATAGATGAGATGCTCCTGGACGATATTATCGTTGAGTCCTCCTCTCCATGGTCATCCCCTGTTGTCCTAGTTAGCAAGAAAACCAAAGATTGGAGACTTTGTGTTGATTATCGTAAATTGAATGCGATCACCAAGAAAGATCGATATCCGATTCCCGATATTAACACCTCACTCGATTGCCTCCAAGGTGCAAAGTATTTCAGCTTACTTGACCTTCGAAGTGGCTACCATCAAGTCGAATTAAACCCAGTCGATCGAATTAAAAGTGCCTTTGTAACAACATTTGGAATGTACGAGTATAAAGTGATGCCCTTTGGCCTCTGCAACGCCCCCGCCACATTCCAGCGATTAATGGACGTTTGCCTGGCTGGCCTCAAATACAATTCTTGTCTCGTTTACATCGACGATATTATCATATTCAGTCGAACCATGAATGAGCATTTTATCGATTACGATCAGTCTTCAACAGATTGAGAACCGCCGGACTGACCCTCAAGCCCGAGAAGTGTACCTTCTTCAAAAAGAAAATTCTTTATCTTGGCTATGTCATCAGTGAAGATGGACAAGAACCAGATCCTGAGAAGATAAGGACAATCCGTGATTACCGATTCCGTTAACACTTCGAGATGTCCGAGCTTTTGTTGCACTTTGCTCATATTATCGAAAATTCATTCGCGATTTCGCTAAGATCGCTCGCCCTCTCACTCAACTGACACGAAAAGAAGCACCTTTCATTTGGGGCTCTGATGAACATGAGTCCTTTGAACAACTAAAAAAGTTGCTCTGCTCCACTCATGTCCTCGAACACTTCGATCCAAATCGCCCAATTCAATTAAGAACCGATGCTTCTGATTTTGGATTAGGTGCGATTCTCCTCCAGCGTCACGATAATAAATGGAAGCCGATCGCCTACGCCAGCCGACAATTACAAGGAGCCGAAGTCAATTACCCGATCTCCGATAAAGAATGTCTCGCCATTATTTACGCCGTAGAAAAATTCCGCCCCTACCTCGAAGGATCCAAATTCGAGATCATTACTGACCATTGTGCCTTGTGCTTTTTAAGGTCAAAGGCTAAACTTCCTCCTCGCCTTATGCGTTACTCCATAACCTTACAATCGTTTGATTTCACTATCATCTACAAGTCTGGAAAAACTCACGCTGATGCTGATTGTCTGAGCCGTTACCCGACTCATGATCCTGAATTTAACGATAAAGATGAACAATTTGAACAAGGTGATGAGATCTTCACCTTACTAATTCAAGAGGACTCCAAAGAAACGAGTAAACTACTTGTTGAACAACATAGTGATCCTTTCATTCAATTAAAGATGAATCAATTATCAAATTTGGACTCTCTGGATAAATTAACAAAAACTAAACTTGTTAATAATCATCGTATCAGAAACGGATTACTAGAGAGAAAAATTATAACCGAATATGGTAGCCGATGGGTCCAAGTGGTTCCTGAGACTTTAATTGATGAACTTTTGAAATCTTATCATGATGATCCAATCGGAGGTCATTGTGGAGTCTATCAGACTTACAATCGTGTTCGTCAACGATATTATTGGCCAAAGATGCACCAGGTGATAACAAATTACATCAAAAATTGTCGCGATTGTCAATTTAATAAACAAACAAAAGTCGATGCACCAATGAAATCAATTCATGTTGGTAAACCTTTCGAGAAACTGGGAATCGATATAGTTGGTCCATTACCATTTTCATCAGGAAAGAAATACATCATTGTGGCCACTGATTACTTTACTCGGTGGGTGGAGACCAAGGCGCTCACTCATAAAACCGCCTCGGTAACGGCAAAATTCTGATCGAAAACATCGTTGCTCGCCACGGTTGCCCCGCCTCTATCCTTTCTGATCAAGGTACCAATTTCACTTCATCAATAATTCAGAAACTCAGTGAATTTATGACTTCTCGTTGGCAATTTTCAACCGCCTATCACCCGCAAACAAATGGATTAACTGAGCGTGTCAACCGAACCCTTTGCCAAATGTTAATTCATTATTGTCAAGAAAATAAATCGAAATGGACTCAAATGCTACCCCTAATTACCTTCGCTTACAATACAGCAGCGAACAGCAGCACAAGAGCTTCCCCATTTTATCTCATATATGGTCGAGAAGCCAATTTCCCCGTCGACATCAACCTCTCACCCACCAGTGACCAAACCAACATTGATGATTACACTAAATTCATCATCAACGAATGGAAAACTATCAGAGATCAATCGAAAATCTTCTCTCTCGAAGCTAAAGAAAAACAAACAGCCTATCATGATTCAAAATCCAAGATTGTGAATTTCGAAATCGGTGAAAAGGTCCTCTACAAGAAAAACATTCGAACCGACAAATTAGACACCAGAAAAGAGGGACCGTTTACCATCACTGATAAAATTGGAGAAACAACTTACATCATCAAGAATGATGAGCACGAAATTCGAGCCCATGCCTCTCAATTATCAAAGTTTAATACTAGAGATCGCAGGTCTCGATCACTATCGCCCTCTCATCTCAACAAACAGATGATGATACTCATCATTTTCTTTCTAATGAGTCTCGTTTCTGGAACTGAGTACGGTGCTGACATAGTCTGGAGATCAACGAAACATAAAATAATCACTGGACGGAAAAACGTGAACTATACGATCATCATACAAAACCCTTGCTTGCAAATTCAACCACCTGTACATGGGACCATGAGCATCATTCCGCAACGCTGTGACATTCATTCTAAGGGACTGATAAATAAATTCACTTGCACTAGGCTCATAAAGACCGCACCCCACTGCAAAAAGTATATACAATCCTTTTGTGATCGAGAATCATACAAGCGAGAAGATGTGTTTGAACTAGCACGAGAACATTGTGAATCTTATGTTGAAAATCAACTGACCCTCTCCCTCTTTAATACAAATGCTACCGAGTTAAGAAGACGAAAGAAAGAAATCTACTCAACTCTTTTGATTGGATCATTAGCTGTGATTGGGTTCGGTACAATTAAGAATTGGATTCTCCAATCTCCAAATAATGATTTATTAGCAACAGCCTCAAATCTAACCTACGAAATATTGAATAACCATCAAAATAACCTTAAGCACATTGCAGATCAGATCTACTCGATGAACACTCGCCTAGATGAGTTAGAGCGAATGATCCCAATCACCTCGCTCCAATCCGCTACTGTCGTTTACCAAACACAACGAGTTAACGAAATCATGAGAGAGACCAAAGTCGCGATGGAAAATGGCGAAAAGATACCAGAAAGTTTATTGAACTTCTTCAAGGTAGAATTACCATGTGGGAAAAGCTGTCCCTTAAGCTCCATGGAAAATTGCAAAGTAACATTCAAATCAATCAACAAAACAATCTTTGTCGAATTATTATTTAGGGTCGATAATTACGCTGATGATCTCGTCATCCACAAAGTTGATCCATTCACCTTAATTCAAGAAGTGAATAACACTGAAATCTGCATCAAGAAGTATGTTGGCCCGAAGTTTATCGTGGTAAACACCACCTCGAAGCCGCCTGAAATGTGTGAAGCAACCGAAGATGATTTTGCATCGAAAAAACTAAATTTTGATACGGGAAAGTTCTGTCAAAAAGTGCCTGAGGTCGGATTATGGACATTATCAGATTGTGTTCAAATTGGCTCTTACGAATTTCAAATTAAAAAACCCCAAACGAAAATCGTTAACGAAGATTTTTTTGTCTATTGTTATGGCCACAATCTCACCATTTTTAACGTCACCCGACCTTGTCCAAACCAAGTACTGAAAATATCCCGCTCAATGTCATTCCAGATCGGCCAAACCTCGTACACATCTAACGACCTAACATTCACGCATGAGAAAGACGTGACTTCCTGGTCGACAACAATCAACTGGCAATTATCACCCTACGATTATGAGCGAGTAAAATTAGAACCAGAAAAGTTAGAATTGCTCAAAAATGTAGTCATTGAAGCTCAACGTCAAACCAATGAATCTTGGTTCACGTACTTAAAACGTGACGCTTTTAACCTCTTTCTCGGACTCATTTCCCTTTCTATTCTCATCATGTTGATCCTCAAAATCGTCAAAATAATCTATCAACCTAGACCAACAGTTTACTCAATGATCACTGAGCCTGTCATCATAAACAAAACTAAGAAAAAGAATAAGGATAAAACTTTCCCAATTAAGCCCGACTACATCCCAATTAACCAACTATTCTAATTTCAAGTTTATTTTATTTTCCTTTTATTAGATGCCCGGTGATAATTCTCCTTTCCTCTTTATCACCAATATATTAATCTTGACTCGATACTTGCGAGGAGTATTTAACCAGTTCGGTGTTCCCGTTTCCACTCCAATTAGGAATAACAAAAATTTCACCGTACAATGTACTCAATTAGACAATAGAAAAATGGCCAAGGTAACGATTTCCGCTGGAAATCAAAAAGATTTAGATTACGGTTACCAAGAAACCAAGAAAATCCTGAAATTTTGCCCCATTGTATCTAAGTTAAGGGAAAAACATTGTGCAATTTGCTTCAGATATGCACACGAAACCCGCGATTGCACCTTCTGCGCTGCCTGTCTTGAGAATGGTCACCAAATAGCTCATTGTTCCTGGTTGAGAAAAGGTGAAGATCCTCCACGAGTTAACCTCATCTCTACCGATGATCAACCTTCTTCAAAACGACGGAAAGTGAGAGAGAACCCCATTTTCTGGAAAAACGTTGGGAATTTTGACTCCAAATTACTGGAAAAGTTAAAACCTATCGGTAAACCAGAAGATGAAAAACCTACATTAGCTATCGACACAGAAGGTATGGCCGTTGACGGTAAAGCACTTTTCGTCACTCTCGCCGGTTGGTTCAGCAGCAATGGACTTGGCGCCCAAGTAATCTATTGCGAATATATAAAAACAACGAACGTCGCTCATTTGACCACCCCCATATCTAGCGTCCAGATGCAACAAATTCAAGATGGAAAGCCGCTAGAAGAGGTAAAATCAAATATCTTACTGGCCTGTGGTGGTAAAAGAGTTTTGATATTTGATTCCGACGATAAAGAACTAAAAAAGATAAATATAAGCGATGGTGATCTTAAAGAATGGAAAATCGAAGTGGTCAATGTCCAGAAACTCTATGGTAAAATTTCATTGGAAAAACTAGTTAACTTCTTCTTTCCTCATTCAAAGGGGTTGAAAAGGGACTCATATAATCCTCTCAACGGTCATAATCCAGGACTGGACTCATGTTTCACGATCAAATTGTATCGAAAGTACTTAGAATTAACCAAAGAAAGAAAGCGAATACCATCAGCAGATGAAATAAGAATGATGCTAACGGCTAATCAAAATTATTCGAATTACAACCCCCTTTGTTACCTCTAAATCATTCGCAGGTACTGCCTCAAATTGGTCATTCGGAGATGAAATGAAATGTCAAAGAGATAGAGAGAGAGATTAAGTTAATAACTTAATTACCTTGTTTTTCTCTTCTCTCTATCTCTCACCTAAAAGTCACCTTGGAATTGTTATTGTAAAGGAAAATAAATGATTGTAATTTTAATCAGAGACTAACTCTCGATCAGTGAAGATCGAAAGGTCGAATTGGAAAATTAAATAAAGTGATTAAACGTCCAACCAAATAAGAATCAATAAGTTTCCTTTTGTTAAAATTGAAAATTGGTAATTGTGCTTTTCTGAATAAATAAAATCAGTTATTTAAGTTCCAGTGAAAAGTGAATGTTAATACTAATTAGTTAAATCAACTATTTAACCAACACAGCCTAATCAACCACAAGTCAATCAACAAGCCCCATCAGCTCAGATCAATCAACAACCGTTCTACAATCGTAGTAAACGGAGAGATAATAGAAATTATCAAAATCGTTCTAATAATGATCGAAACTGGAGAGAGAGAAATGAGAACAGGCAAAGAGAGAATCCCTCTAACCAGCAAGAGCAAACAAATCAAGGTCCTCAAATTAGAACTATCACTAAAGTTGATTATGATGCAGAAGATGATGATTACACTAGTGAAGAGGAAGAGCCTCAGGTCTCAGCCATTTGCTCGATATTCAAGAAAAAGCTGATCCATCAGCAGATTAAAGTTGATAACCATAGAGTTGAAGCCATGTTCGACACCGGCTCTGACATGACCCTGATTACAAGAGAATTAGTTGAGCAATTGAAACTAAATTTAGAACCATATAAAGGTCCAACTCCCCTAGCGGCCAATGATAAGCCAATTCAAATCTTAGGTCAAGTCGATATTACAATCAAGATCAGTGACAATAATTCAGCCCTATTGATAGTAACTACAGTCCAAGTAATCGATCGATTACCCAAACAATTTAGTGTCTTAATCGGTCAAGATGTTATGTCAAAGGCTAATATAGTGATTGATTGTTCAGCCGGTAGGGTACACATTAACAGTCAACCAATCAAACAAATTGATACTGAAGTAACTAATCAAAGTGAATCAACTGAATCAATTGAAACAACTGAAGCAAGTGAAAGTGAATCATCTACTATCGATATCGACAACATCGACCGTTCCATCACCATCGATATTGACAGTGAAGTCAGTGATAGTGATAAAGATAAATTGTACGACCTTTGCAACGAATTTCGGGACGTCTTCGCTACGAACCAACGTGAGATTGGCCGTTCAAGTCTGTTCACCCACTCCATCGATACCGATAATCATCCTCCAATTGCTTGTGCTCCTTACACCCAAGGTGCTTCAAAAAGGGAAATAACGAAGGCTCTAATAGATGAGATGCTCCTGGACGATATTATCGTTGAGTCCTCCTCTCCATGGTCATCCCCTGTTGTCCTAGTTAGCAAGAAAACCAAAGATTGGAGACTTTGTGTTGATTATCGTAAATTGAATGCGATCACCAAGAAAGATCGATATCCGATTCCCGATATTAACACCTCACTCGATTGCCTCCAAGGTGCAAAGTATTTCAGCTTACTTGACCTTCGAAGTGGCTACCATCAAGTCGAATTAAACCCAGTCGATCGAATTAAAAGTGCCTTTGTAACAACATTTGGAATGTACGAGTATAAAGTGATGCCCTTTGGCCTCTGCAACGCCCCCGCCACATTCCAGCGATTAATGGACGTTTGCCTGGCTGGCCTCAAATACAATTCTTGTCTCGTTTACATCGACGATATTATCATATTCAGTCGAACCATGAATGAGCATTTTAATCGATTACGATCAGTCTTCAACAGATTGAGAACCGCCGGACTGACCCTCAAGCCCGAGAAGTGTACCTTCTTCAAAAAGAAAATTCTTTATCTTGGCTATGTCATCAGTGAAGATGGACAAGAACCAGATCCTGAGAAGATAAGGACAATCCGTGATTACCCGATTCCGTTAACACTTCGAGATGTCCGAGCTTTTGTTGCACTTTGCTCATATTATCGAAAATTCATTCGCGATTTCGCTAAGATCGCTCGCCCTCTCACTCAACTGACACGAAAAGAAGCACCTTTCATTTGGGGCTCCGATGAACATGAGTCCTTTGAACAACTAAAAAAGTTGCTCTGCTCCACTCATGTCCTCGAACACTTCGATCCAAATCGACCAATTCAATTAAGAACCGATGCTTCTGATTTTGGATTAGGTGCGATTCTCCTCCAGCGTCACGATAATAAATGGAAGCCGATCGCCTACGCCAGCCGACAATTACAAGGAGCCGAAGTCAATTACCCGATCTCCGATAAAGAATGTCTCGCCATTATTTACGCCGTAGAAAAATTCCGCCCCTACCTCGAAGGATCCAAATTCGAGATCATTACTGACCATTGTGCCTTGTGCTTTTTAAGGTCAAAGGCTAAACTTCCTCCTCGCCTTATGCGTTACTCCATAACCTTACAATCGTTTGATTTCACTATCATCTACAAGTCTGGAAAAACTCACGCTGATGCTGATTGTCTGAGCCGTTACCCGACTCATGATCCTGAATTTAACGATAAAGATGAACAATTTGAACAAGGTGATGAGATCTTCACCTTACTAATTCAAGAGGACTCCAAAGAAACGAGTAAACTACTTGCTGAACAACATAGTGATCCTTTCATTCAATTAAAGATGAATCAATTATCAAATTTGGACTCTCTGGATAAATTAACAAAAACTAAACTTGTTAATAATCATCGTATCAGAAACGGATTACTAGAGAGAAAAATTATAACCGAATATGGTAGCCGATGGGTCCAAGTGGTTCCTGAAACTTTAATTGATGAACTTTTGAAATCTTATCATGATGATCCAATCGGAGGTCATTGTGGAGTCTATCAGACTTACAATCGTGTTCGTCAACGATATTATTGGCCAAAGATGCACCAGGTGATAACAAATTACATCAAAAATTGTCGCGATTGTCAATTTAATAAACAAACAAAAGTCGATGCACCAATGAAATCAATTCATGTTGGTAAACCTTTCGAGAAACTGGGAATCGATATAGTTGGTCCATTACCATTTTCATCAGGAAAGAAATACATCATTGTGGCCACTGATTACTTTACTCGGTGGGTGGAGACCAAGGCGCTCACTCATAAAACCGCCTCGGTAACGGCAAAATTCCTGATCGAAAACATCGTTGCTCGCCACGGTTGCCCCGCCTCTATCCTTTCTGATCAAGGTACCAATTTCACTTCATCAATAATTCAGAAACTCAGTGAATTTATGACTTCTCGTTGGCAATTTTCAACCGCCTATCACCCGCAAACAAATGGATTAACTGAGCGTGTCAACCGAACCCTTTGCCAAATGTTAATTCATTATTGTCAAGAAAATAAATCGAAATGGACTCAAATGCTACCCCTAATTACCTTCGCTTACAATACAGCAGCGAACAGCAGCACAAGAGCTTCCCCATTTTATCTCATATATGGTCGAGAAGCCAATTTCCCCGTCGACATCAACCTCTCACCCACCAGTGACTAAACCAACATTGATGATTACACTAAATTCATCATCAACGAATGGAAAACTATCAGAGATCAATCGAAAATCTTCTCTCGAAGCTAAAGAAAACAAACAGCCTATCATGATTCAAAATCCAAGATTGTGAATTTCGAAATCGGTGAAAAGGTCCTCTACAAGAAAACATTCGAACCGACAAATTAGACACCAGAAAAGAGGGACCGTTTACCATCACTGATAAAATTGGAGAAACAACTTACATCATCAAGAATGATGAGCACGAAATTCGAGCCCATGCCTCTCAATTATCAAAGTTTAATACTAGAGATCGCAGGTCTCGATCACTATCGCCCTCTCATCTCAACAAACAGATGATGATACTCATCATTTTCTTTCTAATGAGTCTCGTTTCTGGAACTGAGTACGGTGCTGACATAGTCTGAGATCAACGAAACATAAAATAATCACTGGACGGAAAAACGTGAACTATACGATCATCATACAAAACCCTTGCTTGCAAATTCAACCACCTGTACATGGGACCATGAGCATCATTCCGCAACGCTGTGATATTCATTCTAAGGGACTGATAAATAAATTCACTTGCACTAGGCTCATAAAGACCGCACCCCACTGCAAAAAGTATATACAATCCTTTTGTGATCGAGAATCATACAAGCGAGAAGATGTGTTTGAACTAGCACGAGAACATTGTGAATCTTATGTTGAAAATCAACTGACCCTCTCCCTCTTTAATACAAATGTTACCGAGTTAAGAAGACGAAAGAAAGAAATCTACTCAACTCTTTTGATTGGATCATTAGCTGTGATTGGGTTCGGTACAATTAAGAATTGGATTCTCCAATCTCCAAATAATGATTTATTAGCAACAGCCTCAAATCTAACCTACGAAATATTGAATAACCATCAAAATAACCTTAAGCACATTGCAGATCAGATCTACTCGATGAACACTCGCCTAGATGAGTTAGAGCGAATGATCCCAATCACCTCGCTCCAATCCGCTACTGTCGTTTACCAAACACAACGAGTTAACGAAATCATGAGAGAGACCAAAGTCGCGATGGAAAATGGCGAAAAGATACCAGAAAGTTTATTGAACTTCTTCAAGGTAGAATTACCATGTGGGAAAAGCTGTCCCTTAAGCTCCATGGAAAATTGCAAAGTAACATTCAAATCAATCAACAAAACAATCTTTGTCGAATTATTATTTAGGGTCGATAATTACGCTGATGATCTCGTCATCCACAAAGTTGATCCATTCACCTTAATTCAAGAAGTGAATAACACTGAAATCTGCATCAAGAAGTATGTTGGCCCGAAGTTTATCGTGGTAAACACCACCTCGAAGCCGCCTGAAATGTGTGAAGCAACCGAAGATGATTTTGCATCGAAAAAACTAAATTTTGATACGGGAAAGTTCTGTCAAAAGGTGCCTGAGGCCGGATTATGGACATTATCAGATTGTGTTCAAATTGGCTCTTACGAATTTCAAATTAAAAAACCCCAAACGAAAATCGTTAACGAAGATTTTTTTGTCTATTGTTATGGCCACAATCTCACCATTTTTAACATCACCCGACCTTGTCCAAACCAAGTACTGAAAATATCCCGCTCAATGTCATTCCAGATCGGTCAAACCTCGTATACATCTAACGACCTAACATTCACACATGAGAAAGACGTGACTTCCTGGTCAACAACAATCAACTGGCAATTATCACCCTACGATTATGAGCGAATAAAATTAGAACCAGAAAAGTTAGAATTGCTCAAAAATGTAGTCATCGAAGCTCAACGTCAAACCAATGAAGCTTGGTTCACGTACTTAAAACGTGACGCTCTTAACCTCTTTCTCGGACTCATTTCCCTGTCTATTCTCATCATGTTGATCCTCAAAATCGTCAAAATAATCTATCAACCTAGACCAACAGTTTACTCCATGATCACTGAGCCTGTCATCATAAACAAAACTAAGAAAAAGAATAAGGATAAAACCTTCCCAATTAAGCCCGATTACATCCCGATTAACCAATTATTCTAACTTTAAGTTTTATTTTATTTCTTCTTTATTAGATGCCCGGTGATAATTCTCCTTTCCTCTTCGTCACCAATATATTAGTCCTGACTCGATATTTAAGAGGAATATTCAACAAGTTTGGTGTTCCCATTTCCACTTCAATTAGGAATAACAAAAATTTCACCGTACAATGTACTCAATTAGACAATAGAAAAATGGCCAAGGTAACGATTTCCGCTGGAAATCAAAAAGATTTAGATTACGGCTACCAAGAAACCAAGAAAATCCTGAAATTTTGCCCCATTGTATCTAAGTTAAGGGAAAAACATTGTGCAATTTGTTTCAGATATGCACACGAAACCCGCGATTGCACCTTCTGCGCTGCCTGTCTTGAGAATGGTCACCAAATAGCTCATTGTTCCTGGTTGAGAAAAGGTGAAGAGCCTCCACGAGTTAACCTCATCTCTACCGATGATCAACCGTCTTCAAAACGACGGAAAGTAAAAGAGAATCCCATCTTTTGGAAGAACGTCGGAAACTTAGACTTCAAGTTACTCGGGAAATTAAAGCCTATTGAAAAGTTGAGAAGAAAAGCCAACCTCGCTATTGACACCGAAGGCATGGCCACTGACGGGAAAGCACTTTTCGTCACCCTCGCTGGCTGGTTCAGCAGCAATAGTCTTGGTGCTCAGGTTATCTATTCCGAGTATCTAAAAACCACGAATGTTACCCACTTGACTACCCCAATATCCAGCGTCCAATTACAACAATTACAAGATGGAAAATCACTAGACGAGATAAAGGCAAACATTCTACTAGCCTGTGGCGAAAAACGAGTTCTCATATTCGATTCCGACGATAAAGAACTAAAAAAGATAAATATAAGCGATGGTGATCTTAAGGAATGGAAAATCGAATTGGTCAATGTCCAGAAACTCTATGGAAAAATTTCATTAGAAAAACTAGTTAACTTCTTCTTTCCTCATTCAAAGGGGTTAAAAAGAGACTCGTATAATCCTCTCAACGGTCATAATCCAGGACTGGACTCATGTTTCACGATCAAATTGTATCGAAAGTACTTAGAACTAACCAAAGAAGGAAAACGCATTCCATTAGCCGATGATATAAGATCAATGTTAACGGCTAATCAAAACTACTCAAATTACAATCACCTTTGTTATCTTTGAATGATCGCAGGTACTGCTCAAAAATGGTCATTCGGAGATGTAATAAAATGTCAAAGAGATAGAGAGAGAGAGATTAAGTTAATCATTTTATAACTTTGTTTTTCTCTTCTCTCTATCTCCTACCTGTAAGTCACCTTGGATATATTATTGTAAATAGAACAAAAAGAAATGATTTTAAAAGTTAGTTAGAGACTAACTATTTGATCAGTGAAGATCAAATGCAACGAAGTTAATTAAACCAGAAAATAAAAAGTAATTATTATTTGATTGTGATTCTAACTGAAGTTTAATCCAATAAGTTCCAACAAAGTTTAACATCACATTGCTAATTAATTACAATTAATTTATATCAACAAACGATCACAATTAAAGTCTAATATGTTGTCTAATCAACTTTCACTTGATCAATTAATTGTAATCTTTACCTTTGCATGTTTGATTGGAAAATTATATAATATCAAATGGTAATGATAATAATCAATTCTGTTTTAATTTAATCATGACAATCAAGGTAAATTGCTGATGAATCAGCAATTAATTATCATGTTATCAGTAATTTTAATTCTGATTAATAAATAACGTTTATCACAGCAAATAAAATATACATATTGTTAACTCATGAACAATTAGTTAATTGTTAAGTTTTTAGATCTTGTTATTGTATCTACACAATTAACTATTTAATTTAATTTTTTTCCTCTCTAGTTTGGGTAAATGATTTGCTTAGATCAACAATTTATTATTCATAACTGAATTAAATATTACAAATACCGAACAGAGAAGCAGCAAATTACGTTAAACAATCAATTTTATATGAATGAGAATCGCCTAATTGTAACGATAAAAAGTTAATTGTAAATCTTATCGTTTCAGGGTATTAACAGTGATTAGTTGGTGAACAATTTAATTTGAAACAGTTCTAATGGAAATGAAAAAGTTTTTATCTTTTTAAATTTATGGATCTTAATTTTGAACAATTTATCTCCTTCATCCTGCTTATGGTGCTATAAACTAACCATGTTATCAAATGATAATGACCATTGGTCAGTTATGTGTAGTGTTATGTGTTAAGTATAATTGATTAGCTGTGATGAAAGTTGATTTAGTTGAAAGGTTGTAAATGTTACACTGATTACCATTAACATCATTGTTATCATTTGAAACCAGGGTGCAAGTGTGAGTTGGTCAGTATTATAGTTGTTTGGTCAAGAGACAGAAAGATTAGATTTTGTAATGAAAAAAGAATCAAAAAACCATAAAAAACAAGAGAGAGAGAGAGACATGAAAATGAGAGTGGGTAAGATGGAGGAGAAGAGTTCAATTCATATTTGAGAAAGAGAGAGTGGGTTTCACAGCCCGGCGGAAAACAGAAACAATCAGGCCAATTACACCATGAAAGTGATTCCATCAACTATTTATCGTTCATTATGATGGAGAAAAAAAGAAATGAATATCATCATTTTTCAATCTTTGAATTGAATCTTCCATTTAGATGGATGGAAGAGAGAAAAGAGGAAGATGATGATGATGGTGATGGTAATGATGATAATGTCAGAGGATTTCTATTTGGATTGTAGTGAGTTTGGTGGAGAGTTAAAAGTGAGATTAAAAAGAAACCCACTTCCACCTCCACATCCCATGAGTATGTGACCATGGGAATGAACGAAGTGCATATAATGTAACGTGATGAGACGATGATGATGTAAGATTGATGATGAAGATGGAGATGAAAAGCTTATCCCAGGGTAAAGTTTGGAAATGGAGATTATCAGTTTTGTTTTCTTTTCCATGAGAAAATTATAATGAAATCGAAAATGTAAAATTAACCAAAAAAAGAAAAGAGTTCATCTTGAAATGTTCAATAAATTATTCAATCAAATTGCTAATCGTTTCTTTGAATATCTCATTTAAATGAATATAAAGTTCATGAGATGACATGGAGATAGATTTATATTCATTTGGAAAATCATTCTAATATATATATTATCATGAACCCGAAAAGTATTGAAATAAAATGTTACAATTTGGAAAATAAAATTATTCAGTTTAAAACGATAATCAAACGAAATGGTTGATAGTATTTTCTGGATCATGATCATCGTATTCAGTTGATGATGAAAAATTACATTGATGAACATTTGATTGAGGAAGAAAAAAAAAGAGAAAACTTTTTTCTTCATCACCAAAAAATTCACTGAGAGATATTTATAGTTAAACATTTACTCCATCACAACTTATATTCACCTTCCAGAATTTTGAGTGATCAAAGTTAAATTAACTTTAGCTTACAAGTGAATGAAACCTCATGATGGCTGCTCATGGATTAGACTCAGGGTGGGTTTTAGAGAGTATATGAAAAAAAAACTATCGGTTAGGGCGGAGAAAAATATTCCCTGAAAGTGACTCAACTTTTTGGGTGAATATCACATTTCAATTTCAGGAAGAAAGAAAAAAAAATTCCAATTCCATCAAAACAACATTCCAATATCATGTTTCATGATGGATTGTGTCACATGATTCTGGGTTCATTGTGTCAACTTTGAACTTTCCTTTTGTTTTTACCTACTCTCTCTCTCTCTTTCTCTTACAATAACAATTACTCCCTGAACCTTTTAAGAAACGACATGTATATCCACCTGATCTAACCTCTGATTCTGATCCAATCTCTGAACTGAACTGAGTTTTCGGTGTTTGAGACAGAGAGGTTAATCTGTCTGAGAATTGAGGCTTAGAATAATATTCCAAATCTGAGACGATGAAATCAATACAATCGTAACTTTGTTATTCTCTCTTGGATTTTTCTTTTTAATACAAGAGAATGCAAAAAAGTAAAGTAAAGAAAAGAAAAACTTTTTTTTCAATGTTGCAATGTTATTTATTCGCGATATTTTATATATTCAGAATCACCATGGATGCTGAATTTCCAAGCTGCTCCATTTCAAATAGTAGCAGTTGATTAAACTAATAACATTGAACATCAATCATTTTCTCATTTTCATTTTTCAGGCAAACATATTCATCCCGCTTACACATAAATTATTCATATTCATGATGATCTTCATCATACTCATAGAAATCTGATCAATCGTTTATCTTACCATGAAAATAGACTCACCAAACCTTCACCCTTTAAACACAACTTGTGTGAGCCAAATCAAACTTACCCATGATCATCATCATGATAACTGGAAAAGTTAATCAAACGGTTTATAATTAAAGTCACAATCAATGGACCGAAATGATTAAAATGTCATAATCTTCATGAATATTGAACTTTGAATTCAGAATTTCTCTCAGAACTTCATCAAAGTTTCGAAATAGCAATAAGTGTCTCGACTGTGGTTAAATCATTTCAAAGTTTACGAAGAAGTGAAAAAAAAGTTTCCAAATTGATGAATTTTATTTGAATTTTATCATTTTGACTGAAACTTCAGGTCAGTTGTTAATATGAAATCACCATGAATCTAATAGTGTCCATGGAATAACTGAATTGCTGTTTCATTATTAATCAAACCATGATAATGTCGTTTAATGTATTCACTTGATTTATATATATTGTGTTCAATATATTAACATGTTATGATGAAATTTGTCAAACTGATTCCGGTTCCAAGAGGAAACATGTAATAACACCCACCCCATGAATAGATCTGAATCAAAAATTCTTGGACATTGGAAATCTGGACATCTCTAAATATTCAGAATATTACAGTTCTCTCCCTATCACCTTTTTCTTTATCATTCTATTTCCTATTTGTCATCAAACATCTGATGACCGGAAGTAAGTAAAAGGTACACTTGAAACTGAATTTATCATGTATATTCATTTGTCTTTCGATGTAACTGGTTACTCACTTTTTTCACCTTTTCTTTTTTCTTTCTGAGTAATAGTAAATTCGTGGAGTATGTGTTACCGGAAGTTCAGTGAAATTATTCATTTCCGGGCGAATTCATTTTCGGAGCTCTTGGCGAAAAAGAAAAACTTTCTCTTTAGATCTGCTGGTAAAAATGTTCCATCATCACTTCCATTGAATAGTTCACAAAAAATAGAACACAAAAAGAAAGAAAACTCATATTTCACCTTCCCATCAATTCCCAATTCTGGATAAAAACGTGAATTCTCTGAATTCTGGTCAGTATTTCAAAAAGTTAGAAAAAGAATAAAGTGAAAAGAAAAGAGACGAAAACAAATTCGAAAAATGTATCGATAACTTTTGTCTCCATCTCAGAATTTACACCTTAATCAGATTGGAGTCCATGTGAAAGAGAGTAAAATTCTGTCCCAAAGAATAAATTATTTTCTTCGATTCCCATGAATGATATTATCTTGTTGTATAAAAGAAAAGTGATATCTTCATTATCATGAAATGATCATGATGAATCATGAAGATTCTGATTCATAAGGTTAAATGAAAACGCTACAGAATCAGGCAAAGTCTCACCATGAATTCAACGAGTGAGTGAGAGCCAGAAAAATGAGGAAGCCACGTTTTTGTCATAAATGTAATCCATTGGGAAGTTACTATAAGAATATCAATATCAACTTTCCTCATGATGATGATAATCATCTTTATCATCTTTATCATCATCATCATCATCACCTCCATCATGATAATAATAATATCCACAGTTGTGAGTGAAAATGTTTAGTTACTCCTTAGAATACTAAAGATGATATTAATCGTAGTTGACTTTATTCAGAACTTTTTTTTCCCTCTTCCCTATTATTCAGGGTGATATATACTTTTTCATTATTCACTTGCATCTCTAACAATCCCACCCTATGGATCACACACACACACACACACACCATCAACTATTATCCTCCTTCAGAAAAGTGATAAACTTTTACTCTTTCATTTAATCATCAACATTATCCTCATAATCATTTTATGATAATAATAAACCCATGAATCTAATGAAACTATTCAATTCCAATATGAAACAAACTAATAACTAATAATATCTGATAAAAGTTGAGTTTCCATAAATGAATCTGCCAACTTATTGTTACATCATTTTTTATGAGTTTTTTTTTGTTTTATCATTATTATTATTCAAACCGTTACAAGGTTCATCATAATCATCATCATGCTCAGTATCATGTAATGATAATATTATTATTTCATCATCAACATTGTAATAATAATAACTTACAGAAATGATAATAACAGGTAGCATAAAAAAACTATCGTAAACATGAAAGGGTGTGGTTAGAATATTGTTTTTCCTCCTTCTCTCTCACTACCATGTTTCATGGGAAGGTCAGAAAATTATCTACAAAGTAATAATCCCCAATGTAACTGAGGAAAATGTTACCATTAGAATTCAGAAAGTGTTGGAAAACAAAAAAAACAAACAGCAAAAAGATGAAGATAAAAACTCTCATGAAATCTGAATATAATCTCAAGAAAAGTTCTAATGAACTTTTATCGAGTATTCAAATGATAATTATAAGCAGGCACATACATGAATATTATTATTATTCTAATTCTATTCTGGATTAAATATTTGCTATTAAATTTTGGAATCGTTACATGTGATTCAGGGTTTTGATTTTCATGAGAAAACGATAACTTCTGAATCAAAGATTTTTTCCTCTCAACTGTTTTTAAACCTTTTACTTTATCAAAATTCAAGTGAATCTTTTAGATAAATATTCTGAATTTTGAAGGAATTTTTTGCAAACTTATTTTCTAAATATTCTTAATATGTTATTATCAGAACAATTCCCGAATAAAAAGATGAGCAATTCTCTATCTTCCAGAGAGAGAGAGAGAATGCTATCAAAATTTATCCAAAGAATATTGAATAATCTTCTTTTTCTTTACCTAGCAATACATTCACAATTGTTACCTGTTCTTTTATTAATCCGATTATCAGAATTACCATGATCAGGAATGAGTTTAATGTTGTCTCAATGAATGAAAATAAAAAATATGAAAAAACTTTTTTTCTTCCAGATCTCTATTTATAAAACTAATAATAGTATTAATCTTAATTGTTATGAGGATAAAATTGAATCAATGAATTTATGATCAATTGATTGAATAATAATTCATGGTATGAATTGTGAGCTCATGATGGATACCTTGTTAATATCCTCCTTCCAATTTGATTCCAATGATAATAGTTGACGAAAGAAATATTCATTCAATTGGCTTTGGTGTGAATGGAGCAATTTATTGGGTATTCAAAAGGTATTCATGGTTGAGGAGATTGTGATTTACCAAAAATTGTGATAATTCTTGATGAACAGAATTTGAATATTATTAATATATCCAATGTCTCTCTCTCTCTCTCTCTCTTCACCATGAACATCATAAATATCCTTGCCTCATATTTTCTGATGAGCATAATTTATTCTGGTTCATCAGAATTGATGGAATAATAAAATGCTAATCAAGTAATATATCACATTCTGTTCAACCAGAGTTCACAATCTTCTGATAAACTTATATATATTACTTATCTTACCTGAATCGATATTGTTATTTCATTATTTCATCATCATGAACACTTAGTCTGAGCAAATAGTTGAACCTCATGATAATGTTACTTTCAATTAACTTTGCTATTTGTAAACATACATAGAAAACATTCAGCATGACAGAATTGATAAACAATTAACGATAATGTACATTACGAGAAAATTGAAAAAAATACTTATTTTTATATCAAATTCTGATCATTGAAAAGTAAAACTATCATATTATTATTATTATTATATTTTTTTCTGCAGAATAAAGAATACAGGGTGATAACTGTGTCAAGATGAATATTGAAACACTCTGTAGTAATATTGTATTACTACCTGGACAGACTGAACTTTAGAAAATCATTCAAGTTCTGTTTGTTTATTTTTCATCATGAAAAGTATATCTATACAAATAAATTCAGTTCCAACCATTGGAATTGCTCATATGATGAGATAGTAGAATGGAACAGTCTCTCTCTCTCTCTCTCTCGATCTCATTTTTTTCTGTTTTCATGATGAATCTTTTCCCTCTGCGTGTGTTTGTCTTTAATATCATTGTAAAGTATTCAGACAATTCTTTATATTTATAAATATCAAACTCTGAATTTACGGGGAAGAGACTGAAAAAAAGTTCTGATAAATATCATCAACATGATTGTGATAAGATGAATATGTTTCATTATACTTTTATTTCTGCACGAAAATGGATCCAAATATATTCACAGAGGTTGATATTTTTTACTCACTTAGAATACATTTGATAAAATTTTCTGACTATCCATCAGAACTTTTCTATTTTTTTTCCTTTCTACCATGATGATGATAATGATGAAACTCATCTGCATGATGATCATGTTGATGGAATTAAGAAAATTTTCTTTTCCTTTTTTGTTCTGCCATATAAATATGTGTATATACACATAGAGAATTCAACTTTACAAACATTTATGTTTATATCTTGATAAGAACCACGATAAGCATGACGATGGATATAACTTGAGGCATTTCAACATTTTCCTTGTCTAATACACGCATACATAGGGAGACAATCTAATCATGTATATGTCGCCCCATGTAAATACCAATTGATATTAATATCTAGATTTTTTCCCGCCAACATAACAACAATAACATGCCTTGGGAGGTATTCATATGTATGTTTGAAATGTTATCATCTCTTTACTGGGAAAAATATTGCTGGTTAACAAAAGGTTGACTGATTTTTTTTCCTACCTGGATTTTGACATAATCCTTGAATACATGGTGAATCTGAAAGGATTAGACTTAGATTGAAATAACATGAACCATGAAGTGACAATAACAGCAACAAGGTGTGAGAGTGGGAGTGGGAATTCAATGTCTTCACTAAGGTTATGACAAGGAAAAAGGGTATTGTGAAAGTTTCCAACAAAAGGTAAAACTAATAATCAACCAATCTCATGATCATGTAAGTCTCTTGAATACCTTTGGTGTTTCTATCTTTCACTACATGAACAACAGAAAAAAAAAATGATAACATAATTTTCAGCTTGAGATTTTGGTTTTTATCTATTCCTTGGTGGGTTTTTCACCTTACCCATCGTGTAACATGTTGATTGTACAGGTAAATTCTGAATGTGTGTTCTGGGTAAAACTGAGAGGGGAAAGAGATAAAAGTTTCCAATAGAGTTGATAAGATTCTGAAGTGTATCATGAGATTAAATAAGACAAAAACAAGAGAGGGATTTAGCTTTGTAAAGGGAAAGAAATGAAATTCTGTTCTTGATAGAAGCAAGAGAAAAGTGAAGATGTTGATAACTCTCATTTGTAAATATCTTACCATGAGACTCATATCATGCAAAGGAAGTAAATAAGAATATGAGAGTAACTTTTTCCTTCTCCATTGGAAATAAGAGTCGAGGAGAAAAACATTTTCATCATCAGAATTTTTCACGAATTTGGCTGGTAAATTTTTCATTTCCATTATTGTATCTCCAGTTAACATGGTAAACTCATAATGCTTGGATAATTTGTCAATAATATTAGGAAACTGTTTAATCATATTATTCAACCATGAGTGAGGAAAAGTTTAACACCCATTAGAAACTATTCCAATTTCTGCCAGAATTGTAAATAAAAATTGAACAACTTGATTTAACACTGAGCTGATATTATTGTTCAATAGGAATAATAATTGTTATACCGACCTTCATAATCAGCATATTATCATGTTCACATGATGATTAACAAGGAGGTTGTTTGATTAGCAAGGAAAATTAAAAAGCTCAAGTGGGTTAATACATATTGATTGAGAGAGTGGAAAATATATCAAGCTGATAAAGTTAATTTCCGGTTATTTTCAGTTCCTGTTCATGTTGATTGTTTATTAACCAGTAGATACAATGTTTCTCTCTCACACACACACACTTTCGCTCCTTCTGTCATGAAAGTAATCTGAGAGTTTGAATCATGAAGAATACAAGATTCTATGTGTGATTGGACAAATTAGAAATTGAGTCAAGAAGAAAGTGAAAGTGTTCAATTGATTCCAAATGAATACCCACCTTCGATATCTACACATCTGAATCTTGCAATCATCATGAAGATAAGGTTGAAAAAAAGAGAAAAGAAAATGTTGATGATTCTTTTTTTTCATGGATCTCATGAATTCTTCCAAGTGTATTATTCGGACAATAACAAGCTGACCCTCACCAGAGAAACCGTGACAACCTTTAATGATTGATAAACAAGGTCAAAGTGAAAGTGGAAACGTGAAGGTGAGAGTTGAATGAAAGAGTAAATAGATTAATACTGTATATTTGTTTGTGAAACATTCACACAAATGGAGACAATAAGCAAAATCACCATGAGAAAGTGGGAATTACATCAAGTTAAACAGAGAAAAAGAAGAAAAAAAGTTCAATGAGAATCAGAACAAGAAACAATTATGTTTGATTGTGAGGTATTAATATCAAGTGTTTCAAGACGAATACTCATCATGACGATGAAGAGGAAACTGAAACAGGTTAAGAATCTGATAGAAAAGATAACTTTTTTCTCACCGACTCATCTTATTGAATTGAGCATTTTCTGGAAATAATTGTGGAAATCGAAAAGTAAACAATATCATTCTGTGTTAGATTAAATAGATGAAAGAAAATGATTATGATCGCAAATCAATAATAACAATTGTAAATAATCAATGACTAATCTTCAATTCTTATTTAATGAATAGTCTCACCGTGGAAAATTTCATAGTAGAATATTGGAAATAGTATTTTGTTTACCGAAATGATACAATTGTGACCTTATTCTTAAATTCTATCTGTATTTCCATCGCTGAGAAAATCGAATCTGAAAATTCTGGTTTCCCATCAGACTCAATATTTCCATATAAAGTTGGTATTGAGATAAAAGTTAAGTATCATTCATACAAATGAATACCTTGTATTCAGTTAACAATAATATTTGGATATTTGTTGCAATCGGAATCACTCCTGAGCATTATCCTGAATCAACTGTTATTATTAACATACTTATCACCATCATTAATATTACTTTCAGAATCATGATGATGATAATGATTATCATCCAGGTTAAATATGATATTTTGTTTTTTGCTCGTTTATCAAATAGAACACAATCAGTTATTATTATTATTATTATTTATCATCATCGTTATGTATTATTAAAACATTGACGTTTACTTTATTAAGACGTGATTTGATTGATTGTTTGATGAAAAAGAATCAGTTGTTCAGAATGAAGGTCATATTTATCGATATGAAAGTGAATCTTTTTTGTTACCATTATTATCAATTGATATGAAAACTGTTCAACTGACCAAACTTTTGTAAAAAGGATTATTAACGCTGCCCATATCGATATTATTATAATGATAATATATTGCTTTGTTTTAACCATAAAGATTCGTGGGAGAAATTTATTTATCTGGCGAATACTATCAGTATGATATCGGCATGTATAATTGAGAAAAACTTGATCAAGTTTAGGGTTTTAACATTAACACTCTAGAAAGATACACAAATTGAGCGTTTGAGTAACTCTTCTTGCTGGTCTCTCTAAGAAAAGATCAACATTTAAAAATGTTTTATGAAAGTGAAAGTTTCATGTTTAACTTTGTGAATTGGTACTCCAACATGGCTATTAAACTATGTGGTCCCAGTAATAATGTGCGCAATTATGGTGAAATCAACAATGTTTTCGTTATGAAAAAAGACAATATAACCGCTTTACTCTCCTTATTTGAAGAAGTTGTTGATTTTGTCAAACAATGTCATCTAATTAGCGAACTTCTTGAACTCAACTTCCTGATGACCATCTCAAATTGACTGATTCTAAGCGACAGAGATGATTGAACTAATTTCAATCGGTCTGAAGAGGATCTAATCCATAACAAGATCTATGATGAATATTATATGAATTATTGAAATTAATAAAAACTGGACCACATGTCAAACAGACTATAACTATTCAAAGAAAAATACATTTGAATTTAATTGTAAACATGAAAAGAAACATATTGTTAATACTTAAAGAAATTAATGATGTAATTTAATAAATTTTCCTATTGTCTCAATAAAAAGTTATTCTAAAACTTATTTCATTCTAAATCTGATCATTTTTAAGTCATTTAAATGATGGGTGCCAAATGGAGTAAACCAAACAAGATCATAATACAAGTAATTGTAATGATAATCAAAAGACAATAGTCCTAATCATGTTTTGGTTATTGCATGCTAAACTGCCGTGGTCATGGAATGGTTAACCACATTGAGAACAAAAACGCTGTCGGGGCAGCCTTTGTTTAAATGAGTAGTTCGAGCACATCGCCTACAGGTTAAATTATCGGTACAAGTATAAAGAATTCGAATCCTTTTCTTGCACTAACCACAATTAATGAGCCCAGTATTATCAAAAAATACACGGTTTGGAATCAAAATGAACAAACATCCCTTTAGAAGAAGAAGAAAAGAGAAGAAGAAAAAATTGCAACAAAAACAAAATCAATTCAATGTTATATTTAAACTCACCTGCTCTAATTAAAGCGTCTCTAAAATTTTCCGTAACACTAAATATTAGCAATTCACTATTTTGGGTATTGGTTAAAGAAAGTTAAACTATCTCAGAAGCCGGTTGATTCAGAGAAGTGGCAAAATTATCCCCGAATTCATTTTCATTCATGCTTGTATCTGGTTTGTAACAGCAGATCGAGATTGGTTGGACACTTAATAATGTTATCAATCAATGGATTACTATTTGCAACCTGTATTCTAATATAAGGATATCCTATTCGGATTTGTCCCAATTCATTTTTGGTCTGTTCGCCCGGAATCGGTTTTTGATAATATTAAATATGACCAAATCAATCTGGCCTGATTATCGGATCGTTAATATAGTTTCAATATGCTCAAATCGGACCAATAGATATCAAAGTCAATAATGCAAACCGAAAGAAAAAATTCAATGCTCAAGTTATACGAATTGATGTTGCGAGATCGGTTATAAAGGAGCAGATATGTTATTTAATTGATGCCAAAGCGATTTTAATTGCTAAAAACACTAAAAAGCGCATCCGGGAGCTTAATTCTCAAATACGAAATATCGATAATCTTTTCAATTTGGAAGCTCATAAGAATTAGAAATTGTTCAATGAAAATCAAGAATTGCGAAAAATGTTGGCAATTAAAGAAGGTGCTAAGGGTGATGAAGATGTTTCGTTTTTATCTTGTGTTATAAAGAAGATGAAAGATGAGTTTTCAGTTTACACTCAAAATTCAAAAATAACCTTCTAGGTCTTTAAAACAAATTAAAGAAATTAAAGAAAGCTTAATAGCTTATTTTTGTATTTTCAATGAAATTTATCTTTATTTTTTCAAATTTCGCGCCGAAAAATTTCCAAATTTTGGTCCAGAGTGGCCACTTTGGCACAGAAAGTTTGGTCCAGTATGGACGGTCGGCCCAGACCCGGTCTTTGTATAACTACTCTGATTGATGGCATTCATTTTGCCAGAAAAAAGTGAAACAATGATTAACATTGACTTAAGATTAGCTCAGTAAATACATGTATGAAGAGAAAAATTTCGAGCAATATAAAGTACAAGTTTTTTGGCAGGGTATAAGGTATGACCGGTAATGTTTCGGATTAAATTTTAAAAATTGATTAACAACTGACTGACTTCACTTATTGTCTCCATTTAAATGTTAAAATGAAGATTCATTCACTCGCTATGATCAATGAAAAATTCAAGCTCATGATGCTTACGATTAAAAAATACCATAGTCGGAATAAGAGCGCTTTGAAACTTAATTTCCTCTTATTTTCATCCATTTCTCCATAGAAAAGCATTGAATATTCAAAAAAAAATTTTTTTCTGATTTTTTCAATGGGAAAAAATCTCTATCCAATGATTAGCATTGGATAGAGATTCTCTATGGTTGTTTACATATTTATGAACCCTCTGAGATCTGTGTGTGTGTGATTTTCAGGACTTGGGTGGAAATGCCTTTGGAGTGGATAAGACCTTTGGTGGGAGATATACAATTTCCTCTACTGAGGTCAGGACATTTCTTCAGGACATTCGGAGGATCTTTTCGAGAGATGACAATTATATTTTTTATTGCATTACTTATAAGTAACCAATTTTTTCAAATTCATGATATTCATTATAATAACATAGTGAAATAGATTTTATTTACAATGTAATACAAATGCAATAATTAGAGAAAAATAGTCAACCTTTTCAGTCATGAACTCATAAATGAATTATCTGTACATGAAAAGTATAATACTTGAAACAAGAACAAAAGTCCTAATTATCAAGTTAATTGAAATTAATAGAAATAACTACAAGTGCTATAAACGGTTCAGTCCTGTTTGGCCAATCCTTTAGCAGCTTAGAGCGAAAAGTAAACAATAAGCTCAACATGTTTTCGGACTTAGACATAATTATAATATTCTGGTACTTTACGAAAATTCTTGCTAATTTTTCATAGAAAATAAATGCATCGAATTTAATCTTGAACATATTTGATCAACATGCATTTAGATATAAAAAGAAATGGAGAATCTAATGAAAGTTCATCATATTTTCTAGATTTTTTTCTGATTGTTCAAAATAAATATGGAATTGATAAAGAACAGAAAAGGAAACTTCAATCTTATTCATCAGAATTTTGTTTATAAGTTGAAAAATAGTAATTTTGATAAAAAGTATTGGAGATGTTCCGATTCAAAGTGTAGTGTAACCATGATAACAGAAAATAACCTGATAATCAAACATCCATCAGCTCATCAACATATTCATCATTTTGATAAAATTGAGTTTCTAAAAACAAAAAATTTAATGGTTGATTCAATCGTTAATGAGCCAAACAAAAAAGTGCGAGAAGTTTTCAGTGAGTTAATTAATTGAAATATTAAAATGTAACCAAAGAATAAATCAAATAGTCACATTCATCCTTTGATATCTCTCTCTCTCTCTTATGGTTATTATTATTATTATAATTATTATAATTATTTTTATTATTATTATTATTATTATTATTATTTATTATTATTATTATTATTATTAGATACGAGAGGAAAGAGCTTTGTCTTTGATATCTCTCTCTCTCATGTCTCATCTCTTACCTCATCTCTCTCTCTCATGTCTCATCTCTTACCTCATCTCTCTCTCTCATGTCTCATCTCTTACCTCATCTCTTACCTCATCTCTCATCTCTCTCATCTCTCTCATCTCTTATGGTTATTATTATTATTATAATTATTATAATTATTTTATTATTATTATTATTATTATTATTAGATACGAGAGGAAAGAGCTTTGTCTTTGATTTCAAATGGACAATCAATTAATTCAGTTCCACTTTTCAAGAGTTTGAAAACTAAGTTATATCAAAAAAGAAAAGAAAAATATCCTGAGGATAAAGGGACAGTTAACCAAATAATTATTCCTCAAGATTATCAATTAACTAAATATAATGAAAAATTTCTTCTAAGCTCATCTAATCCAACAAATGGAATATTAGTTTTTGGAACAATTCAATTTCTATGCTTATTATGTTCATCATCAAGAGTTTATGTAGATGGGACATTCGAAGTTGCTCCTCGGCGATTTTGTCAATTGTTCACCTTTCATATTTTAGTTAATGAGGAAATGTTTTGTGCAATTTATTCATTACTCCCTGATAAGAAATTGATAACATACAGAAAATTAATAATAGAAATTAAATCAATTGCTAATCAAAATGGTTTGAACTTCAATCCCCAGCATTTACACTGTGATTTTGAATTAGCTATTAAACAAAGTATGAAGATTGAATTTCCTAATATCTCAATTCATGGTTGTTACTTTCATTATGCTCAATGTTTAATGAGAAAAATTCAAAATTTAGGAATGAAAAGTTTGTATGAAAATAATCACCAATACAAACAGGTAATTGAAAGATCTATAGCTTTACCTTTAATGAGCTTAGATGATATTGATTCTGCTTGGTTTTTGATAAATGAATGTAATAAATTGAATGACGAAAAATTGAATAAGTTTTTGTACTATGTTCAAACTAATTGGTTGGATGATGACGCTACTTTCCCGAGATTGATCTGGAATCACCACGAAAATTATGGTACCAGGACAACGAATCATCTCGAGGGATTTCATAATAAATTAAATAGACATTTCGATAATCATTCACCTAATCTATTCAAACTGATTGAAACATTACAAAGCTTAGAAATGGAATCGAAAATTGATCTAACTCATGTGATGAATGGTAAAAATGTTCATTACAAAAATAAGAAATATGAACGAATTAATGAAAATTATAAGTTTTATACTGTAAGCTATCAAAATGATGCGATTGATTTAATTGTTATTTTATTTTCGTGAAAGATGGTTCTCTTTATCCACCCAAAACTCCTCATCAACATTAAAAACAACGAAATACTTATAATATTTGAAGGTGATTTAATTGACTTACCAATCTTCGACTTCGATGATGCTTGGCTTAAAGTGGATGGCCTTAAGTGCGAACTAATGGTCCGTTTAACTAAACATAACATTCATCGACAATTCAGACTCCTCATCGACATTTTAGACAACAATTTTATTATTCAGTGTGTACCTAATTTCAGATCGATTAATTTTAATGGTATAAATAATGATTTAGAATACATACTTATTATTGATGAACTTGAATATACAAGGTGGCCGGTAGGGTATAGTAGGAAAGTTTATTGTGACTATGAGAAAACCGGGTTACTTGTAAACTTTTTTTGCCAGGTTTTGTATTGAGTATATACGGGAGTTAATGATAGAAAGGCTCAAAACAATTTTCATCTTCAGAGATAATAATTATAAGCCGACTTCTTTCCCTGTTAGTTACATAGGATCATATTACAGAATTTTAATTTTTGCTGATTTTTGGCGTTTTCAAGAGTAAAGATTGTTCTAACGTTGTTTTTTATAATCAAAAAACCCACAAAAAAAGTGATACACTTGATGAACAACTTTGGACAAATCCTTGCTAACTGAAGATAACACTTCATTTGCAACAAATTATCCTCATTTTGTCAGTTTTTAGGATTCATTACAATATTTGAAAAGATTTTCATGTTTTAATTTATCAGAATATAAACTCCATGAGTATTACTATACTCTGAAAAAATTTGAACAAGATCGAACAGTTAATAAAAGTGCTATTGAAATTTACTTTCCTACTATACCCTGCCGGCCACCTGGTATGATTAGACGTTAAAAATTTCTCATTAGATCTTTCACTAATTTTTGACAAACAAATTTCATTTCTCTTTTACATCTTTCATTCGATATGAACAATTTTTAAATGATTTAAAAAATCAAATGAAAATTTTTCCTTGAACATTACAAATATCTAAAACATCTCTTTTATTTTAACTCATCGAAAAATCATTACATCAAGAAGAATCAGGATTTCCATGATACGAAATATGTACATCCAAATACACCTCATCAATTACATCTTCACACTTAGATAGTCTCCTTAGAACAGTATTAAATGTCTTTGTACACTTCGACAGTTTTTTGCCATGATGAAGATCACAAACTGGACACTTGAAACGTTTGAAGCTATTGGAATGGGTTAAATGTCCACAACGGCCACATACCAGAGAAGATCGACATACGTGACCAACCTCGACTCTATCCTTGCACGTCCAACACATGTAAATACCAATATCATTGAAAAAATAGAAAGTCTTTTCCAGAACAGAAGTTTGCATCCCTTCAATTAAAATATAAAAGATTAAAATTAATTCTTAATGAGAAATAAACATTCATTAACTTACCTCTTCTTAACATTCTATTCAAAGCTTCACATGTTACTTTTACGATCAAAAGCCATTGACGATTAATCACTTTCCTTTCCACAAAAATGAATTCAGTAACACCAAATCCAAACGATCCTCTTAACAAATTAACGAATTCCAAATCTGTCCTCCTACCTCTGGGTCGATAGACACACACACGATAATGATTAACCACATCTTCCTTTACATCCAAGATATAACGACGGCTTGCACATAAGCTTCGAAATTCAGGAACCATGTACTTGATTATCTTGATTTATCAACTAATTTGATGTGATTTTGAATAAACTAAACAATTGTAGAATTCAAGAAACTAACCTGTCTCTTTATGTTAATGAGCTTGTTTACTTTTCGCTCTAAGCCGCTGAAGGATTGGCCAAACAGGAATATACCGCTATAAACAATATCCAAATTCAATAATATTATTGAATAAATACTAAGGTATGACTGGTAATGTTTTGGACTAATTTTTTAAAATTGATTAGTGACTGACTGGGCTTATTGGTCCCATAAATGATCAACTCTCTGGCTATGGTTGGTGAAAATTTCAATTTTATGGTGCGTACGATTAAAAAAATACGGAGGTCAAAACATGAGCGCGTCGAAATTTAATTTCCTCTTTCATCCATTTACATGTATTTTTCCCATTGAAAAAAGCAAAAAAAGTCAAAAAACTTCACAAATAAAATTTTTTTGAAAATTCAATGGTTTTCTATGGGAAAATGGATGAATGAAAGATGAAATTAAATTTCGACGCGCTCATGTTTTGACCTCCGTATTTTTTTAATCGTACGCACCATAAAATTGAAATTTTCACCAATCATAGCCAGAGAGTTGATCTTGATTTCATCGTTTTAATGGAGCCAATAAGTCTAGCCAGTCAGTCACTAATCAATTTTAAAAAATTAGTCCAAAACATTACCAGTCATACCTTAGCTAAACAAACACATTACCATGCCAGGTACTAGTAAATGTATTGTCGTAGATTAAAATGAGCGACTGAGAAAACTCGGTAATTCACTTTAATATTCGGATGTTTGTAACCGTTAGAGTTTGAATATTCCTCAACGATTTTCAGGATGTTACTTCCCGTTGCCTTAAGATTGATAAAAATAACCAAGTGACAATTTATAATTCATAACCCAAAATCAAATATTTATTGTGATTAAATGACTACCTCTTGAACTGACAAAACCAAATTAATCGAGACTGAAAACGGTAAATATGAAGGTGATTAAACATAAGAGTAAATATGGGAACACAAATGGGAACAAGGTAACTTAATTAAAGTTAATTAATTAAGACAAGGTTATCATGAGATACAATAATTTCTCTAAGAGAAATTTAACACAAATTAATCTTAGATTAATAAAAATATTGATCTAATTTTCCTAAGGAAAATTCTCTCTTTTATACCCATTTTAAAAGGGATATTATTAATAACTAATTACCATTGGTTAATTGTTACAATTTAAGGGGAGAGAGACCAAATTACTCATTTGGTTAATTGAGATTACGGTTGGTAGTTAATCAATGGCAATTGTTGTAATTAAATTGAAATTAAAAGTTAATTAAAAATAGTTAGTTAAGTTGATATTAATTAATTGGTTATTTCCTTTTGAAAATAACCTTTTAATTAGTTACTCATCTTTGGTTATGAAAAGTGATGAAATAACTAATCTTATCTTCCCTCTAGTGATTAGATAATTAACTGTTTTGGAGAGTGAGTTGAAATTTCACTTCACCACATTTCCCCCTCTCAAACTGGACACAGTCAAAGTAAATGAGACTCAGGGTTTCAATCGTTATTATCTAATCCTGATCTTTGGTTTTCCATTGGCTTTCCTTGTTGATTGATTTCCGGTTCTGTGGTAATATCACTTATTGCCAAGTTCCAAACTCATCCGGATTGTTCATTTGATCCACTAATGTTTCGACCAATAATGGACTGAGTCCTGAGAATTGACCACTTCCAATGGAACTTCCTTCTGATCCTTCTTTTATTTCCTCAGCGGGTTCCGTTCTCTGACCTGAGGTGGAGGCATTCATTTCTTCTTGTTCTATCTCGTGTGATAATTCAAGACAAGCTTTGATGAAATTTGAAATATATTTTGAACCATCTGGAATATTTTCAACTCTTAATCGATCGAGTAACTCCTTCTTCTTAGAAGATTGGTTACCCTTTTCATGTTGTTTTGGTTCTTCTTTTTTCTCTTTTCTTTCTGGTGAGGTAACCTTATATCGAACGGCCATTTCAAGATCTTCTTCTTCCGTAAAATTATAATCTCCAACATCTGAAGACTCTTGAGGTTCTTTTGGTGGTTGAGTTAGAGTTGGATCTTCTAACTGTTCAGGTCCAAGTTCGAAGGTATCAAAGTTATCCATTCTAAAATCGGCGCATGCACTGAAATCGTCTTCGAAATTAAATTCGATCTTTCCAGCCGATTTGATGGTTACTGGGATTTTTTGAGTTATTCCTTTTACTCCATCGAGTACCGGGACAATTTTTTGGAGTAATTGAGCTGGCCATTTATGATTCTCTTCAATCAATTTGGCAATTTTGTTGAAAACCTGTTGATGAACTGGCCAATACATAATATCACCTTTTTTGGTTTCTTTTGGTGTACAATTTTCTTCAATTGCTTCCGCTTCCATCATGTATAGAATCATTGAACATTCGGCATGTCGAGATGGGCGATACTTACGGGTGGTGAGTAAGGCATTGAATCGTAAATAAGCGACTAGATTGAGATTAATTCCAGTCTCTTCCAAAGGTGAATAATAATAAGTCAATTCTCGGAATTTCTTAGAAATTCTTGCGACATCATTATCATCATAAAGGAGAGCATTACAATGATTGATCAATCCTGAACCTACGATTATATCAGCCCAGGTGAACCACTTATAAACGTCTTTTCGAACATTTTCCATTTGTCGAGCATAGTTAAGGATTCCCAATGATAAACCATTTATTTCAGTTCCTAAGGATCTGATTTTTTCTCTGTTGGTATACTGAACCAAAGCTTCGTATACGATTTTCAATGATTGATCGACAATTACGACATGAGCGGCAACTGGTCTTCCCTTGGGATATTTTTGACTCATTACACTGATATTAGTTAACGCGATGGCAATTACTCTTCGAGGTTTGGAGTACTTTCGAATTCGCACCTTGGGTGCGGTTGGTCTTAAGTGGTGGAATCGATAAGCTGCTTGCTTAAATCTCCATCGATTTCGACGAGCAATTTTCTTCCAATCTCTTGGTATTGGTGGATAATCAGGCTCACGACCATAATTCCAATTTAATCGACGCTCATTATCGAGGAGGGATAATTTATTTTCGACCTCCCAGTTGATTTCATTTTCTTCTCTTTTACTGGTGAATTCTTGCCAAAGTTTATCGATGTAGTATTCATACCCTTGATTACTAATCTTGAGAAAATGGTAGATCTCCTTAGGAGATTCATTGTATGGTTTATGAAGAGGATTGTTAGTTGATGCGGTTGAGATTGATGATGTAAATGATTTAGTTGATGATGACGATGATGTCGATCCTCTTCTTTTCCTGGATTCTTCAGGCCAATCGACTTTCCAATTTTCAGCCATTCGTTTAGAGGTTTCGGAGATTACCGATGGAATTTTGAATGTTGATTTTTCTTTTACTTCTTTGGACTGGGAGTTAATTTCTATGGAATTTTTCCCTGCTTGTTGATAAAAATATTGGATTATTGATTCACACTTACAAGTGGAGTTAATATCAATTAGATTAATTGATTTTTTAATTCGTTTCTCCTTAGGAGAAATGGAGGAAGAGTTAATTGAATTTGATTTTATCTCTTCACTATCTCTCTTAGAAAGATTAATATTATTAGAGTCCTTAGAACTTCTAATTAACTCAGCAGCTTGATGATTATCAGGAGTGGAGTAAAGACTTGCAGCTCGTCTAATATCAGCAAATGTCGGAATTGTTGAATGTGATTTAATTTCTGATGAGCAGCTTCTTTTAACGGTACTTTTTGGCTCACTTGATGAGGGAGCTGGAGGGAAAAACTCTCGATGCGTATCGATGTAACTATCAACCTTTTGTTTTACATAATTTTCTCCTTTTTGGTCAGATTCCCGCCCCTTGGAGGTTGGTTGATTAAGACTAATTATGACAATTTCATTATTAGTAAGGGTGGAGTCTAATTTGAAGTTAAGATAAAACTTTTCAATTTCGGCCAATCGAGTTGTTTTATTGGGGGCGAGCGAAGCCTTAATCGGAAATTCATTTTCATCAATTTCTTTGAGGGCGTAGCTAATCTCTTTAGCATAATAGCCTTTATCACAGCTTCTCACGTGACCCTCGTAATCAATTAATCGAAAATAGCTGTGGCAACTGTTCTTAGGACATTTACCATAGCCCTTGTAATATCGTTCTGAAAAGTCATCATCTCGAACTGCACCTATGTAACCTTTAAGAGATTCGTTACATTTTTTGTTATTGCAATAAAATCGGTTCATCGAAAAGTTGTCAGGATAATCTTGAGTTGGAAATCTCATGTCATGTAATAATTGAAAGCAACCGCTACAATAAAATGTTCCACATGATAAACATTCCTTAGGAATGATGACAATATGATCGCACCATCCACAGATCAATTTCTTTGGATTCTCTAAGAGAATCGATGAGACTTCGGTATGAGTAAAACCCCATTTGGCAGCTCGAACTTTGATAAATTCTATTGCTTCATGTGGCCAATTACGATGGTTGGCTTTTTCCATGAAGATTCTCATCATTATATTTTGATTGTCACGATGAATATTATATTCGTTAATGTATGACATTTTGATTGTTGATTTTTTGTGTTGAATCGGTTGATCAAATAAACAATTTAACTCGATAATTTGATTGAAAATCAGTTGTAAGTATCTAAGATACTGATTAAGTTGGTTAATTGTTTTGATTAATTTGTTTTTAAATTGGTTGATAAAAGGTAAATTGGTAATACTTATCGAAAGATTGTCGATATTAGAAATTCCAAGGTTATTATTTTGATCGAGATGAAGTTGAATATTTGATTGTTGGTTAAGGTTAATTGTGATTAACTTTTGTTCATTTGATTCTCTAAGAAAATCATGAAGTTGATGATTAACTTTCAAACAATTTAATTGATATTTTCTAAGAAAATATTCAACAAGTTTCACTCTGGTAATATTAACTTTTCTCAGGTAACAACAATGGTGATGAATATGAGATAATTTACTTCCAATTGTTTTAGTCAGAATGATCAATAGTAATCCAATTAATTCTCTAAGAGAATTAGTTAATTGTGATGAACACAAGTTCAATTTCCTAAGGAAATTGTTACAATTGTTGATGGTTTTCACTAATTCACTTGAACTTGAATACCAATTAGATGATAAATTATGAATATTTGTTGAGTTATTTTCAGTTGATTCACTTGGTGAAATTAATAAAAGTTCAAATGATTCTCTAAGAGAATCAAACAATTCAACAGAGTTGAGATTCAATTTCCTAAGGAAATGAATAGGAACAATTTGGTGATATATTCTTAGAATATATTTGATGAGAATCAAACCAATTGATTGGTAATTAAATTGAATCAATTTTCTTAGAAAATTGTGTTGAGATTGAGACAAATTTCTAATAGAAATCTTAGATTTCTGAGATGAGAAATTGATTACTTTTGATTTTCTAAGAAAATCAAATTTGAAACAAATCAAATTAAGATTTTGATGTTGATTTTGATTTTGATTAACACAATATTTAACAATTAAATTAACCAAAGTTAAAATTGCAACTAGTAGTTGATAATATGAGATAAAGACTAAGGTCAAAAGTAACAAAATCGTTGCAATCACTTGATGATTCAACTGTTGCTTAGGGCTTTCATCTCCGCCCAACCAATATGGTGATTTATTGTTTTTGTTGGCGACTCTTAGTCGCTTCTTAAAGCCAGTTAGTAAATTTCTAAGAAATTTATCTTCATCTCTTTTGTTATGATATCCTTTGTATTGAGCATCAATAGAATATTCTTTTCTTTTCTTTTCTTCTAAGAAGAAAATTCCAACGGTCAATATACCAAAGTGTAAGGATAATGATGATTTGTTATTATTGGCAACAATTTTGTTTTTCTCTAGATGATAATTTATCATCACTTTCTTCATCTTTGATGGGGATAATTTTCTCACGATTAAAATCATTATCCTTTTCTTCTTAGAAGAAAACAAATTCAGTTGATGATTAACGGTTTTAATCAACCGATTAAAAAGTTTGATTAAACTTTCGTGATTAATTTTAAAGTTAACCGTTTTCTTGGATTCTTTTGATTGTCTTTTCTCTAAGAGAAAGAGGGATAATAATCGACATTTATTCCTAAGGAATAAGTAAATTGTTCCAAGTCCAAAAATGATCTTAAAGTTTTCATCTTTTGACAATATCGTAAATCTCTTTGAGATTGATGATGGACGACAATTAATTTCATCTGACTGTTCAGATTTAGAGGATAATATTTTACTCGTTTTAACTCTTGTAAACGATTTTGGTGATCGTAAGAATATTTTTCTTTCCCATGATGTCGTTAATATTAGAACTCGACCAGCGGTGATTTGGAACTTCGAAGTGCTAATTGGTGTTGATTGGAAAATCAGATCAATTAGATCAATTAGATTATATTGAATAATCTTCTCTTTCTTAGAAAGATTGATTCGAATTGGAATCTTCTTAGAAGATTCGATTAATCTAATCTTAGAATTAGATTTTTTTCTTAAGATAAAAAATCTAATTGACGATTGTCGCTGGTGCTGCCGTTCAAACTTCATATTAAATACAAAATTTTCACTGTTCATTTGGCTCTTTAAGCTCCTCATGAACTGATTAGTTAAATATATCATCATGAAGTTTAAGTTTCTCTCAATTGCTGATGTTGTTGCTTGTGAATATACGAATAATGATTCACATGTAATGACTTTTGATATTAGTCGTTTGTCTCCATTGGTCATAATTAATCTCTTACTTATCGAGCCTTGTGGTCGACGAACGAGAACATTTTTATCTCGAACTACAGTCGAAGATTTACGTCCGGACATTTGGGATTTTGTAATTGTTCCAAATGATGACATGAGAATAATTCCAATGATTCGAAAATATCGTCGATTGTGAGTTCGATTCTTCTTAGAAGAATTTGAGAAAACTTTTATCTTCTTAGGAGATAAATTTTTATTCCTTAGGAATAAATTAATCAACTGTTGATGTCGCTCTAGTCGATTCATCATTTTCATCGATTGAAAAATTTTGTTACTTAATTTCATTTGTTCAAGTTTGAAGCTTCTAAGAAGTTGAATTTTCTTTTGTCTCTTTTGCAAGTTTATCATTATGTTGTTAGTTTGTGAATCTCGAGGTTCTGATGTAATTGTTACTCCAATGTTTAATAATTTACCAGGAATCAATTTTATTACTGAGCGATTGAATCCACCGATTGTCCTAAAGTTCATTTTTCTTTTTAATGATGGTCGTTGTAGTCCCAAATTTTTAGGTATTCCATCGATGAATGATGATGATTTAATCGATGTCTGGATATTCATCGTTCGATTAAACGCAGAAGAAACTTTTGGTGAAGTTTCTGGTTGGCGAGATGAATCAGAATCAGAACTTTGTTTAACTTCTCCTTGATTCTCCTTAGAGAAAATTTCATGAAATGAACTTTAAATTCATCAGACTTTGTTTCGATTTTCTCTTCTTTTTTCTCATCCAATTGCTTATCCAAAGGATAAGATCGTTTAAGATTTTCAATCATTCCAATGTAATCATCGGGATTGGACAGAATTTCAGATTTTCTTTCGATTTCTCTTGGAGAAAGTGGTCCGTTGTATTCTTGGATTCGATCACCGTTGACGACCAGAGTTTTTCCGACTTTTAACGGCACAACCGTTACTGAGGCTCCATGAACTTTGATTATGACGAAAGGTCCTTGTATTCCAGTGGACAATTTTTTACCTTTGCTTAGATCAGGTGGATAGCCAGTTACCATTACAACCTCTCCAATCATTAACGATTTAAAATTATCATTTGTTGGATCATTTTCTCTTTTTTCAGCTACTTTAGTCAATTTTTCTTTAACTTCCTTAATAGCTTCATTTATGTTAATTGTTTGATGATCAATTAAAAGTTCATTTCTTAATGGAGATTGAAAAATTCGTCCATTTAGTAATTCGAAAGGGGTTCGACCCGTTGTCTTATTAACTGTTGTATTCATCGCGATTAATAATGAGACTAATTGTTCATCCCATTTTTTTGTCGTTTCTAAGAAACGTTGAATTAGTTGTTTTAAGGTTCTATTGTCTCTTTCCACCAACCCTTGACTTTGAGGATGATAAGAAGTTCCAAATCGATGTTGAATTCGGTTTTCTTGTAGAAATTCAGCAAACTCCTTTGAGATAAAATTTCTTCCTTGATCGGTTTGGATAACCTTAGGATATCCGTGACAATTAAAAATTGATTTTAACCATTTAGTTAGTCGATCAACACCTTGATTAGGTACGGCTTTAGCAAATTTAAATCGCGAAAGGACATCACTTATCACAATGATGTACCTGTTTCCCTTTTCAGATTGAATGAAAGGTCCTTGGTAATCAATTTGTAGATGCTCCATAGGTGCATCTGGAATCGTAAATCCAACTTTTTTAAGGTGAGTCTTTTTCTTCACTTTTGTTGTTTCAAATTTTACATCTTGAAATGTTTCTTTTGATTTTTTCGATTAGCTCAGGATGATAATAGTTTTTTACCATTGCTTCAATTGTTTTGAATTGACCAAAATGTCCTCCTTCTTCGGAATTATGAACTTGATCGAAAATTTGATCGAAAAGTTCGTCAGTCAATACCAATTTATGGACTTTGTTTCTTTTGTTAACTCGTTTATACAGTAGATTATTAACCAAAACAAATTTTTTATCGTTTCTTTTGAATTCGCATTTTGGTAATTTAGTTTCGAGAACATAAATTATTCGTTGAATCCAATTTTCTTTTCGTTGAGCTTCTCTTAGAGAAGTTAATTGTTCATTTGGACAGAATTTTACTCGGTTAACAGAGTTAACTCGTAATTGATTCAATTCATCATCGGTAAAGTGCTTAAAATCATCTTCACTTACCATGATTTTCAAGACTCGTTCATGTAAGTTGATTCGTTCATCAAGAATATTTTCATCTTCTTCTAATTCAATCTCATGATCAGATTGAGGTCGATGTTCCAGAACTTTTTGATCTGGAGATGCAATCAGCGGGATGATTTTTCCTGTATGTTTCACAGTATAATTGAATTGTGATAACCACATTGCCCATCGATTTATTCTTGAATTTTGAACTGAATTTTAGGTAATGAACATAAAGCTCCATGATCGGTTAGAACTTGAAATGTATCCTTCGAGATAATGTTGAAATTTAATTACTCCCGTAACAACTGCCAAACATTCTTTTTCCGATATTGGATAATTACGTTGGTAATTAGTTAATTTTTTACTAAAGTAACTCACTGGTCTCCATGACCCAAGATCCTTAGGATCTTCACGAGTCAATGGATCAGGTTTAGCGTCTGGATTCTCATACCATTGAGAGAGGATTCCTCCGACGGCAAAATCGGAAGCATCGGTTGCAAGTTGAGTCTTACGAGTTGGATCGAAGTGGACCAACATTGTCGCATTTACCAGAGCCAGTTTGATTTCATCGATCAATTTTAAATCACTTTGAGTAATTTCAAACTTTCTGTCTTTACGTATCAATCGATAAAGAGGTGATACTAATTTCGCATAATTAGGTATATATCGTTGGAAAAAATTGGTTAATCCTAATAATCGTTGCAACCCTTTAATGTTCACTGGGTATTGCATGTCAACTAGAGCTTGAACTTTGGCTGGATTAGGTTTTATCCCAGTTCCTGATACAATATGTCCCAGAAACTTCAACTCTCTTACACCAAAGGTTGATTTTCTTATTTGAGCTTTGAGTCCAAAGGTCTCTAATCGTTCAAGTAAAAATTTTAAGTTCCTTAGGAACTCGTCAAAGGTTCTTCCCATCGCTGGTAGATCGTCGAAATAACCCAAAACTCCTTTATATTGAAGTGGTTCAACTACTTTGTTGATTAACTTTTGAAAATACATTGGAGCTTCGGCCAATCCCATTGGTAATCGTGTATATTGATACTTTCCATCCGGGGTGACAAATGATGTTTTTGGTCTTTCACTTTCGGCTAAGCCAAGTTGATAATAACCTTGACTTAGGTCAATGAGAGCAAAATATTCGTAGCCCTTTAGAGCTTCGACATAATCATCTACTCTTGGCATTGGATATTCATTTCTCACAATTAACGAGTTTAGTGGTCGATAATCAATAACTAACCTTGGAGGTCCATTAGTCCTTGGAACTATTAACGCTGGACATCCTCCAGGTGATTCTGATGGTTCGATGATTCCTTGTTTCAAAGCTGTACCAATTACCTCTTTGAATAATTGTCTCTTAGCGGCACTTGCTGGGTATGGTTTACACCTTGGTAACGCGTTATCACCAATCTCAATAGAAATTGGACACAGTGATGGGTCGAGACATCCAATGTCATCTTTAGTTACACTAAAGGCTTTGGTGTGATCCATTAGCAAATTGAGTAATTGCCTCTTCTGATCCTCAGGTAAATCAGGGTTGATTTTCTTAGAAAATCGTTCTTCCCATGGTAAATTTTCATCGTTGTCTTCAGCAATTACGGATACCAATTGTTTTGTTTGTCTTGATTGTTGAATCTCTTCGTTCATAAATTCAACATCCATGTTAGTCCTTAGGACTTGAACTGGTTCGTCAGGTGATGATTGTGGTAATAGTTTTTTATCTCCACTGATTGGCATATTAGTTTCAACTTTAGCGATTTCATCAGCTCGACAAGGTCTGATAAATAGAATACATTTATCAGTTAATTTTTCTTTTCCAATTGACCAGAATCGAAATTTTCCTTCATGAGGTATAACACCGATTCCGAGTATTCTTTGTACATCGGTACCAACTAATATATCGTCCGGAAGGTCAATTGCTGTGACTAAGCATCTGATGAGATAAGCTTCTCTTTCTCCTTCTCTTTTAATTGTCATGTAAGTTTGACCAACAAGTTCAATACCACCATCTAATCCTGATGCATGAGCTAATGATGGAAACACATAAGAATTAGTCAATTTGACTAATCGATGAGAGATGAGGGTACAATTTGCCCCAGTATCTAAGATGGGAAATGTCGTCATCTTTGGATAATAATCTTGATTTTGGACATGAATCTCTAGATAAGGATGGTCAACGTTGTTTCGATAGACATTTTTGACAAACAGATCTTCTGGATTATCAATTCCTAAGGAATTGATGTTCGAAACCTTAGATTTCGTAGCTAATTCTCGCTGTAATTTCCAACACTCAGTTACATTATGAGTATTACTTTCACAATAACTACAATGTTTTGTTGATTGAGGTGTATCCTGTTCCTTAGGAGCAGGTAAAGCCAATTGCTTTGGTTTCTCATCACCATTTTCCTTAGGAAAATATTGTCCTCTAGGAATCCAATTCCTCTTCTGTTGATTGTCTCTTCGTTTATTATCACGCCGATGTGAGTAATTCACTTTCTTTTCATCAGTGTCTCTATCATTTCGTTGATTTGATTGATGTTGATGTTGATGAGGATGAGAATGAAGGTGATGAGGTCGTTTTTTGTTTTCCGTTGAACTTTTTTGTTCGTTCATTTCTTTTCGAATCTTATTATCGAAATACAATCGAGTTAATCTTTTTTGTAACTCATTCATAGTACCAATTGGTCCTTGACTTTCCATGATACTGATCACTGGTCGATCGAAATGAGTTCGAAGGATAATCTTTACCATTTCGAGCTCACTAATTGTTTTGTAATTAGCTTTATACCAAGCGGAAAGTGTATCACAAAATTGATTAGGTTCAATTTCTCTATTCCATCTCATGGTTCTTACTTTTTCAGCCTCACTATAAGTGTATGAGGATTGTAGAATCAATTCTCTTAGAGAATAAAGCCAAATTTCGAATGGTTCACCTTGATGTTGCTCCGCTACTTCGGTGAACATGGAATTAAATTCGTAAGGAAGGTGATATTGAAGTGCACCTTTCTTATCGACATCAGAATAACCGAAAGGTTTTAATGCTTTCTCGAGAGAAAGAGCCAAGTTAAAGGATCCGTTTTCTTCTCTGGAACTTTGAGGTTGATCCAATGAGGAACCTTCATTTTTTCACAATTAGGTTCGTACCTTGAGCTTCGATTATGTTCCGAAGGAACATATTGATTTAGTTGATCAGGAATCTCCTTAGGAGATTCAACATCAATTGATAACCTGTGGTTAATTTTTCTGTTGTATTCCGACCCATTCAGATCCTTAGGATCTGATTTAAATTGTTCCTTAGGAACAGTTAGATTTGAAGCAGTTCCTATGGAACTTTGTTCAACTCTACTCAGTCTTGTATGTAGATCAACTAATCGTTGTGACATGATGTCCAAAGTGGTCAGTTTGGAAAGAATTATTTCTAAAGGTGAATTTTCAGTTTTTGTCAATGAAGTTGAATTGGTTTCACTCACGGTGTATACGCGCAGGCGTGGTTTGGAAATGGCGTCTTCCTGGTTTCCGGTATACGTTGCTCCTTTTCTTTGCACACGGTTCACTTGATGATAGTTGTTTGGTTCATCCCATAGAGATGGAAGATAATTTAAACTTTGCCCATATTGAAATTCAGATAATCGATTTTCGATTGTAAAAGAATTGTTAGCAACAATTAACGATTGTTGTGACTCAGAGGCAGGTCCTCCTATTGATCCGCATAACCTTTGATCGGATGTTAGGTCAGAAATTACGTGCTGCCTGTCACTTACCTCTAGCTCAGGGACTCTTGGTTTGTCTAGGGAAGGATTGGATTCAGCCAACTGCTTGTTCACTGACAATGAACTTTGTTCATTAAAATTGGTCTCTAAACCAACATCAAGGGTATCTTTTACCTCTTCAATTAAATAAGAGAATTTTTCAATGGCAAATAAATTAAAGTCTTCATGATTTTCAATAACTTTCAAGGCAATTGCCAAGTCAGACATTCGACTAACACCGAGTCTGGACAAGTGAATAATATTAGTTTCGGTAAAACCATTTCGTCTTAATAATTGAATCCAATCTGGAGTTTCAATTACATCCATTAGAAATCCTAAGGATTTCTCTTCAATTGTTTCATGAGTGAATATATTGAAAAATTCATTGATCATACCATTGGTATGAATGTACCTTTTCAAAAGTTCAATATTAAATTGATGATTCCTCTTAGGAAGAATCTCCATTTTGTTTGCAATCATAATAAAGTCTTCAGCTGTTAATTCAGCTAATTTTTTGTTTAGTAGCTCAGGGGTTAGGTCACAAATAGAACGATAAATAGAGTCATTTGACATTTTTATCAATCCTGCCTGGGTCGCCATATGTCGTAGATTAAAATGAGCGACTGAGAAAACTCGGTAATTCACTTTAATATTCGGATGTTTGAAACCGTTAGAGTTTGAATATTCCTCAACGATTTTCAGGATGTTACTTCCCGTTGCCTTAAGATTGATAAAAATAACCAAGTGACAATTTATAATTCATAACCCAAAATCAAATATTTATTGTGATTAAATGACTACCTCTTGAACTGACAAAACCAAATTAACTGCGAGACTGAAAACGGTAAATATGAAGGTGATTAAACATAAGAGTAAATATGGGGAACACAAATGGGAACACAAAAAAAACAAGGTAACTTAATTAAAGTTAATTAATTAAGACAAGGTTATCATGAGATACAATAATTTCTCTAAGAGAAATTTAACACAAATTAATCTTAGATTAATAAAAATATTGATCTAATTTTCCTAAGGAAAATTCTCTCTTTTATACCCATTTTAAAAGGGATATTATTAATAACTAATTACCATTGGTTAATTGAGACCAAATTACATTTGGTTTTGAGAACGGTTGGGTTAATCAATGGCAATTGTTGTAATTAAATTGAAATTAAAAGTTAATTAAAAATAGTTAGTTAAGTTGATATTAATTAATTGGTTATTTCCTTTTGAAAATAACCTTTTAATTAGTTACTCATCTTTGGTTATGAAAAGTGATGAAATAACTAATCTTATCTTCCCTCTAGTGATTAGATAATTAACTGTTTTGGAGAGTGAGTTGAAATTTCACTTCACCACAGTATATAAATTTACCAGTTGATTGCTACTAATTACTGAGCCGTGATTAACAATCATTAAGATGATTTTCATGTTGCATTCGCCATCTTGGTGTAAATTGATACCCTGGAAAAGTATATTGCCAATTAAATTCCCACTTGAGTTTATAAAGTTTCCTGATCATGATGATGATCCTCTGAATTGGAGCCATGAGATTAAAATCTCTTATTGTTTTTTTCCTCATTGAAATTAGCCTTAAACATTTGATTAGCTTAATCATCAATGAAAATCAAATAGACTCTTGGAATGAGATTAACAATGAAACAGATTAACTATCCTAGAGATTAAATCTGCTCCCATGTAATCGTTAATCTCATCTCATTGGGAGTTTTTTTTATTCTTCTTGTCTCTGGAAAAAAAGTTCTTATCTTATCAGGGTGAATTTGTGAGAGAAATATAAAGCTCAATGTCCAGTGATTATTATCGGAAGAAAAAGATGAAAAGAGAAACTAAACTAATCGATTGGTAATTTCGTTAGGTAAAAAGATAGCTACAGAATCTTAATGATGCAATTGCGAAAAAGGGATGATAATGATTCTGATTCTGATAACGATAATGTCAGAATTCTGTAGAGAAAGTGGGAGTAGGATATCATGAAGAGTGGACCAAGGAAACTGTGAGTATGAAAAAAAAGAAGGAGAAAGTAAATAATAAAACCTTTACAATGGATACTGATGATAGATTCTTGAGAGTTGGGACTTGAGATAATCATCATCATCTTCATGAGAATCATCATCTTACTAGGATACGTGGAAAGAGGTTGAAGATAAAGTTGAAGGCGAAAGGAAAACAGTTATCACATATTATTTTGAAATTGGAACAAAAAAATGTTGATATAATAGTTTTTGAATGGGTAAGGTTACATTATTATTGTTCAGTATTTTCAAGAGATGAGTTTTCATGGAGAAAGTGAGAAAGAGAGAGAGAGAGAAAAGAGAAACAAATAAGCATCATGAAGAACTGAACTGAACTGAATTGAAATAAGAATCAGTTTAAGTGTTTATCTTGATAGCGATTTAAGCCACCTTCCTACTCCACCCATAAAGAGAGTAAAACTTTTTCGTTGGAACTTTTTTCTTTGAGAATATAAAAAATCTTTTTCGAAATCGTTTATCATGAATCTTTTTTTCTTCTCCATGAAGCAGAACTGAAAATTGAAATCTTTCAGATCGTTATATTTAATAAACGGATTGAATTCATATGAGTATGTGTGTGTGTCCAATTGAAAATTACTATTGTCCATTTGGAAACAATAACATTCAATTATCGTTCATCATGAATTGAGATTGAATCTCATGACAATAGCTCATGAAAAGTTTCAATCACTTTTAATTGAACTTTAATAAAACAATAATAATTGAACCTCGTGATTATCATTATTGAATAATGTTCAGTTAACCAATCAATTTAATCTTTGATGAGATCAATTTGGATAATGAGATTGTTTTGTATACGAAAATTGAATTAACCATTGGGTTGACACCTCAACTGATTATGACAATTAACTGATTGTTTTTCCTCATCAACTTTCTGTGTATGCTTTTGATGGGTTATAAAATACAGAAAAGGTAAACTTGACCATTGGTCAAACAAAGTTCCATGTAAAGTTTTTTTTTCTCTTATTATTATTTCATCCATATCTCCATTAGTTTAACAGGAAAAGGATTAAAGGAGACGATTGATTAACAGTGATTTAGATTTACCCTTGGTCATAATCATCGTCATTGGTAATATGTTTTTCTGTTAATCTGATCATCTCAATCATCTTAACGATGATGATGATCATCATGAGATCCAATTGGTTAGTTGCAAGTTTATCTTTGAGGGAAAATTTTTCTAATCAAAATGTCAACTCAATTGAGCCAAAACAATTGAAATCAGTTCAGACTTTTTTTATTCATTTTCTCAATGAGATGACCATTAGTTGACCAAAGCATATTGAAGATGGTTACAGATTAAGATTAAAAATAATAATAATAAACTTTTTTACTTTCAACATGAAGATGGAAACAAAATGTCATCAAGAAAATGCTTAATAGATATTAATACCCAGTCTCTTTATCTTTGGGTATCCAAGTATTACCTTGATAATACCCTGGTCATATTGTGATAACATGCAACAAGAAAATATCCTTCACCAATTAACTAATATTTACTCTCGATAATATAATATAACCAAGTTTTCTGTAGCATTTTTATCCTCATCACCCATTGCCCAACCCAATATCTTCCGAGGAAAATGTTGAGAAATTGTTGTTATATTTTCTCTTATTCTTGGTAATAATAATTTTTCTCTCTCTCTCTCACTTTTATCCTTTTCATCTTCTTCATTTATTATTACAACATTTATCAAAGAATTGCATGTTTACCTGACATTTACAGGGTAACATTGTTGCAAGATCAAGACCAAGAACACATTCAATTAAGTTCTGACGATGATGATGATGATGATGAAAGAAAGGGAATGGTCACTTTATCACTTGTCAATACTTTTGCCTACCAAGAGCAATGAAAAATAATCCATAGACTTATCATCAGTCAAGTGACATTCAGCTTGTCCAATAACCTGATTCTTGATATTCAGTCGTTGTTACCATGATGATGATAATATAAAGGAAGTTGATGGTTAGAATATGAGTTAACCTGAAACTTTTCATATTATCAACTGATCAATGTTTGAAATTTCCAAGAGTATAACTAAACTAGTCAACAAGTTTTCCCCTCAACTTATAATATAATATTTAAAAAAAGAAAAAAGTTCTAAGTGAATATCTCTCTCATCTCCATGAGTTAGAACTGAAAAAAAAGTTTAAATCATCAGCTAATCATCAAGGTAATTTAATCAATCTAATGTTATCCAAGAATAACATGAAATGTTCAGTAATTAGGTTATTATGCACCAAGAATTATATATTAACAGGGTGGGAGTGGGAAAATGTTTCAACAATAAAACATGAGATTTTTTTTTATAATTTTGAGTTAAGTTAATGATAACAATACGTATTATTAATAATAATTACGAGGATGATGAAAAAGGAGAGAGAGAGAGATGATAATCTGATGATTGTGATGGAAAAAGTTCTGAGTGAATACTCTGAGGAAAATGAAGATTCTGAATCATTACCATGTAAAAGCTGAATAATAACAAGTAACTCGAGTGTGTTAATAATGGTTATATTTAATATATTAATAATTTTCTGTTGATAATTAAAGTGAAATGGTTCATCACTTATCATCATAATCATCGTAATCATCATCATGATAACAGTAAGAAAAGCTAAAAGATTCTGAATACTCAGAATTTTTTTTCTTCAACATTTTCTTTTTTTCACCTTTCATTTGCTTTCTTATTATCCATCAGAAAAGAATTGAAATCCGATTGATAATGATGATGAATATGTGATGATGGGTTTTCTTTTTTTTCTACAGGGTGGAAAGTGGAACTCAGGGTGGGATAAATATAGTACAATGAAAAATTCTCATTATCTTTTTCTTTCTCTTTTTTTTATCCTTCTCTTATCCGTTTATTAAGCTTTCTCAGCATTATTATTATTCATCTTTCAAGCTTATGGCTTCATCCCACTCCCACTCCCACCTTCTCTCTTCCTCATCTTCCTCATCTTCTGTCTTCTCTTTTTCTTTCAAAATTACTTTCATCATCTTCATCTTAATCATTGTTGGAATATTTTCTCTCTTTCTTTTTCTTATATACTTGTTCTCATCTTTTTCCACCCTCATCATCAATTCATCTCTCACACTCTCACCCAGCTCCTTCATCTTTAAGATGGGTACGCCTCATTGTTTAGCTAATTAGAAGCGTAATGAAAAATTAATCATCATAATAATATAATCATAACATCAAACCTTTAACGTTAGAAAGTCTTGAATACTTTTCCCCTGTTGGATCTTCGCTCTCATCGACTTTTTTTTACTCATTCATGAGTTTCAATCAGTTTAATGAGCTTTTTTCACGAGTATTATTATCGGTATCAATTGATTTTAATAATCACGTTAATCATCAAGATAATAGTTAATTTCAATTACTTTAATTACAATCGATTGTAGAGTCAACCTACCAACTCGAAACTTTTCATTATAAACAATAAAGTTTCGAATTTTTTTTTCGTCTTTTTTTAATTCTTATAAGGTGAATGAGTTCAAACAAAGGGTAATTGGCAAGAAAAGATAAATTTTTCATCGATTCTAAGGTGATTTTCATGATAATTGTAATTCTACAATATAATTGTATTTTCTCGATAGAGGTTCATCAAGTTTAGTTAATCATGTTGCAAGAAAAAAAACCAGAAATGAAATAGTATCAGAAACAATATATTCTGATTATTATTATTCTGATGATTGGGAAAAAATCTACAAAGATTGTGAGACTTTTTCTGATCAAGAATAGATTCCAAATGATTCATTATATGGAATTAATACTTTCTATGGATTAGCCTGATAATATGTTCCTTAGTTTCTATCACCAAGAATGAGACTGATGGTGAAAATAAGCTAGAGAGAGAGAGAGAGAGAGAGAGAGAGAGAGAGAGAGAGAGAGAGAAATAGCCCAAATCTTCATCTTCATGGAGATGATAGAAAGTCAAACATTTCTATTAGCCACCAGGCTCTGGTTAACCCGGAACCTGAATTTACTCATGAAATGCCCAAGTCTCATTCTTGGCTTTTGGTGTTTTCTTATTATCCTCTGTATCTCTGTCTTCATCTTCTACAGATGAAAACTTTCATGATGATGATGATGATGATACTGAAAGCAGAAAAAGCCAGACTATCGATTAATCGATGAACCAAATCAACGTAAACAATCAGAAGTAAATGTTTCCCATTCAAAGTTTTGCTCGTTATCACTTTTTTTGCTTCCTTTATAATAGAATCCCTTTTGTTTATCTTCTTCCTTCTCATCATCATTATCATCATAACCTTCATATTATCAATAGTTTATTGTCTAACTCAAATTTCATAACCTATGATCTAAACTAATAGGATAACGATAAACCTGAAGACACACAATTAACATAAATATTGGTAAACGATTGCGAAATAATGGAATAAAGTACCAAAAGAAAGAGAAAAAGAAAGAGAAAACCTTACGAGACTATTGTTTTATCATGAGAAGTTCAGAAAAGTTTCAAGTCTCTGGCATTTTATATTTTCACTGAAATTTTCTCTCTCCTTTAAACTCAAAACGATAATCAAGAGTATAAAAAAACTGTCAGATTTCATCATGAACAATTTGTATTCAGTTAGATCTTTATTAACCTTTCATAATTTACCTTTATCTTCATCAGTAACAATCATGATACAGTAATAATCAGTAGTTGAACATTCATGATGTTTCATGATCAAATATACATGATATATTAATAATACACTGTGATAATATGAAGGAGGGAGCTAAAAGAAGTGGGTTATTATATTTATATAAAGAAGAAAAAAGCTCCTTCTCATCTTCTTACGGAAAAATGATGATGATAAACTAATAATAATAAGAATTCTGTCTGAATTCATGGAGAAAAAGTTCATCATGTGAAAATGGTGCAAACACTTATTATCGTGAATTCTGATCTATTCAGGAATTTATATTTTCTCCTTCAGTTATCTCTCTCTCTCTCTCTCTCTCTCTCTGTCTCTTCATGGGTAAATTATCATGAAGATATTGTGTCAACCGGTGATGAATATAATGATAATACCCACATTCTCATGTGATAATAAACTTCATCCTTCCTGGAATTGTTCATAGGATGGTGATGAGGAACAGGACATTCTCATATCAAAAATTTTGTCTCAAAGTTGAAAACATTTACCTTGTTAATTTCACCGTTCCTATGAAGATTTAGTTATAATGAATATGAATAAAATCATCATGAACATTTTTTTACTCTTCATGATGATGATTCAGTTGAAGAAATGATTACATTACGACGAAAACAATGATTATATTAATGGTAATCATTAGAAATTACAGTTTGCTGAAAAAAAAATAATACTTCTTTTTCACGCTTCTCAATTTTCACATTATCATGAAACGAAAAAAAAAAGTTTCAAGATTTTCTATCATATCCTGGAATCAGAACTAACAATCAGAATGATAATAGTTATTGTTTAACTTTCCAAAAAAATTATGGATCAAATTTTTTGATTCTCATTTAATTGCAATCGTTATTAACTCAATCATGAATTCATGAGATTATTTTCATGAACTGAAGATGATGAATGGAGTGGAAAAAGTATATCATATAATAAAAGAAGTGAAAAGTTTACAACTTGGAGAAAAGTTTTCTCATTGTTTTTATTTTTCTCTTTCCAAGCCAAATGTCACCTTCCTCATGGTGGGTTAATGATACTCTCTCTCTCTCTCTCTCCCTGAAATACTCTAACCATTTTTAGCTCCCAATTGAATTGATGATAACTTGGTCTCATCTTTTGTCTTTCATTGTTTTCTAACCATTAATATAATGGTTTTTGCTTATCATCATCTCCATCCTCATCCTTTTTATCATCATCATCATTTTCATATGGTAAAGCAAAAAAAAACAGAAAGGGAGCAAAAGGAAAAGACGAAAAAAAGTCTTGAGGCCTATGGTTTTAATTATCTTTTATATATATAAATACACACACACTCTGGTTGGAAGGATGAAGATAATAGGAAGATGATAATAATAATGAGGAGAGTGGGGTGGATATATAAGGGGTGGTAATAGATGATTACTCTAAATCACAATCAAATGAAATGTATTATGACCCACTGATGAGAATGCTACAGAATGTTTTCTCAAGATTATTCTCGGTGGGAAGCATTTCCCTCATTCTATCTCATCTTCCCACTCTCATCATTCTCATCCTCATCATCATCATCATCATTTCTCTCTCTCATTCTCTCTCTCTCTCTATGCCCGAGAGTATTCATCTAAATAAACATATAATTCCACCCCCTTGATCATTGACACCTCTTTTTAACCTTTCCCATTGTTTTCCTTTGCTATCTTAATATTATCAGTTCAGTTTCAATTCTGGTTTTCGGGTGATATATTATTAATTTTATCATCATCATCATGATTCCCTTTTCAATCAATGTTCAATCAAGGTGAACAATTATCATTAACTATTTGATTCCAACCAAAATCTTTCATGATACAATCATGAATCGGTTGGATGAATGGTAGATTAGTTTTCATCATTGTTTCCTTATAATGTAAACAATTAACAATTTGTTTAATTTTCTTAATCAAAGTCTAAACTCTGATTATCAACACATTGAATATCAATGTTAACGCTTATCTTTGAACATAAATGCAAATGTTACTAATTATCATCAACAATTAACAACTTTGTTTCAAACCACTCGAAAAGGTAATCACCATAACAGTTAATCAACTTGATAAATAATTTTTTCAGTTAATTGTAATCGTAATCTTATTGTTTGCCTTGCTGAGATTATTTTTCTATGATAATTTGTTGGATTAAATTGTGATTAGTGAATATAATGATTAGAGATTAGGCTGATTATTGGTAATATTAGAATTGAATAAACTACGATTATCAACCGAGAACTGGATTAATAATCATCTTCTTGTCTATTGGTTTCTCTAATCGGAAGGAACTGAATCTTATCAAATTCTTATCATGATAAAGTTGGAGGAAGAAAAAATCTTCCCACTGAACAAGTTCATCTTCCAATTAACATGGTAGCTGATTATTAACACCATCATAGTCATGGTCATAGTGGTCATGATGATGTCCAGAGAAAGTGTTGGAATTGAATCTAGACTCGATTCCATAGGAATCATTAACTCCTCTCTCTCTCTCTCTCTCTCTCTCTCTCTGGAATTTGTGTGAATACAAGATGAAAAGGATGATGATAATAATGTAAGATGATAAAGATACACTGGTCAGTAGTTGTGTCCAGTCAACTTTTCTCAAACGATATCCATCAGATTGACAGAAACTTTTTTCTTTTTCTTCTTTCATCTTTGTTTCATTATGATTACATCAACAATTATTATCGGTAACCAATTTTATCATGTCACCAAGTCAATAGATATCAAGATGAAGATGATAAAGTTTCCTTTCATCATTTGATTATCATCTTATTATTACAAGTAAAAGTTTCGACAGGAGATATGTATTAATTTACAGTTTTGACACAAAAAGTTCTGGACAAGGGTCAATAGGAAGTGAGATGTTACAAAAATGTAAAAAAAATGATAAAATGCAGCAAACTTGCTGAAAAAAAAAGCGTTAACCGGAAAAGGAATCCAATATATCCTTATTTATACATTTATGTTATCATCAATCTGAAACAAAATACAATACAACGTATCATGTATCATGTAATAATAGTGATGAGAGGTAAAAGGTGAGATGAGGATGATAATCATTCAAAGGTTTCTCTGTATGTTTACTTGTTTATCTCATAACTTGAAATGTTTAACTGACATTTAATTGTATCAATTGGTGATGATTTACTCTAGGAAATTATTATTATCATCATGATTGTTCAGGATTCTGTTTCATGTTGTTAGTTTTCATCAATTAGAAGTAAGAAGAAGATGAAAAGTTGCAATTTTGATTCTGAAATGGGTCACAATATGATAACAGTACCAGAGTCTATTTAGTGATGAGATTACCTATTGAAAATGTTTCTTTCTTGTCAACAAGGATGATGAAAATATCTCTCTCTCTCTCTCTCTCTCTCTCTCTCTCTCTCTCTCTCTCTCTCTTTCTCATCTTCATCTATTGAGCTTTCGGTTTATTATATAATATAAACGTGCAAATGATTTTCAATGTTGACAGTTGATTCTTTCACTCCCATGAGATGATGTTCAAAGGAAGATATTATTTCATCAACACCTCATGGAAAATACAATGCAAGTAAACAACTTTATTTCCTTATCATCATCATCAAGATAGAGAGAGAGAGAGAGAGAGAGAGAGAGAGAGAGTTAAGTTAATGATAGAATTCATTTAATCATCTAATCATCTTCCCAAGGATATAAAGGTAACATTTATTAATGAGAAATATATTTAGTTATAATTGTAATTATATAAATGAAACCATAGTAATTGAAAGGATCATCAGTTGGGGAAAAAAGTTCAGGGACAAAATCAGTTTGTTTATGAACGAGCAATCAACTAATTGTAATGTTAATCAATGTCAAGTAAGAAAAAAAGATAAAGATTAACAATATGAACAATCAACTACAATTAACTTTTGTTAACATTAGAGGTTGTGTATCGATGATTAACTTGATAATAATCATTGATGATAATTGTTTAGCTTAATAACATAATCTAATTGTTGTTGATACTCACAATTTAATGATAATTAACTTTTACTTTTATGCTTCTGGATATAAACTATTTATTACATGATAATAATAGTTTACAATTTAATTATATTAAATATCCAGAGGTCTGATGGTCAAGTGAATGGTCAGTATTTGTGAAACTTTGAGTATTTCTGGTCATTTTTACAATTGATTAGTATTATGATTATTAATTAACTATAAACAAAATTAAAGATTAATTATACTTCTGGTTAATATAATTTACTCACACAAGAAACTTGACCATTAACCTTTTAATGATTAGCCTTTGGTCTTGATGACAATTAACTAATCAAATAAATTTATATTTACATTTTCGTACTTAAGTGAACAGAAGTACAATTGAATGGAAATCGAGTTAATTTAATCAAATTAAGGTCATCAGGTCACTCGGAGAAATTATTGTTCTCTGAGTATTCATAAGATGATTCCGATAATAATTGAAAATTCTGTCATCAGAATTTAGGTGAAATATTATCATCACCATGATGTTCAGTGATGATGCAACACAATCAACTTGATGATTGATGATATTTGCATACAATTAACGATGAGAAGAGTGAGAACATGATGTAATTGTCCCAACAATTAGGAAAACCACTAAATTGGAATATAAATTATTCTAATTTGATTAGATTATCATCCAATGGTCAAATTCTGTGAGCCCTGAAGCCAAACAATCAAAAAAAATAATGATTCTCTTTCAATCATTCTAAAACTTTAAGAATCTTGATTCTTTAAGCTTCAATCATTAACTATTAACTGTTAATCAAGTTGAATTAATTTGATCATCATTAACTTGTTATTGTAATAACATCATCATGATAATCATCATGAATCACAAAAACAACAAACAATTGGATAATAAATTAAATGGTTGAAATGATTTATATAACTGAAAACTTTGTCTCTGTTATCATTATATTGATTGTAACAATCAGTGGATTGAATTATCAACATCAGAGCTATTATATTAGACGGTGGGTTAATAGGAGTGGGTAAAAACTATTTTTCCACCTTGATATAAATGAGTAAAAGTTATAACATTGTTACCTTATATTATATATATATTTTTCCCTGGGTTGTTCATTGATAATGATAACATTTCAAGCTAATATCTGATTCTCAACAGATTCACTTTCATGTAGCTCCATTAATACATCAAGAGTTGAGGTTATTTTTTTTCTTGTTCTGATTCCCATCATGTGATAAATAATTGATAACTAATGTTGAAAGATTGTATCTATTGATATGATAACATTTAATTCTGATTCAATTGATTTTATCTTTAGAATCATCATCATGTTGATGGAAAAATTTTTCTCAAAAAAAAAGTTGCTACTTGGAATTCATGATGTTATATTTTCATGATGAGTTTTTCAACTGTGAAAAATTATTTGAGAATAATGATAACCATGATTATCACCACAGAAAAAGGGAGTTGAATGATTGAAATTTCAATGTAATTTCAGGAGAAAAGGAAAAGTTTTATCATGGTGAACATAAAAGTGTTACTGATTATCATTTTAACAGGTAGATCTTTAAACAAGCAAGTTAGTCTAATAATCAATGTCCAGTTTTTATATAATAGAAATCAATTGATTAAGGTGAGAGCATGATGAAGATGAGGATGAGGATGAAGATGAGGATGATCAACACCAGGAATTTGAGCCACAAAAAGAGAGGATGAAAATTCTGTAGATAAACAGAGATAACATTCAATTTCTTATATACAGGGAATTCCAATTCAATGTCTCTATCAATTACTTTACAACATCAACATCAATTTACCTCATCATCTAACCATTCACCTTTATCATCTCTCTCTCTTTCTCTCTCACTTTGATCATCTTTCCTCTTTGTATTACCTTCTCCCTCTTCCGTCTCTCTCATTGAGGAGGGAAAAAGTTACCACTTAAACATCAGAATAATATAATTAGTCTTTTGGGTAACAATTAACAGTTCGAATTAAGCTCATCATATTAGCAATTCTCATCTTATGTAATCTTATAATAAAAGATTGTTGAATATTGATTATTAATCCAAATTAATCTCCACGGGGAAACATTTAAGTTAATCGTTGGTCATTTTTCTTGGGCTCAATGAAAAGTTTGTAACATTATCAGGCAATTTAGAGCTCTCAAAATTATCATGATTTATGATTAGTTATCACATAATAGTGGAAGCAATAATTCAGATGATTGAAATTGTAATGAAAATGGAAGAGAAGAAAAAAATCTTTCTCATTTATTGCCTAAGGCAAATTAAATAGTAAACGGAAACAAACGTAATGAGTTAAATAGGATTGATATTAAATTTTACCATTAGATTTAATATATGTATTTATATTTCATTTTTTTCTTTACCTTTAGGAAGTAAATTATTGAACATTTCGAACTTTTTAACTTTTATTGAGATTGAAATTGGAGCTAATCCAATATGGAATTTAATTGTGAACATTGATTAGTTTGTGATGATAAGTTAATCAAATTGGACTTAAATAATGGGTAGAGAGAGAGAGAGAGAGAGAGAGAGAGAGAGAGAGATTAACTCGATGGAAGAGGTTACATGAGGAATGAGTTTAGAATGAACCTGAAAAAAATGCTCGAAGGCTTTGAAGTTTATATCAGAAAAAAAGAGAGGCTATTGATGAGCTCATTCACTCGGAATGAGCATTGGAACTTTTTTCTTTACGCTTTTCGGATTCTTTTCTTAGAATTTTTTTCTTTTCTTCCACACCCTTAGCTTCTGTCTATAGCTCCCGGCTTTTCATCCATTTCTCTCTCTCTCGCTTACCCCAATAATTTAACCCCCTCCCTGTCAAGTGCTATTGGCTACAGTGATGATAATAATGATGATCAGCATTCTTATCATGAGGATGACAGAAAAACTCAACATATTATATAATAATGATGATAATAGTTCTTTTGTTACAAAGACACAACAACAATAACATCAAGCTTTAGAATTGGATGTTAACGATAATAGTTCATCAATTTTGTTTCGAACTTTTTTCTTACCAAACTTCTAATCTGTCATTAAATTGAAGGATGACTTTTGATCTTGTTTGTTTTTCTCTTTCTTTCAAGAGTAAATATTGTAATCATGGAAGAGAACGAGAGAAAGTTAATAATAAGAGAGAAAAAGGTTAAAGGTATTGCTGAAAATTTCAAAAAGTTCTAATCTTAAGAATGAACGAATTTTTTTCCAAGGGAATAACAATTCTTGTTCTGACCATTTTCTTCCAATCAACTGGTTAGCAGAAAATTTTACCTTGATGATTAATGATTCGTGATTAACAATATTAACAGAAATGATTTATGAACAATTAACTTGATCAGTTCTGGTAATTTGATTAATTAGAGTTTAGAAAAACTTTTCAAGTGTAACGGTGAGAAAATGAAGGAGAAAAAGGAAAAGAAATTTAAAGATTCGAGGGAAAAAAGTTCTCAAGAGTTCTAATGAGATCAGATGAAGTTGTTGGAATTCAATTGTTGAAGATATTCAATTGTTCAGTTCGAAATTCAATCTGTTTTCTTATTCGAAACAACTTTTTTTTCTTGCTACTCTTTTCTTTTCCTTTCATGAAACTAATTTACACTTTTTTACTCTCATCGTCATGATCATTACCATGATTATATCTTCATGAGTATTCCTGAGCTTTGGAGCTCACGATTGATGGTTCAAGTTCAAAATCGATGGTGAAAATAATCTAACATCAAATGATAACAATAATGGTAATCATTTCTAAGCAACTTACAATTCTCAACATTCAGACAATGGTGAAAATTCAGTTCAGCTCGTTCAAGTTCATGATAATGATGGAGAAGTGAATCAAACATAAGAAAGAAAAAAATGTTCAATTTTCTTACTTCATCAATCAGAATCTGAATCATTTGAGTAAAACCCTGAACAATCTCGAAACCAAAATAAAATTGAAATGAGAGAGAACATTTTTCCTCCCTGAAATCATGACAAGATTAAAATGTAATGAGATGATTCAAGATATAAACGCATTGATCTCACCCTCATCTTCTGGTGAAGGTGAAATACTAGTTGATGATGATCATTCTCATCTTAATAAAGAGATGATTATCATCCAATGAGAGAGAGAGAGAGAGAGAGAGAGAGAGAGAGAGAGAGAGAGAGAGAGAGAGAGAGAGAGAGAGAGTTAATCATAACTCACACTGATGAGAAAGTAAACCAAATGATATCGAAAAGTAAACGTTCAGAGGATAAGAAAAGTTCATGTAAAGTGAATGAAGTTGAGCCTGAATCTTTTTAATGAACATTATGATTATCACTCAAGATCATAAATAACAAAATATCAACACTGTTGATAAAAATTTAAAAGCTCCTGCAAAACTATCTGAATAAATGAGAAGAAAATTTTTCAGAACTTTTTTTTCGATGATGAATAACATGGTAATTGGGATAGAATGGAGTTATCAGAAAAATTTCTCCTTCTCACCTAACATAACATTAACCCTTTTCTTAATGATAGAGCAAAAAACAAATTTCGATCATGAAATATACCTTGAGAATCATTATCATGAATTTATGATGATGAGTATCAATTACTATCTTCATTTGGAAGGTCAGTTTGTGTTTATCATGATGAATTATGAATCGACCCTTTAACTTCATGGTAAACATTGTGTTGTTTTTTTGCTGCAAATATAATATGAATTGTTGAATGTAAAGTTTGAATAATGATTCAGGAGATTCTGATTGTTCATTTCAAATAGCAAATGATCATCATCATGATATTATAATAACAATGATGGATAACAACAAGTTCAAATACAGTTGACACAATGGGAGACACAATTTCATCTTATCAATTGAGTTTCCTGTTGATGTGATATTGATGAAAGAGGAGAAAGTGAGATATTAAGGGGGGAAATGTTCTATTTAGAATTTCATGTTTTTTCTTTCACTTTTATTCAGTAATATTCTTTTGTGGAACATCATTCGGAATCCTTGGAATTATCGTTGGTCATCTTTATACTTTTTCCGTGGACAAAAGATTTGAAAGAGAGAAAGAAGGAATCATCAGAGAATCGAATTGAGAGTCAACACAATCTTTAGAACTTTTTTTCTCTTCTATTCGGCAATGTAATCCTTTTTTTTTCTTCAATTCGAATTCGAATCAGATATGTATGGAAAATTCTGAGAGTTCATCAAAATATCATGAACCAGTTCAATTCCCATTGGAGTTTATCATTAATACTAAGTCACTCATCTATTTATATCCAAGCAAAGTTAAGTATCTAAATATTAGAAAGTTAGATCAGAACTTTTTTCTTTGATTCGATTTTTTTACACTTCTCAATTTATTGTTCACTTTTTTTTTCGGTTGGAACTTTTTCTTTTCAACTTATTTATATCAAGAGAAGGAGAAAAAATCGCCATTATCATGATGACAAAAGGATGACCCACATTATGGATTTAAATTGGATGATGAGCATAATTTGTTCAGTGATAAATCAACTGATCAAATGTTACAAAATGATAACATCAAGTTTCAGTTTCATGCTTTCAACAATTTCCTGTGTAAATTGAAAGCACATTCAGTGATTCATTCAGGTTCTATCTAATTTAGTTATCAGCACCTCCATGAAAATTACCTGTTGACCATCATTCATGTGAACTGATTTGAATAAATTGAACTAACAATCTAATGAGTTCATGGTATAAGGAGAAAGAGAGAGAGAGATTTGGATAATCATTCAACTATCATCGATTTGCATGTAAATTTCGAGTCTGAATATTATTCAATCACATTGATGAAAGTTTACTTGGAACTTTCAAGCCCTCGAGGGTTATATAAAATGATAAAAGTTCACAAGTTGTTTATGAACAATTATCTTACAGTATCATCATGATAATTTTTCGATAACTTTAATTTCTCCATCTTTCTTTATTCTTCTCCAGGTTCTTGGTCTATAGAAATAGTAATTCTGAATATCTCATACATTCTCAATTCTCATGAGAATCATGTCAACATAAATATGGATCTTATCAGAACTTTTATCATTATGTAGAGAAAGAGCTAGTTCGTCAAAAGAATTCCTTCTCATTGTATATTCGTTGTTCTGTGAGAGGTTCTATTTCCCTATTTTCTGATTCCATGATAATATGCAAGGAAGAAAACAACATGGAGAGAAATAAGAGAAATAATAAATTCGAAAGAAGAGCAGAAAAGTTCTTAAAAGATATTCTACCATTATCATATGCAATTTTCTATAACAATGATTTCCATGAAAGGTCAAATGTTCGAAAAGTTTCATGTCCAGTTCGAATTCTTATTTTTATTATTAGTTTTCCATAAAATTGTCCATGTAATTGTCTTTTTTTAGTTCTAAATGTTTTCATTCAACTTTATCACAACAATAATAAGAAGTGAAAAAGTTCAGTAATTTGAGTAAATTTCACCGAATGTGAGAATTGAATTTAAGTTTTCTTTTTCTTTAGCAAAGAAAAAAAGTTCAATTCGATTACGGAATAAATTTTGTTTCTTTTTTCAGGATAATCAGGATATTAACCTATTCATTGTTCATGAGAATATGATTATTGAAAATAATAGTATGAAAATTGTCAAGGAATTTACAGTTTCAAGTGCTTCTTTTTTAGCTTAAATTTTATAAACGGAAACGGAAAAAGAAGAAGAAAATATAAGAAAAGAACTGACAATGAACCGAGAATGAACTAAGCTGTAACTTGGAGGTGATTCTTTTGAGTTAAAATAGATATATTATCAGAGAAGATAAGTTTTCTTCAGAATGAAACCATGGAAACGAGAGATAGCTTTTAAGAAATATTCTAAACTGGAAATTAGTAGTTCGATTGTTGTTGCCCTCAGGGTAAAGAAGTAGAGGGTAGAAAAAATATTTATTCACTTTTTTTCCTTTGCCTCGAATAATAGTTTTCTCTTTATTAAACTGATTGTCTGAACTTTCACCCTAACATTCAGTTATTAATATCACCATTTGATGGAATGAAAAAAAACAAAGCAAAAGAAAAATTCTGTTGGGAATTCAATTCATGAATTGTAATCAAAGTTATCACTTTCTCTTTCACTATTCATTAAGAGAATATACAAAAGATAATGATAATTAATTGTTTCCATTGTTATTATTTTCACCCTTTTCTGTGATTAAATCTCATGATATTTCCTACCCAAGACTCTTAAAGATATTCAATAGAGATTAAATCATGATCCCTGATAGATATCATCATAATGTGATTGGAAACATTTCTCTCTCATTATTTTTATCGCAAATATCAATTGACTTATACCTAACGGTTGTTGGAATAACATTCAATTAATCAGCTGATTGATTTTCTCAAGGTCAAAAGTTTGATATTACCTTATATTGAGAATGAAAGGCCAAAAGTTGAGGGTTAAGAGATATGGTTATTGGTAGTAAGAAATGGTTAACAGAGGTCAAAAATGGTCAAAAATGGTTACTAGTTGTCCGTAGTTATAAATGGTTAAAAGTAGTTAGGGATGGTTAAAAGTAGTTAGGGATGGTTAAAAGTAGTTATAAATGGTTAAAAGTAGTTAAGAGTAGTTAATGGTTAAAAGTAGTTAAGAGTAGTTAGGAGTTGGTTAAGTAGTTAAGAGTAGTTAGGGATGGTTAGGGTTGGTTAAAAGTAGTTAAGAGTAGTTAGAAATGGTTAAAAGTAGTTAAGAGTAGTTAGGGATGGTTAAAAGTAGTAAAGTAGTTAAAAGTAGTTAGGAGTTGTTTACAGTTGTTAATGATGGTTTATAGTTGTTAATGATGGTTTATAGTTGTTAATGATGGTTAACAGTGGCTAATGATGGTTAACAGTGGCTAATAATGAGTTAAGAGTAGTTAGAAATGGTTACTGTTTGTTAAAGATTTATAGAAATGATTAACGGTGGTTAGAGATCGTTATCAGTTGTTTGAAACGCTTAGCAGCGGTTAATCAAACCCAAAGAAGAGGAAGAAGAAAACTCATCACCAGTTATCAATGAAGAAGAAGAAAGAAAAAATATTGAAGATAAAAGATGTGGTCAAATATATTGATTATGAAACAGAGGAAGTATGACGATGGGTGATTTAAAACCTCTTCCAAACGATTTCTCCCCATTAATACACGTACAAAAATCTGTTGACATGAGAAATTTCCTGAGCTCTCATTATAATCTAATCCAGGCCAGACTTTGCACTGCAAACGTGCATCTAAATTCATTTAGAATATGAAATTTTGCTGAAGAAAACCAAAAATTAAATGAACATTAAATTCAGGGGAAAATTTTCAAGACACCATAATGATAATTGATCAGTTGATTGTGTCGATTGTTTATAAACTTCAATTGTAATTAACGTTCGAATGATTATCAACAATTTTCGGACTGGAACTTTTTTCCCCAGAAAACATTTATTTTTCACCTAATCAACTTACCTTTTATATTATTGTTCACACTAGTTGACAGTTTACTGTTAAATCAATTTAATCACAGTGACAATTTAACGGTAACAAGAAAAAAAACTTGATTAGTCAGTTGATTAGTTGATTGTTGTTACAATGTTACCTAAAATTAATTTAATAGTTTGGACACAAAATACTGGAAAATAATGGAAAAGGTTAGTGATGAAAAAAAGTGTAATCTTTTCAGAGGGAATTCAATTTTCACCATTAACTTTTTTTTCCTTGTTGATTTTGACAATTTTTCATGGGAATACATTTGAACCTCTCTTACATAGCAATTAAAATTGATGATCATCATTACGGAAAGTTGATTAATCAAGAGGGAAACTGATATCATCATGAACTTTTGTCGAAAGGGCTAAAGTTGAACAAAAGTGAAGAGGAAAAAGTTCATTTCAAATTCAACTTATTTCCCTCCTCCAAGAGAATCCATTGATTATAATTTACATGGAAAATCATTTCACCTCCATTGTCAACTGAGCTTCCCCTCCATAACCCACTCTCAACCTTTCAATCAATACCATTAGATCATCATTAAGCTAAATCAAATTCATCATTGAGCCTTGTAGTTAAATGACAATAATCAGTTGATTATTATCATTGAAACAAATTGATAATCAGCAAGAATCAGAAAATCAAGTTTAAGTTGAAAGAGACAGAAACTATTTTGGAACATTAGAAAGTTGCAATTAAACAACAATCAAGATAATTAGTGTTATTCAATTGCAATCAGACTAAAAGACTATGTATATTAGATATTTTCAACTATTTAGATTTTATAATGATCTGAGTATTGGTGTTGATAGTTGGACTGAATTTATGTTCATCATCATTTTGATAGTTTGAGTGAAAAGAAACAAAATTAATCACATTTAGAATCATTATCGAGATACAGTTTTACTCATTGGTACGATTCAATTGATTAATGATAATTTACGAAGATGATGATGATGACAAATACCACCGAACTTATTTTATCTCTCTTTCTTTTAGTTTCTTATATGTCTTATCAGCCTAACGTAATGCAATAAACGCATCTCCTGGTTCCAATTCCCATGAGATTATCATTCATGATAAGAAGACAGAAAATGAGTTGAAAAAAAGAGAAGTATAAAAGTAACTGACCAAAACTGGACATTTACTTACGCGGAGTGAGTCACTGAGAGAGAGAGAGAGAGAGAGAGAGAGAGAGAGAGAGAGAGAGAGAGAGAGAGAGAGAGAGAGAGAATTGATAAGATATTATTCATCAGCAGACAAGATAATCATGAGATCGAATTTTTCGAGATTTTTCTCTCTCTCGAATATGAGTAAATAAATGAAAATATTCCTTCGACATGATATTCAATCAACGATGAACATATAAGAAAAAAAACTTTTCTCTCTCTTCTAGATTAGTATCACTTTCTGATGATGATAAAACAGATTGGTCTGATTAAATCATTGATGGTATCATTTTTCATGGTGAAATAAGATTCAATCTCCATGGTGAATCCATCATCAAAGTGATTATGCACCAATGGTGTGAAAATATATATAAATCTCAGTGTCAGAATTTAATCATGTCAGGGATTGGAAAGATGGCAAGATGAAATTGGCGAAAAGTTCTGTGTAAATTTATGTGTGTGAGAGAGTTAGAGAGAGAAATTTAGAAGATAAAAGATAAAATAGAAGAAAAAAAAATGTGAGAACTCAATTTCTTTTATATTATCAGGATTATATCGAAAGTGATGATAAAGATCAGAGTCATGAGCATCATGATAATCATGGTTGTGGTGGTAAATTTGCTTAATCAGCAAAATTTTGGGTGTTAAGTTTGATGATAAGGTGGGCTCAAGGTGGATAGTGAGTGGATCAAAGTGTAAAATATGATGATGAAGATAAAGATGATTATGTGATGATGTTTGCAGAAATTTTAGAAAATTGGAAGAGAAGAAGAAAGAAATTCTTAAAATTCTGACATGACCTCTCTCTCTCTCTCTCTTTCTCGTTTTCTAGATTATCTCAGAACCCATTGAATTGACCAGTAACAGAAAATAACTGATGGTCAAGCAGAATTTTCAACTTGATCCAATTTCAATTTACAGAAAGTTTCAATTTCTGATGAAACAACAATTTAAATTTCCAATTTTCTAATCAACTTTCAATATTCCAACAATAGAGAAAATCATTTCAATGGTCAATCAATTGGTCAAGAAACTTTTTGTCCATTTGTTGTCCAGTGTTTTCTAGCTTAGCTTTTTAATTAACTTTCACCAATGTTGTTAATTAGCATTCAAATTGTTAATCACCAAATTTATTTATATGTAAAAAAAACTGACTCTCATTAGTTATCAATTAATTTAATTAACATGACAAGTCTACTCTTAATCATCATGTTAATTAGTTGAAAACAATTAAAACTTTAGTTTTGAATTACAATTAATCAGGATTATGATTAATTTTCACTTTCAGCTTAATCAGAGATTATGATTGATGTTGAAATCGTCAAAATGATCAACTAATTGTCTTAATTGTTTACAATTAGTAAGTTAATCATTTGCACTCTAATTAACTGCCGATAAACAGGAAGAGAGAGAGAGAATTAGAACTTTTTTCTCTCTCATTTTCTCTTTCATCAACTTCCACCTCATTTGACCTGTTAACTATTAGAATCACCCACCATTAGACCTCACCCAATGTTTCCACTCTTTATCATCTGAATCTCCATGAAGCTGAAAAATCAGTCAGAACTTTTCGTCTATTCGATTTTGTTGCTGTTCGATGAAAGTGAAAAGTTCTGGATTGAAAAGACTTTTTTTTCCTTCTCAGGATCAAGAACTTTAATCATCAATTAGTTTTTACATGATAATCTGAGTTCTGCTAACAGGGAAGATGAAAAGATTATAAAAGAAACATGGTGAAAATTGAATTCGATTCAATTCCAAATTATTCATCACAATCTTAACCATGAGCATTTCCATTTGTTGAATGGTAGAAATTAAAACTTTAAATTCTGATTAATGATAATCTTTTTTGATAGAAATGAGAAAGATTTTTGTGTTCTAATAATTCATATTATCATTCAAAAGTTGCTGCAATCAAAAACTTTCAATTCCATGGTGATAGATGATTAACTTGGAGATTATCATGATACAATATTTACATTGAATTGAAACAAACAGACACAACAGAAAACTAAATTGGGATCAGAATTCATGACTCTGATTCCGAAATCAGAATCATGAATTATATAAATAACTAAATATATGAGATATGAATGTTTACTTTTCTGAATATAATTCCAAATGATTAGGAAGATTAACTCAATATTTCATGATGATTAATATGAATCATTGTTCATCCATGATGGTTGATAGTTTTACGCACTAAAGATGATTAACTGATTATTGATCGATCCATGAGATTGATTAGCCTTCCATTTTAACTCAATCTTTTATCTCGCTCTCTCTGTCTCTCTTTAGCTATGGAAAAAGATTCTGGTAACATTTTCAGGGTGAAAATCATGATAACAATAACAATCATCATGATAATCTTTCGGGTGAGATGGGGCAAAGATGATGAGAAAGAAAACAAAGAAACTATTTTCTTCAGTTTTTTCCACCTTAATGACTAATTAGGACTTCTAATTGAATGGTTATTCTTGTCACGATGAATCTTTGGTGTTATCATGGATTCTCTTGCTGTTATATTTGTCTATTTGTTCAGAACTCTCTCTCTCTCTCTCTCTCTCTCTTCTTTCTTTCTTGTCCATGATAATTTTCTTATTCAATTCTGATGGTAACTGATTGTTTCTTTTTCTCACTGTTCTTCAATCAGATTTCTCTCTTCAGTTCCATTCTTTTTTTCACTTATATATCTTTTTCTCTTCATGATCATGGCGGTTCTTCTCATTGTCATCGGTTATTATCCCATGAAAATCTCATGATGAACTTTTATCTTTCATTTTTCCTGTTTGTTTACCTTTCTCTCTGATTCCTTATTCAAATAAATATTCATTTCTCAAATAGAGATGAACAGTTCATGCTAGCAAGAGTTAACGGATAATCATCATGATGAATTCATGATAAATATTCAGAACTTTTCGAAAAATTTTCCACATTTCTCTGATCATGATGAATAATAGTTTCTCAGTCTCATGTACTAATGTTATTTTCTTTTTCTCTTCATAATCATATTTTTCTCTATCTTCAACTGCAAATGAATTCTTGATGATGGAAATTTTTTAAGGAAGTTTCGAAAAGAATGAGAAAAAAACTTTCGAATTTCCTATTTTTTTTATATTTTCGAATAGAATTTCTATCCTTCATTCCTCCGATATCCAATTGACAAGGAAACGATAATAATCATGGTTGGAAATAATCATAATCTCAGAATTCAGATGAATTCACGGAATCGATAATATTGATTGAGAGCCAAAGAGAAAAGAGAGTTTTGAGAAAGAAAGAGAAAAAGAAAGTAAAAGAATAAGATAAAGAAAAATATCTTTTTCTCTTATCATCTCAATTCTATCATCATCTTTATCTTCATCATTATCTCATTCAGAGTATTCAATTGGAATTCAGAATCAATGGGGAATATCGACATGAGAATCATTATGTACCATCAGCTGATCTCGAGTTCAATAATGATTCCAAGTTCGTAATGAATTTTGATCAAGAAAAAGAAGCAAAAAAAAGCTTCATGTGTATCCAATCATAAGATAATCTGTCTCAACTTCATGGTGATTTCATCATGGTAATAATAATAGAGATGAAATAGTTGATATTCTCAACAAAATTATCTCCATTGAAACAATTCATTGGTAATCAAATAAACAACAATCATCATTATCCAATCAGACTGTTAGAACTCAAGACATATACTAAGTATTTTCACAGAGAATTAGAACTTTTATCTTTCTCTCTCCAAGTTTATTTTTCCTTTCACATTATCATTATCAATAAATGTCATCATCAACGATTAACATTCATTCCCAGATAGTTTATTCTAACCAGTTCTGTAAAATTTTCATCATAAAATCAATCGTAATCTCTTTCACTCTTTCACTTTATCATCATGTTTATAAGTCTAATGACTGAAATCAAGATAAACATTCAATATCTCTCATGTGGAGAAAATGATGAGAAAAATATTTACTTTTCTGTCTTTAGTTTGTTCATGGTAAAATATTAAATCCAATTGGAAAAGTGAAAAAATTTGAAACAGATAAAATAATAACATCATTATCATGTTAAAGAGTAATTTAATGTTAGAGGATAAGGTGGAAAGGAAAATGAGTTGAGTGGCTTGGTGGTGTTTCTGATTCTTTAAATTCATCATGATAATAATTTACTAGGAATTTATAGTTTCCTTTTTTTTATTCATTCATTTTCTGCGGGAAATTTTAAGAATCTGCATGGAGAGTGGATGAAGAGAGAGAGAGAGAGAGAGAGAGTATGTGGTGGTGATAGAATAAGATTCTCTGATGGAAAAGTTTTTATCTTCATTCCAATTTGAGCAGTTTGTATTTCTATCTCTTATTCACTTGGTGAGGAAGTAGATGAATTAACATGAAAATAAAAAATGCTAACAGATAAACAGAGTTTCCTTTGAATGTTCAGGGGAAAGCTTTTTTTTCTTAACATGAAGATGATTATTTGTCGGTTGAATTTTGAATACTCAAAGAGCGGAATGGAAAACTAACTAAGAGAAAGTGAAAGAGAGAGAGAGAGAGAGTAAGGTAATGAGGATGATAGTTCTGAGAGTGAGAAGTGGGAATGATTTGCTCTGGTTAATATAACGATAACTCTTTTTTTCAAATTCGTCATTCCCTCTGAGATTTGGTCGAGAATCTTGAAAGAAAAAAGTTCTACTTGGAATTTAAATACAAGATGATTATGGAGATGACGTAGAATGAAGATGAGGAAGATAAGAAAAGATTGAGACAAGTTGTTCTTCTTTTTTGTTGCATTTTTTTCTTATCAACCTTTTTAAGATTCTTTTCTTTCTTCCCTGAAGAATTTGTCTGCAATTCTCTTAAATCCAGAAATCGTATTTCTCTTTCTACTACAAATCTACTCAGAGTCTCTGAACTTTTCTCTTTCCATGAAAAATCATCATCATCATCAACTGGTTAGAAAGCACGAGGTGTTAATTGCATTAGTTGACCTTACAAATTAAGGCTCATCCAAGTTCAGATTTCTAATATTTTCACACAACCATGAAACCACTTTAATTTCAACAGAAACACTGAGGCTCATCACCATGAGAGCAATCTTGAAATAAACATGATAACTTTCAATGAGAATCTCAAGTTTACTCGGTTCTTGGATATTTTATGAAAATTGAAACATTGAAATAATAATAACTTATAAAAAGTTTTATTGTGATAAAGTTGAATGAATCTCATCATTAATTAGTCTTGATTGTTGATCAACTAATTAAAGTTATCGTCTTGATGTGTTATCAATATTCATCATTTTGCTCAAATTCAGCTAATTGAACAGAGTTTTAGTTGAACATTTGTCTTCATCGTTGCAACGAAAATTACTATGAAGTTCAATGGAGATAAATAAATATTATTTGATATGAACTTTCATTGAGGGTGGAAAGGGTCAAGGTGAATGATGGAAAGGTTATTAATCGATATTGATGGTGAGATGAGGAGGGAAAAACTCAAACTGATTGACTGATGATGAGAAAAAGAAATTTTAATAAACAAAGTGAATGAAGAAAATGAAGATAATGATGAATTGAAGGGAGAAAAAGATAAATATCAAGATCACAGGTTAGAACTTTGTTCTTTTTCCATGAAAGTTCTAGACATTTTTCTACTTTCTGTCAGAATATGTTATTCTTTTTCAAATATTTCTCTTTACTTCATCGTATTTACTTTCATTCTCTTGTTTATATTTTTCCTAAAAAAACATTCTATTCCAATATTAATAGAAACTGTTATTTCATTTTCTTGTTTTTTCTTCAGGTAAATTTCACGATTTCAAAATGGAGAAAAATTCATTCCATTCTCTCATTTTTCTCATCTTTCTATTTATCTATCGTTCATTATCATGAAAATAATGGTCAACAATCTGATCAACTCAAATCAACATTTTCTTTAGTAGCGTTTTTGTATTCGTTTTGCTGAGGAAAATTATTATTAGAACTGGAAATATCATCTATTATTTAGGGCGAAGAATATAAAAGGTAAGAGTTGACAGAGACATTGAATGAGTTATCATCAGGGTGAGAGAATAAGAGAGATGTACAATTTACTTTTCTCTAAAACAATGAGAAAAGAAAACCTGATGAAATGGCCAAGAGAGAAGAGAGAAGGTGAGAGAGAGAGAGAGAGGAGGTCATTCAATGGTCAAGGTAAAGTTGCACCTTGACTGATTATATTGTGTCATCAAACTAAAAGATTCATTTGAAATTTTCAACAATCGCCATCAATCAAGGTGCGATAGGAATAGAAGATGATTGTTTGGTCAATCGTTTCCATTTCTCGAGCTTGACCATTGCAGAGTTTTCATTCTTACCTCACCAAATACCTTCAAGGTATATAAGATATTGGTGAAATTCTGGTCAAAGTGAGTGGACCATGGTCATTGTTGTTTGATTGTCATTAGGCTTTTACTGTTATTTAGCTTTTCAAGTTCAAGATAACTGGTCATCATCATCTTCAAGGTGTTTTCGGCTCTTTGTTCATCCTCATCATTTTTTTTCCTTACAATCTCAAGGAGCAAACTCAATCTCTTCACTAGAGATGATGGTCAGTGATGGTCAAGACATTCTTAAGGTTAGATAACTGTTTTTGTCTTTGTTATAAGAGGGAAAATATTGATTTAATATATACCTCACATTCATCTTGAATGTTTTGACATTTAAGATAAGGTAGAAAATGATAAAAGGTAACAAGGTGATGACAATGATAGATGGTCAAGTAATCATCATTTCTTAGCTGATGGTCAAGATAACTTTCAAATAGACTTTAACTTGAGAAAGATGCGAAACTGTTCAAGTTAATTTGAGATGATAAATCATTGTCGAAGTGATTTAAGTTTTATTATGTTAAATTGTTAACACAATTAAGGATAATAATCCATTTGATTACTTTTATTATCTCAATTAAATGATTGTTACAATAAAAGTAAAATTTGAATCATTTTGATCATTTGATTTTCATTAGGATTCTGATTTTTTTAATTATTTGTTTGACTTCATCTACAGAATTCATTGAATTATATTTATCAATATATTCACTCAGGCTTATCATCATCATCATCATTAGCATTGAATCTGAATAGTTCAGTAAATGTAACTAATTTGATTCATTTAAAGTTTTATGGTAATCAGATTGCAAATTAGATGAAAATTGATCAGAAATCAATCAACTAATCAAATATATTATATCATGGAAACTGAATTAACTTATTTAAACGCAAATTAACAATCATAATCATGGTGGTGATGATTAACTATTTAATTTCAGGATAAATGAGTAATTGAAATTTTGATGCAAATGAAAAAAAAATCAAATTCAATTTCATTTAAATTGCCAAGGGGATTCAATTCATTGGATTAAGATTGGGAAAAGTTTAAACTGAATCAAAGTTTTCAAAATCTATCATTAATTTCACTGATTTTTGACAGTTTTTAACGTGGTGATTGTTATTAATTTAAATTGCTATCATATTGAGTTATGATGAACACAATTGACAGCAAATTGTTCATGATAATTAGTAATTATGATTTCTCAGTAAAATGAAAGATGTAAATTGTAATAAGAAAAGTTCATGAAACTATCAAATTTTCATCATCATCATGATTATTCAGGAAGAGAGAAAGTTGGAACTTTTTTTTCAATCTCTTCATCATCTTGTTCATGTTTATGAGGAGAGTGAGCAACAAAGTTCTGTGTCGTTGATGGATTATTATTATCATCATCCTGATTGTGATGATGATGATGATGATTCTTGGTGAATGAAAATGAATTTTCTGGTTTCCATCACCAGAGTTTTATCATGATTATCATGCTTACCAGAATGATGAAAGCATTAAAATCACATTTAACAATTAAGATGAAAGTGAAAAATAATCATCATCTTCATCGTCTCTTCATGATATTATCATGAAAATAAAATTAACACATAATCAGGTTGACTGAACATCTTGAAAGTTACAAAGAAATTCAGAATCTTGGAACTTTTTTGCCTTCTCTTTTTCCTCTGGAAAACAAGACGAAAATTGTTTTCTTACTTTTCTACTAATCAACTTAGGCTCATTAGCACGATCTTCATCTGAACACTATCATGGGTTTCAAAAGGAAAAAAGTTCCAAGACTGAAGTCCAAGAGAAACTGAACTTTTTTCTTCCTCACTTCAATAAACTAACATTTCTAATAATATTATCAATTGAAGTTTCCAATGGTTAAGGTAAAAGATTCATGATTAATTGTGTGTGATAACTTGAAACTCAATCATGATTGTTATCATGGTGAGATAATAGTAGTATATCTCATGAAGAAGGTTGAAAAATTCATGATTTCTTCATATTCCTTCAGATAGAGAAAATCTGTTTTCTTATATATTTTTTTTCTCGCTACTTTTATAAACCAATTGGTTTTTAGAACTTTTTTTCATCTCATCCTCATGATATTATCATGAAGCTCAGAGTATTTGTGTAAAGCTTATTCATCATTCTCACCTTAAGAGAAAACAGATTTTCATGAGTATAATCATCATCATCATCATCATAAAGATGAACATGTAGATTCACTGAGTAGTCATTATATAAGATGCAAAAAGATACACACATGATTACATGAAATTGTGGATGAAATTTTCATCATCTACATGAGGATATTACACTTTTTTATCCCACTCGGTGTGAATATGATTAATAAATGATTAGCTTTTTTATGATCAGGTAAAAGTAATAATCATCATCATCATCATGAAATTGATAACTTTGTTTCCTTCAACTTTCATGAATTCAGATTATGAGTCTTGAGAAATTGTGAATTTTTTTTCCTTTTTCTTTCAGTCTAATAATTTTCGGGCTGAGTAATAAAAGTAACATTTATTACCATGATATTATCAGAATTATCTTCAAAATCGTTGTCATTATTAATTCAAATTTCTCATTAACATTATGATAACTAAAAATAACTGGGGGAAAAAATGGAAAAGTTTAGAGCGACAGGGAAAAATAATAATATGAATCGAGACTGAATTTTATCGTAGAACTTTTTTTTTGGAATTTGAATCTTCATGTTCAGTTCTGGGAAATCAGATATTAAAATCTTGCTCAGAATCTAAAGTGAACATTCAATTATTATGTTGATGATAATTCGGATCATATCATTTGTGAATAAATCGATTCAGAGATGAACAGAATAAACAAAATGATTCGAGAGAGAGAGAGAGAGAGAGAGAGAGAGAGAGAGAGAGAAACATGATAAATTGAATTAGTGAGAGTGGGAGGGTTAGGAAGTTCAGGTAGAGAAAAATGAATTTAATTTCTTTCCAGTAGAAAGAAGAGAATGAAGAAAAACAAATTCGAAAAAGTTTCAAGTTCGAAGAGTTTGAAAATTGAGAAAATATCTGTGGGGGACAACGGGAACATGAGAGCTGATGAACAGAAGGAGAAAAAGTAATCATGATAAAATGAAAATTTCAACATCAATTAAATCAAATCAACATTTCGATTTCAATTCAATTTGGTAACATTGACCTCCCACCACCAGAACTACACCATTTAATCAGATTATTATCATGGAAGTGAAAGAAATAAAGACAAACGATTTGTATAAAATAAAAAAGTTCTGAGAAATGGGAGAGAGAGAGGAAAAAGAAGAAAAAAGTTCTAATTCCAATCTCATCGAAATTCAAAGTGGGAAAAAATTCCATTTAAAGATAAGTTAATCTTAACCCACTTAGGAATCAGAATCAATTCTCCGTATATAAAGTGAATCATGAAAATTCAAAGATTAATAACATTGGATTATGAAATTTCAATTCAGATTCTCAGGGTGAATCATGAACGGAAGGATACATTGTAATAAGAAATTACTATTTGGTCCGTTTACCCAAAGAGAAGGAAAAAAGAATAGAACTTTTTTTGTCGCAATTTCTCTTCCTTTTTGTCATCTTCTTCCTAATCTTGAATCTCACTCTCTCTTTTATATTCATTTTCATGGTTATTTCTTATTCCAGTTGAGTAAAATTCACATATTCTGATTCCTTTTTCTCATTCCTATGGATTCAGGTTCACTTTTAGCTAAGAAAATGTAAGATATTGTTTCTTATTTTCTCTGTTCTATGAAATTCAGATATATATATTGAACTTTACCATGATAATAGAGGTAAAATCATCATCATGATCAACATCATCCCTTTTTTTCTGTGAGATTTTTTTCTCTCATCTTGTTTTCTGTTCATTTTTTTACCCATAAACAATAATAGTAAGAAACAATCTCCGTGAAAATATTACACGAAAGTGAAAAGAAATTTTCTTTCAAACTTTTGAAAAAAAATTTTCAGGGGAAAGTTCAGATAAATTCAGTTACTTGAAACTTTCCACTTCTTTTTATCTTCCATTTTCATCTTTCTTTTTTTCTTGATATACACTGATATGTACAGGGAGCATCTTGAGCAATCATAAATACAGAATTGAAAATGTTATTAGGCAGAGAGAGAGAGAGAGAGAGAGAGAGAGAGAGAGAGATAACGAAAAGCCGGAAGATGCTCACGAAGATGATGAGACAAGCATGGAATGAATGTTCAGGGGGAGAAGGTGTATATTCAGTTATCTATCGTAATGTTTACTTAGAACTGAGAGAAAAAAATTGTTTGACTTTATTCGAGACTTGGAGGGATAAGTTAGAACATTTCAGAACTTTCTCCCTTTCGCCAAGTTATTCTTATTCTAACTCTTTATCTTCTTTATCGTCTTCATCCTTGGAGTTATTTTTTATTCTCTTCAATTTCCTTTACATTTTTCTGTATTCCAATTCAATCCTATTTCTAGAAAATCACCTTCATCCTGCTTATAAACTTTTCCCATCTCGCCCTCGTAAAAATGATTCACATCATGATATAAGCGAGATAAACAAAACAAAAAAGTAAATTATATAAATGTCTTCAGATTATTTACCTTAACTACTGATAAAATTACCACTCAGTCCAACGGTGGGAAAATATTTCCCTCTCCATGAAAATCTTAACTCAAAACACTCAATTTGTTAATTGGTCATAATCAATTGATGGTTAACCTTTTAAACATAATTAAGCTGTCTCATTGTTGCTCTTTATTAATCTAATATCTATTGAATTTCAATCATACAGATAATCAATCATCATCATGTTACAACAATTAATCATAATTATCATCTTAATTTTATCATGTAATCATGTAACTTGCTCTTACCACTCCCAAGTTATTGAGTTAATTACAGTTACCAGGACAATGATTAATTTTCAGCTGATTAAATATCATCACTATTTTTTGATTGTGTTAGTTTCAATCAACCTCTCAGTTGTAATTAGCTTCAGAACAGATTGATATTGAGATTGTTATTGATTTAAATTGTTAAATCAATTACCAATCATCAGACCAACAGTTAACAATTAAAAGTATTTACCTATCAAATTGATTGTTGAGTGTGTTAAAAATAAATACGAGGAAACAATTAAAATTAATCACATTAATATGAATTAATGTATTCACCTATTGTTTGTTTGTTTAATTGCCTCAAGGTGATTCTGGTTGACAATTTTGACATTACAATTAACTTGGTTAAGGTTATTTACCTTTTATTTAATATTCATTGACCTCGGGAATCATGTCAACAATTATAAGAAGATCAATAATGATCAGCAATCAAATCCTATTCAATTATCATTATTAGGCTTCGCTATTTGTTTATCATATTAATCATCATCTTCATGATAAATACAGTTAATCTTATCTTCCGGCATTGAAATGATGATGATAATGAAGATGATCATCATGGATGATAATAGGCTTTTCTTGTTTTGCAATCTAATTTAAAGACAGAGGTTCGAGTTAAGTTGGGAAAAAAAGTTCTACTCGATTTTTTCGACTTCTCCTCAAAAACAGTAAATAAGTTTTTCATCAATCAGTTTTTTTTTCTGTGCTTCGTCCAAGAAGATATTCTTGATATAATCATGATAAAGGATTAGGATGTTGATCAAGTTGAGGATGAAAATGAAGATGAAACCAAAGGGAAAAAAAGAGAGTCGAAAGTTTCGATGAAATCAATGAACAGAATCAGTGATTGGTTTGAGAAGATGAAGTTGAGATGATATTAAGTCAAGCTTGAAATAGGAAACAATGAACATTATATTGTCTCTCATTTGAAGATGATGATGATGATGAAGATACGGAAGATTTTCTCTTTCATTTTCTTTCTTATCAAGAACACTTTTTCTCTTCTTTACTTTGTCTCTCTCATCTATCTTTTCGAACTCAAACAACCATCTAGTTCGAGATTTTCTTCATCTTCGACTTATCTAAACTAATTCCAACTTCGTAACAATCACAACAAATGATCATGAAGAGACTTAAGAATTACCTTATTAATTGGTTACTATTATGATTATTATCATCATCGAATCTTAATCATCATCAAGATCAAGATAGAAATGTAATGTAAATTAACTTTAATTAGAACCTTTTAATTTGAAAAGGTCATTTGATCGGAGGGAAAATTTTTCTTCTCTATTTGTTTCAACTTTCGCATATCGGACATTGGTCAACTTATTACTTCCCTTTGGATAATAATTTTCCTCCAATGTAATATATATATTGCCTATCTATTCATAGATATTATTTCCGGTAAGTTAACCTTAATCATCTTCATCATTATCATCAGTTGATCATGGGGATGAGGGCGGAAGACAGACAGTATATATTAATAAAAGGTTTCTCATTAATTAGATGATAAAAGTTGATTCCTTTTGTTATCCCGAGTCTTTAATTTCCGGTTACATTCATCAAACATCAATGTTAATCATTAGGTTGATGATGAGCAAAAAAAGACGATAAATATTACATTAACCCGTTAATTGTGTAAACTTAATCATCATTAAATTGTTAGCATTTAGAAGTATACAAAAAAGTTTGCAAGGTAAATCAAAATGAGTTTGAAACTTTATCTTCAATTGGTGTCAACAATTAATGGGACATTGTAATTTAATTGTCTAATTATTTACTGGTATAAATTGGTTAACCGACTGGGAAAGTGTTAAGAATGGTAACAATTAGTTAATTTTGACAATTATTCTGTTGGAAATAGTAAATATTTGCTTAGACTATTTTTTGTTTCGAATGGGGAAAAATTTGAAAAGGCGGGAAAACTTTTATCTTTCCAATCGTTGGGAAAGTTTAATGGTTTCAATTAGTTTTCATCAATGATAATGATCGTTATTATCATGAAATATGATCAAAATTCAATGATGGTGAAGAAAAAAAAAACTGATTCCAAAAAAGATATAAGAATAAATGAAAAATTATCTCTTTTTTCTTGAATGAAAACCTCTGATTCTTATCAAGGAAGAAAGGAAAAAGTTTAAATAATGTAAAAAGATGAAGATGAAGATTGAATAAGATTGAGAATGTTTCAAACATGTCATGTTATATTCCCATGGTAAAAATTATCTCTTCAACTGAATCAAACTGAAAATCAAGAATCAAATGTGTGTGACCAATGATATCTGAATCATATATTACCTATTGAAAGTAGATTTACCTGTAAGAGGAGAAGAGGAGGAAAAAAAGATAAAGTTCTGAAACTTCATGAACCCTCGTCATCCCTTTTTTTTATATCAATGATAAAAACTAACCAGAATTTATTGCTTTGAGTTACTATTGATTTTTAATAGCATCGGATTTTCAAATGGATTGATAGCATGGTGAACATGGTGAAATGAGATGAGAGGAATAAGGAGCAAAGAAAAGTTCTGATTCAAGAGATAAGATGAAATCAGAAATCAGGAGTAACAGAGGGGAAATCAGAGCAGGTTACATGATAATATTATGGATATAATATGATAACATGAATTCAAGTTTGGTCTTTGAACTTTTTCTTCATCGAAAGAGTTTTTTTTTATACTTTTCTAAGACTGAAAATGAATGAGAAAGTTTCAAGAGAAAATTTAATTTCCATTGTCCACTTGTTGGTCATTTTAGTTGAAAAGTAAAAGGAAAATTTTGGACAAAAGTTGATCAGAAATTTGAAACTACAGGGAGTGAAAGAATTAAGATATTCATTCAGTGATAAACTTGATAATGAAAATAAGAGAACCAATCAAAGGGAATTAAAGACAAAGAGAGGAGAAAAAGTTCTGAGATTATCGTCGAATTGAGTTTATGTTCATTTCTTTACAAGTTCATCTTGATGGGTGGAAAGTGTAACCCACCTTCCCGAACTATCAATCAAATTAGTGTCTAGTGTATTATCGAGGGTGAGATATTTTCACCCACCGAGGGCAAAGAAGACAAAAAAAAATATTCATTCACAATTTGATTCTGGTTGATTTACTTTTAATCCCCTTTCCTGTCACAACTAATTTCAACTGAACCAGAAAAAAAAGATGAATCAAATTTTTCCTCCTCATCTTCATCATCTTTGTCACCTTAGTGATATTGTTATTCAATCGATGGTGGTGATGATGATGATGATGATCACCATCATCATCATGATAGAGAGGTGGATGAGATTGGGTGGGTGGATTTACTTTCCCAGGGAAAGCTATTAAATCTTAAACCAAAAGGGATTAGAGGCTGAGATTTAGCTATAAGATTAAATCTTCACAACTGTAATAATCAATTGATTGTTATGTTCATCCGACATTTTATATATTTATGTGAATTGGAAACAATTGTGATTGTTAAACTATTTCAAAAGAAATGTAATCAATTAATTGTTTCTCCTTCTCTATCATTCAAGGATAATCAAGGTAAGTGGAAAAAGTTTTCTTCTTCTTGTTGGAAAATTAAATTAAAATCAGTTGATTGTGATCATTTTTGATAGATGATCATGATCATGTATATGTAAGGTGGGTTGAAGATTGAGGGTGGGGTGGGTTTTAAGAGGATCATGTTATCATTATTATTATCATGTAATTGAAATTTGATGTAAAACTAACAAGTAACAATTTAATTATGCATTAAAACTGTTTAACCAAATAATTAAATGAATATTTTTAATCAATTTAATCCACAATCTATTAAATGTAAACGAGAGAGAGAGAGAGAGAGAGAGAGAGTAACATTTTCAATCAAATTAATTCAACGATGAATTTTAAACAATCAAAAACTAATTAAGTTACGATGATGATGATGAAAGATTATCAATTATTTCAGAAGAAGACGAAAATTAAACACAAACAATTAGTTAATTGTGAACAAGTTAGAAGTTTCTTCAAATTCAATTGAGCAAATTGAAATTGATTGAATACAATTTTCTTTACACTTACCTATTGTTGTAATGACGGTAAGTGAATATAAAAAGGCACCTGAAAATGACCATTGGTCAGTTTGAGGGTTAAATGTTTCTCGGCCATCGTAACCCTCACGAAAGGCTTGATAGAGTAAATTTTGAAATTTAATTATCTCATTGGTGGTCATCGCTGTCCAGTTTTCCTCTTTTAATATGTTGGTGTTTTCGGTTATCCTCCAAAGTTTGGACACTGTTTGATTTCGTAAGGTGATCACCTGATTGATACGTTGTCTTTCACTCATTGACTCAAGGGTACTGAATATAAATGCCCCCAGGGTAGAGTAGCCTAATATTAAAAGTGAAAGTCCAAGGTTAGAGCACAACAGTGAACCCACTCGACGGCAACATCGACATGACCTGGGGCCATTGGAATCACTAACACCACCATCACCTGAAACATTATCACAATTTAATCCATTAACACAGGTTGGATTAATATCTTTATCCTTGATCACACTGGTCAGTGTCAACAGATCATTGTGTTGACCATCAAGTGTTGAATCATTTTTACCATTTAAATTGGTCATTCCAATGTAGTTATCCATCATTATTGGTTAATTGTTTGGTTAATTTTTAATTTACAATATCAAATAAACACTAACACTGGTCAAACACTGACCACAAGCACAATTTAATTATGATGATGATGATTTTTAGATACACTTGAATCACAATTAAAACTAAATCAGTGATTATTAAATTGTCTCCAATGATAGCAAATTCAGCTTCTAATAAATTGTTTATTGGTTTAAAAGTTAATTGTTGACTTGATTTTGAACGGAAATTATTTTTTTTATTCAATTTATCTATTGATTTATTATGTTTCAACCTTTTGATTGTTAATGTTGTTTCAAACAATTTACTGATTGTTGTTACTAATCATTAACCTCACCTAACATTTAAAGGTGATTGGTGAAAACAATTGATCTTTAATCACAACAATTAAGTTTCAATCACAATGACAGGAAATCTGATTAAAATTTATATTTGTCTCTATCAATCCAATTAATTAATATGATTAAAAAAAAATGATTAACAATTTAATTGATAATAATTGGATAGTTTAAATCTATCAATTTCTGCTTCATTTTTTGATATAAACTTTACAATTAGCTGATTATGATTAACAAATTAATCAGAATGGTCATTTTTGAAACTTAAATTTGTTTGGTTAATTGTATTAATCGTTTGCTAATCAAGTTAATTGTGAAGGACCAACAAACTAAAATTGACCAACAACAATCAAATTAACAAAGTAACAGTTAATTTAACTGTTTAATTAACTTGGATAATCACATATTATGAAAAACACAATCAAATGAATGTGATGAAAATTAAATTTTCTGAATGAACAATTTAGATAATAATCAATTAACAATGACAAAAGACCAATAAGAAATTAATTGTAACTCTAATAATAATAATAATTAAATTGTTCAAATAACAACAACAACAACAATAATTATAACTGTTAATCCAATTGTGAGAAAATTAAATTCCGCAATTAATGGACCACTGATTATGAATTACGATAGATGATTAAGTTGATTGTCTAGTGTAAACAAATCACTTTGATTAACAACGGAAAGGAAAAACTTTTTAATCCATTATTGATGTTCAATTGTGGTCACTTGACAATACGAGTTAATTGTTAATCACTTTATAACAATTGATTATCAATGATGATCGTTGATTGTTATTAACTTGTTATTGATGTTACTCTGATTCTCAGTTGATCAAATGTGATCATCTTTACGTAATAACAACAATTGAATGTCCAAAGTGAGTCGATATCATGAGAATGCGTGATAACAGAATCGACAGAATTTCATAACTTTCGATTCTGAGCATTTTGAACATTTCGAACTCGAAAGAGAATAAAAGAAGAAAACGAAAAATTCTTTTCTCCAATTCCCTTTACAATAGAAACTCATTCACTTAAATTGGTTTAAAATTCATTGATTGTTAACTGATTGTTCAACTTAATTAATATTCGAGTCACAATTTAATAATATTAATTCATTAATTTCCATTGAAATAACAAACATACAATTTACCAAATCAAATTGAACTTTTATCCTAACAATTTTCAACAATTACTTGTTGATTAATCTAAATTGTTACCAATAAATTTGATTACGATTTTAATTCCATCAATTCAATTAATTAATTTACTTTTCCATTGAAACCAAAATTAGAGAAATGTGTTAATCAATTGCTTGTTGATCGTTGATTTGATTATAATGAAATTTTTTGTTCTCTCAGTTTCTTATTAGTTTTTAATTACTAATTATCTACTCGATTGTAAGTTTAATGGTCAATCGGATCAAAGTTAATTGTGGAAAATTTTTTGATTCAATTTTGGAGCCAATTGTTTATTCATTGAATGAGCAACTCCATTGATCAGCTGATTGGAAATTGAAATTTTCTTCAACAGTTTTGTTTTGATTGTTTGCTGTTTCTTTAATTGTATTGGATTTTAATTTGATTACGTGATTTAAATTGTGTTATTTTATTCATCCTAATGGGATCATCACTGGATCAAAATAGTTACCTTAATGGTTGCACATCATCTGAGGCAAGTAATCAGATTGATGAGATGGTTAAACGAGACATTGTTGATCATTTTAGTAAAGAAATGAGTAAATTGATTAAACGTATTAGTGATGCTGATAGCCGATCAATATCTTATCTATCAGAGTGTCGATCACTTCGTGGACAATTAGAGATGGTTAATCGTGATCTTGAAAGTGCTAAGAAAAAGATTAACGAAAAGGATACAATTATTTTCAATTATAAATCACAATTAAGTGTAATGAGTGAACATCTCGCTGCTCTTAATGAGAAAATTGTCCAACAAAAAGATGCTATCGATGAATTGACTCACCAATCAAAGTGAATTCCAATCACAATTAACACTTTTGTGCCTCTTATTAATTATACTCACCGATTCTTCAAATTCGCTCACTAACTAATCAACAATTTCCATCAATAATCATCATTCGTCTTTTTGTTTTCTTCTCAATTTGGTTAATCTCTTCATCTTCTTTTTTTTTATATCAAAATTTTTCTGTTTTTCTTTTTTTCTTTTCCTTTGTTTACATTTCTCCAAAAGGCCTATACGATTGTCTAATTTGTCTCTACGAAGAAGAAGAAAAAAATGTCTCCGTTAATTGGATCAACTAGTTTCAAGATAATTAATTTCCCTGGTTTACTTGGACTTCAATCAATCAATTGGATCAAGTTAAATTTGGTTAACTGGTATTCAAAGAAATCTACTGATGATGAATTTTGGTTGGCTCAATTTGAAAAGGAAAATGACCTTATCTATGGACCTAATCGTTGTAATCAAAGTATCAACACCAACAACAACAACAACAACAATCAAGGAACAATTAATGGATTGAAACAATTAACACCACTGGAAATTATCAATAATTATTCAGAGGTGTTACCAGTCTCATGGGAACCTGATGATTTGATTAAATTTCCTTTAATCAATCCACTACGATTATCTACTAAAACTACTAATCAACGAGATGGTGGTGGTGGTGTTGATTATACAAAAGAGGAGGAATTAAATGTTAAACGAAATTTAATCCTCGATAAAGCCAATCTAAAGGTGAAACAATTTCCATCGGTTACCAAAGTTATCGGAGAGACAATGTCAATCTCATCGAGAAAAGCGTTAGAATTGTGGAAAAGCCGAATGATTGAGAAATTGGGTGATGAAGGTTTCAAAGAATATCAGCAGAAAATTTTTCGCCGTGGTTATTGTTTACATCAGAATATCGCAAATAAATTGGAGAAGAAATTTGATCAGGTTGAAATAACCGATGAAATCTCGGGATTTTGGAAAAGTTTGGAAAATGTTTTCTCACAAATCGATAATGTTAAACTATTGGAGAAACCGGTAACTCACCCATTCCTCTGTTATCGTGGTATAATTGATTGTGTTGCCAATTATCAGAATACCTGTTACCTGATTGATTGGAAAACTTCATCTAAACCCAAGCCAACAATTTACAATCTTTATGATGAACCCTTACAGGTTGTCTCTTACCTTGGTGCTCTTAATTTTGACTATAAATATGATTATCAAGTGATTAAAGCGGCAATTGTTATCTCCTATGAAGATGGTTCACCGGCTCATGTTCATCGTTTATCTCAATCACTTTGTAAAAATTATTGGATTAAATGGATTCGTCGACTTGACCAATACTGGTCAACATATTTACAAAATAATCAAAAAGCTTTACCAAAAATAGAAACATAAAAATCTAATCAACTTTGTTTTTCTAGATAATAATTAATAAAATGTAAACAAAAACTTAATTTTCATCTCGAAAATATTAAAAATGGGAAAACTTAACAATCCAATCTCACAAGAAAAAAAACAATTTAATTTGTAAAAAGAGAAAACGATTAATTGTAGAATTTTTTTTTCTCATTAATTTTAATTGTTCTTCCGATCGAATTGGTAATTTAATCAAATTTATTTTCTATCCCATAGTTGTAACGGCGAACATCAGATGGCGCTCATGATAGAATTTCTTTCCATATGTTTGAGCGCGAAAACTTTGTTGACATTGTTTTCTTTTTTTTAATCAATTGTTTTCTTTTCTCTTCCAATGTAATCAACTTATTTTCTAATTGCAATTAGTGTTTTATTGATTTTCTTTTTTTTGTGGTTTTAGAATAGATCTTTGTTGATATTAATCTTCTTTTGTGTGTGTGTGAATTATTGGTGTTTGGAAGGTCTGGTGAGTTGGAAAAATGGTTCTTTCGGAAGATCTGAAAGATATTCACAGAGACTTAGAGAAGGCTAAACTTAAAGGAGATTATCGTGAAGTGTCCCGATGTTATAATTTTATTGGTGTTACTTATTCCAATCAAGGTAAATATAAGGAAGCACTGAAAGCTCACCAGAAAGAATTGGAAACCTGTCAAAAAACTAAAGATCGACTTGATGAAGCGGTTGCCCGTCGGATGATCGGTGATGTTTATTGTGAAATGGGTCAATATAAATCAGCCTTAATCTCTTTCCGTCAATACTTAGAGATTGTTAAATCTTTAAATGTGGACGTTGAAATGCAAAGGGCAGCAGTTTGTATGGGTAGAGTTTATTGGCTAATTTATAGTGAAAATACAAAGGAAAATAAAAGAGCTCTTTTTAATGCTGGAAAATTTTATTCTAGTGCCTATTCTAGAGCTTCTAAGTAAGTATTTCCTTTTCTCTCTTTTTATTTTCCAATTTCGAAAAGAATTTAACCTTTTTTGTTCAATTTTTCTATTCTAATATGTTGATAGGTTGACAGGAAAGGTTCCCCAGCAAGAGCTTGATCTGATGATCTGTCGGTGTTTATTGAATTACTCCCTTGTTCTGGATGCCAAAGCCAACGAGAAGTGTATACCTTATACTAAATCTGCTCTTATTTATGCCAAAAAATGTGGTGAAAAGGATGACATGTTAAGGTGTCAACTCTCTTTGTCCGGAATGTTACAAAAACGAGGTTTATTTGAAGAGGCTCGAAACATGGTTGAAGAAGCCATGAAAACGGCTAAATTGGTTAAAGATTTTGTCCAGTTGGGTGAAGCCTTAATTACCAAAGCAACAATTCTCGCTAATCTAGTTGACTATCAAGGTGCTCGTCATCTATATAAATTGGCCTATCATACAAAGTCAATTGCTGAGGAGCATAAAATTCAGGCCAAATCGGGTCACAAGGTTATGAAAAAAGTGATTGAAACTCTTAAAGAGATTAGCTCAACAACGGATTTAGAGGAACATGTAAAGTTTTATGATAAATTGGGTGATTATTTTGTCGAAATTGGTTGTTATTCAAATGCAATCGATTATTATAAACGTGAATTAGAAGCTGCAATTAAATTGTGTAAACCTGATGAAGAATTGGCCAATATTTACTGTTCCGTTGGACAGACTTACGTTGATAATCAACAATATTCACTTGGACTTAATTATTATCAAAAGGCTTTAGGACATCGAGAACCAGGATCAGACCTCGAAATTGACTGTTTAGTGACCATATTTGAAATAAAGGTCGAACTTGATTGTGATTTCGATACAATTCACCAAGAATTTGAGGAGACACTACCCAAATGTACCAATGATACATTCAGAAAACAGATTCTTTATGCTTATTATAATTATCTAGTGGACAAGAATAAGCCCGTTATCGAGAAAGAGATCAAATCTAAACTGGAAACGCTCGAGAAACTTAAACCTATTGAAGAGCCTGAAGTTAATGAGGAAACTGCTGAAGTCGAAAGTTCCAAGTCAGAATCTGATTGTGAAATGTCCGATTTAACTGATATGTCGGAAGCAGAAAATGATGATGAAATTGAAGTTAAAGGTAAATTTTTACGAACTCGACGAACCCGAAAACTGGCCAATTTTAAAGTTAACGAAAAAGGTGAATCGTCTCTTCATCGGGCTTGTATTGAGGGTAATTATGCCAATGTGATTAAATTGGTTGAAGGAGGTCACGAGGTTAACGTTCGTGATCACGCTGGTTGGCTGCCCATTCATGAGGCCGCCAATCATGGTTATGCTGATATAGTTGAATATCTGATTAAACACAAAGCTCATCTGAACGATCGGGGTGGATCAGAGTGCGATGAGACCACACCATTGCTCGATGCCTGTGCAAATGGACATGTTTCTGTGATTAGAGTTTTAATTCGTAATGGTGCCAATGTTACATGTCGAGATGCTCGAGGATTTACCCCTTTGGATCATTTGAAGAGGCGAATAGGAGATGGTGAGGGTTTGACCTCAGATGAAAAGGAAGACGTTCGATTATTATTTAAGGAATTGGAAGATCTCATGAGGAAAGAAGGTTTTGATTTTAATGCGAAAAATTTGGTTAAAAGAAAACACACCAATTCTAGTGTGATTGGTAAACCGATTGATAATTTTCGCTCCCGTCGAAATCGATCTCCTTCAACAAGTCCACCAAGGAAATCTTTAAAATCAAATAAACACCGAGAAGCGGTTGAGGCTAAAAAAGCGTATAAAGAAACCATCTCCTCACTTCGGCGACCTCACGATATTGTCAATGGTCCACCGCCTGCTAAAAATAAATCAAAATTTCGAGGACTTATCGATGAATCAGAATGTGTAGTTGACGAATGGATGATAAACGATCTGAAACCTTCGGCATTGAAAGATAAACCAGTTCGAGACGCGTACGAAATGACATCGAGGTTAGAAAAGATTCACGAACGAGGAGAATCATCGACACCGTCATGTTCATCGTCAAGGGTTAAAAATAAACAGCGAGAAATGAAACAGACTAAATCTCGAGCACGAAGTGGCCTTGATCGATGTATGAATATAAACGATAGTGATGACCAAGAATCAGAGGATAAAAGTGAAGACGAAGATGATGACATTATTATCGATGTAAACGATGATGATGATGATAATCGTCCCAAACCAGATGAAACTATTCCCTCGACTCAGGATTTCCTGGAAGAGCCGACTTTCGAGTGGACACAACAACGAGAATCACCCGAACCTGAACTAACCGAGGACAGTGTTGACTATATGGACATTGAAATTAGAGAAAAGGTTCATCGAGAAGACGTAAAGATTATCCAAGATCAAATTCCGACAGAATGGACAGTATATCAACATCATCTTCTCCTCCTCCGTTTATCTCTTCCTTCCCACCGGCATCATCTTCATCTCCACCCTCACCCATTACGAAAACAGCCAACCCTCCAACCTCCTCCTCTCCACCCAGAATAGTGACAACTGACCAGCCCGTTGTCCCGATTGCCAATGAACGTTTCCCGGTCAATGTTCATGTTGCCAAGTCAAAATTTTTCTTCATGATCACCAACCGATCAGCCCAAGTTTCATGGTTAGCAGATAAAGTTGCCGACCGATATTATCAACAATTTCAACTTCGTCCAAAACTTTCCTTGACCACTGAAGAGGGAGCCATTCTTGGCCTTGATGACCTTGTTGTCGATGTTTGTTTAAACGGTCAATTATATGCTTCCGTTGAATCTTGGGATTTGGAACCGTTACCTGATCGTTACGAGTCAAGTTGTAAACTAAAAAAGGTTCCGGTTAACTGTGACCTTAAATTCCGATTAAAGTTATCGGAAACAAGTGGAACTCTTGAATTGACCAATATGCTTCTTGGAAAGACGATCGTTGGTCACTTTTTATTATCCCTTCGATGTCAAAAGAGTCTTAGAATTTTAGATTTCTCTTTTAGTGATATTATTCTGCTCGATAAGGATGACAATTTATCGCAAATTTTATCAACTCTTCCCGATTTAGAAGAAATCAACTTCAAGGGAACCGGATTAGTCTCATTTAGATTATACTCTCTCTGTAGACACGAATACGACAATCTAATCAATATTGATTTCAGTTACAATCTATTGGACGATAAATGTTCAAATAATTTGATCCAGTTAATAAGTAAATGTCCAAATCTACGAAAAATTGATCTTCGTTACAACGATTTCTCGGAACAATTTATGGAAACAACAGATTTAATTGAAATCACTTCAAACAAAAATATAACATTGTTAATGAAATGATTAATCATTTCCACTAATTATCTTTCTTAATTCTAGTATTATTATCATGTTTATTAGCTTAATTAGCTTTCACCATCATTGTATTACCATCATCTTTAATATTGTCATCCTCATCTTCATCTTGATACCACAATTATAATTAACTTTGATTGTAACCCTTTTTAAATTTATTGTAACTTGTAAATGAGCATTTTAATTGTCAAACAAGTAAAAACCTCATCCTCATGATTTCCTGATTATATCACCAACAATTAACAATCAAATTAATACCTGACTTTTATTCAAGTAACAACAATTAACTGTTCATCTTTATTGTTTCAAATTAACTTTAATTAGCTTTGTTTTTTACAATTAATCAACTGATTTTTTTGATTAAACCAAACACGATGATAGTAATTGAAGAAAACAATGATTACGATTTAAATTGGCAGCAAACAATTAACTTTAATTGAGTCATAACTGATTTACGTTGTTGTTGAGTAACAATTAAAATTATTTATCTAAATAAAGACAATCAATTGATGATGAGAAAGATAATCAACTAAACAGAAAAGGAATCAAATCTAATTGTTGGAAATGAAAAGGAAATCAATTTAATCAATCAAGGGTAAACAATGAGGAACATGATGAAAATTATTGATAGACAACAATTAAGGATCAACGATTAACGAGTTTATTTAGTTGATTGTCCTAATTAAGGATAACAAATTGTCAAGAAATTGATGAGATTGAGATAACATTGAAATCTATTGATGATTAACTTAATTATTACAAGAATTGGGAGCAAGTTAATTAACATTAATCATTACTCAATGGATCCTATTCATCTTAATAAGTCAAACAATTTACTTAATCATTTTAATTATCAATGTGATAATCAAGGTTAAAAATGGTTGATTTAAAATGTCACCTTATTATTATTTATCAACAATTTATAAATTGTTGACTGTAGTTAATTATGTTAATCATATTCAATGGAAAAAAAAATTTATCAATTGGTTACAATGTAATAATTAAAAATCATTGATTAACAATTTTCACTTTGATTTAATTTGATCAATAAAATTAATCAAGGACAAAGGAATCAAATTTTAATTGAATTGAAAGTTAATCAACAGTTAATTCAAATTGACAATCAAAATAATTAGTTACTATTTTAATATTTTATCATTTAAATTGCTTTCTAATCATTAAAGTTAATTTGATTACCAACAATTTATATTTTTACTTTCACAATGATTAAGATGATAATGTAAATTTAATCAGTAATCAATTTCCGGAATTATGATTAGGCCAAGGCTGAGTAAAAATATCAAATTAACAATCAAATTGTTTACAATTGAATTAAATTTGATTCAGTTTATATTGTTCACCTGATTGTTTGTTAAATTGTTCAATTGTTGAAGGCAATTTGTTTGATCAATTTGATTTTCCTTAATTATTTAGGTTAATCATTTAGACTTTAAGTCAACTGGAACTTTAAATTAACTAAATTAAGTTAATATTAACAATCAGATTTACTTTTTCAATGGCCAATCAACTGGACAATCAACTGATTGTTAATAATGAAAGGAAGTTTGAGTTAATTGTGATTACTAGTTAATCGTTAGTTAATTTGATTCGAGAAAATCAAATTTAATTCATTAATAATTTAATCACGATGATGACGATATTGATGATCAAATAGATTGTGAATATTAATTGTGATCATTTTCAAATCAATTACAATCAGTTAATTACCAGATACTTAATTCAAATGATTAGTAAGACAATTTAATTTGATTGAATGTCCTTCAATTAACCAATTCAATCAATGGTCACAAAAAAAAATTAAAGGGAAACAAATGAAAACAACTATTGATTGTTACTATTAATAAACTGATTTAGTTGATTGTCAACAATTTAAATGTTAAATCTTAACCATAAATTGTCAACAGTTGATTAGTGTTGATATTTCAATCAAACAATCAAACAATTTGATCCTAATTCAATAACAACAACAATAACAATCATGATGAAGGTTGATGATGATCAAATTAATTGTCATTTATCATCATTAACTAAATTACAAAAATCATTAACTTTAAATTGATTGTTAACTTGATTTGAAAGAATCAAATCAAATTAAATGATAGATTTTCAACGAAAATCAAAAAAAAAATTAAACACAATTAACCAATGGAAAAGTAAATTGTCAAAAATGATAGAAATGTTTGTAAATATCCAACTAATTAAAACTAATTGTGACAATTTAAATGTTAATTTGTTTAATTTTTGGTCTGATTATTTTTAGAAAAATTTGTTCACAATTAAAAAGCATTTGAAAAGTTTTCAAATGGAGAGAATTAAATTCTAATCCTGGTTAATCAACAAACTGTTAAATTGTTGGCTAAATTGTTGTTAACTCATCCTCCTTCCACCTTCATCATCACCTCCTCATCCTCAACAATTAACTTAATGAATCAATGATTAGTTTCCACTCGCAGTGTTGATCATTTATTTATTTTCTGGTGACGTGGTAACTTAACATTCACAACGTTTAACCAACAAACAGACAAAAGTAAAACTGTTCATCAATTAATTGTTATTAAATTGTGATCACCTCCATTTATAGAATTAGCAAATTACCAGTGTGATTTATTAATTACGATAGAAAATCAAATTGCTAATTCAACAATTGTAATTACATTTTCACTCTAAATGTTTGTTTACATTTTCACTTCTTCTCTTTCTGTTTATTGAAGGTAAGAGATTTTCTAATCATTCATATGATTTAATCTTAATAATAATTAATTGTGATTCTTTATTGTTTCATTTTCAAATTGTCATCATTTAACTGGTGATTTAATAGTAAATTGGTTAATTGTTGTTGTTTATTTCTCTTCGCCAGGTAAATCATTTCCTATTTTTCTCCACCCAATGGAAAACCGGATTGATTTTTTTTTCTATTCTCTGGTTTTTCAAAATTCTTTTCTCTTTTTTTTTAATTTCTCTTTCTTTCTCTTTAACCAATAATCACTTTTAATTCAGTTAATTTCAATTTCTTTAATTGTGTTTAATCAGTTCCCATTTTGGAATTAGTTTCAATTACCTTTTACCTCTGTAACTTATCGGTGATTCTTGTTACATTTTCAATCTTTGAAACGAAATTTGTGTTTACCTGTCAATTGTTTGATTCCAATAACAACACAATCAATTTATCTTTAATTTTCTCTTTGTTCTTCTCTCTCTTTTTTATATTTTCTCTTTCTTTTCTTCTCTTTCTACCTTTTTCTTCTTCTCTTTCTATTTTTGTTCTCTTTCTCTTCTTCTTCTTTCCTGTGTTTCAAATTCTCTTCTTCTACTCTCTTGGTCTCTCCTTTTCTCTTCATTTTGTGTTGATGTTACTTGAGAAAAAAAAGATCATCACATTTTGCCTTCTTCTTTTTCTCTAAAAAGCAATTAAATTAATTCTTTTTATTTCTCTCTTTCTCTCTCCAACTAATTAACTTTCTATAACATCACCATCATCATCATCATCATCTTATTGGTATAAATCGTCTGGTATTCTCGATTTCTCTTAATCCTTAATCCATCATCGTTTGGTTAACAACCCAAATCTCCGGGTAGATTTTTTGTTCTTTTCTACTCTGACTATGTTTACATATTGAAGTGAATTATTTTCTATTCTACAATTTCAATTATTTCTACAATTTAATTATCCTGATTTCACCTTTGCCGAAAAAGGGTAAGTGTTGATCATCATTTACCTTTTTCCCTTTGTCCTTGTCTATTTAAACCTCTTGTTTTCTCTCTCTCTCTTTTTTTTTCTCTTTTCTCTTCATTTGTCAACCTGTTTTCTTTTCTCTTTTGCCTCATCATCATTTTCAATCTCTTTCTCCCAATACTTGTTACTCTTGGTTCCTTCTCACCATTCGGGTAATCACACCGAGATCAGTTTAGAATTTAAAATTGTTTTCTCTTTCTCTTCCACCAAATTAACATTTATCACTTCAATTATCATGCTCATGATTCTGATTAAAAACAATTAGAAATTCTTTATGTTATTACCTCTATCATTAACCACGGTGGGTGTTTAAACAATTGTAACCTTGGATATGACAGTTGATTTTTCCCCTTGTAACAATCACTACTCTTCCTCTCTCCTTGTCTAAAGTGTTAACATGTATCTAAATTAATTGTTGTTTAAAAATTGATCTAATTTTATTTTTCTGTATTCTATTAGGTTTACCATTACAACTACTATTCAAATAATATCTTAACCTATTATTGTTTTGATTTATATTCAAATTGATTGGCTATTGGATTTATTGGATTATCATCATTTTAACTGAAAAATTTTGATTATTACAAGTCAAATTTGGTTTACCTGTTTGTTAACTGTTCTATTCTTGATTGTGATCAAAATTTCTCTTCTCTTGGTTTAAATTTGCTGTTGTGACAATTATTCTATTTTATTAACAAGATGTACAGTTTCTTACGACGTAACGATAACCGTAAGGAAGCGGATACATTCATCTCTGTGAATGAAGGATTAAAGAGATTATATAAGACCAAGATTCTTCCTCTTGAAGAGCATTATTTGTTTAAAGATTTTCACTCACCACCATTGGAAGATGCTGATTTTGATGCTAAACCAATGGTACTTTTGGTTGGACAATATTCAACCGGTAAAACAACTTTTATCAAATATCTTTTGGAACAATCATTTCCTGGTATTCGTATTGGACCTGAGCCAACAACAGATAAATTTATAATTGTTATGCATGGTGAACAAGAGACAGTTACTCCTGGTAATGCTCTAGTCGTTGATCCTAAAAAACATTTCCGTCCATTATCAAAGTTTGGTGGAGCTTTTCTCAATCGATTACAATGTTCAACGGTTAACTCACCTGTTCTAGAATCTATAACCATTATTGATACTCCAGGTATTTTATCAGGTGAAAAGCAACGTGTTGATCGTGGTTACGATTTTACCGGAGTCCTTGAATGGTTTGCTGAACGTGTTGATCGGATTATCCTTTTATTTGATGCCCATAAGTTGGACATTTCCGATGAATTTAGACGTAGCATTGAAGCACTACGAGGACATGATGATAAAATAAGAATTGTTCTCAATAAAGCAGATATGGTTGACCATCAACAGTTAATGAGGATTTATGGTGCTCTCATGTGGTCATTGGGTAAAGTTTTCAATACACCTGAGGTGTCCCGTGTTTATATTGGATCATTTTGGGATAAACGATTACAATATGATGATAATCGTAAACTATTTGAAGCTGAAGAGCAAGATCTTTTCGCAGATCTACAAAGTCTCCCTCGTAATGCTGCTCTTCGTAAGCTTAATGATCTCATAAAGCGAGCTCGATTAGCCAAGGTAAAGAAGAAAAAAATTAAATTCTCTTCACGGAACATCTCCCTCTTCTCCTCTCTACTTGATTTCCATGCCTCGGTTCACCCTTAATTATAATTCTTCTCAATTTACCTCTTCTTACTCACCATGTTCTCTCTCTCTCTCTCTACACCTATTTTCACATTCTCTGTCTCTTTAAATAGTATAAGGATTTAAATTCTTTGTCTAATCATTTTGATTTCATCTTATTTTTCTTTTATTCTCTTTTGTTATTTCCGATTCTCATCTTCTACCTCTTTAGGTCCACGCCTACATAATCAGTGCCTTGAAACGAGAGATGCCTACATTAATGGGAAAGAATAATAAAAAGAAGGAATTAATCAAGCATTTGTCTAATATTTATGCCTCCATATCCAAGGAACACTCAATCGCCGAGGGAGATTTTCCACCTCTCAGTGAGATGCAGGAGAAACTTCTTGACCATGATTTCACCAAATTCAATGCATTAAATAAGCGATATATTGATGCAGTTGACAAGATGCTTAAAGAAGATATTGCTCGTCTTATGTCTCAAATACCACAGGTAAAATGTTCATGTTTATGGTTATTGTTTGAATGATTGCAACTTTAACCATTCACTTTGTGACATAGTTTCTTCCTTTAATTAGTGTTGATCTATTTTCCAATCAGTCTGGTGAAGTAATTTTTTACTCACAAGTAAATTGTGATTATGAAGTGCAAGAAAAAGATTCCAAAAAAAGCTTTCATGGAAACCGGAACATGATGAAAACCACTAAACATCATGTTGACAGACATAATCATCTTAAATCGCTCTAATGATTCCATTCATTCTTGACACAATATGAGCCCTTGATCATCATCGCCATCATGATGGTAACCAAGGGCTTAATTGTTTGAGATTTAGTTGTAACCCTTGAAAATTGTTGTAACGCCACAACAACCAGGTCAACCTTAACTATGGTGGTTTTTTCAAAATGTTTCCTGTTTTTTTTGTACACAAAAAAAAAGATAATTGACCACTTTGAGTTCATTTCTAATTCTGATTATTTTGATTTAATTTTCTCAATTTAGGAACAAGCTAATCAAGCTGTAGACGAATCAGCTGTTAAAGGAGGTGCCTTTGAACATGCCCAAGAATCACCGTTTGGTTTTGGCCGAGGCGAGGGTATTGATGAAGGTGCTTTCGACTCTAAATGGGTCGTTTCTAAAGAGAAGCCCAAATATGATGAAATATTTTCCGCTCTTCACCCGCAAGATGGTAAAGTTTCCGGTGCCGTTGCCAGGGAGGAACTCATTAAATCAAAACTTCCCAATTCTGTGTTATCAAAAGTTTGGCGTTTAGCTGATGTTGATCATGATGGTTCTCTTGATTCTGATGAATTCGCCTTAGCTATGCATCTTATTAATGTTAAACTAGATGGTCATGATTTACCCGCTGAATTACCGGCTCACTTAATACCACCTTCTAAAAGAAAGGGTATTGAATCTTGAAATTTTCAAACTTTCATAGAAAACTTTCCCTCTTCTCTGCCTCTTTTTAAGTTCTAATTGTTCTAATTTGTTAATTGTTGAAACAATTCTTCACTTTATCTCTTTAATTATTCCACCTCCTTAATGTTTGTGATTTTTTGTGACTTTTTAATGATTACTAAATTATTCCTTGTATAGATCAAACATCTAGTACAAATGGATGGTCTCAGTCGGATGGAGATGCTCCTCCTGAGTACTAATTGAAATTGTTTCAACAACAATTAACCGATTAATTGTGAAGAAAATCATTCTTCCTCCTTCTCATTTTCTCACTTTTCTCAATTATCCTTATATATCTCTCTCTCTCTCAACATGATCAAAATTAATAGTGATTAATATCCGAAAGAACTTAATGTTAATTGTAACAATCAACATCCTTTTAAATTGTAACAATTTCCATCTTCTAATATTATTGCTATCAAAAGTTTGGTCTATTGACAAATTTTGAGGCGAAATGTTAATCAATATTAATCTCACAAAATTAATATTGATGATAATTTAAGATTGAGATCATAATTTGTCATCTTTTTTAATCAGATTCCCAATGTCTTTTTTTAAATTATCCCAATTAGTTGATTTTGTTATTTCCAAACCGTACTTATATATACTTTATTTAATTACCCATGTAATTTCATTAATTTACCCACATTAATCAATACCCAACATTAAAACAGGAGAGAGGGTCGATCATTGGGAATGATTAACAAGCAACAATTAGAATTGATTGTTGTCAACCATTACCACCCACCATTGGAAACAATCAGAGGGAGAGAAAAGCCAACACAATTGGATTAACAAGTTAACTAAATCAAACCAATTATTTCAAAAACACTCGTTACAATATATACAACAACTATTATTAATTTAACGTCAACAATTAAATTTTAATTGTTGATGTTGATTTTTTTTCCTGCTGAAAACAAAGAGGCAAACCAAAACAATCAACAAAACTCATTGATCATCTCATCAATACACAATCAACAAATTATTTATCATCTTTGCAAATCCCCGTTAACTTAATTATTAATGATGAAAACTTATAAAAAGCAACAATGTTAAATTTAAATTTTTAATAATTACTAATTAAAAATGAAAACTTCTAATTTAATTGTATAAATACACCTCAGGTGACCAGATTACCTGTCGTCACAATTGATGATTAACCTAATGATGGTTTTTTTTTGTCATACCGATTGTGTTAATTAAGTTAATGACTTGAGGAAAATTAATGTATGTGAACAAAGTCATTGACAATTTAATCAACATACACATGGAAAAACAGTCCAATTACAATTGGTAACAATTAAAGTAGTTAAAGGCGGTGATGAAAATTAGAAAGAGAAAAAGAAAGAGAAAAAAGTTATTTCTTTTTTTTTCTTCTCAAGGAAAAGTATAAACCGAGAATCGCCCTCAGGCTATTTCACATACACAATGGATTCCAGGGTCACAGGTACGTATTTATATATAAGAATTAACTTGTCGATTGTTGATGAAAAGAAATGATCTTTATATTGAATTGACTGAATTATTTTCCTTGATTGTTGTTCAGTTACTGTTCCAGAATTTCCCGCCAATAGTTTGGTACAAATGTTGAATCGATTGTTAGAAATTGAAAAGAATTTTTTTCTCTTTCTCTTTTTTTCCTCTTACATTTGTATTCTAAGTTTTGCAATTAAATTAATCGTTGAATTGTAATTACAATTAAATCACCTTTTGTATCATTTAATGATGTAGTTGATGATGATGATGATAGAGATGAGAAATAAGGAGGAGGAAGAGGCTTTGAGAGAGTAAAAGAAAGTGAAACTCGGTTTACTTTTCTTGTTTTGTTTTCTATTCTTTTTTTCTTGTTGCTGTGTCCAAAGAATGATGATAGAGAAAGAGAATGAAAGAAAGATGGAGATGATGATGATAATGATGAGAGAGAGAGAGAGAGAGAGAGAGAGAAAGTGAGTACAGTCTCTCGGAAAAAAAGTAATTGCAGGTTTTAATGTTACTCTGGGTAAAGCTATTGGATGGGAAGGAGTTCTTGCTGTACGCAAGTATATACTTGAAGATGATGGAGACAGAGAGAGAGAGAGAGAGAGCGAGAGATGATGAGGATGATGAGGGAGAGGGCAGAAGGGGCGATGAGATAGGCCGAAGTTAAGAATCCAAAGTAGCTCATCAGTTGGGACTTCGCTCCGATCGAAGGCAAAATCTAGACCTTTTTTCACACCTTAATTTTCACTCTCTCCTTTAATTCAGTCCATTCATTTACAATTATCCTCGTTAATCAATCAACAATTTAATCATCATCATCATCATTCAACTTTAATCATCGTGATTATTTCAATTACAACTACAAGTTTTGTCGACATCACTTTTGATTAACTTAAATATTAGTTGAAACTTTGATTCGTCACTTTTATTTTGTTTGCAATCTTGTGTTTAATTGTTTCAATAAATTAACTAATCTTGTTTACTTTTTTTTTATGATTAATTGATTGTGCTGTTCACACCTATGGATTTATATTGATTAACTTTTAACTTTATTTTGTGATTGATTTGTTTTTAATGTGACTTTGGTTTCAATTGGTTTTTGGATTGTGGTTAAAAAGCTAATTGGTTCATTTATACTCACAATTTACTAATTACCAAGACAATTATCATGTTTGGATAATAACATTTTCCAATTTGATTTAAATTTCAAATCAGAATAAAATTCAATACGATTTTCAATTTCTACTATTAAATTATTTAATCCCTTAATCAATCATCACAATGGATAATCATAAGTCAATCATCATGATTAACACAATTGTAATCATTTCATTTATCATCAATTTACCAACAGTCCATTCATCTTGGTGGTAAGTTAATTACAATTAACTTTCTAATTCTAAACTAATTAAACAGTAATTACCTTGATTGAGATCATTGAAACAATACAAATGTAAATTTCTGGCTTTAAATCAAGCAAATTGTTCAAATAATCATTGAATGAGATAGACATGATTGACTAATCACCAAATTAGCAAAGTAATTAGTTAATCAACACTCAAGTGATTTACGTTAATGGTTAACGTCAATTGAATTTAACTTTATGTCCATCGTACTGAAATTTAATTGTCACAACTTATACATAGAGAAACAATAAACTCACTTGTTCTAATTGTTACAATTAAAATTTTTCGAGAAAATTTTCACTCTCAAAATAACAATTTACTTAATCCTCGTTTCTTTGAGCGGGATTAATTGTTACCGTTGTAATAATAATATCGAGTGACAATGTTATCCTCTTGTTTATCTTTCGTTAAATTAATTTGCCAAAATTTTCTCATTGATTCTAATTGTTATCATCACTTTAATCATCATCATCCTACTCATAATTGTTTGTATTCTTAAAAAAGTTAAGTCTCAGTGAATCTGTGGATTCCCATGTAACATGATGAGATTAACATCTTTCCGTTTCGTTGATTATCTTATATCATTTTTACATTCAAACCACAACAATTTATTTAAATTGTTATTCTCTTGATTACCATGGATTATATTTCATTGAAAATCTAATCTAAATTCCCCAGATTTCTGTTAGGTGAATATCTTTTGAGTGGTTTCTTTGTTTTCATATTAATACTTGGAATTTGTTTATCGTATTCCAAATTATTCTGAGTTCTGATTCTCAAAACTATCAGTGAATCTCTTTGGGGCTCTTTTCATTATCCTTAATTATTCCGGTAAATTGATGAGGACCATTTGCAATGTTTTCCTGGTGATATTCATTCATGGTACTAACTTATTGGTTGACCCTTAGTTTTTGTCATTATTTGATTTCAATCATGATGATAATTCAGTGAGATGGTGATTCAGATTCTTGAAAATCAGTCAACATTATCACCACACCTTTGATTATTATCTTTTCTCACCTTGTTTCGGATGGTTAAATGATTTCTTTCAAATTCTTACAAAATTAGTTACTTTATTATCATCATTTGAATCTTTCTTATGAGTTTTCAACAATTCAAGTTTCCATGATTTCAGAATCAAGGCAAAAACTCATGACGATGGCAACGATCTCATCAAAATCTCCGTCTGAGAAGTAAATTACCATTTAATTGACTGGAATTTGATTGAATCAACGTCAAAAAATATGCAACAATTAACTTGAAAAATCAACATTCTCCATCATGATCAGCCTTAATCAATTGGTAACCACAAGTTCTTGAACTTGAATCACTTTGAATCAAAATTGTGACCATCAACTGTAAGATATTATTAAAATAAAAGGAGTTATAAACATGAGGGATGTTGATAATCAACAAATTGTGCTCATCATCAATCATAATTGATTCAAATCAACAAGATGAAAGTAATTAAATGAATGTATCGTTGAGAAGTTACATCACTTAAGAAATCAAATGAAAATCCATTTTTATTTCACCAAAATTAAGACAATTGAGTTAATTACTGTTAACTAGAAACGCTGACCGGATATCAATAGATTGTCGCAATCAACCTTAATCATTAGATTCTGATAACAATCAGCTAACGGAAATACAGAAAAGGATAAAATTTAGAAGACAAAAGAGACAAAACTTTTCTTGCCCAACTAATTTATCTAAATTTATGAATACAAGGAAATCTTTCCCATGGTAATAAAACCAAACATCTAAATTGATCTGTATCGATAATGAAAGAGAACCATTGAGTGAGTGAGTGAGTGAGTGTGAGAGAAAAAAGGATGAAGATGATATAATCGAAAGGCTAATATACCAAGTATACACACACGAAAAGGATGGAGTCCAATAGGAAGAGGAAATGATGAGGAAGATAAAAACATTGAAACCATAGAGAAAAGAGATAATTTTATATTCTTTTTTCTTCTCTCTCTCTCTCTCTCTCTCTCTCTCTCTCTCTCATTTTTATAGCTCATTCTCAGTTTCTTGACCTGGAATTTTATAGTCATCGTGATATCCATCCTAGAGAAAAGAAGAAAAAAAGATGAAGAGAAAAAGAAAAAGAAAGAAATTATCATTATTACTATTCCCTAGTTGTCGGTTCTCTCATTGGATTACACAGAATTGGAAAATGGTTCGAAATGGTTATTTCTTTTTCGAAAATACAACAAATCAACTGAGAATCTGCTCGTAATGAGTAAACCGATTATTGTTATTGGTATAATATCGGATTCTCTGTGAGTTTATGCATAATATTTACCAGAGAGAAACAAAAGTTATTATGGAGATTAACTTATTCTCTCTCCTTTTTTATATTACGATTGTTTGATTTTTTTTCCTTCATTCGATATTTAATTGCTCAACATCATCTTTAATTTATTTCTATTTCTTTTATTACCTTTACACTATTATTATCATGTTAACTTCCTTGTTCCTATGTATCTCTTTCAATGGATAATCATGACTTATGACTTATTCAGTTGATCAAATTTTATGCTTCACTTTGGATTTAATTTAATCTCATTCTCTTTTATATGGATTAGGTTATTTACTCATCATTTATTTCCCGTTTGGTCAGCGTTTTAATCTCTTTGGTCAAGCTTAAGGTCGCAAATAATTTATTAGATTTTCTTGTTATCCACTATATTAGTTTTCTCGATTACAAATATAATATAATATCATCTGTTTATCGAGAAAATCATTTCAATCACTTTTCTATCATTCATACAATATAAGAATCTTTTTTTCCCTTTCATTTGATTACTAAAATTCTAATCAATTTGTGATGATTGATTACAATTTAAAGTTTCTCAATGACAACTATTTTTTGCTCTCTCTCTCTCTCATTTAATGGTTAACAATTTAACCTAATTAACTGTTTACAAGTTAAATCATTTTTCCTTCTTAGGATATTTTAAATGGTTAACTTGTTGAACGTTTTGTTTAAGCGAAACAACAAATTTTATTAATTCAACTGATTAACAGTTAAATTGTGTTCAATTAACACTTTCATGTTAATTTTAACAAGATAATTGTTAATCAACAATTGTTTTTAGAGAGAAAAAAGGTCAACAATTAAATTGATTGAGAGGAAAACTCATAGATTATCATTTTCTTTCATGTGGATCAAACAATAACAATAAAATTGATCAGCTGTAAATTAAAATCTATTGGTTTATCATTTTATCATTTCCAATAATAAACTATCTTAAACTTTTTCTCTTCTTCTCTATTTTTCTTTGTAGATTTAAGTGATTTGTCTATTATATATAAATTTTCTCAGCACTATTCCTATAAAACCATTATCATTATCGATAATAATAATGCCGTCATTAGATCAACACATAGAAAGAGAGATGATAAGATGAGCGTGATCCTCTTTTTGGCCTCTTCTCTTTTCTCCCTCGGTCTCTCATTGAATTTGAAACAATTTATGGCGAAACTGGTTTGTACCATTAATCAGTTGATAAAAGCAATGAAAGTGAAATGATGTCTGTTAATCTTCAAAGTTACAGCTTCTCATCGACATTATTACATAGATTCCAGGTAAACGGGAGAGCGAAAAAGAGAGATAAAGATGAAACTGGGCTAATGATACTTTAAACTCTAAAGAGAGAAAAGGAAACCGTTTACCTTGAATAGAAAAAAAAGAGAAAAAAAAGAAAACATTGTCAATATAATCAAAACGATAATCAGAGAAAAGAAAAGAAGTCATCAACCAGAAAGGTCAATCCAAAGAAGAAAACCTCATAGAGATATTACAATTCTCTCGTTTTTATGATACAATTGTAATAACAATCTATGGAAAGTTATCATTTGGAATTAAATCCATTTATTGGTATGTTTTTCTTCTTCCTTTTCTTTTGATTATTCCAAATGATAAACTACCTTTTTTTTCAATTTCGTTTTTATTTCTGTCGATTTAAGTGATTAGTATGTTGTTTTCTTCTTTGTTCTTTACTCTATATCATCATCAATGGTAATAACTGTTCAGTGATAACGACATTAGATCAACACATAACCAAAAGCGAAGAGAAAATGGAAATTGACCCTCTCTTTTTCCTCTTCTTTTTCCTTTGGTTTTTGTTCCAATTTTTGGGTCCAGTATTTATCGTTCCTTTTGCTCTCTTTTTTGCTCTCTCTCTCCTTTTCGCTCCCTGGAATGATAATGATGAGAAAAGAAGAGAAAATTAGTGTTAAAAAAATAGATATAAAGATGATTGTAGTTTCTTTGTTTTTCTATGTGTTTGTTTTTTACGATAGGTTAAGTGAGAAGATGAGGAAATAATGTAATAGGTGGTAAATGGGCAAAAGTATCACTGTAACACTTGGAAATGTATAGAAATTACTATTGGAAAATAAAATAGATTTCAGAGTTAATTGTTGCTGATGTTTTTTTTGTTCTTTCTTTGGTTCGAATATATATTTTTTAGGTCTCTTGGAATACCAACATCTCATCAGGAAATTTTACAAATCAAGCCAATCGCTGCTAAAGCTCATTGTCGTGATCATCCATCTTTGGAAGATGGTCAAAAGCAACTTTGTGAGCTTAATCATCATGTCCTTCAAGCAATTAGCAAAGGAGCCAAATTGGGTATAGATGAGTGTCAACACCAATTTAGACGGAATCGCTGGAATTGTACAACTTTTAATGACCATCCAAAGCTATTTGGCAGTGTTGTTGAAACAAGTGAGTAACAATTAGTATTAATCAATTTATGGCTTATTTATCGTTTGTACTTTCGATGGGTTGAAACTTTTTCGTGTCAATTTGCTTGCAAAAAGTTTAAAGTAATAAAGTATAATCGGGAATATAAATAATGAATTTCAGGTAATAACGGGACAGAATAAAATGATGAAAATTGAATAAAGGCTTAATGATTAATCAATGATGATTCTAGGGATTTGATTGCTCCTGTTGTTGGAGTTTCAGTTGCTGTAATCGTTGATCTTGTAGTTGTTTTGATAAAGGTTTAGGTTTTGTTTTGATAACCACTGGAGTTGATTGTGTCTTTGATTGAGCTTTAGCTTGAAGTTGGCAGGTTAAAGATTTGGCTAGTGAGGTGAATAATGGTTTTGGTTTAGCTAATAGCGAAGAAAATTTTGTAGATAATGTTGTTGGTTGTGGAAGTTGTTGTTGTGGTTGGGTGGAATAAGGTGGTTGTAAAAGTTTAGATGCAGATGATGACGATGAACTGGAAAAGACTCGTTGTTTGGTTGATTTTCTAGCATGTCGACGCATATTTTTCTTAATTGGACGCATACTTTGATTGTAAATGTTTACAAAGAATATTTTCTTCTGATAAAATTCAATAACCAATTGAGGAACCAAAACATTTGTCAAAGTTGAAGGCATTAGCGTTTTTTTACCACCTTCCAATAAGACATAATGAACTAATCTACCACCGATATTGGTAATGTCCAAAATTTGTGAAATATTTACATCATCAATGGGATGAGAAACATGATCAGGAAATGGAACTTGAACATCAGAATTTAACATTTCGTTTCGTAAAATCTACAAAGAAACAAAAGAAAAGTGTATTAAACCACAAGCTACAAAAAAAATCACGAAATAGAATAAAAAGAAAAAGAAAAAAAAAGCTGAAATCTAATAATTTGATTAATGTTTCTATTCATCTAAACAATCTAAATACACTATGATTGAGTAAACAAAAGATATACCAATTAACCTCAAGAGGAAAATTTAGCAAATGATTAGTCATTATCAATGGTCATCAACATGATGATTAAACAATTAACAGTCCAAAAGGTTAAGTTTGGTCATTAATGGAAAACCAATTTTAACCAAATCAACAGAAAAATAAGAGAACAAATAAAATCTTCAATTTCTATCAACAATTAGAATCATTATACTTACAATAAATTTCCACAGGCTATTGATGACTCTGTAAATGAGTTAATTGTCACAGTAATTAAAGTAATAAAAAGATTAATAGAGAAAAAAATAAAACAATTAAAAAGAAATCAAATCAAAATCAAATGAAAACGAGAGAGAGAGAGAAAAAAGCTAATTAAACAATCGTGTTAATGGAACACCAGATGTCGCCACGAGTGTTCGAGGGAAAAACTAATGTTATTCAATTAGAAAAGAAAATTTTTCCCTCATTGATTGATAACCAATCAGAATCGTTGGCGAATTTAAATTTAATTTGTAAAGAAGAATTTTTTTCAATTCTATTTTTTGTTTTTCTTTTGTCTTGTTATTTTCTATTTGTTTCTTAAAGGAAGTCGGGAAAAGGCTTATCTTTACGCAATTTCATCTGCTGGTTTAGCTTATACGGTAACCAAGGCCTGTAGTCAAAGTCTATTGGCTAATTGTAGTTGTGACAATGGAATCCGGAGTAAAACAACCAAAGGAAAATGGAGTTGGGGTGGTTGTTCAGACGATATTCAATATGGTTCTTTGTTTAGTCGATCGTTTCTTGATACATCGGAGGATAATAAAACTGCTGATGGTTTGATGAACATTCACAATAATGAAGCTGGAAGATCGGTAATGTTTCAATAATTTTCTCATTTTCTATTCTGTAAACTATTCTATTTGTAACTAGAGTTATTCTTGGGTGAACTCTTTTATTTATAGTATTACTTTTTGTCTTTTTATAAATGGTAATAATTTTTACGTTTTTTTTGCTCTTTACTTTCTTTTTATTATTTATTTATTTTTTTTTTTGGTGCCAAGTAGATTCTTAAATCTAAAATGGAAAGAGTCTGTAAGTGTCATGGAGTCTCTGGTTCGTGTACAATGAGAGTTTGCTGGCGTAAATTGGGATCATTCAGGGGAATCGGTGATGAACTGATGAAACGATTTGATGGAGCAACTAAAGTACGTTTGGTGGCAAAGAAAACAAAACCTCGACTCAAACCGATCATGAGAGAAGCTAAGAAACCAAGTAGACGAGATCTTGTTTTTCTTGAACCATCGCTCAACTATTGCGAACGAAATGAGACGTGAGTGTTTTTCTCCTTTTAACAAATGAAATCACCTTCTATTGGATTTACAGTTAATCGTATTAATTATTTACCTTTTTACTCATGTTTTTTTTCTTTCATTAAGACTCGGAATTCTTGGTACACAGGGTCGTCGTTGTAATGCTACAAGTTTGGATACTGATTCATGTAAATTACTCTGTTGTGGTCGAGGATATCATACAATGGTGAGAAGTGTCGAGGATAAATGTAACTGTAAATTCATTTGGTGTTGTCGTGTTGATTGTCAAAAGTGTATGGCACAAAAAGAGGAACACTTTTGTAACTAAATCAATCACTTGGACAACAATAATCATCACAATCATCACGAATACCTGGAAAATTACCTCATCATTTCACTTTTCCTCTTCAAAAGAGCAACTAAACTAATCCAATTGTCATCATAATCTTTCATCAATAGATTTCCCTATGAAACATGAAGATGATGATGTTAATCCCACCCGATAACCAAGACTGATTTAATATCCATTAATTGAGACAAACAAAAAATCATCTTCATAGATTTAAACATCAACTATCCTAATCATTTTCTTTTTCACTATAATTTGTGTTTCTTTTTATATATTAATAGAATAGAAAGAATCAACTTGATTACTTTCTAATCTTTTTACTCATTGAAATGAATTGAATGGATCTCTTTCAAACAAATATAATCATTATTGATTAACTAATTAACTATAAATATGTAAAATATTAATGAAAACTTTCTAATCCAATGAAACAAAGGTCAAACCGTTGATCTTTCCAATAGGAACAACAATTAATAGATTAAATCAACAATGACAATAATCATAATCACAATAAAAGATAATTAATTTACTTGTTATGCATAAATTGTGCTCAATCAACTGAAAAACAATTACATAATTGTCTTGATTGTAGAATAATAATTTTGTTAAGTTGAAAGTGATAACTGGTAATTACTTTTTTTTGGGTTGAACTTTTGATTTGGTGGTTAAATCGGTTCGAGTTAATTTACTCTTGGTACTCAAAAGTTTACTAGAAATCTTCAGGTCACCTTTGCCCAGCGACAAGAATTCGGATGAACTTTTCTTCGGTACCTTGTCACTTAATTCGAGCATCGGTAAAGTTTTCTCACTATAACCTAAAATCTTAACAAACGTAGACGATTTCGAGTCTAAATTGAACTCGACAGGTTTAATTTGCTTTTCGATGGTCCAGTGATCGATTTAATTTTCTGAATCGAAAGGTCAATATTGGGTGATAGATCAGGTAATATCTTGGACTTGGACTTTTTCACCGTGGGGTCGGTTAAAATGCTACTTTTAAGTTTCCTTTGAATTCGTGAGTTTTTACGTTTCGTTTTATTTTGTGAAGGTGGAACTACAAATCTGGCCTCAGTAAAAGACGATCCGAGAGCAATAGAGAGGCTAGAGTTTTTCTTCAACGGAATACGAGTGTAAAAAAATATCAACATACTGGAGAAAAGTACAATTCCCGCAATAAACGAAGCCGAATAGATCAGAACATAATATCGACTCATCCAATTATCTTGTATCAATTGCTAAAGGAAAAGTCGAACGAACAAAAATCAAATTAAACCAAGAAAATAAAGAAAGAAAGAGAGAGAATCGAAAATTCTACCTTGGAACAAGTGAAATAATTACAATCTGCCGGACAATTAGCGACTTCGAGGCAATCACAATGCTCTTTACCCTCTATTAGGCCATTTCCACAAACGGGCAAGGCCACATCTTCTGGAATTGACCTTCCACAGGTATAGTTTCTTTCGTACAGATATTCGCCAATACATTTAAACAGATCGGGTTTTTGATTGATAAACGAATCATACTCCAAAACCTCACAATTAACAGGACCGCCACCGTAGTTACATGTTTTTCCACAACTGATTATGTTGAATAATGAAATCAATATATCATCTCCCATCGAATATGGTTTGCCTGTTTGATTATAACTCCAAACGAATAACGGCATTCTATTTTCTTCACAAAATCTCATCCTCACGGCATTAAGTGACCGAGGCCTATTGTATAAAACGATAACCATAATGGTAATACCATCAATTTGATCCTTCCAAATATCTCGTAGTTTAAAATCAACCCAACGATCGAATTCTCTGTGGCTTACATTGACCAAAGATTCCGGAAATTTGGGCACATAGGAAAATCCTCTGACATATGAAATCATTCCTGTCTTGGATAATATTTTATTCATGTAAACGAGATTATTTTTCATGGAGGTTAAATCAGATTCCAAGTTGGATGTTGTTGATTGTTCATGGATAAAGTAAAAAGCCGGATAAACGATTATATCGACTGCAGTTATATTGGTAACCAAGGAAATTGTCAAATTAACTTCACTTATTTGGTCAATCCATTCAATTGTATCACTCCTCTCATCTGAATTAATTATCACAATAAATGTCAATAGAACCAAATTGTATAACCATCCTCTCATTGAGAATAATAAGTTAATCAATTGGAACTGAATAAAGATCAATGTGATTATCAATTTTTGCTTAAATCATAAATTTAAAGGTTTACAAATTATTAGTCTACTAATTAACCAAATCCTTTCACTTTACATTTAGTATCTAATTAAAAGTTGATCATTAATTTTGATGAAATGATGGTAACAATTAATATTGCTACTACACTGTACTAATTAAAATCCTTTTTCGAAAAATTTCGTTTACTAATTTAAATTGTCTCCTGAATTGTTACAATTAACTGGTTGAGATGTGTGGCAGTGTGGTTAGCTGGTTGTGTGATATAAACGACAACCACTGACTCCACTACCCATACATCCGATGCCTAAATCAACAATTAACTTAATCGTGACAATTAACAGCTCATATTGGAGAGGATCAACCATATCAATCGGAAGACAATTAAATCAAATTATTTAGCGACAATTAAAATTAATTTCATCTTCTTTTTTATCACCATGATCATCATCTTCGTTTAATTGTTGTTTTTCGCTTTTCTTGTTTACAATTAACTTTTGGAACCATCATCATCATCTTAATTACGATTAAATTGTGTGATCATCAGCACTGATCAGTTGTTCATTTCCGATTTTAATCATTCAATTTACCAAATTAAATGAAGAAATTTGATTAATATAATTTAACATCATTTATTAACCATCATAATCAGTAAATTGTTACAATTAAACAATCATGAAGATGAACCAACTCACAGAAACGATTACAATCAAAATTGGAGATTAATTTGAACTGGTAAATCTAATGTATCTAATTGTGACTTTAATTGTAACAAATATTTAAATGATTAAAATTAAACAATCTAAAATAAACTCATTTTAATCAACTAAATTGTGTCAACATAAATTAACAATTTATCAAGAAATAAATGATGATTTTATTGATAGTATTTTTTTTTATTCCCTCAACTTTAATCTCAAGGATAAAGATTAACTTTAAATCCTGTTGGTGACAATCCTTAATCATGATGTGAATAAAGTTTCAAATCCAAAAATTTGAACGGAATCAGCTGATAGTTGATAATCATCTTTGGAGGTTTGTTTTTGAATGACCAGGTAACGTCCAACTAATGGACAAGGCTAAACAATTAAATAATAAGAGAAACAAACAATCATTAGTTAATCATGTTAATCATGTTAATAAACTATTAATATTATAAGTTAAGCGCGTGTTGATTAATCATAATTGTAGAAATGATAATAATCCAATGATGATGACGATGATCAAGAAAAACAAAGTATTAACAATACAAAGACAGAATTTAACTTTTGTCTTGATTGTTGTTTGTTGTTGTTGATCAAATCAACGATTATTGTGAGTGTGTGCAAGTTAATTAAGTTTGAAGATTTAACAATTATTAATGAGTGGACACTTACCTTACACTGGACAATGTCGTAACCCTGAAAGAGAGAGAGAGAGAGAGTTATTAGAATCAAACCCAAAATAAAAATAAATTGCTCACAATTAAAGTTAATTTGAAGTGAATTTTGAAGAAAATTGAATTTGTTTCACTCGCTAGATGGCGACTCCTTGGAATTAATTCTTCGCATTAATTGTTTGCAATTAAGGGAAATTTTCGATCACTACCAATCAAATTAACTATTTATGTCAATAGATTTATGAATATTATCTCGATCATCTGATCCAAAGATAATTAAAGGTTAATTGTTGTTTCTTTTTTTTGTTTTGATTGTTTTGGTTACTGTTTATGTTTCTGATCAATCAAAAAATATAATCAATCAACTGAATCAGTTGATTATTGTTGCAAAAATAAACGGACATTATGATTGTCCGAATAAAATTAGATCAGGTTGATTATCAATCAAACTAAATTGTCATAGTCTTTGATTGTTTAGCCTCTTTTTTTTATAAACCAAATTAAGTTGATTGTTGTTTTTTTCTCAAGTTTATTTTCAAAATATTGACAATGATTAAATCTAATTACTTAACCATTTTATTATCAACTCTCTTCATATTACCTTTAATTGTGAGTAATTTAACTTTTCAAATCATTAATAGTTAACCTTTTCCATTACTAATTTTAATTGTGATTCGCAATTTATTTAACCAGAATTGTAAGGTAATCAATGAATTTTACATTCGGACATTTCCTGAGGACATTTCGATAACTTTTCCAGAGGGTCGAGTGATCAGCTGTCTGGCTAATTGTCCCGAAAAGGGTTGTAATTGTTTCAGGTTATTAATCAACAATTTAGCAAAAGTATAAACCAAACAATAACGTTAACAATTAACTTTCCTTTCCAACAATTAACTAATCCAGAATCTCTCGAGATGTGACCAACATTAATTGTGAATACGATGTCAGTGATATGAGTAAAAATGATAAATTCATTTACTACGCTGTGGTAAGTAAAACAATCAATTGATTAAACTTTCACCTTCTAGACAATTAACTTGATTGTTAAGCCTTTTTCTTGTTAATTTTCCAGTAAAATTAAATTATTATCAATCACCTTAGAGAATTGTATTGAAAAAAAAGAGATTATCATTGATTTCATTTTCTTTCTCGTTGGTTAATCAATTTTGCCCTTTGAAAAGTAATTAAAGTCCACAATTGATTGATTATTACGACGAAATCAATTAATAGTCTGTCTCTTTAACTGTAACAAAAAAAAATATCAACAAAACCGCAGATTAACAAACAGAATCAGCAATTAACTTAATTATTATCACCTAGAAAAGGAAACACCTTCAATCATTTTAATCAACACTAATCCAATTTTTTCCTCTCTCAATCAATTAATTTCAGGATAGATACAATTCAACAATTAGTACAGGTTAGTCTAATTTACACTAATCCAATCAAGCCAATTGATCAGGTTAATTGTTGACAATTTATTCTAGGTAATAATTTGGCTACAAATGCAAAGGTAACCAAAAGTTCTGGAACTGAATCAACTGAAAATCCATCAACAACTCATCCTTGGATTCAATTTGATTTAACCAGAGAGTTTACAATCACAGGAATTAGAATCCAATCAAACAAAGGTAACAATTAACAATCACAATAGTAGTCAATCAATCAATTAATCAATCAAATTGTACAAGACAGAGAGAGAGAGAGAGGTAACAATTTGATTACTTGATAACAACCATTAAATGGGTTGAGGTTATTTTCCGATGATTTATTTTTCATCACACATCCTAATTGTTGTAATTAACAGAGAGACATTCAATGATAATGTTAATTGTAAGTTAATTATTACAGGTTGATGATTAATAGTAATATGTAATAGAAAAGGGGAGATTTGAGATGATGTCAATTTAGATTTGATTAGAATCTAAATTAACACCTTAAATCTAATCACTTTCATCCCACCTCTAAGTTAAATCAGTGGTCATCTACTCCTTTCGTGGTGGTCATGATGATTAACTGATCATCATTATTATCATGATATTATCCAGAATTTTCAAGATTCATCATTTTATCAGAATTGAAAGTTATATTGATGGTGGAGAATGAAAATTTCTTCAAGATTTAATTTGTTTCCCCGATTTTGATGAGTTTTTTCATGAGGATAATTATGATGATTAAAAGATGGAAAATTTGAAAAAGAAAGTGAAAACTCATCAACCCTGAACAAGAACATGTTTTCTGAAAAATTATCTCTTTGAAACTGAACAACTACTTGATTACATAGAAAACAACAACATCGCTTGAAGGCATTTCAAGGTTATCAGCTAATTTCAAATCTTCACTTTACCTCTTTCTTTACTTTCTTTTCGGTCTCTCTCTCTTTCTCATATGAGGAAAATGAACAATAATGGATTCCACTTTCACTCTTTTGTATCATGTTTCCAATCAAAGTGTATCTTCACCATCAAATCAAGGATGAAATTACCCACCGCCACCATCTCTCTCATCACAATGCCCACTCCTCCATTTACAATCCATTGTATTACATTGATTGTTATAACAATTAACTGACTCACTGTTTTCCAATTGAATTATTACAATAATATTGATTAGTCACAGATCTCAAATGATGATTAGTATTCTCCCAATTTGATTCTAATCTCTCTCTCTCTCTCTCTCTCTCTCTCTCTCTCTCTCTCTCTCTCTCTCTCTACTCCAGAGTGGACATTTAGTGAGGTCCGAGTGGGTAAACAACCAATAAGTGAGGCTTTTAATGCTCGGCCCTTTGATAGCAATTCACTTTGTTCAAAAAAAGATGGCGGTCAACGAGGCTTTCAGGGTTACGACATTGTCCAGTGTAAGGTAAGTGTCCACTCATTGATAATTGTTAAATCTTCAAACTTAATTAACTTGCACACACTCACAATAATCGTTGATTTGATCAACAACAATCAAGACAAAAGTTAAATTCTGTCTTTGTATTGTTAATACTTTGTTTTTCTTGCTCATCATCATCATTGGATTATTATCATTTCTAAAATTATGATTAATCAACACGCGCACAACTTATAATATTAATAGTTTATTAACATGATTAACATGATTAACTAATGATTGTTTGTTTCTCTTATTATTTAATTGTTTAGCCTTGTCCATTAGTTGGACGTTACCTGGTCATTCAAAAACAAACCTCCAAAGATGATTATCAACTATCAGCTGATTCCGTTCAAATTTTTGGATTTGAAACTTTATTCACATCATGATTAAGGATTATCAACAACAGGATTTAAAGTTAATCTTTATCCTTGAGATTAAAGTTGAGGGAATAAAAAAAAATACTATCAATCAAATCATCATTTATTTCTTGATAAATTGTTTAATTTATGTTGACACAATTTAGTTGATTAAAATGAGTTTATTTTAGATTGTTTAATTTTAATCATTTAAATATTTGTTACAATTAAAGTCACAATTAGATACATTAGATTTACCAGTTCAAATTAATCTCCAATTTTGATTGTAATCGTTTCTGTGAGTTGCTTCATCTTCATGATTGTTTAATTGTAACAATCTACTGATTATGATGGTTAATAAATGATGTTAAATTATATTAATCAAGTTTTTTCATTTAATTTGGTAAATTGAATGATTCAAATCGGAAGTGACCAACTGATCAGTGCTGATGATCACACAATTTAATCGTAATTAAGATGATGATGATGGTTCCAAAAGTTAATTGTAAACAAGAAAAGTCCAACAATTAAACGAAGATGATGATTATGGTGATAAAGAAGAAGATGAAATTAATTGTAATTGTCGCTAAATAATTTGATTTAATTGTCTTCCGATTGAATGGTTGATCCTCTCCAATATGAGCTGTTAATTGTCACGATTAAGTTAATTGTTGATTTAGGCATCGGATGTATGGGTAGTGGAGTCAGTGGTTGTCGTTTATATCACACAACCAGCTAACCACACTGCCACACATCTCAACCAGTTAATTGTAACAATTAAGGAGACAATTTAAATTAGTAAACGAAATCGCAAAAAAAATAAAACAAAACAATCAAACCCACAAACGATTTAATTGCCACTAATCAAATAATAAGTCAATTAATTATAAATGGTTAAGGTTTTAATCAAAGGATAAGAATTGAATCAAACAAAAACTCGAGGATTTTAATTGTGTTATTTTATTAATTGTTACCAACGTTTCATCATCAATTAGATTAATGATCAACTTAAATTAGATACTAAATATAAACTCAAAGGATTTGATTAGATTTAATTTAATTTGTTAACCTTTTAAATTGTAATTAAATCAAAATTCATCATCACACTAATTTATTAATTAATTGTCTTAACCTCTCTCTCTCTCTCTCTCAATATCATAACAATTAATTAGTTAGTTATTTTTAATCATTTACTAATCAAAATCGGTCTAATTAATATTAAGATTTTTATCAACAATTAGTTGTATTATTTTATCATGATTAACGTGATTAAATTGTGTGATTGGTACCAAATGATTAGTAATATAATAACAATAGAGATTGTCAAACAATTAAAGTGGAGAAAAAGTTGATTAGAAAATTAATTTATTGATTATTAATCACAATTTGATTAATGTGAACAAAAGTGAATTTAATTTAAAACAATTAGAGTGATAAATCTAGAAGGTAATAATTTATTTATTCAATTGTAAAGACAAATAATGTATTAAGATTAGATTATTATTAAATTGGTGACAATTAAAGTTAATTGTTGATCGATTTTGATTAAACCCGTTGATTGGAAACTGTTGAATTGATTGTTGATTAAAATGTCAATGGATTGCGCCCCAAACTAATGCATTTACATAATTGTAATTAAATTTGATTCTATTGTAAAACGCATTTTTGAGACGTAATTAATTAACATTGTTAGTAGTTGGTAAAGTAAATTGTGATGATTAAGTTAATTGTTTGGAGATGGAAATGGTTAACAGGCAAACGAATCAAATTGATTGCATAAAGTTAGTCTGAAAGATTAAAGTTAATTGTGTTAGTTAATTAGTAATGATGATGACAAAAGCAAATAGACAAGCAGCAATAAAGAAAAGTAGGACAATCAAAGGACAATCAGATAGTAGAAAAGTTAACCAATCAACTAGAACAATTAGTTAATTGTTACGACGACAACAACAACAACGAGAAACAAGAAACAGGAAAGAAAAAAACTTTTATCGAGAGAAGAAAAAGTTTTTTCGTTCACTTTGATTCTATCAAATTCTGATAATCGAAACAAGTTAATTGTGATCAGTTAATTATTATCATTCTCAGTTTGATGATGATAATGATGATGAATATAATTATGTTTACTAAATTGTCAAGGACTTTTAAAGGACGAATAGGTTATAACGAGAAAGTGAATATTGTTGCCAACGAAAGTTTAATTTCTAAACATTTTCTTTTTTTCATGTTCAGAATCATCATCATGAAACATCATGATAACGATGATAATTTCATTATATAACTGGATGATGATCATGTCAACAAGTGAAAGAAAAAGTTGTAACGTCATAGAAGCAGAAAAAGTAAAAGTAATATAAGAAAAACAATGTTTATCATGTAAAAATCAATTCGACTCAGAACTTTGAACTCACAACTTTTCTTTTGTTTTTTTCTTCATCCAATTAACATACACTCCAAATCATCACATATAATTCAATCATCATGTGATCTTTTCGTCTCATGATCATCATCATCATCGTTTACATGGTAAGTTCTGGATTATCTTCAATGGAAAAGGTGAAATGTCAATTCTATCTCATTCTGATCAAGGTTTTCCTTTTCAGCTCAAACGCAATCATCATCATCAGTTTCTTCATCATATTTACCTTTAGATGTCTTGCTCATCATCTTCAGCATCATCATCATCTCATCTCTCTCTCTCTCTCTCTCTCTCTCTCTCTCTCTTCCAATCTCAATATTAACCACCCACTCAAAATCTGATATAATCATCCTCATAATGGACTTGAGGTAAAAAAACATTTCGATGCTTGTTAATATCTATGACGAAGGTTAGAGTTACCATGGTAACTCAGAACTTTTTTTTTCTCGAACTTCAAATGAGATAAAAGAAATTCGAGAAAAAGTTTCGAGTTTGTTTTTTGTTACCTCTTTCACTTTACTATTACTATTTTATTATCGAGTAAAATATAATCAGAACAATCTAATTGAAAGTGCATATCCTTTAAACCAGGAAAAATTAACTAATTGTTTAGTAATCAATGGTAACATTTGAAAGGATTGATTGTTGGACTTTAATTGTTTTGATTGTCAAGGTTTTTCTCCCCCCTAATCCTTTAATTTAATTTTTTTTCCTCCTGAGATGATGATCAACAATCAAATTGAAATGATCACAATTCAATACAAAATCAACAACAATCAATTCATGAACTTGACGTCAAGGCAACAACTCAATTCACTGAATCAACATGAACAAACTAAATCAACAAAACAATTACAATTAATCAAGTTTTGTGTATGTATGTGATTGTTACCATTACAATTATAACTACAAAAAGGACAAAAAGTAAATCAATTGATAATCAATGGAAACTAATTGTTGGTAAATTAAATCAAATAGACAAATAAACAAATATGATAAAGATTGGAAACAGGAAACAGGAAATACAAAGAAAAAAAAATGAGAGAAACAAAAATTTAACAATCATTGGAAACAAACAATTAAAAAAAAGGGAAGTAAATTAAAACGTAATCAGTTAATTGTTTGAAAAAAAACAGTTAGAAAGGTAAAGGCCAAAAGCTTAATCGTAACAATATGATCAACAAGGACATGGAGAGATAATTGTAATCAATGGTGAAAACAAACAATTAAGATCGTTATGATTGGGAAACAATGGAGAAGTTAATTGTGATAAAGATAATCATATTTACCAAGGAAATTAGTAAATTGTAGTGATTGGGAAATGAAAAACATTCAATGATATTGAGGGTAAGGATGATGGTAGACAATTAGAGCACAATCTTTGCAATCAGTGGAGAATTAAGTTAATTAGCAACATGATGGTGATGGTGGTGAATTCAAGGTAAGGGTGGAGAGGGAAAAAGTAGATTAAGGTGGAAATTGATTGTTAATTAGGGCGAAAGAAGCAACAAGTTGAATTGAGATTTTGTATCGTTGGTGATTAACGAGAAAACTTTGCAAACGAAAACGTTTTTCAGTTACTTTGGTTACGAATTTGATAGTTTTACTTATTCTTATTCTTGTTTACCTGAAAACTTTTTGTTTTTTTTTTGGTTCATTAATGGAAATTAAACTTTTCTCTTTGTTTTGAAATTGTTTTTCTTTTGCTTAATTGTGATAATTAACTTTCGGATAATCAAATGTATCAGGGGCTATGTGAGAAAGGTTAACTGAGATACCACCAGCTGTGTTCACCCAGTATATTAACAATTAAGATGTGAGCCCAGCGTGGTATCCAGCAAACCATTTCCATTTAAATTGTTACAATTAAATATCATCATCAACTTAATCATTATAATCAACGAAACAACAATAATTTAATTGGCGATTCCAGTGACCGAAGATGTTGCATTGTTAGTATTGTTTTTGGATTCAAGTGGAGGGAAAGGTCAAAGGAGGTGGAAGGAGAATCAGAGAGAGAGAGAGAGAGAGTGGGTTTCATCATGAGAATAGGTCGAAGGTGAGAGAGGGAGGGAGGAGGAGAGAGAAGATGAGAGGATTAGGGAAACGTCTTGAATTTTAATCGCAAGATTTATGGGCTAATTTGAATTGGAAAATTTATCTTTTATAACCTTCCACTTTCTATTAACATATTTCGTTGTAACGATTTAACGTAATCATTGATTTTCTATGGGAGATTTTTTTAAGTGGAATCGATAAGGTGAGAGAGAGATGATGATAAATGGATGATCAGATTAGAAACAATAGTTTACTGTTTATGGTTTGATATTAAAACAATGAGGGAAAAGAGGAAGAGGAAAAGGGGAGGATAGACATATGATAGATGATGATGGTCTGTGGGTGGAAGATAAAGAGAGACAGAGACAGAGACAGGAAAGGTAAATGTCATCCTAATCATCCTCATCTTTTTGTCTATAAATGGAAAATAAAATGTCAAAGGTTATTAGGTAAGTGGTTTACCAATTCAAGACGTTTCATCATTGTCATTATGTTCAGTTCATGATGAACTGAGCAACTGCTCTGTAGAAATAAGAGAGAGAGAGAGAAAGAGGGAGATTTCCAAAGAAAGAAAAGAGAGAGAGAGAGAAACCAGAAAATTAACCAGAATTCAACCAGAATTCAACCAGAATTTAACCAGAGTCGTAATAATTTAGGAAAACAAACACCGATGGTAAATAAACACAGCACAGAAAATGAGACTCAGAAAAAGTGTTGATCATTTTGTACCAGGAAAATAATCAGGTAACCAGAATGAAGAGAAAGAGATGATAAAAAGAGAGAGAAGAAAAGTTTAGTCTTCTCTTTCTTTTATTTATCATCATCTCTCCTCTCAAATGGATAAACACACATTTGATTGTTGCCACTAATCCAATCAACAGATTGTTTTCCTTCACAATTACAAAAGTATTGACTTGGAATCAGTTGCTTTTAATTATCACAATTAATTGATGACAATTAACACATTTGGACACAAACACAACAATCAACTCACTAATCATTTGAATAGAAACTCATTTGAGAAAGAAAATCATTTACATGATACAACAGAATTGAAATTAACACTAATCGGGAACAAGAATTAACAGAGACAATTAACCTTATATACTAATTGATGAGAGAGAAAATGAGAGAGACAAGAGAGAGAGAGAGATAAAATCATCCTCATCATCATTGGAAAGAAAGACAAAAAGAAAGAGAAATTGGAATCATTTTCTTGTGGGTGGTTTTTTTTTCTCATCATTTGTTTCAATTGAAGAAATTGAAACAATAGCAATTAATCAGGTAATCTTCATCTTCCTCATCATCAGCTCCCTTCCTAATCATCACTAGACTTGACAATCATCTGGGATTTAGTTGTTATCATTGATTGTGAGGCGTTGGCATAATAATTAATAGTAACAATTAACTTGATGATTGAATAAGAGGTTTACTTATTTTTTATCCGAATTTGGTTTCAATTAAGTGGGAGGCGTTTTTTTATTAGTTTAATTGCTATTGTGTGTTAATTACAACAATTAATTATCCATTGATAGGTAATCACTGACAAAACAAGGAGGTAAATTAAAACAATAGCCCTAATTGTTTGTGTATTAATATTATCATTGATTAACTGACCTCAATTAAATTGGTAACTCTAACCGGGAATCAAAGGTTAGATTGTCAGGTTGAGATTTGTAATAATTAGTAAATTGTTTAGGTGATCAGTTTTCAATAATAGAAACAAAAGAAAGAGACTAATCATGATAATTAATTGTCTCTCTCTCTCTCTCTTTTGTATTTCTCTCAATTGTATCAAGTACAACTAGAAGACACAATTGAATTTACAATTAACTAATCAAGTGAATCAATTGTAAACCAATTAAAATAAATACCAATTGAAAACAATAGGATTGATGATAAAAAAACTGATTGGATTTAATCATTGATTAACTTTTCAACAAACAACAATTAATTTCATTTTGGTGTAGCAATTTAGGTGGTTAATTGTTAATTTAATTGTTTTCATTAGTTAATAATGATCAGATAAATGAGGAGAGAGGGAGAGAGAGAGAGATTATAAATGATGAGATATTTAAGTGAATTGTCAGTTTGATTTAGTAATTAGTTAATTACCGATTGATTTTAAAGTAACAATTAGTGGAGAGTCGATTAGTTTTTTTTCCCAAACAATTTAGAAAATTAATTTTTTGATTAATTTTTTTCTCTCCTCAATATTGTGGATTCGTTTGCTGTTGATTAAGTTTCCATTTCTTTTAATTGTTAACAATTAACTTTCCATTGTCGGTTATAATTAGTGTCTCATTTATATTATATTAATCAACATGTTCAACAGTTTGAAATTCAACGAGATTTAATTAAAAGAAAACCAGATTACATATGTTGTGATTTATTTCACAACAATTAACAATTAACAGCAATTAGCTAATTATATAAATATAAATGTAATCATTAATAACTATTGTCAAGGTAAATGCAAAGGTAAGTATAAAAAAAGGTAACGACGTAGTTAATGAAAAGAAAGAGAAAATAGAAAGTAAAAGTTTTGCTCTTTCTTTTTCTCTTTCTTTCCTCTCAAGGGTAGGGGGTCATTTCCAATTCGAGTAGTGGTCAGTTTGTTGATGGAAAATAACAATCGTGATTACAATCAATTTGATTGTGATTAAGAGGAGAGAAATTAATTCGTCACTGAACTGACCATTTGGATCGAATTGAAAACTGACCAAGAGGAAATTTGAAATCTTCTATTCGAGGAAGAATCATCACAATTTAATCGACAATTAAGTTAATTGTCAAGGAAAATGATCTAAAGATTTCGTAGTTAATAGGGAAAAAGAAGAAAATAGAAAGAAAAGAAAGAGAATTTTTTTTCTCTCTCTTTTTCTACTTACCTTTTTTCTTAATTATTCTTCTTCATCTTCATCATTTCATAATTAATCATCATCTTGATTAATTGTTACATGATTGTCGTCAGATTAAATTAACTTCAATGGTTGATTGAGGAGATGATTGTTGATCAAGTGTTTGAACATGATTGGTTTTTGTTCAATTGTTTCAAAGCCATTTTTAGAGGGCCCGATAATTGAGTTAATTGTTAAGAGAATCGAGAAAAATATAATTAAACAAAAAAAAATATGATGATTAAAGGTAAAAGTTGATCAGTTTTAATTGTTCTCATTGTTGATACTGTTGTTATATCATTGATTGTTTCATATTTTTGTTGATTAAGCGGCGGCAACGGTGACAGCGATCATGGTGATTAATTTAATTGTTGTTGTTGTTGTTTTATTTTGAACGTTAAGTTGGTAGTAAATTTTGATTAGATGATTATGATTAACTTTGGATGGTGAATGTTTTTGATAAAATTTAAAGAAACAAAATTAAATAGTTGATTTTGACAATTTGTTTGCTGGTTGATTGTTGTTGACTGTTGATTAGAAATTGTTAATTTAGTTTCTTGATCAACTTTCAAACCAAACTACGCACCAAATGATCATTTCTACGCATTATCCTATTGTTTACGCCATAGAGTGAGTCGAGTGAGAAGATGATAATGAGTAGGGAAAGAGTTGGGGGAGCGGAAGAGAGAAAGAGAGAGAGAGAGAGAGAGAGAGAGAGAAATGAACTAGATGATAAATTGAAAGATGATGAAGGAGAGAGAGAGGATCGGGTTAAGGTGAAAAGATGTTATTTTCTCATCTTCTAATCATTTTTTATCATCTTTCATTCTCTCTCATTCTCTCTCATCCTCATCATCTTATTACAAGTTGAAACGTAGTTGAACTTGAAATACCAGTAATGGCTACGAGAAAGTTGCTTTTTATCAGAAACGTCAGGAAAGATGATGAAGATGAGGAGGAGGATGATGACGACGATGTCTCTTCGGCTAATGTCACAAAAAAGAAAGAGAAGATAAAAAGTAAAGAGAGAGATGGAGATGGAGAGAGAGAGAGAGAGAGAGAAGAGGCTCCTTCTTTTTAACTCTTTCTTTTTTATTCTCTCTCAATACTACACACCCTAACGATTTCCACCCACCTTTTCTCACTATCCCTCTCTCTTCTTCTCTCTCACTGATGATGCATTCGTATCCATGGTAACCTAATATGTGTCTCTATGGATGATGATAAAGAGAGAGAGAAAAGGATATACCTTGACCTATTGACCTTCAAAAAGAGTGCGCATCAATAGACGATGTTTATAAATATAAAACATTAATATAAGTTCATTTATCGATTTTATCATGAGAGAGAAGAAAAGAAGAAAAAAAAGTTTTTACACAGACTCGAACTTAGAACTCGTTACTTCTTGTAGCTAACTTTAGATTCTCATCTTCTCATGAAGATAAACTTATCTTCTTATATTTTCTTTTTCTTTTTCATCTCATCATCATCTCTTCCCTACCAAAACCACTGTAAATCTACCAGGAAGAAGCATAATCAATATTTAATTGCAATTAATTTTTTCCCTCGAATCAACATGATAAATCTAATGATGAATTTTAATTTTCTTTCTTTTTTTCCGTCAGAACTTATTTTTCTTCCTCTTAAAGGGGGAAAAAGAGATGAAGTTCTTACACTCATCTTCACTTATGGATTAAAATTTTCAAGGTCGTGGAGTTGAAACATCATCATGAAAGTGAATGATGAAAAAATCGATTGAAATTAGTATTAATAGATTGAAATGTTGATTTCGAATTTAAGAATTTTTTTCATTCTCTTTTTCGAACCAACGAAATGGAAAAAAAATCGTTCGATTAATTGATTGGCTCTCTCTCTCTCTCTCTCTCTCTCTCTCTCTCTCTCTCTGTCAATTTAGATTCTATCATGATAATTAACATGGAAATTGTTACCATGAACAGAATAGGAGATAACCTTGAAATTAGATTAATCATTTTTCCCCTTTCCCTTCATTACTCTCAATTTAATGATATTCATTGAAAATTCATTTTAAAAAGATTCAAGTGATTAAAAAAACTAATTGTTGAATCTCTGATCAACAATTAACTATTTTCAAATATCCAATTCAATTGTTTAATCGTGTTCATCTTACCTGATTACTGGTGAAAAAAAACATGATGATTACGATTGAATGGATTGAACAAAAAGTCATGATTAAAATTGATTCTTTTTTTATCCTTAATCGAAATTTAAATTTACAGAATTAGAATTACAATCAAGGTCCAATTTTCTCCAAATTGAGTACAACGAACTTTTTCCCCATCGAGCAGCGATTATCATCTCATCATGAGCACTTTCTATTATATTTATTCTTATAAAGAATCGATTTCCATTGAACTTTTTTTTCGAAATTAAATTTGAAAGAAGATCTTTTTTCTTTCTTTTCAAGGTCAACACCAAACAATAAACTAATCACATTCAACTAAAATGAATTCTATTAACTAATATCAAGAATTATAAAAGAAAAGAAATATCAACGAAAACAGTTCGATCGATTTATTAAAATCCTTGTAATGTCCTAAAGAGAGAAAAGAAATGTTCGATGTTAGATTGACCTTCGAAAATGTTTTTCTTTCCTTCTTTGTACAATTTTCGTTTATCACTTAATCATCTCATCTCATTCATCTTGATGATAACGATCATCATTAACAATAACAATGCCAATTAGTCATTAATAATCTATGATGATTAGAACAATTTACTCTTTCTTTTTTCAGGGTTAGTCCATGAAACAACAGGTTCGATGTTCGAAAAATGTACAAACGACTCTCTCTCTCTCTCTCTCTCTCTCTCTCTCTCTCTCTCTCTCTCTCTTTTCTTTTCAATTTCATTTTTCCTCCAACAGGTAAGTCTAATATCTCCCCTGAATCATCATAATTAACCCCATGAATTCTGGGAGGGAAGGAGAGAGAGAGAGAGAGAGAGAGTGTATGTGTACATGGGAGTGGGAGGATGAAGTAAATTAACCTGGAACCATTGTTTACCCGTATGCCTGAGTAAATAATAGTCACGATACATAAAAGGAAATCAGATTTAATAATCATTTTCATAATCATCATGATAAAAAGGAACTGAGTAGTTGGTTTAAGTTCGTAACGAACCTCTAACAACGTAAATTATCATGAGCTGAGAGCGCAGAGGCTGTTGTATTGTTGTAATAACTCGTTGGCCCTGAGAGTTTTTTTCTCTTTCTTTCTCTTTATTTTCAAGGTCGTATCATCATTCATAAGAAAGAGAGAGAGAGAGAGGGTTTACATGGAAAGATGAAGATGGAGATCTCTCTCTCTCTCTCTCTCTCTCTCTCTATGAGAAATTCTGGTTCCATGGTTACTCAAAAATTCAGAGTTGATGAGCCATTACAACAATAAACAACAGAGAAAGAGAGATAAATGGGTGTGGTGAGCATGATACGAACTGAGTATGTGTATATTTGTATTCGTTAGAAGATGAGAATGAGAGAGGCAAAAAAAGAATTTCTTCTTTTTGATTATTCGTTATATTCACTTTTGTTTATTTCGTCTTCTCCTCCCTCCTTTATGATTTTCCTCCATGTTTATCGCCATCTTCATCTCAATCAGATTCTGATTATATAAGTCTATTGATGATAATAACGATTCTAATATTACAAGAATATAATTATATTCATCATGGTGAATTTAATTCTGCATTTATATTCAATTCTAAGAAGATGAAACTTGTCCATATAAAAATAATAACGATGAAGATGAAGATGAAGATGAAGATAAAGAAAATAATAATTCTGAGCAATGGTAATATAACCATTCAAGTTAATTATTCTTTACCCTTTTCTTTCAGGGGGAACAGATTAACGACCCTGTAACCTTGATTCTAACTTGAATTGAAACTCATAATTTTCTTTCTTTCATCATCATCATCATGACTTGTTCAATTTTACTGAATTTCTAACACCCAGCAACAGTTTTTTCATCTTACCTTTACAAGTCCATTTTCATAGAAACTTTTTTCTTCTTCTTTGTCTAAATTTTCTGGTCTGTCTGGTTATCATCAACACAGAATTTTTCACCAAACTGACCTTGTCCATCTACTTCAATTCATCATGTAGTTGAATCATTTGCTCAGTTTAAGGAACCATGAAAATCTGAAGAAAGAGCAAGAAAAAAGTTCCATCTCAACTTTTAGAATTCATGAATTGTTCATGATTCTTTATTCAGATTATCAGGGGATCCATTTGAATTCATAGGATTGGGAAATTGTTCTGATTTAATAATTGAACAACATCCGACAATTTAATCATCACCATTAGCTTATTAATCAATTTACATTCACTCAATTATCTGTTAACATTCAGCATCGTTGTCACTTTAACAATTAAAATGATCGCTTTTGATTTGGTAACAATTAAACTTGATGGTGACAATTTAGAGACATTAGGTTAACCCTGTTAATTGTTATCCTTTGTTGTTGGTGTAATTAAGTGACAATTAACTCTAAACCCATCAGAGTTTTATTTTTCTTATGGTATATAACAATTAAGGGGAAAAAGTTTATTCAACAATCAACTAATTGTGTTTCTATTGTTCAAAACTAATATTTCAACTTTCAATTAACTTTTTCTCCAGGGAGAGACAAACAATTTATTGATTTTTCTTTAGTAATCAATTAAATCATTTACTATTATGAAATTAATTCCTAATTGTTGACCAATACATGTTGACAATTTAACTTTTTATGATACTTTTGGTTGATTGTAAATTGTGATGATTGATTTTCAATGTCATGACCTTGCTAATAAATTGATCCATTGTTGGATCAATGATATCGATTGGATAATCAATTAATCATCAATCCTGGTGATTAGTATTTATAATAATCATCATCATTAAGGTCTAATTATTTGCTCGACAATTTAAAATCATTTATTGTTTCAGTTATTGAATCAGTTAACCATCGTAATCAATTATTTCATAACAGTCAATCAGCTTTTTCAATCAAACAATTTAAATTGCTTGAGGGTTGGTTAATTTAAAGCTTTGATTATTGATTAATCGCGTGTTAATCATATTATCAACTTTCAATTTACTAATTGTTGACCCTCTTCAAATCAAATCAATTGATTTAAATTTCATTCTAAGCTAATTATAAACAGCTAAATGTTTATTTTTCACAACTTAAAGTAAACTAAAGTAGCACAATTTACTTTTCATTTTTAGATCATCAAAAGATACAAACAATTTATGTATCATTAATTAACAAGATTGACTATTAAATGATTTCTTCAAGTAATTAAAAGTTAATCAAGTTACGAATTCAAGTGTTGGTTTCGCCATCTGGTGAGTAGAAAAAAAACTTTTTCGATTGAAAAAAATTATCACTTTCACTTAATTGGACTTTAAGATTTTTGATCAAATGATAAATAACTTTAAGCTTTATAAGTGGCTCAACAATTGATTGTTGATTTAACTTAATTAGGAAGATGGAAAGTTAATCAATCTGAACAATTAGATTGGGTTTTAAAGATGAACAAGTGTATCTATGGTGTTTCAGTTGATTGGACGATTTGTACTGTTGGAATGATTAATATTTGATTAGTTAATTGGTGATTAGACTTGAATGTGTAGAGAAAAAAAAATTTAATTCGAACAAAAAAAAAGAATAAAAGAAAGTTCTAAAATTAAACTAATAATTTTCGGAATTGTTTCCACAATTAGTTAAATATTACATTGAGAGTTAATCTTTTTATAAGTTCTAAGAGATTTACAATTTATTCTGGATTGATTGTTGTTTGTTGATTGATAACTCGACCTTCAGTGGTCATTATTGCTTTAGTTTCTTCCAAGGTGAATGTTAATCTTAATCCAGTGGTTGACATTTGTTTTTCATAAAATTCATCGAAAATCTCATTCTGCCCAGGAGTAAAGTGACTCATCCAATCACCAATTCTACCTGATCTCATGAAATTACTAAGCTGATTATCAAAAAGACCCTTGACCGGAACTTGTGATCTGTTGACCGCTTTGTTACGTTTCATGTTATTAAATGAACAATGATTGATAATCTTTGGTATCATCTCCTCTTTTACCGGTTTACCAAGAAATTCACCAATTAGCTTGACCATTTTTGTTAAATCCTAAAAAGATTAGATTAGATTAAAGAAAAACGAATTAAATAAAATGACCAATTCTTAAACTTTATCTGTACTTTTCTCTTTGTCATGATAAACTGACCGTTTGCATTTCTTCATATGAAATGGCCAGAATTTTATCTGGATGTTTCTTTGCTTGTTCCCACCAAGCTTTCGTATGGTCAAACCATGATCCATACACAAGGTGACCTTGAAGATAACAATCGAAAAACTTATTCCAAGGATGCCGTTTACACCCTAGAAATCCAGCAGTCTCATGGAAATGATAATACGAAACCAATTGATCTTTAGGATTCCTTAGAACCAGAATAACCTGAGTAAATATTAGGAAAAACATGATAGAAAAACAGAAAATTAGAACTCAGTTTGTCTGAACTTTTTTTTTCATCTTCATCTCTTTTGGTACAATCATATCATGGAAATAAAAAAAAAATTGGTCGAACTCAAAATAAATGTAGTCTATTAGATTAACGTAATAAGAATATTAAAAATCGATAACAGTTCTGGTGATAAGGTTTCGACAGAAAAAAAAAGTTCATCGAGTTTCAATGAGATTCTTGACCTTTTAACATTTTCATTGAAATTTATCATTTGGAAACGATAACAACAAATAATCAGTTGTTATCGTTCAGGTGAAAGTTTTTCCCTGAAAATAAAAACCAATATTCAATCAATAGAATCTTAATAAACTGTCCTTTGGAATTACAATTAGTAATCTTTGTTAATCAGCCAAGCAATTAAATCCTAATGGTAATAATCAAAGCAATCATCAGCTAATTACTTTTCTAATTGGTTGATTAAATTGTGTGTCCGGTTTTGATAAATTTGCTTACAAACATTTAGATTATCATGGTTGATGATGTTAATCAAATTGCTATTGATTAATTAAAGCGTCATTAAATTGTTAATGGAAAACCTCACGTTTGTGATTTGATTAACATGATCATTAAAATTATACAACATCGTTAATTGTATTAGATCAAATTTCAGTGGAAACTAATCAACAAATAAAAATAATCAACCTAATCCAGTGTAGGTGAACTGGATCAATACTAATTGTTAACAATTAACAATTTTCTCATAGGTGACCAATTAAATGACTAAATAAATCATTGGAATGATTTGGTTTCAATAAAATTAATTAAATCAATCTTGCTGATTACAATTACTACACTAGAAAAGACTGTGATTAAATTATAATCACACCAATTAAAACAATCAAAGGTAAAATCTAATCAAACAATAGTATTAATTGTAACTAGATCATAATCATATAAACCTAACAATTAACAATCAAATTGTACAATTGTTCAAATCACACGTTCATCAAACTTAATTAAGTTTTTGTTTTCTTAATAAAAGTTACAAATTGAATTAAATTAACTTTTCTATCATTAATTAAAATATTATTCAAATGATTACAATTGTTTAATCATTAAATGAACAATTAAAATGAAAATACTTATATTACTTTTAATTATTGTAAATAGTTAATGAGTCATAATAAAAATAAATCAATTAACTAATCCACTTAATCATCATCAGATACTAATTGCTAAAGTCAAGAATCATAATAACATGAAGGTAAAATAATAATAATAATAAATTGTAAACAACAATTTAAACTGAGATATTAGTTAATTATATGTAATTAATTGTTTCTCCTTTCTATTAAATTTCCGTAAGGAATTGGCAAGAAAATTGATCAGTAATTATAGTTGATCAGTTGACAGAGTTAATTCAGCTTACCTTACAATTAAGATTTCTTAATTGTTTGGGACAGTATTGATATGGAAGGTGAGTTGCCAGTAACCTTGGCGAGGGAATTGATGAGATAACGGACTCATGACGAAATGGAGCACCAACTTCGAGGTGAACAACCCGTTCATGTAGATCAATGGACAGAAAATCGGGATCAGCTTCGGAAATGATGCAACTTAGAACCTCTTCCGTCCAAGTTGTTCCCGATCTCGGATAGGAAATAAGGAAAACATCATCCGATCGAAGTGGAAACTCCTCCAGGTTAGACAAAAATTTAGGTGATACCATGTAACCCTGAAGTAATAATCCTCGATACATTTTAGCCTGTGGTATGGTTGACATATAATATTGCCGAAGGGGATCTTTAATATCCTCAAGAGCATCTTTAACCTTGGAAACTGAATCGTTGTTCTTATATGGATCAGTAAAATTGGTCCATATATTGGCCACTTCCTCTGTGAGTAAAAATTTACCTATTGGATTAGTGTACAAAAAAGGAAGTGAAACTTTTTTAACATAAGTATTCAGTCCTCGTGATTTGGTCATTTTCATCTAAAACGGTTGGTCAAACTCGTAACAATGTCCAGTAAATCTTTCTCTCAGTTTCTCTTTAATATTTTATGGAGAATAATTTTCCTCCGATTCTCAAAAGTAAATTACTTTCGTCCTTGCGTTTGACAATATCACTGATGGATTAGTGTGGTCACTAGAGAGATTAGGATTTTCTCAGAGTTCTTGGAGTTAGTTTTATTATTATTTTCGTTTTCTTGTTTACTTAAACTTAGTGATTGAATTTATATTAGTAAAGAGATATTTTTTATTACTGTGTATACATCAGAGAGAGAGAGAGAGAGAGAATCGTTCACTTCTCCATGAACATTTCTGTTAATCTACTGAGAATTGGAACTTTTTTCAGGTAACTTTCCTCAGAGTCTAATTTTTTTTCCTTTTCCTGTAGATTCAACCAGTGAAAATAAGAGCTTGAGTGAGAGCGAGAGAGAAATACAAAAGGAGATTACAACTCGAATCAATTTAATCTGATTTTTATATTGTACTTTTGTAATTCAGAAATGGTTAGCTTGTAATCAGTGATAATGATTAACTAATTTGTATTAATTGATTTCAATTGAATTCAGTTGAATTGATGAAAATTTCAGATACACAAATTCACTGAGGTAACACAGACAATGGATTGTTAATTAGTTGACTGTTGATGGTTTGACGAGACACAAAATTTGATCATATGTTAGATGTCACAATAAATTTTTAATCACTTAATCACTGGAATAGACAATCAATAGATTGTAATTAACTTTTCAACTTGTAAACAAAATTTTTCATTCAGATCATAAACTAATTGGAAATTGTTTTCAACTTTGATTATAATAATTGTTACTTTTAGATGATTTTCTTTCAAGCTATTAATTGTTGTAGGTTTAGCAATTAACCATTGTGACGATGATGATGACGATGATGATGGAAACTTAATTCAAACTAATAACAATTAAATCATCAGAGTAATAATAATAATCAGCTTTTGGTTTGATAAGAGTAATCAGTTGAGGGAGAAACCAGAATTGGTTGATTAGATTTATTATTTTAATTTGATTTGATTGCAACAGGATTACCTGGTAACGGTTGATTAGCTGATAATCACCAACAACTTAATCATCAACATAAATATCAACCTGATTTAAATACATAAATATTAACAAAATTGTAACCATTGGAATCAATTTGATTTACTAATTTCCAGTTAATCTAAATATCATTTATCTGTTCAAGTTGATTTACTTTGAAATCAAAATGAAAACATCAAACTCAAAGTCTCATTTTAGTTAATCAATTAAAAAGATTCAATACTCTTAATTGTTCACAGTCAAAGTCTTTTGTAATAATCAATTTAGTGCTTTGTTTGAACAGTTAAATTGTTGATAAAATTAAATTCTCGTTCGTTGATTGTTGTTTTTGGTATAACAATTTCCTTTTCCATGTAAATTGTTACTACGATTGTCAACAGCTAAAGTGTATTCAAGTGTAGATCGAGGATTCTGGGCTTAGCTTTTTGAGTGAAAATCAATAGAAAAAAATAATAAGTTGATAAAGATGATTAACTTGAATGAGTTAGATGGTTGATAATTATGATCAACTATTATTAATGATGATAATTTGGACGAAAAAATTGATTGTTGACATGATTAAAATATCGGAGAGAATTTTTTTTAATCATTAATAACAAGTATGAGTAGAAACTTTCGTATCGAAACTTTGATGACTCGAATTCATTTTCATTCATCAACAATATCAGAATTTTGAAATTTTCGTCTGATAATAATGAACTTTTCTTAAAATGTATTGATACCTTTGGTCAGGAAGATGAGTATTATGGATTCTCTCTGTCCAATCATTTTGTGGCAATTTTGATAATCCGATGCTAAGAGATATTAAGCTGGTTTTATTAGAATTCCTTATGAATGAATGCTCATGTTGAGCTATTTTTAGTATATTTTCAGAGTCCTTTTATTATTAATATTAATAGTTTAGTGATAATCTTTTTTTCAAAATTATTCACATCTTAATTATTAACGAAGACATCATCAAATGATAGATTGGTTGATAATTTAAACGATAACTTTGGTTCTTAGAAATTGATATTATATTTGATTGTATTAAGATACTTTATTGGCTTTGATTGTGCTAATTAACGGAATGATTTTTATTATAATCAATTAAATTGTCAAGGTTGATGGTTAATTAAATTGTTTATCGTGATAAAACAGTTTCTTTAATGTCTATTTTAATTGAGATCTAAATTAAAAATTATCTAGATAATTGTTATGGTTGACGTTTAATAGACAAAATAATTTCAGATGATGAAGATAATTAAGAGATAACTACTTGTAACTGTACTTAATAAATCAAATTACATGTACAAGTTGATCCAATCAAAGTGATGATTAATTATCCTCACGTTAATTGTAACAATTAGAGGATTTATCGAAATGAGTGGTGGGGAAAAGAGAATCGGCAACGTGGAAATTTCTTTCATATTCTTCTTTCAGATAATTGTACTGGTTAACATACATACAGCCAAAGACTTTGAGTTTGCAACCACTTTCTAAATCATTCACGCAGTTGAATATAATCAATGAGAGATACAGTTAACCCAAAGATATGATGATAAGTCTGTCCACTAATTTAAGTGGTGTAGTCTTAAAATGGTCAACTGATTAGATATCAAAAGTTATCTTGATTTGATTATCATTAACTGCGTGAATGATTTAAAAAGTGGTTGCAAACTCAAAGTCTTTGGCTGTATAATGTACTCTTCCTTTGATTGTGTTGAAATAGCCATTGGTCGAGAAAGATTTCGAAATGAGGCTGGAACCTTTAAGTTGACTACATCAGACTCATAATCAGCCAAAATAAACGGGAAAACGGGATATTGATCATCCTCCTTTTTGTCCAAATACTTAGTTCTCTGTCGAGGTTTTTCAGGCGAGTCACAGAAAAATTTACTAGGAATATCAAGATGACATCGGCGAAGACGTCGACGGACTCTCATCGGACCTTCAGTCGGATCAAGTTCCCAAGAGTGTAAGTAAGAATCTGGACAATACCAAACGGCTCTTTCATGGGTGAACATTTCAATCAACGATTTCCAATCTTTATGAATAGAATATCTTTCAGAGGAAAGATACTTCAAATGATTGATGAACACTTTACGCTCTTGGTTTTGAGCTTCAACGGCATCACGAGTTATACCTTGAGCGTTTTCAATTACCTTATGAGATAAGGAACGAAGTCGCCCAAGAGAAACATCATCTTGTTGACTGTTGATTAAAGCATTTTTCTCACGATTCTATTCGGCAAACCATTCACCGATCTCACGTTTGGAAAATTCTGTGGTCAACATTCGCTTATTAGGATTGTTACCGATGGGATTAATTCGAAGAAGATCACGAACTAGTTCGGTACTTTCATTGTCTTCACATGAGATGAGCAGATCTTTTAGGAACGATTCCAGTAAAGTGGCAAATCGATTATTAACCCTAAGCAGAAGGGACAAATTTTCGGCATTCGTTTTCAGAAAAGAGACATAATAAAGTCTCTCCGAAGTTGCTTGTAACGGTGAAAGTAGAAACAAGATGAGTCGGTATAGTTCATATCGAATGGCCTCTTTCGATGTTCCCATGAAACTGTTCAAAATTGATCGACGTCGTTTACTAGCCGGTCCTTTCTTATTTAAATCTAGAACTTGAAATATACGATTCGGGAAAATATGCCGTTTTGACTATTTCGAAGTGCCAATTGATTGTAAAAAATGTCCGTTTGAATTTGAAGAAACTGCAATTCATTATAAAAGATTTAAGAAGCTAATCTGTTTACCTCGAGGGTTAACCGATTTATTTTAAATGAACAAATAATTCAAGTCAAAATGACTATATCATTTATTTATCTTGACGACTATTCATGAAAACGGTCATTATCTAGTTTCCAACCTCAAGCTGCTACTTCTCTTTCTGAACTGACCTTATTAACCTTAATCCCAATGGTTATTTATGATTAATCTTAATGCAATAGTAAAGATTTTCTAATGGATTTCAACCTGATATATTATTAACAGTGGCACATATGTGGGCTTATCAATGCTTATATATTGCAAAATCTAAATATACATGTCAGAATAATCATGAAGTCATGAGGATGAATAGCAACCTTAATTAACGATCATTATCCTGAATAACATGTTGATTTAACAATCTTTTGTTTTGTTAATTAACCACATCTAAAGTAATACGAGAGGATGAAACTCTCAGTAAAAATCAGGTGAATTTATATAATTATCAACATTATAAATTCGGAATCTCAGTCTATTGAAACTTTGCTCTCTAATGATAAACCTAATAACAATCCCATCATGTTGATTAAAAAGCTTGAATGTTATCATAATGAAACTAATTATTTCCGATAAGGGATAGAATAGAAAACTCTGGAATCCCCTGTAGTTTAATATGAGTTTCAATTAAACCAAAGAAACAAGGAGATCACTTTTACAATGGTCAAAAAATTGAAATTATCTTGACCATTATTACCTTGGTTTATCATTATTATTATTATTACAACCTCTATTCATCAGCTGAGTTAAAACTTTTCTCATTATCAACATGACATGAGAAAGAGTTGAGCAATCATTTGATTAATAATTACAACTGATAACTTTTAATTTACAAATCAAATGAAATATGATAATTAAACATGAATATGAGGTTGATCATATTCTTGTATCTATTATAATAATTAAGTTTATTAATAAACATGTTTATCATGAAAGAGGTGATGTTTTGATTTTCTCCTTTGATTGAGGAAAAAAAAAGTTCATCTGATGAACTTTTGATATTTTCAAGTTGATTATTCTTTTTACCATATCTTGTTTATCTGAAGTTTTTTTTTACATGAGAATCATGATATAAACTGGGAATTTTGAGAAGGAATCACTTGGAAGTTTAATATGATAGGGATGAAACGAGAGATTCCTAATGAATTTTATCATTAGAAAAAAACGAAGAGAATATAAAAAAGTTTTTCTTTTTCTTGTTCTCTTGTTCTCTTGTTTTCTTTTTTTTTTGCTTGTTTTTTTTTCTGATTGTTATCATTCCATCCTAGTGATTCTGAATTAGTTCCTTATTGATAATGTATATACGATTTTCATCATGAATACACACAAAAATAGTGATGAAAAGGTAGCAAAGGAAAAGAAATATGAAGAAAAGGTGAATAAAGAGATAGATTTTGAAATGAAAGAAAGAATCAAGAATATGAATAGAATGGAGAAGATGTAAGATAGGAAATGGAAGATAATCATTCGGAATAAAAAGAAAGAATCAAATTGATAATAAAACAAAAAGAAAAAAGAAACAAAGGAAAAAAGAATCAGAATCAGAATGAGAAAAGAAATATGAATGTGGAGAGTGAATGAGTGAATATTCACCTAGACAAATACCTCTGAGAATATGAATACTTAAGTGAAAGAGAATTGGAGATTTATCATGAAGAGAAAAGAGCTTACAAATACAAGGAGATAATAAGATGATAACTTGTCTTTTTCTTTTCTCATTTTCGTTTTATCATATTTGCTACTTTCGAATCACATATTTAAACAGAATCGAAAATATTAATATGAAGGTTTCAAATTCTCTAATTTATTTTCGTTCCATAAGAGAAAAAAACGATGAAAATATTTTCGATGCATCGAAAATTGAATATAAAGGGAATAAATTGTGGAGAAACATTGATGTATTACTATTAGTTGTTGTTGACTGGAAATCGAAAACATGATTTATTTAGTTACTAAAAGATCAATGAGATAATATTATTTTTATTGTAAGTGTCAAGGAGATGATAAAATGATTAGAAGATGAGGAAATGATATCTATTATTTGGATGGATAATAATATAAGAAGCATGATAATCATGAAGATAAACAGAGGCATAGTGAAGAAAGGTAGACAAGGTAAAGGAAAATGATGAACAAATGAAAAAGAAAAACTGATTTTCTCATCTTCATCTTCATCTTATCTTCCATATTCATCTTTTCCTCTCTCTCTTTGGGATATAATAATGCTGGTAAAAGAAAGTTCAATTCTCTATCCTCAAGTAGCTCTTTTCATTTTCCTCAAGATCTTGGATGATATTTGTAAACGTTTCCATTTACTCTTCGTTGACATGAACGAAATTTTCGAGCTGCGGAAATCGTTCTCAATGTCAACTTTACTTGTTCTTCGTTCTTTTCATGTTTCCACCTCTCACCTTTCTAATCAACACCTTCAAGGTACATCTCCATCTGATTCCATGGGTGATGTTTTCTTTTCATGTGGAAGTGAAAAGTTCAATGAATAAATAATATAACTTATTTTTCATTCGTTTACATATGAAAAAAACTTTTATCTTCTTATCATCTCTTTTACTTACTTTGATTTCTTATTAATTTTCTCGTCTTGAAATCTTACGATCTAAATATGTTACTCTTTTATCTTTCTATCATTTATAATCCGATGGATTAAAGTTTCTACTTAATTTTCTTTATCTACTCATGTGAAAGAAAACATTCAGTTTTGTTTCTCTTTTTTTCCTTCTTACATGAGTTCCATTCACCTTTTTCTTTACCATGAAATAATCATCATTGTGTGTATAAAATTTAACTTATTCCATCTAATACTTAATTTTATCTTCTTTTTTTTTCTTCCAGCATCGTTCAAGTATATTGAATAAATGGATATTCCAAAAGCTCACATGCCCTGTTGCTTCAACTCTCTAATCAACTCACTCAGATCTCCATCTATCATCTTTCTCCATCCCTACTCGCTCATCTCCAGCATCCTCAGCTCTCCCCTTCTCTCTCTCTCTGCTCACTTACCTCAAATTCTCATACTAAAGTCCTCGCTTTTTCGAATGCTCGAGACGAACTTTTTTATCAGTATCATCATCATTATCTCTCTCTCTCTCTCCCAAATACTTTTATAAGTTGTTATCCATTCCAGAAAATGTTCAAGGTATTGTTACCTTCACCATTGGTAAAAAAAGAAAACTCGACAGCGAAAAGATTAAATTGAAAAGTGACAAAAAATATTCCATGTAAAATGTTTACACCTTCTGAAAATTTTCAATGGATCATTTGTTTCCACCATAGTATTTTTTTACTTCATTCAAAAAATATTCACCAAACTTTGATAATATTTTTTGCTCATTAATCATTTCAACTAATCAACAGTATCAAAAAAAAAAGACAATCAATTGATAATAGATTAGTAAACAACATCACAGGATTTACAATTTGTGATCAATTTAATGTTAATTAGTGTTCACTTGTAATCCAACATATTCCAATTAATGTGATTCTGTTAATTAGTTTTTTTTCTCGTCCTTTAATTATCATTACTAATCTCTCATCATCATGGTATCACAATTACTTGACTACAATGACACTAAATTGAACTATGGATTAACATTATCATCACCCATTGGGATTTTATCAACATCATCTCTCCTCATCTCAGAATCAACACCATCCATGGTAATAATTAATTCAAATGAAACTGAAACGTCAACCATGAGCAACATTTCGGTGGGCCAAGCAGCCGAAATAGTAAATGACCATAACCCTCTTATTTACGCTTACTATTTACTCTTTGGTATTGGTTCTTGTGGTAATTTTTACGCTTTAAAAGATTTGGTTAAGGCTCGACAATTAAGTCAATACATTAATCTTCTCATGGCACATTTAACTTTTGCCGATCTTTGTGTAATATTCATATCACTTCCCATTGAGATTATGTGGCAAATAACCTACACCTGGGAAGCGGGTGATCTTACCTGTCGATTGATCCAAGTTATCAGACTTTTCGGTCTTTATCTTTCATCAAATATTGTCGTTTGCATTTCGATTGACCGTTTACACGCTTTCACCCGAACTCCAAATAAAACTGGCTACTATAAATACTCAAAGAAAATATTGATCTCTGCTTATATAATATCCCTACTATTAAGTACACCTCAGGTAAGAAAGATATTAATAGTAATACAATCATAATATTTTCACCTTTCAATTGACAATTCAAAAAGCATCTTCACCAAAATTCAATCATCATCTAACAATCAACTTCTCCCTAACTCTGAACATCGTTAGTTCAATTCCATAATAACTGACAACTCTAATTTACCAAAGAAAACAGGAAATATAAAATATGGAATTGAACATTTCCTCCTACTTTTCCTACTTCCATCCTCTGACTAGATCTCTCCTTAATTGCTGCAAGGCAATTACTCTGCCATTGAATGAGGTTATTGCTGAATTTTTCCCCATGACCCTGACTGTTAACAACGATAATGATATTTGAGAAAAAATTGTTTTCGTCTTCTCATCACCAAAATTTACTTATAACTCGATTGAACTGAACAATTGGAACTTATCACTCCCAAGTATGTGAAAATATGATTATCATGATCAAGTTTCAAATTAATAGTCGTTTTTTTTTATACCAACCTTTCAGTCACATCAAGAGATTTCATCTTGAGTTGATGAAGAAGCAAAAGAAAATTTAATTTAAATTACATTACATTCAGACAGAATTGATCAACTATAATAAAGGAAAATGAGACATTTAATTTATTCAACAGTCATGAAAATTAAATCAGCATCAATCAAAATCTAATCAACATAATGATCATCAAACTCTCAACTTATTGCCATGCAACTTGTTCACAACATTGTACTAATTCATTGAGTATCTTATTATCATTGATAATCAGATGAATTAATCAATTCAGCAATGTTATTATCTGTTATGATAATTGAACAGTTTCATGATCTTGGTTACGATTTCCAATAAGAGTAAATTGTTCACCATCAATTATAATAATATCTGAATTGATTCATGTTTTTTTTCACAGGTTAAATTGTGAATTTCGAGAATGAATTTTGTCAATAATTAATTAACTGTTTCTGTTGTAATTTGATTAATTACAGGCAATCATTTATCGAGTTGAAACCCATCCACTGGTCCCAGGGTATGCTCAGTGTATTCAGGCTGCTTGGTTCGTAGATACGATTTTCGAAAAGTTTTACACTGGAATGAGTTTAATTGGAATGTATTTTGGTCCCTTAATTGCGATTGTCTTTTGCTATTGTAAAATCTTTTTTCACCTTCATTATGATGGTCAAAGTATTCAAATATCAGGTAAGAATTGCTGGAGAAAAGGTCAAAGTTGAAGATTTATTTCTGGTCAAAGTCTACTAATTATTGACCAATTAGTTGGGAAAAGAGATTAATTATCGAGGTCAATCAATTTGTTTCAATCAAGAATATTACAATTTAACTTATTGGAAAATTATCCTAATAATCAATTGTTTTATTTTTCTATTATTTGGAAAAATATAATATCCATAGAGTCTTCATGTGCCTTTCAATTTAAAGCCATTGCTCCAAGAGATAATCGTGATATCCGTTTGGTTCAAGCTCGACACCAGGTTAATCGTTTCTCGCTAATCCAAAAGGCCAAATATCGTACGCTTAAAATGACACTTATCATTGTACTTGCTTATCTAATCTGTTGGTCACCTTATGTTGCCCTTGTTTTATATTCATCTTATGATTATGATGCAGCTCAAGGTATTGATCCAGCCATTCATGAAGGGATTATACTTTTCGCCGCTTCTCATAGCTGCGTTAATCCATTTGTTTACCGAATTAATCTTGTAAGACGTTTTCCCGCCAGTTAAAGTTTTCAAAAAATTCACCAATATTTCAATAAAAAATGTTCTACGTTGATTCAATCAAATTTTACAATAGAATTTATATTTTAATATTGACCGCCTTAGGCTCTTCTATTTATATAAATCATAGCGAAATAAACTCTCGCCTCTTAGAAAATTACACCTAAGCTTCATGAAAAAATCTCATGAAAATACTAAAGTATATGAGCTTTTTGACAAAAATTTTTTTGTCAACTTTTCAGTTGTAAATTGCGCTTTTTCAAAAGTAATTCAATTGTTAGTAAATTCGGTTCTCCAAGTATCTTAGATGGCGACACTTTTTTGATAACAAGATAAAAGTTCTTGGTTCCCAAACCCAAATTGGAATGAGATTTATTACATTAAAGGATTAAAGTTATCAAAAAATAGTATTAAAGCTGATTAAGTATTAATACAATTTCGAAACACTTTTGGTATTATTTAAATTTCGCGCTTTTATGTTCAACTTTTTTTTCCTTTAGAAATTGTTTCAAATTTGAAGAATAAAGTTTTCGATTTCTATTTTCTTTTGAAAGTTCGAGTCTGAGGTTAACCATCTTTTAAATGTTTCCAATCTCGATTCATCCAGATTTCTCTTTCTTTTTAGTGAATATACATTTCTAAAATCGGTTATCCAATTCTCATGATCGTGGTCAGTCTCCAGTGACCTTACAATAAAGATCAATTGCTTCGATGGGAGAAGCAGAAAGTTTACCTGGAGTTGGATGTTTTTATTTTCCTCATTTAAGTCTTGAATTTTCTTCAATATCATGATCATTAGGTTGTAATGTTCTTTGATAAGATGACATTGATCCATAATCATCTTCGATTTCAGTACCTTTGGGCTAACATTCGGTCAGATTCTTACAAATGTATTCGACCTCTAGATCTTATCCTGTACAGTTGAAATTTCAATTGGATTGGAGGTGAAGTTGCAATAAACCACTTTACACTTTGATCGCTGGTCAATAAATTCACTCGTATGAATATCTAATAGATGGTGATACCTGTTACAGTGAATGTGAATAACTTTCTATCAAATTACATATTAATAATTCGCGCAGGTCATAGTAGATAACCTTTGGTATCTAATAGCTTTTCCCAATATCGAAAGACCAAAATTTCATCTTTGGGTTAACTTGATCTCTCATTGATGAAATGATTAACCAAAAGTTTATCCTCAAATTTACACTCGAAAATTACGATTCTCATGATTCAAATATTAAGAATGACTTTCGATATAATCCTGATAATACAATTATAAAAGAGCTTGAATTCTCATATTTATCTCTAGCATTTAATTTCTCTCTCACATTCAATTATTCATACATGTATTATTTATTTATATTACAACCAATTCTGATTAGGAAAATGTGTTGATAATAATTAAATTAAAGACACAATTTTAATATCGAAATAGCTAAAGCATGAAAGCTTTTGTTGTTAATTGTTGTGCTTTTGGTTTGTGATCAACTAAATTGTTGACGATACACTTGATTTAAAATCATCATCTATCATCAATTATTTAATAAATATAATACAAGTAATAATAATAATAATCATAATAATTGTAATAATAATAATAATAATCATAATCATAATAATCATAATAATAATAACAATTAAGATAATAATTATAAAGATAATAATCATAATAGTAACAATTAATTAGTTAGTTGTATTACTCAGTTGTTATCGTCTCATTGTTTGTATTAATAGTTTGTTAGTTTGATTTTTTTTGATATAATCTGGTCACAATTAACTGTTAACAATTAACACAATGAGGATAAACACTTTCGTTGGTAGCATTTAATTATCGTCCATTTCCAATCCTGAATATATTTCCTCCCTTGTTGGAATCCTTGTCATCCTCTTGTCCTCCCTGTAAACTGACCAAATGATAATCAAATTGACCAGAATTAACTAGTTGGTTAGAATTGGTTTTGATGGGGAAAAAACTTAACCAGATTATTCAACATTTCAATATCTTTCTTTTGTCAGGTTAATTGTTAATTATTATTATCTTGAGGTTTTTAGTAAAAAAAAAACAAAATCAATTATCTCATAGTTTTTATCATTTCCTTTTCCGCCTTTGGATGATGATGATTTTGTTGTTGATTGGTTTTCTTTGTTGTTGTTGTTTTTGTTGTTGATGTTGATGTTGTTGATTTAATTGTAATAACTAATTGGATTTATTATTATTTGATGATAATTTACAAGGATTTGTTAAAATTTGTTTTCTTTTTTGCAGTCGAACAATTGTTTTCTCTTAATAATTTCCTGTAATCGAATTATTTGATTTTTGTTTAAATCTCTTCCTTTTTTTTTCTTCAGGAGAAATTGTCTTCTCTCTTTACCTCACTATAGATGAATATGGATGAAGATGGTGATGATGATGATGATGGTTGGATGTGGAAAGGTAAAGTGATAGTGATAATGATCATTGTGTTGTTATGAGGTGGGAAGATGTTGATGGTAAAAGATGAAAGATTTTTAATTGCGATGAGTTTGATGAGGTGATGATGATGATGATTATATTATTCAAATGCTAGAATTTAGTTCTGGATATAAATTATGAATATTATCGTTCGTTAATGAGGTTAAGTTCTTTCAGGTGCGTCAAATTCCTGTTAGATCACATATACAGAGAGAGTTGATTAGAGTCGAATAAGAAAAAGAGAGAAAAAAAGAGAAAAAAAAGAGAAATTATTAAGTGAGAGTTAAATTTTTTTCCAAGAATAAGCAAAGAATTGAGAGTCAGCATTTAAGGGGAAAATTGGGCTCGATGGAAAGGAAAGCGAAAGGAAAGAAAAGAGGTAAAGAGAGAGAGAGAGAGAGAGAGAGAGAGAAGGTGAGAAGAGGGAAAGTGGACATTGGTCAGTAGATGGTTGGGTATATTGGAAGGTATGTGAATATAAAACAGAAGAATAAGAAGAAATGCTGAGGCGTGTCAAGTATTTTTGATGTTTTGTGTGTGAAGAGTGTTGAAAGTGTGCGAAAAAAAGACAGAGGGAAGAGAGAGAGAGAGAGAGAGTAAAATAAAAAGAAAGAAAGAGAGAGAGATTGTAGCAGTTGATGTCGGTGTGGGATCGCCCCATCATCATTTACCCCAAAAGCCATTTGGAGGCATACGTTTACTCGAATGACTCATAGTTCCCTGAGCACCAGTAGCATTTCCACCGGAGAAATGATGATGTCCGGTCACGTGACAAGCTGTTGGATGGCAGGAGTGCCAAGAGGTAGATGGTGGTGCACCCACACTGGCAACACTGCCCATCTCAGCATCGCTTCCTGTATTACCTTCTTCTTGCATTTTCATCTGGTTGGCATAAAATTCCCATAGACGGGAAACTATTAGGGTGGCCATTATGGACCCATGGTTATGTTCAATGAGACGGAGTACAAAAACACCATCCCAGCCTAAATATTGTGCAGATATTTTCCGTGCCAACCGGCCAACCTCAGCCATAGAGACTAAACGGGTTCGCCAGAGACACAGACGTATATAAGCTAACCTGTTACACCGGAAGCTCCGCCATACCCAGAAAAGTAGGCTTAATACATTAAGGGGTAACAGGAAAGCCATGTAAAACCACACAACGGAAAAAATTTTCTCATTGAAAACATTTATTGGCAGTACACATTGGCAGGTATAGGTTCGAAGTCCACCCTGAATGGCGGCACGAACTTGGCACAAGGTTTGCAAAGGGAACCTCGGTGAGGCCCACCATTCACCTTCAACCATCAGTCGGCGGATAAGTTCCAGGCCATGGCGAAGGAAACCTCGACCCATAAATGAGCCGAGTAACAAGAATTGAAGTCCAACGTTAATAACGTAAAGACTTTTAACCAGTAAATAAAGTAGGCACAAATACCGGCTGGGTCCTCCGGAGCAACATCGACAGGAGAGAGGAAGCCGACAAGAGGGATCGGTACACCAACCCGCTTCCCCTGTAACAAGAGTATGAAATTGATCAACAAATTCAGCTAAAAGGGCTTCTCTTTGTTGACACCCCGGCGGAAGGGAGGCAATGTCAGATGCTTTTTTCAATAAACGCCGTAGTTTAACACCGGCATTGTGAGCACATGAATTATACACAAGGAAGGGCACATAGAAACAACATCCTTGGACTAATAATATTAACGGAGCCCATTGGTAATAGCCGACTCTCACTCTTCTCAGTCTCTCCGGTCCAGTTGAGGCCACATCGAAACCTCCATAATCTAATTCTTCTGGAAGAACTCGAGGATCAGGTGGATCCTAAACACACAGATGAACAATTAAAATAGATGATGATCACCAGAAGAAGAATAGATCAGAATAAGAGAGAGAGAGAGAAAAAGAAGAAAAAAAAGTTCTAATTAGATTATATCGAATATGTAACGAAAAAAAAACTTTTTCTTTCCAAAATCGATTCGATTTACTAAAACATTGATCGATCAACATAAACAAAAATTAGCACAATAAACAACGATACACATAAAGCAGCAGCTAAAATTAGTAGAGAGTGGAAACAATTTTTTAATTAGTTGATAATCTTGATGATAATTTATATTATATTCTAGTCAACCTTTGGTCAGTCTATGTGGTCAATGAAGATGACGATGACTTTGTACTCAGAACTGATTACAAAGGTATCAGGTTAACATACTAATAGATGAGAATCTGTAAAAAAGAAAGCATTTTTTTCTCGTTTCATCTTTTTCTCCTTCGAGAATTAGAGACCAGAAAGATAACAGATAATATCATTTTCCCAAACCATCAATAAGTTCAGGATAATATTCAGATGACCATTATCGTCAACATGAGATCCACAGACCATCAATTTCAGGGTGAAAGGAGATAGAGAGAGAGAAGTGAGAGAGCAAAAACAAAAACTCTTCAAGTTTATTCCTCATGAAAATATCTCTTCATGGTAATATTATCACTTAATCTTAATTGCAATGGAAAATCAGAGATAATTAGATTATTAATTTTCCATGGTAAAGGAAACAAATAACTATTACACTTGGAGTTTCGATGTTGATTACGTTCAAATCAAATTCTCTGACTAAGTGAATGTTTAAGTTAATTGTGATCGTACCTAATTCTGTATCTAATACATACCATTTCTTAACTGTTGGCCACTTTTTCCTTCTTAACTGTTCATATCTAATAATCTAATTATTATTAATATCGTTCTCATGAACCTTTAATTAACCAATTTGCAGAAATTATTCCGAAAACAAAGTGACTAAATTTGACAGAGAGAAAGAGACATTTACCTTCAAGCAAGAAAGGTAAAGTTATTATCTCATTTCTTATATAATATTATCATTCCCTGATTATCATGCAACTGATAAATTAGATAATTTAATTTTTCTCACTCTCATTTTAACGAATCTTAATCAGCCCCTTGGTTGCAGTTCTCTCAATTGCTCCCATTCTCAGTTCTCTCTCTCTCTTTCTCTCCTCCTCTTCCTCTCCCTGTTTCTGGTTCCTGTTCATCATTTTTGATTACCGAATTGAGTGTTTATAGCAATTTTGAGTAACACAAATAAATAGCAGAAAAAAAACAACATGGAAAAGGTTAAAATCAAAAATGCAAACTGAATTAACGGTAAATTAATGTTATGAATACAATTGAATAGAGAAATAAAAAAACAACAATGAGAATACAAAAATTATATTATAAGCAAAAGACCAAACAATTACAATTGAATGTTTGAACTATTTACCATGAACCATGAATTCATCATGAATGTTCATTGCTCATGTTCAGGATAAAAGATTCTGGTCGAAGTTTCAGATTGAATCGAATTTTTTTTTCTTCTCTTCTCATGTATAATACAAATATCTCTCTTTCTCTCTCTCTCTCTCTCTCTCTTTCTCTTTTCTTTCTTTCTCTTTCTCTTTCTCTATATTTATACATGTATAAATATCTTTGTATCTATTTGATTATAAGCTTTGGAATTTGATTAAATCATTTTACTGGTTAAATGATTGTAGATTATTAATTGTAATCGTTTGGTTTAGTTACGGATGCAATTTAAGTTATCGATTGAAATATTGAGAGCAATTTGTTTGATTGGAGCAAAACAATAAATGAAATAAACAGAAAATGGAACAGGTAATTTGAATCAATTAGCAGGGAGAACATTGAAATTAATTATCTATTTGTATTTGATTTTTTCGGCCAATAATTGAGACATTACCTGATTCTTTCCAACTTGACCAACTATATCATAATCCTCATCATCTGCATCCGCGGCCACAAGATAATATGTGGACGCTGTCCAGCAATAGGAGTTTACGTAGCGAGCCTGAGGCTCTGTGAAATAAGTCGGTGTGAAACATTCAATCGGATCACCGATATATTGTTTGGTGAAAATGGGCAGAGCCAGAAAGAGGAAGACCAGTAAGGTGTATTTCCGGTTTAACTTGTCCACTCCATCGTCTACTGGCACATGGATTCCACCGATCAGATCATGAAACCTAAAGGGATTTTGTTTTGTTTGAATTTAGGAAAGTTTTTCGTTTTCAGGGTTAAAGGTAATGGACGATAAAGGGAGATAAAGGTCAAGATATAAGGGATTCGGGTCGGGAAAATGGAAAGGATATCGTGTGTATATAAATGTTGTTTCAAGTCATTTTTGTCACCAAATTGTTATAATTATTTAACGTTAATCAATTAATAATAATAATAATAGGATAATAATAAGATAATAGGTTTTAACAAAGGAGTGGAAATTAAATTTTCAACGAAATGTAATGAAAACAATAAAATAAAATAATAAACAGAGGAAAATTAAGAAGATGCAATAAGATAATGATAAGTGTCAGGGTGAGGGAGTGGCAACGATGATATTGGCGGTGGGCAGGTTGGTGGTGGTGGTGGTGATGATGATGATGATGATGGTGGTGGTGGCGGAGGAATGGAGTGTAAAAAGTGTGGTGTTCAATTGTTAGCGTTGATTTTGATGTTCACACATAGATGAGAATTGGTTAGAGGATTGAAAATATAAATTGAATGAAATGATAAGCATAACGAGAGGGATTGAAGAGAGCGGGATAGTAACAGCGGTGGCAGTAGCAGTGGCATTAGCGGTGGTGACATAAATTTGGTAATGGTAACACATGAATTTACAGCAACAATTAAACAACAATGAGAGTGATTTAGAAAAAACATTGAGAGGGGATTTGATGATTGTGATTCGAGGCGGAGGAGATGAGAGTTAAGGGTTAAACAGAATGTGAGGAATTGGATTTGTTGAGATTTTGGATAATGAATAAGGTGAAGGTGTTGAGATTTAGCAGCGAAAGTGTTGATTAGCGGCAGCGGAAAAGTGAGAAATTAAGATCGACCGAGTCCGGATTTTTACATGAGTTCGGTCCCCGTCCAAAAGGTAAATAAGAGGAATAATAATGAACAAATAAACGAATTATGAGAGAAGAAACTTTTCGATTACATACTTTACTAACCGGAAGAGAAAGGACATTGCAGAGGACTCGTGGTTCACGCGATGATGAATCTTCGTTGATGTTGGTGTGGGGTGGAGATGTTATCAAATATACATTATGATGATAGAGATGAATTATGATGATGATGATGATGATATTCTCGATTTTTGTAATAATATTATTATTTTTTTGTTTCAAAGAGAAATAGTAAAAAAGAATAAAGAAAAAGAATAGAGAGAAAGAGAAAGAGAAGAAAAATAATGTGTAGATATCACATTAGAAACAGCGAAGTAACTACCACACATTAATAGAGTAAGAAAGGAAGAGAGAAGAAAGAAAGAGAAAATGTTAAGAGAGAAAGAGAAGAAAAAAGAAAGAGGTAGAAAAAAAGAAAGAGAAAAGTAAGAGATGAAAGAGAATTGAATATAATCACAAACACTGTTCACTATGATGAGAGATACAAAGGTAACAATAATAATCGCCTTTAACAGGTAAATCCATTTTCTTATGGGCTGATTTTTGGTATATTTTTGGTGTTTTTTCCGTCGAACAAAAAAGCAAAATTATATATATAATGAAAGAGAAAAATATTCCAATTGATTGTGTGTGTTTTAAGAAGAAGACGATATTGAGGAAGAAGAGGAAAAGAAGAGGAAAATTCGAAGATTTTTTTTTCTATCCAACTCAAACTCACACAGACTCAAATCATTTCCACCAAAATCTTTCACATCACCATCATTATATCTCTCCACTCCACTCCTCTCTTTCTCCATCCCATACTCACTCCCAGCCTTTTCCATCCCTCTCTCTCTCTCTCTCTCTCTCTCTCTCTCTCTCTCTCTCTCTTAACTCATACTCTCTTGACGTCAGTGGTTACGTTTCAACTAAAAGAAAAGTGAAGATGAAAAACCCAGATCTAGGTCATCTTAAGATAACCTTATTTGACCTTCATTAGTTTTTATGGATAAAAACCTTTGGGCTCTCATTTTGTTATCAACCTTTATCCAGAAAATAGAGAGAGAGAGAAATGAAGACGAAGAAGATAATGCAAGAGAGAAAAAGTTTGATACAACTTTCTTTTCCATGGGTTATCCTTATTATTATTGTGTTAACAAACGTGAGCTCAATTTTTGTACATTACGATCATTCCCTCATCATTATCACTGTTATCCTCATCTCCATCATCATCATCATCATTATTAAAATCAAACATTTAATGAAACTTTTACTCCATCAAGGAAATTGAAAGTTGACCATCATCGTGAAACTAATTAATAATAATATTCATGGTTATCAAATGGGTCGAAAAGTTGAAGTTTTCCAATTCTCATTGGAGTCCAGTGTCAATCACTGGAACTTTAACTCATTGAATCAAAGACTAGATCATTTTCCAACCTCCCAATTGAATTTTCCAGGTAATAATTTGCTAATCAGGTGAGTGACTTTTTAATGGAAGGTAAAGAAAATATTTCATTAAAAGTTAAAATACTCGAGAATCACATTCACAATTGGCTGCGCAGATTCATTCCAATCGATGATCATCAGCAGAAAAAAACGAAACTAAAATCAAATTCAATCTTTATTGAAATAGAGAAACACCAGAGGCGCTGAATACATAATCTATCATGAAAAAGAATTGAGGTGAAAAATTAACCTAATCAAGAGAGAGAGAGAGAGAGATAACAAAAAAATTAATTCATTTGTTTCTCTCCGTGAAAGAAAAAAAAATGATCATGTTCTCGGTGTTCACCTTAAAACCTCATGAAAAAAGTATAACTTTCACTTTTCTTTCCTCAACTGATTATTGAAACTTCACCAAACTCATGGAGGAAAAAATGATTTTCATGATAAAACTTATCCAATCCTTCAAACTTGATGCATCTAATAAGTGTGTGCAAGTAACTGAGTTGATTTAGTTATTGATTAATAAAATGATTACTTGGAACTGGCAACTAACTCTGAACACGTAATATTAACCGGAACCAATTAACTAACCAACTAGGAAGTGGAAACTTAAAATTTTTCCTAATAACAAGTTGAAACATTCAACTCAGAATATAATTCAGTACACTGATGGTGTTACTTTGTTTTTAATCACTTGAATTGATTACATTGTTTGCCGAAGCAATTAAACTTATTGTTTTCCAAGCTCTCAAGTTTTCCAACTTTTTTGCAACAGAAATCATAAGTTTCAATATTATCATTGAATTAGATTATGATTCCTTAATCTTTGGATTTTCAGTTTATAATAATTGGCTTGAGAGAGAGATTATTGTATTATTACATATATTGAACTTTTCTATGGTGAATTCTGATTTGGGATATTAATAGTTTTCCAGAAATGGGAAATGAATATAATGTTCATGATGAGCATGATTATTATAATGATGATGATGATGACAATCTTGAATGATATTAACAATCTGAAATGATAAAGGATAAATCAAAGGACTTATGAGTCATGATTAACAATTGGGTGGGATTGGGATTGTTCATATTCACAATCTAATCAGAATCAACTGATTATATAATTGAGCTTTTCACTTAGATATGGATTAGAAACACTGAAAAGCAAGAAAGTGAAATGAGAAGGGAAAAGTTCTGGACTGAAAGATGGACAACAACAATAAGAATGAGATGGAGAGAAAAGAGGATGAAGATAATAGAAAAGTTTTTTTTCCATCCCTTTGGCTCGAGAAAAATATAATAATAATAACAGGGGAAGTTTCTATTTGCTTTGTATTGAAATCGTTTCGAAAAATCCAAAATTCGAATCCTTATTTCAACGGCAACTAGTCCATCATTCAACTGCCAGTAAATGACCACTGGTGAGTGGGTGAGAGACGATGAGGGAGACTAGATCAATAGACTGAACCATGTTTCTATTATTTTATAGAGAGAGAGAGAGAGAGAGAGAGAGAGAGAGATAAAGATGAGGGAAAAAAAGAAAGAGTAAAAAAAGATGAGATAAAAACTCATCACTGGATTACAATAGTTTCCAATATAAATCTACCTTTCGGTTTATATACCTGGTTGTTCATTGTTGTTGTTCCTTTAATTGCTTCGTTGATCTTTTAGATTTTGTTATTATTTCATCATTTTCCTTATCATCATTATCACCATTACAACAAAACTATTGAACCAAAAAAAGAACCAAAGTTTACGATATATACACTAAAAGTAACTGAATAATACACTTACCTGAGTTTCTTTTATCAAGGTAATTCCTGTATATTTGTGTGTGTGTGTATTTATCAGTTTATCCGTTTCAATTTGGGATTGAGCTTTTTTCATGATGATAATACACTGAGATGAAATGAATAGAACTTTTTTCGATTTTTTTTTCTCTCTCTCTCTCTTTCTCTCTGACTCTGACTTTGATCCTTTTAGTACACAAATGGTACTCACTAAATTAGATGAAGATAATAATGATATAATATTGACAGATATTCGAAACAATAACAAACAATGAGAATAATCATCAATACTCATCATTGTTCCCGTCCAACTTGATAGAACTTTTTTTTCACTTTTTTTTCATATATATTTATTTCTATTATATTTCTCTTCTTCATTCATCTGATCATGTTTACCTATTTAACTATATTCTAGATGATAAACATGCTAAATACTGATTAAAGATAAGTTTCAATTGGAATCCATTAAAATGATTTCGATACTTTTTCAAGAGAGAGGAGGGCGAAAATCTTACAATTTCAACTTTGCCATTTCTTGAATTCTGTCTATCATTTATCGATACAATTTATTAGCAATAACACGATCTTGATGATGATTATTATGATGATTACCATAGATTTCAATAAAAAAGAATAGAACAAAATGAGGAGAGAGAGAGAGAATTTCCAAACTTTGAATTCGAATGGAAAAAAAAAGTTCTAACTCCTTCAATCCAATATACTAACAAACAGTTGATTATTAAAGTGAATCTGTTTCCCAGACCTGAGAATCAATTTAATTCAGATAAATTTTCACTGATTCTGATAGTGAAATGTATTGATAAAGAAAAATATCACAATCAAATTCTGTGTTTACTCAAAGTCTATTAAATCAAATGAATACAAGGAAGAAGAAGAAAAAAATAAAAATAAACAAAACTTGATGTTCACATTCTGAGCAATCAATGTAATCACAATCATAATCATGATAATAAATTGAAAAGGATATTATTTTGATTCACTTGGAAAGTCAAGTAATAACAATAAAAACATAAATAATAATAATAATACTTAACATGAATTCGTATATACATACATATATATATGATATCCATGCATACCCACGGATTGTGGGGTATGCATATATTATTTAGAGTGAGAAAAATGCAATTGTATTAATTGAGCAAAGAATGTAAATAACAAACAAACAATAATAAATGAAGAGAAACAGCAAGAAAAAACAAAGATATAAATTACAATTATGTTAATTGTTCTCAGAGAAAAGAATAATAATTTCTCTCTCTCTCTCTCTTACCACTATAACGGTAATTTATTTGATATTAATTTTCTCCCTTTCTCCCTTATCATCTTCCCACTTTTCCATCACTAAATTGCATATAATTAGTATTATTATTACTCGAAAAAAGAGATAAAGTTGAGGGTAGAAAATTAATTCCTCATGCTCATGGTTGTTAATCTTTTAAAGTCAATATTTAATCTTGTTCATTTTCGATTTTCGTTTAAATTTCCCTTCCCCTTCATCACCAGAATTCTCACAACCACCAAGACCATCACAATCTATTCATGATAATATTATTCATAAACCATCCGATTTCCATGAAAAGGTGAATATGTGATATTCAAATTCTTTCATCAAGTGAGTTTTAAACTCTTCTAAAACATCATATGTTTCATCCTGAGATGTTCAGCTGAATTCTTATCAATATCAAATTAGATAATTGGAATAACCATTTACCTTTTTAAATGTTCTAAGAAAATTCTGACTCCATGGAACAGAGTTTTTTTCCCTCTTTCTATCTAATCATCGTTCTTAGGTTGTGGTGTTTATAATTTACTCATGATGATGAAAAAAAGAGTATAATCATGATAGTTGAATTTTGGCTCCTTCGTTATCATGAAAACTTTTTTTCGCCTCCTCTTTTTCCTTGTATACAATGTAATTGTCATAGAAATCAAATGCTGATATTCAAACCTTTTTTTTGTCTGTTCATTGTACTCTTTGTATGTCTCTGTGTATGTGTGTATGTTGTTATTATCTGGAAGGTTTTTTTTTCACTTCTTCTGTTTCCGGTACAATAATTTGCAAGGTAATGAGTATCATGGATGGTAGTTGATGATGATGGGTATGAAATTGTAACAATCACCCTGATGATGATAATAACATCATATCCTTATCAGTGTATGAATCATAATGGGTACATATACTTGTCTATGTTGTTATATTCCAATGGTATTGTTGTTATATATTTTTACTCAAAGTATATGTTACCATTATCATGGTAACATCAAGAACTGAAGATAACTGTCATGGAGAGAGAGAGAGAGAGAGAGAAGATATTCATGAAGAAGAAGAAGAAAAACTTCAACTGAAGAAAAGAAGGAAAAAAAAGATTCTTCTTCTTTTTCTTTAACATAAGTGTCTTAAACAGCTGATTACTTTTGGAACTTTTTTTTAATTTATCTTCAATTCTTTGTCACACTTTTTTCTCTAGGTGATAAACATCATATGTCAAATGATGATGAAGATGAAAAGTTGATATTTCCTTTGTTTTTATCTCTTTCTTTTACACATATATACTCTCTCTCTCTGCTCTCTGTCTTCCAAAGATGAGAATCATCATCATCTCGAGTATCATAATGAGACAATAGACTTGGATGATTATTCATTTGAATAAAGTGACCATTAGATTGTTGACCATTCGCATTATACTTAAGATGTAATCACCTGTGTAGATAATAAGTTTATCGATGGAGATCAAATGAGCTTTAATTAAAGGTCAACATTTTGATTGGCTGACCATCGGTCAACTGATGGTAAAGACTTGGAGTTACATTTGGATTGGGTTTTCTTTTTTGTATTATTCAATTATCAAACTTGAATTGAATTCAAAGTATTAGAAAAAATTTCCTATTCTACCAAAAAAATATGTAATCTGCAAACTCGATGATGATGATGAGGATGAGGATGAAGATGATGGTGAAAGAACTAAATTGAGATGGAAAAAAATAGAAAGCATTGAGAATGATGTTGTCGTTAGAAAAGCATACTGATGATGATGAGAATCGTGAAGATGTTGGAAGATGAAGATGATAATCTAGATGATGGAAAATGATACTGATCATCATCATGAGAGATGAACATGAAGAATGCTGAATTTTTTTGTTCCTCTTTAAATGTCAACCCGATTTCAATGAGAATCTTTTATGATATAAGAATAAGATCAGAGATTTTTCTCTTCTTTATTTTTTCTTCTATTTTCCTCTTTCTCTCACTCACTCACTCAGTCTCTCTCTCTTTTCCTCTTCTTTCGATGATATTACCAGAAGATGAAGCATGATGATGTTGATGATAAAAAATATCATGACAATGACATGAGAAATTATTATTGCAATAATAAACTTATCATCTTATAGGAACTTCTCAGTTATCTTCTCCTTTTTTACTTCAAGTTTCACCATTGAATCACTAATATCATCTAATAAATTACTTGTCAATTGATTATCATGATAATTGCATCATTAGACCACTTTACCTTTACATTTGTAATTCTCAGCTGACTTTAAGATTGTTATCATCAGGATAACAATCAGAGATTATCTTGAAAAGATCAAGAAGGAAACAAATGATTCTTCATGGTGATGAGTACCCTGAGTGTTTGCATATCATTTACACCGAGAGAGAGAGAGAGAGGGAAGAAGTTGAAGGTGGAAAAGAAAAAGAGAGAAAAAATTATTATATTCTCTTTATTTTTATTCTTCTTCCTTTTTCTCATCTTGATTTTCATGTTCGCCATTATTGATTCCTAAGTTTTTTTTTCGTTCTCGAATCACAATTATTATCATCGAATTGATTCTCAATTCTAATGGAATAAAATCAGAAACTTTTTTTTCTCTCTCGATAAATGAAGAGAAAATGCTCTTCTCTCTATATATCAATGTTTTTCTTCATCTTCATCTTCCATTTGAAAGATATTTAAGTATTATCATAATCATCATTTCGAGTTTCTTTGTACATCCTTATATATATATGAAGAGAAAAAAAGTTCTGAATAGAAAATCAGAGAAGAGAATAGGAAGAGAGAAAGAGAAAAGAAACTAGAACTTTAGAAAGAAAATGAGTATGAGTATATTTTGTGAACGTATTCTCATCATAATCATCTTCATGATGATCATCAGATGATCAGATGAAACTGAGAAAAGATGATAAGATGATATTACTCATGGAAAATGATGAAAATAATATTTTAAAGGGAGAGAAAAAAACTTGAAAATTCACATTCAGATTCATTGTCTTTCTATTTCATTCCCTTTATATTTTTCACACCCAGTTACCTTTATGTCCTCTTCAATGATTTCATACCCACCATCACCTTCATCTTAAATATATTTCCAAATACATACAGGTCGGTACATAAAACATTTGAACGTTTTTGACGCTTAATTGAGATTAGTTGGACAATTAATTTTAAAAATTTTTGATTAACTTAGAGCATAATCATTCAAATTTTAATAAACTTTTAATTAAATTTTTATAAAATTTAAATTAAATTTTTTTCAAAAACAGGTTTTGAAAAAAACACGTCTGGATTTTCTGGTAAAACGGACCAGAAAAATTACTGAATCACACAATTTCAGGCTAAAAAGTCTTCAAGATGCTTTAAAAAGATTTCAAAATTAGGAACAAAAAGTTATCAGGTTTTGAGAGAAAACAGAAAATCCATAAGGAATACATGTGATTTGAAAGATTTTAATTTCTGTTTTTCCCATAGACATAATGTTAATTTTGAAAAGTGAAAATCAATTTCACTAAAATCTTTCTAATTTCTAAAATTTTCTCAGAAATTTAATTAAAGTTATTAAAATTCATTGATTACTCTATTTCATCATTTTAAAATTAATTGTCTTCAATGATTTAACCATCAAACCTTCAAATAAATATACATATATATATATATATATTTCCTTCATGATATTTATAACACCAAGATGGCTGAAAATGAAGGTGGAAGAGGAAAATTGAATCACCAAAATTGAATGAGCATGAATGACTTTCTCTTCATGGTAAATAAAATTTTCATTTGATAATGATAATGATCCAGCTAATTCATCTTCATGTATATATATATCATGAGGATGATGATGATCACCATGGACAGAAAAAAGTGACGTAAGTATCACCATGTAAGTGAGAGAGAAAGGGAGAGAGAGAGATGAAAACTGTACTAATCAATTCAATTGATTAACGAAATTGATTAGCAAACTTGTTAAAAGGGTTAAACTTTATGCAAACACAATTTGGGAAAAATATTCCGCTTTCAACTTGAGACACTGAACTGAATCCCCAGGCTGAGTATTCATTGTATTCTCAGTTTGTTATCTGTAAGAAAGAAAAAAGTAAGAGGGTATTCTTATCATCTTGCTCATCTTTATCACTCTATTATTGTTATTTAAAGGTGAGAGAGATTATTAAGATAACAGGGTGATAAAAGGGGGGTGAACAGGGTGAGAAAAGATGAAAAAAAAGTTCTTTCTCTCTTAAGATTATCTTCTGTTATCTTAACCTCAATTTTATGAAACACTCGCATGGGTATTTTCAGCCTGGAGCATTTATCATCACACTAATATATTTATCCATTGAAATTCATCACATTATCATTGGGGACGATATTTAAACCCACCTTCCACCCTACACACATACCCTGAATGTCTATACAATCATCCGACAGAAAATACTGAATACTGAATACAGAATTTTCTTTCTTTCTTTACCAATACGATTTGGAATAAATAATGATAAGAACAAAATAATAGTAGTAATATGATAAATATACTGCAACACCCTCACCACCACCACCGCCATCACCATAACTGAGGTAAACTATCAGCCTGATATGATGGAAGGTGGAGAAGAAAAAATATTCTTTCTCCCCTCAGGTTAAGTTTCGAAAAGAACTTGAAAAAATAATAATAAATTATCGGTTAAATTGAGTAGAAAATTTTTTTTCTCTTCTTTTATGAATTGGAATCTTTTTTTTCTTCTTCTTATTTTTCTTACTTTCATCTTCTCAATTTCATCACCATGATAATTCACTGAATTCATTCTGGTATCATGATCTGTAAATACATTCAGATGATCATGAAGATATCAGTTCAGTGGGTGTTGAAATTGAAAGAGGGAGTGAGTGAGAGAGAGAGAGAATTGAAATACTTTTACCACCATAATGTTTAGTTGAATGAAAAGAAAAAAACAAATTCAATTGATTGAATCAGTTTGATGATCAGACGATTCTGATCATCATCATGATCATGGTGAAAAGTGGGTGGAGAGGTGATAAAGGTGAAAAAGGTAAGAGTGGGTTGGATAGAGTAGATGATGAGTAGAAAAAAAAAGAAAAGAAATTGAATAAATTATTATAATATTTTCATCTCTCAATAATTTAATTCTCTCTCATTAAGTTAATCATTCTCAAGGATAATTATCTCAATTAATTAAGTATCAAATATAATACTTTAATCAATGATAATTAATCCTCCAAGTTTCATCAACTAATATCAATTTCCAATAATAATAATGATAATCCTTAATTGCTGTTAATTGTTTCATGGTTAAAGTCAAACAATCAGTTGATTATATTTAATACTATGAAATTTAATCAATTGTTTCAATGTTTCAAATGAAATTACTCAATATCATTTTAATTTACTGGTTAATCTTCAATTGAAAAGTTAATTGTTACCTTACGGGACTGTATTGAAATTGTCAACAATCATTTTATAATTAGATTGTAATTAAATTGCAAATTGAAAAACTTAATTTTCCCAAATGTATTTACATAGTTGAAACAAAGATTGCAATTTAAACATTTACCCTTAGGGTAATGATAAGATATCAAGTCAATTGTTTTGCTTTTTTTGCTGTTGTTGCTCACAATTAAGTGTTAATTACTCTGATTGTTGCCTTAATCATTTAGTTAAATACATATAAATGTAATACAAGAGTTTAATATTATTGTTATACTTTTAAATTAAATTGATTGTCTTATTGAGGTTAATTGTTTTACATCATCATCATCACCAAAGTTAATTGAAAGCTTTATTTTTTTATGTATACATAAATTGTGACTTGAATTTATATCAATCAGATTGACTGATTAAATGATTTACAATAATTAACAATTGGATAGATTATAAATTGATTGAAACTTTTCATTCATCAAATATAATTTGATAGTTAGATTATTGATCTTTGACTTATTTGACTTTTGATTGTCTTATAATTGATTTTGTTGATTTGATTACACATTTAATTGTTGTCAATCAGTTTTTCTTTCAATTTACTTTGGGTTTTTCTAATTGTGACTTTTTTTTCTGAGACAATTAACTATGCCTGTTGATACCAATAAACGATACCAAATATTTTACTGTCCACCGGTGGTTTTACCACCTCAAGTACAACGTCCAGTACCTAGACAGCAATCATATAATCAAGAATTACAATCAGCTGTTTGCTCATCATCACATCGTCCACAGGTTAACCTACAATCATCACCATTGATACCAATTAAGTTAACAACATCACCTATTGAAGTTAAGATATCATCATCTTCTTCATCATCATCATCAGCATCTTCATCGGGATCATATAAAAGTTCAGATAAAACGATTAAAATTTCAATAACAAGGAAAAAATTGAAGGTGACTCGTGGTGGTGGTGGAAATGGTAACGGTGTTTCTAGTAGTAATAATGATCGAACTGACCATGTTGACCTGTTAACTTCGATACTCAAACCAGGAAAAGATTCTAATGGCTCGAATGGTTCAAATGGTTGCAATGGAAAAACGAAAGAGTTCGAATTCGAACTCAAGATGAACCGATAAACAAAACAGCTCGTACAGTTCAACCACCGTTACTTTCTTGTAATTCTGTTACAAGATTATCAACCTCAGTACCTCAAATTTTACCCAAAATTGAAATTTCACCTTCAACTTTGTCAATTTGTCCACCGGTTGATCGTAAATTGTCACCAATGTGCTGCTATTGTGAAAAATATTTCGAAAATTGTGAAATGTTAACTAGTCACATGTTATCCTTTCATTATGCCACAAAGATGAATGGTGTTTATACCTGTTCTAAATGTGAAACTGTTTACCGTCAACACGATGATTATATAATCCACTGTTTAAACATTCATAATATTTATCTTAATGAAACACCAACAGAAGATCCGTTTACATCAATTTACAAATTACCACGAAAGTGTAACATTTGTAACAATATTTTCAACACTTTTCCAGAGATTAAGGAGCATTTCCCAATCCACCAAGGGGAACCCACCACGTATAAATGTCGATTATGTAGGAAATACATTTGTAACCTTTCACATCTCAAGCAGCACCTTGAATCGATCCATTTTGTTGAATTTGAATGCTCACCACCGACTCTACTTACAAATTCACCATCTAATACACAACCACTTAGAATTTTATCTTCCACCTCACCACCTTCATCTACACCAACCAATGGATCTTCATGTTCAATATTCAAGGCCCACTGAGTATCTCATTTTAGAGTATAAAGCAAAACCAAAGGAAAGAAAACTCCAAGTCCTCCATGAGAAGTAAAAACTCACCATTGAAACTGTCCTGAAGAAAAATATCATACTACAAAAAAGATCAGGAAAAAAATTTCCACCAAGACAATTTAAAAATATTCTTGTTTCCTTTTCCTCTTTCATCTTTTTCCCTTTTGATTTATACCATGAAAACCAAATTTGAACCGAAAAACAAACAACCAGATAAAACATTATTTATTTATCCTCTGATAATACAATTCAATGTGCAAAGAAAAACAAAGGAATCACCACCACCACCACCACTGCCTACAAATCTCCCACCCCACTGCCAATAACAAAAAGCTTAGTGTAAATAAAATGAAACATATTATATTTATAATGTAGCATTAAATGATTGAGTAACCAGGAATTCATTTTTTACTCAAACTGATAATCTGTGTGTCCTTTTTATTAGTATTTTCAACACACATACACACCAAGGTTCATGGTAGTCTAAGGTTGGGGTGGGTTATATCAAGTACTTTGTGTTATAATATCAAATATTAAGTATTGTTGATAAGTTGATTTATATTAGATTTATAAATATATTTAACTTTATACACCAACTTATCAACTCATCATTTTCATCATTCATCATGAGTTCCTAGTGAGTTGATGGGGAAAATTTTTGATTTAACCATAGGAAATTTCATCATGTTTTTCCTGGTGATGAGAATCATCATCATCATCATGTATCATGAATTTTTCAATTATCTCAATATATAATAGATAATAGAAGGTGGAAAAGTTAACATTAGATATCATTGGTTACTTCAATTCTTAATCCACTCTCCATGAAGATGATGATGATTATTAAATTATATTGAGTTTATTGAGTTGGAACTTTTTCTTTCAGGCTTTTCTTTTTCAATATATTTCTTTCACTTGAATCTATTGGTCAGTTGAAAACTGGACAAGACTATGAACACACATATATACAACTCAATTGGGGCTGATGGTTTGTAGTTATATTATTATTACATAAGTAAATCCTTGTGGGTACGAGATTAAAATGAGAATGAAAAAGATGATCTTGATGATGATGATGATATTTGGTTTGATAATGGGAAATGAAAGAATCAGAATTATCATCATTTAGTTAATATAATGATGATAATGATGATGATGAAGATAATGAGATGAGTAAGCGACAAAAACTAACAATAATCATAATCGTAATGATTAAGTGATGATAATAGAAAGCACTAAATGTTATCATAAATAATATAATTTAACCAAAGAAAAGATGATCATTTCATCCCCACCACACCCACCGAACTCCCACTTTTATCTTCATGATGATGATGATGAAAAAGATGATTATTCTATTCTCTTTGATTTTTTTTCTTCTATTCATTCAAGTGAAATACATTATCATCTTTGTAATCACTTGATCACAATGAAATAAACACTTTCACTCATCATTTACCCTTTGATTGGTCATCTCTCTCTCTCTCCCCATTCCGATGACCTCTAACCATGATGATGATGATGATGATGATGAAAACTGAAGCTGAATACAGATTATGATGAACAGTAAATGTTATTTATTAATGAAAAGGTGAAATACTGAGCCTGATGAAGAGAGAAGATTAAAAGTGAAGAAGAAGCAAAAAAACTAGTAAATTCTGACAACGAAAATGTTGTTACTCTGATTGTCTTACCTAACCAATGATTGTTATTATTATTTTCACCATTAGTATTAAATCATTGACTGTCTATTATAAGTTAACTTATTATTCTGATAGAAGTGAAATTATCATTCTGATTAGACCAACAATCATCATGAAAAGGTTTGATAACAATAGTGGATTATACTGAATACATTATGTATCCAGAATTCATGAAGAATTGTTTTTGTCTCTCTCTCTCTCTCTCTCTCTCTCTCTCTGGCTCTTTCACCATGATAACTCTCATTTTCTTGGCGACATTTTTATTTTCATTGTTTTCATTTTCTTATCTTCACCTTTTGGATACATGGTGATAATACAATGAGCATGATGATGGGAAATGATAATATCTCACTTGATATGATTGTTTATGTTGAATCATCATCACAAATTGTTTCCAATCAAGTAAATACAGGAGGGAAACAATATATAAGACTTGATGATGAAGATGATAATAGTTATTCAGGAGAAGAAAAAAAAAGTTCTGAGTATATGAGTTATATTATTATGTAAATAATGATTGAAAGTATTTCTTGTTTTCTGTGTAAAATAAGTAGCAATCAGTTGATTGTTGATTTAATTCAGTGAATCATTGAATCTGGTTACAAAAACAATTATCATCAAATAATATGTAATATATGAAATTCAAAAGGTAATCAGATATCATCATGAACGTTGAAACAACGAGAAGATAATTCATTTCAATTGGGAATTGAAACATTGTTTTCATCCAAATTTTTCCTATTCTTCAGCAAAGATTTTCATGGTTCTCTCTCTCTCTCTCTCTTTCTTTCTTGATCATAATAATCATAATGGTGATTAATCAATGATTAATTAAGTAAATTGGATTGTGATGAAAAAAAAAACAACAACAAACAAAGAGTTAAATGTTATCATTAGTTGTTTTATAATAAACAATTAACCAGAGCTCAGGATATTGATTTTTCAGGGGAAATTCATTTTATCATTCACATCCTCATCTCCATCATGAATAGCCTGAGTTTTATCATTCTATTTCAATCAGATAATGATGATGACGAGGATGACGATTAATATTAGAAAGAAAAGAAAGAGAAGAAAAAAAAAGAGTAAACAAAAAAAACTCTTCGCCTGAATTTCAATTGAATTTGATTAGAATCATTGATTATCCTTTTCCACGATTCCATTTAACTCACTTCTCTTACTTGATTTTTTTTCTTCTCTCTTTCTATTCTTCTTTCCTTTCACCATCATCTACATCCTCATCTTCATCTTTATCCTTTCTCTGTCGTATTTCTATCCTCTAATTCTGTGTGTTCGAATCTCTCTCATTCTCTCTTTTTTCTTCATCCTTTTTCCTCATCATCTTGGTAAATGCTTCGTTTAAATAAGTTTGTTCCCTTCCCTGTTGGTGTAACGGTGGATTTTTTCCCACCCTTCCCATTGAAACTTCAATGTAATATCATAGAAAAAGCTTAAGCTTCAAAGGATTAGGTAGATTAATGATAAAATGAACAAATTTTATCATTTGCAATAATTTTTTCTCTTGCACCCTAACGACCCTCCCCAGACCACTTTTCTCTCTCATTCGCTCACTATCTCATCTTCTTAGTCTCATTTCGGTTTCAATTCTCATCTCAGAGACATTGATACTATTGAAGATGAAGATGCTAAAGCTACTTTCAAGATTACAATTGATAATGTGTGAAGAGAGAGAGAGAGCAAGTGAGTGAGTGGGTGAGAGAAAGAGAGAGAGAGAGTGGTTGTAGAAAGAGAAAAGGATGAGGATAGAAAAAAAATTCTGATGAAATTCTGTTTCTTCCTTTTTCTCGTCTAATCAACACAGAATATTGATCAGAATATCAAAGAATTAAAGAAGAAAAAACTGGAATATAATGAAAGGAATTTACTTCTGTTCTTTTTCACTGGTCACTATTGTTATTTCTGTGGATGTTGAATGATGGTCATCATTTGATTCACTTGGAATGAAGGATCTCTCTCTCTCTCTCTCTCTCTCTCTCTATCTATCTTTATCATCAGTGTGGAAGAAGCAAAAAAAAACTAACAACATTGTGTCCATTTCCAACTGGACACACACACACATACTGAACACAAAAAAAAGTTGAGTGTCCAGCGGGAGAGGGAAATCCCTTGACTTTTAAACAATTTTCATCTTCCCATGAAAAAACATGAACTGCCAAAAGGTTTCATTCATTTTATTAAACTCATTCTGAATCGTCATCATCAATTGTATTATCATCACCATCGTCAGGATGATAACACATATGATATTATTGATGCCTCTTGGTTTACAATTTTGTGTCTGTTTGTCCCTCTAATTTTTTATCTCTCTCTCTCTCACCCACTCACTCTCTCTCTCTCTCTCTCTCTCTCTCTGAATTTAATGTTTGTTCATTGTTGTTGATTGTTGATTTTTGGATTTTTGGATTTCATTTCATTTCATTTTCTCATTCACTGTCTATTATTTTTACACTTTCACTCCCAGTTTCCATTGTTGATGGAGTATAAACTATTTCGATAAATGTTCCCACCTCTTGCTCCAGTGGGATCAATGGGTGGAGGTTCCAAGTGATGAAGAATTTTTTTTCGAACAAAAAAAAGTTTATTCTACTCTCTCACTCTCGATTGAATTACATTCGAACATTCGAACATTCTGTTTATCTGCTTTAGAATTGAATTGTTACTGATTAACATTGGAAAATGTTTTCTATTACTTGCATTTCGATTAATTATCTGGTCTTCGAAGGTAAAGTTTTTCTCTCTTTTTTTCTTGTTTTTCTACGAACGAAACTTCTTGTTTTCACCATTGTTGTTTTCTCTTATTTTATCGACTTTCTGGTAATGTTGTAAGAGAAAATCTGATTTGAAGGTAAACAATCAGAGATTAGAATTAAAGTCATTTCAAGTTTCAAGAATTATCGAAAAGTTCTGATTCAGATGATTAACTGTTATTCTTTAGATTGGTGAGAAAAAAAAGTTCCTTACAATCCTGAGAATCTTCAAAGTTAAGCTTCTTCTTCAATTCTTAGTTGATAAAGTTTTTCCATCCTACTTATCCAACAGAATAACACTTTTGATTACTAAGACTCAGTGTTTTTCCATGATGAGAGAAAAGTAAGAGTGGGGAAAAAAAGGTCAAGCTCAGCATTTGACGTTCGAAAAGAGAAAGAAAAAGAGGTAAAGTTGGAAAAGAAAAAGAAGAAGAGAAAAAGGAAGAGGAAAAAAAGGTTCAAGAACTGATGAGGAACATGATCAATATTAATATTATGTGGTTACCAGGTAAGAGAGAAAATGGGAGGGATAAAGTTCAGATTCAGTAGATTAGAACATGTAAATGCTTTAGAAGAGAAAGAAGAAGAAAAAATCTCCATAAAATGAGAGAAAGAGGAAAAAAAATCTAAGGAAACGATTACAACTTATGGTTTTTCATGTTCTTTATTAGAAAAGAAGAAATTTTGTTCAATTTTCCAAAATTCTATCATGATAATAATAATAATGATGATGATGATGGTGTAGTCATGAAACCGGAAGTTTTCATGTACACACACACCTTTGCTATCAGGATAAGGGATCAACAACAAGTATAAGAAAATATATAAATAGATTACATCAAGTCTCTAATCTAACATGATGATCATGAGGGATGAACAAGATTTATGAATTGAAATGAAATTTATCACAAATACACAAAAATAACAGATATATAATATTAAATACGATTGCATTAGTTATTAAAGGATGATAACAGGATGAGAGAGAGAGAGAGATGAAGATAAAGTAATAAAAGGTGGAAGACAAGGATGACGAGAGAAGATGATAAAGGTAGATTTGATAAGATGAATATATGAGAAGAGAAAGTGAGAGAGAGATAAAAAATCTAAGTAGAACTTTTTTTTCATTTCGTAATTTGATTTATCTCTGAACAAATTAAGGTTCCATGATACCACTTTTCCTGATGATGATTATGAGGAGTAGGAGGAAGAGGAGGATGATGAAGATGAGGATGAGGATGAAGGCGATGAGAAGATGAATTTAAGTCAATGAATATTATGTATTCATAGATTTACTTGGAAAGGGAGGGAAAATTTTAAGTAAATTTGAATTCGAAATGGAGTAAGAACTCAGAATGGAAGAATGTTTCTTTATTGAATATCTTTGTCCAATTTCGTTCTGGTAGAACTCTTTTTTTTTATATTATTTGTAATTTTGGAAAGAAGAATTTTTTTTTCTCAAATGTGATAATATATTATTATTATCACATTATCTTGGTTAAGATTTTCATCTTCATCTTTTATATCATGTTGTTTCATCGACATGATATTATCATCTTTGTATTCGGTTTATTATCTTTCTTCAATTTCAGCTTTCCCTTCATGATAAAATTCTGTGTGTCCAGTCAAGAGATAAGAAAATAATCTTACTTAGATATTAGTTTTCTTTTCTCTCTCTTCTCTTTTCTTTTCTTCTTTCGAGAAGCTCAGAATATTTTCCGAATGTAAAATTGCTCTGAAAATGTTCGAGAAAAGAATAGAAAACAGAATCTCCTCTTCCACTTCCCACTTCTTTGTCATCTGCATCTCAGCAGTGATTCTGATCTATTGATTGTATCATCTGAATACTCAATAAGATACAGGGAGAGATCGAGAGACAAAAGTTTCCGCTATGATCATCGGAAATAAATTCATTATTATTATGATTATTGGTTCGATATGAACTTGGACTGATTAGATTTTCGACTTTGTTAGAACTTCTTTCTCTCTCTCTCTAAGACATTTTCGATTCCTCTAGTATATTAATACAAAAACATTGACGGTTTTCACTGTTGTTATATTTTCTAGTTAAACTAATGTCAGTGTCAGACTAAAGTCATGATAAGACTGATTTGATGGTCATGATTTATTCAGTGTATGATTTGAAATGGTTAATAATTCAACAAAAAAACAACATCTACACAACATCTACCATGACATGAACAACAACAACAACCTAACAACTTATCACATTGACAATTATTCCTGTTGACTGAATATCTATTGTCTTTGATTCTGATGATGAGATCGATTGGATTTATATATATAAATATATAAGTATAAATACTATTGATTGAAGATGAACAATAATTCTGATCTAATGAACCTGACATGATGATAATAACGACGATGATGATTATCATCAACATGATGACCATGAAGATGAAGATTGTGTTGAATGAATAACAATGTAAGTTGTAATTCAGTCTCAATGTTATATATTAATAAGTATTAAGGATCAGCTCTTTTACTGAGGAGGAAAAAATTTTCCACCAGTAAATTGCATGGGAATGATAATTCTGACCCATGGCTCTGAAAAACTATTCAAGGAATCATGATGATGGTGATGATGATGATGATGATGATTCCATCTGATAGAGTGAAAGGTCAACTTTGAACAAAAATGAAATGTTAAACTGAATACGATGATTATGAGGATATTATACAGTGTTTACTTTTTCATGGAAAATGGATTCAGCTCATTCAGTTTTTTTTTTCTCAACAGAATTGGAATTTTCTTCATGGTGGAAAAAAAAGAAAACAATGAGTCAGATACTCTAAAGGATACTAGGAATACTTCAGATGTTTCGGATGGTGATCATGGTGATGATGATGATGATGAATTTGTGAGCAAGGGAGAGAAAGACCATAGATCCATGATAATATCATGGAAATGAATTCCATAGTTACATTTATCGGTGTAAAATGAAATCTTCTCATTCAATTCAATGAGAAAACATTGACAGGAGACAAAAGATCTTGAAGACAACAGGACATCCGAACATGAAATTTCATTCACTTTTCAGTATAAAAGGAAGATTATAAGATGATAACCATGAAGATACAAGAAGATGAGCTTTGATTCTCTCTCATTTTCTTTTTTTCATCTTATCGCTTAAACTTCATGAACATTTTTGTTTCGTTTTTATATTTTCTCTTTCTCTCTCTTTCTCTTCCTTTCTTTTTCATCATTATCATCATTGTTTTCATCTCCATGATCAACCATGATTATGATGATGATTCTCATCTTTCTCTATCTTTATCTCTATCTCTCACTTTCTTTTTTACTCTTACAATTCTCTCAGAATTTTAGTTCTGTCCTTCTGAATTTCTATTCGAAAGCTGAAAAGAGTGAACAAAATTCAAGACTTTTTCTCTCCCATTGAATAAATCGTTTTTACTTGTTTCCAATTCATTGAAGCTTGACAAGAGAAGATAGTTTTTTATCTTCTTCTTCTTACATTTCTCTCTATTCCAATGGTTATCATCTTCATCATCATTATTATCATTCCCAAATCAGAATCAGAATTATCTTCCATCCTTACCATGCTTCCAGGTCTCTCCATCTAATACTATTATATGAACGATGATAAAACTTGTTCACATGTCTGTCTCTCTCTGTCTTCTTCTGTCTATATCATCTCTCACATTATTGTTCAATATCATTAGATGAATAAAAATATGTAAAAATATTCTGGTCAAATGCAATGGTCAATATATTACACACATAGAAAACTGCATAATATTTATAATGGTCAGTCAGAGAGAGAGAGAGAGAATAAGAAGAAAACAAAATGAAAATAATTGACTGGGAATTTTTCATTGATTTATTGACATTTCTTTTCATTGTTTGACCGTTGATATTATCGAGAAATTTTTCCCTGTCCATTGATTTAGGGGTCACTTTCAACAGCAATTACCTGAGGATGTTTGACCTAAGAGAATAAAGGAAAAAGTTATTAATAACTGGACATTGAAAACAAATAGAAATAAAAAAAAAGTTTCAATCAATTTCCTTCTTAATGGTGATAAAAATATTACATAAATTTCCAATACTGAGAATCACAGGGTAGAGAGAGAGAGAGAGAGAGAGAGAGAAAATTCTGATACAATGAATAAGTATTGACGATAATTGTTTGAACGAGTCTCTTGTTTATCCTTCATTCAATTGTTATTACTTTTTTTTCACACCATAGGAATTGAGAATCTAATCTATGTAACATTAATATACATTAGCTGGGAGGGAAACTGCTGATTATTTTCATGATGACTGAGGTGGTGATGGTGGTGGTGGTCATCATGTAGATGGTGGGAATCGATGAGGGAGGAAAAGGTGGGAAAATATTATTATATTGTCATAACAAAGTTAACTTATTACTTTGTTTAGGGTTTCATGATGATCATCAACAAAATGAATGAAAGTATTATATAACTCATGAAAAGTTATTAGTGTTCAGTGAGTTTTTTTTCTGCACCATGATGATAATGATTACTCAAGTTCATTATTAGCAATGAAATATCAATAGTTATTCATTGTCAAGAATAATAATCATCATGATTAACTTAAATCACTTGGAGGCATTTTTAGGTTTCTATTGGAATCTCAATGTTCATTGTTTGTGTCGATAAATAATAAGGAGTAACAATCAAGTCTATTAAAAAGAGATGATGAAAAAAAAGGTGATTCTGGTGATAATCTCATCATCATCATGAAAGTTACCATGATGTGAGAGTAGAAGATGAAATGTATCAGAATCATTTGTAATATTATTGGAAGGAAAAAAGAAATCATTTTTTCTCTCTCTCTCTCTCTCTTGATTTTTCTGTTCTCTTTCTGTTAGTATATTTTCACTATGGTGATGATATTGGTGATGATGAGGATGAAGATGAAGATGATGATGATGATGATACAAAGTATAATAAATAATTGTTCAGTCTCATGTTGAGATTCATGTTGATTTCATGTTGCGCTGAATCTGAATTCAAACCTTTGTGATATCATGTGTGTGTGTTTTTTATTGATGATCGTTTGGTTACTTGGAACTTTTTTTTTGCTGAGAAAGATGATGATGAGTAAATATGGATATAGATAGTGATGAAGATGATGATGATGATTATCATGATTATCATCAATATTAGGTGGAGTCAAATGTAAACAGAATGAGAAAGGAACCTGAAGCTAACGACCTTTATAAATATATAACTTTTGACTCTCTTTCTCTCACTCACTTTCTCATTCTCTTACATGATGATGACTTTTATTCCTAATAATGTATGTGTGTTCACCTTTTCCACCCTGGATGAAAGTGATTCCCTATCTTTTTGATTCATAGGGTCTTCGCCCATCAATTATCCCAATGTTATCTTTTCCTCCGCCTCTTTCCACCCTCTCCTCTCACAGTCTCTCTCTCTCTCTCTTCTTTCTCTGTCTATTTTTCTCTCGGTGAAAAATGAACATATTCTGGTTACTCTAATCCCTTCAGAATGATGATTAGGAAGAGGAGGTTGAGATGATGATGGAAGATGATAAGTGAAAGGAAAAGGTTTTTGCTTAGGATGAAGATGAGATGGAGGAGGAGAAAGAGGTGAAGGTGGAGAGGTAAGAATAGGAGTGAAGGTGGTGGGTAAATGATGTTTAAGGTAAGGCAAGTGGAAAACTGACCTTAACAAGATGATAATGATCATCATCATGATGGTGAGAAAGGAGAAAGATGAAGATAATGATGATGAAAGAGAAGGAGAAGGAGGAAAAGGAAAAGGAAGATGGAAGATAAAAAAAGAGAAGGTGGAAAAATTTAAGTAAGCAATTTTTACCATTTTCAGTTTATACTCTAATTTTTTTTCTGCAAACCTTTGCAACAATATCATCTCTCGATATATATATAAATATATTGTATTTGTTGGTCTATTGGGTGGACTAAGGGTTGGTTCTGTTGTTGGGTTGCTGGTGTGGGTGAAGGTTGATTGTTCCTCTGAGGTGTGATTGTGTGTCTTGTAAAGTATCATGTTAACACTTGATGGTTACATTGAGGTGATGGTTATGGGAGTTCAATCAGATTCAAATTATTTACTCAAAGGTTTTACATTTCATCAAATTATCACCATGATAATGATAAAAGTTGAAATTAAAATTAATTAACACAAGATTTTGGTTACACTTTTTTTTCTAGGTTAACTTGATGGTAAATGATATAAGTAATATATTTAATGGCAGTGGGTGAGCTTGGGTAATCATTAGGAAGAGAGGGAGAGGGTTGAAATCTCTCTCTCTCTCTTCTTCATCTTTGCTATTTTTGTCTCTTCGAAGTGAAAACCTATCATCATCATCAGTCATCCAACTCATTTTCCCTTCCTCCAAATGATAAAGTGTGTGTATGTCTGTGTGTTAAATACAATATCAATGTTAAACTTTTCATCTCCATCCTCATCCTTTTAGCATCCATATCCTTGTGTCTACAATTTTTGGTTTTGTTTCAATGGAAAAAACTTCCGGTTTCAAGAAGTAGTGATTCTTTTTTTTCCACTCAACTTCCGGGTCCGAGTTTATGATATACTGTACAAAGAGAGAGAGCTTGGAAATATTTGTATAAAAAGATATACAATACACACCCAACTATCCTGATGATCAGTTAATTGTGATAATTTATATCATTAATTTATCAACAACATGAGAGAGAGAAAAAAACTTACAATCAAAAGTTTCCAATGAGACAAAAGCAACACCAAAGGAAAGTGGAAAATAATCATCACTGATAATATTAGATTAATGAGGTTAGATGATGATAATTTTGATGATGATGATGATGATGAAGATGATGAGGATGATAATCATGAAAAAAGTTCCATGAAATTAAAAGTTATCATCATCTTCGTTGTGTATATTCAAAGGTATATTAGGGTTATTACAATTTACGATAAAAGTTTAATTTTTTCTCTCTCTCTTGTTAATTGTCAACCATTTATACTGATCATTCATTATGATTGTGTTGTAATTAAAAAAATAGGTAATTGTTAACCAACCACGAATGACCGGTTGAACAGTTGATTATCATTATGATTAAGAGACTTAAGTTTAATTGACTGTTATTAAATATCATTAATTTAGTTAATAACAAGTTAACATAGCAAATATTTTTTATCAACAATTAACATACATCAACAATTCCCATGTAAATTTTAGTTATATGATTAGCTGATTGTATTATATTAAAATTAACCGTTATAATTATTAACCACAAACACTGGATTAACAATTAAGCTCATTATCAGTTTTAAATTGGTTACATATATCAATATTAACAATTAAGAAAATTGTTTTTATCATCAAACATTAAATATTATATTCACTTGATTAATGAACTTTTAATATTAATATCATTATTATTATTATTATGATTTGAAAGGTTGACCATTGGTCAGAATGTTATTATTATTAGATGACCAGATATAATCAATTAATTGGTGATGATTAATTATCATTGAATTAAATTTGTTTTATTTGTGTTTTTATGTTTCTTTGTTTTCCTTATTTGTTTATATTATTAAATAATCTTTACGATGTTGTATTGTAAACTGACCACTGTCCAGTGATAATATTACATGATGATAGCTCTAATAATGATGATGGTCATTTCTTGTTTACTCAAATTATTTACCGTTGATAATGTTAATAAACTTAAGGTTGTTTCCTGTGTCCAGTTTAATGTCCAGTGAGGTTTTTTTTTTCAAAGTATAAAAACAAGATGAAGATGAAAAAAAAATCGTCAACATTAATTGACCAGAACTCTGGACATTACTTTGTATCAATGTTATAACTTTTTATTACATCTAAAAGATGCTCTTGTTATGTTGTTAACCTTAATTGTATTGTTTACTGGACAATTAAACCTAATTGTTATCCCAATTAACTGTGTCTGTATGTAATAATTAAATCATCGGAAATAAATTTCACAATCAAACAATCAACTAAATTTAATAATAATAATGATAATTGTAAAGGTAATTATTATAATCGTGATCAAAATTTTTTTCATATTAGTTGATTAATTGATTTTCAATTATTGTTATCAATCTTTGATTGTTATGATTAACTGATTAGTTTTAATGGTCATCATAAATGTTGATGGATGACAATTAACTTTAATAATAATCATTAGATTGGTAATTGTTAATCTGTTAATCAATAAGTTGAGAGATTGTTTTCTCCAATCATTAAATTTGATTGTCTTAATTTAGTAAATTGAATTGTATATTTCAAAGATTAACAGGATAAACAATCAATATTAAAGGCTAATCAAAGAGTCTGATTAACTTTAATCATTAGATTAATAAACTATCCCTTAATTGTATCTTATTATTAACCTTTAACAATTTAATTCCGTTATTGATTAAATTTGAGAGCACAAAAAAAATAACAACCAAATCAAGTTAATTCAGTTTACCAATTACAATTTTCCTGTTCTAATGAAATCATATTAATTTTAATTGTTAACAATTTACTTATTATTTTCATTTTATTTCCAATGAATAACTGAATGAATTAATTGTTGGTATCGATTTCAACTAATCATCATTCAGATAAATTGTTTACTTTTTTGGGTTATAATTGTTTTTCACTTCTCCTTCATTACAAACAAACATTTTTCCCTCATCGTTTCCGTTTCCTGTTTAACATTATGATAACCTGTTCATCAGTAATCAACTCGACACAACATTTGACCACCAAGTGTATGATTGGATTAACCTTTTGGATTTGCTGTTACGGTGTTAATCCATCCACACCCTGGAATGAATCAATTTTTGCATTCATCTTACTCTTTACAGCCTCTTATTTAACTGGAACAATTAGTAAATTGTTTGGACTTCCATCCATTATTGGAATGCTTTTCGCAGGAATTGCATTGGCCAACATTTCCTACTTCCGGTCATCATCATCATCATCATCTCCATCTGTAACTTCAAATTCATTGATTAAAATAGATAAATCGATTTCCTCGTTTATCCGAGATCTGGCTCTCGGGATAATCCTACTTCGAGCAGGATTATCTCTTAATCCATCACGATTACGTAAACTATCATGGCTTTGCCTTCGTCTTGCCGTGTTCCCCTGTATAATTGAGGCTTTTGTCCTTGCGATAACAACTTACTATATAATTGGTGTACCCTTTTTCTGGTGTATGGTTTTAGGTTTTGTTTGTGTGGCCACTTCACCGGCGATCATTGTACCTTCAATGATTAACCTTCAACAGCAAGGTTACGGTATCGATAAGGGAATACCCACCTTGGCCATCGGTGGATCATCACTTGACGATGTTCTGGCAATCACTGGATTTGAAGTGTTCCTTGGACTTGCAATGTCCACCTCACCTTCAACCTCTTATGCTTCAACTCTTCAAGGTCCATTAGAAGCTTTTTCTGGTCTAATTTTGGGTACATCTTTGGGTTTACTTTTCTGGTTTCTACCTCCCAATAAAACTTTAACTGATCAATCGGTAGCTCATCTTAATCAACCAACCCCAAGACTTAATTCACTATCTTCTCTTGATCATCATCTTCCTTCATTTAATGGTCATTCAAATGAAACCAAGATGAGACTTTGTTTATTACTTTTCACTGGAATTGGTTTCATCTTTCTGACCAAAACTTTGACCATTGAATCAATGGGTCCATTGGGTACACTTTCAGTTGCTTTTGTAGCTGGACTTAGGTGGCGGAAAGAGGGTTATCTTGACCTTATTGTTATCACCCTGAAAGATATTTGGTTTTTTTGTGAATTTTTACTATTTGCCCTTATTGGTTATGAGGTTTCATTTGAAACTATTGACCCTTCAACTCTCCTTTGGTCACTTTGTTGCCTTATCATTGGTCTTATTGCTCGGACATTAACAACTTTCACCGCCGTTTCTGGAGCTGGTTTAACCCGCAGGGAAAAAGTTTTCATCTCCATGGCTTGGCTATCTAAGGGAACCGTTCAAGCAGCAGTTGGTTCAATTCCCCTTGAATTGGCTCGATCTCGATTTGATCAACAATTAGTTAATTACGGTGAAATTACCCTTAATTATGCTATCCTTTCAACCATTATTTCAGCTCCATTAGGTGCTTGGTTTATCAACATTTTCAGTTCTCGTTTGTTAACCAAATCAACAACAATTAAACAAACAATTAACAATCAACCTGATCAATTACAATCATCTCAGGAAGATATTTTATTCAATGATAATGTTTAATCAACAATTAACCATTGATCATATTGATTTAAATTAACATACAAATTTAAATTTAATCAAATTTGTTGTAAACTTTTCTCATTATTTTGTAATATTATTGATTTTTTAAATCATCAAAGTTTTTAATTGTCTTCCCATTAATTGTTTTTAGTATTATTATTATTGAAAATTAAAATTGATCATTGATCTGGTTAATAATAATTAGTACAATTAATTATAACCTTGAATTTTGTTGAATTTGATTTAATTTGATGATGATTTTTACATTTGTATTAATTAGCTAACAATTAACATTTCTTGACATTGATTAACTTATATTATCAATTAAAAATAGTATAGAGGTTAAACAATTTAATTAACATGTTAATAACGATGATTAATTGTGATGATTAACTAAACAACAACAACAACAACAAAAAATTAAGCCCCAACAAGATGTTAACTTTGATGGATTTTAATTATTGATGAATATCAAATTGAATTAATTAATTAATTAGTGACTAAAATTAACAGGTTTAACTTTAGTAATTGTAATTAACAAAGCAAAATCCACTTGAGGTTTTCCACAGGGCGTTTTAATTGTTACCTAGAATTAATTAATTAAGATGATGGAAAGTTAATCATATGTATAGTTAATAACGGCAACTGTTGAGAGATTGAAAATTAACCATTTTAATTGTAACCACACATTCAACAATAAACAATTAACTTTTAATTAAAGTGATCAAAAGGTAATCTGATAATAACAATAGTAACAATTGTTTACAGTAACAATTTAAAAGTAACAATTAACTTAATTAACTGGCAAAGAAACGAGAAGGAAAAAATAATGATGAGAGTTAACTGTTTACCCATTTTATTGTTAACCTTAATTGTTGTAATCTTTTTAATTGTGACCATAAAGATTAACAATGTTGATTGTAATAGTGACCATGATGATGAAAAAGATTCAACTGACCAATTGACCATCAACAATAATAATAACAATTGGAATAATAAATCAATTGAAAGTGATCATGATGGAAATCATTTTAATTATTATCAGTGTAATGATGATGATGATGATTATGAGGATGAGGATGAGGATGAGGATGAGAATGATGAAAACGATGATGATAATATTTGGGAAGATGAAGAGCCAATAGTGTCCACTAAATGGTCAAGAATAAAAGGTTTCGTTCGTAAATTAAAGGGACACAAAATTGCCCATTTTCTTGGTATACCCTATGCTCAACCTCCTATTGGTAAATTACGATTTAGAAAACCTCGACCACTGGTCAGTAAACAATTCAATTCCAATGGAAATGTTTATTATCCATCTAATTCTAGTAATGGTCAAGAAAATGAAACAATTTATGAGGCATTTGAATTTAGTGCTGCCTGTATGCAGAAAATTTCATTAATCTGGAATTTATCTCAGGTTCCAATTTCCGAGGATTGTTTATATATCAATGTTTACACACCATTGGTCAGTTTGAATGGACCATCATCTTTACCTGTATCAGTTCATATTCATGGGAGTGCATTTGTTTACCTTTCTTCAGCTGATCCACTTTTTTATGGTGGACATTTATCATCAATGGCCAATACGGTGGTGGTCACTTTCAATTATCGACTTGGTTTGTTTGGTTTAATGTATGGACATGATCAATTGATTCCAGGTAATCAGGCTTTGTATGATCAGAGAGCGGCACTTATTTGGGTTAGGCAAAATATTGCCGCTTTCGGTGGTGATCCTGGTCAAGTACACTTTCTGGCCATTCATCGGGTGCAACTTTTGCCGCTCTTCACCTTTTCTCAACCCAATCAAGGTATTTGTTTAAAAATGCAATCATTTTATCTGGTGCGGCCATTCAAAGGTCAGCAACTGATTCCCGTTCTGAAGCATTGGTAAAGACGAGAAAATTTCTTCAAACTGTTGGTTGTAGAGATTCAACTTATTCCAATAAGGTTGATAACTTGACCACTCGTTCGTATGGTCCAAATGGTGAGAATGACCAGTTAACTCAAGATGAGATTGATTGTCTATTAGCTAAAGATGCATTCGATTTAGTTGAATTTCAACCTGATGTGATTAAGGAAATTTTCTTCTGGAAGGAAATGTGTTCAATTGAAATTTTCCTTCCTCATTATGGTGATATCATGTTCCCTGAATCTCCTGATTCCATGTTGGCTAAAGGTAATTTTCGTAAAGATATTTCAATCCTCTTAGGTAGAGTTCCAGTTGAATCGGCTCGAGGAATAACCAAAGTGACCTGGAATGTAACTTATACCAAAGATTCAATGAGAAACCAGATAAATGCCGTTTTGAGAAACAATTCAACCGATAACGTTGAAAGAATCCTTGAATATTATTTCCATACCGCTAAATCGGGTGACCTAAGGTCAATCGCTGAATCGGTTTTCTCCTTATTCAATGATTTATGTTGGCATTGTCCAAATCTTAATCTGGCCTATTCATGGTCCAAATACAATCGGGTTTACCTTTACTCTTATACCTACAAGTCCAATCATCTTGGTGACCTTGATCTCGCTCAATTACTTGGTGCTTATCACACGGAAGATGTGTCGCTAATATTTGCTTATCCATATCGATACTGTTCACATTATTCCGATACCGATCGAGCGGTTTCATCGTACATGATTGACCTCTGGTCAAACTTTCTTTACACTGGAACTTGTGATTGGCCGTCAATCATTAAACATCATTCAATTATCTTACCTTATCATCAGCAAATTACCGGAATTTATAATCAAAAAGTTGATAAATTAGATGATAAAAGTTATATTTGTGATCTTGTCAATCATTAGAGGTCAGTTAATGTCCACTTTTATACTTAATTTGGTTTTCCAATCAATGTAATGATAATTTAATTGTGGCTAATAAAAAAACTTTAACTTTAATATTTGTCATTCTTGATTGTTGACTTAATTGCTTTTGTTTACCAATTTCACTTTAATCATTTTCCAAAACTTGATTGTTGATCATAATAATTTAATTACATTCATGATGATCAAATTTTTTGATGATTGTCACAAACTTTTCAACTTTCAATTCAAGTTTAAAAAAAGGTAAACAAGTTAACAAATTTTAATTAAAATGTAATCAAAAAGTTGATCCAATTGATTAACTTAATTGACAGGTTAATGTCACAAAAATGAAAAACTATTAATAATTAAATCAAATTTAATCAATGAAAAATTTAAACTCTATTTTCCGATTGATTGGGATGAAAATTGTTGATTAGTTAAACTGGAAGCAATTTGATTAGCTGTTGGAATTGCAATTTAAATTGGCTAATTAGATAATTGATTGTCAAGATAATCACATTAATCTTTTAGCTAAGATTAATTTTTTTCCTAATCAATTCTGATCAAATTATCTTACCAATGAAGGTGAATTGTAATGATCAACATTATGTCAGTAATCAAATTGGTTAACTAATTGTAAGTTTTTTGAGTTAAATGATTGGATAAAAAGGTTAATCAGTAAGATGATGGTTATGATTATTTTTGATCAACAATTAAAACAAAATCAACGGTTTCCAAGATGAAAGGGTTAATATTTAATCAACAATCAGTGGAGAGGGACAATTTTTAACGTGGTGACAATTAAGTGCGATTGTTAATTGTTGACAAAATGGCTCGAGCACCGCCAAAGATTTTACTCATTTCACTTGATGGGTAAGTTAATTGTTTCATTTTCCAATATTCACTAATCATTTATGGTTAATTGTTAATTTTTTTCTTCTCTTTCAAGAACTGATTATGTTGGATCGATTCTTAATATCGCCACAATTTTACATAGTCGTGGGAACGATGTTTATGTTACTAATAGACGGAAACATCAGTTCGCAGCGGAAGCTATTGGACTTAAATTTATCGCTTTTGAAGAAATCGATCCAAATTATGGCGAGTTAATCGGCGATGTGGTTATCCCTTGTATGACCCGATCAATGACCAAGGTCAATATGCCGCCATTGGAAAGGTTAAATAGTTGGTCAGGTGAAGATACTCAAATTTTGGTCGCTCTTTTAAGAGAGCTCGTTGTAATCGATAGACTGTTGCGATCATTGGCCGTCGATTTGAAGCCTGATCTTATTATTGGTGACACAATTTATCCTCCGGCCTTTTTTATGGAAGACAGAATTCCCTGTATTCCAGTTTATTCAGTGAACCCGCTTGGACTTTACGTCAAGTATGGACTTCTATCGGGAACTGGATTTTCAGTCCATGGGGACAGAAGTTTATGGGAAAAATATCGAGAAAAAGAGAAAGTGATCAACGAACGTATTTGCGGTCATTTTAACGAATGGTATTCGAATTTTGGATTTCAAGTGACCGATATGAATTTACATCGCACTTTTGCTAAACACTTTGGTATTTACATTTATCCAGAGGTCTTAGATTACACTGACCTTGGTCCGACTCCAACTAATTGGGTTCGACTTGATCCAATTATGCGAAAATCTAGTGGACGTCGATTCCGAATGCCCGAAAAATTGGCCAAAAAACCCGGTGCTTTGATCTACCTGTGTATCGGTACTGCGACCAGAGTTCATGTCGCTATAATGAATCGTTTAATCAACACTTTCGGTAAAAGTAAACATCGTTTCATCGTTTACAAAGGTCCATATGGAAGCCAATTGACCTTACCTGATAATATGTGGGGTAAAAATGATCTTGACGAAGTTGCTGTTATGTCGGCTGTCGATCTGATTATCTCTCATGGTCACAATGAAATGATCTATGAGGGTTTGTACTTTGGTAAGCCGATGATGTTAATGCCGCTATTTTTCAATCAACTGGACAACGCTCAAAGGTTTGTGGACTTGAATCTTGGTGTTCGGGTTAATCCATTTGTTTACGACGAGGCGGAAATTCAGGTCAAAGTTGACAATTTACTTCAAGACGTTGATTTACACGCAAGAATTAAAAAATTTTCGAGAAAATTAAAATCGACACAAAATCATCACAAAGTCGCAGAGATGATTGAACAAGTAGCTCGAACTGGAATTAGTCCCGTTTAATTTACTTTTTTTTTAATTTGCTTTTCTTAATTCGTTTCTTAATCAAAATGCTTTTAATTTCTCTCAAAATTTAAGATTAAATTGTACAATTAAAGGACGATTATTATTGATTTGACTCTTGATGTACTCAAATTACTTTGATTGAAAATAGTTTTTACCTTGGCTTAAAATAAATTACACTCAAGTTGATAAAATCACTTTGATCAATTAGCTAAATCAACAAATATTAAAGTTAATCAATTGTCAGGAAAATAATTGATTCAAAAATATTGAACATATTGATTGTTGAATAATCAGCAATTAACTTTGATTATTGATTTGTACTTAGACCAAATCAGATTAGAAACAGTTTAATCAATGTTTCTTTGAATCAAGATTAATTTAATACAGGAAAATTTATCCTTTTCTTGATTAATTCAATCTAATGGTTTATTTTGATCAGATTGAATTATTGTTTCAAGTGCCTATTGTTTTAATTGTCACCACGATTATCACCTTTGGATGGGGGATTGATTATAATCAATTGAAAAATAGGTGTGACAATATCAAAGTGGATACATTTTCCTTAATGAAGATTTACAATTAACAAAGATTTGTAATTAAGGTTAACCAGAGAAAGTTAATTACTGTCTTGAGCTAATATAATAGTAATTGAAACAATTGTTGGTGAAAATGGTTGATGGTCCAGTGAAAATTTTGTTAACTTCGGTTGATGCGTAAGTATAATGGTTAATTGTTTTCTCTTAATTGTAAATTACCGATGAAATGAATGGTCGAATTAATTAGTTCATCTTGGATCATTTTGATCGATTTTTTTGTCTAGAATCGGTCACTTGAATTCGGCTCTTGGTTTCGGTGAGGCTCTTCTTAAGCGTGGAAATGATGTTTACTTTACTAATCGGCGAAAACACCAACAGACAGTCGAGAAACGCGGTATTAAGTTTATCGCACTTGAAGATTTCGATGATTCTTTTACCGAGGCCAATTCGGAAGTTTTCTTGGGCTTCATTGTACAATTTATGTCGAAAATGGAATTGACCCCAATGGAGAGATTGGATACTTGGTCAGAAGCCGACAATGGTATGATAACAACTCTAATAGATGAGCTCAAGTTATTGGATAAAACATTGAGAAAGATTATCGATAACCTTAAACCCGACATTCTAATTGGTGATATAATCTTTTCAATCCCGCTTTTCGTTCAAAGTCCAATTCCGTGTATTCCTCTTTTCTCCGCTAATCCAGTCAGCATCTTCTATGAGTACGGTTTACCTGCTGGAACTGGATTCTCAGTTCATAGTGACAAAAGTCTATGGAAACAATATCATGATAAAGAACTTGCTCTCCACCAGCAAATAATAACACAATTTGACGATTGGTTCCATTCTTTTGGCCTCGAGGCTCCAAACATGTTCGCTTTCCGAGCATTTGCCAAATATTTTGGAATTTACATCTATCCCGAAGCTTTAGATTATACTGATCTTGGTCCACCGCCTAAAAATTGGATTCGAATGGACTTTTCAATACGAGAAGCCGATAATTCAACGTTTGTTTTACCAGAATCGCTCACCAATAGATCAGGAAAATTAATTTATCTCTCAATGGGTTCACTTGGTTCAGCTCATATCGAGCTAATGAAAAAATTGTTAAACACTTTTGGTAAGAGTAAACATCGTTTCATTGTATCAAAAGGACCTCGAGGTGACCAATTGACTTTATCTGAAAATATGTGGGGTGATAATTATGTCAATCAAATTGCCATTTTACCAAAAGTTGATTTGGTAATTACTCACGGAGGTAACAATACAATTGTTGAGACTCTTTATTTTGGTAAACCAATGATTGTGATGCCGCTGTTTTTTGATCAACTGGATAATGCTCAGCGTATAGATGATTTAAAGCTTGGCTATCGAGTTGAACCATTTCGATATGATGAGAATGATATCCATAAAATGGTTGACAATCTATTGGAAGATATTGATTTACATGAAAGAGTTAAAAAGATATCACAACAATTAAGATCTTCTGTAAGCCGAGAAAAGGTAACAGAGATGGTTGAAGAAACAGCGAGAACCAAGCAAACACCCAAGAATTTAAATCTAAACTAGAAAATTCTCCAAACAATCAAATCAATAACACGAACAATTAAAAATAAAATTAATCAATTAATCAACAAACTCATTCATTTAATTTAATTTGATTCAAATTTTGGGTTGACTATTATTCGAGAAACTTTCGTGAAAATAGCCCAAAGTGTCTAAACTAAGAGCAAAATCTAAAAAGCGATCATATTTTTTGTTGTCAACATTTTGTTTTTTCTTAATCACTTTTGACTTATTGGTATTTAAATTTGTAATTACAATTTTTTTCTTCTTCTTTTCTACTTAAACATGGATGCTAAAATATTACCAATTCGCTGTAAAACTAAGACTGGAATCGTTAGTTTAAATTACCTGACTGAAGAAAGTACAATAGGAGACCTAAAAGAAGCCGTATTACAATTAACCAAAATTTCACCGGAAAGATTGAGAATTCGTCGTGGTTACCCTCCAGTTACAGTTAATTTAGAAAATAATTCTTCTAAAATACTTGATGTTCTATCTTCACCCAAAGAGATTATAATAATTGAAGAGATAAATATAAGTGAACATTTATCTTCTTCTTCTTCTTCCTCTTCCTCTTCCGTAACGATGCCACCACCGTCCACCTTAAGATCATCACCTCAACCCTCAACTTCATTTAAATCATCAACTTGCTCCATTAAACCGAAAGAATCAATTAACAAATCTGAATCATCTAAAGGTGTCTTATTGCGAAGAGTTGTACCTGCAAACAATTCGTGTCTCTTTACAAGTATCAATTTCTGCTTAACCAATGGTCGATACGAGGAAAGTTCTGGAACCTCATTGAGAAAGATAATCGCTAATACGGTTGCCGGTGATCCAATATTCTATAATGAAGCTTTTCTAGGTAAATCAAATTCGGATTATGTCAAATGGATTTTAAATGATAACCATTGGGGTGGTGCTATTGAAATTTCTATTCTCTCAAATCATTATTCTATTGAGATTGTTGTTGTTGATACACAAAATACTAGACTAAATCGTTTCGGTGAAGACAGAGATTATTCAAATAGAATTTTGATTATTTACGATGGAATTCATTATGATCCATTAATGTTCGAACCTGTTGATCGTGTTAACCGAATGGTCACAATTTTCCCGATTACCGATGATTTTATACTTTCTATGGCATTAGAATTGGCCAGTGAGGCCAAAGCTAGTCGACAATTTACCGATGTTCAAAATTTTACTCTCAAATGTTTAACTTGTAATACTGGTCTTCAAGGGCAAATCGGTGCTCGACAACACGCCATGGAAACTGGTCACATCAATTTCGGAGAAATTTAAACTTTCCCGTTGCCGATTAATTTTCATTATTCCCTCTCGGTTTCTCACCTTAAAATGCCTTTCTAATCATCCCTAACAATTATATAATCTCTTGCGATTATTACTATTATTATTATTTGATTATTTGTTTTCTTTTTGTTTCCATTACAAAATCAAAACTCACATAATTATAATTAACTCTTTATATTGTTTTTTCCTTTTTTTTTTGATTGAGTTTTAATTGTTATTATCTCAATCAATTATCATCGTCAATTGAAATATTATTACAATACATCAAATGCAAACTTATTTATTTTATATATATAATGGATTTTAACAAGAATATCAAATGGATACAATCATTTGGCAATTAAAGGTTATGAACACACAAGAGATTACATGAGAATCAAGTTAAACATGGAAATTAAATTGGAAACAAAGGTGATACAATTAAATATCCAATTTTCTTTGGTCAATATGGTTAAGCTTTTCAACGTTTAACAATAATTGTTGTTGAACATAAAAATCGACGATTGAGACAAAAGCGATGGAACAATTAAAAATATATTGATTGATTGAGTCAATATTAAGTAGAAGCAGATAAATATATTCATAGAGAGAGATGTTAATTAATTGATTGTCAATTAATAGAGACAAGTTTTCTTCATGATTCTGAGAAACTCTTCCTTGTCAACATAACCATTTTCATCTCGATCTGCTTCAAGAATCATTTCTCGAAGCTCATCATCACTTATATTTTCACCCAATTCCTGGGAGACCTTTTTCAGATCTTCGAATCGTATTTTACCAGAATCGGTTAAATCAAACAATTGGAAGGCTTTAATTATCTCATCATTAATGTCTTTCTCCATCATTTTTCGAGTCATCAAATTATAGAAATCATCATAACCAACCAATCCTTTGCCTTCTTTAACGAATTCAGCAGTGATCTTTTTAATCTCTTCCTTTTTTGGCTCAAATCCAAGAGCTCTCATGGCTAATTTCAAATTGATTATCTCGATGGTTCCTTTATTATCACGATCAAACAATTTAAAAGCTTCTTTAATATCTTGACGAACTTCATCAGAAATGGAATCCATTTTATCACCTGATTTACCACTTGTTCCACTTCCTTTTGAACGTTTTCTTTCCTCCATTGGGCTGAAAACTGAATCACAATTAAGAAACAATTAATCTAACTTGCAATTTAACCAAAAACAATCAAATTAACAACAATTTAAATTGACATTTAAAAATGGAAATGTTTACAATTCAATTCTCAATGTTTACAAACGAAGATCCAAATATCGGGTACAAGAATATCGGATATTTTTTTAGATACACAAGCGAGTCGAAACACTGACGACTGACTCGTAAGTTTTTTCGACTCACTCGGCTCTAAGTCGACTCATCAACTAAATCGAAGTCGATGCTTCATCGATTCACTTGTCATCTAAATTGCAGCAATTAATTGAATCCAAACAGAAAAAAAGTTTTGCATAAGTCTCGTAGTACGAGGCTCGTACAAACATTTCTCTTTGAAAACTGCATTTTCAGTTTTCTTTGGGGCTAACTGAAACTTTTTATTCTAAAGTCAAAATCAGAAAATCTATCAGTTGGTACACTTGACTGGACGATATGACTCTAAATTCAACTTCATTTTGCTCGACTCAAAGTCGACTATAATATCGATAAAATGTCATCGGTAAAGGGTAGAAATAGGAATGAGCCTCTAGCGTACATGCGAAGGCCAAAGTAAACAACTAAAATGAGACAAGAGTTTCTCAGGGCATGAAGGATCGGCTTTTGGCCTGGTTTAGCTCTTAAAATCATGACAAGAGTGGACATCATATCGGCCATTTTCATCCACAGGTAAGTGTAACTAAGACGTAATAAAGTTTCCTCAATGAAAGCACCGTCTTTGGGCTCGGTACAAGCCCAACAAGTGACACCAAAATTTGTCAACCATCCGATAATTGGTATCGCAATACCGTAAACACCAAAGTTAAGTCCATTTAAGACCAACATCCAAGGTCGTAAATTGTATGACTTTCCCGTTGAACCTAAAATCGAACCTAATTTAGCAGCAATTAACAAATAGATTGACAAGAAAGTAGCAATGTGCCATTTTGGATGATTGATTAAAAAGTAATCAGATACTCGAGGTTCATGATAACCTCCTGAGAAAAGATTCTCAATCTTATTGGTAATCACTTCCATTGTTCAATAATAATAAAACACTAAATTAAACAATTAATAAATTGTAAATTTACTTGACCATGTGTAGTAAAAGCGTATCTTTATCATCTTCATCTTCATCGTTTTAATCATTACTAATGATTCATTAGTGTTATTTGATTGTTTTCATCTGCAATCATTACAAGGATGTGACTGTTATCATTTGATGTTGATTCATATCTTTTTCCTTTAATATTATTGGATTTTATTATTATTATTATTGTACAAAAAACATTGTCTTAGTATTTTTAAACTCATCATGTGTGTTGGTGGGCTTTTTTTTGATTGAATTGGTTCAATTCAGGAGTTGATTAGTTGTGAGAAAAATGCTTCATTTGTTTCCCTTGAATTGAATAGTAGGTTGACAACATTATATTTTGCATTTTGCTTTTTCAATGCCCGATGTAGTTGGTGAGGTGATAAATTGTCAATGGTTTGTTGTTGATACCTGTATGATTTAGGGTCTACATGATGAATTGATGAAGGTTGTAGTATCAGTTGTTGTTGCTGTTGCTGTGATTGTTGTTGGTTTTGGTTTTGGTGTTGTTGCTGTTGTAATAGTAATTGATGATGAATGTGGTCTTGGTGATTGTGTTGTTGATGTTGTGATTGGCGTGAATGTTGACGTGATTGTTGTCGCGAATGTTGGGATAATATAGATGCTGATGTAGATGGTGAAATGGAAATTGATGCCGATGATGAAGATGAGGATGAAGTAGATGGTGTAGTTGTTGATGAGGAGTTAATCGGTGACTAGAATAGAGAGATTGAGAGAAACAAAAAGGAAGAACCAATTTAGTATGGAAAGAATAAAACAAAAGAGGAGAATTTAATGAAAAGAATAGAAAATGTCATACCTACCACATTTCTGTAACGATTTATCTTGAAAAGAGCCCATTTTGCTCGCAATTCTTGTAATTCATCCTCATCTAAATACTCTATCCTATAATCTGTGATTCCACCATGAATTTTGGTTGCATGTCGAGAAAAATTGCGAGATGATTTATCCTCATGATAGAAACACAAGTTACAAATTCTCATTGGCTTCCGATTGTCCATATTTGATTTGTTCCTTTAATACTAAAAAGTAAAGAAAATTAAATACCAATCGATTATTATTTCTTATTACAACTCGAAACCTTTAACTGTAAACAATTCAAATTTGGATAAGACTAAAGATTATGTCAGCTCAACATTTTCCATTTTCAGCTAATTCTTTTTTCGGCTTAAGGTTCGGTTTGATTTTATTAGGCCTCCGGGCCTTTCTGCGGCCATGATGACCCTTACTAGTGAAGATCTAACCTAACCAAATTTAAACAAACACAATTAACTGAACAATTAAGTCCATTTTCATATGTAGCTTGAACTTTAAGCCGAAAAAAAATCAGCTCAAAGTGAAAATGTTGAGCTGACATTTGAGTCTTAGCCACATTTTTTGTTTCCAAATCAAAACAAATGATTTCCTCTTAATTTTTTAATTGTATTAATCAATTTGCTCTTTTAATTAATGTTACAATGAACAGTTCAACCAATGATTCTGAAGGTTTATCTAGTCAATCAAGTGATCCTTTTACCGTAAGTTGATCGGCTTTAGATTTTTCCATCTTTTGTAATCTCTCATTTTTTTTCATCTCCAATTGTGTTGATTGTTTTGTTTTAATATAAATTTTGTTTTCGTTTTTTTTTTTGTTGTCCGCTCATCTTGTTTACTCAAATTCTATTCTAGGAATTGACTAAAATGTACAGTCCCGACAAATGGAATTATAATAAGGCAATTGTTCCATTTATGTTGGGAAGAGGAGCTGTTAGCAGGAGGAAGTTATTGTTGAGAAGGCGATGGAAAGTTGTGCCTTTCGAACTGTCATGAGCGGGGTTGCCGGTTATGGATTCGGTGCTGTTATGGGTCTTTTTTTGGCCTCCGTTGGTCCACAGGCAACGATGGCTGAACCAGAGAAACAAACTGTTAAAATGGTTCTACAAGATATGAAAGGTAGAATGTTATCTAATGCCAAAAGTTTCGCTATTCTTGGAGCCATGTTCGCATGTACGGAATGTACACTCGAATCGTATCGTGGTAAAAGCCATTGGACAAATGGTACAATCGCTGGGGGAATAGTTGGAGGTGTTATCGGTCTTCGAGCTGGACCAAGAGCTGGACTTTGGGGTGCTACCGGATTCGCTGCATTCTCAACATTAATTGACTATTATTTCCGGATGTAATTAATCATGTTGTTAAATTAGTTAGTTACAAAACAAAATTCTTGTAAATTTCAATAGATTTTCATTTTTTTATATAAACTAATCGTTAATCCAATTATAAAATTACAATTAGAACTCATATATATATTGATAATGATTGCCAGTTTGTTGTCATGTTTATTCAATAGATTGTTGAATTGATTATTGCAGTGATAATCATCAATCTAATCGCACAATCTATTTAGTAACACTCGCTTTTACACTCATCAGATTACGATAAGGGTGAATTGCTGGTTCTACTTCAGCTCTGATAAATTCAACCACTTGTCTTGGTGCTCGACCAACAAACGATTTAGCATCAGTTAATTGTCTCAATTCATCTTTGATTGGTTCAAAGTATCGGTGCTTTTCAATTCGATCCAAAAGGTCATTGTTTTTACCAAATTGTTTAACTTGAAGAGCGGCTTCATGGGACAATTGTCGAATCATTTCATGGCACTCTTGTCGATTGGCACCTTTTTTAACCATCGCAAGGATCACATTTTCGGTGGCCATAAATGGTAATTCTTGGTTAATGTTTCTTTCAATTACAGCGGGATAAACAATGAAACCTTCGCAAACATTTTGTAAAGTGATTAAAACTTCATCGGCAGTGATAAAAGCTTCTGGTATGATAACCCGACGAATTGCACTGTCATCGAGTGTCCTTTCCATCCATTGTACCGAATGAGTGTTTAATGCCGAAGACATGATTCCCATGAGATGTCGGGCTAATGAACAACATCTTTCCGACCTCATTGGATTACGTTTATAAGGCATAGCACTTGAGCCGATTTGTGTCTCTTCAAATGGTTCCTCGATCTCTTTCATATGGGCCAATAAACGTAAATCGGTACAAATTTTATGAATTGTCGATCCAAGGCCTGCGATTGCACCCAAAACCTCAACATCAACTTTACGAGAATATGTTTGTCCACAAACAATTAAACTTGAATCGAATCCAGAGTAACGAGTAACCAAATCATCCAACTTTTTAACCTTTTCTTCATCGTTGTTAAACAATTGAAGGAAAGAAGCCTGAGTTCAGTGGTTCCTTTGCACCTCGAAATCTCAATTCATTGCGAACTCGCTCGAAATTTTTCAAGTCCATAAGAAGATCGTTAATCCATAAACAGGCTCTTTTACCGACGGTGACAAGTTGCGCTGGTTGGAAATGTGTGTACCCCAAGGTTGGTAAGTCATGATATTTGCGAGCAAATTTGGTTAACCGATCAATACAACGAGCTAATCGAGGAAGCAAAATGTTAAATCCATCCTTAATTTGGATTAAATCGGTATTATCACCAACGAAACAACTTGTTGCTCCTAAATGGATTATCGGTGCAGCCTTAACACAACGGGAAGCAAATTCATGTACATGAGCCATAACATCATGACGGGTACGTTTTTCGTCTTGAGCCACAAATTCAAAGTCAATTTTATCGGCATTTGCCTCCATTTCGTTAATTTGTTCATCACTAATATTAATTCCCAAAGCTTGTTGAGCTTTAGCCAAATTAACCCACAACAATCGCCAAGTCGAAAATTTCTTATCATCACTGAAATTTTTTCGCATTTCCAAGCTTCCATATCTTTGGGATAAAGGTGATTGATAAATTCCATGAATTTCCTCCATGATGATTAACAGAAATCAGCAAAACAACAAAAACAATTAACAAAAAAAGCACGAGAGACAAAAAAAAAGAAAACAATTAAAAAGTGAATAGAAAAACAAAAAGCAAAATAACCAAAGAGAAGACGAAAAAAAAGAGAAAACAATCAAAATAATCTTAGTATTTTTCAAATGACCTTCTCAAAGAAAACACAGACAAGTGGAGATAGATGAGTAGATAGATAATTAACTTTTATAAATTACAATCAGTTAATTACTCTTTGATTGTTGATGATAAATTATCTCAATGTTGATTAAGATTGAAAAAAGAACCAGCGACAAAAGTGACATCTACTGTTTGCGAATAACACTAAACGAATCGATTTTAGAAGAAAAAAAATATTCGATTGATTTTTGATGTGATCGATTTTTCCGATTGATCGTAAAAAAATGTCAATCATTTTTTGTTGTTTATTGTGAAAATTGTTTGTTAATTTAATTAATTGATTATGTTTAATTGTAACCCTTTCTGTTTTGTTATTTATCAGTTTAACTGTAAATATCATCTTCCACGGTGGGAATAAGGTAATTATTTATATTCTATGTTTAGTTAATCATTTTCTATTTCAATTTCTATTCTTCGCCCGGTTAAGGCCTTTTCTCTTTTAAAATCATTTGTCAATTTTTTTTTCTATTCTAAACCCAAACCCACAATTGAAGCTCCTTTTTAAACACATGTATTAATCAGCTTTTGCCTCTTTCTCTCTCTCTTTTTCTTTACCTTTTTACCTTTATACCTCATCTTCTTGATCCAACATCCTTAGAGAAGATGTAGAAACAATTATTATCTCTTTTTTACCCATTTTCTTTTCTCTCTGTTAATAATATTCTCTTAATTTTCTATTTCTATTTGTATTTCTATTTTTGCCTCCTTCTTATCCATTAGGATACATTAACACATTAAGTCCGGTGGTCGTTTTGGTTGATGATGTTGATTGTTTTCTAAATCATCAAAAGACTCATCTGTACATAAGAAGAAGAAACTTTTGCTTTTTTTTTATTTTTCACTTGCATCAAAAAGCATCGTTATAATATTTAAAGTGACCTCATATTATTCTGTTATCCATCACCTTTATTCATCTTTTAGAAAAGTAAAATTTTCAACTTCACTTTGGAACTGTTGAACTTTTTGCTTCTTGTCATCTTCTTGTTTTGTTTTAAAAGAGAAAAAGTAACAATCATTTCATTACATCTTCACCATGGGACGTACTGCGACTAGGAAAAGTGAACCTCACTCTTCACGTGTACCAACAGTTGCTTCAACACCGACAAATGACCTGAAAACACATAAGAAACCCGATTCACCGGAAAATGTTTTGAACATGGAGATGATGCAACGAACAAGACCTGAAAATTCAACGTTAACTTATGCTGAAGCACAAAGAATGGTAGAAATTGAAATAGATGGAAGAGTACATCGAATTAATATCAATGAGCCTTTGGATATTATTCAAGTTGATACCAAAAATGGTTTCGGTTTAAATGGATCCATGAATGATACTAAAGAAGAAATTAAAGAAGAGAAAAGTGAAGAGACAAACACACCGAAAGGAGGTAAAACAGGTAGAGGTGGAAAAGGAGGAAAAGGTGGGAAAGGTGGTAAAGGTAAAAATCGAGGTAAAGCTAAATTTGGTCGACCATCTAAAAATAAGCAACAAACTCCAGTAGAACCACGAACACCTCTAACAAATGGACCAGTTTTACCAAAACCCTCTTTTCGTGTTCTATCTGATTATAATCCACCTGATGCACCACCAAGACCCACCTCATATTTTAGATTTATTGATAAATCTCCTGATGAATTAGATGAAGAGGTTGAATATGATATGGATGAAGAAGATTGTGCTTGGCTTGAATTAGTTAATTCAAAGAGAAAATCTGACGGTTTAAATGAGGTGCCTGCAGATACATTTGAACTACTCATGGATCGTTTAGAGAAAGAATCTTATTTTTCAAGTCAAAATAGTGGTAAAGAAATGGGTCCAGCCATTGATGAAGATGCCGTTTGTTGTATATGCAGTGATGGCGAATGTCAAAATGCCAATGCTATCCTTTTTTGTGATATGTGTAATTTAGCAGTTCACCAAGAATGTTACGGAGTACCTTATATACCTGAAGGTCAATGGTTATGTCGACGGTGTCTTCAATCTCCCTCTCGAGCTGTTGATTGTGTTTTATGTCCAAATAAAGGTGGAGCTTTTAAACAGACAGATGATAATCGTTGGGCTCATGTTGTTTGTGCTCTATGGATACCTGAAGTTTGTTTTGCAAATACCGTTTTCCTTGAACCCATCGATAGCATTACAAATATTCCTACTGCCCGGTGGAAGTTAACCTGTTCCATATGCAAACAGAAATCGGTTGGTGCATGTATCCAGTGCCATAAGACTAATTGTTATGTTGCATTTCATGTAACCTGTGCTCAACAGGCTGGACTTTACATGAAATTAGAAGCAAGTAAAGAAGTTACACCAAATGGAGTCGTTGCAAGTGTACGTAAAGTGGCCTATTGTTTAACTCATACACCAACAGATGAGAATGGTGTTAGTTTAAGTGGAGTCTATGGGGATGAAGATTCTCGTTCTAGTTTTATTAAAAGATGTCAAAATGAAGCACTTTATAAGGAGAAGATGCGTAAAGCTCGTAAAATGTTAGCCGAAAAACGATCTGTGTTACCTGTTGTCTCTATCCCGACCATACCAGCCGATAGATTAACTCGAATAGCTTCACTTATCAATATACCTAAACGTAATCAATTTATCCAGCGACTTCTTGGTTATTGGACATTAAAACGACATTCCAGAAACGGTGTACTTTTACTTCGTCGACTTCAAATATCCTATGCAGGAGCACGTAAAGGAAGTGAATTAAATAATGATGAACAAGCGATCAAGATGAGAGATGAATTGAAATATCTACAACGTCTTCGTCAAGATTTAGAGAAAGCTCGACTTTTGGTTGAATTAATAAGAAAACGAGAAAAATTGAAACTTGAGTTTATTAAAGTTCACCAATTAATTGTTGAAACAAGTTTCCAACCATTAAGTCACCATTTAAGAAAAGTATTGTCACAATTAGAGGCAAAGGATACACAGAAAATATTTGCAGAGCCAGTTGATACTAAAGAAGTTTTCGATTATCTTAATTTCATCTCCCATCCAATGGACTTTTCAACAATGAGATCCAAAATTGAGTCAAATGTTTATAGAAATCTCACCGAATTTGAAAGCGATTTTGATTTAATGATCAACAATTGCATGTCATATAACAGTAAAGATACTTTGTATTATAAAGCTGCTGTCAGGCTGAAAGATGCTAGTGAACGTATTTTCCAGGAAGCCAGGGTAACTCTTAAAAAACCGATCGTACCAAAAATCGAAGACGACAATGGATCAATGTCATCTTATCAAACAGCATCAGAATCTAATGATCATGATATCAAAGAAATGCAAGAATTAAGTGATAAAATAAAACATCGGACACCAGGTAAACTTTTCACTTTTCCCATCAATTTTAATCTTTTCTCTTGATTAAATCATTTCATAATCTCTAATGAATCGTTTCTCTTTCCAATCTCACCTTATTCAGGAAGGAAAAGATCAGCCAAGAAACACTCAGGATCTCAAACTAAAAAACAAGCGACAACATCACATCCTGGTAATGCAACACTAGAAACTCCTCAAAATCCTCCTTTCCCTGCAGCTTCTGTCCCTCAGACTGATAGTTTCAAAGTTTATCGATCCATAAGTAAGTAATTAGCTCAATATAGATTTTTGATTAACTATCATCACCGATCAAAGAGTCAAAAGTTAATACCTTTGACATTTTATAAATTTGATGGTTACCTGAAAATACTAATTGATAGAAACGGTTAACCTTCGTTACAATTTAATTTGTTTTTCGCCAAACAAAATTCATCATTATCATCTGATGTTAATTTGCTTTTTTTTCCTCAATAATAATAATCCTCAAATTTATTGGTTTTCAGGGACTTTCATTATTACTTATCTTTGATCAGTCTTTTTTTCCCCGTAACAATTACCTATTACTAGTTTGTTACCATAGTTTGATTAATCAATATCTTAGCATTCAAATGATTCTGAAAATTTCTGTTGCTTCACTTGCCTGATTAAATGTTGGCTTTGATTGAAGATGATGGTTTTATCTATTATATTGCAATCATTTTCCTATTTATTAGTGAAATTATTATTTTTACACTATTCTTATTGTTAAATTTTCTTGTCTCTCCAGTAAATGCAGCCAGTGATTCAGATTTTAATTCTGAAAGCTCAAGATCATCAGCAACAACAGCATCAACTGAATATTCTGGATCATCACAATCATGGACAACGAGCTTACAAGCTTCATGTGGTAGCAAAGCAAGTTCTGAGGCGCGAGAAACACCAACAAATTCACCAAGTACGTAGTATGAAGCAATTAAATCAGTTGTTTGATTGTTTAAACTTTTTTTCTTCACTTTTTCTTTTACCGTTTTCGTTATACATTTTGTATTGTTTTTATTTTCTGCCTTATTCATTTGTTTAAAATTCTTTTAAAAACAAAAGAAACTAATGCAAATCCCTTTGTTGTTTTGTGTTAATTGTCTCACAGGACCAACTTCTCGCTCATCGAGATCTGATATTTCAAATGATAGTCAGAACTTGATACCGTTAGAGCCCTTGGACCTTGTTTGGGCCAAGTGTCGTGGATATCCTTGGTATCCAGCCCTGGTACGAATTTTTTTTTCTATCGTTACTCGTTTACCCTTTTCTCCTTTTCTCCTTTTCATCTTATTCTTCCTTAAATTATTCCATTTGTATTATAATTACTTGACTATTATAATCTGATAATAATTTTGCTAAATGTTGTTCTCATAACTGTTACTGCTTTTACCTTTAATTTCCTTTGTTTTTTACCATCGATTCCTAGCTCAATGTTTTGCTCTTACCGCTTGCTTCTTATACTTTAATATTTTCCCTGATTCGGTGAATTTTTTATTATTATTTTATCATTTTATCATTTTAACAATTTTTTTGTTCGTTTTTCTCTACAGATTGTTAATCCAGATATGCCAAAGACTGGATATCTCCATAAAGGAGTTCCCATCCCTGTTCCTCCTGATGATGTACTCGAACTACGAGCACAACATATTGGACCTGTATATTTAATTTTATTTTTTGATGCGAAACGAACATGGTATTTTCTTATTCTTTTTATTATTTTTTTTTCCATACTTCTTACATTCTATACACCTTGAAGATGTTTGCTTTTTCATTTACACAGTTATATTAATACTTTTGTCTTGTTCTTTTTTTTCTCAGGCAATGGTTACCAAGAAATAAGTTGGAACCTTTAGGTGTAGACTCGAATCTGGATCAAGCTAAACTGATAGAATCAAGAAAACCCGCCGAGAGGAAAGCGGTTAAAAAAGCTTTTGAAAAAGCAATTGACCATTGTTGTAAAGTCGCCGGAGACCCACCAGAATCAGGAGAATCGGATAATGATGTTTAAGATATTGACACATTCACAAAACAAAAAGAAAACAAATACTAAAAGAAGTAACGAAATTTGCCTGTACAGTAAAAAAGCACAATCGTAATATCGATTAATGTAAATATCTTGAAAGAAAAATCTTTCCGTTTGTCTTTGATCTTGTTCTTTTACCTTTCTCTGTATCTCTTTTTTCCCCATTCACACCTTCTTCATTTTCTATGTAAATAGTCAAACTAAATCAAACTTTTGTCAATTCAGTTGCGAATCAATATAATCAAACGAAAAGAAAAGTTGAAAATAATAATGTGTTGGTCAAGTGTTGAAATAATATTGACAAAAATTGCGAAAATGTATCAAAGTTAATTACGGTTTTCCTTTCGGTAACTTTATTGTCTTGTTTGTTTTCATGTCAATTGTCAAACAAATCACAGAATAGAAAAAAAAAGTTGATGTTCTATTTACAAGGAAAAGTTAAATTATTAGATTTTTCTCTAATCACTGTCGATAATATATTCTTCTGGTTTTTCCAATTCCTTGTTTATCCCTCCAAAAGAGATACGACCAAATCTTAAATTCTCAATAATTTCGAAACTATTTTCAAGAATATATTTAACATCGCTCTTTGTGTCCAATGTAGATGTAAGATCTTTATTCTCATCACAAATGTCCGAATTGTCTGGTTTTAATCTTTGCATAAACTTCATGGCCAATAGATTTTTGGATAAATTTTGTCTCGTCCGTCTACTAGATTTAACTACTTTAGATACATTGCTTTGTGTTGGTGCCACTGTAGGTACACGTGAAGAATGAGGTCCACCCTTTTTATTACGACCCATGGTGAAGATTATCAGTTAAATTATGATATAAACCAAGTAACAATTAAATGATCGACTCTTCAAAGTAAAACCAATTTAATTTGTCTACAAAGAAAAGAGGAAAACAGATTAGAAGATAAAGAAAAGCATTTGAAGAAAAAGACTTACCCTGAATGCGAAAAAAAGAAGATGATAACAAGTAGAAAATGATTTGATAAACTTCACCAGTTGTAGAATTGATATTAATAAGTAGAATTTGTTAATCAAGAAAATCAGAAACTCTTGCAATTAAAGATAAACAATTAACTTTAGTGATTAACAATTTTCACAATAACAAAAAAAGAATTTAAAGCGATTAATCGATTCGATCGATTAACTCTATCGATCTATTGAACTTTTTTCTCTAATCGATTAGGTTAGTAAGAATCGAGAATAAGAGATGTCGCTCTGTTCAGTTCTAATTTTATTTGATTAAAGTTGAACAATTTGTTTAAATATTAATAAAGAAATTGAGAGAAATTTGTCATTTTTGTTGAATTATTTTTTATTTTTAATTATTCAGTTGATTGTTTAATTGATGGACACCAGAAATCAATAAATAATATAATGTAAATTGTATCATCGTGTGTATGAGTTGAGTGTATGTGAGGATTTGGTTGATGTGGTTTTGTTGTGTCATCAATTAGATCAATAATTAAATACAATAAACAGAGTGAATGTTAATTTGATAACATTTGATTTTTCATTGAGGAAGAAAAAGAAAAACATTTTAATTGTAGTTGATTAAATTTTTATTTCAATCGAGAGAGAGAGAGAGAGAGAGAGAGATGATAGATCAAGAGAGAAATTTTCACTCAATGAATTAGTTGATTGTCCCTCTTAATAGTGAAGTCACTGGTCAGTTGTTGGTCAAACGAATACTGTTAAAAAAGATGATGAGGGAGAGAGAAAGAAAGAGAGAGAGAGAGAAAGATGAAAACAATTAACATTTGATGAATGGACAATTTAAAGCTTTCACCCAATAAGAGAAAGAGAGCAAATGACCAGAAGAAACGAACGAAAAGAAGAAAAAAAAAGTTTCGAAAACTCGAAAAGTTTATCAATAGATACACTGAGATAGAAGGAGCGACAAAGAGAGAGAGAAACATACACACACTCATTGAGAATGAAATAATAGTAATAATATCGATAGAATAATAATAATCATGATAATACTAATAGTTAATTGTCAAAGTTGATTAGAAGATGAGATAGAGAGAGAGAGAATTGATTAAGTGAATCAATCATTTACTATGGAAATGAAGAGCAGCTCGAATACTTTCTTGCGCTTTTAACATTGACAAATCTTGAATATTATCATAAAGATCGGGGTGTGAATGGATTGAGTAAATTTTAGTTGCCTCTGTATCTTGACGTTTCTCCTCAATGTCCCTCTTTTGTTTGGCCCGACGATTCTGGAACCAGGTGATGACCTGTGGCCCCGTTAGGCCAAGACGAGTGGCAAGCTCATCCCGATCATGTGGCGCAAGGTATTTTTTGAAAACAAACATTTTCTCCAATTCGTAGATTTGAGTATTCGTGAAAGCGGTTCGAGATTTTCGTTTCTTTTTGGGAGGTGGACGATTGGAAAATATATTCAAATGGTCATTCGATCCATCTAAAAGTGGACAACAACAATAACAATAAGAAAAAGAAAACATCAATTAATTAAATTGTAAACGAAAGAAAAAACAAACTTTTCTCTCTTTGAAAATCTTTTCCAAGATTAATAACAACAATTAGTGTCATTAGATTTTGAGGATAAATTGTAATTAACTTCATCATCATTTCCATGATAAAAGTATCCGACTGAAATTTAAATTGTTGTTTATTGTTTGTTGTTAGAAAGTTAATTTCTCAACCAAATTTAAAATAAGTGTTACATTTGTAAAAATTAACAACCATAGTTAAGTGTGTAATTACAAATCAACATATGACACTTTAAATTTTATGGGAAGAGGAAAAAAAATAAAGATCAGGATTAAGGATAAAGATTTTGGATTAAGATGATGATGATGATGAGGATGAGGATGAACAGGATGAACTGGATGAACTGGATGGTTATGGTTAATGGTGATGATGGGTGAAAGTTTAACATGAATCTGTCAACTTCCGTAAATTTTAACTAAATTCATGGTTTTATGGAGGAAGTTGTAACCAAGATGATGAAGATGATGATCATCATCATCATGGTGATGATGATAAACTTAAATAATAAGTCGGCTTGTTGACAAATGAAAGATAATTAAAAGCCCAAGAGTCAGCATTTAAATTACACTGTTGGTGTTTAAATTACATTGGTAACAGTTTAACAATAACATTTAATTGTTGATATTTAGTTGCTTTCAATTGGATTAACATTGGTAAGTTAAAAAAAGCAAATTAATTGTTAATCATTGTGTTAATTGTCTAGGATTTTTGTATCTTTCAATTCTCAATGGTAAATCATATTATTGATCAAATTAAATGTTTTGGAAGCATGAAAATGATTTCAATTGTTATTCAATATTGTCTATGTTTGTGTTTAGTTGATTGAATCAAGTTTTTTGCTGTTGTTGTTGATGATTAAAAGTGATGATGGTTAACAGATTAACAATAATGGGGATAATCAAGTTCAACAACAATTGAGGTAACAAACAAAAATTGAGCAATTGACTTTTTTCATCTGCTAATCCGGTTACACTACTAATTGTGATTAAAAGCTTCAATAACATCAAACCATTAATAGCAATAACATCATCAATAATAATCATAACAATCAAATCTAATCAAATGAATCAAGTATGAAAAGTTGATGATGATGAAGATGAAGGGGAAAGTTTGATGATAAATAGGAGGAGGAGATGATGATGATGATGATGATGGAGAAGGAGGATAACCAATTGACTATGGATTAATGTTCAAAGTCTATTTGTCAACAGGAATTTGTGATGATGATGAAGATGAGGATGATAATGATGATGAGGAGTAAAATATTTGAGCTTCATTCAATTGAAATAGCAAAAAAAAAACAAAGAAATAACAATTTGAGTAACATTGATGAAGGTGAAATTTTTACAAGGGAGGAAGAGGATAACCGTGAATAAACACGTAAATTGCTCATCATCACCACTCTTAGCATCCTCATCCTCATCCTCATCATCTTCATCTTCATCTTCATCATCATCATGTAAGGATGAAGTTTTTTTCCATCCAGAAAAATCAATCCAAAGTGGCATGAAATAGGATCCAATGAGAGAGTGAGGGATAACAAAAGAGTTGATTTCAAGGATCAAGAATAAATTGTTCAGGATGATAAAGAAAGAGGAAGATAAAATCTCTCTTTCTCTCTCTTTTATAGGAGGTGATAAAGAAGAAAAGAAAGAGAAAAAGAAAGAGGAAAATACTATAAGGTGAAGATGATGAGTGAAGATGTAGGTGAACATTTTTCAAGCTCATTTTCATCATCATGACATTCAAGTTAACATCCAATTGGATGGAAGTAAATTGAATGATGATGATGAACAATATTTGATAGGAATTAAAGTTAACTACAGGATTAAGTGAAAGTGATGATGATCATGATGATGATGATGATGTTTTTTTTTCATGATGAACAACAAAAAGTGATAAAATATAAGGATCAACAATCTAAGTGATAATGTTGGGAGAAAACAAAAATAAACTTTCTAGATATAAACTATTATCATGTTTCATTTGGACAGCAATCAGAATTGTTCAGATTCACTGAGATGATGATAATAATACCACAGAGATATCATTTTATCATCATACTCATCATCATCATCATCATCAAGCCCCACCCAATGAAATATCATATTGGATGTTGACATAACAGGAAAGGTGATAAATGATGAGGATGCTAAATAATAATAACACCAAACAACAATGTAACAAATTACATTGAATTAAATATCATCTTCAAGTAAATAAATTGATAGTAATTTACAATTGTAATTGTTTAATTTAATTACCAACTAGTCTCTTACACTTTTTTACTTGATTGTTACAATTTTCTGGTTTTAACTATTATCATTATTATTATCACTTATTGGCCAAAGTATTTTAATTTAACTACATCAAATTAACCTAAATCATCAACATCATCATCAAATTAAAGCCCAACAATTTAAACATCAATCTAAATACCTTAAGCTTGAGTTAACACTAAAAGATTGTGTTACTTTTTCATCATCAAGGGTTTTTTATGTATCATCATCATCATCATCCTAACAATTTAGGTTTCTAATCAATTAATTAATTACAATGAAGTAAATTCAATTGATTAAAAGGTGTAATCTTGTTGTTGTTATTTCAATTCAGTGAATGTAATAAGATATTAACGTTACAATTAAAGGGTAAGAATTTTTTTTCTCTCTCTCCTCTTAATTAAAGTTTTTTTTTCCTACTAAATTTCAAGTTAATTACAATTAATCTGTAACAAAATGAGTTAATCAATAGATGAGGATAATTGTTTAAATGCTGTTGATGATTTAAAAACAATTAAAAGTCTGTGGATACAAATGAATGTTGAATTGATGTTGAACGCGACAGGAATCAATTTATTATTATCAAAGTGATTTTCACTTTGATTACTGAAGACAATTAACTTAATCATTTACTCTGTTGTGATGATTAATAATCAAAACTATTTACATCTGCGCCTTTAACTATTGATCCAGTTAAGCTTATCATCATTATCTCATCATTTTTCATCATTCTCATCATCATGAATAATAAATATGAAACTTTATCCCAATGATTTGTTGATTGTGTGACAGATAAAATTACCTCAGCTTGATAATCAGGAATATTGTTCAATGATTAATAGACTACAATTAAATACCTGATGTCCTATAGACATGAGATAATTAACAAATGATTAACAAAACAAATTTGATTAAGGGTTAAATTTTCAACAACGATAATAAGTTATAATCTAGAAAATATCAATTGTTATGATTAAACTGATTCTTTGGTGATGAATTAACGTTAAAATCAGTTAACAATAACATTCAAAATATCATTCAAAGTATAACATGATGATCAACAATATACTAATGATAATGAGGAGTGTAATTACTGTATTGATGATGAAGATGATGATGATGATGATGATAGAGATTTGGAATAGGATGAGAAATAATTTTCAGGGTTAGTTGACTGATGATCCTTGAAAGAATCATGAATTAACACGCCCTGAAGGGAATCAAATGTAATAATGAACGTAAAGTGTTCAATTTGTTGATTGTTGATGTCAGTTGATTGTCTGTTTAATTGTGGAAGAGAAAAATTTTTCTTCTAATGTGTGGTCTCTCCTTTTCTCTCTCTCTCTCTCTCAGTGATATCAATCAGTGTGAGTTTCCAATCAATGTAATTTAACCTTGTATTCAATTAGATTAATCTATAAATCATTAAAATTATTATTATCATTAGGAACCACCAGAAGCTTTGAATCATCAAGTAGCAATCTCATCATCATCATCATTATCCACAAATGAGTTGATTGTGAGAGTGAGAGGAAACAATTAAATATATCAACATAAATAATCAACAGCAATCAAATTAGTTGACGTTTGATGATCATCTTGATTATGATGATTGGGGTGGTAAAGAAACAATTAGTGATACCTTTTGATGATAAATTAGGAATAAGAAACAAGTAAAATGAAAAAAAAAATTGAAAGCGTATATCATATGAATGATAATCATCTCAACAATTAACAAACAATTAACAATCCAAGAGCGTGACAATCAAAAGATAATCAAAAATAACAATCTAAATGTAACCAAATTGTAATAAAATAAAAAGGTAATAGCAACAACTCGCGAAAATCAATCAATAGTTATAATCAATGAATGAGACTTGAAATTGATTGTTGATGGTTAATCAAGTTACAGATTATTAATTGTGTAACCACCTTGATTAACAGAAGAATTAAATCTAAATTGAGAAGATAAAATGAGCGATTAAATGAAATGAATCAAATCAATTAGAATTAGAAAATCAAAAGCTTCTTCTTGGAAAAAAAAAGGAAACATCAACAAAGAAAACAACAACATGAAACTAATCAAAGTTTCAATTTCTTCTCATCTCCATCCTCATCATCTTTCACCATGAAGATGAGAGAGAAAAAGAGAGATAATCTAAACTGTGATTACAGTGATTACCCACCACACAGAAAATTATGGAATTCAGAGAATGTGTAATCATATGGAGTGAAAAAGTCCCAACATTTAATATCCATAGAGAAGACGTGATATCAATGTTGTCTTTTTATCCTCTTCCAGGTAAAATCTTCAACATCCTCATCACTTTCAGTTTTTTTTTCTCGCATCATCATCATCATCATCTTTATGAATGAGACACTATATCCGTAAAGATGGATTGAAGATGATAATGATGATTATAGTATTACATTACCGGTTACACAATAGTATGAATGGGAAAAGATGATGATGAGTCTCTAGTGAGTGAGAAATGAATGAATATCAACATCTCGTAATAGCAAAAAAAAAATAGTTACAATCAACGTCGGCATTTCTTTGAGGCCAAAACAGGTAAATTAATATAATCATTTAAAAGATATGGAAACGTGTGTGTAAAACTAAAATACCATTGATTTTACAATCTTCTTAATGATATAATCAAAATCCAATGTAGTTAAATGATGATGATGATGATTATTTTTTATCTTCATCTTCATCATTGATGATAGAGTAAAAAGATTACACTAATTATATGGGAAAGATATTGGGATAAATGTTATTTAGTAATTTACACTAATATCTATTCATAATTAATAAGTTAATTGCTTTTTATGTTAAATTGTTAGTTGATAAATGATAATAAATTAGTAATTCATCCTACACATAATCACCTAATGTTGACTGATTGTTAAAAAGGTTAACCCTTAATAAGTAATCAAGTTACAAGTATTAATAATAATAATATAAATTGTAAGTTGATTAAGTTGAAGAAAAATGAATTTACGATAATTAATGGATATTATCATGTTGATGATGATGATTCACTTTTGTTCAGATTAACTAATAGGATAAAATGATCAAGATAATTATGATTATCGATGAAACAATTTTTACCTGGTAAATATGAATAATATTTATCAAAGGGTTTTTTAAATGATTAACATGTAACAAAATGAATCAGGTTCATCTCTCACTCTCGTGTTAATCTGTATTATTGATTAGAGAGTAATAAACTTAATCAGTTAAATTGTTGTTAAATTAATCAAATTGATGATAAACCAAGTAAATTATAATCCATCTTAATAGTTGTAATGATTAAGATGATGGTGATGATGATGAAGTGAGAGGTTTTTGCGTGATTTTGTTTTTCGGTTAAATGTGTTCACAGTTTGAAGGCACGCCACTGGAAAGGAAGATGAGAATGATGATGATGATGATGATGATGATGAGAAAAAAGGGAAGATAATAGTAATAATAACGTTAATAGAGATATGAATATTAGGCGAACCTGACCCCATGATCATGTTAACTTATCTGCCTCACGAATCCTCATGAAAATTGAGACTCATCCGCCTGATTACATGTAGCATTTTATCACATAGGGAGAGTAAGAGAGAACCACCTTGTGAACACTAATGAGACTCTATTAGTATAATTTTGTGGGGATCAAGGTATTAATATGTTGTAGAAATGAATTCAGGTAAATCGCCAAAGGCGAAATAAGGGTAAAAAAGGGCACCTTGGCTTTACTTTGACTCCAAAAGATGATTCGCCTTTTATTGTTATTTGTCTTCTCCATCAATTCCATCATCTTCATTATCGTTTTAATCTTCATCCTTTTCATTGAGAGTTCACCTTGTTGTTGTTGTTGTTGTAATTTGTTTTCTTTTACCATCTCGCTAATTACTCTTCTTCTTGGATAATTCAACCAGCCTTATTTTCACAACTTTTCGCAACTTATTAAGATAATGTTGCTGATGATGATGAGGTGTTTTCGTTTAACAATCAATCTCGTGGAAAAAGTAAATCATATCATCTCCTACGGCCTTTAAGTTTCACTTTGTATCGCCTTATAATCGCCATCATCATAATCATCATCGAGAAAACCAAATTAATTGTATAATAGTTTTTTTACTTCATCTCCTTTCAATTATATCTTCTCTTGTTATATTTGTATGTGTGAGATCCTTTAACCTTTACCAGGGATGGAAACCGGTTAATTGTGTCTTGATTATATTAAAATGGAGAAAACTCTTAAAACAACATGGCCACCTCCCTGTACATTTCGTGTGTTCATCGCTGTTCCCTCTTCCAAATGAGTAAAACATATCACAAGAAAAACACACAACTAAATACTTGTTAATTTCTACTTTGGTTTCTTTTCTTTTTTACGCCCATGACGAGAATACTTGATGAAGAGAGAAAGATGATATAATAATAATTACACTAATAATCATAATAGTAACAATAATGGTTGATCAAACCTTGAAGAGAAAAAGAAATTCAAAAAAGCTTATTCACAAAAAGAAAACATCATTCATCAAAAAGTGAAGAAAACGCTTAACAAACAAAATAAAAGAAACTCAGATAAACAGAGAGAGAGACAGTTAATCGTTACAATTAAACGAACATCAATTAATAGAAATAAAACAAAAACAATTAATCTGATAATGATTAAGATGTAATTCTAATTAGTGACAACAAAAAGATGAAATTAATTTTTTTTCAAAATTGAAAATCAGAATAATTGATAATCGATATTTTCGATTACATAATTTTCGATACTATCGATCGGTCAATCGAACATGTGATCGATTAATTTAACTCTTTAGCTTTTTGTTTCAATTGAATTGAAGTAAAATTGATTAATTCAATTGACTTAAGTTTCTCCTCTTAATCTAATTATTAATTTGAATAATTTACTAAATTGTTAATTGCTTTATCTCTCTTTCTCCCTGTTTGTTTAATTAGTAGCCTGAGGTGAAGCAGGATTAGGTTACTTGATTTATGTTTATTTATGTCATTACAACAAATTGTTTGTTATCTTTTATTACAATCACTTGGATAATTAATTGTAATCATGTTTTCTGGTTATTTGAGTCTCACCTTTATTTTTACTTTAATTTAAGTACCTCATCTTAATTGTAAGTGTATTTATTAATATATTCATCGATTCTCTGTCTTTCTTAGCCTCGTTGATTTTTTAACTGTGGCTTTTTGTTCTCTCTCTCTCTCTTTGTCTCTTTCTCGTTCCATGTTTTTTATTTTGTTATATATTTAGTGATAATTATCATGAGAAAAATTAATCTACTGATGATTTCGTTGATAAGGTGAAACTGAAATATGGAGGAGGCGGAGGAGATAAATACCCGAGGATATCAACAGGAGAAGAAGAAGAAGAAGAAGAAGAAAAATGAGAAATCTAAAAGAAACAAAAAGGAGATGAACAGAGATTTGAAAAGGAGACACAAAAGAGAAAAGTGATTTATGAACTAACTATATAAATGTGACGTTAATTACAGTTGATTACCGAAAGAATACAATTTAAAAGACTCACTGGAGAGAAGAAGACAAAAGGATAGAGAAATATAAGTGAAAGAGAAATTAACTAAACCAAGATGGTGGATAATAACAATCGTTTACCCTTCTCATCATTAAGTGAGGAAAAAAACAAAAGAGGAAAAAGGTTATCAAAACAAAACATAATTAATGAGTAAAAATTTGAAATGTTGAATGGAAATTTGTCAACAAAATCATCATCATCATCATGGTAAATCATTCAACTAATCAACATCCAACAATTAAGGAGGAAACCATTGGTACAAAAAGAGAGATTGACAAATTACTTTGGAAAAGTTAATCCTTATAAATGAGAGCTTAAAGTGACCCCCCAATGGAACCAAATCAAAATGGAAGGTGATAATTGTGAAGATAATTATGAGCAAGGTGCAAATGAAGATGAACGACAATTTAAATTGAAAGAAAATGGCGACAAACAAGTAGAAGGCAAAAAGCAAATAGGACTTGATGACTTAAGGAAGAGAGAGGAAAAAAAGAAGCAATAAAAAGACGGAAATAGAAAATGAATAGATGAAGAAGCGACAACAACAAATGGTGTTTACATTCAATTGTACATGTAAGATGATAATTGACTCTTTCATTATCTTCTCTTTCTTTTCTTTCTTTTTTAATTTATATTTTCTTTCTTTTCTTCTTTCATGGTTTTGTAGAGAGAGAGAGAGCAACAAAGGTTTTCACCTTTGCTAATTCTCTGTGTCCCTAACATGGTTGGCTGATTTTCCAAATTGATTTTAATTGGAGAAAAGATGGATTATTTTTCTCTTTTCTCTTATAAACTCCCTCTCATCTTCCATCATTTATTACATTTATCTCTCTCTCTCTCTCTCTCTCTCTCTCTTCCCTCTTACACACGGTTATTTGATTCTATTTCTTCTCTGATTGTCTGTGAGCTCCAGGGGCAAACTCGTCACTGTCGCCTCTACTCTAAGCCCCAATCTCTCTCTCCATGTTACCTGAATATCTGTCTTTTTATCATCATCTCTTTCTACAACTTTCTCTCTCTCTCTCTCCTCTTTCCTCCTACTCCTCCTCTCTCATAAAACTTATGGTACATATAGGATGTAATATAATATAGGAGTTCTACTATTCCTGTTGCCTTTCATTGAGAAGTTATTATTAGTTATCTCACTCATTCTCTCTCTCTTTTAATTGTCATAATAACTGGTGAACCAGGTAACAACCAGAGAACCAGAAGATTTACCCTCTCTCTCTCTCTCTTTCTCTTTGACAGATTTAAAGGTATCATGTACAGTTCAAGATTATTCAGGTTGTTCATACTTTTTGTTATTGTCTCTTCATCTTCATCTTCCTCCTCCATCATCATCATTATCATCTCCACCTACCTTATATATATAACCTTTTACTTCAAGTATCCATTTTAATTGTCTAGGTTACACAGTCAAGTTTATCTCTCTTTCTCTCCTCCCAATTTTCCCTCTAACTCATTAGTTAACAAAAAGTATATCAATTGTAATCAACGAGTCAAATTACATGCTCATCTTGTTTCTAAAACTCTTTTTTTTTATTCTCTTCTCTTTTTCAGATTCAATTGATCACGCTAATATTACCTTTGGTTCCATGTACAAGGAATACTTGAGAGACACTCACACACACACACCAGAGATTCACTTGGCTTGATTTCATGATAAATGTTCATTTTAATCATTCATTGAAACAAGAGACAACATAACAACATTAATTTAACACTTACAATTATAATCTATTCCCATTGCAAAATACAAGAAACTATTAACTTGTTTAAATGTAAATTGTAAATACATTTAAACACTTATAGAGTCTCTTTTTTTTCAACTTTGCAATTGGTTAATTACGACAATTTACATTCAATTAACTAATCTATCTAACGTAATTAATATCAACTTAATCATTAATTATCATTGACAGCATATACACCAAGTAATTAACTTAGTTTCTTGCGCAAAAAAAAGCAGCATAACGAAAAATTAATGATTAATATTACTATTAATTGATATGATTTAATAATAATAATAATTTTTCATTGTTAGATAATAAGATTGGTCTAATTGCTATGTGATTTATGTTAATCATACAGAAACAATTAACTTAAATATTTTATCTCTTTTATAATTAACTTGTATGTATAGATATATTAATTGTTTCCAATTGACAACAATCAACATTAGGAATGATTTTATTGTCATCAATATAATTACAATAATCAACAAGGTTGTTACAAGTTGATAGATTTTCTCAGTTGATAATCATCTGATTAAATTAATAATAATCAAAAAAATTTGAAATTCTCAATGAAATGATGATTATTATTATTGATTATCATTAATATTTTATGATTATTGACGATGTTAATTATGTTACCTTAGGAACAAATGATTAAAAATGATTAATTTAATATTAATCATTATTAGGATATAATTGAGATTGAATTGTTGAAATTTTTAATAACAATCTAGTCAAAAGTATTAATTGTTGTTATACTTTAACATGGTATCAAACAATTAACATGAAAATTGTGCGTTAATTATAAAGCAAAAATTTTGATCAAGTCCATGAGGAGACAATTAATTTAATACCGTTATTATGTTGATCGGTAGTAGTTAATTGTTAACACTAATCATGATGAGTGAGTAAAAATGATTTCTAAATGTTCCTGATTGTTGTAGTTAAACATGATTATCAAACTGGTTAATCGGTTAATTTACAGGTTAATTGTTTAACCCGCAAGGGCTAATCATTAACAACACAATTAAAAAGATTAAATTTATGACCATTATTGATTAAGACATCAGATCAGGTCAATAATCGCCTTTTCATCTCAATTTAATTACGATAATAAAAATTTAGTGATTAACTTGATTTAGTTTGTACTTTTGCTATGGTTGATTAACATTTCTGTTTGATTGTTTAATCAACAATTAACTTGAAAACAATCAATTGATGGTGAAAATTGCGTGACAAGTTTTAACTACTTAAAACTTTTTTTTTTAAATTTCTATTTCTAAACAATTAATATTATAATAAACCCTTAATTGTGATTATCATGATCATGATTAAGACACCATAGTCTGATTAGTGAGACTTAATTGCTTTTCTCAATTACAATTAATATTATTAATTAGTTAACACTTTAAGTGTGTTGAACAATCAACTTTAATTTTGTTTGATTTTTTTTTTATTATTAAATCTCAAATCATGATTGATGAATTAAAATTGATTATGAGATTTAAATTGTAATTTAGTGTATCAACTACAATCAAGTTAATTTTATCATGTTTACCAAAGTTAATTGTTCACCTTTTATATTGTTTTTTTTACTGTTGATTCAATTTAAGGTTAATTGTAATTTAATTTTAGTGGTCAATTGTTTAATCCTATAACCTTGACAGTGAACAATTAACAATTAGTTTAATACAATTAGTAAGTTTAAATTGCCACATTGATTTTTGTTTTTCGCAATGTTATCAATCAATTAATTAATTGTGTCGTCAAATTAGGTTTATATAGTTAATTTAATTGTCTATATAAATGTTACGACAAATAATAAAACTGTATAACCAGAAAGTGACAATTAAATTAAATTGTTGTCATCGCAATGGTTTCGTAAATTACAATTGTAATACAATGAGAACCAACAATTGTAAACGGAAATGATTAACAAAGAAAGTTAAACATTAGTTAAATTAATTAGCTTTTGTCACACTACGAATCACTGATTGTAACTAAATCAACAACAGTAACAATTTAGCTTAATTTAGTTAATTCAGTTGATGATGAAGGTGTGGTTACAATGATACAAGAAGAGATGAGATTTGAGATGTTAGAGTTATAAATAATATATGAATTTGTTTAATGTTTTTTCAAAGATAAATAAACAAAAGAAAAACTAACATCTCATCATCATCATCATCAGCATCATTTATCATCATCATCATCATCATGAAGATGATAAATCCTTGTGAAAATCAACCAATGACTATGAAAAGCAAAGAGTTGGCAACATGATCAACTTTTCATGACATGAATCAGATTAATCCAATATGATGAACATGATGTTGTTGTTGTTATTATTTTGCTCACAATGAATTCATTAGACGATAACAAAGAAGAAGATGAAGATAATGATGATGAAGGATGATAAATAGGATAATCTATCTATCTTACTGTAAACTATTATCTCAGGATAATCTCAGCCCACTTTAAATCCGAGATTTATATCAATGGAATCGTTGACAAGGAAAAGAACTAAAAATAACATGTAACTTATTAAATTCTCATGGAACCTCCTCTTTCATCTTCCTCTTTATCATCATCATGTTTCTCTTCCTCTTTCTTTTTTCATCCTCATCATCTAATCTTCATCTTTGGAATGAATTTCAAACTGGAAACAAGATTCGTTTTCGCCTCAGAACTTTTTTTCGAGCTTCTGAACTTCTCTCTCTCGCTTCCTATTCGTTGTTATCCTCAATCATCTTCCTCATCATCTTCTCAAGTGTTAAATCAGTTTGTTTTAAGTGTTAAGATGATGATGAGACAAATAATAATTAAAAGATGCAGAACTGAATGATGACAATTTAACCTAATCACTTTTTCCATCATCATGATGATGATTAAAACTCACCATCAAATCGTTAATTGGTTAAAACATTTTGATTCTAATCTTATTGGTTGTTGATCATTTTCTCAATGAAAACGGTCAATCAGTTTTCATCATTTGTAATATAAAAATTTCAACTCTCTCATAAACAATTAACTTAATTACAGGATTGAATTAATTTTCTAAAATTAATTTTCGTCTCATTTTCTTAAAACCATCATTTAGGGCAACAATTAACTATCATCATGATTGAAATAAAAGCCAAGGTAAAGTTAATTGTAAATTTATAATTGATGACAATTTAAATTGGCACGTAATTCATTCATAATTAGACATCAAGTTAATCACAATTTAAATGATCAACGTTTTGAAAAAAAAAAAAACATGAAATCAAATTTACATTTTCAAGTCTGATCATGACAATCAAGTTAATTAAATGATGATTAGTTTAAATAATGTCAACATATTTAAACTCATCATTATTGTTGTTAAATTACAACTTTGATTGTTGACAATTAGTGACAATTAATGAAATGGATGAATAATTAATATAACTGTAAACCTCAACATTAATTGTTGAGAAACTGAAACAATCCTAATCTCCTTAAAGGTATTTTGTCACAATTAAGATTATGATTACATTTAATGATAATCTTGATTGTTGAATAAATAAATGATCATAATGATTCATAACAATTAAGAAAAATAATTTAAAACAATTGAAAAAGTTTTCACAATCTTATTGTAAACTGACAACAAAACTTTAATTGTGATTAAATGTTAATCCAGTTTACAAGTAATTTATTAATCATCATCATCATTTAAATGGTAAGATGAATGAGGAAGATGTAATAATCAAATTGGTCCAATGAGAATCAGTTAATTGTTAATTGAATCAACAATTTAATCTCAATGGAGATTGAATTTTTCCGCCAACCTTTATTAACTTTTATTATTATCAACTTGATTATTTTGATTAACAGTTAATTCAATGTTAAACATGGTTGGAATCATCAACAATTTAATAATAATATAAAATTGATGATGAAAATGATTCTAATTGTTGTTCATTAAACTAGAAAATTAGATTTAACAACAATTGAATGTACATAAATGGCTAGTCAGTTAACTGGATTAAAAGAAAATCAATTACAATTAACAAACTTTTTTTCCCTAACTTTTGGAATTACCTTAATTGTTGATAAATTGTTATTCTTATTGTGATTAATATTTGTTAATCAATGTTGATAATTCATTTTTTTTTGTTCAGTAATAAACTTTTGTTATAATGATTAAATGAATTACTATCGTTGTGATTATATTGAAATGTTGTTGATTGATTGTCATAACAATTACTCGATAATCAAGTTAATCAGTTGTATAATAATCACTCAATAATTGTTCAATCATTTAACCAATTTACCGATAATCAATAGTTTATTGATCGTTAAATGATAATAAACAATATCATGAGAATTGAGAAATTAACCAACTTTAAGAACAAACAATTTAATCAGAATTTCAAATGGAATCAAATTGATTAGTTATAAGGCGAGAGATTCAATGACAATCAGTTGATTGTTTGGACAAAAGTTTCGAACTCACCTAATGATTTGTCTCCATTGATACGATCGAAAGCTTTATTGGTAAGTTCATATAAACACTCCAAGGGTGAATTCTGAAGAAGGGAATTGGGGTGGTGGTTGGGTGTCGGCGAATCTGGTCCTCGGGTCGTTGTATCACTTGATTCCGATCTTTCCGATTGCGAATCATCATCATCCGCTGATCGAGGTCTTATATTAGTTAATCCGTGTTTTCCAAGATCAAGGGAGTGATGATGATGATGATGATGAAGATTAATATGATTGGTTAGATGGTGAAGATGTTGATGGTTAATATGATGATGATGATGATTGGATGGTGAGTTTGGTGTTGGTGAATGATGGTGAGCATGATGATAATTATTATTGCTTGAATTACCCCTGGAACCATTAGTAGTATTAGTTGATGTTAGTAGTGTATTTGAAAATCCATTGGAACGGAAAGCTGCAGCAGCCGCGGCTGCGGCCGCTGCCACAATGACCACACTTGACCCTGTTGCGGTTGTTGTTGTTGTTTTTGCTGTTGTTGTTACTGTTGGTGTGGATGAGGGAGATGATGAGGGTGAGGTTGGTGTTGTGGAGGAGGTTGATTGACTCGGAGCGGGTCTTGTATCCCATGGACGCACAATCCCTCGGATTACTGATAAAATGTCACTATTATGATGATTACCATTAATAGCGTTTGATTTAATTTGATTAATTATGTTATTCACATGAATTGCTGATGAAGATGAAGATGAGGAGGAGGATGAGGATGAGGATGAATTTGATGATGGTTGTGGTGGTGGTGATGATGATGTTGATAAATTGTCTTTCTTTGGATTAAAGTTTAAAATATCTTCAATTAGGAATGATTTGAATCCTTTGGATGTTAATTGTTGATCAGCTAAATTATCTGCTTGATCAATTGGCTCAGTTTTCATTGGCAATTCTTTATCATCTGCATCTTCATCATCCTGGTCAATTAACTGACCACAACTTTTACCTTTCACATCCTCAATTGACTGTAATGAGGTTGACGTTTCATCCGAGATGGAGTTGATTATTGTTGTTGTAACTGTTGTCTTGGTGATGTTGATGATGTTAGTGTTGGTCACTGTGGTGGTTGGTGAAATGGTCACTATACTGGCCGCAGAGGTGGTGGTTGTGGTTGCTGTTGTTGATCTGTTGTCACCTTTGGCATCGTCCATTGATTGGTAAGATGTTTCATCGGGTTTGTCATCTTTTAAATCCTCAAATGATTGGAGAGATGAGGATGAAGATGAAGATGAGAAAGATGGTTTTCTTTTAGTGAAAAGAGATCCCGTTGTTATTGATGGTGTTTTTGTCGTTTTTTGGGTGACAACATTTAACGGTGGTGTCACTGTTGATACGGAAGAAGAGGGGGAAGAGGAAGAGGAGGAGGAGGAGGTGGTAGTGGTCATTTGGAAATGAGAACTGGACACAAGTGAATACACGTGATAAGTGTGTTGACACTGTGGAGGCTTTTTTTTCCCTTTAGTTTTGGTTATTTCAATGGATAAAATTATTCTGACGGTAAAATGAAAGGTGATTGTTGATTGAAGATGATGAGAGAGTCAGTGAGTCTTTCTCAGAGAGATGAAAGATACTACAAAAGTAAGAGAAAGAAAGAGAAAAACCCAAAATGAAAGAGAAAAGGAGGAGTCTCGAACTTGAGAAAACTACTTTTCCAACCAATCACGAATTTAGAACTTACCTTGGCCCCACCCAATCCATCACATCATCATCATCATCATCATCATCTCTCTCTCTCTCTCTCTCTTTCTTTCTTTCTTTCTTTCTTTCTCTTTCTCTATTGAGCAATTAATAATTTACTCTCTCGTTATCAATATAAATTGTTGATCATAATTCAAATTACGTTTACAATTTAAATTTAATTCCAATTAACTTTTTGCGATTTTTTCCCCTCATTCACTTGCTTATAATACTGAACAATTAAAATTTAATCATCAACATTATTGGATATTAATCAATAACAATCAACAGCAATTAACTAACTTTTACAGTTATAACGTTTATTATAAACTTGATAATTGAATAAAATTTCAATATTTAAAACCATTAATGATTAATTAGTAATAATTGGTAATAAAGTATTAATCACTCTCATTATCAACAATCAACAATTAATTAATGATAAATAAATGGTCAGAAATATAGTAAAAATTAAATGGTAACACAATAATTAGTAAACAAGTGACAATTTAAATTTGCATTTATCGAAAAGAAAAAAGTTAATTGTTGAAGTGTTTAAATTAACTTTAATTCAGTGAATCTAATGAATGAAAAGTTTTTAGGGTAAGAGGAAAGTTTAAGTTAATCAACAATTAATCAAATGATTAAAACTCAATGAATTATCAATCTAATCAATTTAATCATCTTGAAATCTTTTCATCTTACCCAATCTCATCATCATCATGATAATCATCATCATGGGCGTTGATTATTATCATGATGATGATGAGATGAAAAAAATGAAGGCGTTGAAATTTGAACACTTTTATTACCTTTAAATGATTGAATTAGAGTCAGAACTTTTTGAATTATCATCATCATCATACTAATTAATCTTAAGGTTAATAATTTGAGTTATCATCATCATCTTCCTGGTCATCTTATCATCATCATCATTGAATTATCATGGTCATTTAACAGGAAATGTTTATCCTAATATCGTTTACAATGGAGGATAAATTGAAATGATTGTTCATGACAAACTAATATTCGGCTTATTTATTGGACCATGATGATGATGATGATGATGATAAGTAAAGTGAAGAGTAAAAATTTCATCAGGAATCCTTTTATGTATCATGATGATGATGATGATAATGATGAGGTTTCTTGCTGAACTTTTTTTTATACATTGGTTATTGTGTATAAATGATACATAGGATGAAGATGAGGATGGAAATGATGGAGAAGAAAATTTTTTCTTTTCTCTCCTCATCTTTTTCTTCATTTAATGTATTGAAATTGGTTGGAGGAAGAAGAGGATGAATAGAAAACTGAAGAATGTGAAAATTTTCGTGTTTTTTATTCTTCTGTTCGAAAATGATGAAGATGAGAGAGAGAGAGAGATGAGAGAGAGAGAGAGAGAGAGAGAGAGAGAGAGAGATTGAAGATACCTCGTTATTTATATAAGGATAACATGTAAAGTCTATAAGGTTACTAGTGAACTCGAAACTCATGTTAACTGTTTCTATTAACGAGAAGTAGTAACATTCTCATCATCTTCTTCATCTTCATCATCCGAGGTGGAACTTGGATATTCAATTGAATCAAATATGGGGATGATGATGATGATGATGGAGGTTGGCAAAAAAAAAGGATGAAGATAAAGATGAAGATTATGAAGGTATGTAGACAATGAATTTGAAACTATTTGTATCCATTATTATTTATGTAACTTTGTCATGTAACAAACATTTTGACTTATCATTGATTTTTATCATCATCATCATCATCATCATCTTTATCTCCATCATTCAACATTGGAGTTGATACTTTGCTGACCTAATCCACTCCTCCTCCTCCTCCTCCTCATCTCCATCTTCATCTTCCTCCTCCTTTTGCTCATCCTCATCCTTTTCCTATCACTATCCATCTGAAAAAAAGATCAAATCTAAGAAGAAGATGAAAAATAAGAAAAAGAGATGAAAATATCTTTCTCTTATCTTCTTTATCTTCCTTGTCATCCTTATAACCAATCAACCATCTCTTTCTTTTCTCTCTCTTTCAAATCTCTAGTATAATTTTCTGCTTCATCTTCCTCATCTTTTTTTCATCTTCATCAGTTATAACATGTTGACCTTTTGGCTTCATTTCCCAGTACAACACACAGCAAATACTCATTGTCTTATCCAATTAAATTTACTGCCAACAATTAACTTTGATTGTTATGATATTATTAATAAACACACACACACACATAGAGATGTTGATTCACAATTGTCAGCATAAAATATTATCATTTACAATATTGTTAATTATAAACAATCATGTTAATCAGTGACAATCAAAGATTCAACTTCTTAATTGTTGTTGTTTATTAAACTTTTGGCAATTTTAATCAGTTACTTTTGTTTTCTATTAGTTTGATATCTAATACTTGATATGAATAATCAATTAATAAATCAATTTGTGAATTGAATTAACTGACAAGATAATTGATGAAATTGATTAACATGAGATACTTACAATCAAATTACCATTAAACAATATTGTTAATTATAAACAATCATGTTAATCAGTGACAATCAAAGATTCAACTTCTTAATTGTTGTTGTTTATTAAACTTTTGGCAATTTTAATCAGTTACTTTTGTTTTCTATTAGTTTGATATCTAATACTTGATATGAATAAAATTAATAAAAAATGAATTGAATTAACTGACAAGATAATTGATGAAATTGATTAACATGAGATACTTACAATCAAATTACCATTAAACAATTTACCTTGATTGTTGTTAAAAAAAACTTTCAAGAAATTAAATCTCTCAATGATTAAGAAAACAGGTTTAATTTTTTTACTCTTTCTCATTTAATGATAATTATAATTAATCAATGACAACAATTAACTATTATCACAACAATTTACCTTAATGATTAATGATTAACAGTAAATGACGAAATTAAATTGTTACTCTTGTGTGTATACAGAAAGTCAAACTAATTACAACAATTAAATTGTTGTGATACTTTAATCATTCCAAGAATTAAAAACTAATTTACAATCAATTTATCATGACAATCAACGAAAATCAATATAATCACTAATTAATTATTATTACAATAAAAGTAAACGGTTAATTGTAATTCAAATTAAATTATATTCATTAATCATCGGGAGTGGTGATCATAATGATAACTAATTGTTGACTTAATCACAATTACAATTGTTGCTTATTTTTTTGATTTTACAATTAGTCAGATTATTGAATTTAAATTGATTATCATGATCAATGATTAATTCACTTTCCATTATAATCAATTAATTGTTATACTTAAATCCAGTTTTCCCATGATCATGATAAATACAATTAATTAGTTTTACTTTGATTAAGACATTAAATTATTATAAACAATAGTTAACAAATTAGTGATTTAATTAATGTTATATCATTTTAGTTGTTTAATCAACAATCAGGAGTGGTTTTGTTTTGTTAACAACAATTAAATTATTACGGATGTGTCCCAATGTTAATGAATAAAAAAACAATTTAAGTTAATCATCAACACCAAGAATCAACAATCAACTGATGGTGGGCTTGTATTACCTTCTAGGCCTTTCAAATATGATTAAATTAATTACACAATTAAGTAGAGAAAAATTATTATTTTCATAACATTTTCCATCATTGTAATAATTATATCTTAATCAACGCAATTAACTGATTACAATTTGCTGTTAATTTGTAATCAGTTAACTGTTGTTGTTGATTATGAATTACAATTTATGATCAATACTGATTTTTGAATAGGGAAAAGTTAATTGTTACTGTTGTTGTTTTCTTTGGTTAAATTATCATAATTTAATTTTCTTGTCTGATAATAAATTGTTTCAATGGTAACGATTAACTCACGAAATTTTTAATTCACAATTTAATCAACAAATTTGACAGGAGAAACTATAATAATAATATCAGCAATTAATTATGATTAACTTAATACAAAAATAAAACCTCACGCCTACGAGAGGCAGGTTAATGATTAACTTGATGATGATAATCAACAACAACAACAACAATCAAGGTAATCCAGGTAATAACAGTTAATTTTTAGTACAATTAAAACAACAAATCAAAATGAAAAAGTAACAATTAATTGTACATTCATTGGATTTGATTAGCAACAATAAAAGTCAGACTGATTAACATGAAAAGTTAATCAGTCAAACAATTAACTCTCAAACAAGACTTGATCAATATCAATTTCCCCTAAACCTTGAAAATGATTAAATTAAATTTGCTCTCTCTCTCAATAACTAAATCAAATTAAATTACAATTGCTACTTTTTCACAATCAAATGAGTAAATTAAACTTTCAATCCAGAAAAATTGTTAATAATAAAAAGACACAATTTTCAAGTTGATTTAAAAAAAAACAATTTGATCAACGTGAAAACATAAGAATCAAATTTAATTATGATTAGATAATTATGTTAATCATGATTATGATTACTTCCGTTTGTACAATTAAGTAAGAGCGCAAATAATAATAACAATAATCGTGAGGTTGAAACATAGTTAATATGATGAATTCAATTGATGTTGATCACTATTAGTTTACTGATTGTTACTCAGCTGCTCCTAAATCATTTTGATATCTTAATTGTAAAAATGAAAACAAAGTTAATCATGATGATGAAGATGAAAAATGTTGATCATCATCATCATCATCATGATACCTGTGTGATAGATGTGCGTGATTACCTTAAGAGGGATAACATTTTATTAACGATATTAGCGATTACCTTTTGGAAGCTGAAGGTTGGTGCTAATAAGAGTAATGGTTTTCTGAGGTGTTGTTGATGGTGTAGAGATAATATCTTGCCCGGAGGGCATATTTTTCTCCTCTCTCTCTCTCTCTCTCTTTCATCCTTTTACACGGGTAAAACTCAATGAATCCTCCGATCATCAGGATGATAATTATATTACTAATGATTTCTAATCAACTGTATATCTTTTTTGAGATTCACGTTCATCTTATTCTTGATTATTTCTATTAATTATTTTTCCATTATTAAGATTAACATTTTATCTAATCAACATCAAGTTAATCTCTTTGATGTTTTAATTGTTTCCAAATCTTAATTACTTTCATTGATTAAATCTTTCTTGGTGTGTTGATTGATTTTTCTGGTTTCACAATTTTGTTAAATTGTTTTCACTCTTTTCCCATTTGGTTTCATTAATTGTTCTTGTTAATTTGATAATCTGGATTAAGGTTAATTTGATTTGTTTTTGGGTATTTATGTTAATTGTAGTTGTAAATTTAAATAATTACAATTTAGGTTAATGATTTAAAATGAGTAATTTAGATTCTCATTAAATATCAATACAAATTGTTAACTTTTTTTTTTGCTGCTGCTGTTGAAACATTTAATACAATCACTCAATGGTCTGGACTTTAACTGTTTACAATTAGATTAAAATTGATTGCTAACGATTGTTGAAGTCTTAATTAGGTTAATTTAATTGTGGATACACTTATATATAAACTTATAACAATTAAGATTTGAAAATGATAACTTTTTTTTTTAATTACAACCAAATTTTTATATAATCGCTAATGAAAAAGGATTAGGATAAGAAATAGATGATTAAGTTGATTAGGATATTAAATATGATTACCAGTTTGAGATTGAGATAATGATGAAGATGATTAAGATAATTAATCAATCCTCTAATGAATAGTAATAAAATCTGATGAAATTGCAGTTACCATGGTTACTGACTATTATCATCTTCATCCTCATCCCTATGGTTTTCAAATGGTTTAATATTGCTCATCATCAGCATCCTTTTAATGGTTATCATGATTACCTTAATTGTAATGATTTATTGAATTGTAGGTTAAATTGTTTGAAGATTAATTTGATTGAAAGATGAAAATTGGTTAACTTTATTCTGATGTGTATTGTTAATGTTAAACCAGTTAAATTATTCACCAAATAATCAAACTAATTATAATTCATCATAATCAGCTGATCAGATTTATCAAAATTGTTTATATAAATTAAAAACTGACCAGTAGATTTAAATTGATTGATAAAGATTGATGTTTATCCCAATTGAACAGGTAAAATTAATGGATGAAAACAAATAAGATAATGATGACAAATGAGGATGAAAGATGAGGATGAAACAAAGAGGAAGAGGCAAAAGGTAATTGATGATGAAGATGGAGATGAAGATGAAGATAAAGATGATGATTATCATGATGAAATTAATCTTAATCCCGAAGAAATTTGATAAAAAAATGCTCAATGGGACAAAATTCACTCTCATCATGATGATGATTGTCCTTTTCTTTTGCTCGTTGATTAATAAATTAGTCACAATTAGTTTCGATTGTCGTTGTGATATTACAATTAAGGGAAAACTGAATCACTCCAACTGTGTCTAAATGATTAACATCATCATTAAATTTGATCACCTAAAGATTATTATTAAATAAAAGGCTCGAAAGTAACAGTTACAGTTAACAATCAATTTGACGTTTCCAATTTGATTGATAATTCATTTCTTTGGTTAATCCCAACAATCAAATGAAAAGAGATTAACTTTTTTTCTGATGCTGTTCTATTCACCAAACACAAACCAAACAATTAACCTTTTAATCCACTTGACAATTTGATTAATACACTAATCCAATTATCCAGATAGATGAAAAAAAATTGAAAACTTTTTCTCATTATCATTTAGCATGAGAAAAAAATGATAATAAATGATTACGATGTTGGATTAAACAATTAAGATGATAATAAGTAACAATTTGTTGATTATGATGCAAACGTTTTGTTCAATTGTCATCCGTTGATTGTTAATCATAATCATCAATTGATTTCCCATTGAGAAGGCGTCAGAAAAAAAAGTTAAAGGTTAAGGCCAAAGGTAAGAATTGTATTAATAATTGATTAATAATAATGAAGGAAGAGGAAAAAAAAGTTAATCATTTGTTGAGTTAATTGTTGATTGTTGATTGTGATTATTGAGCCTTAACCAGAGGCTAAAGAAACGGTGTTGTCAGGTAAGTTGATACAATTAAAGGTACATAACCTTAACAATTTAACCTGACAATTTAAATGTTAACTTGACCAATTACCTTGATGATGATTATGATTGATGTTGATATATATCATTTTCTGTGTGATTGATTAATGATTAACAATAGTGAGAGAGAGAGACCAATCCTTAATAACAATTATGATTAAATAACACAAACGCTTGATTACTGTTTATAACAATCAATTTCAATTGTTGTTTGTGAAAAAAAAGAGAGTCTATCAGTTAATTGTGATTAAATTTGACTTCTTAATTAACTATTATTTTGAGCAAAAACGGTCAATGAGTGAAATATATTCATCAGTTGGTGACAGTTGTGTAAGTTAAGTTAATTGTAATTAGTTGATTATCCAGCAAATTAAGACGTTAATCTTGTCACTAATTTAATTTTCTGTTTACTATTGTAAATATATGTGTTATGTGTGTGTGTGGGTGTTAATCATCATCATCATCATCTTAATCCTAATCCTAATCATGATAATCTATTTTTAATCCCAAGCATAATGTTTGTTTTTGTTTAAATTGTGAGATTTAAATTGTTACTCTTGATCACATCATCATCACAATTTAAGTGTCACCATAGTTGATGGGCTTGGTGACAATCATGATTAAGGGTTTTTGGTTGTTGATATTTAAAATAAATTACATTTAAATCAACCTACGCAATTACAATTAACTCACACTCACACAATTTAAATAGTAAATTATAAATTATTACTTGGTTTAAATTGTTGTTATTATTATTGAACCTTTATCATGAAGGAATCACAGTTAATTATAACCATTATGATTGATTAATTAACTTGATGATATAATAACTTATTGAATTGATTATCACGTTGTAAGTTTATGCAATTTAATCATGATAATTGTTTGTTAATTGTTGTTGAAATGAGTTGATAAAACCTACACAAAAGCTCAAAACTTTGATCGTTATTGTTGATCACTTTAGCTTTTTGAACAATTTAATTTAATTTGATTATGATAACAATGGGTTTCCATTGATTTGAGCAAATTGTTTACTTTTTTCCCCAATTTGATTGCTTATGTTGTTTGATTGAGTTGGACTGTTTTTTTTTGCACTGGTCAGTTCTGGTCAGTTGGTCAAAATTGTGTCTAAATATAATAACAAGTCGTTTATTAAGATAAATAATGATTGTGATGATGATAATGATAAGTTACATTGGAAGCGGAAAAAAAGTTGATTGAAAGTTTATGGAGGAGTTGAAAGGTGTCAAAAAGGTTGTCCACTGACCTAAAGGGTGGGTACTTTTCCCACCTTTCAACAAAGGTAAACTACAATTATTTGTACCAACATACAAGGTAAATGGTGATTATTGAAACAATTTACTTGAAGGACGAGGGTCTTAAATGTCTATGTGTCTATTATAATCAAGGCTAATCATTGCAATCAACAATTTTACATGTAATGTACACCTGATGGTCATCGTCATCATCTTGTGGTCAGTATTAATTTTTTCCTTCTTCATCTGTGGTAAAAGATTGAATTGAAAAAGGCAAACCAATCGGACATTTGAAATAATTAATAGTAATGGTCAATGAGAGATGGGCCTATGAGTGGATAGCCTCATAAACTATGGATTAGGATTTTACTGGAATCTCTCTCTCTCTCTCTCTCTCTCTCTGGTAAAAAATAGATGATGATGATGCTTATTATCATAAGCTAATTCCCTGTTATGTGAGATTAACGTTTTTTGGATTGTTTTTGTTTCGGCTTCAAATGTTAGTCCATAAAAACGTTGAATGTTAATCTAATGGTGAAAAGTCAAGTTATCTATGGCTCATTGGATCCATGGCAATAATCATGTGTCAATGAAGTCCTTTTGTTAGGACAGTTTAACAAAGAGGCTACACTAACAGATTATGTCCATTGACTTTTTGGGTTAAGCATATACACTGACACTGAAAGGAGGAAAAGGAGGATCAAGATGAAGATGATGAGGAGGTGGAGGAAAGAGGGTAAGAGGTGAGTAGATAACCAAAGAGAAAGGGTCAATACTTGTTTCAAAGGCTACAAAAGGTTTGATTCATTTCTCATCATTGACCCATAAATAGTAGCGAAGATAAAGAAGATGATCTAGTTCGAAGGTCATTAAAAGGTCTTTTGTTAAAGAGAGAGAAAAAAAAACTTTGTTAAGAAAATGATCGAGTTTTTTTTCATCTCTCTCTTTCTCTCTCCATCATCTTCATCTTCATCATCATCTAGAAAGTCATAAATAAAGAGCCATTTCAAACACAGCGTGGACATTAACATGATTTTTATCAAGTCCAGTCTTGTTAAGAAAAGAAGATAAAACTTTCAAGTTAGAACTTTTTTTCGATAATTTTCTCAGCGACCCCTACCGATTCCTCGAGTTATCATCATCAATAATTTTTCGGGTTAACAATAAAAAAGAAACTTGATTCTTTGTAAATTTACCTTTTTAATTGAGTTGTGTTCGAAGTGTTATTTTAATGATTGCTACTTTCGAGCCAATTGAACAACAATCAATATGATAAACTTATTATTGGGTTAGTAGCAAATTAGTGACACTTGAAACTTTCCTATTCATTTGTATTCATCTTTTTGTTGTTGTTAACAGAATTACAACTTTTGCCTCTTCATTTTGGTAATCAAATTTGATGATGATGATGATGATGTCAATTTGTATCAAATCGGTACATTATGGACACACGTTTGACATGCTCGAAACGTGGTAATGTCTCTTTGTGTGTTATCCTTTTGTTGTTATCCGTTGTTGTTGCCCTTAGGGCGCGATTAAGGTTCAACAATTGATCAAACTAAAGTTATTAGATTAACTTTTCAAATGAACTTCCTATGTACATATATACATGTATTTATATACATTCTCATTGTTAAAAGGTAACTAGAACTTTTCTTTCTTTACTCTCAGGTCACTTTTTTTTTCTTCCCGATTATTGTCCAACAATTTGATAAGGTTACTGATTGTTAGACACTCTGATCGGTTGACCGATTTAATTGATCAACTTGATGATGATTATCATGTTCATCTACAATATCAGTTTCCATTTCTCTGTCAATGTCAATTGTCACTCTATTATTAGTATTGTTGCTCTTATTATTATATTTGCTACTCGAGAAAACTTTTCCAACTCTTTTCTCAGCCCATCGAACCACCCGTGATGATAATTTTAGAACTTATTAACTTAATCATTATTCTAATCATCTTAATCTTCAATTGTCAAGTAGTCAATTCTATTATTAACTTTAATATACCTGGAGAAAAGGTGTTACCTTGATACAATTACATTTCCAGGTAAAGTTACTCTCATAATCCAAGTGAAGCTAATCCATTATTAGTAAATCTCTTGTATCTATCAATGGGGATTGAACATTTTCTTGTAATAAATATTATCATTTCATTTTATTTGATATTTTTGCTTCTCATCTGGGAAACTAAACTATTATCATTATTATCAATTAGCAATTAAATCAAAGAGTAGGAAATTGTTTACTTTAACTGTAATTTAGATGTTTTTATTAGGTTACTAATCCAACAATCATTTTCAATTTTCAATCAATTGATGAGATTTTGTCATGTTTGTTAATCAATGAAACTAATCAACAAGAAATCAAGTTAAATTAAACATCATCAATTGTATCAATGGTCATCTGTTTATTGAGGTAATCAAATGAAAAAAAGCTACAGTAAAAGAAGATGATTACAAGTGATAATCTGTAATAAAAGATTAACGGATTAAGAAAATAACTTCCGGTTTTTTTTCTGATTATAATCTAATAACATTGGAGATGTTGAAACCTGAAAGGGTCAGTTGAGGGTGAGAAAGAGGCGGAAAGACAAAAAAGCATTCGGATTATGATGATGATGATTAGCAGGAAAAGGAGCTGATTATGTTAACAGATAATATAACACACGAGTCTCTCAGCAGGGAATCTCAACCTCATTACATTAATACACTTTAGATTATCATCATCATCTCTCTTTCTCTCTTGACCTCTCTCTCTCTCTCTCTCTCTCTCTCTAATGATGGTCATTTGTTTCAATTTCTTACGACTGGTCATTCATGGTTAATGGTTATTGATAACAGAAACACCTTAGCACCGTAAATACAGTTTCCTATTCATTTCCGTTATCTAACTTGTGTCCACTATTTGTCTGTCCATTTCCTCTTCCCCTTTCCAATGCTAATAAAAACTGACCAATTAATAATAATAATAATAATAATCCTAAGGAAAGGTGATTTAGATTCAATTGTTGCTAATATTAAATTGATAATCTTTGAACATCATCAATTAGAGGATTAAAAAGCAATTGAATGTGAAAACAAAAACCATTACAAAGAGTAAAACTTTTCCACAACTAAATTAAATTAAATCATTTACTTTGTAGATTTTCAAATGATTAATATCATCACCGCTATTAGATTGTTACTGATTAATTGTTTATATTTACCTTTCTAGTTGATTAGTTAGATTGATTTAGTTGGTAGTAAGTTTTAAAAGTAATCAAATTAATTATCGTTTACAATTAACTTGTAACTTTAGTTGTTGTTGATTTTTGTTTTCTAATATTTTTTTTTCCAACATAAAAGTTGATCAATTTAAATTGAGTTCAATTAATTGTAATTGATTTTGATTGTTATAGGCAATTATAGGTTAAATTGTTTACTATTTGTGTGATTATTAAATCATGATAATAACAAAAAATATTAATTGTGTTATTAATGATTGTAAATATAATATAACATTAAAACCGATGATAATTTTTCATTAAAATTAATTGTTATGTTATTTTGTCTGTTCATATGTAATATCAGGTAACAGATATTAAATTGTTTCGTTAATCATTAAGATAAATTGTTTTTGTGTGTAAGTTAATTGTTACAAGTAAATGATTTACCAAAGTAACATTAATTGTTTCAATCATCATCATCAAGCAAGATGATATTATAAATACAAAAAAAATAACATTGATAAGTTAAACTAATGATTATTATAATTGATAAATGTAAATTGTGACCAGAGAGTTAATTGTTTTCATCGTTACAATTAATTTAATTTATTTCACCAACAAAAGAAGAGCCAAAAAAAGGTTTAGTTTATCACAATTAACTTGTAAATTGATACTAATTTTATTTATCATTGATAATGATTATTGACAATAATAATTGTTGTTGTTGTTGCTGGTTTATTATCATGATGATATTTAATTGTTATCATGATGATGATTGTGTGGGTTGATTGTTAATTTGATTAGATTACAGATTCTAATTGCATTGGAAACTGTTGGTTGATTGTTAACGTGCTAATGATCAAGGGGGTTGATGGAGGGGAAAAGGAAAAAGTTTTGAATATAAATCATCAACATGATGAGAGTAAATGATGAGGATGAAGATGATAAACTGCAAAATGATGATGAGGTTACCATGGTTACCGGTGTTGATGAAGATAAACCAAGATCCATGACCAATTATCTTTGACTTTGAGTTGATGTCAAACAAAAATGAGGAGCACAAAATGAGATCAGATTATCTTGTAAATTGATCATCATCATTATCCTTAGTGGCTAAGAGAGAGAGAGAGAGAGAGAGAGAGAGAGAGAGAGAGAGAGAGAGAGAGAGAGAGAGAGAAAAGTTTTTTCTTGCGAAAATTTCACCAACTAAGTCCATGGAAACGGTCAACATGGAGCCCGATCGGTCAGAGAAAAATGTACTTCATTTATCACCTCCTCTTAAAAGATGAAAACTTCAACTCCTTTATCTTCATCATCTTCATCATCTTCATCAACCCGATCATTTACAACTAATTACAATTTACTAATAACAACAAGAGAAGAAAAAAAAATGAAGTAAAGTTTACAAAAACTGCGAACTTGATGAACTGTAGTTATTATATTGTGAGTGTTTATAAATATTGTCAAGAAGAAGATGATGAAGATAATAAAGTTTTTCTTTACAGAAAAGAACAGAGAAAATAAAAGAAAGATGAATTCATTTTCAGGCCTAAGGGTAATTTGCGTAAAAACTGATTGTAACTTTGTAATTTCATCTTATTTTCATTGTTTTCGCGTCAAAAGATTGATCATAAATCAATGGAAATGAGCACCAACACCAATCAGAATAACCATCAACATGATGAAGATGCTGTTCCTTAGATAATCATCCTCCCCTTTCCTTGTAAAACCCCACGGGGGGTTTTACACTTAACTTTCACTTACTGGATCTCATTACATTCATTTCTTTGGGACTTTGGCACCAAAAAGATGCAGATAGACACATACACACCCTTCATCATTATCCTCATCATCCACATCATGATACATAGAGAGAGAGAGAGAGAGAGAGAAGGTATCACATCGTCAATTAGGTGGTTAGTAAATTGCCCGAGGCAATTAAAGGTAAAACAAAAAATACAAGAGGTGAGAATCTCTGGTTATCATAATTTTACACTTTCCGGTAACAAATTATGCTATCAAATGACCTTTATCATCCCTTATCTTCATCATCATCTTTTTTTCATCTTACCTTTGGTGAAAAAGATAAATTTACCTTTACAATATAACATAATCATCATCATTATCTTTTGATTATCATCAGCATTATGATGAAATCCCCTCAGGCCATTAATTATCTTGATTCGTCCTTTGAATTATCCTTCACTGACCTTCATCAATTTGTATTGATAAATTATTTACTTTTGCAATTAACTCAAATTGACAGTAAAACAAAACAAAAAGTTTGACATTAAATTGTTTACAATTAAGAAAGAAAATTATATTAAATTAATTATCATAATTACTTATTTCTATTGATAATTAAATCAATTAATCCAATCACAATTTGACAGTTTATCATTGGGCAGTTCAACAATTAACTTGAATCATTGATTAATCTCATACAATTAAGTTATCATTGTGTTATTGTTTTAATAATTAAACTTAAATTGTTACTGATCAATTTGATTAATCAGATTGATTACCCGGAAATTGATTATCAAAATTAATTTGATTATTATTATGATAAGAAACCAGATTAACCTAAATTGATTAACTATTAACTGGTTGATTGTTATTAATTTCTAATTATGTTGATTAGATAATTGTAACATCATCAACAATCAGTTAATCAAGTGTAATTTAAAAATTGCAATCGGGAAGTACAAATTAACAATAATAAATAATCAACAATCAAAAGATGAAAATGTGATTAAGATGATTTAATCACCTTAATTAACATTTTCATTTTTTGTTACCTAATTGCTTGAAGAAATGATCCAAGTCAATAATTAAAAATGTTAATCATAAACAATCAAGTTAACAATTAAGTTTAATATTAAAAATTTGATAGCTACCTGATTATCATCAACATTAAATTTACCTTTCAGGTTATAATTAACTTTGAGACAATTAAATGATTTCCCAAAGACAGAGAGAGAGAGAGAGAGAGAGAGAGACAATTAACTAATTGCTCCAGGCTTTTAATACCTTTGACAAGATGATGGAGAAACAGTTTCTTCCCCTTCATCTAAATTATAAATTAAATTGCAACAATTAGTAAACAATCAATTGATAGTTTGTTCATAATCATAATAATCTTGATAGTCAACAACAATTAACATTTCCAAATGATAATCAGAGGTAAATGTCAAAATCGTTAATTATGTAACTATTATTTGTTATAACTTCCATTGGAAGAAAAAAAAAGTAAAATTTTTGTCATAACAATTAGCGTAACTAAATTAAGCAAATCAGCAAGTTAATCAACAATTAAGAAGGCAGAATGATGATAATAATAATTAATAACAATCAACGAAAGTTGAAGGTGAAACAAAGTCGACAAACTTAACGAAGTGAAGAAACGAAAAGAGAGAAAAAAAAAGTTTCAACTAATTAGTTGATAATGAATAGGTTTTAATTGTTGTCTATTCTTGTGCATAATAAACGTAATCAACGTTGGATTAAATTGTTGATGTAAAAAAAGAAATGATTAAGAAATCGTTGGGAAATAAATTTCGTTACTTTAAAGTACATTGAAAGTTATCATTAGAAAATAATAATAATAACAATATAATTAAGATTAAGATGATTATCATTATTATTAACCAACTATTCAGAGATTTATATAAGAAACTTGTATGATCATGGTGATCATGTCCTAAGATGAGATGATGATGATGATGGAGAGAGTGGAGTGGGTAAGTAGCTATTTAAATGAGTATCTTACATACACACCGTGTGTGTAGTGAGGTGGGAGGGTTGAATAAAGACTAAGCCGTAAGTGTATTTACCTGGGCAGAAAATAATATGTACCTTTGGTGTAGTATAAGAAAGTGACGCCTTCTCTATCATTATTTACACCTTTTGGCGTCAATCTACCTGAGGCTATGAAAGATGATGATGATGATGTGGATGAAGATGAAGATGATGAAAGAGAAGGTAAAAAGAGCAGTCAATGCAGTGGAATGGCCCTGATATGAGTTTCAAATGGAAACAGAGTCAAAATTAAGGTTGGGGACAAACGATGATGATGATGATGATAATGTGGATGTGGATGATGGGGAGGATGATTAGAATGATGATAAAGATGATGAGGGATGATGTATTTTAATGTTTACGAGATTTAATCAACCTAAATTACATACACAATCACCAGGTATGTATACAAATATGATTGTAAATTAACTCACAGGAACCTTTTTCTCAAACACCTTGATTATGTTAATTATCATGATGATTATAATCATCTTATAGATGGACAAGATTTATCATCTACATCATTATCTTCATCATCATCATCTTAATTGTTAGTAATATGTACTTTCAATGAGATAAATTTAATTGTTGTTTGATGTATGAAGATACAATTAGGTAATAAATAGTAATAAGTTTGAAAAAGTTTTTTGGAAAAATTATTTTTCTTTCATATGTTGATTATATTCAATTGTGTTTGTTGATTGTGATTAATTGTGAATCAACTTAATCTTCATGATTAAATCAATGATTAACTTTTTTTTCTGTATGTTTATATTACCTGGTACCATGTTAAAGGTTGGGTTAATTGTAGTTATTGTTACTTTTTGATTGTTATTCAGGGTTGATGATTATTTATATTCAATTGTGAATCCTTTTTTTTTATTTTCCTCAATGATTAGTTAATTGTAAAATCATCTTCACCATTATAATCAATTAACTGAATATATATTAAAAATCAATGAGTCTACAATTAACACACCCATTATCACGTTAATCATTTATCAACAATTTTTACAATTAATGGTTACACTTGATCACAATCAATGTTGATTGTGATCATTTTCAATTGATAGTTAATCATAAAATTAATAATGATAATTGTTAATCATTGGCAGAAAAACTAATCAATAGAAAATAAAATTGAAAATTGATCAACAAATTACCAATATAATTAAACATTAATGATGAAGGAAACGTGAACAGGATTAAATGAACAATCAAAATGACTTAATCAACTTAATCATAATTACAATTAAATTATAAGATTTAACTTTGAACAATTTCAACAATTAACAAGCGAGAAACTTTATAATTACCGGTAAACAACAACAATCTAAACAAATTGTTAAGAAAATGGAATGAAAAGAGAAAAGAAAACAAATTAAATCCTAAATTCGTGATAATTACGATTAATTATCAAGGATTAAGGGGAGGGGGTTGAGGTTAATTAGTTCCTAGAAACTTAATAGTAACATAATCAACGCGCTAATAACGTGCTAATAAAGTTAACCATAGATTCACATATAATAATAACAATGAATCTCTAAATCCTCTGTTAATATATTAGCCAATTGTTAATCACCATTAGAGTTTGTGTATCGTTTTTTGGCCTTTTTTTTATGGTACAAGGGTCGGAGGAGGAAAGTGGCCTTAGAAGTGCCAGTGTGCCAGCCCACCTTTTGTTAGGCCATAACAATAAAACGTAAGTACGGATATTAACCATTTCTAATAATAAAAAAAACCCTTGGGAGGTTATCTGTTTATCACAAAGCGGTTTTGTTTGGCCTTTACCCACCGTGGCTGTTTCCCTCCGCTGATGATGTTGTTTTGTCTAACAAATGGCTTAAGTTGTTGCTGTTGATGATGAAGACGATGATGATGATGATGATGATGATTAAGATGATAAACAGTCACTCTGTTTATAAAGAAGATGAAGGCGAGAATATTTTTTTCTTCTCCTAATATAAAATGGGCTTAAATAGGTTCTTATGTGTTTAGAACTTAAATTTATTAAACTTTGGGCGGTTCTAACATGTTCGGTTGAAGCTCTTCATCATTATCATCCTTTTCTCCTCATCTTCCTCCCTCTTTTTTTTCTTAATTAACTAAATTGATGTTTATCGTTAATTAAGATGTTTACCTGATAATCTCAATTAAGATTAACATGGAAATCGTTTTCAAGGCAAAGATGAACAGAGAAACTTTTCTTTCCTCTTCTTTTTTTTCGTATTAATATATAACTTTTAGAACTTTTTTTCTTCTTCTCTCTCTTTCGTCATCCTTTGTTATCTTCCATCTTCCATCATATCTTAATTATCCATCTTATCATTTCATTTTCATCTTCCATCGAGTTTGTTAAGTTCTAATTTTATTTTCTCTTTTCGTTCGAAACTTTTTTTACGATTCTTTGAGTAACTTTCTTTTCGAAATACTTTTATATTTATTACCCTTTAATCATCGATAATTACCTATGAGTAAATAGATGATTTCATTGATTCTTGTGAATTGGTTAATCAGGATGAAGAAAATACAAAAAAAAAGACAATTAGTTTTCGTTGTTAGTTGGACTTGTTCGTTGACGAAAAGGAAAAGTTTCCAAAGAACAAAAAAAAGTTTCAAACTTTCCATTAGAACTTTTTTTCTTCACATTTTAATCATAAACTGATGAAATTTTCTCATCAAATTATTATCATCACCATCGTAGGTCAATGGTCATGGTGTTTTTTTATATTCAATTGTCATCAAAGTCTCGTAATAGATTAATCTTGCAACTTAATTGTGATTAAAACCACTGATTCCCACTGGAAATTGTTGATTGTGGCTTTTTTTTGTAGGTGTTTGTGGTTCTGTTTAAATTGATGGTTACTCATGTTTTTAATTCAATTAAGATGATCAAACATCAAAATTAACTTTAATTGTTATGGTTACAAGTTCATAGAGAGTGACAAAAAAGTTAATTCAATTATGATAAAAGAGAGAGAGAGAGAGACAACAATCAACAATCAACGGAAAAAAAAGTGTATCAATCTAATTGATACCTTAAGAGTTAAATCGTTGAACCTTCAAACAACAATTAAAATTAACACCAGAGGAGATTCAAAGTAATCAGATTTGATTGTTTGTCTCGGTAACAATCAATTTATTAGTATAATATTAATGATAAGTATCAATTTCAAAATAGTTAATAATACCAATTGAATTGTAAACAATTTATTCAGTTAATATTAATAATTGAAAGTTTGTAAATTGTTTTCAATCAATGATTAACAATTTAAAATAATTATTTGATTGAATATGTTATTATCATGACCTTAGATAAATATAGACATTGATTATAATCAAAATGAGGTTCAATTGATTCTGATGATGATGATGATTGTGATTAGTTTAATTATATTGTTGATGTAATGTTTTTGTTATTCAGTTAACAGCAAAGGAATCAAATCAAATTCAATTTACATGATTATCATCATCATCATCAGAATCATGAATAGATTATGATGATTTAACTAAATTAAGATGTTAGATGGAAGTTGATTAAATTTGATTAATAAGATTTGAATGAGAGGGAACAAGAAAAAGTTAATTGTAATCAACAAAAATTGATTATATGTTTCATAGGTAAACTATTAATACATTAAGGTTCCTATTACATAGGAAATTAAGTCTACAATTAGATTGATATTTAATTTGATCAACACAAATGATGATATTAATTGTTGGATAATGATGATGATGATAATTAAGATGAAGATGAAGTAGGAAGTAGGAAAAAAAGAGTTGAAAAACTTTTTTGATTATCAACAAGTTTTGATTGTTATAACAATTAATGGTTAATTGTAATCCAATTAATCCATATTTCCGATTAAATCACATTTAAAAGTTTAGTACAATTAACTTAATGGTGAAAAATGTGAAACTCACCGGGGGAAGGTTAATGATTTAACCATCTAATTGTAATCAGAGATGAAATTGAATTGATTGTTGGGTGGAAACTGAATTAAATAAATCATTGATTAATAATTTATGTAACAATCAGTTAATTTAACTGTTGTAATTGTTAAACTTTAACAATCACAATCAAATATAATAAAGATACACACACACACTTACTCACAAATTAACAATAATTATTTAATCATTTACAATCAAATTAAAACTTATTTATTATTACAGACCAAATGTTAGCAATAATTTACTGTTAAGTTTAATTACAATTAGTTAAATAATCAAATCGGATACAGTAAATACACACAATTAATAGTTAATTGTAGTAATCCCATACTATTAAATAAACAACTGAACATGATAATTAATTGTAATGATAATACAACAGGATTAGATTACAATTTACTTGATCATCTATTTACTTTATACTAAACTAGTGTCCACTACATAATGGTCAATGATAATAATAATTATGATGATGATGATGATGATTAAATGAAAAAGTTACTTATATAATTATCATTAAATTAGATTACAATTTAAATTGTGAGAGAATCGTAAAAATTTGAAAAGTGTTGATTCAATAATACACAATGATAATTGTACTTGATTAAGTTTATTTTTTTTTCCAAGATAATAATCATAATGATGATGATAATATATCATAGTAATCAAGATGAAAGGTTACCTATTATTGTATATTATGGTTGAGGGAGTGGACTGGTCAGTAGGGAAAAAAAGAGAAGAGAAAAAAAATGTTCTTTTTTTCGAATTCAAAATAACCGGTTACATCAATGAGAGAGTATCATTGAAGGTGGGAGGATGATGAGGATGGAGATGATGATGATGATGATGATACACTTTAACCACCCAGCTTGTAACATCAATTTAATTTAATTATATTTTGATGTCTCTGTCTCTGCCGACAAGATCATCACAATGTCATCACTGACCATTGGCTAGCATTGGTTTACTCTTGTGTAATAGATTAGGTAACATCTCAATGAATGATGATGATGATGATGATGAAGAGATGAGTATTATTATTAATATTTTTATCGATGATTAAGTTGATAAAAATTTGATAGCATTTAATTTGATTTTAATTTTCTGGTTCATTTGTTGATTGAATTGATTTCCTTTCTTATCATTATCAACATTCATCATCACCATTAAAGATTAACAATTAAATTTGACTTTTATCCATCTTAATTGTAATAACAATCATGATAATATTGAGCTAATTGTATAATTTGATTATTCTGATTATGTAAATTCACATTAATAGGTAAATGATTATATAGTAATTTTTTTTTGAATAATCAATGAATTGTAATTGTTTGACCAATGAGATAAATGAAAACCGTTAATTTGTATCTTTCACCTGAAAGATAATCAATTGTAGTGGAAAAAGTTTTACCTGGGACAAGGTGATTGTTATCTTCATCTCCATCATCATTATCATCATCATCTTCATCTTCATTTCCATCATCTGTATCATCTTTGTGGAAGCGGGAAAACGTTGATTTAAAGGCAAGAAGCAGGTTCCAAGGTGTCAAAAAGGTTGTCCCACTGCCCAAAGGGTGGAAACTTTTTTCACCTTTCAACAAAAGGTAAGAAAATAAACTACAATTAACTATAGTTAAGAGAAACACCAGAAGACACTTTAATTGTGATGATCATTTTGGTTCTCAATTGCAATTGAATAGCAACAATTTACCATTCCAATTGCAATTAACTTCACTATCTTGTCTCATGTAGGTAATACAATATTATGATTAGTGTTCAATTCATTAATTGTGAGACTATGATTTACCTTTTTACCTTTAAAATGTATTGTTGAGTTTCCTATTAAATCATCTTAATTGTTTCCATCTTCTGTTTTTTTTTGTTATTATTGTAACAATTTACCGTTCACTTAATTAACCTATCAAATGATCAAAATTGATTTAAGATGATTATGATTACCTTTCAATTCAACCTACCAAGGTAGGTGGGTAATTTATTTAAGTTGATCACCGTTAATCATAATCATGATAATCATCATATTTCATTAACTAAATCAGTGCTGTTAACTGTTGGTGGTTAATTGAAACGTTAAATTTTTCTTTACCATAGTTAACTGATTGGTTAATTTAGTTGTTGAATTGTTGTTGTTGTTGTTGTTGTTACCGAAACTAGATTATTGTAATTGCGGTTGAAAAATAAAAATGATTGTAACAATCAAATCTAAAATAATATAAGGAATCACGCCTTAATTACAATTGAATCAAGTTAATTACATTTCTCTCATTGATTTGGTTACTTAATTTCATTCATAAAAAAAAACTTACAACTGAAAGTTGAAGTTTTCAAAATGAAAACAAAAACAACACTTCAAATTTGATTGTAAAATCAATCAGATAAATACAGTGATGATGATTGACAATTAGATATGATGCGGGAAATATTAATATATTGGCAAACAATTTAACTAATCAAAGGTAAATTATAATCAAATGAACAGGTAGAAAGTTGAAATTATCTTGAAAAATTTAATTCTAAAATTATTAGATAGAAAAGTGCTAATGATTGAGATCGTTGGATAATCTTAATTGAAACGATCAGCACGATGGACGTGAAGATAGAGAGGATAATCTATTGACCACACACCAAGAGCTGAATAACAGTTTACTTTTATCATCATCATCATCTTCATCTTCATCATTGACTTAAATGTTATCTCTGGTATTATATTTTCTGTGGCTGATTATTGAAGATGAAATTTGGGAGTAGAAAGGTAAATTAGAGAGCTATCATCTTCATCCTTTCATCCTCTCATTTGGATGATGATGACGATGATTTCTCATTCTTCTGGTTATAAGGAAAAGGGAAAATATTTCTCTCTCTCTCTTTCTCTCTCTCTCTTTTGATATTCTTCATCATCTTTATAATCATCATCTTCCTTTGGTTGCCAATATAATAATAGGTATAATTATAAGGCATCAGGCTTGAAGAAGATGAAGAAAGAGAAACTGAAGAGTAGTTTCTTTTTCCTCTCCATCTCATCATCATCATCATCATCATCATCATCGTTTTTTTCTTCTACCTTTTTCTCAGTAACAAGAAATGCTAATGATATAGGTTGAACTATGCCCTTAGGGGATGAATACCTTGTGTTATTTGTAGTAAATGGTAAAGGCAATTGATGCCGACATTGAAACAACAACAACAACAAAGGTAAGATTTACCTGTAAACCATTACAATTAACATTTCAAGATGAATTCAACCTCCTTAAGTTGATCCATTATTTTAGGTGTGAAATGGGAGGATCAAAGATGAATAGTTAACCTTAATCAATACGTTTTTACCTTTTCGTTTTTTACTAACCATTATCATCATTATCATTCTTATCATCATCATTATCATTATCATCATCTTCTTCATCATCATCGTTACCATTTTTAACCAGATGAACAAGAAGAAGGATGAAAATGTCTTCTCATCTTCATGTGGAGATGGAGGCAAAAAAAAACGATCAAAATTTATCACTTTTCTTTTGCTTATAATCAACAATCAATTTATCAATTTCGTAATTAATCAGTTAACCAATTAATCAAATTAACCAGCATTGATTAATGTAAACATAATTGTTACACAATGTTAATGTTTTCTCTTGACGACTTAATTACCTAATCAAATTTGTTCTTGGTCCAATTGAACTGATATCAAGTTGAAGTAAAGTTTACATTCAAGTTAATCAACTGGTCAATGGGTCAGTTGTCTAGGATTATATTTACTAGATGATGGGATGATGATGGGATGAAGATGGGGATGAGGATGGAGATGAAGATCAATTTTCATCTTGATCCTCATCTTAAAGTTTTGAACGACAAGAAGTTGAAGGAAAACAAAAGTCAATCCAATTTACATTCTCATTGGACCTACACTGATTATCCTTTGCAATGATAACGATAACGGACCTAAAGGGCGACCTGGGAGGTCAGAACTCGATGTTTATCATGTTTAACATTCCGTTGTTAATCAAGTTAATCATAATCATCTCAATCAATCAGCAAAATCACATCAACATAACTGTAAACTTTAAGTTAATGTTAATTGTTTGATGTCGTCTCATCTTGAACAACAACAACAAACAGTTAATGAGATTAACTTATCATCTATTTTAATCAACTTTTTTTTTCTTTCCCTTTCAAATCTTAATCTTAATCATAATCTGCTAATTATCATTGAGGAGTTTTTTTAGTCTCTTGTTGCTTCTTAGTTAATCAACAATTTAGCTTGTTAATTAACGAGTCAGGCAAGATCGTTGGTTGCAAAATGTAAGCGACATGTAAGCTTACAAATGATGATCAGGAAAGATTTAATCACAATTAATATTATCTGTTTACATAATCAGCTGATTGTTATCTTGAAAAACATAACGAATCTTAATCATGATTAGTTATAACTAATTAAAAAACAAATACACTGTTTTTATCATTCAAATAAAGTTACCTTTTAATCAATTTTTTATTGTTTTTAATTGTTGTCTACACAAAGGTCTATATCAGCATGATAATTAAATGAAGATAGAGACAACAATTAGTTAATTGTTGATGTTGTTTGATTAAATTTAATACCCGGCGGGTTTTTGTTTTGAGAGCCAAAGTTTAGGTTAAATTGCCAATGATGATGAGAATGATGATAAAAATGATTAACTTGTAAGTGTCAGTTGATTGTTAATTATGATTAAAATTAATTGTCCAATGAAAGTAACTCACAATTAAGGGCAACATTTAATTACCATCAACGTGTTTCATGTGATAAACTTTTAGATGATTTAATTTTTTCAACTGAACAATTAAAGTTTTGTTTTCACTTTTAATTGTGTTTACACTTAATGTATGATAATTAATAAATCAAATTGTAAACAGGTAACAATTAAATCAATTAATTATTAATGAAATTGATCATTTTTGTAAATCTCAAAGATTTTGTTATAATAAATGATCAAATGATTCAGTTTGTTGGTCATTTAATCAACAGTTAATTAAAATAAATTGTACGTGTTAATTTTTTTTCCAACGATTTAATTAATTCTGATAAGTTAATTAAAAGATGAAGAAGAAAAAAAAATGATTAATTAATTAATCGTTATGATAATTTAATGGTATAAATAAGTAACAAAATGTTGGAAAAAGAGAGACAATTAACTTTAATTGTTTTCTGTTAACAATCATTAAGACATTGAGAGAAAACAATTAACATTGACTATTACACCTACTATTAAATTGATAGGAACAATTAACTAATTATCATCATCTTAATGAAACAACAACAATTAACACACACACTAATAGTGATTAAAATTCAATGATTGTAATAAATATAAATATGATTAAAGGAAAACAATTAAAGTTGATTGTTAATAATAAAGTTTACAAAAAGTATAACAATTTAACTGTAACAGAAACGTTATTATTAAGTTATCACAATTTGATTGATTGATTGATTGATTGATTGATCAATTGTTGATTGTAAGTGATAATATTTTAATATCAATTGATTTTAATCAACTATTATAATCAGGTAGGTCGGTAATTGTGATTGTGTTGATTAAAGGTAAATAAACAAAAAGGTTATTCATTAAGTTAATTGTTGTCAGTTTATATATTAAATTAATAAGATTTGATGAATAACATTCAATTGTGATGATAATTGTTGATTAAGATGTTAAAATGTTTAATCAATGTTAATCAAATCAAGAAAAAAAGGTGAAGTAGTTTAAGCTGATTATCGGGCTAAATGTTAATCAACTAAATTGTTGTGTTGTTATAACAACAATTAACTTTAATTCTGGTTGTAATAGTTACGCACGATTTGTTGATTATCCCTTGTTGTTAACTTTGTAATAATATATAAGTTAATTCTGTGAAATGATTAACTTAATTGTGATTAAAAAAATCACAATCATTTGCAACAATTAAAAACTGGTTTGTTGTTTTCCTTTTGATTCTCATTTTGTATGCTCAACTTTTGTTAATTGTCTTCATCAATCAATTGGAAATCAAGTAAAAATTAACTTTTCATTTACCATTTTAATCATGTTTAGGTTTTGGGTAACAATTTAACAACAATTTAGTTAATCATGTTTTAATATCATAATCAACAAAACCATGTTAATCAAATGATTAACTACAGATGATGATGTTAATTGTAAGAAACAAAAAAAACTTAACTACTTTTTATCAACAATTAACATCGTTTAAACAACAACGTCAACAATTAACGGAAAAGTTAATTGTTACAACATGAAATTAGTTGATTATCACAAGGAAAACTATTGATTAGATTGTGATTTGATTTTCTATCAGCTATTAAATCATATTTTTATATTTAATTTTGACTTTGATGGTTGTACAATTAATCAAATCTGCTACCAAGTGTATTAATTAACTTAATTAAAATTAAAAGTGTAATCAATTGATTTGATTAAGTAAAGGGAAAAACTTTTTCCAACCAACTAAATTGTTCACACTTTTCACCTTGATTGTAAAATCTCAATCAATAAGATGATAATAATTATCTTGATCATGATTTAGCAATTGAAATGAAATTTAGTTAAGAACAGAAAACAATTTAACTTAACCAATTAATAGATATTGGATCATGATTAAAATCAATCGCCTCAGGTAATTATTATCAACTTGGTGTCAACTAATTAAGATGATCCACCTTAATGAAATATATATTTCACAGAAAATTAACTTTTCTTCATCTTAATCATCTTTATCTTCATCATCATCATCATTTGATAATCTTAATGATAATGTTGAATCTAAGGCGCACCTAATCAACTTGGTAATTAACTGATTATCATTACTGTGATTTCCTTGATTTAAGGTTTGAATAATGTTTAATTATCGTGTAAACAATTAAATCAACAACAATTACAACCCCTTTCCAGCCCACGTATAACCTCAACCTGGTTAATTGTTGATCTAATCAATTGAGACTGAATCACAATAATTAAACGTTTAAACAATTTACCATCACAATCATTAATAACTTTGCTAATTATTTGATGTCTGATTAACTGGAGAGACAAGAATCAGAAACAAAAATCATCATAAACAACAACAACGTAATCATTTTAATTATTGACAATTAGCTAATCGTTAATAAATGATAGTTGTAATAATCATCTAATTGTAAAGTTAATATTAGAAACAATTGAATCTAATTGAACAATTAAACTGATCAATAGTTTTCTATATGTTTTCATTTGGATTTTCATTTTAACAATGAAATTCATTGAGTCCATTAATCCAGATTAATTGTTGATTGTTGATCTTGATTGTTAATCTTGTGGTTTTACTACATTAATACAAGATCATTTATCTGGTATTTTACAGTTTCACACCGGAAACGGAACCATGGGTTTATTGAAATTGAGAAGAGGAAGAAAAAAAGTTTTCAATTGTTCTGTCAATTTGATGATTATCATTTCTAAATAGTAAAAATAACAACGATCAACAATCAACTTAATTGTTTAAGAAAATGGTTAATGTTTGATGTTAATTATTGATTGTGAATTGTTTTCAGTTGATTTCAATTTTTTACCAATTCATTTGAATAACTAAATTCAAGTGAAATAATTGTGACAATTAAGTCTATTGTTGCAAATCATTTGGGTGTTAATTTTGTTGCCTCTTGTAATCAGTGAGCTACAATCAGTAAATTGTTGTTGATCAGAGAGATGATATATTTTTATAAATTGTTTTCGTAACAATTTGGTTGATTGTTCATTTTTTGTTTTCATCAAAAAACACTTTGGGACAATTTATTAATTGTTAACACCTCAATTGAGCAAGAAGGTATTTTAATCACAATTAACATTTCTAATGTGTGTAAATTGCTTGTTGATTATCATTATGATTTACCCACTCGACTAGGATCTGCTTTTTTTTCATGGTAATTAAATTAAATTTAATTCAGTTTGCTACCAATTCAACCTTGTAAATATTATTGTTAATTTGGTGGAGAAATATTTTTCTAGATGAGTTTAAATTGTTTAAAACCGTTAAACAATTAACAAATTATCCGAAGACATATTTATGGTAATAGGATGAAGATGATTAATTGTCCTGTTGGTAAATCAAAACTATGACAGAATTTAAATTGCTAACAATTAGCGACAATCAAAAGGAAAAAAAGTTTTTTTCTTTCAGGAAAAGTTTCCAAAACTCAAACAAATTCAATCATCGGATTAGTTGATTAATCTTAATCTGCGATAGAATCAAAAAGGATAATCTCTCAGATGAATTTTCAAATGAATAGGTTGATGGGAGGAGGGAAAATGTTGGTCGGTGGGTTTATTTTTGTCTTTCGATGTTCCCACCGGTGTCAAGAAAGAAAAGAGAAGAAAAAAACATTCGAACAACTTTTTTTCCATGTAACCTTAACAATGACCATTTCTTTCTGAAATGAAATGACCTTATCACCTTAACCGCCCACCCCACCAGGTAACATGGTCAGTGTACCATATCAAAGGTAAATATTGAGGTTCATTTACTATTTCCCACCTTCCCATTTTTTACACCTTTGCTTTACCAACAACAACGTACAATTTACAATCCAATGTCTTATGACCTTCGACATGTCCACTTCATTGTCCAAAGTTTAGGCCAATAGAAGAGCCCAAAAAACAATAATCGTCCAATCAAAGGTAATCAATTGGACCTTCAAGATTTACCTTTAATTGTCAACCAAAACTGAGTCACTATCTATAAACAATTATCTTCATCATCAATAAATCTGATGGTTGATTAAATATCAGTTTACTTGTAATTCAATTCCACTTATATCATGTCTCATCTTCATCATTGGTGGTGTTCACTTGTTGGTGTAGATGAAGATGATGATGAAGATGAAGATGAAGATGAAGATGAAGATGAAGATGATGAGGATGAGGATGAGGATGGTGATTATAAGGTCCACTAGTTGAAAAATCCCACCTCCATTTGTTACCTTTGAAAATTTATCATTTTTTTCGTGTCCATTGGTGATGTTAAATTGCTATTGGCTGTAAATTAAATTAGTTTATCAACCAATTGATTGTGGTTTCTTGTTGACAATTTATAGTTATAAATATAATTGTAATCAATTAAATTGACTGGAAAGTATATGGTTGGAGTTTTTTTTTCTAGTCGTTGATTGTTGATTGTATTACCTTTGATTGTTATTACAATGATGATAATTTAAGTTTCCATTACAATGAAATTGATATTATGTTGGTTTTTTTTTACTTTACAATTTATTTAATCAACTAAATTTGATATAGAACTCATATAGGATTTATATATTGATTGTATTCTGTTAATAATGTTTACTGTTTGATCAACTAATTGAGTTTACATTGATAACAATTAAAAGGTTACTCTTTTTTTGTTAGATTAACTGAAAGTTGAACAAATTTTCAAAACTTTTGAATTGAATTAAATTTGATCATCAACTGATTTCATCTGATGATGAGATAGATTGATTCAAGTGAAAGTTAATTGCTCATTGATATTTCAGTTAATTGTTAGGCTGATGGTTCACTGAATTTATCATTATTATTTTCAACTATTATTATGATTAATTTGTTGAAAAGTAAATTTTTTTCACCAATAACTAATCATTATACAGTCTACTGATCAGTTAATTACAATTTAAGGGCTAATTGTTAACACAAACAATTATTTCAACGATAATCAACATATTGATTATAGTTAATGATCAAAATTCATCATTCACAATTAAATGTAAATGATTGTCGTTTATTGCGACAAATTATCAGTTAATTGTTTTCTGTTAATTGTGATCGTAAATACAAATTGTTCAAGTTGAAGATTCCTTTAGGTTGACAATCAAATTGTTTCTAATCCTTAATCATCCTCTCAGGTTTTAGATTATTATCCTTTGTGGTTAACAATTAATATCATCGAATTGGGATTTTGATCAATAGTAACTGATTCCTTTGGGTCAATGGTCATTTTGTAGTTAAATTATAATCCAAAGTCTCGAGAGATTCACTAATGATTAAAGAAAGAAAATAATTAGAATCAAGTTAAATCAGATAATATTACAATTCGATTAGAAAAACAAAATTGGAGATTTTTTTTGTTCTATTTTGGTCAAATGTTACTCTTTTTGTTTATTGTTTAGAAAACAATCTACCGATTATCATAACCAATGGTTATCGGATTAATTTGTTTCTTTGTTTGTTACTTGAAAATAATGACAAGAGCTAATTCACAAGATAGAATGAAAAGAAAAGGTAGAAAAAGATTCTTATTCTCTTCCTCTTCTTCCTTTTTCTAGGGATGTTTCACAATCGATTGGTATAATTATCATCCATAGCTCATTGAATGAAAAGTATTCTTCTTTTACATTGATATCTTGAAGAAAGAGAGAGAGAGAAAGGAAGGAAGAGAGAGGAAGAGAATAGAAAGAAAGTGAGAGCAGGGAAAGAGAAAAATTTGGATCGGGTATATAATTCATTTCCTTTGTTTTCCAATATTATTATTTGATGAATCCAACCAATTAACAGATGATTCTCAGAATATTATCTCGTGTTGAATATTTTTCTCTTGTTGGTTTACATTTTTGGAAGATTTTTTTCCTTGAGCTCCGTCGATTGATTGTTCAATTTCTTGGATCATATTATGAATCACATGGAAACCATGAGGTGATAACGGTGGTATATAAATGTTTCTTTGTTGTCTTTGTAATCATTGTAAGAAAACAGTTTACACTTTAAAGTACAATAGGATGTCCCAGGTAAAATGTTAAATCCATACGGTAATCAGCTGATTCAAGTTGTTTTTTTCTGCGAATTAATTCGCAAGGGAAAAGAAATAGAGTTTAGGCTGTAGTAGATAGGGTGAATGATAGGATCTTCGATAATCATAAAGCGATCACAAAGGGTAAAGAAAGAAAAATACATGGAGAGAAACAAAAGAGAGAGAGAGAGAGAGTGAAAGAAGAAGACCAGAGGAAAAGGGAGAGGAAAAAGACGGAGATTTTAGTAGGTGAATATACTCCTTGGACGATGGATATTCTCATGAATCAGTATCTGGGTCTGGATCTTCATCTTTATCTTCTTCTGTAGAGTTATTTGACGAATTCTCTGTTGTTTTGGTTGATTTAAAAAGAGCTAAGATTCTTTCCACCCTCCTAACTCCACTTGGGGTCATTATGTCCTGTAGAAAAGAGAGAGAGAGAGAAATAGAAAAAGATCAACATTAGTAAAAATATTTATAGTAAATCGATGAAATTATGAAATAGGAAAAAAAGAGAGGAATAAGACACAATCGTTACGTGATTTTTGTCAGATTCCTGATAAAAAACATTGAGAATACAAAGTAAAAGTAAATAGAGAGCAGGAAGAGATTTCATGATAGAGAGAAAAGTGCAAAATCATTTAGATCAATCATCAATGTATATCGATTCACCGAAAAGGTTAAAGATTATTATCACATCAGAAAGAAGATAATCTTCGTTCTTAATATACGAAAAATCATCATTTTTTTTTTACTTTCTTTTCTCATTCATTTCTCTTTTCTTTCAGAAATTGTATGAATGTGTTCAGTTCAAATGTTTGCTTGCACCAGTGATTTAAATGACATGAACGGTTCACTGATTCAATGTTGATAAACAGGTTAACAAGCAAGGTGATCAAGGTGAGTGTAGAGAAGAGACAATAGAATAAAAAATTGTGAGTGTAAAATTTGATGAGATACAAAACTATTAACGAATTATCAAAGTTGATTGTTTGATCAATAAGTTCAAATATTACTGATAGTAAATTGAAAAAAATATCAGAATCAACTTGTAACCAAAAATAGAGACATGAACTATTCAAGGTAAACATAATAATAATTATAACAGTAAATGAAAATCTAACAATCTAAACAAATCAATGAATATTTTTGCTTTACCTACACAATCAAAATAAATAAATTATCTCGATTACTGATTACATAATAATCTTGTTTCTACTCTATTCTCAGACTATGAGTACGTAGTTGACTACAAGTGCTAATTGTGTATAACAACAATCAAGGATAGAAAATAACATGTTATATAAATGGATATTTATATGGATCTCATGTCATTTATGTAAAGAGAAGAAGGAAGAAAAAAAAAAGAACAACAATCAGCGACAATTGTTACCATGAAAAGGTTAAAGGTTGAAACCAGAAGAAACAAAACTTACGGCTAAATGAGTAAATTCATGAAGCTTGGTGAGAACATCAATCATTTTCTCAAATCCTTGAGAAGGTAGAAAATTCTTAATCATGTCGCAATACTGCATATTCTCCTTTATACCGCAACCAATGAGTAATGATATGCAGGCAGCTATTATACAATGTTCCATGTGTTTACCAGATTGAGCTAGAACCTGATTTAATAGTGTATCTTGCATGGCTTCGGTCAGTGGTTTGTCTTGGTGTGAATCCAGTAAAAGGTCGGCTTCTTTATCGGTTTTTTCGGCTTCTTCGCATCTCTCTTCAAATATAGCGATTAAACGTTTAACCTTGAAAGCGCTATCCATTAGCTCTTCTCTTATGTTTACACAGTATTCAACAAAATTGATCTCTAGGCACAATAAAAGTACTATTAGGTCAAATCGAGAATCTGGAACAGTAAATGAAGGTAGTTCAAATAAACATTCCAATAGAAGTTGAAATAATCCGGTAAATGAGCCAACTTTGTAACAACCTTCACTTGATTCTGAGGTAAGGTTGGTTAATACTCTCAATATGGACAATAGAGTGGACAATTGGGATTGGGATTCCGTTATGAAGATTATACTGTTCTTGAGATATTTGATTAATTCAATACAGCGACGGATAAATTTACCTCCTTGATATTCAATAATATAATTTTGGTTCTCTTGGTTCATAAATGTAACATTCTCGATAACCTTTAAGGTTCTCTCAATTTTATGAAGTAATCCTTTATCCACAATCTCTTCCTCCCAGACAATATCATCACGAATTAAACTGGTTGATTCTTCGATAATTTGATTACATAGGAAATCAATTCCTTTAAGATTTCTCAATTCTTCTTTACACCATTCACTTGCTCTTTTAGATGTTAAACCAAGTAAAGCTTCCAATGCCAATTTACCGGCTGTTATATTGTTTAGATTGAGAAATTTTCCATGGCCTTTGGTTTTCATCTCTTCGCATAATTTTTTCACTTTTTCTTTGTAATTTTTATCAACACTATCTTCTTCCTCGTCGGTTCGAGTTTCCAAAAGTTCCAACATTAAACTATGAATACCAAGGGAAGAAAAAGCCAGATGAGATAATCCATACGAAGGAAAAGAGTCAGAGGACACACAAATTGACAAAAGAAAAGAAAGAACAAAAAAAGAGAAGATAAAATTAGTAAAACAAAATGAAAACAATACAAATTGAGAATGACTTTGATGATGATTAACATATACGTCGATATTTAAACAGGACGAGAAAAATAATAGCTAATAGCTAATAAGAATTAGCTATATTAAGAATGACACTCAAAGTATAACCTTGAACATGAAGGAGTTTTTTTTGTTTGAACAAAAAAACGCGATTTCAACCTGTAAAATGGTAAAGTACAATTTTTGTTGAATCGACTGTAGATTTGTGATCAATTTATCATCGATATAAATATTAATCATCATGGGGTCAAGTCATCTGTTCATACCTCAAAGCATTTGGGTCTATGTCCATGGTCATCCGATCTTGATTATAAACATACATAAGAGCTGAGGTACAAAGAGCTAAATTAGGATTTGAACAACCATCCATTAAGGCACTAATTATCTTTGGCATGTCATCATGAGCTCGAAGATGCATTCTGAATTCAGCTCGTTGACACTGATTAGCCAGACCAAGGATACTTAGACACCTTGTATTAATATTATTAACACGGCTCAGTCCATCAAGATAAAATTTAATATCACCATCAAACTCTTCCCTTTCACCCAATTCAGCACATTGATGAGCCTTTTTAACTCTTCTTAATCTAATATAATCATCTTCATCATTTTCATGATGAGAAGAAGAGTGTGATTGGTATGTATGAGAATGGTGACGATAAGATGATGAAGATGAGGTTGACGATGAGGTTTGTGAAGATGTTGGATCATGGGAGGATGAATGATGGGAAGAAGAAGAAGTACCGTTTCGAGTTGAATTTAATGAGCCACCAGCACCGTTACCATTTCCACCAGTGTTATTACCAGAAGAAGAGGAGCAAGATGATTCATATAAACCAGAGGTTGATGATTTACCGCTACTACTACTGTTCTTATGGGATTTATCAAATGAACCATATTCATCACCACCTAAGGTTGAACCACTTTCATCAAAATCTGATTTGAAAAAATTCCGAGCATTGAAGTAAGTTTTTTTCACTGAATCTTGACTTTTGTTGAAAAATTTTTTCTTCTTATTGGTGGTCGACATATCAACAAGATTTAAATGGTACCAAGGATTAGTTAACAGCTACTAGAATATTTATATATAAATATAAATAACAAAGATAATAAAAAGGTAAATGGGAAAGAGGAAGGGAGAGAGAGAGAGAGAAAATTTTAAAGTGAAAATAAGAAAAGAAAGGAATAAATTAGTTCACAAATGTAGTCAACATTTTCTAATAGAAACAAGAATCACAAAAACAGAAGAGACAATTTCACCAGCTCTTTCTTTTCACTCTTTCTCTGTCTTTCTTTTTCTCTCTCTCTTTCTCTTTCATACACACACACATAAAATCTTCTCTCTCTTTACAATTCTCTTTCTTTTCATCTCATCTTATGACGCTTTTCTCTCCCTCCAGTCTTTTCTTTCTTTCTTTCTTTCTATTCTAACGCTTGTTTTTCTCATCTTCTCCAAACCAAAGAGAGAGAAAAAACGCTTTGATTGATAGAAAAGTTAAACATTTACTTACCTGTGTGAATGAGTAGATTTAATTAATCAACATTCTAAACCTTCTAATAACACCAATAGTTAAACAGTAAAAAGCACAATTAAAACAGAAATAATTAGACAAAGAGAGAATCAAAATTATCCTAAATAACAACTCATTGGATACTTTTGGTTTATCTCCTTTGTTGTAGACAAAAAGATGAAAATTTGTTGGCTGATTTGAAATTTTGTTGATGTTTATGTATAAGAAAAGATTCTAATTCACTTTACAGGTTGACGATTTACTCTATGTACCAAAAAGATTTTACAATCAAGGTGAGAAATAGTTGGTTAATTAAAAGAAAAAGAAAAACACCAAAAAGCGATCATTAAAAAAAGAGACAAACGTTTCCATTGGAATATAAATAAATTCTCACAATTGTCATTTTCTTTTCTCCAACTGTTCGAAAGATTGTACTTATCATACGGTCCCTTTAGAATTTTTTCCAAATTTTTTTTTCTCGTTGCATTTTCTTTCTTTCTTTTATCCTCTGGACAATTAACTGGAACTGGAATTGACATTTAAGGTAATTAGAAGGTTTTGTTGATTTTTTCGGTTAATTTTTGTGATGTTTTGTCAATCTAATTGGATTAACATGATGGTGGTGATTAACTTGGAGTTTTAATGTTGCCGCTTTGAGAATGAAATTTTATGCCCTCTGGTTTTATCGGTGGAAAACTAATCATCCGGTGACAATTTAAAATTGATCAATTTTTTTCTACTTTCAATTAATAATCGTGAATCACTAACAATTATTACGATCGGGGTTGGCTCTCTCTCTCTTTTTCAGATCTTGGAGAAAGAAACGTCGTCTTGAAGGATCGTCAATGTAAAGTGCAACTCGAAGACAAAGTAATCAAACACAATACGAAAATATTAATCTTAATTCTGTTGACCGACACAATGGATCGTAAATGGAAAAGACAATAGGATTAAACGAAAACTTGGAGATAATCTGATGGAATCTACACTGGGATCAAAATCACTGAGAAGAGAATCGATTTTGACGATTTAAATGTAATATCTCTTATCGAAAATTTGACTGTTATCAGTTGATATTCTGTGTAACTATATTCCGAGGTCGATATTTTTTCTATACTCTTCTTCAACGTCATTTCAAAGGAGAAATAACTTTCGTTTCCGATGCCCGAAAAGCAATGGTAACTAATATTGTAGCTGAAAATTTATCACAACCACTTCTTGTTAAGATTATTGTGATTTTGTTTTGATTGGGTGGTTTTCGTTGAGTTTACATCAAGTTTCTCAATTAGTTGATTTATTTGTGATAATTTCGTCAAATTGTTTGCTGTTATTTTGACTGAATCATAAATCTAATTCATTTTTGGTGGAGAAAAAAAAATGAATAATTGATTAACTAATTGAAAGGATGTCAAGTAATAAAGTAAGTTGGTCAGTTTTTGTTTTTACTTTTCAAGTCTTTAAATAATGTTTACTTTATTTGGACAACTTTAATTACAGAATTTTGGATTCAATTTTTTTTTCTTGATTGACCACAAGTATGAGATGGTGATAGTTAAAGTAAACTTGTATCTACATTAAACACTGGTAACCTCTGGAAACACTGAAAATTGGGACAATTGAATTGGAATTACTCTTGTTAGATTTTCAATAAAATCCACGTCCAAGTCCACCATATCGACCACCACCATAGACACCAGCTCCATATTGGAAACCAATATTGGCACCGAAACCACCGTAACCAGCACCAGAACCTGAGCCATAACCATTCCCGAAACCATTTCCGAAACCGTTTCCATAACCACCATAAGCTGGAGAACCATATCCTCCAAAGCCTTTCATATAAAAGGATTTAATCATCCACATTAATCATCTCACTTCTGGTCGAACACTTTGATTTAATCAATCACTTACCTGGATTATTGTATCCATTGTATCCACGATAACCACCATTGGCACCATATCTTAACCCAGCGAATCCACCATAACGGAAGTTACCATATCCCATATTATTGTTGAGAAAATTTTGAGCAGAAACCATGGCAATTAAAGTAACAAATACTACAAGAAATTTCATTTTGATGAAAGTAAAAGAGTTGGAACTTGCTTTGGAAGCTAAGATTGGTCAAACAAATACGATTTAAGATTAAACTTGAAATGATATTGGTTGACATTCATCACTTGGCTTTTTATACTGACACTTTCTGGACAAGGAAATTAAAGGATACACTTGATAATGAGGAGGATTCGTTCAATTTAATTGTCTGAATAACAACGTGTTCAACTCCTTCAATTGTCAACGCCCGATTTTAATTCATCATAACGCTTGACCACAATTTAAAAAAAAAGTGAGAGATTAACATCAAAACGAAAAGAAAGAAAAACAAAAGATCAAGTTTACAATCGAAGTTCGAAACTTTTTCCCAATCATATAACCAATGTTAGTTTACCACAATCATTGAGAGCGAATTACCTGAAGGAGGTTGACATTCATTCAATAACCTGACAGAATTTCATATTAATTCATCAATAATATCGTATTCATATTTTCCTCCAAATTTACTTGGCTACCGAAAGTTAATCCAGTTAACCATCGGAGTCCAATCCAAAGTCCAAGAAGCAATTATCATGCTCAACGAATGCAACTTTAAGTTATCCACACAATTTAATCCAATCAATATTCATCTCATTTCCAATAATGACAATCAAATGGTCAACATGGTGTTATCCTTAAATTCAGAATTTGTATCGCAAATCAAATCAATAATGATACAGTAACAATCAAATTGATCTTTGAAGACGGAACCATTTTGTAGTTAAATAATGTAAGTTTTCAAGGCTTAATTTTTTTACCTTTACTCTTGACAATTTACTAATCACAATTTACTTTCTCTTTCAGAAATCTGTAGTTCAACTATTGATGGCGCTTGAATGAGATAATTAAAGCAATTAAAGAGGCTCCAATAGTTAAATTGTTTCTGTTATTTCGCAATCGTTTTTGTTTTAATCGAGAGTTAATTAAGGACTAATTGTCAACTAAACAATTAACTTTAATAACCTGAGAATCTAATCATCCTGAAGCAACAACGACACTAAATGAAAGACATTAAATGATTTTGGTTAACTGGTTTTGTTATTCAATCTACATGACATGACCTTGGCACTTTGATGGAAACAAAGTGAACAATTAAATTTGATTATAATACAATTTCTCATAAAAAAGTCATGATTAACACCTTAAGTTAATTGTTTAACTAATTTATTGGTTTTTTATTATAATTTATCAATTATCTCGGTTATAAATTTAAACCTAATCAATTAGCTAATTAGTTACTACCGGTTTCTTATTTATCTTGATCTTTTTGATCAAAACAATTAAGAATCAATTAATTAATTTATTGATTAACTAAAAACGACTGGTGTTAATTAACTATTCAAACTAATTGTTATACTTACCTTAATAATGTGAGAAATTGTTTAATCTAGATAAGGTTAACAGATATCATTACAATTAATCAAAAATTTAAACTCGATTGATTATGATTTATGAATCTAATTAGTTAATTAACCTTGTAGACAATTAGATAACAATCAAAAACATAACAATTTCTGACAATTGAACAAAAAATTCAATTTTAAAAGTACTGATGAAAAATTGTTAATGAACAATTTAAATAATCAAACTACTATTTTTAACAATCAATTAATTACCAATCATCATCAACAATTCAATTGAAATGATAAAATTAACACTAAATCGCTGATTGGGTTTTAATTGCGTGACACTTATTAGTTAATTGTTTATCAATAAAACTCCCAGAGAAAACAAGGTTAAGATGAACTTTTATTTATTAGATTAAAAGTGAATCATTAACGTTAAACAATTAACCAAATTAATCGATACAATTAACTAATATCGACACGATAGTAATTTAGTTAGGACAAAGAGAGGAAAAAACTTTCATCAAATGCAAATGAACAATAGAAATCAACCTAACAATTAAAAGTTTATTTCGATGTTTTCGCTTCCCTTACACAGTAAATTGTTTGATTTCTAAATTTAATTGTTCCAAAAAGAGGACAATTAAGCTGATCAATGGCTCCGAGAATTGAAAATTTGGTCAATTACTTTGGTTATTTTCCAATCTTTTTGGTCAACATTTTGTCCCCCAAAAGCAACGGGTCAACATTTCCAACACTATTATTGACCATTTACCACAATTTGATTAAGTATTTGTCCCTTGGATTGTTAATTTTAATTGTTATGGTAGCATCACCTTTAATTGATTACACATCAACTTTAATCCGGTTAAGTGACGAGAGTAATTATCCAATATTTGCTTTAATTGTGTTCAATTTAATCTCAAATGTATCAAGTTATTTCATCGCTGATTATAGTTGCCGATCAAAATCATCGCTAATGAAATGGACTGAAATTTTTCAGGTAATTAAATGACGAAACATTTAACAATTAATACTTTAACTTAACTTTATCACTAAAAATTTTCTCTAAATCAGTTAATAAATCAATCAACTAAAATGTCAACAAAAATTGACAATAGTCCAGATTTGGTACAATCGTTAATCCAATTTACAAGAAAAGTGACCATAAGTTGTATCATCTTTATAATAGGACGTAGTTTAATGGTCAGTTTAATTATATTATCAATCTACTTTCGTCGAGAATCAACTTTATCATTAACAATTTACGGTAACAATCAGCTGATTGAAACAATTTTCTCAATCATAATTATCGTTTACATGATAACATTTTCAAGTCTCGATCATGTAAACTCCCATTTATTTGATATAATGGTTGAGTATTTTGTCCAAAAGTTTCGAGTGATTAACGATCAGATCGCAACGATTGTCAAATCAGGCAAACAACAATTAACAACAATTAACACCAGCAACATTGATACAATGGCAATAAACGACAATCAAGCCAAATCATTACACGAAACTGAATTAAGATCAATCCTTGACCAACACGATACCCTTAAGGTCAACCTAAAGTTATATGATAAATACTGGGCATCAATTAACGTAATTACCTTGTTAATTAAACCATTGGTTTGCCTTTTCTGTGTTTATCAATTAACTTTCCGAGTCCAAACAATTGAGACAATCATTTTCCTGTGGTTGAATCTATTTGAGGCCATTTATTTATTCACAAGGATGTTTACATCAGGAACCAACGTTTCCGATGAGGTAAGACAATTAACAATCAACAATTAAATCAGTAAATTGATCACTAAAAAAATCCACCAACATCAACTGATTGCTTTTGTTTAATTAATACTTACATCAAATCAAAATGCTTCATTCAATGTCCAGTCAATGTATAATTAGGTTAATTGTTGGTTAATTGTTATAATAACAATTTCTTTGCTTTTTCACCTCTTCATCTGAAACTTTTAATTGTAAACAATTTCGCAACCTTATTAATAAAATAGTTAGAATATAATTTAAATGAAAACTGTCAACATGTAATAACAATTAACTGTTACAATTAAACAATTGTTAATTGTTGTTAAATGAATGAAAACTTTTTTTTTCCCAATGACAATTTTCATTGTCACTTTCTCAATATTCACAAAATATAATAATAATATTTAACTAAGCAATCAGTTAATTGTTTCAATCTATTGTTTGTCACCTTATCTCTTTCACTTAATTAAATTTGTCTTTTTTATTTTTATTTTTCCTTTCATTGTAATAAACACAATTAACTTAATTGTAATTAGATTGATGCTGTTGCTGCTAATGGATTACGATTAATTTTATTCAACTATTCAATTCCAGTACTTCAAAGGGTAAAACAAATTAACCATTTACAATTAGCCACGAATAATTTAATCACCTTGACAATTTAACTCTAATCATCGTATTTAAATTAAATTGTAGCTTCAACTATTTAATCAACATATTATGTTCACCGAGATTGGATTCAGTTGTGGTGGTTTATTTACATTTACACTTGATTCAGTTCTAGATGTAAGTTAATCAGATGAAAAGTTATTTTGATTGTTCAAACCAAATCAACAATTTATCACCATAAATCATGTTAATAATATTACACAACCATCATGACAATTTATTAATCAATATAAATGACAAGTGAATAATATTATCATTTATTTACCATCATAATTAATAAGAGGCTTAATTTTTGTGTGTGTGTTGATTGTAAACAACAAACAAACTCAAAAGTAAATCAATCAACAATCAACAATCAGCATTGATTAACTTTTCCAATCCTAATCAACAATATTTAAGTATTAATTTATGTATAGAGTAGTTAATCAGTTTAAATTAATTGTCACGTTCAATATTGTAATTGAGTTAGATAATCATGATGATAATACATAATAATAATATATAAGAATCTATTGATTGTGGTTAACTTAATTTAATTTCAGAGTTAATTTAATAAATGAAATGTTTATTTTTTTTTCTTCCATAGGCTTTCATTGAGTTGACTCAAGATTTCCTGTTGACTCTTGATTTTGTGATTACCGTTAGACAAGCAAGGTTACAATTAATTAAATAGATCACAATTAATACCATTAACCACCCACTGATTTTGTTAATCAACATTATGGATCAACAATTTAACAATTGCTTAATCAAGATTATATTGAATTACATATGAAACTATTGAAAAATCCTTGAGCAAATCAGTTATAACAATCAATCAATTTGATTCCTCATTAGTTAATCGTTACCTTAATCATTAATTTACCTTTTAGTTGATTGTGCAAATCATTTGATAAACAAGTTCACAATTAATCATAAATAAGTTACATTGAAAGCTAATTGTCAGCTTAATTTGTGTAGGTTGAGTTATTAATTAACAAGAATCCTTGATAATAATTTAGTCTGTTTGTTTTTTATTTTGCTCCTTTTAAATTTTGCAATTAAATTAATTGTTTCAATCATAAATCCTCATCTCTTCAATTTCAATTGGCAGTTCAACAATTAACTGAACACTAATCTTTAAATCACTTGCCAATTAAATGTAATAACTGTTATGCTAATCAAATTAAAAATAATCTTCATCTTTAATTGTTCATCTTGTGTTTGTTTTGTGTTCATTTTTATTAATTTAATTGTTTACAAATTAAATCAATTACCAATTGCATGGGGTTTCAATTACATCATTGAATTGTTATTATTTATTGATTTGGGATTGAAATGGTTTTACAATCAAAATGAATTTTGATGATTTCATGATTATAATTAAATTGTTGTTAGTATATTAAAAATAATTACCATTTGTTAATTGTTCTTAATTAATATAGACTCTTTTGTTTACGTGTTAATCATTTTAAAATATTTAATTTAGTTTAATTTAATTGTCTCACAATTGTATCTTTTCAAGTGTTTCCTTGTTGTTTACTACTTTATAGTCAGTCTGATTAGCTTAATCAACTCTGCTAATTGTAATTTAAACAAAATTAAAACCATGAAAACTCAACAATTAACAAATAGATTAACTGAGAAAATATCTGTAATTTCAATTGCTCATTAGTTTTAACTAATCATTTGAAAGAGAAACAAAATTTTCAACTGATTAATTTAGCTAAATTGATTAACTTGGTGTATTATGATTGATACATAATCATCTCAATTTTTTTTTATGATAATCATTCAAATAATTGTGATAATTAGCAGCAATTAAATACATGTTAATACAAAAATAGTGGTAATAGTTAATTTGATCAACGGAAGAAACTGTTTCAATGATGATTGATTTGATTGGAAGGGGTAAAAAGGGAACCATTGATTAAGTTAATTTTTGCCATTTAAATTGTTGCTTCGAGAAAATAATCTAACTAATAACATATCTAAATTGTTGAATTTCAATGCAAACACATGAGCATTGAAGTTTTACTCAGGCTGCTAATTAGTTAATTGTGTGTTTCCAAACGAAGGGAAGATCTCAATGTAATATTATCAGTAATTATTTACAATTAAGTAATTGATGAATGATGCAAATTAAGAGATGGTCATGTTAATTGTGCCAAAAATTATCTTTGTTATTTCTTCAACTTTTTGTGGGTCCATTAGATTAAATCGTCCATAGTTAATTAATCCAAATAATCATCCATTTGTATATTAATTATTGGAAGAGAGTTAAAACTTGATTAATCCTCGAATTCATTGTGGTGTTACCATTGAGAGGGATTTTTGTTAAATTAGTTGGAATCTTGTGATTAACTAGATGAGCTTTAAGGTTCTTTGAACGAGATGAAAGTAATTGAATAAGTGTAATGAAATTTGATAGAATTTCATTTTGAATTAAAGTTGACGAATTGAATGTTGAGACAAGAAATAAATGAATATAACGACCCAAAGCTCCATCAATAAGACGATCATCTAATTGTGGATCAGTTGAGGCAAACATTAGGATTAACGCTATGAAAGCTTCATTTTGCATGATACGACATTTATATCCTGTTGAAATCATCTCAATGATTCCTCGAAGTCCATCAAGTCGAACGATATTGTCCACAACTTGGCGACATTTGGAATTTTTAACAATCCAAGTTAACAGGCGAGAAGCTTCAGCTTTTACACCATAATGGTCATCAATTTTTGACCAGGAAATCACTTTATCGAGTAAATCTTCATTAGTACCAAGGAGAGTGGCCACTTGCTCTCGAGAATCGGTCAACATCCGAAGAGATTGAAGAAGCTTGAAAACAATTGGATGAGCTTTGACCGTTGACATTGAGATTAAAATTTCAAGAGTTTCCGGATTGGACAGGATTTCCTTGTTCTCAGCGGCGATTGTAAGATTACGTAGAGTTGCTAGGCAGCTATATTGCAATTGGAAATCCCCATCAGGTCCAGAGTTACGACTCAAGATGGACAGTATACCTTTATGACCCGAATCTTTGACAATTTGACAAGAATTTACATCTAGAGAGAGAGAGGAAAAAATAACGGGATAAATAAAAAGAGAAACAAATTTGAAGCAATTCAGTTCATTTGAAATCCAATTACTTTTAGTTCCGGATATATAGCATATAGTGTTAATCTAATTGAGACTAAATCTGTATAAATACAACTTGGATCAATGGATTAAATGAAAATCATGTTAATCATTTTATTGATGATTATGGTGATTAAACTGATGCATATAACAAAAGCTATTGTAATCAAGTTAGATAATGTTGACTAACCACAATCAGGGAGAGGGTATTAAGTCAGTGGAAAAGTTAATTAACTGATTATTACCATTGAAATTGTTAATTGTACTTCTTTTTTTGATTAATGAAGCTTAATACATGAAGATATATTTACATGGAGATAAATATATTTATTAATTCAGGATAAGAAAGTGATAAAGATTAATTATTGAAGTGGAAATGTTATTAAAAGGTTAATCAAAACAAAAGATCAACTCAAGATTAACCAAACAGTGAAAGGTTATTAAAAGTAATCATGATAATGATAACTGATGATCCAATAGCTTTAGGTTAACATGTAATTGTTATGGTGGAAGAAAAAAATAATAATAATAATAAGGACACTGAGCTTTCAGTGTATTCAGGGGATTGGAATATAAATCAGAATAATTTCTAGATTGTTAATTTAAGTTATGGAATTTGAATCAACAAGAAGAGATGATGAAGGTGGATGATTATGATCAGCGAGTAAAGAATTGGAGTAAAAGTTAATCAATGAAAGAAAATTGTTGTGGGTGGAAGATAAATTGTGAATCCATTATGATAATAACTAAATGATGATAGAAACTTGAAAAGCTAAATGTTAACTTGGTTATCATGTTAATCAAAGTGGTAACATAATTATTTTTGTTATGGTAACAGTTGGATGGTAATGATTAACTTGATATTGATTTGGTTAAGATTATGTAATAGATTTATAATTAATCGATGGTGAATGAGAGAGATGGATTAATTAATTGTGAAAGAGTAAAAGTTTCAATGGGTGAATAAGTGAATAAGATGATGATTATCATGGATTTTTGTTTATAATTCAAACGATTGATTGGTAATTCTTAAGATTAACAGGAAATAAGTTGATCATCAATGATAAGTTAAGATGATTCTGTTGATGAAATCGGAAATTAAATTCAAAGTCCATTGATTCAGTTGTATGTTTTAACAATTGATTTCAACATCTTCAAGCTATTTACATGAATAATAAATTCAGTTTCAACTGAAACAGGAAGATGAAGATAAAGTTAACTTTCCATGAGATTCTTATGGATAAAAAAAAGGAGGAAATTGGTAATAATTGGAAACTTATTCTCAAAGGTATTGAATGATGCTGATTCTGAAGATGATCATCATGGTGATGATTCAGAACATTTCTCAATGAGTTTGTTAGTTTTATTTGATAACAGTTTATATTGATAGCTAATCATGTTAAGTGTGTGTGTGTCTATTGAAACAAATAATCATGATAAAAGACAAAGTTTCAAGAAATGAGATGAAAATTTGGTTAACCAAAATAACCATGACCAGTGGTCAAATTTATAAATATTACTTTGTAAGTTTAACTCAATTAGAGTAATAATATTATCTGTTGATTAGTAAATATTTAACTGAAATATTGTTGATTTAAACGTTGGAAATTTCATTCATGACTATGGTGGAAATACAATCACGTAGCAAGTTGCCCAGAGTATTGGTCATGATAAACAGCTAAGAGAAAGGGTCAAACTGTTGACCACGATGGAGAAAAGGTAAAAAAGATGAGATGGAATATAGAGAGGGAGAGGGGGAGAGGGAAATAAAACCTGAAGAAACTACCAATACATATAGAAAGAGAGAGAGAGAGAGAATCAATTTGATATTTGATTCTCAGAGTTTTCAAGCTAAAATTTGAAATTCGAAAACGAAAAATATTCTAATAGACTTGATGCCATATCTCTTGGAATAGTTTCAAGATAATGGATGAAAGTTGTGAGATAAACAGAAAATTTGAATTGGAAAAAGAAGCCAAAAGTCAAGTATAAGTAGAGAGAGAAAATGAAGACGTGAAAGATATAGAAGATGAATTATCTTCACCAGGATAACATTTCGTTATCCTGGTGAGTTCAGTTGGAAGAGAAACTTTCTCTCAGTATTTTCTTACTTTTTCTTTTTGTTCGAAGAAGAGAACAAAAAAGAGAGGAAAGGGGAAAGGGGAAAGAGAAAAATAACATTCATCCAATTCAGTGCTTTAGTTTCATTCTTATATATAATTTCGCCATCTTTTACTACCATTAAGCATTACAAATCTTTTTCGCCCACGCAGTAACTATGATGAAATAGTAACTTGAATGAAGAAGAAAAAGATTGCAAGGAGTTTTCACTCCAACAAAGATATTAACAATTCCCTCTCCCTCTGGTCGTTGGCCTCGGAAAATTTCAACACCCACGCTAATATCTTATTGCTCATGTCAATGAGTTACAACTTTTTCTTTACTTTTCTTTTCTCTATCATCTAATCGCAACTCTTAGCCTTCTCGAACATGAGAAGATGGTGATCATGATGAGAAAATGGTTCATTCGAAGCTTCGACATGTTAAAACTGCAGAGAGAGAGAGAGAGAGAGAGAGAGAGAGAGAGAGAGAGGTTGGTGTGTAGAGGTGAAGATACATAATGATTGACGATTGTGATGGGTGACAATTAGTTAACCACTTTTGAGATGGTAATAACATTGGTTACCCAATTATTGATAACAAACTAAACCGATAGAAACAAAGAAATGTCATTAAAATCAAATTGTTTGGTTAATGGGTTTTAATAACAATCAAATTGACATTTTATCACAATCAATGATGATGATAACTGAGGTAAGAATCAGTTAGATAGGATAATAATAATCATTTCAAGAGGTTGTAACTCACATGTCAATCAATTGTTTAGTTATGATTGTTGAGAATGACGAATGACATGACAACTTATGATAAATTATTACTTCCATGGTGATTAGTTAAACAATAATAACAATTAACGTCCACATAAGTGAAACGATAAAGTCAATCAATTTAATATTTAATCATCATCAATTCATCATGAAAATAATTGTGATGAAAACAACAATTGACCTACAGTTTATATCTTTCCAATCAAATGATTAAAAGATTATAACAAAATTTTGTAATAGTATTTGAAGAGGGAAAAAAATCCATTAAGATAATCAAATTATTAGATTGATATTAAAAATCATTGAACACAAATTGTATTAAATTAATGGAAAATCTTGATTCTGTCATAACCAATTTTGAAATTCACCATCAAGATTTATTGATAGATATGAAAATACTAGTATTCAATTCAATATTCAATTAGCATGCTTATAATGGTCAAATATTAATAAGTTAATTTGGTTAAAATAAACTGACCATTAAGTTTGACAATCATGAACATAGAGACTCAAGAATATTGAATTTCATCATCAGGTGAGTGTCCAACTACTTGTTTACAATTTTTCATCATATTGTTTACAAAGTTCAAATTCTCGAGTAAAAAGTTCTGTTACCATGAAAACTGAATAAAAGACAAAGAGTAACAGTATATGAAGAGATCATTGAAATTACTTTTGATTGTTTTTTTTTGCTGAGAAAAAAACTCATGAAAACAATTGACAAGAAAGAAAATCTGAAAACAGATCCAGAGTTCATTGAATCAGCTGAAAACGATAACAACAACAATTTAGTAAATAATCACATTAGAAATGATCTAAGGTGTTGTAAATGCTCAGCAGTTTACACCATTTACGAAATTTGCTCATGGAGATAAAATAGTAATTCTCATGGAAATAAATTGTCAGGTCACAGAATCCAAGCCAAATTTTGGACCGAAAAATTGACCAATAAGAATTTAAATCTTAATGTAACTGATTAAGTTGATTGAGTTGATCTTTGATTAAATTTTAATCAATTTCTCCACCTAAGATACCATCCAGAGGATAATTTTCCCATTGAGATGGATCAAGTTGATTGTTTGTTATTATTGTGCAAATTGATGATCAACATTATTAAGATGATGATGGAAAATGGAACCGGAAGGAAAAAACTTTTATCAACCTGATCAATGTGATTAAATGGTGGAAATTTGTACTTTCTATTACATGAAAACTTTGATGTTACCATTTCGTCAAATGGTTCATGTGCATCTCCACTGAACTCAACCTCTTGGATATATATATAAAACATCAATCATATTTCACTTGACATCAATAGTTATTGAAGAGTGGGAGAGGTGATGGTGGAAAAGGTTGGGAGTGGGAATGAGAAGATACAAATTTTATACATAAAGATAAACATATACACACTATTAATAGTAATATATACATTGATGAAAGAGAAAACCTCTTTATCTTCATCAGAAAAGGAGACATTTTCCTTATTCTATTCATATATTGGTTGTGTATAAGTTTTTGCTGATACTTGTCATCATCTAATGAGACCATTTATCTATGGGTAAATAATATTATATCATCGATAGGTTTTTAAACTCAATCTATCATAATCATGAAAAATCATTGGGAAAAAAAGGTTGCGAGATACACAGCACTTATCATGTTATTGTACCTGATACTTTTTTTAAACTTGGATGGTTATCATGAGGAAAAGATCAACATTAGTAAACTCAGGTAATAAAACAAGTATTGGAATTTCAAGATGAAAGATTAAGGTAGGAAAAAAAAGAGCAAAAGTTGATTAAACTTACCTGTTCTGCCAAAATTTCCAAGAATTAGAATGGCAGAGGTAAGAACATGATGTTCTGTTGATGTTGATTCTTGAATCCATTTTAGGCATTGTTTGTATAACATACCTGATCCATTATCAAACAATAATTCCATACAGGAATCTGATAAAAAGGGAATAATAATCATGATGGAATAAGATACATGTAAATAAATGATTAAACTAAGTAGATATAAACATATTATCTCAATCAAGATTTAAAAGAATCGTTTCTGAAAGAGAGAGAGAGAGAGAGAGATTTAGACGATAATACTCACCTTCGAGAACACAAGATGAAATAATGTTCATGATCAACTTTTCAATTGATTTACTCAGATTTTCCTCAATTAACATATTGATCAATTTTACAGGTAACCCTTGAGTAATTAGGGCAATTTTAACTCGATCTTCCTCTGATATGACCAAAAGAGTGTCCAAAAGTGCTGAAAGTATATCTTCATCTCGATTAATGTTAACTAAGTTAATCAGTTCGGTTAAATTTCTAGGTTGACTTAAATATTTCCGTCCAACCTCTGATTCTGGAAGAGCTTGTAATACAAAGGTTGCCGAAAGGCTTGTCTCTTCAAATGCATTACCACGATTGTTTAAAATTTTCAACAAAATGGGTAATAGACCAGAGCTCAGGGCAATATCATGTCCATGATCAAAAGTATTGACTACATTAAATAGACAAGAAGTGACCAGGGAAAGTATTTCATCAACTTTAGATGATCCTCCTAAACTCACACTGGTTCCAGATGAACAATCAGAATCGAAATTGGAACCAGAGGAATCAATGAGAGTTCTCATCAGTATTATTAGACTGGTAATTCCATTCACCTGGTTAAATGACCTACGGCCAGTATCTAAGAGAGAGAGAGAGAGAAACAATGAGAAATATTTCAATGAATGAAGAAAAGGATCAAATGAACAAATGAGCGAGAAAATTTTTCAGGTTAATTACATTTAATGTATAACATAATTGATAGAAAATCTATCTGAATATACGTGGGTGGAGAAAAGTTTCTGATAAGAGTTTAACAGAATTGGAACAGAAGATCATAGGTTAACTATGTTTCTACATGGAAGATGAGCAAATATTATAAATATATAGAGAGAAAAGTTTTACGAAAATCTAATCATGAAAATGTTCATCCAAAGTTAACAACGGATTTCAATCATTTTCAATAAACAAATTAATGTAAACATCAATACCCACTCTCAACTATTAGATTATCATGCTCAGGGATTGATAATATATCCATGATATTATAATAATCAAATCCCCACCAATAGGCTTAGAGAGCTCGATTAATTTTTCATCATGATACTCCTACACTCTGGGAACAGGGAACAAAAAAGTATCGAGTTTACCTTTACATGTATAGAATTTTGTTTTTAATTTCTAACGGTAAACTTGAGAGTGAAATAAACACTCTAATGGATGAAATAATCTCTCATTCGATAATTATCTACTTAACCTCTCAGCTGGTAACTTCCTGGTTTCATATTAATGTTATATAATTGATTTTCCATCGATATTTAAACTTGTATATTCCTAATGTTTGTAACGATTAGTACACTTACCATTATCATAGCAAATATTACCAATGGCTCGACATGCTTGTTTAATGGCTCCATATTCATCTGATGATAAAACTGTTACAATTATTGAGAATAGATTGATATTGGATAATGGTAATCTCCATATTTCTAAAAGGGAGAGAGAAATGTTGATATTATTATATTTGTTTCAAGTTCTTAAAGCCTATTGGAAATTTAAAAGCAAATTAAAGTCAAAATGAATTATCATCAACATCATTGTCGATTATGATTGGATGAAAATTTTGGTTAGCATGAATTCTGACAGAAAGATATCTACTAGGTTAGTGTATAGTTGAAATTCTGGAATAACCTTGAAATTCAATGACAACAATAATCTACAGGATATAATGTTGAAAATGAGCAGCAGCAACAATCCATGAATTCAAGGTTGAGACCTGGAAAAAGGATATTCATGTATGTGCACAAAGGTAGGTTATCATATCCATGGATCATGATATTCATGATTAAATATTAATAGAGATGAAGATATTTATATAAGAATGTTGAATTATCGTGAAGGAGTGAGAGAGAGAGAGAGAGAGTAAGAAAATAACAATGGAAGTCTCATCATTTTCGTCTATGAATAGCAAGGATAAAAGTTACGTTAATACTTTGAAGACCTTGAACTCAATTCGTTGCATTTGTACATAACCGATTATTTTCTTTGTTCATCATCTTCCATCATCATCATCATCACCATCATCATCATTCTCTTACAGATTCCCTTTCTCTAGGAAGTAGGTCAAATCGATTATCTCGATCGATACTCAGTTTACTTTTAATTTCTCTGTCTTTTTTGTCTTCTCTCTCTCTCCCTCCTCTCACTCCACTCTCACTCTCCCACCTTCACTCCCTGTTATATCAAAACTTTGTCTCTGTGAAATATTTTCAAGGGCAAACTATTTATATATAAACTTTACCGTTAGATTAACTATTCAACTGTCATTATATTTAAGATTTTGCTACTTTTTCGAATGGACATTATTATCATTATTTAGTAATGTCTCTCACTCCCTTGTATTTATTTCTCATTTTTTCTTTCTGTCGATAAAGAAAAGGATAAGTTAAAACGGAAGTTTACTCTTTGATAAATCATCTAAACTGTTTCCTTGGCAATCAAAATATCGATTGACCTTGAGATTGCAATGGAAGTTTTTGTAATAAGAGAGAAAGAGTTAGACTCTTACTTTGGTTTTCTGCTCATTCTAACCTTGACCTCACTCTTTCTCCAAGTACTAAACTACACTTCTCATATATTACATGTACATATACTAGAATTGCCATTGATTACCTAGAAGACCTTGACTACCTTCAAGTTTGGAGGTCACTTAAAAATGGCCATCAAAACAATTAGAATCATTTACAAAACTCTTTCTAATTCTGTTATATTAATTTTGATGATTTTAAAACTCATCATCAAGCTATAATATTCATATAATAAAATCAATGGAAAATTTTTTTCCAAATATAAACGAAATTCTGATTTAATTGTTCGGAAACAACATTGCACGCAAAAAGGAATTGGAAATCTGACTAATCACTATTTTACTATTTCTATTAGTCAAAATCAAAACAATCAGGTTATATAATTTTGTCCTTCTCGTCAATTGAATTTCAAATTAGATGCTAAATGCTATCGATTGATACCCCATAGATTGATAGAGTAAATATTAATAATTGTCATTTGATAGACAAAATTATAAGATTAACTTACCAAGTTTGGCTAATTCTGCAATCATCTCACAGATAATACGTTTATCATCAAGGGTCACTGTTATATTTTCATTATTAAGAGTATCAGTGATTAGATTGATTAGTCCACAGGAAACTAATTGTTCACTTAATTGTTGCCTTTCTTCATCATCTTTCAATGAGATGAAATTTTTAGTTATATCCGAAGATAATTTAACCAATTTTTCAGCTGATCCAACACAAGTTACTCCTTCCGATCCTTCAGCTATTTTTATCCCATTTAAACGATTAATTATTTCTTCTAATGGAGAAAAATGTATAGAGAAACATTTAATTAGTAGGATATTTTAACTTATTAATAATTGAAATGGAAGTTTAAAAAAGAAAACAAGAGAGAACAAAGAAAGAGAGAAACTTACCCATGATTTTTAAAAGTGAGAACTTTCAAAATAAAGAGAATAGAAGAAAAAACACAAAGAGAAGGAAAAATGGACAATCGCTAGAATTTGATTCTAATGTCACCGATTGTCAACACTTGAAGATTATTGATTCTATCAAATAGGCGATGACACGATAGACAATTAACTGGGATTAAATTAAATCAACAATTAGAAAGAAAGAGAAAGATAAAAGAGAACAGAAAAAGTGAAAATTGTGTAGAGATGAGAGAGAAGATTTTATTTTTAAGAGAACAAGAGAGTTTAATTGATTGACAATTAACAGAATTATCGACTTAAGAACTGATTCAAAGAGATCGTCCGGTTGCCATAAAGTGACATGGAAATTGACCTCATAGGCCCAGCGGGTTAGAATCGAAGAAAAGATAAAAAAGAAAGTAAAGAGAGAGAAAAATCGGTTGTAAGTTGAGAGAAAAGGTTGAGAAATAAAAGAAAACCCATTCCAATGACATAACAATGATCTCCCTTTTCTGCGCATGCGCAGTTCAACGTAGAACTTCGAAGTGCTGCCATCTTGTTAGCGCCGGTAAAGTTCCAAAAAGTAAACAATTTGTTTTTCGATGAAAAGTTTTTCCACTAATAATAACATATGAGCGATAATTAAAATCGCAAAGTTAATAGTTAAATCAATTTCTCTCTCAACTTTATCAAATGATTTTTTCTAAATTGTCCCTAATTAGTTTTTCTCTTTCTTTCACTTTCAATAGAATCTCAATATCTAAAGATGAAATTCCATTAATTGTTGAGACAACGAAAATCTATTAACTATAATTAACTTACACTTTACCAATGATGTGAATGTTTGATCGCAATTAACTTTTGACTATTATCTTGAATCATTTTGGATTAGTTATTTGGAGCATTAAATTGTTGTGAACTTTTAATCCAACGTGTAAATTAAGATTAAGGATTATCTTGATTAGTTGAAAAGTTATCAAAAGTGACTCTTTGATTATTGAAACCTGACTGACAACATAGTTAATCAGATAACTAATTAAATCCAGTTATGATTAGTTGAATATATTGATTTTAATTTGATGAACGCGAAGAAGAAGAAACAGAAAAAGTGATTAACAATTAATTATCGTCAGTAATCAATAAACCATATTGATTAAGATCTATTGAGATGATTACCAGTTTTAACGCTTATTTTTTTTCCATCCCAATTAACTAATTGTTGCTAATTTTTACAATTTAATGATCAAAACAAACAAATAACGTTAATTGTGAAGGCGATCATAAATTTTAAATGAGTTAATTATTGATCAACATTTACTCACAATTAACTAATTAACCTTGAATATCAGACAAGACGATTCAAATTTCATCATGTTCACATTTAATGAGATGATTTAAAAATTTATAATTAATAATAATTGGATTGATTATCGATGACAAATCAATTCAAGGATTATTTAAATTTCATTGATAATCAATTAAATATTGTCATCAATTAATTAATCAACAGATTGATTACAACTTGGAAGATGGAAGAAAGTTTAATTGTAGACAATTAAGATTAATTCATTTTTCTAAACTTTAATTAAGATTCTGAAGTAGAAGAGAAACAAAAATTTAGTCAACAATTAGAATGCAATTGGGAAGGTGTAATTGGAGAGCGGGGTGGGTTTTGGTTGAGTGGTAAAAAAAGTAAATGGTTGTAACAATTAGCGAGAAAAAAAAATTTGATCAATTTGATTGGTCAGTAATTTATTTTTTCCATGCAGAGAGACCTGACCATCCGCTGACGAGACCACTGGTGTAAGCTGGGGCATTGGTATATCTGACGGCGGGAGCAGCGGCGTATGAGGCACCGTATGCGAAAGCGGGAGCTGATCTGTAACCGTAAGCTGGAGCGGCAGCATATGAGTAAGCTGGGGCAGCGGCGTATGAGTAGGCTGGAGCAGTGGTGTATGAGTATGCTGGGGCAGCTGCGGTGTAGGCAACAGCTGGAGCAGCTTTGGTGGCATAGGTGAAGGGAACAGCTTTAGCTGTGGTGTAGGCAACTGGAGCTGGTGAAGCATAGGAAACAGTTTGAGCTGGGATAGCAGCAATGGTGGCTGGAAGTGCTTTAGCTGAGTATTGGGTAACAGCTGGAGCATCGTGGGAGATTTCAGTTGCATAGCTTACACCTTGGGTGGCAACAGCTGGGGCAACATCAGCGGCAACAGCTCGGGTAGCATAGGAAACAGCTGGAGCAGCAGCTTTGTATGAGATTGCTGGAGAGGCAGCGGCGTAACCGTAAGCTGGAGCTCCATATCGTGAGTATGATCCAGGGTAACCATAGTTGTATCCATAACCTAAGCCGGAACCATAGCCGTAACCGGGAGCGTATCCATAGTATCCTCCATAACCAGAGTATCCTGCATAACCTAATCCACCGAGGGTGGTGAGTGGATAACCAGAGTAGCCAGAGTAAGCTGGAGCAACAGAGTATCCATATCCACCTAAGGAAAGTAAAAGTAACAAGAAAAAAAAGTTAATTAAACGAAACAATCAGTTAATTGTTGGAGAAAAAGTTGAAAACTTAAAGTTAAAACTCACCGGGAAGACTGTAGCCAACGTTAGCGGGTAAACCAGCGGCGGAGGCAAGAGCGAAAAAGGCTGACAATAAGATGATAACTTTCATTTTGAGTTTCGAGTTGAAGAGGATTGAATTGGTTAATTGGATTAACTGGATAATGGATTAGGATGAAGTGCGATTTGATTAACTGAAACTTTCGCTTTTTATAGTGTGAGGAAAAAGTTCTGAACACCATAGAGAACAAGTTCTGAGTCGATTCAGTAATCGGTGGGTTGACCAAAAATCGAATAAAAAATAAGAAAAGGAAAAAAAAATCATTCCAATCACAGAGATAATTCCGTTTGTCAATGGGTCCATCGAATTGAAACTTGTACCTTAGAACCTCCCTCGTCATCATCAACATGTCATCTTTTCATTTGAGAACATTAATTTCTCATCATCCTCATCATTCTCTCTCTCACTCTCTCTTCCACTCTCACTCTCTTGTCCACCTTAATCACTACGTGATCATCATAAAGTTCTGATTCCATTTACACCTTGTCGTCTTTACCATTTTATCGGATGATTTTCAAGGTTTTCTCTTCATCTTCATCTTTCATCATCCAAAGATGATATTCGATAAAAAAATTCTGTTTTTTATTCTCTTACAAATATTACATATAAATCCATAAACAAGGCTACAATTAATTACGATAATTAACTGATGATTTATATTTTAATTTCTTATTTTTTACTTTTTCTTCATCATATTAACTAATAAACGCCCTACGTTCATGTTACTTACCTGAATCTTAATCCATTATCATGATTAGTTTCTTGATTTTTTGTTCGCAATAATTTGATTAGGAATTGGAATTCACTTGACAATCATGATAAATAAATAATGGGTGATTAGTTGAACGTTGATTAACGTTGATTAGTGTTAATTATTTGTTTTTTTCTCCTTTTATCTAAAGTTAACAATCAGGTAAGGATCTCAATTTACACTAATTACCTTCAATAATTTTAATTCTGTTTACCATTTTGTCCAAGAACTGATTAACTTTTCAATCAAATAAATTGTTTCCAATTGATTTACTTTACCATTTCTTAATTGTTATCAAAAGATTCAATCAATTGATTAATCAATTCATTAACTTTTTATAATATGATTAACATTGAATTTCAATAAATAACAAAATTTATAATTGACCTTCAAATTGAACAATTAAAAGGATCAACAATTGTTGTTGACATTTAATTGTAACAATTTAATAATAATATCGATACATAATTAGACTATTAGATTAACAATTAAGAAATTTAAACGTCTGCAATCAAAGTTAATCATCAGGATTAAGCTTAATTGTTAATCTGAATGATATTTTTCCCCCTTTCCTTTTTTTATTTATTATTATTAACAATTAACTCATCTTTGCCATTAATCATTTCAATTAAATTAAAGTTAACAATTTGATGACAGATGAAGATGAGTTAATCGTTAGAAAGTGACAAAACTTGAGATGATTAAGTTAATGATAATTAACAGTTACATGCTACCAATAAGATAATCAAGTAAATCACAGATTAACATGATAATTAATCCAAGAAAAAAAATTGTATCTTCTTCAATTTAACTTTATTAAGTTAACAACTAATTCTGATTAAAAAATGATTAACTTTTAATTCAAAAAAGAGGAATTAAAATCCATCATTTAGAATTAGTTGATTGTTGTTGTTTAGCTTTTCCCAATCAATTTAGATTGTAAGATTTTTCTAATTGTTGGTTTGGAACTATTGATGATTTAGTTTAATTAATAATCAAATTAAATTGTAATTTCTTGAGATATTCAGATGATTGATCTTTTAATCATTTGACTTTCGATTGTCTCAATTGATTTGATTTCAAGTTAATTGTTGTAACTTAATCTCTGGTTTTCTAGTTCATGTTGATTGGAATGATTAACGAAAAATTAGTTTTCTTTCATGAACAATTTAGTACAAGGTGAATAAAATTGTCTCAATTAACGAAATCATTAGAGTTTTAATCAATTTAATTGGTTGGATATTCATATTAATCTAGTTTCGGATGACAATTCAATTAAATGTATAGAGTAATGATTAATATAATTGTCGAGATGTTGATGAATAATCTTAGTCTTAATTGTTCATTTTAAGAAAATTTTGGCCCTTAAGGAAAAGTTTAATCATTTCGTATGCTACTTGTGGCTGGTCAGTTGGTACCATGTGACCTGAACCTCGAACTGTGGCCATTACAAATCCTTCGAAGTGCTTAACAAATCCAGCGGTTTGATTGTTTACATGCCAGGGAATGTAAGGAGTAATCGAGGGAAAACCAAGATCCTCGACGAACCATTGGTCACCCAAGAAATCACAGACTAGGTCAACATCTCCGTTGTAAATTAGACCTCGTTTACCGGCTCGAATCGATTGGGAAACTTGATCTTTAAGGGTTCGATAGATGTTGATATATGATTCTTCAACAACTACATTACAATCAGTCCATTGTCCAGCTGAAGGGTGGATGTTAAGAGCTGATCTTACATCGCGACGATTAAGATAAGATTCAAGGTCAGCGTCATCAATACAAGGTGGACTTCCCGAGCCTTTTAGTTGGCTATTGGTTCGAGTAGATCTTGGTACAATTTCAATATCATGGTCACTGTGTCCAGTTAAAGTTGCTTTGATCAATTTCCAAGCTGAAGCGTGTTTATGATTACCATATTTCCTACCAATTCCAGGAGATGATAACGATGTTGTCCGTCTAAGGTCATTATTTGTTTGACATCGATCGTAAATGTTATAAGGATTAAGACCAGATGATTCAATTGCCTCAGTTAATTTACCAACTAATTTAGTGCAAGTTGGATTTGAACTTTGAACAAATTCACAAGAATCTTCACCAACACCATTAGAACAGCATTGAGATGTTAAAGCTGACCATTGGTCACGATCAATGAGACCATGATAGTAAGAGAAAAAAACTTTCGAATTACCCAATTTAACTTGATCAAGGTAACCATTTCCAATGGCGAAACCTTTATAGTTGATTGAAGTCTCATTGAGAAGACGAATGGACAAAGTTGGTATATAAACACCAGCATAAGATTCACCAGAAAGATAGAAATCATTTCGTTTAAATTGTGGAAATTTAATGAAGAAACTTTTAATTGCTTGTAAATTGTTGTAAGAAGCACCATCATCATCAATGGTATAATTACCATTATCATTATAAGAATAGCCAACACCAGCGGGTGATTCAAGGAAAATCATGGAAGCCAATTGATTCCAAGCAAATGGATTTGGTTCAATCGATGCTCCAGTTTTGGTAACTCGAAACGGACCTTGTTCAGTGAAAAATCCTAGCATTGAACTACAACCTGGTCCACCATTTAACCATAAAAGGAGCGGATCAGTGGCCGGATTTCCAGTCGATTCAACGAAAACATAATGAAGATGAGTTCCGTCAGAACCATTAAGGTAACCCGAATACATACCGAAGGGAATATCCTTCGTTTGACCTGGTAAACGGACTACACGATCTTCATCAAACGCGAACACATGAGTGACCAACAGTATGGCCAAGATAAAACGGAACATGGTGATTAAAATGATCTATTAATAAATCTAACCCAATGAAGGAATAAAAATCAACTTGATTGTAAACACTAATTCAATCAATTAATGTCAACTAACTGTTTATAACATAACATTGGATCGTCTTCAAGTACCTTTCATTTTTAAGATGATAAAATGGCTTTGACTCTCTTGAGATAATTGTTATAATCTAATCAACTTTTAATTGGACGATTGAAACAATTTAAGATTTTTCTACGTTAATTGTTACTAAATTAAGTACCAGAGATAATGAGAGTTGATAGTCTTCATTGATTGTTGCTACTAATCTATTATCAGTCATCTGATTGATATTATCGAACAGGAAATCGAAGGCAAATATTATTAATAATAAATAAAAATATCGTTTAGAACTTTTTTTTGCAAAAAAAAAACGTGTGAAAAAAAATCTACAATTGATAATTGAATCAAATTAAAGATTGTGATGCAATTGCAAGGATAATTAAATTATATTATTGTTCCGAATTAAAATACATGTAGTGTTGATTTCTGTTGATAGATGGAGTCGAAAGTTTAATCAGAATTGATTAACAGATTTTTTTATTAAGTTAATTGAAAGTTGATAAGTTTTCTCAGCTAAATTTTTGTCACGAGCTAAACTCGAGGCTAAAGTTTGACGACAGTCCATAAAGTGCTTACCAGTTACACTATCGAGTGAAGGTTCAACTGCACAATAGACGATAGTTTGTGAGCCCATTTTCGGAGTTCGTAAAAGCGACTGTAATATTGGACAAAGAATACTAGAGTATCGGTCAACCGTCGGATATCTAGTGAAAAGATCAGTGTAAACTCCTCCTGGACACAGTGTATTAATCGTTACATTTTTCTCAATGAGTTTCGGTGCTAAATGAGTAGATATCAACTCGGCGGCGAGTTTGGATTTACAATAACAAATACTTGGGTGATAGAAAGATGTTGAATTTAAATTGTCGATATTGAACCTTAACATACATCGATGGGCTGATGATGTGACGAAAATGATTCTAGATGGACATGAGATTGAAGACTTGATTAATAGAGGTTTAAGGAGATTGATTAAATACAAAGGTCCAAGATGATTAATTTGAATATGCTCTTCGTATCCATCGATTGTTGCTTTCCGTTGAGTTGATCCATTTGAGATTCCAGCATTGTTAATCAAAATGTCCAATCGATCGTTGGTTGAAATGAAATCGTCAACAAATTGTTTGATTAGTCTAAATGATGAAAGATCGCAATACATTGGGACGATATTTAGATTACCAGTTTCTGATTGAATTTCTTGAGCCACTAGTTTAGCGGCTTCTAAATCTCGACAGGCCAGAACAATCTTACCTGCTCCTCGTCGAGCCAATTCTAGGGCAGTCTCTTTACCAAGGGTTCGATTGGATCCGGTAATTATCACAACCTTACCCTCGATTCGCGCTTCCGATGGACACTTGACACCGAACCAATGAGTTAGGTAACTGATACACCCGATGATAAAACGCCAATAATCAACTAATAATGAAATCATTTTGAAAGATGCAAGAAAAAAAATCACTTTAATTGATCACAATTCTACTATTCAATTTAGTGCTCGATTACCATAATTATGTTAACTTATAATTTTGAATGACAATTTAGCTGATTTAACTTCCTCCTTTACACCATGAAATTTGGTTCATAGGAAGACCAATGGATTCATACACTCAACTGTGAATCAATTGATGAGATGAATCATTTTGAATCATTTACAGTTATCTCTTGATTTGATTTAGTTGATTAACTTTGCCAAAAGTTTTTCTTTCAACAGTGATGATTTCTTCTAATAGATGGAGCACAAGTTTGCTTACGAGAAAACTTTTCTCACCGAATTAAATTAAACGAAGTGATAATCATGATGATATATGAATGATAATGTAAAGATGAAGATTAATCAAAACTTCACGTTAACGAATTGTACCCATGTTATTAAAGTTAAATTTCTGAGCTGAATGAATACTTGGTATGGACTCTCGATACTCTAATGAAAGTATCAGAAATGTTGTTCCTTTGCAAGAAAAAAAATTCCAACTGAATGAATATCTATGAAAACCAATAACAATTAGCAAATCAGTGAGAGATTCATGAGATTGCAATTTAAGATTATCACTCAGAATATCAGTCAAATGGATAACAATTGAAGTTGATAGGTAGATCTATTGAACTGATTGTCAATTGTAACAATTAAACACCTACACAGATTTGATTTCTAATTACAAAGTAACAATCAACATTTTAGGAATCATGATTTAACTTTCCTTTTTATGTCAATGATACAATCAAATTAAAGGTTAATCATTAACCAACCCAACAATTCAAAATTAACGGTTTACATTTAAGGTCATCTAATCATAACTTTTATTATAAACAATTACGGTCAATCATTAACTGATGATTATCAACCAATGATTAGTTCACACAAATTATGTCATTGTGATAACAATTTAATAATTGTTAATCAACAAGACAATTGGTTTTTTCTTATCATAATTGTTGCAATTAAAAAGCAGGAAAACCAAAATCTATGATTACAGTTTGAATCTTTTCAATTGGGTAACAATAAATTTGAAAACCAATCTTCACAATTAACTAATTACTTAAGCATGTTGATCACAGTTAAATTAATATACAGCCTCGAAAATTAAGATCAACTACAGGGCTATTCAGCTATTTTTACCAATTTTTTTGCGATTTTCTTAGTAAATGAGAGTCAAAGGACTCGAGACAATTGTCATATAAAAAGATCAAGGTTATTGTTGAAAGAGAGCGTTTCAAGGTCATCTGGAGGTAATGAATGTTCAGAGATACTAATGGCAAATTTTGAGGTTTCTATGAGCTTTACTTTGCACGTCAAGATAAATTTATTGGATAGGAGATTTGCAACAGTTATTCAATTAAACTGTAATATCTCAAGAACTGTGACAACAAAAATCTCTAAACTAATTTTCCAGAGATAAACAATGTGGAAAATAACTATATCACCTTCAGGTGACCTTGAAAGAATTTCCAAGACTTTACAATTTTTCAACACCAAAAGTCCTGAGATAATTTGTATTTACTAGTATATCAGGTCATTATTAATTCAATAATTGAATATCGCTCAGAAACTATGTTATTCTTTATTCTTCTCTTTTCAAGACGTGTCCAATAAATTTGGTAGAAAGTCCTCATTTATGAGTCATTTAAATAAACAGAAATAAATACAATACTTACCATAAAATCGAGATGATCTTTATGAAATAAATCAATAATTTCTCCTTACCTTTCATCAGTATAAAAAATTGTCGCAATTGATAAAACTGATAAAAAATCAAAATAAACAATCATCAGGTTAATCGTTGACATTCATTGTTGAAAGAATTAATAATGACCTAATAGTTACAAATTATCTTAGGATCTCTCTTTACTTATTAATTCAAAATTTATTCTCACTCGTTGTACATTTTTAGCTGCAGAGATATAGCGTTTTTGATGCGAAAATCCTTTTTATTCAACTTTCATTAATCTGCTCGTAACAAAGACTGTGTGAGATTCAAAAAACCTTTTTAATTTAGGCACATGCTTTTTTTAATTTGAATCGATTGTGACCACCAAATGACCTTGAAACCGTATCCTAACAGAATGACCGGAATGACCTTGATATTTTAATATGAAAATTGAGTATGGCCCAAACTACCATAACTTGAGTATGGGGTCTCAACAATCAAAAACAAAAAAGTTATTCAAGAAAAACTTTTTGGAAACTTGGTGAAATGCCCTGTATTAATAAGAAGCGATAAAATCAACTTCAATCATGTTGATCAATTATCAACAATCAGGAAAAAAAAGTAATGAGACTAACAATTAATTGTTGATAAACTTTGTCCTCAGTTAATTTGTTTTAACCATAACAAGGAAACCCGACTCTTAATTACTTTGTTAACAGTTTAATTGTTAATCAAGGATATTTGTGAAATGATAAAATTTACAATTTAACTCAACGAGAAAATCAATATATGCTAATTTTAATTAAATCACTAATTGAAAACATTTCTTTTTATTTGGTTTTTACCTTGATTTAGTTGTTTAGAAATGTTTAATTATTGAATGATTATCTGATCGTCTAAATGATTAACTTAATCACCCTAGAAAAATAAACTTAACCTTGATTATCAGGTCACCAAATCAATTAATTGTTAAGACTATTAATCAAAAAATTACTGACAATTTATACTGATTAACAAGAAAGGGAGAGAGAGAGGATCAGTTTAATTACTTAATTGTTGCTAATTGTAACAGGCATTGATTAACTTGATGTAAACACTTTATAATTTAGGATTAGATTGACAAGAGATGTTAAAACTTTTATCACCTCTTAATTGTGTTGATTTAATTTTTTTATATTACTATTAGTGATCAGTAATAGTAACATTAATTGTCATTTACAATTAAACACTTTCAAAGTGATAAATTTGATTCCAACAATTTAATATACTCAGGAAACTTAATCATGATGATTTACCTTGAGGTAAATACGGATAAACATGATTGGTAATTAAATTGTGACTTTGATTTGAATTTTCAGATTAAATTATTTACCTTTAAAATCAATTTAACTTTGACGATTAATTAATCACCAACTTAAGCAATTAAACAATTAAACAATAAAACGATTTAATTAAAGTTACTAGTCAACTTTTTAATTATTACAATTGCTTTTTCCAGTTGAAATTATCAATTCAGTAATTAATTAAATTTCAATTGTAATTTAATTGCTGAGCATTTGTTTTCATTGTAAATCTTAATTGTTGCTCAATACTTTGCTAGTTAATTGTGTTTCTATTAATGAATTGTAATTAAATCAACAATTTAATTGCAGTTTAGTTTGAGACGATTTGCAACTTTAATGGTGAAAGAATCAACAAAATCATTAATCTTTGACAATGAGATTAAAAGATAATCCATTTGATAGTTTAATCCTTTGTCTACCTTGATGATCAAGTGGAATTAGCAAAAAAAAACTCACAATTAGATTACAACAATCAGCTTATTGTTTGAATACATAATTGATTGGGAATCGATTGGTGATAAAAATGAATTAACTTTGAATCTTCACTCGTTTAATTGTTGACGGATTTATTTACCGTTGTTGTTCTTGTAAAAACAAATTAATTGTTTCGAAATAATTATCATAATTAACTGATCATTTTCACCTTCAAGTAAATTAATTCTGAAGAAAAAAAAACTCTGAAACTACAATTTAATCATTGACTTTACAATTAAATTCAGTGAGATGATGATGATTAATAATATTTGAAGATGATCATGTTAATATTAAGAAGCAATGAAAAAAGAAAACAATGAAATAAAATTAACTAATTGTTAGACCTTGATGGTTGCTGTCAGCTTACAATAATAACGGTAAATTGAAATTTAAATTGTTAATCAAGCTAATTGTTGGTTAAGATGAAGCTTAAAATAAGGTTAACATTAATTCATGTACACTTGAGGCTATCATGATACAAGCTACTTATCATCAATTGAATGCAAGGTTGGGATGATAGAGAAAGAGATAAATTTAATCATTATCATCTTAATATCTTTGGGTTGGCCTTTCGATTTTCGTATTAACCGTTATGTTCAATGTTCACTCGAACTTGATGGTTTACCAAGAAAGAGAAATCGAAAGAGACGAAGAAAAAACTTCAACCCTTTTAATTTTTCTTTCTTTTATTTTTCCTTCTTTTTTTTACCATTCGAATGTACAAAACATGATCAATTCCTTAATAGAGAAGAAGAAGAAGAAAATCTTCCAAGAACTTTCGTCGAACATGATGATGAATATTAACCTTCTCACTTTCGTTTTTTTCTCCACCTCTTACAGGCGGACACCGAACAATCTCATTTCTCACCAACTATTTTCTATTGTTGGAATATAGCCTTAAGTTCAGCCTTCTTTAAGTTCGAAACCTACGAACTAAATTATCGATACTCACTTTTTCTCTCTCTCTCACTCACTCTTTTGGTATATAAGAAGGTATGAATTCGAGTTGAAATTCATTCGATTCGACAATCAGTTTTATTAATCTTCTTACAATCTTTTAAATTTTGTTCGTTGTTTAATCAACCACCATCTAAATCTAAAATCAAAATGATGTTCATCGCCGTTATCGCTTCAATCATCGCTGTTGCCCAAGCCGGTATCTTAGCTGCTCCAGCTTACGCCGCTGCTCCAGTTGCCTATGCTCCAGCTTACGCTCATGCCCCAATCGTCAAGGCTCCAATTGTCTTACCTAACATCGTTACATCATACTCAAGCTCAGTCTCCCACTTGGCCCCAGTCCATGCTGCCCCAGTTGTCGCTAAAGTAGCTGCCCCAGTCTTTGCCGCTCCAGCTTACGCTGCTGCCCCACTCCCATACGCCGCTGCTCCAGTTGTCCACAAAGTAGCTGCCCCAGTCCTCGCTGCTCCAGCTTACGCTGCCGCCCCACTCCCATACGCTGCTGCTCCAGCTTTCGCTCATGCCCCAGTCGCCAAAATCGTTGTTTAAATAAGTGATCAAACTAATTGTTAAATTTGTTATTCTCTGTTCACAAAATTGACCAAAAAAAACACCACCACCACCACCAACACTGCCCGGAGTAGGAATAGTTTACCCATTCCAACACTTCATTTCCTCCACTTCCTGTTACCATTTCCCTCTCACCCTGGAATCCATTTTCCACCATCAGTGAGTCCAGTTTCAAAATTCATTTTCTCAGTCACCAGCTTCCAGTTTCATGATAATCCATCATGATAAACTTTAAACTCTGATAAAAGAAAACCGATTCATTGGGATTTACTTCATTCATCAGTTAATTTTACAATTTTCTGCATTCATCTAAATTAAAAACATCTTCGTTAATTTAATCACCATTCCGGTTTATAAAGGCAGAACAATTAATTAATTGTCATCTAAATTAATAACTGATAACGAACCAAAAATCTTAATATAACATCAAATAAAATGAATCAAGTTTATTTTTCGTAAAAAAAACAATTTCATTCAAAAATTTAATCACTCGTGAAAACTATTAACAAATTGTTCATTCATAATTATTATTATGGACATTTTCAATTGCATCATCAGTGAGGCAACTCAAATGATTAACTAATTGTGATAAGTCAATTGTAATCATGTTTGAATAATACAAATTTAATTGGTTTCAATGTTTTGGAAATGATTTTACAAACAAATTGATGATAAAATGAACGATTCTGATGAAATCTGAATGAACATGGAAACGATTAACATGAACTTTAATGATTCCACCATTGTGAACAATCATTACCATCGGTTCAGAATATTGAATTCATGATAAATGTTAAGCTGAATTCAAGTTGAATCTTTGATACCTGATATGTGATATTATTTGGAACTTTTTGTTTCTTTCGAAAAAGTTTACGAACTTTTAATGTTTTCGATCCATTGACTTCGAATATGAATAGATTGATCATTTTACTTTTTTCGAGAAAAAAAATCTACAAATCAAAATGTTCTAGTCAAAGTAATAAGTTGAAACTTTGTTCCAATTCATATTCCAAGGGAAAGTTCAATCAAATCGTGGGTAAGATATAAACTTTTTTCTGGAACTACAATTGTATTTGTAACTGAAATTGAACGAATTTTTAATTTTTCGAGCTTTTTTATGACCTTCATCCACTGGACACACCGATATCGTGGTCAGTACTACCTGTCAATTAGAACTGATAAAATCAAGTTGACCTCTTTTCTTTAAAAAATTTGATTGATTTGTTTCAATTTCAAATGATAGTCGATTCGAAGCTCGATCGAAACAATAATAATCCAATTTAGAACCAAAAAAAACTGGTTCGAATATAAAACCAGTAGATTTTCAGTTCGATGAAAAATTATCTCTTCTAGATTAATCGATAGATTAATTAATATATATTTTGGGCTTAATCATCTGGTATCTTATAATTAATAGCATCAGTCGATTATCGAGCTTTGTTCAAATGTTCAAAATGTCTTTCAATTTTTTTCCTTTATTCCAAATCGATTGGGTTAACAGAGACTAACTTATCAAGCAAAGCTCATAACAGTAAAGCTTAACAACAATCGTAATTAATGATTCGATTCCCCAAAAATGAACCAAAATATTGATTAAATTAACGAAAACTCCCAAGAGATTATCAGTATTCATCGAAATCGACGCAAAGAATTTGCTAAAGAAAATGAAAGTTCGATGAAAGATCTCTAGTAGTTTAATCATAATCGTTCTCGGCTGAAATGGAGATTCGATATTTGATATTTTTGATATTCTACCAGATTTCGTTCTCTATCAATGAAAAGTAAAGAACCTTTTTGATGATGTATATTTCCAATTCGAAGCTTGAGTTTCAGGTTAGCCAACCATGAATTTGACATAATAATAATATCATGATAAAAGTATAATAATAATGATGAATACAAAGTGGACAACAGAAAGAAAAATATTCTTTCGAATTTATTTTTCTCTCTATCTCATTTTTTCCTCGATCGATTCTGTTTTCCATTTGAATTGACTGTTTTGAACAATAATCTAACCACAATGTTCACTTTTGGTTCCAGTTGACTCAAAGTTTCCCTCCAAAACAAAAAAAGCTCGAGAGCCTATGATTATATGAGACGATAATTAACTTTAACTGCTAATATAATAAATTGATTGAAACAATTTTTATGAGATTCTGTCTCCGGTTGCATGATTGTTCAGTAAATTGTGTTAATTGTTGAATGAAATGGTTGAAATGGAAACAAGAAAAGTTTTTCTTTATTTTGGTAAAGAAACACTAAATTCAATTTCATCTCTGTAAACTAATCACATGGAGATAGTGGATCGATGTTAAGATTATTGTGGGTAAAGAGAGAGAGAGAGAGAGAGAAAAGATGCGGATGATATTTAGAAAAAGCATCTTTGAACAATCTCAATGGTGAATTGCAATTGATTTGTGACCTCAAGAAAAGGATGAAGATGATGCGGAGGAGGAGAAGGAGAAACAGGAAGACAAGAAGTGAAGAAAAAAAGAATAAGAATGAATAAGAATGAGATGATGATGATGAAAAGAAGAAAAAACAAAAAGAGAATCGGAAAAGGATGAGAGAGAAATGATGATGATGATGATGGAGAATGTAGAAGATACGATGAAGATGGAAGAGAGTGTCATGGAAAATCATCACCCACAAAATCGAGAAAGGGTAAGAACATTTTTCTCAGTACTCTTTTCCTCCGCTGTTGAAGATTCTAAATTCTTAGCCATTAACCAAAGATCAAAGTGTTAACTCGAAATGTCACCAAGAGGTCGAATTGGTTTCTCCATTATTTTATTTCTTTTCTTCAAATAGAAATATGTATCTTTTCTTACGGAGGGATAAGTTAAACCTCGAAACTGTTCTTGTATGGGACAGAAGAATTAGTTTCTTTATTTGGTATCTGGATGAGGAACAAAAAGTTCTAAAAGAGGAAAAAGAGGGTGAAAAAAAATTCGACAAAGAAAATATTCTCCAGTTCTGAGTTCTCTAAGTATCTCATGGAGCTCTTTAGATAATTCAGATTCTCATAGAGTAACCAGAGAGTTTGCCTAGTCTCTTTTAAGCTCACTTGATATTCTCATGATCTCTCTTTCTCTCTCTCTCATCATTATCATCATCATTTTCGTCTTCCTGCCTTTGTAGCATAAAAAATTTCTCTAGTTCGACTTATGGATAGAATTTTTTTTTCTATCTCTGAAACTCTCATGAGATTGTTGATGTTCATCCTTCCCTCTCTTTTTATTTCTTTCTCTTCAACATCATACTCATCATCTTAATCATCAAAGTCAACACAATGTCCAAAACTGAATCATTGTAACGGTTTCAATTCCGTCCATTTACAAAGTCACTTTGTTACTTTTTCATCTTCTTATCAACTAAATGATCACCAATCATGAAGATAATGATTGAAAACAATATTAACCTTTCAAGGGAATCATTCAAATCTTGACCAGTGTCAACATTTTCCGTCAATTCGACCAGTTTCAAAATTCCAACAGGTTAATTGTTCAGCTAATAAACATACACACACACACACACACACACTCTCTCTCTCTCTCTCTCTCTCTCCACTATTCTCACTACATCATGTCCAAAATATTCAGCATCTCATATACTAAACAAAATGTTCATCATTCTCATCATGCTCATCAACAGCAAATAGATGAAGATTCAAGTGATGATGCCGATGATTCACCGAGATCCATGGATTCTGGTGATAGTGCAACGGCGATTAGGATTAAACGATTTCCATTTGAAAAGAAAAGTCCAAAAAAAGATAATTTCTCGCAAAAAGGTAAGCCGAACAATCAATTTTAATTGCCAACAAAGGAACATCAATTCCCTGTAACAATCAACTGAAAATGAACACATTGGATTATATTAATTTCATTTACAAAAACAGTGGAAATAGTTAATTGTTGGTTTAATCAAATTCAGTGAACAGTGTAATGGAAATGGTGAAAGTTAACCAAGCAATTAGTGATTTCTAAATTGTATTAATATTTGTGATCATCTAAACTGATGGTTATCAAGAGGATCAATTATTTAAATTAAATTCTGTTCACGATTAACTTCAATGAGTTGAATTGTTAATTGATCACAATTTCATCATTCTAATGTATTGATTGATACAATTAAACTGTAATCAACTCTATTGTGTGAATCAATTTATGTACAATTTGTTTCCAACTAAATTGATTAACAGAATTGATTTCCGATCTGATTAAGTTACTATTTAATTCATAATTAAATTGGTTTCATTAGATCACAATTAACTTTTAGATTGTAGCAATTAGAGAGATAAAAATTTAGTCTCATCAATTTCAAACGATATTTTTAATCAATGTAAACTTAATTAGTTAAATGATGAAAATTGATTGTTCAACAATTAACTGGTTAATTGTTTTGTAGATAAACCTTTTTTGTTGGTTAATTTAAAATTGAAACAATTGACTTTTAATCATTTACATTGAAACTTTAATCACAATCAGAAATAAAAAAACCTTGACATTAATTTAGTTATAACAATTTGAAGTGATTAGCATTTAAATTTTAATCATACTTGTGATTGATTGATTGATTTAAAAGACAAAATTGAGACAATTAAATTGTTTGACCTTAAATTGTTATTATAATTTAATTTTCAAGATGATATGATTTGTATTACACAATTTTAATCACAATCTAAATTGTGATTTATCCTCAACAATCAACTTTTGTTTCAAACTTTCCAATTGATTAGATTGACCTTAAAAGTAAGAGGATTTTAATTTCATACTGGTTAATAATCATGATTTTGATTAATTCAAATTTTCATAATCAATAATTTATACATACAATTAGCAATTGATTGATTGTTGCTGGTCAAGTAACTGGTTAATTTCAATCAGCAAACTTCATGATATCAATTGATATTATCGTTACTCATTTCTATCTTGATAATTGTTTTTTCGTTGTTGTTGTGTTAATTGTTTACCAAAAAATATGAATACTGTTGACCATCAGCTGACCATGGTTCAAATCAGCATTTCCTGTTGATCAGCTGATTATCTCAGATGAACTTGTATGATATTCGGCTGATGGTGAACATTCAGAAAGAAAAATGAGCTGAAAGTTATTCATCTTTTTCTGTGCTCATTCCATTAACATGGAAATTGAATAAAGTTCATGATGAATGAGAATTTTGATCGATAACAGAAACAGGAAAAGAAAACATTTCTTCAACTTTTCTTTTGTGTTTTCGACAAACTGGACATTTATTTTTCGAGTTATAAGTTCGAAAAAAAAGAAAAGAGAAACAAAAAGACAAAGAGTCATGATGTAAGCATGGAAAGTTCAAACTATCACATCGAATGTCAACATTTTCGTCGAACCTGTAACATGTTCAACTTCGAATTCATATATTAATAGTCTATTGTTTACATGATTCGATTGGAAATTGCAAGTTCTTCAAGAAGAATGAGAAGTTCAACAAAGGCAACAAGTTCTCGACCGATTAACCATAACCAATGTGATGTCCAGTGTTCGATAATCATGAACAATTCAATCACTGATTCTTTTCCAACAATCAACTAATCAACTCTCTTTTTTTCTTGTCTAATCTTTACCAACAGTGGAAAATTTAACACCCAAACATTTACGAATCAATCAAGCAATAAAAGACGCTCGGACCTTTCGAAATTGGATGGACAGAAGTAAGAAAATCGACGAAGATCACCCTGTATATTGGGTATTAACTCTCAGGATAAGAAATTGAAAGTTCAATTAACAAGATTAAATCTTTTATGGTCAAGATAATAAATCGATTGGTTGAACTTGATTAAAGTTTTTTCACGAAAAAAAATTTTCGCTTCGAAAATGACAGATTATGATTAACGATAAATTCAACTTTCTATCCCGAATATACAATAATAATAATAATACAAGAAGATTTTTAATCACAATTAACGAATTTAAATTTTTTTCTCATTCGTCTCATGCTGTTAATTAACAGCTTATATCGCAATTAAAGGTTTCATTAAATCAAAGACGGAGAAACGTAGGAAAAGCCTTGATTCAGCTTTAGATTCAGTCGGTGAGTTTAAATTTACTTACAACAATTAATCACATTCATTGAACATTAATTAATCTTCTTACAATCAACAATTTGATTCTCTTGTTTTCTAAACATTTAAATTGTTCAAAGAAAACTGCTCAATACTTTAACTAATAATTCAATCATAGCAAACCATCAACAGTAATCGTTGATTTGATTGTTAACAATTGAAAAGTTTTCCCTTTGTTTATCAAATTAAAACTCATTTTTCGGATCACAATTAACTAATTGCTTACATATCAAGTTGAGTTTTCCTCATCTCTTTCCTTATAATAACTAAATTAACCAAACATCTAATATTTGAACAATTAAGATAAAACCAATGACCATCAGTTGATTATCAATGAATAATTAGTAAGTATAATTATCAACAATTAGTTAATTAGCTTGTCACTAGTTTCAACTATCAAAATGGTTCAATCGATTTACATTAATTATTATTCATTGTGTATATTTGATCAAATGATTATCACTTGAATGCTTAACAATATATTAGATTAATTTATTTAATACCAATGATCGTTGACTAATTAACCTAATTTCTTATTCAACTTCGGATGATTAATTTATTGATTCAGTTTGAAATTGTTTCCATTTTCCTGGTTTCCATTTCATTTCTTTTCCCTGACAAAAGATGGAGCCACTAGTCTAAACCAAAAATCTCGAAACTTAAATATTAATCAATTCTCATCAATTGATTGATTATGATTAAGATTTTCTTTCCCTTTGTTAAATTGATTATCATTATCCTCAATCTCCTGAATCAGACCAGAACTTTTATCATGATAATTTGTCTTGAAGAGTTTTTCTTTCCTCTCTAACTTTCTAATGTTAAGTTATCATTTATTGTAACTGAATTAACATTAATCCATCTTGTTGATTAGTAAGAGAGAGAGAGAGAGGAAAAAAAATTATGTCAATGATTTAATTATATATTGATACAGATTTTGCCTCATTGGTGATGATTAATAAATTGTGATGATGTTTGCAGATTGATTAACTTTATCCTGTAACTATTTGAATCTATTATTTAGTTGAGAGCAATGATTTTGACACATATTGATAAAGGCAAAGGCCATTTATTTAATTGTGTTAATGTAACAATATCAATGTGAACATTTTTGACAATCAATTGAAGGATCTGAGTTTGATTATCATGATTATAATCATGGTTGATAACATCACTCTACTATTTATACAAAGTTATTACAATATTATCATTATTCAATATGAATGATAATAAGATTGTCATTATCAATTGATCTTCAATTTAATCATTGTGATAACATGAAAGTGACACAATCAATTGAATAACATCAATCATCGGCTGAATAATTTACCCTGAAATTTTGAAATAATATTTCAAAAGTTTTTTCCAAATTTTCGAATAGAAAAAAAACTTTCCAAAAGAAAAGTTCGAATATGTATTATTAATTTTGATAGAAATTTTCGATTTTCATATCAATACATTTATATATAAAGTTCGTGGTGAGAAATATTCATGGGAGATTCAAATGGTAAACAATCAGTGAGAAATTCATCACCATTGATAACTGATAAGTTTCCAAATAATGGTTGGTATTAGTTTCATTGTTACTCTGACAAAGCCTTGAACAATAATGATGAAGATGAAGATGAAGATGGAGATGATAATGATGATGATGATACAATGTGAATCGTTGGTGCACTATGATAACAATTGTTTATTTCTGTCCTTGGAATAGGAATAAAAGAATTCATTTCATGAGAAAAATTTATGAACAATAGATGACCAGAGGAAGAGGAATTAGGAAGATAATCATCATCATGTTCAGATGCAAAGAAGATGACATATAAAGGGAGAGAGAGTGAGAGAGAGAGAGTTAGGTTGAAATATTAACAATAGTCCATCTTCATCTTCATCATCTTCTGGACATAATCAATGAAAATAATAGTTGATCATTTAATGAATTTACTTTGAAACATTATCATTGTTACATCAAGACTATCATCATCTTCATCCGCTTCAGATTCAATGCTCTGTCAATCATGTATTCACAATTAATGACTCACCCATCAAGTTATCATTATCATCATCATCGTCATCATCATAATGATAACAATATTGACCACTTAAATTAACTTGAATAATTAATTTTATCATAATGATTACAACAACAATAAAAGGGAAAGAGAGAGAGAGAGCAAACTTGAAAAGGAAACATGAAAAAGTTACAATTAAGAAACAATTTCATTAAGAGAAATTAATTCTGATTATTATCTCATGTGAATATCATTGAGATTAACCATCAACGACAATTAACCTTCAACAGAGATCAACATGATTATCATTAGCTGATGAGTTGATTATATGATTTTAGTATTTTCCTCAATTCAAATCCACAATTAGAATTGATATTTGTAACCAAATTAACTGGGATAATATAAAGAGTTAAATTGTAATCATAAACAGTAATCAAAGTGAATTAACTTGATTATCTTGGTCTATTAAAATTTAACCAAATTTCCCTTGTTGATACAAATAAAACTTTAATGATTCTCATGATTATCATTGGTGAAAATAGTTCTGATTCTGAATAACATTCACATGAACATTGGGCCAGAAAAAAAATTAGACATTTAATCAAACCGAATAATAAAAAAAGCTAATTAAATCAAATTGTTATGATAACAATCAATTCATCCGGTTAATATTAATGTTGATAATCATCATGATTTGGTTAACGATGGAATCAGATTTTTTTTTTAATATTATCATTTCTGTTTGATTTAATTAGCCTCAAGTTGAATAGTTAATGATTTTGGATTCTGAATGATTTGATTAAAAAAAGAGTTCACGTAAATGAAGATTGTGATGTTGAGCAATTAAAGTTGATCATAATTGATTAATCATCTTGATAGTGAATTAACCTGATCGAGAAAGTTAATTTGTTAACAATTGATGCGTCCATTCAGTGGATTGGTTTTATTGTTAATCAATTGTCGAGTTGATTGTCGATTTGATGTGTCAATGATTGTTCAATGAGCCAAAATTTTTTATCATGAAAACAGAATCGATTCTCATCCTTGACCCATGAAAATGTTAACAGAGACTCATAATCGTTGTAAATTGTGAACAATTGAATAAATCAAATGGTTCGAGTTTTGTTTTTCGTTCATTTTTTTTTGCTCCTCGAAAAATCAAAAATAACTTTTCAATCCTCGATTTATATCTAGTAGTATATTTAATAGATGCTCTTTATTTTTTTTTTGCCTACTTCGAACTCACAATTCTGACAGAAAGTTCAATGGTAAGCATCCATCACGAATTTGAACATTAGTCAGATGATTTTCAGGAAGCTTTTTGTGTCAATGAATTTTTTTGTCTTCTCCCATGAAAAACATCCTGAAAAAATGTTATCAGCTCAAGTGGATTGTATTTGTGTGTATTAGGGAGAGAGTGAGATGATAATTTATTATTCTTATCGATGATAACCCTGACGAAAGGAGCAATTGCTTTTCAATAAGAATAGAAAATTCTTCAACTTCATGAACCATGAGAAAATTGTTCTTCCCATCTAAACTTATCGCTTTTGTCTGTAGAAAAAAAATCCATGAGTTCATATGAATTATCGTTTTACATGGGATTCTTATTTTTCAAATTCTGTCCAGAGTGAAATGTTATGTGAATATTTGATGGATATTCAGGGAGGTGGAGCTATCAGAGCCTCCAGAATCAGAATAGTCGATATAAAGTATTACCTAGTCAGAGGGAGGAGAAAGTTCAGCATTCAGATTGAAACTTTTTTTTCTTTTTCTCCAATTTTTACTGAACTTTGATTTTTTTCTGTCTCTCTCTCTCTCTCTCTCTCTCTCTCTCTCTCTCTCTCTCTCTCTCTCTCTCTGTTTATCATCATTATCATGAAGTTTATGTATTCACTGAACTCTTGGCGTGTGAGTATGTGTGTTTTTTATTCATCCCTTGTACACACAAGAAATTGAACAAGAAGGAAAAGGAAATGATGAATTTAATGGAACTGAATAGAAACATGGAAACAAGAATCATGTTATCAACCTTATTTTTTTTTACTCTTCACCCACTGATGATGATGATTATCATAATAATGATGAAGATAAACAATGTTATTATTATGATGATGATCGTTTTTGTTTAGAACTGGAGAAAAAAAGTTCTGACAGAATAACAACAGTTAAACGCCTTGTCAACTTTACGCCTCAATTACACTTCATCTTTCTCATGTATTTTCATCATCGTTACCCTGAAACCCTCTTATCGTCATCACCATCATCCTCAGCATCAGTTTACCAACAAGAAGATAATCATATAACCTTGATTGTTTCACAATAATCTGTTTGCCTGAAAATTTTGTTTTCATTTATCCTTCTGAGTTTCAATTCCACATCCAACCATTTCCACCTCTGATACAATATCATATTCACTTAAATGAAACAATTAACATTTGCTATTTATGAATTTAATCAAATTTGATATTTTCAACTACTAATTAAATCTGAATAAGTTAATTATCATGAAACTTTTGGATCCATCTCTTATTCAGCTAATTATCAATGTCCAGTTTATGACAAGTAAGACTTGATTATGAACACCAATAATTAAATGCAATAAACTTTTTTTCGTGATCTTAATCATTAATGTAACCAATTGGTTAAATTAAATACACCAAATCAATAGGTGTGTCTTGATTGTCTTAAACTTATCCTTTAATTGTTACACTTTTAAAAAGTTTGACAAAAGTCAAATTGTATTTAAAAACAATCAACTCAAAAATTTATCAAAATGATTCAATAGGAATCAGTAACACCCAAGCTAATAATTCATGAGTAGGTTGATGAAAAATTCATAAAGGTAAATCTTGAAACATGCAATCAACTTTTACTTTAAGTCAAGTAATTAGCTAAATAGTCAAATATTGATCATCTTTTTGTTCATTTAACTAAATAATAACAATCAATGATCACAATTAATCTCAATTACATGATAAATTCAATGGTCTTGGTATCTTTTCCGGTTCCTTTATCATTGGACTATCAACTATTTCGTATCTCTCTCAACATCATAATCTTTGTCTTAATCTGTAATCATCATATTCCAACTAATCCCTCATGTAGATGAAATTTATTATATGAAAATTCATGTTCCATGGTAATTTTTTACTCCCTCCCTCCCTCTCTCTTTATCTTTTTCTCTCTCTTTCGTTCTGGGAATTCTCTTTCTTCATTCACTTTGTCTCTGTCTATTTTCTTGGAAAGAGGAAGCATCTTCCTAGATGATGATCTTCATCATCCCTGGAAGATGATGAGATACTTTTCACTCACAAATGGTTCTCCTTCCAAGTAACATCATCATCTCAGTAGAGGAAGAAGAAGAAAAAAACAACTCTCCCAGATAAACAGACAGACAGAGACTCAGTCATCTTCATCTTCATCATTATCATCATTTAGAGAGAGAGAAAGAGAGTAAGAGAAAGAAAAAAAATCCATACAGAATCTTTTCAGAACTTCGAGTGTCCAGAACTGTTCTGAAATTTTGATCTTCGAAACAAACGAAACTTTTTCTTCTTCTTCTTCTTGTGCCTTAATAACATTTTCTATCACAACAATTAACTTAATCTTCATCAAACTGATCACGTCTTCATCCAAATTGTTAGTAAATTAATATTTAAATTTCGCAATTTACCACAATCAACTAATCAGTTGACAAACGAAAAAGGAGAAAAAAAGTTTACATTCATATCGTGTATTTAAACATCAAACAATTAAGCCAAAATCATATCGAGTTAATTAATTTGATTATCCATCAATTGAATCTAAATCTTTTTTTTTTCTTGCAATTAACAATCAAAATTATCATTTCTATTTAAAAGTGATTACCAAATATAGTAAACCAATTAACCAATATCAAGGGCAATAGTTAATAATGAATAAACCATAATCATCATAATACAATTTAATTACATTCTCATTTAATTGTGTTTCGTTTTCCATTTGAATTTGATTAATTGTGATTTTCAAATTGTTTGTGTTTCTAATTTGATTTTTTGATTGTTTAATCATCATAAAAGTATAATGTCATGAGTTTAACTAATTGTTTCACTCATTATGAATACGTATCATGATAATCAACAACCATTACTGTTAATTATTAACTTATTGGAAAAACAATTAAAGTTAATTGTCAATCGATTAGTTCAATTCTATTGGTATCATCATGTATGGTATGGTAACATCCCACTCGGCAGGTCGTAAGGTCAAAAGTAAAAATAAACGGCAACAAGAACGGGATTTGATCAAATCGTTTCGAGATGCTGCCGATTCTGAGGCCACTTTTTATTCACGATGTTTAAAGTTTGTTAAAAATACTTGGTACGGAATTAAAACTCTTGAAGAAGGTAAGATTTTAATTAGTAATCGAAACAATTAGTTGAACAATTAAGAATCGAGAAACTATTTCATCTTGACGACAATCAGCTGATTGCTTAGTTGTACATAAATTTCCAATACTAATTAACCCAATTAAGTAATCCAAATATGAATCGTATAAACAAATTTGATTGTTTATATTATTAGTAAAAAAGTAAATCAATTAATCAGTTTCTCACTGATACAACAATTTAATTGATCAAATATACAGACTGATTAATGATTTATTTAGTGAAATCAAAATAATAATGAAACATGATGATTGATATTAATGATTAACATTGTAACCTGAGCTTAATTGTTTTATAATTAATTGAATCGTTTTCGTTTCAATGAAAATTTATAAATATACAACAATTTAAATTGTTAATCATTCATCAACCATTTTAAATGTACAAGACAATAGTTAACTTAATGAAGGAACAGAAAAAAAAATTGGAACAAAGTTAATTGTGAAAATGTTTATTCAATGGTAAGCTAATTAACCTTTGGTGTAATCAGTTAATTGTTACTAATTCACGGTTACCATGAGTAAACAATAGAGTTAATTGTTTACCCAGAGAATTAAATTATTACATTTATTATGTAACAATCCATTAGATATTAGTAACAATATGTTATATTTACATAGGAAAAGTAGTCAGGGTGGAAAAGTTTTCATTCTGATTCTGAATCATGATCAGAATGCTGAGTTCTTGGAGGTGGTGAACATGAGGCAGGGAGATAATAGTTCAAGTCTAAGGAATGAACATTTATCGATATCTATTCATGAATACGTACCTTTTGTATTGGAATATGATCAACATCCTTTTATCCTTAATTCAAGAATTTAGCTGATTGATTTAATATCTATTCTGTATCTTTATCTTTCTGAGTGCAAATAGAGTTTCAATTTCATCATGATCAAGATAAAGATCATAATCACGAAGTTGAACATTAGGAAGAGAACGAAGGAGAAGAGAAAATAACAATAAAATCAAGAATCGAATATGATATTATTCTGAATTATCAGAATAATGGATTATTAATCTTCTTCCTCTTTTCATGGTATTGATTCTTTGATGACTATGAAAATGAAAATTTATCTCAACATGATAATCTACAACTTGTTCATGGTGAGAACATGGAAATTAGTTCATCTTGAAAATAGAGAGAGAAAACTTTTCGTCTCCATGATTTATCTTAATCTCGATCATTCCGATCAATTCATTTACAGAACTTTTTGTTGTTTTAATCTGTTGCGTTTATTTCCATGTTTAATTGATTATCTGCTGAATAATTTTGTTCTATCATGTAATTTGGAATTGATAGAAATTAGATTAAAGAATTGCAAGTTGTTGTGTATAGTCACACCCAGGGAATTGCAAGAGGAAATATGACAGAAAGAATCATATTATATAAGATATCAGATTCCTTGGAACATGAATATTGCCTAAATTTAGAGGATGAAGATGAGAAAAAGTGATAATCACCCTGAAAGTTTTATAAGGTCAGTTCAGGGAGAAAAGATTCTCGTTATAAATAATAGAAAACCAAAGATGATAAGTTACATGGAGGAAAAAAAATTCCAATCATGGAAAATAACAATTTTTTCTCATCCTTTTTTCTTTGAGTATTTATAATGCTCAGCATTCAGAAAGTTTTGACTAATGAACACCAATAAGTTATCAACTTCTAGTGTTGGCAGATGATTAAACAACTTATGAATTTTTTACCATGAAAATCTCAAGTGAGAACCTGAATGGAAACTCATTGTTCATTTATAATACTATCAGTTGGTTATTGATTTTATGGAAAAAGTTCAAGGAAAATTTGACACTTTTCTTCTTGTTCTTCTTTCAGAAAAATTCTGGAATTGGAAAGAAAAAAATTCACAGAACTTTTCAGAACTTTTTGTAGATTCTGAGACATTTTGGCATTCAGATAACGTTTCCTAAAACTGAATCTTCTCATGCATCTCATGATTATTGCTATTATTTGTAAATTATATTATACCCAAGAGGAATCTATGAGAAGAAAACTTCATAAACTAAAAGGATAAAAAGTTCTGATACATAAAATCTGACAATGAATTCTGGAGTTAATGATATAACTTTGAGCGGAATTGAAAGATTTTATAAAATAAATTCATCCTCAAAATCAATATAAAATTATCATGAAAAATTTTACCTGATAACAGGAACCAATTAACTCCTTCAGAATCAAGGTTGATTCATTGTCTTCAAATTCCCTGTCATGAAGCTCAGTTTCTATATGTATTAATATAATGTTCACTGATGTGTTAACATTTTCATGGTAAATTCAAGAGTAAAACTCAATCGGTATCCATGAACTGGCTGATTAATATCCGGCAATGGAACTCAAGTAAATTCCTTGAAAATGATTCATCATTCAATTGTTTGAAACTGAATTTCAATTCGAGCTTATCTGTTTCAATTATCACCCCTGAAGATGGGAGAGATGAAAGAGAGACTCAGGTAGATATGAAGGTGAAAATTTCCACTCTAATATAATTCATTTATCTTCAATTTGAAAAGTTCCAAATTCAGTTTCATAGAAATTGAATGATCTTCATGAGAGATAAAAATGTTTGGAAAATTATTTTCCTCATTTTAATGTTTTGGGTGAAAAGTTTCACAATAATCATGATGTTTAACCTTTTTAACTTTACCATTGATTCATTTGGGTTAAAATAACACTCGATCCAACTTGGAATCTGAATTATCTCTGAAAATATGATGAAAATACTGAAAATTATCTTTTCATGAGGGTAAATTATGAAAAGACTATCAACCTAATAGACAATTAGATTACCCAAGGCTCATGGAACTCGCTCATTACCCTGTAAGAAGGCGGAGATTGGAAGAGAAAAATATTTTCCTCTAAATTCTTGCTCATATGTTTAGTCCATCATGATGATGGCGATAATGATAATCATGATAATGACGAAATAATAAGTTCATTCGAGTAGAAAAACTGTTTTTCTCTACTTATACTTCAGCCTCACCCAAGATTCTGGTAACATGATAACAGCATTTTCTGTAATCTTGAACCATCAGATTAAATGGAAACTCAAATGAAAAAGTTTTTTAAGCTCATCTCAACAATTATTATCTCCCTGATCACGATCATCACTCTGACATGATATTTTCCATGGGTGATAATAAGAAAGGTGAAAAATATGGATAACCTTGTGTAAGAATTTCACTTTTTCATCTAATTCAATTTTCAAGATCCCAAAAAAAAGACCAAGAAAAAGATTCACTTTCACCTACTGAGATTATATCATTTCAACAATCAAGGAATTAAAGTTTCATGAAAAATTCATCAACAACTCAGATTATCTTTGTTTTTTTTATCCTCTTTCAAACGATGTCAATTATTCTGAATCATTTCATGATTGTTGTTGGTGAAGTTTGATGAGATTAAGAATCAGAAAAGTTAACGATTCTGATCATTTCCAATAAAGGAATCATGATATTCAGGGTGTTTACTTTTTCCTGAAAAAATATTATATATTTTATCCTTGAGTTCATGTTTATCGTTTAACTATCATGATAAATTTCATGAACGTCAATCAAATTCATTAATTTCTCAACTGAAAATCATCAATAACAAATATCTCTCATGTAGGTCTCATGATAAACTTAATTTACCAACTCAACTAATCATTGAAAAAAAAACCTTCTTGATTGATTAAATTACTACAATTAACCTTAACGACCAAGTGATAATAAGGGAAGATAATTATCTCGAAAATTACCTCCGAGTAATTAATGACCAAAATCAAATAAATGATCAACTAATCGTACTAATTTAGTTGGTGACAATTAAATGTTCAACAATCAAGTTAACATGAATTCCCTTTAAAAACAATAAATATCAACTTTTTAATTTCATATTTTGATTGAATTATAATTTAATCTAAAAAGTTAAACACACATTTGATTGTTGTGAGAAAATCAACTTGAAAGTTTATTAAATTAGTAGATTGTATTATTTTCACCATGATTATGGTGAGAAATAAATTGTTAAAATTTGATTATATGAAAATCTGAATAAATGTTATTAATATTCAGTTGATTGTGGATTCAGATTTGGTGAAAGATTATAATGATTACGGTTGTTTACTTGATGATAATGATTGTGAATGTTGTAGATGAAGATAATGACCATGGTGATAATGGTTATGTAATATATGAAAATGACCATCGACTTGAAATGGTCAACAAGAGTGGACAATAAGTAGAAGGAGGAGTAAATGGACAATGTCCATTCTGGGAGTGAAAAAAAAGCGATCACAATAAATTGTAGTTGATATTGTTGATTACGATCATTAAGACTAACGTAACTATCAGATGGGTAATTTGGTTAATTGTCATGTTGATTTTGGTTTAACTGTAAACGTAAACAAAAATAATTGACCAGAACTGGACACTAATCATTGGGACTCTTTGTTTTCATACAATTCAATTGTGATTTAATTTAGTTTTTTTTTGTTTGATGAAACTTTTTTTTCCCCAATCATTTCTTTGTTTTTGATTAGTTCAATTGATTGGAAGCTTTCACTTAATTGAATGATAAAAATTAAGGTTAATCATTTTATCTCAGGTAAAATTGATTGACCATGATAATGATGATCATCATACAAGTTTTAGATTGTGAATATCTATCGGTAATCCAATGAGAAACAATCATTTGATTAAATGATGATTTAGTTATGATATTATTTTGTAATCAGATTTGAATTGCAATATCAGCTTAATTTGTATGATTTTTGATTTAATTATTTGGGTTACCTTTAGTTTAGATGATGATGATTAAGGTGACATTGAACTTTATCAATAATAATTAAGATGATTAAAGGAGGAAAATTTTCCAAGTCAAACTGAAGATGATGATGATGAGTTGAGAGATCTCTCTCTCTCTCTCTCTCTCTCTCTCGTTTTGTCATCCTCATCTATTTTCAGCGTCACGTTCATCCTCATCTTGATCATCATTCTGATTGACATGTTAGCTGATCATCATTTATTTCATGAGAAGCAAAAAAATCATCTTATTTTTTTTTACTGACCCTTTTGATGACCTGATAGTTTTATCAATCCACTGGTCAGTTATCATGATCATCATGAGCTACTGAATCATTTCATCTTTGCGAAGGTCTTAATGAACAAATACAAAATCTAGATACTTGGAAATGAACAATTCATCATGATATTGATCATCGCCATGAATTTTGATCATGATTAATATGTTGGATAATTTCAACGGTTTATCTCAATAAAATCACATTACCATGAAAGGTTCATGTGATTATATGAGGTTGATGTGTTGATGAATAATAATAACAATGAATTACAATTTACCCTGGGCAGTTTGACCTTTTTTTCAGTCTATTGATAGTTCATTGTATAGATTGAACAATTGAATTGTTCACTCTTTTGTTATCTATTGACCAATAACTGACCATGGCCAATGACTGACCAGAATTCATGATCAATCGTTCAGAAGGTTATTCAATCATCGAGAGAAGAAAAAAAGTTTATTATATAAACACATCAATTCTTGGGAAAAAAAGAAGAAAATTCTTCATGATATTATCATTCACCTCATGAACTGATTCATATTTTCCCATGAATACATGTAAATAAATAAAAATATCCTATCATCAGAACTTGAAACCTGATTCTATCAGAACTTTCAGAACATATTCTTTGAGTGAATCTGAGGAATAAAAAATTTGAGCAAAAAAAGTTCAAAATGGAAATGAACATATGATACATATTCGTATTTACCTTTAGTTTTCCTCCCTGTAATTGCTTCTTTCCACCCTCTCCACCCTGGAATCCATATAAAGTGATTTATTGTAAACAATTTCCGTGACTATCACATGAAAACTTTCAGAAACCATGAACAACATGGGAAAAAAAGTTGAGATTCTCAGATACATTAACCATATACACACACAAACATACACCTTGATACCTATTATCATGTTGCTTTAATAACTAAAAAGCAAAAGATACAAAAATTATATTCAAGTCACAAGGAAAAATGAATTGAGTTTATCATGAAAAAAAAGTTCAACATTAAAATCGTAACCATGTATTTCTCATATACATGATTTCTCAGTTTAATGTTGAAAGATATTTAAGATTATATAATTGTAATTGAGATACTCGATAATGATTGTTGTTATTGTTCAATCAATTTCATCTCATTAGCATCAGATTTTCATGAGACATGATGATGCTCAGATTAAGATATTTACCTTGAATTAACAAGCTAATGACTCTTGAATCATTATCATATGATAATTTCATGGTTCCAATTGAATCTTTAGTGAAAATGTTTTTTTCTCACTCTCATTCATTTCTTACCCTTTCACCATGAAACCGTGAAAATAATCATTACTGAACTTTATCTCCTTCACTGAATTCCCTTTGTACTTAAAATATATTTTTCTTGGTAAAGTTAATCACTTTCGGTTCCAAAGTCTCATGAGGAATATGTTTTTTTTCAGATTCTCATGAAGATTCAGTTTATTCAGTATTGAGGATTAAATTTATCGTTTACCTGGTTAATTGTTTATCAGATTTGTTTTTTGTCTTCCTCTGTAACAATTAACTTTAAGTGATTAGGTTATGCTAAAGGTGAATTTTGATCATCACCATCATTATGTTAATTTTATGATTAAAGGATTAGAAAACATCTCAACCTTATAATGCATATAATGTCATCAGTGTTGAACAATTAACTAATCACAGTAATGAGGAAAGTTAATTGGCTGCGATATAATTTGATTCGGACGGTTAAATTGTTGGGATGTTGTTGTCACAATCAAAAACAATTGGATGAACCATTAAATTAGCATCATAGTAATAAGATTGATTTTTAATTGCTGATTGATTAAAAAAAAACAAGTTCTAATGGTAAACATTCAATGTTTACCATTTGAATTTTTTAAATTGTTTGCAAATTGTTGGAAACTTTTTGATTAACTGATGATGGCACTGGTGATTGTTGTTAATCATTTGGTTGAATACGATTGATGCCAAGAAAAGATGATCAAAATTAACAAGACAAATTAACTTCACAATCTAAATTTAGCTCAATAAGTGAGGCTGCAAAAGTTAATGGGGAAACATTAAGTTTATCATTTGCTTTTCAAATTCACAACAATTTAGTTTATTCTCATTTTTATACTAAATTAACAGTTTAAATTGGTGGTTAATTGTTGTTTATTTTTCTATTTAATTGTTTGTGATTTAATTATTAGACAATATGATGCAAAGTGTTCGTTGTAATGTTTCCTCTAAATCATCAGATTCGAAAAAAAATCGAAATCGTAAATTGATCTCACCTCAAGTATCGACCCAAATGAGTCGTAAGTTAATCACAATTAAGGATTTGATTGTTATCGTAACCATTGAATCTAAATGATTTACCTGGTGATTGATAGAAATGATCAATCATTAAGATGTTCAATTGTTTCAGATTCTAGTGATGAAAAGTTATTATCAAAATTTGATTTATGCTTCAATCTGATGAATTATTTATTTCCGATTCAGATTCTGATTCATGATCATCATCATTACCATGAAGAGATATCTATGTTTTTTTCCTACTGAATTTACATGATGATATTCAATAGTTATATTTCCTTTGAGTACAGGTAGTGTTTTCCATCATATAAATAAAAAGTTTCATGATAAAAATTCAGTAACCATGAATTTCATGGAAAGCAAATTGATTATCTAATAGTAAACTTTTCAATCATTTTCATGGATTCTTGATCCATCAATCGTTTTTAACATGGTAATAATTTCATCATCAGCATTGAAAATCTGGTGACAATCATGAATAACTGATCAATCAGAAAAATTCATTCAACGATCACGATAACAATTTAAAAATCAATTGTCACATGAAAGTAACAATTTACTGATAACAATGATTAAGGTAAACAAATATTAGCACAATTTCAGCAATTTAAATTGTTCAATAATCTATACGATAGTTGTATTGATTGATAGATTGATTAGATTATGATTAGCGATCTGATTAACTAAAGTTGATCAATTTCATATTCATCATCAATAAATACACACAAATACACCACTGATCAGATATTACTAATTGCTGATAATTTATTTAAAGATAATCGGTTGAGTAATTGATTCATTTCTTCATATATATTATAAGATTAAGATAATCCTTGACGATGATTGGTTAATCACTATTAGACTGAAAGGTTTTGTTTATCATTAATCAATCATGATTAGCAACTTTTTTTTGTGTAGTTTAATTATCAGATTTTGGAGTAATTATCGAAGGAAATTGTTAAGGTGTAATGATTAATGTTATCCAATAACGATTGGGTCAACAATTTAGTATCTACCGTTACTTACAATTGCTAGATAAATATTTGACCATCAAAAAGGTCAATCTCCTTTTGTTTAACTGTCAACTGACCATTGTCCAAACAAACATAAGGATTCATCTTTCTGTCATCATGTGAGTCAACCATTTTAAGCTTGACCACCAATGTGAATGCTTTTCATGATGAATGGTCACTTCCACCTTAGATAACTGAACTTCCTGTGGACTTTTCTTCTTTAACCTCAATCTCTAAATCAGAGAGAGAGAGAGAGAGAGAGAGAGAGAGAGAGAGAGAGATGAGAATTCTCTGAATTCTGGACAACAATAAGATAAAAAAGGTGAAAATATTATGTATTAAGAAAATGAGCTTAGAACTTTGGATCGAAAAAAGTTCTGGTGAAAAGAAATTTCCATGTAAATTCAATTCTGTCTCTGAATAGATTATGATATTAACCAGAATTTTAAAGTGAACTTTCAGTTTCTACTAATAAGTGAAAATACTTATCATGTTTATCCTTTAAATTGAATTAAAGTTGCTTGTTATTATGTATTTACGATTGGTTAAAATTCACGTTCGATTAATGATTCTTGATTGTCTAAATTAAACTCTTTTCAATTGTGAACCATTTGTTTGCTATTTAATTACATTAAGATTGATTGTCAACCAATATTTGATTGTGTTCTCTCAATTCTCAACTCTATTGAAGAAAAGAGTAAATATTGAAGAAATTAAATTCCAGATTCATTTATATAATGTTCAAAAAAATATGATTCTATTATTAGAACTTTTTTTCCTCTCGAATTCATCTGAACTCTTTTAATATCGAAAAATTTTTTCTTTCTTTTTTCAACCAGAGCGGGACTTTGATGATCTCGATGGACAACAAGTTCATATTAAACCAGAACCGATTGAAGTATTATGCCAATTGACTAAATTCAGTAAACAAGAACTTCAAATCATGTACAGAGGATTTAAACAGGTAAACCTTGAGACTGGTCATTCTTATGGTCAAGAAGTGAAAAGTTTCCAAGCATCGAAAGAAAAGTTTTCAATCAAGTTTCGATTTCAAAAATTGAGATGAATCGTACATAATACAAAATATCATTGGAACAAAATTAAATTATATTGAGACAATTAGATTTATCTAGAAGATAGAGAAAGATGGACATTGGTCAATAAGATTGAGAAGAAAAAAAATAAATAGAATTCAGTCCAAGTGATTAAGTTTCAATTGTTGGTCAACATTTTGAAATCAATCGAGTGGCAACTTGTAGATTTAATTGCTTGGAATTTGATCTAAATTAATTGACTGGACAATCTTGTTAATTGTTTTCTAACTCGAACTTTTTTCTTACCATTTAGGACTGTCCATCGGGAGTGGTCAAGGAGGATATGTTTAAGGTCATTTATGCTCAATTTTTTCCTCGAGGCTCCGATCCAAGTTCTTATGCACATTATGTATTCAATTCATTTGATCCTGATCACACTGGATCAATAACATTCACGGTAAGAGATAATTACAATTAACTGATTGCGTTGTTACGTCAAGATTGAAACAACAACCAGAATGTAATGAGAGGAAAAAAATTAATCTTCTCAATGGATTAGATTAAATTGTTTACTCATTCAAATATGATTAATATTCAACGTTTAACCAATCAGATTTGAGGTTGATAGTGAAATTGATTGTGATGGTTAATCAATCATAATAACTGAGTTAAACTGATTAGAATTCATATTGATAGGAAATGTCAAAATTTTCACATCGAATCCGTAGATAAAGGATTGATAGAGAAATTGATAAGTCGTCGTTGAGATGATGAATATTTAAATCTGTTGGTTTAGAATTTTGATTTTTTCTCTCGATTCTAATTCGATTTTCGAACTTTTTTTGCTAGGATTTTGTCGTTGGACTTTCGGCTCTTGCTCGAGGAAGTGTTCAGGATAAACTACGATGGGCTTTCAATCTGTACGATCTCAATGGTGATGGTGTTTTAACGAAAGACGAATTTTCCTTAATTGTTTCCGCTGTTTACGATCTGATGGGTAAATCAGTTGAATTTGTTCTTGATGGTAAAGAGCAAACAGAAAGAGTGTTCAGGGTAAAAAGAATATTCCAAATTCTAATATTAGATTTTATATATAAGTTCCAAAGTAATATGAGTTCTCTTTTTTTTCAGAAATTCGATCAAAAACAAAAAGGAACTATCAATTTACAAGAATTCATCGATTCTTGTCTTAAAGTGAGTCACAATTCCCCATAGATTTCATGGGAAAAAAAGTTCAGAAAGAAGAGAAAATTTTTTTCAATTCGAGAAAATATTATTCGATCAACAATTTAATTCATAAGTAATTAATTGATTGTTTTATATTCAATCTAACAGGATGAATCAATTACTAAATCATTGGCTGCCCTTGATACAATCTTTTGATTGATTGATTGCTTGATTGGTTATCAATACATCATACAGACTCTGGTGGTGATCAACTAATTCCAGTGACAATTAAACATTTTCATTTGTTAAACAGATAAATCATCAATTGGATTAACTGATTGCTGGAGGAAAACAAAAAACGATTATGATTATCAGTTGGAATCAAATCTTAAAATTGAAATCTAATTACTAAGTTGATTAGGAGAATTGATCAGACTAATTGTAATTTAATTGTAATGGAGAAATGACTAAATGACAATTGGAATTGTTTCTTTCTTTACTTTAATTGTTTGGGACAATTAACCAATTATTAAATTTTGTTAACAACACAACAACAAAAAAAACACAAAATAAATCAAAACAATTTACATGATAATCATTTTCACAGGGAATCAGAAAATGATTTAATATATTCAGTTATTAATAAACTAAATTTAATCCTCAACAATTAACTGTAATAAAAAATGACACTTTTCACAACAATTGAATTAAATATATAATATACAATCAACTCGAAAGAAAAAAGTTTTAATCAAATTGATTGTAACTCTAATACAATTTAATTGGAAATAAATTAAAATGAGAACAAAAAACTAAAACTAAAATTAAAATTTTCAAAACTCTCAAAGTAATTCAATCAAATTAAATCCCTGAAAAAAAAGAACAACAATTAACTTGACAATTTAAATTGTCGAGGAAAAAGAAACAAAAGTTTCGGAAAAAAAATCGAAAAAATCAAATTCTTATCGATAGTATCGAAAAAAATTCTTCGATACTATCGATGTTCTGGTTCTTTATTTACACATTTGTTTTTTTTTCAATTCTAATTAAATTTGGGTCAGAGAAAGTGATCTATGGTTTTAATTTAATTTCTTTCCATTAATTATTTAATTTGTTCCAATTTTCTTTAAATTCCATTAATTGTTCAACTAGTGTTCTCATCACTGCCTAGTAACCGATTGATTTCCATCGCCATGATTGTAAAAGATTCACCTGGTTATCAGAGGTTAATCCTGTTCCTTTGAGCCAGAAACTTGAAACAATACATGTAACATTAATTAGTATTTGTTTCGCATTTTTTTTTTGTATTTTTTGCTCTCACTTTTGATCTTCTTCTCAAGGTTTTATCATTGGCCTCACCTTTACTTCTTTCTTACCTGTGTTATTATCTAAAATTATCTAAATCTCTTTTTACTATCACCGTTGGTGTTGGCATTGGAGAAATTTGTTCGTCGTGTTATTTTCGAGAAAAATCTCTCACATCAACTTTTTCCGGCTTGTTGATTTAATCTCTTCTTGTCTCTGTATGGAATCAATATGGTTCGTTTCATTGAAATGCTTGATAAATTCAACTACTCATGGGATCAAGTAGTTAGAGCCTTTTGGTGTCGGTATCCTAACCCTTATAGGTGAGTACTTATTGTCAACCTTTAATTGTCCTCATTTATTTTATTTTATTTGTAAACAATTGACATTATCTAATTATGTTATCTTTTTTGTTTTTCATTTTCTACTCCTTTTTTTTTGTCTCCTTATCACTTAACTAATAGTAATCATGTATTAACTGAAGATACCATTGAGAGATATGTCGATAGTGATGGTCGTCTAATTAGTAAACGATTAATTTGTAAAACAAGTCGACCACCAGGATGGGCTGAAAGATTTGTCCCATCTAGAATATGTTATATCCTTGAGGAATCAATGGTTGATCCAGTGAACAAAATTTTTGAGACCAATACTCGTAACATTGGAATGCAAACAATAATGACCGTTGATGAGAATGTTATTTATCGACAATCAACCGATAATCCAACTACAACTCTTGCCGAGAGAAAAGCTTGGATTAACTCTAATATGTATGGTTTATCTAAAGCCGTTCAAGCCGTTGGAACTGAAAGATTTAAACATGGATGTACAAAAGCAGTTAAAGGATTACAATTAGTTCTGGATACCATGTATTCAAATGGGGAGACTTCAATTGACACAAGTAATACAATTCTTCATCCTTTACTCATGGAAAAATTGAAAGAAAAGGCTTTATCAATTAAGGAGAAAGCTAAATTAAAAGGAGTGCCTTTGGTTACGGTTGCTGCTTGCACTGAGAATCAATAAATTGGCGATAAATGATCATGAGAAATCACATGGAAACAAAAAACTTGCTCACCTGTTATTAGAATTGTTTAATTAACATACACACACACACTTAATAACCAATTGGATTATCGATAAAGAAAAATAAGAATAATATTAATGAGTTGACATTGAGTTTAGAGTGAATGTCGATTGATTTGATTAGTTATATTTCTAGTCTTGGTTTGCTGATGACATAATAATAATGGAAAACGGAAAAGGTGAAAAACAAACAAAATATAAACAAATGGAACAAACAAAAGTTGTCACCTTTTTGTGAATAACTTTTAATTGTGGTAATTTTGGATTGACAATTTCTTTTTATAAATCTAATAATTAACTTTGGATTAATTGATATTTTCACCTTACTTTTCCCCCTCAATCCATGAAAAAGTTATCTATTATTATCTATGTTTTTCTTTTACTTTCTTCTTCTTAACATCATATTGTCCATTCTTGTTAATCCTCTAAAACAAAACGATTGATTGTTAATTCTGTTAATTAGCTTTCTCAAAATAAGCTTTGGCATTTTTAGGATCAATGGTTGGAGAATCGGGTTTCCAATTAGCTGGACAAACTGTAAATTATATAAAATAACAAGAGAAGAAACAAAGAAAAAAAGAAATTGTAATAATAATATAACGAAATAAAAAGCAATAAATTAAAAGAAACTATTGTGATTAACTTTGATTATTGAGAAAAATTCTCACATCACAAAATCGACCTTTTTTTTTCGAGGTAAACAAACTAGACACAATTACGGAAGCAGATGAACAGAATTAAACATTAATTGGGTTCGAGCCAAATTGTTGAAGATTCAAATTGTTTTCCGTAATCATCTAGTTGATTAAACTCTGATTTCTCCAATTGATTACTAACCTTCACCATGTTTCTCGACAAATTGGAAAGCTTGGATTACTCTTAAAGCTTCATCGACTGATCTTCCAACAGGTAAATCGTTGATTGTTATGTGTCGAACAACTGATTTAGGATCGATTAAGAAAAGTCCACGAAGAGCGATTCCCTCCTTCTCTAAGAGGACACCATAGTCTCTGGAAATTTGTTTATTCAAATCAGCGACCAATGGAATTTGCATTTCACCTAATCCTCCATCCTGAAGAAAATAATAACAAATACAAAGAGAATCAGAAATAAATCCGAATTGATTGCAACTTGCAATTTGGAAGATTTAACAACATTTTCCAGGAAACTATTTAGTTGATTGTCTTTTAGATTGGAAAGGTTTTCAATCTAATGTACCTTTCTTGGTGTATTGATCCATGCAAGGTGAGTGAAATGTGAGTCAATGGAAACAGCGACAGGCTCAGCATTGAGAGCTCGAAACTCGTTGGCACGATCACTGAAAGCGATAATCTCAGTGGGACAGACAAAAGTACTGAAAAGAAAAATAAACAAAATGATTATTTTATAGATCAAATCAATTGAATTTCCCTTAAGAATATCCTTACAAATCTAATGGGTAAAAAAAGAGAACCAAATATTTCCCATGATAATCACTTAATTTGATGGGTTTAAATTTCTTATCGACAACGGCAGTGGCTTCGAAATTAGGAGCAGGTCGTTGGACACTTATATTCCGAAAGCTATTGAACATTGAAGCCTAAGAACGAAAATAAAATAATAAGAAAAGAAAAGTAAACAATCAAAACTGAAAGAAAATAACAATAACATTACGGTGGAACCAAAGAATTACTAATTGATCGCTTACCCGATTAAGAATACGAGAAAAAAGACCAGACATGATTACAATTTAAAAGGAGAATTACAGAGAAACAATTTAATTTCCAACGATAACAATCAGAATTAATCACCAACAACAAGAACAATTTGTCTTCAACAATCAAAGTCATGAAAACACATGAACGACCAAAGGGCTCATATAATAATCTCCAATTGTAATTTCTTCAATTTCTCTATCAATTTATGTCGATCTTTTCATCTATTAACTGACCTTTGGCTATTTCGTAATAATCAACTAACTAAATCTCAACAATTTGCTACAATCTAAGCTGATCTGATCCTATTAAATTCTAGGATCTTAACTCTCGAAGCAAAATCCATCACCGGAATTATGAACCTGAAAGATAAACAATCAAAGTGAATTAGAAAACTAACTATTGAGCTAATAAATGAATCGTTAGAAATTGGTACTAATTAAGTTTCGATGAAAGTATCAACCGAATTGAATATTTATATTATGATCTAAGTAACGAACGATTCAAAAAATGTTTACGAACGAAGCGGAAAAATCACTAATCGTAAATGTCTCATAACGAAGTGGAAATGATGAGAAATCCAAGTCACGGTGAGGTCATTTTCCAAGCGGAAAGAACGATCTGTTCCCAAATCTCTCAGAAAAATATCCAATTAAAATAAACTAATATTCAGTTGTAAAGGTTAATTGAAAGTCGAATTGAACATTTCGTTTCCTCGTTCGCATGTTAATCAATCAAAGGTGAAGAATTGAACAAAAAAATCTTCTCACAATTTCATCTCTTTTTTCATATTCTCCATTTGTTTTCCATCAACAATTAACACCTCATGTTAATTGTTGGGAGATAATTAAATCAGACAATTCGATTGTCATTAAATCAATTCTGTGCTTACGTGACTTTTACTGGGGAATAGAAGACAAACTAAGAGTGAGACCCTCTCTCTCTCTTTTTCTCTCTCTTTTCTCTTTTCTATTCAAGTTTAATTTTCCATTTTTCTGTTGAGTTTATTTTCTCATCTCCAACTAATAACATTCTAATTTCCACCAAGTTAATTTCTTTTTAATTTAATTACAATTACCTTTGATTGTTAATTGTTCGCCTTTTCATTTAATTAGTTAATTAATTGAAACAAGAAACAAATTGTTTTCTTTTTAAATTTGTGTTTATCTTATTAGTGTTTCCATCTTGAAGTAAAAACAATGACTCGTAAAGGTAAACATTTGATTCTTGTTTCAACTAATTTTCCATCTTAATTGTGATTAATTGATTAACCTTTAATTGTCTATTTGTGTTATCGATGTTCCAATTTCTAATTAAATCTATTGATGGTCATTCTTTCACCTGATCAGCTGTTTCTTTGTTCTTTTTTTTGTCTATTCTCTTTTTTTTCCTTCTATTGGTCATCACATTTGATTTCTTTGTTTCTTTTTCTTTGTTTTTTTCATACCAATAGGACAATCTTTCAATAATCTACTGGCCACTTTGGAGATCGCTGGTCAAACTTACCAATACTACGATTTGACTAAATTAGACCAAGAGAAATACAGTAAGAATATTAAATTGATATTCTTTTCTATTGTGGTCAATCATATCAGTTAATTTCTATTCCTGTTTGTTTGTCTCTTGGTTTCTTGTTTTCTTTTTCTTAAGGAAAACTTCCCTTTTCCATTAGAATTCTTCTTGAATCTGCAATTCGATCTTGTGATGGATTCCAGGTTAAAGAGAAAGACGTTGACATTATCCTTAATTGGGAAATTAATCAATCGGAAAGTATCGAGATTCCTTTTAATCCCTCAAGGGTAATTCTTCAAGATTTAACCGGTGTACCCGCTGTTGTTGATTTCGCTGCAATGAGAGATGCCTTTCAACGTCTCGGTGGTAATCCAGAGAAAGTTAATCCTCTCTGTCCAACTGATTTGGTCATCGATCACTCGGTCCAAGTTGATTATTCTAGAACGTACGTGTCTCAATAATAATATAATTTATTCCACAAATAATTTTCCATTAGAGTTAGCAAAATATTCTCAGGTCAAATTGATTTCATCCAGTGTCCACTCTCCTCTTCAACTACCATGATAAATTAACCGATAAGTTCCTAACCAAGTAAATCAGTTACAATTTAGACCTTTAAATCTCATTTGCAGTTGAACCTGAACTCTAATTTACATGATAAATTTAGTCAATTTTATCTTATTAACTTATTGACTTGACTATATTTATGTCAGATGACCTTTTACCTATTGTCCATCTTGCCTTTCTTTTTTTCTCTTTCTTTTGGTATTTATTTTCATATTTTACCAGAAAAAAAGAAAACAAATTGAAGAAGAAAATAATATTTAAGAAAAAGAAAAACAAAAACATGATAATTGTTCAGTTGAAATGATGAGATACGAAACCAAAATACCATTGGTTTCATTTTCCAGTATTTTAAACATGATGAGATTTGGAACCGGGAAATTTAATGGCAAAGACTCAACCCAAACTCCAGAACTTTGTGATGATTGTCAGAAAACTGGTAAATGCATGTTGGCAGGAAATTATATCAACAACAGTTCAATTCCGGTTCGATCGACATCCAATGGAAAATCAACCAATCCAATAATTAACGATATCGAAAGTTGGATACCCCATAGTTTCGACAAACTTCGTCAAGACTCTTGTCCCTTTCACCGACAACAAACCTTAGGGTTGGAACCTTAATTTTCTCTCTATCTGTGTGTCTTTCTCTCTCTCACTCTCTCTCTCTCTTTCTCTTTCTCTCTGTGTCTAATTCGAATTCCCAACTCACTCATTAATCTTAATCCAACCTTTAATCTCCTTTTAATCACCTAATCTTCACACGCTCTTTACACGCTCACATTATCCATAATTCACCCCGTAGGTTTACACAATCAATCTGATCAATTAAAAACATTGAAATTGATTTAAACTAATTCAAATTAACCCCAGTTAACCTGTAAATCAAATACTAATAATTAGCCGATAGATTTAATCTATAATTGGGAAACATTTTCATCTAATTTATCCTCAACCAGTTCATCAATCTCATTAACTTGTCTTTTCCTCATTCATATTAATCATTAATAATTTTCCATCTTCTTCTGTCAATTAGTTAACATGATCAATTACTTTTCTCTTAATTACATTCACTCCAACTAATAATAACTTTAAATTGAATAATTTTTTTTAATATTTCTTCTCTGTTTTTATAGTTGAAAACAAACTCATCAGAATTATAATCAACTGTTAATCAATCCAATTTATTGATTGATTCAATTTCCAATACTATGAAATGATATTTTCCTCCGCAACAAAACCACCTCAATCAGCTGTTAATTTAATTTGATTACTTTCCTGCTTGTCTGCTATTCACCATAACTCAGAGATGTATAATCATCATAATCATCATCAAGTTAATCATCAGCAATAATCTTTAACTATCATCACTAAACAGCTTTAAGTTCATGCACTAAATGATAATCAATTATCATTAATCCTCCTTAATTGTTCATATTATTGCATCAATAACTCAATTCCAACGTCAATTTGATTTGATTGTTTTTTATTTCCTCGTAATTTTTATAAATCCATTACCTTTAAGCTTTTTGATGTCTTAATCCCTTTAATCCATAATACTTTTTGAGAAGCGACAAATTGATTAAGCTTAAAACCCTTTTTCCAATTTAATATTGATTTAGAATTAATTCTAATTATGATGATCTTGTCAGCGATTAAGAGCAAACTGATATTTTGGCTGATTATCTGTTCTCGACTATTGTTGTTTGGATTAGAAAGAAACTTTTTCTACTAATTATGTTTTTGTATCTTCTTTTTTTTTCTTCCAATTCTAATAGAGCTGATTCTCTTCATCGTAATCAAGATATTGAATTCCAACGGAACCGGGAACGATTCCAGTTTCTTAAATGGGGATCTAAGGCCTTACATAACATGACCACTGTGCCCCCAGGCTCTGGTATCTGTCATCAAGTTAACCTTGAATATCTTGCCAGGGTTGTTTTCAATTCTGAGGGATTACTTTTCCCTGACTCACTGGTTGGTGCAGATTCACATACAACTATGATCAACGGCCTTGGAATTGTCGGCTGGGGTGTCGGGGGTATTGAGGCCGAAGCGGTCATGTTGGGTCAATCAATTAGCATGGTTTTACCTCAAGTAGTTGGGTACAAATTGGTTGGTAAATTACCTTCACTTGCAACATCCACTGATTTAGTTTTAACCATAACCAAGGTAATCAATTGATTATTATATTTTTTTTCATTCGATAAATTAATTGATCAATTGCAACTTAATTGCTTTTAAGGCAATTAATGATCGTTAGCTGAATCTATTACTCATTTATATTTAGTTACTTATCGATTTTCAGTAATTTTGATTGGGATTTATTACAATTTTAATGAAAAGAATCAATTTGATCATAAAATTTTATTGATTCAATGATCGGCTTGAGTGTAATCAACTATATTGATTCAATTTTTGTTTTCTCTATTTAATAGCATCTTCGTCAAGTTGGGGTTGTTGGTAAATTCGTTGAGTTTTTTGGTTCAGGAGTTGATGAATTGTCGATAGCTGATCGAGCAACAATCGCGAATATGTGTCCAGAATATGGTGCGACCATTGGATTCTTTCCTGTTGACGAAAAGGCGATCGCTTACCTGGAGCAAACAGGTAGAAGTGAAGAGCGAATCAGATACATTTCCGCTTATTTGAAGGCAGTTAAACTTTTCCGAGATTATCAAGATTCATCGGAAGATCCAGTTTTCTCTGAAGTTTATGAGCTTGACCTTTCAACCATTACACCGTCAACAAGTGGTCCCAAACGACCTCAAGATCGAGTTGCCGTTTCTGATATGAAGAATGATTTTCTTCAATGTTTATCAAATAAACCAGGTTTCAAAGGTTTCGGTATCTCAGCTGAATCATTGGATGATAAATCATCATTTTTCTTTGATGGTCAAGAGTATGTTCTAGGCCATGGGTCAGTGGTCATCGCGGCTATAACTAGTTGTACCAACACCTCTAATCCATCAGTTATGTTGGGAGCCGGACTTTTGGCCAAGAAAGCGGTTGAAAAAGGTCTTACAGTTGCTCCATACATAAAGACTAGTATGTCACCGGGATCGGGAGTGGTCACTTATTACCTTAAAGAATCTGGAGTTGCAGTTTTCCTTGAGAAATTAGGTTTCGATATTGTCGGCTATGGATGCATGACCTGTATCGGTAATAGTGGACCTTTACCCGATCCAGTTGTTGAGGCAATTGACCGAAAAAATTTGGTAGTTGCTTCTGTCCTTTCGGGTAATCGTAACTTTGAAGGTCGTGTCCATCCAAATACTCGAGCCAATTATCTTGCCTCACCTTTACTGGTTGTCGCTTATGCGTTAGCGGGCTCAGTTGTTATCGATTTTGAAACAACACCCTTAGGTAAAGATCAATCTGGTAACAATGTTTATCTACGAGATATTTGGCCTTCACGAGAAGAGATTCAAAATATCGAGCAAAGTTATGTTATTCCTGCAATGTTCAGAGAGGTTTACTCAAAGGTCACTCAAGGAAATGACCGTTGGAACAGCTTGGAAGTCAACGAATCAATCTCATACCAATGGGATCCCGAATCGACTTACATCAAATGTCCACCATTTTTTGAAAATATGACCGTTGATTTACCTCCGGTTAAGCCCATAAACAACTCTCGTGCTTTACTTTATCTTGGAGATTCGGTGACCACAGATCACATCAGTCCTGCCGGTTCCATAGCTCGAAACAGTCCAACTGCTAAATACTTAATGGACAAAGGGTAAGTTGATATAATACAACAGTTGGAAAATTATTAGATCTTCATTAAATAATTGTAATTTATATCTAATTCTTGCAGAGTTGAACCAAAAGATTTTAACTCGTATGGATCGCGACGAGGTAACGACGCAGTTATGGTTCGAGCGACTTTCGCAAACATTAGACTTGTTAATAAATTAGTTTCCAAGCCTGGATCTAGAACACTCCATATCCCAACTCGAGAAGAGGTAAAAGTTGATGAAAAATTGATTCAGATCAATTTAGAACTTTGAACATTTTATCAACAATAATCTCGTTGTTGTTATTATCACATTTAGTTATCCGTTTATGATGCAGCCGAAAGATACAAACAAGAGGGAACTCCGTTAATTGTCCTCGCTGGACGCGATTATGGTTGTGGTTCCTCTCGGATTGGGCAGCCAAAGGTCCACTTCTTCAGGGCATAAGGGCAGTGATCGCTGAAAGCTACGAGCGTATCCATCGAAGTAATCTCATTGGAATGGGAATTATGCCCTTACAATTTATCGCAGGTCAAAGTGGCCCAAGTCTTGGACTCACAGGCCATGAAACATTTAACATCGAAATTCCCGAATCATTAGCAATCAGACAAAAGACTAAAGTTACCGTAAGTTACTTTGAAATTAATTTCGATCTTTTAAGATCTAATCTAATTATCGAATTTTTTTCTTCTTCTAAAAGGTTCAAGGTAATGATCAAGTTAAAGAGTTCGATGTTCTCATCCGATTCGATACTGAGGTTGAATTGCAATATTATCTTAATGGTGGAATTTTACAATTTATGTTACGACGATTATTGAAACAATCGTAATTCCAAAATTGAGTTTAATGATCGTTTCGTATAAACGATTTTTATATAACATTCAATTACTAAATTAACTTGGTTCTTGTTGGAAAAGGATTTAATCTTATTACAAAGGAAATCTAATGGAGAAAAGAAAATTATTTCTACATTTATCTTGACAATTAAGACAAAAATGAAAATCTATTTACTTTTAAAATTAATCTTTTTGTACTGTTAATTTACGATCGTGTTAATCATTTTGGTTGTATAACCCGTTTGTATACAAAGAAATTAGTCTAACTGATTACAATAATTTATCGATAAAGTTAATTGTCGATCAATTGTTCCAGATCGTTGTCGATGGCATAAAGTGATTCATTTTCTCGTTGGGAAGATTGAACAATCTAGAGAAGATAAATAATATTAATAATTGATTATTAGGATATGTGATCGAAATTGTCAAATGGATTTAAATTACTCACTTGTAGGTCACTTTGGTTTTCATCATCTGATTGGTCAGTCTTGGTTGTCTTATTTGCATCATACCAAGAGGCTTTGGTCAAGTCTAACCACAACATAACTGTAAATGGATAAAACAATAAAATGGCCGCTAGTAGGTAAACCATTCCAGGATAAGTGCTGATGGTTAATTTAAATACAGTTGAATAAAAGAGACTTGAAATTGCTGGAGCACAAGATTCAATTGCTGAGAGAAGTGAGAAAACTTGTCCAATCTCATCGAAACTGATCATTCGAGATAAAAATGCTCGAATCGATATTGGCATGAGACCGGAAAACATTCCCGCTATAGTGGCCACGAAATAGGCTGTTGAGGTTAAAAATCCACCACGAATTATCATACCAGCTATCATTGAGATAACACCGATAATACCAAGACTTGTATCGGTGAAATGGAATCGTTTTATTAAAATCGGAATTAAAACCGATGTTGCCAATGATGGAATCAAAATTATGACCGACGAAACGTTTGAATAATATTTAGCGTCCCAGTGGTAAACTTTTTGTGCGAACGGGAAACCAATTGCACTGTCACCCATATAAGAAAGTAGAGCAACGGAACACATAAGCATACTATGCCATATACGGCAACGAAGGCCATTTTCCCGTTTCCGTGTACAGGTACGGAACATATTGATCACATTGGTAATGTTAAAAATATCGGCAAAGACGTGACAAAAGTTTCCGAAACATCCTTTCTGTGGTAATGAATTTTGTGTAATTACTGAATCGGTGATTGTCCTGTCAGGCTGGTCAATCGTTTCCTGATCGATTGAACCACTGAATGAAGATTCATCATTGATAATCAAAATTTTAGGCTTAGTGTCCGAAAGAGTTGACTCGGGTCCATTTGAATCGGCATCTCGGACGAAAATGAGAACCCAAAAAAAGGCAAGAGTACTACAGATCGCAGATACAAGGAAAACGCTGATATAATTTCGAGGTTGATTGTCAAGCCATGGATCAGTCGTCAAGATATAACCACCCAGGTAAAGAGAGATCGGTGTTGCTGTTAAGAGGAGGGAAAAAGATAAGATCAGTAAATATTATCATTTTCTTGATAAAAAAAAGGTAAAAAAAAGCATCAAAATTTTACAATGAGTTACAAACAAATAGAGAGAAAATCAGCCAATTAATATAAGATAATTAAGGCAGCTCTCCAAGTCTATTTGAAGAGATGAAAACTACTCGTGACACTAACACGATTAAAGATTATTGGTTTATCATTAGAACGTAAAAAAATATAAATGACTAATTGTCAGGAAACTGAGGGTGTTTTTCTTGGTCTCTGGTTCCAAGAAAAGAGATTAGATATTCAATTGAGTACTGAGGGTACAGAAGAACCAGTAAAGTTTTGTCTAATTGGCAATTGACACAATTAATGAAGATGATGATGATTACCAATGAATGAGAAAAATTCAAGAATCGCAAATCTTATTGCTCGAAACTTGGCCGGAGTTTTCCTGGTGATATAAGTATAAACTCCAGTATAAATTGTTGCGAATCCACCACTAAGCCCTCTGATTAAATCGGATATTAACATGAACATAAAATCTGTAATAAACAAATAAAGAAATTAATAACAATCAAAATGTGTACAATTAAAATGATTAATCATGATTCACTTAATAAAGATGAGAAAACAGGTAACAACATTATAATCAGTTGGTTTAAATAACTGCAAAGAGCAAATTAAAATTGTGATAACAATCAATTGGAATCAGATCAATCTCAATGTAATTTCAGGTAACCGATATAAATGAATATATGAGCCAGAAAATTACTAATTAATTACATAATGGAGATTATAAAGTAATAACTCAAATTGTACTGGATAATTAAAAGATAACCTTGAAAGGAAAACGAGAACGGGAAAACTAGAAATGAATTAAAGGTAAACAGGTAATAATTTGATTCTCCCGTTGATAAGTGGACAAAATTTGAGAGAAAAATTTACCTAATTTGAAATGTAGACAATTGTAGATGACAATTAGTGACCCAATGGTCCCTCCCAATGCTGGAGCTGCAAGAATATACTTCAGATGACTTGGATAAGTGTCGATCCAATAGCCGATGAAAAGTGATAAAAACATTCCGGGAACCGTGGAGATTATTGTTTGATAGTTTTTGAAAACAGCGGCCGTTGAGAGGACATAATTTTTGGCCTCTTCTTGGTCGGCATCGGTGTGTTCCAAATTGAGACAAATTGACTGATTAAGATTTAATTCGTTGAGACAAATTTTATCCTCGACAAGTTGATTGAGACTCACACCACTTATTGAGAATGAGATGAAAAAAAGCATCATGTAAATATCAATGCGAAGCAATTTAATCAACTCCAATTTTTCTTTCCATGTTAATCGTACTGGTTCAGGTTCCGTTGAATCCATTGTCAATTAGTTGATTAGTCAAACGATCAATTTAAAAGAATTATTTATGAAATTCGAAAAGAGTAAAAAAAATAATAGAATAGAAAAAATAAATTCTCATAGAATTGGCCAAATGGGCGAGTCAATGTGGACCAGTGACACTTAGAAAATTAAACTTTTTTTTATGATACAAATTTACAAAGAATTAATTAACTTAACTAATCAGTTTGGCAACATGTTAGTTAGTAAAATGGTAAACTAATAGTTAATCAACTTGATTAATTGATTTTGTAGTAAAAGAAAAAGAAATGAATGAAAAGTTGGTTCATTTGGAAAAAGAAAAAGAAAAACAATAACAAAGAAAAAACTCTAATCCGATAGATGGCACCACTTTTGTATTCGATTTGTTTATTGTTAATTGTTGATTCTAATTAGTGTTTATCCTTGATATTTGCTGTTAATCACGATTCGTTTTGAATATTAAGCAAACTCGAGTCATTTCTGTGGAACTGATTATGTCGTTGTGAATATAAAACTTACTAAATTCGTGAGATAATCAAACATTTTCCCTTATTAGAGTTTCTAATTTTCAACTGATCATGTTTATTGTTATTGAGGATTAATTGATTGTTTTATTGACCTTAATAACAGTTAAGCATATTAGTTGTCATCCAGTTGTTGAATTTAATGTGTAGATGTTTGTTTGTTTACTTAGAATCTTCTCATGAATGGATTAATTAACCGTCTGAATGATTGAATTGAAAGGAAAGAGTTTTAAAACTTGAGGTAAATTCATTTTTAATTACTGAATTAAGAATATTCAAATAGTCAAAGTTAATTGTTCAAAGAGATATAAGGACAAATTTGGTTATCGGTTTCGGTCTTGATTTTCATCATCTGATTGGTCAGTTTAGGTTGTCTTATTTGCATCATACCAATAGACTTTTCTTTAATTTATCGATAAAGTTAATTGTCGATCAATTGTTCCAGATCGTTGTCAGAGGCATAAAGTGATTCATTTTCTCGTTGGGAAGATTGAACAATCTAGAGAAGATAAATAATAATAATTAATGATTAGGATGTGTGATCGAAATTGTCAAATGGACTTAAATTACTCACTTGTAGGTCACTTTGGTTTTCATCATCTGATTGGTCAGTCTTGGTTTCTTATTTGCATCATACCAAGAGGCTTTGGTCAAGTCTAACCACAACATAACCGTAAATGGATAAATCAATAAAACACCAACAATTAGGTAAACCATTCCCGGATAAGTGCTGATCGTTAATTTAAATACAGTTGAATAAAAGAGACTTGAAATTAACGGAGCGCAAGATTCAATTGCTGAGAGAAGTGAGAAAACTTGTCCAATCTCAACGAAACTGATCATTCGAGATAAAAATGCTCGAATCGATATTGCCATAAGACCGGAAAACATTCCCGCTAATGTGGCCACAAAATAAGCACTTGAGGTCAAAAATAGTCCACGAATTGCATTACCCATTATCGTAGAGATACAACCAATAATACCAAGACTTGTATCAGTGAAATGCCAGCGTCTTATTGAAACGGGAATAAAAATTGAGGTCGCCAAGGCGGGAATCAAAACGGTGACCGACGAAACGCTTGAATAATATGCAGCGTTCCATTGGTAAACTTTCTGAGCAAATGGAAACCCGATTGCAGATTCACCCGTGTGTGCGAGTTGCACAAAGCAGCACATAAGCATAACATTCCAAATACGGCGACGAAGGCCATTTTCCCGTTTCCTAGTGCAGGTACGGAACATTTTGAGAACATTGGAAAAGTTGAAAATATCTGCAAGTACATGAGAAAATTTCCTGCAGCATCCTCTTGATGGATCTTCATTTCTCAGGCCAATTATTCTGTCAGGTTGTTCATTCGCTACCCGAGTAGATTGATAACTAAAGTGAAGGTCAGATTTTGTAGCCAAAGTTTCAAGATGAGAGTTTGTTGAATCGGAATCTCGGATAAAAATGAGAACCCAAAAAAAGGCCAGAATACTACAGATCGTGGATACCAAGAAAACGCCGATATAATTTCGAGTTTGATTTTCAAACCATGGATTAGTCGTTAAGATACTACCACCGAGAGAAAGTGAGATTGGGTTTGCTGTTAAGAAGAGAGAGAGAGAGATAGAATCAGTAAAGATCATTGATCTATCAATCAAATCAATAGAAAATTACAACTTTGTAACAGAGAGAATTTGGTTGCGATCGAGTCTGTTTTCGCAAATTTGGACTTGACTCTCGAAATCTCATCAAAGTCAAAATGTAATAGAGTCAAAGATAATTATCACATTAATAAAAGCGACACGGGGCATCGGGTGTCTCTCTATCTCCACTGCTGAGCCAGAAAAGTATATAAGTAAATGAGGGTGTATTTCTTGCTCTCTGGTTCCAAGAAAACTCAATTGAGATTTTCACCCAGAGTATACATACACTAATTAACTATTGATTGATTAACTGTTATTACATAATTACCAATGAAGGTGAAAAATTCAAGAATTGCAAATCTTAAAGCACGAAACTTGACCGATGTTTTCCTGGCGATATAAGTATAAACGCCAGTGTATATTATCACAAATCCACCGCTAAGCCCTCTGATTAAATCGGATATTAAAAGAAACATATAATCTGTGAATGAAAAAAACTACAAATTAATTTGATTCTCCCAATGATTAGTGGACAAAATTTGAGAGAAAAATTTACCTAATTTGAAATGTAGACAATTGTAGATGACAATTATTGACCCGATGGTCCCTCCCAATGCTGGAGCTGCAAGAATATACTTCAGATGACTTGGATAAGTGTCGATCCAATAGCCGATGAAAAGTGATAAAAACATTCCGGGAACCGTGGAGATTATTGTTTGATAGTTTTTGAAAACAGCGGCCGTTGAGAGGACATAATTTTTGGCCTCTTCTTGGTCGGCATCGGTGTGTTCCAAATTGAGACAAATTGACTGATTAAGATTTAATTCGTTGAGACAAATTTTATCCTCGACAAGTTGATTGAGACTCACACCGCTGATTGTGGTTGAAATGAAGAAAAACATGACGAAAATATCAATACGAAGGATCTTAATTAACTTCAGCTTTTCTCTCCATGTTAATCGTGTTGGTTCAGGTTCCGTTGTGTCCATTGTCCGAAAGAATGAAAAAAAAGTTCCAAGTAAACAAAAGAAACAATAGAATAACTAATTATCATAGAAACTACTCAATATTCAATTGGTAGTTAGACTAATTAGTGTATCAACTCAAGAGGTATTTTCCATAATTATGATGATTAAGCTGTTAATTAGGAATGAAACTTTTCTAGGAAATTTATCTCCTTCATCTTCACTTCAATCTAACAGGACGTGATTTCTCATTATTGGCACCGATTGCAAATCGATGAGCTCAACTGATTGAAACAGGTAAAGCTCACGTGAGATTAAGTAAATTGTGATTAAGTTAACAATTAAAAATGTTCGATAGATCGAATGTTAAATCGATACATTATCCAGCTGATTGATTTAAACGAAAATCTTAACAAAACAAAATCTAAACAATAAAAAATAATTACAACAATTAGGTAACTTGTTTAGTCTTTTTCTTTTGTTTATCAACAATTATGGACAAATTAAGACTAATTGTAAACATGATTGTAAATCAAATCAATCATATTTACATTGACGTAGATTTAGTTCAAGTGAGAGATGGACTTTGATCCACTTTATCCAGTAATTGTTGATTATTATGTTTCTCTTGAAATTTGGCAATTATTTGAAATCTTCATATGGCAATTGATATTATCCAAAATCGGTAAGAATCGGACTTTCATGCTCATGGCAAGACGTTATGAGAGAGTAAGAGTTAATCCATTTTCTTAAACGAGAATCATTAATCCAAATCCATTATTTGATCATCATTACAACTTCAATTTTCCTTGTTTCCAATTTTTAGGATCCACAAATTGGTCGAGCGTTCAATCTAATGATGACAATCATTATAATCACTTATTTAATCCTGGTTGCCGATGATTGGTACAAGATAATTAGACGTGGAGGTGACAATTATCCAAATTTCCTCGCTATATGGAGACAATTGTTGATCCCTTTTCCTGAGTCTTTCCGTCAACGTCAAGTGCCACTTTTTAACTTCGGTAATCCGGATGATCCAAATGACCACGATACAGATGAGGATGACGACGATAACAATGATGATGATGCCAATGAGAACATGATGGTTGATGAATAATCGAAAATGTTTGTCTTTCCATTGGAAATAAGAGATAATCCAAACTCCATACACTTGACATTATAAATTTGAGAGAAAAAAAAACTAATTGTTTTTTTTCATTATAAGTTCGGAGCAATTTAATGACTATCGTTAAGTGATTAAATACACCCAATGTTAGTTTTCTCATTTGAATTAAATTGTTCATCAATTATAATTGTAATTGTAAGTATATCTCTAGAAAAGGTTTGGTTTTTTGTTTGTTTGTGTTGGAAGAGAGAGAGAAATAGATAATTAAACAAGATCAAGAAAAGAGAAAGAGATGAAAATGATATTGAAAAGTTGTATTTGGTTGAGAGAGAGAGTGAAAATAAAGGCAAGAAATCAAAGTAAGTGGTTAGAAGGAATTAAAAATTAGTAAACAATTAAGATTAACAGCTTAATCATCCACAAAATAATCCTCCAAGTTAATTTCTTAATTCAGAATGTTGGTATATAGTATTTTTTTTTTCTTGTTCGAGTTGAGAAATTTATCCTTCAATCTCTTTCAAGCATCACACATACACTTTATTGTAATGCATATAGTCTAGTCCAATCTCGAGCTGAATAGAGAAAATGAATGAAAGAGAAAAGAAAATTCAACCATTAGAACGTTTTGTTTGTTTTTTATCGATTATGATTTGTTACAATCATTAGGAAATTCGTTTGTTGGAGTAAATGTTTACCTGTTTTAATAGCCTCGGTTTCATTAACTTTCCATTGTTCGGCAACATCATTGGCCAATGGATCATCAGGATTTGGTGCTGATAGAAGAGCTTGGATTGACAATAGAACCGTGCGAATTTGAAGAGCTGGACTCCATTTATCTTTTAGAATATCTAAACAAATTCTACCCAATTTATCGATATTTGGATGATAAATTTTTGTCATAAATCTAACTTTGGGAGCAGACATTGGATATTCCTCGGGAAGGAAAAGCTCTAATTTGAATACACCACCGTCAAAGGGAGACTATTGAAGATTTTAAGAAAAAGAGTAAATTAGTTTGTTTGTTTTCTAGCAAAAAAATAATAAAATAAACCAATAGAAAGACAATCAAGTTAACGGGACAAGAGGAGCAGTTTGGGGTGGGGAGGAGGAGAAAAAGATAGAGAGAGAGAGAGAGAAGAAGATGAAAGGTAATTTAAATACCCCTTCTGGTCCAGCAACTACAACATGAAAGTATCTAGCATTATGTTCATCGGGAATAGCACTGATTCCAGGTACAGGCTCAGCCATTAACCTTTGAGTTTCCTAAAAATTGATGACAAGGAAAGAGAAGAAAAAAAAGAGAAAGAAAAAAAAGACCAATTAGCGAAACATGAATAGAGAATAAAAAAGATAGACAGAGAAAGAGAGCAAATAGAGAAAGAGAAAAAGAGAAAGCACCATCAGAAGAAAACAGCGAATTATCAATAAAGCAAACAAAGAGAATATAGAAATTGAAAGGAAAATAGTTTCATGGTGAAGAATAGAATTAAGAAAAGGAAGATAGAAAATGAAGAAAATTGCAAAATTGATTAAAAGAAAATTGTCAATTTGTTTTGTCCAAATTGAAATTCACAATTTGCTTACCTTGATTATCCTTCTTGGTAATGCAGCCATTTTGAGTAGAGATTGTGTAAAGATGTGCAAAGCTTTCACCTTAAATCACTTGCAGTTAAAAAACCTAAACAATCAAATTAAATAAAAAAAGAAGAAAAAATCGTATCAATTAAAGAAACAATTAAAAAAAAGATCAATTGTAATTGTGATTAATAAACAGAGACCACAAAGATAAACAACATAAATAATAAAGAGAAAAGAAAAAAAATTTAGAAAAAAAGAGAAAAGTTAAAAAATCGATCGACAGATGGCACTGCATTGGAAGAAAAAAAGTAAGATAAAATGTAAATTGTTCTCACAATTTAAATTAATTGTCGAGAGAAATTAATTATTGTTTTTCTTTCTTTAAATTTCGTTTCTTTACATTGTCTATACAATTTAGATTCACCATGATAACTTTGACAGTTAACTTTCAATTACAATTAGATAATAATAGTAATTGTATTGGTCGAAAGTAATTGAAAAGTTAACAAAGTTTTTAATTTTGTTAATTGTTTTGAATGATTGAATCTCTCTCTCGAGAAAGAGAAAAGAAATAATAATAAATTAAATTATAATTAACACCATTAAAATGTTATTGATTCTGATCCCAAATCGGTAAAAATAATTGATCATCATCTCATCATAATTGAAACAACAATTGTTTCAATTGATTTAAGACTTTGGGATGTTTAATATACAGATTACATTAAATTGTTCAATCTTAATTTTATTTAAGACTTTTGTTATTATTATCAAGATTAACTAAATAATATATATATATAACTATATATATCTTAAGATGAATAAAAAATAATTGATATTTTGTTTGTTAAGGTAGAAGAGAGAGAGAGAGAAAAGTTCAAGAATTGATAAACAGGAAGTAAGAATCAAAATGGCGGAAATAGAAAAGAGAAAGATGAATCTTCTGATGATCCTAATATGGTCTCAGAAATAGCTGAACTATCCGATGAGAGGAAAGTGTCCTCCGAATAATAATGACCACTTATGTCCATCGAGGAAAGTCCAGTTGGAACACCCAAAAGTGTTTTTCCCACTTGACCCATCGGTGTGACCGTTATTCCCACCGTAGTATCAATACCAGGGGTAGTGATTATTGATTCTTGTTTAATATTATCAATCATTGACCCAAGTTGACCCCCACTATGTGATAGGAAACCTGCCTCATGTTTACTTGGTAACATCATCATGTCCGTTGTATACTGACCAATACCATTATCATTGATATTATTTTGATTTCCATACTGTTGTTGTTGTTGCTGCTGCTGCTGCGGTTGTTGTTGTTGTTGTTGTTGTTGTTGTTGTGGTGGTTGTGCCGATATCGATAATGATTGCTGCTGTTGATGGTGCTGTTGTAATTGCGTTTGTTGATGATGCTGGTTAATCATATTGTCGTTACTGTGGTTGAGTGGCAATGATCTCTGAAGCAGTGAATTAACTAGCAAGGGAGGAGAAACAATCAATTATATTTAATTATATTTGATTAAGAATTTTTTTTGTAATTAGATTTGTTTTCTTCCAATAATTATTTTGTAAAAAAAAAGTTAAAAATGAGAAAATGAAAAATCAATAGGAATTAAACAAAATTATTTGTGTGATTAAAATGAATTAAGGGAATTACAGTTAATTGTTTGGAGTAAAAAAATTTGTTTACATTTGTAATTAAATTGTATGTGTTGGAAGTGTATATTGTATATATGGTGGCAACAAATTATATGTATCAAGATAATGATGATTAACCTTTGAGCCTCTAATCAAGGATTCATAATCAACAACAATTAATTAATTGCAACCGTAAAGTGATATCTAAATAAATAAACGTTTCCAAAACAATTAACAACAGCAACAGAAAATGAAACCAAATCAAATTAATAATAATCCTTAATCAAAAATCAAAAAACTAGAAAAAGCAAATCTGAATCCGAATCAAATCAAGATCAAATCTAATTTAAATCTAATTGTTAATTAAACGACAATATGATTGAACATGAATATGAATTAAATATATATACAATTGTTTACTTTTGAACGTTGATAATTTTTCAAATCAATCAAATTGATTGATGAAAATAATCATAAAGAAAACAGTAACAATCAACTAACTAATAATGCGAAACATGAATTTATATTAATCAGATTTTCACCAATCATAATCAACAGAAACTGAATTAAAAATTGAGACAAAAACATTGAAAAGACAAGAATGAGGAAGCGTTCAAGAAGTATCATCATTAGCAGTTGATTAAGTTAATTGTCTGTGGAAACGATCAAATAAATATATAATAGATATTCACAATTAAACGAGTTGCAATTAACTAGCAATTTAATGATAATAATAATGAAAAAAAAACGTTCTAAACACAATTAAATATTTGAAGAAATTAAAAGTTTAAAAGGATTGAGCAAGTTAAAGAGTGAAAGAGAGAGAAATTAAATTTAACGATTAGTTAACTAATTGTCTCCTAAACAATTGATTCAGGTGATTAAGTGTAAATCTAAAAGCTTAATTGTTGTCTAATTATATTTTTTTTTCTTCTTCTTCTTCTTCTTAACTATCAATTGATTATAATAACTAATTCTTAAGAGTTGTTGGCAATATAATCTAATCATTAATTTCTTAATAGATGTAACTAATTATTAATCGCAACTACCACTCACTTTCTCACTCAGTTAATCAAATTTAATTACTATTGTATTTTTATCAATTGATTGTATAGCAAATATATACTGATGATAATCTCATCTTAATCAATTAGACAAACTGAATTAAGTTAATTTTTCTTTTGCTTCTTCTCTCTCTCTCTCTCTGCTTCTTAATGACAATCATCATTCATCAGTAAATAATAATAGTAAAAAAAAGATGACAACAGTCAGTGAATTATATTAAATATAAGACAAGAGATAATCACTGATTAACATTGATCCAATAATGTTTTACCTAAACCTTGTCTAATCTCAATCCACAAATTGGTTTCTCCTCTCAATCCTCAGAAATGAATCCTTTTTTATCGGTCAAAGGCCTCAAAAGATTATGAGGATAACTCTGAAAGAGAAGAAGAGAGATGATAAAGATGATGAAGAAAAGGAAGAAAGGTTATAGTTAAAGAGAGAGAGAGAAAGTAAAAAAGAGAGATAGAGGAAGAGAAGGACAAACAGAGAGAGAGAATGGAGTGAGATAGAGAGAGAGAGAGAGAGATAAGGATGATAGAGAGTGAGAGTGATGATGAGGATGAGGATGAGGATGAGGACGAGGAAATGGTAAAGATAAAAACATATAAAACAATTGAGAGTAGAAAATAAAAGTTGAGATTGACGAAAACACCAAAGATAGTTGACAATTAACAAGAACGACATTACGAACAAAGAGAGAGTGAGTGAGTGAGAGAGAGAAAGAAAGAAAGACAAACAATTAATGATAACAATTAACAAACAAGGAAACAAAATTAATGGATGACGATGATTGATTGACAACGATTATTATTATAAATAATATATAAATGGTGAAGATGAGAAAATGATGATGAGATGATGATGTGTTTTTGTTTTGTTGTTGATGATGATGTTGATTGTTGATGATGTTTTGATGATGATGATGAATGATAAAAATTGGTGAAAATTAACAGATCGGATTTATAAAAATTTCCCATGTGATTTAATCTAATCAACACTAAAGGTAGTTAAATTGATTAACCTTTTTTTTTCGCATTTCTTCGTCAATTTCGCCTCAATTAAACTAATTAGTGCGTTTCACTGACTTAACTGTAACTCTCTCTCTATGATGATTCTCTGATATTTGTGATGTGACGAAGAGCAGAAACAAAAAAGAAAACAAACTAATGGAAACAATCAAACTATCGAATCGTAATTTAGGTCAAGGAGGATTAATGATAAATCTTTGAGAACGCAAATCTAATCAACAGAATAAAGAGAGAAAAAAAATGATAACATGATGATGATGAGAGAATAAGAAAAACTGAATGATGATGAAGAAAAAAGAAGCGATAATGATGATTATCATTCGTAAGGAGAAATTATATCGATAATCTATTCTGCCATCGAAAAGTTCTAATCCATCGTTGGTTAATTGTCGATTTCTAGGGAGAAAAAAACGAAACTTTCATATGGGAGTTTGTTGTTGTCGAACACCTATTGGTGTGTAAGTGTCGAAAAGTGGAAAAGATTTGCGAACATCAATGATAATCTGAGAAATCGTAAGAAAAACGATAAAAGTTGTAAAACTTTTCGTTTTCTGCTAATATCAACTGTACGATTGTTCAGATTATTCATTTCATGGTAAATGTATGAACACATCAATTAGATTATTTTCTGTTCTATTGGTTTGAAAAGGTTTTATTTTCACTTTTTTCTTTTTTCATAATTGGACAACTAATGTAATAAGATAATAATAATAATAATAATGAGAGAAAAAGAGAAATAGCCAATTGAACTTTTTCTTTTCACCGAAATTTTGAAAAATTGACCATTTCAGCTGAAACTCTTGTCTTACCTTTTGAATCATTTACATAATTGAATACATGAGAATCGGAGTATTTACCTCCACTTCGTACGCTAATTGAGATCGTAAAGTACCCAGGTAGTGAAGCATTTGGTCCATCATAAGGAGGGATTGTACAGATTAGATGAGACTATTGGGATTAGGAAGAAAAGAAAAAGAAAACGTTGGATTAATGATTATATTTAAAAATAATTCTCTCATTTGTTGTTTTGGTTTTATTTCTAATTCTGGATAATATAATTTTGCGATTTTACTGTTTTTTTCGTTTTGAGGTAGAGAGAAATTGTCATTTACAATTATCATTGTATGGTAATTCCTAATCGCTAATCCAGATATAATTTAATGCATAATCATGGTAATCATTTTATATTAATAATCCATAAGAAAATGATACTCAATCAACAATTAATTCACTAAATTGCTGAAGAAATTGTTTAGAAATGAAGGTTAATGTTACAAATTAGATTGATGAAGACTTGATTTTTAGGAGCAGAGAGAGAGAGAGAGATGATGATGATGATGATGATTCGAGGTAGTAATTAATAAATTGGATTGAAAGTGAGCCATCAAAAAACAAGGAGGTCAAAGTTGGGAGAGAGGATGAAGAGGGAAAAATTCATGTTATTCAGGAGTAAAGAAGATGATGATTATCATCATTATCTTCATGATGATGGGAGGGAGAGAGACAGTATATTATTATGATAGCTTAGAAAGTGAAAACTAGTTTAACTGTCCGAAGGTAAAACAAGGTCTCAAACCCATAGAAGATTAAACATCTATTTATCCTCTTCCTATCATCATCTTAATCACAATTAATTAAACTGATAAATAAACAGCAAGAGAGAGAGAGAGAGAGAGAGAGAGAAGCAGCAAGAAAACAAAATGATCAGTTGAAATTCAGCAATCAAATAATAATATAAACATTGAGAACTTAATAGACAGAATTGTCATTCGCATTTAAAGGTTATTATCATGGGCCCAGAAAATTGAAAGAAATCATTTCAAGTGAATGGAAAATTTTGATCAACTGATTAGCCTAGAATTAGCTGAGACACTTACATGATCAGGATGATTAATTAACAATCAACTAACATTGAGAATAAGCAGAAAACCTGAGCATTCAAATTATCAATTTAATATCAATATTAAATCAACATTCCACTTGGTAAGAAAACTAAGATTCTCTGTGATTAGAATGAATTTTTCCACTAATCTAGTTAATTATTGTCTATACCTGTGGATTTATGCTATTATATATTAGCTAATTAACCATTTCAAGGTGAACAATTAACGTTTCTTTTCAAATCATTACTGTTCATAATTATATATATGAATGATTATATAATTACGATGTTAATTGTTGTTGTTGTATGAGATTAATACAAAATAATGAGTAACTTTAATCAACGAGAACTAAATTAGAGTTCAATGGACAAACAATTAACTAATCAAGATTGATTTTCTTTATCATTATCATGTTTTCATTGATTAACTAATTAACTGATTTACTATTTTATTTCCCCTTCCTGATTGTTATTGTTTTAGTTTTTGCTTTTTGTTTGTTATCAAATCAAATTAATTAATTACTAGTAATTTTATATTAATCAATCTCGTAATCATTTGTGTGATTAAAGTGAAAGTGAATCAGTATCATTATTAACAGTTTAAATTTAACTATTGGTTAATTGTGATGATTATGTGTTGTACATTATAACAATTAACATGAGATATTTAATTGTTTACAATTAGTGGTGGTGAAAGAAAATCAATCGAGTGATTAAACTTTTACTTTAATTCTCAATGATCAACAAATCAATTAACCATCAAGGTTATTTAATTTACTTTAAACACTAACCTGTTAACTGGATTAAATTTAATTCACTCTAATAAATTAAATTGTAAACTTTTTGATTCTTTTTAAATTGTTGAAAAAGTAATTTTCAAATAGATTAAGCTTGTTTTCGTTAATTGCTTAAGGCTTAATCACATTAAATTGTAACAGTTTTTTTTAATTCTCTCCATTGAAATAATCAAATATCAATAGTATGAAAATATTTCATCACTCTAATTGTAATTGTGACAATTAAACTTTTGATCATTTGATTCAATTAAAAACTAAAGATCAATATAAAGACAGTTAATCAAATTTTTCTTGAAATTTTCATTTGTTCACAGTTAATTTGATTTCTAATTAATAGTAAAGTGAATTGATTATTATATGGAGAGAAAAAAAAAGTTAATTTAGTTAATTAAGATGAACGAAAATCAAAGAGAGGGAAAAAAAGTTTAACCGCGAAAATTGGATCGATTTGAAAGAAGAAAAAAAAAGTTCGAAATTCCCTATTTTCTATCGTTTTGATTCTGAATTTCGATGAAATTTTCTATCTTCTCAATGGTGAGAATGTTTTTGATTCTCTTCAGAAGAAAATATTTATTGATATTTCTCTTAGATTTTTGTATGTGTGTGTGTATGTTGGATTGAAATTAAATTTTCCATTGGAAAATAAATCAAATTAGTTGATTAGTTAAACTAAATTAACTGATTTAAACTTACTGAGTGAAGATACTCTTTGTCAGGTTCAATTATTTTTCCCCAATTGTCTGATTTAAAGATTACTTTGGAATCTTTGAGAAAATTTTTCCCAATAATGTATAGCTCTTTACCTCCGGTCATTTTACACTCGGACAATGAGATTTTACAAATTTCCGGTGTTCCAACAGGCTGAGTACAGAGTATCGGTGTACTTACAGCTTGTAAAATCTCATTGGTACCCGGTATTTTACATCGAAACACAAGACGACATTTGGCACAACGTTTTTTACTTGGAAAACTCACAGTTTCACCGTTATTATTGTAAATACCATTAGAACTTTTCAATCGAAGTACCTTTTGTTCAACGTCGACATTGCGCTCCTGTGTAGATTTCCATGTTCAAGGACAAGTTCGAGAATAACAAATCGACCCAGAGAGAAGATGAGAAATTGATTGAGAGAGTGAGAAAAGAAAATACAAACAAAAAATAAGATAAATTGTTAATCGATTTTAACTTTGATTAGTTGAAACAATTGATTGTGTGTCAGTGTGATTAGTTTGTTGATGTTGATGTTGATTGTTTTTGTTTTCAGTTGATTCAGTTTGATTGATGGTGGTTTTTGTTTTCAATTTTTCTCTCAGTTAATTTAACTTGTTGAAGGTGATGATGATGATGATGATGATGATGGAGATGCTGGTGGTTGATGGTTGTGATTTTATTCAACAGTTAATTTTGTTGATGTTTTATGGTAATGAAATCACAAAGTTGGCACAATTAAGTATGACACTAATTAAGGGTCGATGTGTTCAAATACATATTGATTATGATAATCAAGAAAATGGGGAATAATTGAGATTCTAATAAACAATCATCACCATCATGTATGTGTGGTGGTGGTGGTGGTGGGTTTTTTTTGCTGCTCGTTTACAAGGAAATGAAAAGCACCATTGGTGATAAAATGTCACCACGAACAAAAAAAGTGAAACTTAATTGTAAAGAGAAAAAAAATTTGAAAAGAAAAAGTTGCAACAATATTCAAATTGATCAAACGATTGATTAAGTTAATTGTAATCTCATGGGTCTTGAAGGACACAGAAAGATAAAGATAAACAAATTTACTAATTGTTGATGTCCAGCGGAGGGAGATGAAGATGAAGGGGATAGTTGTGAAGACAAGGAAGATAATGAGAGAAGAAAAAAAAACCTTGAAGATATTGGAAAACTAAATGTAAACAAAAACAAATCAAGTCCAATGGTCAAGTAAATGAGAGAGAAAGAGAGAGAAATAAACAAGAGAAAAAAGATCAAAACTGACCATTGATTTTTTCCTCGTTTCATTCAACAATTAAACTGACCATTCACCCAAAGAGTGAGAGGAGAGAGAGAGAGAGAGTGAGTGAGTTGTGAAAAAAAATGATGACACTTGACACAATCAAAATGTTTAAATGTTACTTTTTAATTGTATTCAATTTACCTTTAAGATGCCAATACAATCAATTGTTGTTTGCATATTATTTTCGGGCACAAGGTCCAGTGTGATGACCGCGGTTCCTTCAACCTTTTGAAATGAACATCGAGTTGAATTTTTTCCGGTTATTCTTGATGCCTGATAAAAGAGGTGGGGTACACCGATATGTTTATCATGACCAATGAAACACTGAAGTTTAACTGTACATCCATTAAAACCAAATAGCTTGACCACTGGATGACCTAAACCAGTACCGTCTTTAATTGAACCTCGACTTCCTTCAGTTAAATATCGAGCTCTGAATGGTAAAGAAAAGATAAACAATTAGAACAATTTTTATATTCTTCTCTCTTTCATATTAATATAATTGTCGAGAGATAATTAAGATGAGATAATAGAGAGATAGATAGAGAATGAGAGAGAATGAGAGTGAGAGTGTAACCATATAGCAACAATCAATTAGTTAATTGTGAAAATTAATCGAAGAGAGAGAAAAAAACAACATCACTTACCTGTGCTGTTCTTCGGGTTGATTTAAAATTCGAAGTTCAATTTTTCCATTCTGAGATCGACTCGGATAATTACCTGCGATTCGGGTCATAGTTATTGTTATTTTAACGTGAAAATTATTGATTTAATTAGTGAATTATTGATAAAATGAAAACAGTTACACAAATGTAAACACATAGAAAGTTTTAATTAAAAGTGGTTATGAGAGACCAGCAAGAAGAGTGATGATCATAATAATAAAGTAATTGATGTTGATGAGAGAGTAAATTGAGAGAGAGATAATGAGAGATTTGCTTTGCTCACTTTGCTCCTTCATTTCTCTCTCTCTCTCTCTCTCTCTCTCTCTCTCACTCGTTCACTTGTAAGGTTCATCAACAAAAGGAGGAGTCACTTGCTACTTATTCGAATTGGAAAAAAATATTCTTTTTTATTCTTTGCAAGAGGAAGCAAAACCCTCAAGCCTTGAAGACGAACCTGATTTGCTCTCTCTCTCTCTCTCTCTCTCTCTCTCTCTCTCTCTCTCTCTCTCTCTCGCTCACTCTCTGCATCCATGATTCATTACGGTGTTTACATGCTTATCATATTGTTTTTATCGGATTAGTAATTTTTTTAGATCAGTTAATTAATAGTGATTAAGATGATGATAGGAAGAGACTAAAATTGATGTTAATCTGCTATGGATTTGAGACCTTGTTGTATCTTCAGACTGTTTAGTAAACTAGTTTTCACTTTCTAATTTATCTTAATATACTTTCTCTTCCTCTCCCTTTCTGTGCTATCATCATCATCATCATCGTCATCATCATTATCATAAAGATGAGGATAATTATGATGATCATCATTTTCCTACCTTTCTACTGAATAACATGAATTTTTCCCTCTTCATCTTTTCTCCCAACTTTGACCTCCTTGTTTTTCGATGGCTCACTTTCAATCCAATTTACTAATTACTGTACCTCGAATATCATCATCATCATTATCATTATCATCTCTCTTTCTCTCTCTCCTTTTTTCTTTAGCACTTCGAGTCGATTTGAATTACGCGCTTACAAATTTCCCATGAAAATCAAATACGAATCGAACAGCAAGTTGAACAGTTTTACAAAACTTTCGACGTCATTTGGTATTGAATTTCATTGAGTTACTTATCGGTGTTTCCTTGTGTTCACTTGATTAATTAGAAAGAATAATCAACAAGCTGATAAAGAATCGAATCGAATTGAATCAAATTTTCATACTCTAATTGAAGGTCTACCGAATAAGTGACACAAATGAGAGAGAAAAAGAAGATGCTAAGAAAAATAATCGAAAAATAGAAATTACCTTGAAATCGCTAATAGATGGCGAGACTATACAAGGTTATTCCATTAGAATTGATCGATTCAAGTAGAACAAAACTGATTCAGTAATCGAATTTGAACTGAAAGATTCAAGTCGATCTTTTGAGGAGAATGTTGAAAAAATAACAAGTTCTACTTGCGATGTTGACATAAAGTTATCATGACAAAAATCGCATGAAAATCCCTCGAATCTCAGTAAATCTGATATTCCCTTTAAGTCTAAGAAATTTCAAATTTCTCATCTTTAGATTACTCATTCAAACTAATCACTTGTTCAACTTTAATCAATTGAACCTTTAATTGTCCAATATTGATTGACCATTAACAGTAAAATTATAAATGAAACTTTTTTCTTGTCTTTATCATTGTGAATATTAAATTGATTTAATTCCAATTAGAAGTAAATAAAAATTCAACGAAATTAAATTGAAACGTTTTCCATCCTGTTAATATGTTGATACCGATCGTGGCCATTATCGTAGGTGAAAGGTCAAAATCATCGTTATCATGTTGTTGGTTATCGAGAGAATCAAAAATCACCTCTAAATCAATCAATCAACTAATCGTCTTTGTGTTAATTTTAATTTCTTTGCTAATTCCATGTGTTAATTGTCGTCGACGTCCAACAATCCAAATTGGTACAACTCAACAAACGCCATCAGTTGATAATTTAGCAAATTCTCAGTTAATTTCATCTCCATCATCAATAGACAACTTTTCAACCGGATTATCATCTAGTCAACAACAACAACATCATCATCACCATCATCGAAATTTTCCCGTTAACGTTCAAAAGATCGTTTTTGGTGCCATTTTACCGACAACAATATTGAAAACTTTGGCACGAAAGTACAATAAAACCCTACAAGATGCCGTCGATGCGCTAACCAAGGGACGAGATCAGCACAACTTTACCAATTATTTTGAAATCGCCAATGCCAATGTTGTCCTTATGCCACTTAACCCTTCACCGACCGATGTCCTTCACAACCTGTGTCACCATTTACTGCCAAACGGAGTGTCGACTATTTTTTATATGACCAATTCTGACACCTATGGTACCAATGCAGCGGCAACTCAATATCTAATGCAATTAACTGGTTATCTTGGTATACCAATGATTGCTTGGAATGCTGATAACATGGGACTCGCTCAGGTAAGGCCAAGTTTTCAACTCGAAATTTAATTCAAGGTTTAATCATAGAATTCAAATTCAAATTGGAAACTTGAAAACTTTTCATCATCACCACTCGATCAAGAGATCAACTGTAACTCTTATTTTTTGTTCTCATATCTCTCTTCATCGAATTCACCATGAGCTCTAAAAAGTGGATAATAGAACAAGTAGAAAAGGAGAAAAAAAATTTGTTCCATGTTGAAAATGCTCTAAGAACTTTTATCTCTTCAAAGATAAAACGAAGAATAAGAAAGAAAAAACGGAAATTCTCTCGAATATTAATCTTGAGAGAAGAAGAAAAAAAAGAGGAAATCATTTCTTTTCTTCCAATACCAGAGTTTGCATTTTTTTCTTCTGTCAGAATTTTCTCCTCCCATGATAAGTATTCATGATAAATTTTCCATTTGGTTGTTGAACTTTTTTCTTCTCCCCTTATTCTTGTTACGAACTAAATTGAGAAGTACAGATTATCCACTTTACTGTCAAATGATTACATTCAATTAACTTTAACTTTGATTAGAGCAAAAAGTTGATCAACAAATCAATCTGATCTTTTCTCAAGTTAATCTAATGATAATAATAGTAAATAAGTGTTGTTAATATAATCCTTTATTAAGATTAATCCTTCACTCTTAAGGAATCCTCCATTATCAAGATAGTCTACTTAATTAACTTTGACTCTTGTTAATGATTGTTAAAATGTTAGAATCCAATATATAAATTTAGAGAGCGAGGGAGAAAATTTTTGTTAAAACAGTTAATTTAATTACAATCAACAAGCGATGAATTCACTGATTGATTCATGATGGTGGTAATTAAATTAATGATAACTTTTGAAAAGTTGAGAGAGCAAATTGTTTCATGTTATCGTAACACCATTATGATTAAACCATTGATGATATTATCATCATAGACTTATTATTATCGACATAGAGGATGAGAGAGAGAGAGATAAACAATAAGGATGAGGATGAAAAAAGTGTTGGTTTGATGGGTGAAAAAAAAGATATTGTTTGTGATGGAACTGGAACAAATCTAGTTATTGGTATGAAAACATTTCCTCTCTCAATCTCCATCTTCCACCCCTTTCTTATGGCTTTAATCTCTCTCTCTCTCTCTCTCTCTAACCATCATCATCATTGATCACAAATGAACAGAATGATGGTGGAAGATGATAATATGAGTTGGAATGAGAAAGAAGAACAAAAAAAAAGGATAAACCCATAACTTAATTCAATTGCAAGAGAAAATAACAAACAATAACAAAAAGAAATCTTCAAGATGATGAAAAAAGAGATGATAACGAAAGAGAAGAAAAAAAATCAAATTTCTTCTTTATCATCTTAATCATCCTCATCTTACCTTTTTCTTTCTCTATCACATCTTATCTTCATCCATAAAGTATGAAGAGAGAGAGAGAGAGAGAGAGAGAGAGAGAGAGAGAGAGAGAGAGAGAGAGAGAGACTTCTTTCTCTTCAACAAATTTCTTCACCAATGGAATCAAGTGAAAGAAAACAAAAAAATTATATCCTAACCTTTATCATCTAATCCTATGAGATGTTCATTACAAAAGCAACATCATCTTCTTTGCCTCATCATCTTCATCTTCTCATCTCCTTTCTCCTTCTCTTACTCTGTCATTGACAGTCTTTGAGTTCGAGAAAGAAAAAAGTTCTATCGGAATTAACTTATGTCTGTCAGATTGTTCTAACATCAATCTTGGTGAATCAACCTGTTCTAATCCGATTCAGAGCAGAACTTTTGTCCCCCCTATCGCCCATGTAACACTGAGGGAGTTTTTCATCATCATCATCATCATCATTTTCATCTGTAACCTTGTAAGACGATAAATGAACAACAGAAAGAAAGTTTAAATTGGTTTGTCTTAATCATCAGGCATTAGGGTTAAAAGTGATTAACTGATTGAAAAGATGCTCCAGATGATGAGGGCTGATGATGGAAAAGAAATTCTCTCTCTCTCTCTCGATTTTTATCATGGGAGAAAACAAAAAGTTTTCGATAGAACTTTTTATAACAAGATTCTAAAGTCGATGATGAGTTTCTCTTTAATACATGTGAACGAATAAGCAAAAAATAAAGTTGCGAGCAAAAAGTTCATTCAATTATTCAGTAGATCAGCCTTTTTATCAACCTTTATCTTCACTCAAGATATTCAATTATCTCATGGTTTCAATTTTATCTTCTTCTTGTTTCTCATCTTGATGATGATGATGATTGAATATCTTCCCATGTCAAGTTAATCATTTCTCTTATATATATTCAATTAATTATCGTAACTTAAACTTTGTTTATCTTCATGATTAATCCATCAAAGGAAAACCTTTACACTTTCACAATTCACCATCTCCCTTAACCTATTTTAGTTCAACATATCATGTAAATCAATTATCATTGCCCTGAACTGAGTTCAATCGGAAAACAATGAATCAATATAATCAACAGCAAAAAACGAGATCTCAAGTCACTTGGTCAGTCAAAAAAAAATCTCATTTCCAAATGGACATTGAATAAATTCTGGTCAAAAATAGTTACCTTGAGATTGGAAGGTTGAAACTTTTGTAAATTCATTTTCAATCATTTTCCGCTTGATTGATGATTGATGATTCCAATCAACATTGTTTATCGTTCATCGTCATCATTATTATCAATTTCATCACCTCTCATCCTGAAACACCATGTGAGAGCTGATTGATTCTGGAGAAAGGAAGAAAAAAAAGAATAGAAAAGTTTTTCAAAATCGAATCTCAAATTTTCTTTACCATAACCTTCATCTCTCATGATGATGATGATGAAGACGGAAGTTGACAACTGAAAAGAGATAAAATATATTTTTATTTATATCAAGTGAATTTTTCATCAACAATTTATTACAATCAGTTAACTGAATTTAGTGGAAACAATTTATTTATATAAATATATAAATTAATTGTCAAGATGAAAACAATGTGTTACAATTGAATATAATTGAACTTAAGGAGAAATATTTCCGAAGACAAAATCAATAAAACTAATCATGAAATAATAAGTCCAACAGCAAATAACAATCAATCCCAACCACTGATCCACCAAAGAAGTTTATTATTATCAATATATGATATTAGTGAGTCATGGATTCTCCTTTTCCAACCTCAATATCATCATGGTTATCATAGTAAATTTGAAAATCTATGATTAGCTTTGCATTTAAATTAGAAAAACTTTCAATAGAATATTAGAAAACTTTTTTATTCTTTCTCAAATAAAGTTGAATGTAATAGGGAAGGAAAAATAATAATGACCAGCGGCAATTGACCAGTGACCCTTGAATCCTGAAATATCATCATAATAAAGTTCACCAATTGAATGGATTAAATCGTGAAAAAGTCCACTAAATGGGTTGAATATGAAAGAAAGGCGAAAGTAAAAATAGTCATCATGATAGACAGAGAATAAGAGAAAGAGAAAGAGAAGAGAGAGAGAGATGAAGAAGATGAAAGAATTTGAAGAATCGAAATTCATCCCTTCAGGGTCAACATATTTTCCAGAGTTTCCATCTACATCTCATTATTATTTAGTTCCACTTTCGGTTTATCTTCCCACCTCCGATCGTCCAATATAATTGGTTCAACTTTTTCCATGATTCCATGTTACTTATCATGTTAATGCTTCACTTACATTGGATTATCATTTACTCTCCCTTGATATAACCTTCATTCACCATCATCATCATCATCAGTTAAGATTGTAGAAAAGGTGAAGAAAAAAAAAGAAAACCAAGAATTTGGAGTTATCATCCATGATGAACAGTCAAAACTTTTCTTCTCTCGAATTATCTTTTAGAACTTTTTTTCTTCCTTTATTTTTCTCTCTCTTTCCTGGTTCAATGGGTCACTGGTTCCTTTCAATGTTAACTTGACTTTTGCTTTATCAGTTGAAATGTTGGTTGATTAAGTTGATGATGATCCTGATCATCAGCATCATTTTGGTGATGGCTCTCAAGTCTTTCAGTTCTAGAAAAACAAAATTTCCATCATATTATCATGAAATTCATGCTTAAAATGAGATAATGTTATAAACGAACGAGAAATAAACATTTTTATTATTTTATTTTCATTCAATTTCAATGCTAATATTGTAACACTACACATATACAATGTATTCAAATTGTCTTGAGTCTCATCCCCAACCATCACAAGTTAATTAACTGTTAAAATAATTCAAGCCTCAAGTTAATTAAACCAAATGATTATCATATCATATCAAACCATACAATCATTTATCATTTCAATATCTCCAGGTAAATAATAGGAATTAAAATAAAACTAATAACTTACCTGTTTCTATTTATCAGACATTTAAATCTGAATAATTTGCATAATCATAATGAAAAGATAATTGTTTAAGATTTAATCTACATTCTTGAATAAGATTTGTCAAATTTTTAAATTCGCTCAAGCTAAATTCATCAATTCGAAAATCCTAAACGGAAAATAGTAATCTGTATTCAATTCTGACTCAAAGATTTTCTGATGGTGAAAGCTTTTCTTTCAAAGAAAGAGAGAAAAGAGAGAAAGAAGAAAGAAAGAGATGAAAAGAAGAGAAAAGAGAGGAGAAGAGAGAGAAGAGATGAAAAGAGAAAAGAAGACAGAAAGAGAGAAAGAGAAAGAGAGAGAAAAAGAGAAAGAGAAAGAGAAAGAGAAAAAGAAAGAGAAAGAGAAAGAAAAAGAGAGAAAGAGAGAAAGAAATTGAAAGAAGAAATTTAGTTTGAATTTTTATTAAAACGATTCCATTTCAACAAACCATTGAAACTTAAAAACTTTCGTAAGTTTTCTGTGTCTTGATTATTTATTCATTAAATTGTAAAGTAAAAAAAATGTTTTTTTCCCTCTGAAATCCAGGCTAATCTGTGATTCAATTGATTTTTCATGATGGTAAACTTTTCTTTCCATAAATCATGAAACAAACTTTGAATCAGAATCTTTTTTTTCTGGGTTACCTTAACAATTTATAGTCCATGATGATGATAACTTTTACATGATAAATGGTTTTTCAATTGAATTGGTCAAGTTGAAATTCAAGGGAAATGAGAGAGAAAAAGTTACATGAAAAAAAAGTTCGAAACTTTTTTCAAAAGTTTTATTATTCTTATTCTCTATCAGATTATTATACATTATTCATATATTACGATGATTCTGAATTCTGATATCTTACCATGAAAACTATAATAGATAAATGATAATATATATTGTAATATACATATAATTTTCTGTTTGTTTCAAGAGAACAAAAAAAACCTCTGAAAATGATACCATGGAAATGAATCATGAGCATGTTGAATGATTATTCAAGAATTCAGAGTCTCCATGAGTTGAAATTTGATTTGATGATTTCTGATTGTGAACATTTGATTGCTGATGATAATAATAAATATCTCTGTCTGATAGTTGTTGATGATGATAGAGATAACCATTGACTGTAAATAATGATACAATTGACAGCAATTTAAATTATTTACACAATCAAATTACCATCATTAGTAATCACCTAATCATCTAGAAAAACAATAAAAATCAAATTCAACCATAATTAACTTTATTATTATCGTTATTATCTTCAAGTGAAACAATTAAAAGTTTGCATTTAATATTAGCATATATTCATTTGGGGTTAATTGTTATTGTTGATTAACTTAATTGTTATAACGCTACTGATTTTTAGCTTGAAATCTATTAATAGTTAATTGTTGCTTTTAACAATTAAGAGGAAAAGGAAACTAAGAATAAATTTGTTCTCTCTAAGGAAAACAATTTATTTCTAAGTTGATGGCTCTCAATGAGAGAGAGAGAGAGAGAGAGTAAAAACATAAGATGAAACCCCTTTCTTTTTTTGCTGTTCCTCGAACTCAAAATGTTCTAAAACAGTTCAAAGAAAATGTCGAACAAAAAAATAAGGATAATGGTTTCTTACTTGAGACTGTATATTAGCATATATCGTAATGTGAATATAATAATGTCGCTGAAATTGAATAGTTGAAAGGAATGAATTTCAAGTTAGAAATTTTGTCAACTCGAAATTTGAACTGTTCTAAGCAACTTTTTTGTTCTCAAATTTTCTCGACTTTCAGTAATGAAAACTGATCATCAAACGAACATTTAAACTCGAGTTTTTAACTTCTTTTTTAATGTTCAATTCTGGTTCTAATAGATGCAAAATCCAATAACCAGGAGAGAGAAATAGACTAAACTTTTATCATGAGTTTAGAATTATTTTCCTACATCATATCGAAGTTTCTTTGAAAAGAATGTTGTAAAAAGTTTGTGATAAATCTCATAATCAGAACTTTTTTTTCCATGAAATTTTATATAAGAAGGATGAGAGAGAAAAAAAATTCTATCATGGCAAATGTTTCATTGATAAGCATGATGATTGAATTTAGTTGAAAAATCATTATCAGAATTTGGGTAGTTATCATGATGAAAAATGTTCACCATCAACTCTGATCTGTTCAAATTTCATCATCATTATTATTAGTGAGTCATTATCTTTATCATCATAACCATTGTTAGTCTCATGTTTACTTGTCTGTGATACTATTATCATCATTATCATCATCCCCATGCCGGGCTATTTGTATGAACTAGTTACATGGAGGAAAGTTTCAGTTGTAAGAACTTTTTTATCTTCCCCCTCTTTCCAATCTCTCCATCCCATTTTCCACTCTCAATTTATATATAACTCAGTGATATTATTTCCTGGACATTAAGCATCATGAGAATGAATCACATTAGATTAACTTGGAACCCCCACCGGAACTTGGCCCAGTTTCAGAGCTTTTCGCCCTGATCTATGGTAACCACCCTGCAATTACTATTGAGTTCAGTTGATATTTCACTAAATTTCACCACCATAATCATCATGAACCATATTGCTGTTTGTTTATATCAATCTTTTCCTCAACAATTTAGACAACTACTATTATCCAATCAAAATGAATCAACACTTACAATTTGATTTGATAACTTTGCCGGAGACCTTTTTTTTATTATCTCATTCCTCGTCCTCCTCATCTTTGATCATCTCCTCATCTCACCATCACCATGAACCAGCTCACCATCAATCTTTCAACAACCTCACTTAACTCACTGAATGATAGAGATAATAATTTCCCTTTTCACTCCCACTTGATGTTATTACTTTTTACCCTGAAAGTGGAAATAAAAAAAAAATTTCCAAAATTTTTATTCTCATGAACAGAGGAACAAAATTATCATGTAACATGTGAATCGTTATCAATGATTATATTGGCAGAATATAAGATGAAAGTGAATAAAACGAATAATAAATGACTGTGAATTTCGAATAAAAAAATATCGCCTAAAACCTTTAGAAAATTTTACTCCTCTGCATCATTTTCATTTCTTTTAGAATTTATAGTAACTTTGGCTCAGTTCTTCAATCTTTGGAAATACATTGTATATTTGTATCTGTTAGAAAAACTATCTGAGCGTTAGATAGATAATCTAATGATATATTTTTCGATACTAAAATATATGGAAATCTTCAAGTGAATAGCAAATTTACTAATAGATACCAAAATCATCGATTTTGTTATAGTTGCACCGATATTATCCATTGATAAAGATAATATCGTCGATCAAACAGTAGATACCTTACGAGCTCTGTGTTGAAGACAATACAGTCGTGAAAAATGAGTTTCGAATGATTTTTAATCATTCGCGCAGCTTAGCTACTAAAATCAATTGATAATCTTTATCATCAGTGATAAGACTTAGATGATTTACTCATTGATTTTTCTTATCTTGATTGTTTAGTCTGTTAATTTTAGTCACTACCTGCGCGAATGATTAAAAACCATTCGAAACTCATTTTTCACGACTGTATAACAGTAAAAAAGAAACTGGACAAAAGCGAAATTTTTCAACTTGCTTTTTGTATTTCTGTTTTCTGTAGTTGAAAATATTCGAAGTCTGTTGTAAATTTTCATAGGAAAATGTTCAATGACAAAAAACAATATAATATTAAGTGATAAAGTTACAACAAATCAGAAAAGCTAGAAAAATTGACTGTTCGATATGAACTATGAAGGGAATGAATAGTGTTGTCAACCGGAAACACTACTCCGTACCGAAAGTAAAGCTTTTACGGTTTAAGGTTAAGATGTCTTAGGTAGTTAGGTTAGAATCGTCTAATTATTATCAATTTACAATTTAGTTAGGTTCAATGCTGAAAAACTGAAACAATTATATTGTAAAAAGGATACAAGTTACGAACCTGAATTATTCCCTTCAATATTTACGAAATTAAATCGACTCACAATTAAATACTTCCATACTAGATCTATGGTATATAATCTCTATCCAATGATTAACATTAACGTTTTTCAGGACTAAGGTGAAAATGGCAGTGAGATTTTTGGGACTTGGGTGGAAATGGCAGTCGAGATGGGGTATGGGTGGAAGATATACATGCTCCCTACTTACATCGAAATCATATAAAATGAACTATTAGATAGATGTTGTTTCGTCAAGCTGTTTTTGCTGAATTGGAACAACTTTCAAGAAAGAAATGCGAAAAGATTCTCATAATTTCGGGAAAGTTTTTAATTAAAATTCATTTTCTATCAATATAGGTGTATTGATTAGAGTAGGGGAAAATGTATATCTTCCACCCATACCCCATCTCCACTCCACTGCCATTTCTACCCCAGTCCCTAAAAACCTCACTGTCATTTCCACCCCATAGCCACGCCCCCTTTTGTCATTTCCACTCCAGGTTAAAGGTTAACCATTTAAAAAAAATTTTCTTCAAATTTTTAAATTAAAATGGCGGGAAAATTTTTTCAAATTAATTTAACCCAGAAAACTCGTTTTCTGAGTAGTTTTTTAATCTCTATCCAATGCTAATAATTGGATAGAGATTGCATGCATTCTATTTTTGGTTTTTCTGAATATAAAAAAAGAAAGAATTTAATTAATTAATTAATATTTAATATAAAGATAAATATATGAAAATATCAACCATAGGGAAGATCCAATGATCTTCCCTATGGTTGTTGACGTATTGATGGACCCTTTGAGATCGGGCGATGAGAGGAGCCGGTCGTTCGACCAGCGCTCTCTCTCTCTCTAATCACCGTCCTCATCTTTAGTGGTTGAGTCCGCCTCAACCACTATTACCTCAAAAGGTATTGGTTCTGGTTCTGGTTCTGGTTCGGGCTCTGGATGTTGGTTGGTGGTGGTGATGAGCCAGGCAATTGTGGCAGCCAAAACGGTCAATGAGAGGGTGATGGTGATAACGATGAGGATGATGATGAACATAATGATGCTGAAAAAAAAGAAGAAAAATATGATTAAATAAATGGTTAAAGGGAAAATAAATTGAAATTAATGAAAAAAAAACTTACCTTAAATTTAAATAAATCAAATCAAATCAAAGAAAATTTTCCAAAAACGTGTATTTGTTGTTGTTATTGTTGTTATTAACCCTTTTAATAGCGCGGGGTTGCCACTAGTTGACCATTGGGTGGTAATTAATCTAACTTTCTTAACAATACAAGATGAACACCAAACAAATCGCTAATCGCTTTTAGTGCGATTTCTTCAAAATTATTCTAACTTTCTTTAATCGAACTTTTATTCTAAATAAGTTTAACTATCCAAACTCTCGACAAATTCATCTCAAATGTTATATTATATTATTAAATATTAATTATTATATAATAGAACAATATCATTAGCTTATTAGATCTTTTTTAAGAAAACGGTTCTTATCTGTGATGATGATTTCCATTGAATTATATCTGTTACCGAAAATGAATTCAATAAGATTCGTTGTGGTGAAAGTGTCCGTCGCCATAAATTAAATATAATGATAATGATAAATGATAATATTTTTATATAATGGTGAACAAGGAGTGTCAGTCTTATCAAAATAAACAGGGAATGACAATATTCATGGAAGATGAAAAAAGTTCATCTTCAAATGAGGCAAATGTGCTCAGAATGAAGATGAAAGGTTGATACTAATTCTGGTTAATGAAAAAAAGCCAAAGCTCAATTCTAAATGTAGTGGCATATAAACAGATAAATCTGAATAATCTGAATGTTCAGTGATTGTTATTCAATGTTTGATAATAATAATACTCTCATATCATGAATAACAATACAACTCAGAATCCAGGCTTGAAGACAGTTTGACCAAAGCTTATAATAAAAAGGATACATGATATCATTCATTAGATTATCCGAGCCATTATTTATCCATGATGACAAAGAGAGAGGAGTAGTTATCTAAAGCATTATTATTATCATCCTCATCCTCATCATCAGTATAATTATTATCATTATTATTTCATTTCATCATCAGCTGATGGGTCTACATGAATACACTTAGTATTATCAATGTAACAAAGTGAAAGGTACGCAAGGGAAACATTTATATTGAATGTTGTTCAAGGATTGAGTCACAAAATCGCCTTGAGACTAACCCACCGGTGGGAAGGTTATCATCATAATAATATCATATTAATCAGAAGCAAAGAAAACAGAAGTTGAATGAGAAAAAAAGTAACGGTAAATGTTGAGATAGTAGAGAAAAATATACAAAAATCTTCATATCTAATTTTCTTCATGATAATAAATGATTTTTTCTCTTTCATTTTATTGTCAAACTAAATGAATATTATTGCTATTTAATCACATCACTTTTATCATCACAGTGTTTTCCTCCCTCTCCCTCTCACTCTTTCTCTCTCATTGATCACTTTTCCTCCTCCTCTCTCATTATAACCTATCATCAGATTTCATGGTAACCCTTTTCCTTGATTATAGTCATTAATAGCGTTTATCTGATATTGATTGAACTTCTGTTAGCTCAGTCTACATATTAGAAGCCTTTTTTTCATCTCTCTTTTTTTCTGTCTATCTTGCTAATCAGAATTTCATGGAAAATCATCATGTATATTCAGTGTATACATCATGCTGGTAGTAACTTGTTTTTTAATGTGCTCATGAGAATTGTTTTAGATTAACTTGAGACCAGTTTGAGTTTAGATTGAGCCTTTTACTTTCCTCTTCTTCTTGGATTGATGCTCAAGCTTCTGTTTACATGATAGTTGGATGTCTATGAATTTTCATGAGGAAAAAGAGAAAGAAAAAAAACAAAACTTGCAAAAATCGAAAGAAACTTTTTCTGTGAACTTTTTCATCTATTTGCTAACCTAAGGATTGAGGCAGAAGGATTGATATTGTAAGAGAGAGAGAGACTGTTCTGGGTAAGCAGAGTAACATGATGAAGATCATAATGATTATCATGATGATGAGAATCATCATAGTGATGATAAAAAAGAGGAATCAGTTGTATAGAAAATCAGTAAACCATTGATAATGGAAATGGAAATGAGCCAAATATCTGATATACTTTTTATATATTCTCTTCCCATGTAATTTCAAATGAGAAAGAAAAAAATCACCATGTATATTATCACGAAGTTAACATGAAAGTTAACGAGAGATATACAAATGTTCAAACACGGTTCTAACTCTTTCTCAAGTTCTAAACGATCTTGACATTTGAGACTGAACTTTCTCTCTAACTCCCTCCCATTCTCACTCTCTCTCTCTCTCTCCTTCTAATTAGCTTGATAATTTTATTCTCATTATTGATCAACACTCACTAATTTACATGATACTCAATTTGTAGCTCCTGATTAGAGGAGATAAAATAAATTTCGGAACCCAAATGATGAAAGAATGAAAAAAGTTCTAAACAAAGTTTTCTCTCTCTCTCTCTCTCTCTTCAACGTATAAATAAAAATATTCAAATCTCATTTAATCATCACCTTAATCAATATTTAAATCTCATCTAAATTCAATATGTTATCATTTCCATTGAAAGGAACTTTATCTCGCTCAGTTCGAAGCCATCTTTCCGTTTCCTGTTTTGAAAGAATATTTTTTATTTTATTCAAACGAACCAAATTCTGATATAAAGCTATTCAAAATCTTGACCAGTCTCATTTACTCATGATTATGTGATGAGAAAATTCATTCCCATCATCATTATCCACCTTTCTGTATTCATGTAAACATTTCAACGATATTATCATGAAATTTACATGAATATGAATATTAACTGATGCATTTTAAGTGTAACTTTAAATTTTACTTTTTGAAACATAATAATAATAATGATAGATATCAAGTTAAACTGGGAGGGATAAATAAGCAGGATAAAAGTGGGTGAAAAGATTGACTTGAAATATATGGTAAGAAGAAGGCATAAAAAATAATATGAAATTCTATCATGAATCTGTAGTCGTTATCGTCTTTATCTTCATGATGTTTGCTGATAAATAAAATTGAGTTTTGGGTAAGGAAAAAGGGAGAAAAATATTTCTACTCAATTTAATGATTACCAAAGTTGTTATGATTTAAATGTCTTGTTTATTTTTGATGTAGAAAAATATATATAAAAAAAGAGCTAGAAGCAAATTGCAATGATAAAGATGCAAAGTGGGTGCTTGGTTGATGGCGGTGGGTTGATGGTGAAGGTGGGAAAGGTAAGAGAAGCCTTGATGATGAAGAGAGAGGAAAAATATTTCTCCAATTTTCCCTTGAGAAAAGGAACTTGAAGAAATGTTAATATTAGACGAATTTGTTTGATTCGTTTGTTACAGAAAAAAATAAAGGGTATTGATGTATAAGAAGAGCAAGAGAGAGAGAGAGAGAGAGCAAAAGGGGAAACGGAAAGGATGACGCTGACAAAAGTGAGCAAAGTTAAAGTTGGATGATGGAGTAAGTTGAATGTGAAAAATTGTTCAGTTGAATTGTTAATATTTGACGTTGAATGTCAACCTGAATATTCATGGAAATTTATTATTTCTACCATTTGAATTGTGTGTAAAAATCAACGGAAAGAGGAAGAGAGAGAGAGAGAGAGAGAGAGAGACTGAGGTGACATTGGGTGAGTTTGGATGAGGAAGATATAAACAGGGAGTTGAGACAAACAAACATTCAAACAATTTAAAATTCAAGTCATTATTTTAAAGGTTTGATCGAGTCAAATAGGATTTACATTTAATGATCATCAATCTTGTATGATTGAATGTTTTTATCATCTTTTATCTTCATCATCTTCGTTCATCTATTACCCCCCATTAGCATCATGATAGTCCAGAGCGAGATTTGATTACAATTTTTTCATCTACTCTGCAAGAGACATTCAACTAATGACAATAAAGAGAAACAACTTTTTTGTTTCTTCGATGATTCGTTTAGAACATTTTTTAACTTTTCTCAACTCTTTTCGAATTTTCAAAATCATGTGTTCAATGTTTTAGTTTATTTTCTATTCATCATGTTCGTCATTCAGTTGATTTTATCTCTTTACCAACTTTTCCTCTTATTTTCTTCATCTTCTTCTTCTTTCAGAACTTTCTTACCCTCACTTCCCATGGTGGTAATAATGATGATATTATCATTATTATATTGTTATTATATTAGATGATGATGATGATCGAAGGAAGAAAAGAAAAAAAAAGTTCTTTTCTTAACAAAAGCAAATCAAGATAAATATTGTTCTGGTTTCTCATTGAAAATAGTTATCATTCATGTGACAATCGCGATCCTCCAAACCCAACCCTCTAACTAGTCTCAACTTTTTCAGTTGACTACAGGGTGATGATGGGCTAACCTTAACTTTTGATTTCCTTTTGATAATCTTTCATCTTATCTTCATGCTATTCTTGGATACATGAGACATGCAGAAACAGATATCATCCATATAACACATTCTCAGCTCTGAACGTGGTTTGAAATTAAATCATCACCATGATGATGACAATGAATTTTCATCGTTTCACCTTCATGGAACTTTTTTTTAAGCTTCTTACCTTTAGCATTGATTATTCATAAAATGTTCTCCCTCTCTCTCTCTCTCGTTTTCTTTCTCTCTCTCTCCACATCTCAATAATATCTTCATCATTCTCCTCATCATTTTCTTTTTCCAGTGACAACTTTTTTTTCCACTTTACTTTTTCATCCCTTCAGCCAATTTCCAGTCTCATGATTTTGTTTTCACCAAGATAACTTTTCAGATTCCATTACCTGTCCTGTTACATGGGGACAATCATAATGTCAACATGAGATTTAGAAAACTTTTTTTCCTATTTCTACTTATAGCACTTTTCACATCTCCATCATCAAAATTCATTACGATTCATTTGTTGAACTTTAAGTTTGTGTGAATATAAATATGAATTTTATTATGAATTTTTTATATCAAAATTTTCATTTCAAGGAGAGAGAGAGAGAGAGTAAGAGAGATGGAGATAAGAACCAGGAGAATAGAAAATTTTTTGCTTCTTGATTTATTTCAAGAAAACTTTTTCTCAGAACTTTTAGTCTTCATGGATTCACGTTGTTCATTAGGTTTCTACATACGATACCTTTTAACTGAATCTCTCTTTACGTTATTATGGATCTGATACTCGTAACTCGATTCAATGGAGATAATATATTATTCATGGTGAAACATTAGCACATTTATATATTAATGTATTTCTGTTTCAATCCTGATGTTTCAATTCTGACAGAATCAATTGTTTTCCATGGGAGAAAAAAAAAGAGGAAAGAAAATATGTCAACTCAGAAAAAGATTTTTCTTTTTCTTCTTCTTCATCTAAAAATATTATCTTTCCATGTATTTGGTGAAAACTATTGGGAAATGGAAAATATTGTAACAATTTTGTTATGATTCTCATTCACAATTGAATCCTCTCATGAAATGAATGTTCCCAAGATGAATATGAATTGGTTGATGATCATAAGATGATGGATAAAGTGATGATGAGGATAATTGAATCAAGTGAGAAAAGAAAATGAAAACAAGGCAAAGTTTATCTTTATCCATGGATTTAATTTACTACATTAGATCATTTTTACATCTTCAGGTTTTGGGAAAATGACAAAATTTTCTCATTCAGAATAAAATTTTTCCCTTCCATTGCTTTTACAGTTATAATACTTTGGATAAGAGTGGATAAGTTGAAGGGTGTAGAGTTGTAATCATTAGAGCTTGAAAATGATTTCGTTCAAGTTATTGTAACGTTTTTATTGTTCATTTCTCTTTGATTGATTCAGTGAATGTGAAAGGTAGAGGTCAAGCTATGTAAGGTGGAGGTTTTCATATTGAAGAAACAAAGTATTGTAAGAAATGAGAAGGAGGAGAAATGAGTGGAAATAAGGTGATGGGTGAATATTGATGTTCAGTTAGATGAATGAATGAATTGAATGGTCAGTTGGAAAAGATTAAAATGAAGATGAAGATGGAGGAAGAAAAAAAATTGAAAGAATAGAGAGTTTGACGAAAGATGGAAACGGAAGTAGATTGACCATGCAAGTGGAATGGAATGAGATTTGTTGATGGGAAATAAGTGAGAGAGTAAAAGATTTGGAAAGTTCTGAGCTCAGTGAAAATCATGAGTATTTTAATCATCAGAATAGGTTGAGGGAGTTGACTAGAGATCTAAAGCAATTTAGCATCAGCTGGATTCTGTATTCAATGATAATAATAGTAATAGATTATAACCAGAATATGTTACATCAATGTTACTGAAAATCAAGTGAAAATAAAGACAGAATTTGTAGACAGTAAAAAAAGAGGAGGTTATAAGATGAGAGAGAGAGAGAGCAAGAGGATAAGGATGAAGATAAAAGAATGAGAGAGATTAATAGTTCGATATCCTTACGAATGAAAGTAAGTCACGTTCGGTAATAGAAAAGATATTTCTATGATAAAATGGTTCGATTTTTTTTTCTCCTTCTTCTGCTTCTATGTGTCCAGTTTTCTCATTCTTGGTGAAACCTTTTGGTGTATTCATGATGATAGAATCTATTTCAATCCTCTATCCCCAAGTCACCCACTTTTACCCTGAATAAAAATGAAACCTTATTCAGTTTGTTTATATATCAGTAGTTTCCTTTTCATTCACAATAATATTATCATGACATATTTATATGCTATTGTTATTATCATCATTGTCATCGGCATGATTATTATACATATCATATTAAAGTAATAACAATAATGGTCATCAAATGGTTTAGTATAATCTGTGTACTGGACATTGGAAATTCAAGTCTATCAGGTTTTGCTGAATCCTTTTTATTTTTCTCTTGCCTTCTCATGAAGTTTTGTTGATCAATCAGTTGAACAGATCAAAAGGTTCATGAGGTTCTAATAGACGATGATAAATTCTTGTGATACTCAGTCGTATAATATAATACGTATATAAGTAAATATTAGCCTGAGGGCATTGTCTTAATATCTTCAAGTGAGTGACTTGAAAAACTATCATATAGCCAAAAATGTTTGCAGCAAAAAAAGGTTAAGGTAAAGGGTCAGTTTGGTGTTTTATTTGGTTTATAATGACCATTGGGAAAGTTTCTCTTCCAATGTTGAGATGTTTTTATTACTGACCAGAGGAGTTGCCGAGATGAAGATGATAAAGATGATGGATAAGCTTTGATTTTCTTGTGATTTTTTTTGGGGATGTGCTATGAAGATGGTCAAGCTAATTGTGAAGATGATGATTATGAATGAGTGTTAATACATTTAGATGTTAATAATAAATGTACTCTCAATGTTCATACTATTACTCTTGGTCAGTTGTGTGACGAGAAAGAAAAAAGTATGATTGGATAAGGAAAAAGAAACAGAATGCTCAAAATGTCAGAATCATCTGAAAGATACATGAACCACCAATGGTCAGTGGGAAAATCAATGTTGATCAATTAATGGTAATGAAAATTGTTCAATCATTTATCTTATTCAATCCATGGACATTTGTTGTTCATGATCGTTCATTAGTAAATCATTTCACCTGAACTTTTTATTTTCCTTATTTGCTCTCATGATGATTCAACCCTGAAAATACCTGAATGTAATATATATATACATACGATTGTGATTTTGATCATTTATATAAAGAAAATGTTGTAAGAGCTGAAAACTGACCATTCTATGTGTCCAAAGAGGGGGTGAGAAAGCTGATTGAAGTGGAAATATAAAAGTTTCGGGCAAAGGAAGAAAAGAAAGAGGCAAGATGAACCTAAGGAATACCAAGATTGATTGAAAGTGGAAGAAGGTCAAGATGATGATGGTCATCAGAATGATGAGGAAGATAAATACAGGAAGATATTTACTGTTTATATGTTGAAATCTGAGATGAAAGGGAAAAGTATTAAATGAATGTCGCAAAGTGAATGTAACAGAATTGAAAGGGAAGGCATGAGGAAACAATTGGTATGAATGAGAATCAGGGAGATTCATGAGGATTCATGAGGAAACTCATTGGAATCCATGTCAACAGCACCAAGGGGTATAATCTGATGATAATTTGATTCCCATCAGAATTTTTTTTTCTCATCTACACTGATAACAGATAACTTAAGGGATTAAATGATTAATGATGTTTAACTGTTGTTTTGTTATCATGAGCACACCGATGATCATCATTCTGATGACCATTCAAGTTACAAAACAATAAATCTTCCAGTGGATTCACTGGTCAGTTTGAGATTAATTTTAACAATGGACAAACGTTAATTGTTTTGCTTTTCACTTCAAGCCTCAAGTTGAATGAATTTTTTTTCACCATCAAATTGGACATCAACGAAAATATCATCATCATCATCATCATCGTCGTCGTTATTATGGTTTACTCTTAGTCATTGACCCTTCATGATGAAGTTGATGATGATAATTTTTATGCTTATTATTAATGTAGATGATGATGATGATGAAGGTAAATCAAAGTGTTACTCATTTAATATACAGAATCGATTCCTTGTCAACATGAATCTGTCATGACTCCTCCATGTCATCATCTTTATTATCATTCAATGATCATTATCATCTTGAAGAAAATCAGATTCCCTCAATGAATAAAATCAATGAGAAAAAAAAACAATATCAACAGTATATGTACAAGATACAAAAGGTAAAATGATGAAGATATTGATAATATTCATGATGATGATGATGATGATGATAATGATATAAGATAATTTTTGACAAGATGAAATTATTATTGCAGATTAGATAATATTATCGTCACCTATTGTGTACATCATGATGATTATGTGTACATATTATTATGCTGATGATGATTGGGAGTATATATAAAAGTGATGAGGGAAAAAAAGTTCTGATATCAGAACTTTTTTTTTCTCCTTTCTCACCAAATCTTCATTTTCCTCCTCATCAATTTCATTTATCACAATTCATAATGAAAACTAACTCATATTCCTAAGCCAATCAAGTTAATCTTGTTATTATCATGATTATTATCATTCTAGGTTCGTGTTCAGAATTCATATGAATATGGTGAAAGAGTAACGAAAAAAAAATCTGAATGTAACCTTAAGTTTGTGGAGAAATTTTTTTCCTCATCAATTTCATGGATATATAAAGTTCTGAGAGTGAGAGAGAAAAGTTCTGAGAAAAAAAAGAGAGCAAGTAAAAACTTCGACATTTCGACTACTCCAGGAAATGTTTATTTCTTTCTATTTTCATGGGAGATGCTAGAAGATAATATTTTTTGAAATGTTCTGAATGGGAAGTAAATTTGTCAAAAATTGGTGCTCCTGATGATTGAATTAAATTTGATTGTTGACTAATCATTTTTCTTGATAAAATCGTGATTATTGTTACATTGTTATTGATATAAAAGGAAACTGGTAAAAAAAAACTAATAACTTAATATAACATGAGAGTGGGGAAACTGAGATGAAGCTGAAACTTATTAACTACTAGGAAATACGGTCAAGGAGCAATTCTGATTGAAAATAATAATAGTAATCCGTCAGAATTGTGATTAACAAACTAATCACAATAATATTGTGTGTGTGGTCAGTCTTGATTGGCTGTTGGTCAGTAGTATGATTATCAACTGAGTTTATTATCACAGTTGACCAGTGATACTTTATGAATGAACTAACGTATTGTAGTATTAATATAATAATATGAAATTTTGTTTCTTTCAAAATGAATTCTCAACTATCGATATTATTACAAGTAGACTTGGAAAAATTTACAGTTTTCAAAAAATCCACTGAATGACCTTCAAGTAAATTCTCTTCTGAATAAATTTTGTGACCTTGACCTTGAGATATGACAAAATAGTATCGCCCAAACTTTCATAACCATTGTGAAATGAGACTTGAAAACTCAGAATTTACTCTTTTTAATTTATTTGAAAGGGTAATGATTTGGCTGACCACTTTGACAAAAGACACTTTGAGAACCGATTAACTTGATTATGATTCAAATTTAATCTATCGGAGTATAATCGGTAAATCTTGATAAAAAAACTTTAAATCATTCAAATGCTAATAATTATTTTGGCCTCAACCTGATCCAGAAAAACCTTTCTGTTAACTACTGTAAGGGATGTACAGTCAGCTGCCTGTTTTTGACCCCTCTCTTTATTATCTAAAGGGCTTTTCCATCAACTAATTTTTAAACCAATTTGATTAATCTGAATTATGGTGAGTTTTTTCAGATAAGATTATCTAATCATCACTACGATTAGATTACTTGTTGGTTATTTGAAAAGCACATTGGAAGCTACGGCAAAAAGTTAATGGAAAAGGTAAAGCTCGGTTATTTTTCGAAATCAGCTGACAATTAACCAACCAGCTGATATTTTAACCAACATTCACCAAGTTTAATTCAGATTTTCAGTTAATGAAAAAGCCCTTAATTTAAATCTCATTTGTTAACCAATTTAAATTCGACTCTTAACTGCCCTTTAGAAGATAATTTCTATTTCTATTACCAAATTCTAATCTCATACAAAGACAGTCATAATCAGTTACAGAGACTCATTAATCTTCAACTTTAATTGTCTCTTTGCCCTTTCTGAGGTTTTACACGTTTTACAATTACCTTTATTTTCCTTAATAACTGTTTCAATCAATACCTTAGTTCTGTTTCTGTGCTCAATTACCTTTGTGTTATTAAAATTACTCTTAAATTAATGAGTTTTACGTTCTGTCCGTCTTTGTTTGTGTGGTCAGTTAACCTTAAAAGTCTTTGACGTTTTTTGGCTTTGAGATACTTGATCTATTAAAGATCTTGGTTTGAGTTGACCTTAGCCCCGAAATTAACTCTGGGTAATGGAAAGGACAAGAAAAATTTGAAAAATTTAACCTCTACGACATTGGTTCTTGGTCATTTTCTGTTGGTACAAAATTTGAAAAGCTATGGACACTGACGATATATTTGTAGTGTTTCGGGTTCTTTTCAATGTTTGCATCAAAAAACTTGAATCGTAATAATTTTATGATTGTTTCAAAGTAGAATGATAATTTTAATTGTCATTAAATATCAACTGTAATAATATATTAATGATAATAGTGAATTAATTTTTGTGTCACCGGGTGAGAGGAAAATGAATTATATCATTACTCAAGGAGTTACCACCGGTGGGAGTGGAAATAGTCATCATATCCAGTTACGAAAATTTCATGATGATGATAATATATATCTCCTTAGATCCTCCTGAGTATATATCAAAATTTACTTTCAACTTGCCTCAACTCATGATGAAGGAGTGAAAGATAATACATGATGACAAATGCATGATATTAAGATTGTCATGAATTGGAACAATTTTTATTCTCATTCTGTTGTTTCTTCATTTCTTAAACAATGATTGTTTCCAGTTTTCTTTTTTTTCCCATTGTAAATTTGCCAACTAACCCAATTATTATCACTCATCATCATAATAATATGATTTACTCCATAATAATGATATAAATCATGAATTTTCATCATGGATTTCATGAGATACACAGAAAGAGAGATGAGGAAAACGGCAAGAGAAAGTAAAAGTGTCAACAACATTTCTCATATTCGATGGAGCGAAAAATTGACTTCACAATCAACTAACTTCATCTTCATCATGGTATCATGTATATTCAGCTGAAATGTTGACTTAACCTGAACTTATTTACCATCTGATATGAATCTCTCCCTGTTTTTCCCTCCCTTCTACCGGTATAGTTGAGTATCAGAATGGAAACTCAGTTGGAAACTATTTATTATATTAATTTTTATCTTCATGATAAAACTAAATTGAATAATTCTGAGTATCAATTTTGTATACTAACAAAAGGTCAGGTAAAGTTACCTTGGTTTTTACATCTTTTTTTTTGTTAATAATCTTCATCATTATCATTCCAATCAGTAGTAGGGTTTCTCATTCTATCCTGGTGATTATTTCTGGTTCATTCATGATGATGATAAATGAATTTTTATCATTTCCATTTTCATTGAACCAACAGTTTTCATCAATCCTTTCAATCTGATTCATTGTTTTGTATCAACAGTGGATTACAATCACATGAAATGATGATGATGATGATGATGAGGATGAGGATAAGGATGATAATGATAAGGAATACATTGATATAAAAATTGAATGCATTGGAATAGGATTTTATCTGCTTCATGGAGCTGAAATAATCTGTGATATCATGCAGAGACGAAGATACCTTTGAGCAAGAAAAAATGTCAATACTTATCTTCTTATCTTGTTTGGCTAAGCAATTTCCTCCCCTTATCATCCTCATCATCTTCCACCATTTCAAGTATCAGATAGAACTTTTTTTTTCTCTTCAAGATATTTAGCTTAAAGGTATGACCTCCATGGGAATCTGGTGAATATTGGATCAAGTTTATGATCAACACAAGATGAAAGATGAGCATGTAAACATTTCTCTCTCACTATTCATGATGTTTCCTCTTCTTTATATATATTAATATCTCATTTCTTATGAATTATTTTCATTTCACATTTTTTTGTTTCCTTCTATTCTTAACTTTTACCGTTAATCGTTATTCCTGTATATGTTACATGATCTTGTCCATTTGTTATCATAACTGTTGGTCATTGAAAATAAGATTGATTAACTTGAATGGACAATCATGATGATAATCAGGATGCTGATGATGACAAAATAGTCTCAGATTATTAGTAATTTATTAATTTGCTTTTCCGCAGTTTCTAATTTCATTTTTATTCAGTTGATGACATTCATGAAATCTTGTCGTTGATAAATTTTCTCGTGTTAATATAATTAATGTTCACTTTTATTTCCATAAATCTGACTGTTTAAGTTTTCAGAATTCTCAATTCCATCACTGGATTAAACTTCTCAAGAACTTTTTTATCTCTCTCTTCCTTTGGATAAACATTTTCAAACACTTTTCACTTGCAGAATTTCATCATGCCTTCATCTACATCATCATCAATTGAATTTATATCATGGAACCACAACTTTGTTCACTCTATTCCAATCTTAATTGAGAGTCTCTAACTTTTTCACTTTTTTATTCTTTTTAGTTAAGAAACAAACTCTTTTTCGTCTCAGAGTTTTAAACAAGTATCTCAAAAATATCGTCTAATTTTGCTACTGATAAGCCATACGTTAGTTAATTTATTCGAGGTAGAAACGAACAGAATCTATCGGACAGATTCTGTCCGATAGATTTTCGTCATATTGCGAAAAAAGTTCTGAGCCTCGAAATACATGTTAATTCCCATAGACAAAAATGAAAAGTAAAGTATCTTCGCTTTTTCACTCGAAGTATTAATACATGTATGTTAAGACGGCGCGAAAAATACTAAGTTCAAGTAATTTGAGTCGTCAAATTTTGCAGAAAAAAATTTTACGCTTAAAATATTATTAACTTCTCATGGCTTCGCCGATCTGACTATCGATTTTCAATCGATTCAGAAATCTAATTATTTTTTTTAATGCCTTCTTATTTGATCACCTGAGATTATTATTCACAATTAACTACTGTGGTAGATATAATAACCTTCATTTGTGATTGATTTAAATTTATACAAGTAGTTAAAAGCATTTGAATCAATAGTTTGAGTTAATTTTAAATTGTCGGATGATCGTTAATTTAATCATTTCATCTCATTACTCTGAACTCTTCTGACTTATTTTCACAGGCGAATACAATTTCCTTGTTCTTTAGAGCTGAGTATATGCAGATAGTTTTCGATGATTGATATAAAAAGGGTCAAAGGCCCATTATCATTTTCAACAATTAGTTTAATCTAAACAAAGACCAATTCAATCTTTTCTTTTAAAAGTAAAATCGGTATTTTCAATTTGGTGTTCTTGATCAACAACAACAATCAGTTTTTTTTTAAATTTTTGTGTTCAAATAAAGTTAGTCTCGCTCATCATAATCATGAACTTCACTTTCTGTATAACTGTTATCTTAACAATTCTGGTATCTTTCATTGGAGTATCTTTGGCACAAGAGATTTTATCTGAAGGTGTTATTGGTCAGCAAAACAATAGGGTAACAGAGGAAGCCGTAGGTGATTCGGGATCGGGTCCGTCAAGAATTGGTGTCTAATTATTATGTATTGAAAGTTACGAAAGTTTGAGAGGCCCATGTCTTTAGATACTGAAATGAGAATTATTATTAATATTTTTTAATTTTGGACTCGAAAAATGTATCGATTCATTTTTACTTTTCCCTTTTTGGTTATTTGTTTAAATGCTCTTTTTTTCTCTCTTTTTGAATCTCGCGCTCTCAGAAAGTCAAACTGCACTCGCGTACATAAAAAACTTTGATTCAGAATTTCTCATGAATGAGTGTTCAGATTTTGTTTGTACTACTTTCCCGTTTTTTAGGATTTTATGCTGAATTTTTTTATCCCTTAACCATTCATAGACTCTTTGTAGCTTGAGCGTAATTTTCACTCAAAATTTCAGCAAATATTATTCGAGAAATTTGATGATGATGATGATAGATTAACTGGTTAACTTATAATCTCAACTCGGTCAATTTGATATCATCTCAAAGAGCTACAATCAGTTGAGATAATTAATATCAATCAATGTTCATCCATTGATAAAATATTAATCATTGATGAAAAACCTTAAATGTTTAATCATTTACAGTCAATTTTTATTGTTGATAGATTGAATTTCTTGATTATCAGGAAATTTAAGATATTCAAATTTCGAGGAAAAAAATATTAAGATAATAACTTTTGATAAACTTTAACTTTGACCTAAAGGTTATTCAAATAATTGTTGATCGATAACTATTATAACAATTGCTGTGTGTTTATATTTTTTTTATTATCAACAATTAAATTGTGTTGTGGTGTTAATGTTTAATCATTAACAATTAATGGTTAACCATTAAAAGCCAAGTTGAAACACAATGAATCCAACACAATTTATTAATTGTTTCAATCTCTGTATTACTATTTTTATAATTAATTAATTTGAAACAATGAAAAGGTCAATTACCCAACTAATTAACCGTTAATCAGAATAATTTTTTCTTACTAATTTACTTTTCCTCTAACATTATAATGTAAATGTTAAGATGTACAGTTAATTTGTATTTCTAAATTTTTGTACATTAAATTTAATTTGATTACATTAACAATTCAATTTGATAGAAACCAAGATGATTAAATTAATTTACTTTTACTTTTTTCAATGAAAACAAATCAACATTAATCCATTTTAATAATATTCACAGATGATTAAAAGTTAATAACAATTTAAATGTGAATCTATGATTACCAAACAATTAAAATAAATTTGCCATTTAAATGGTTAAATTATACTAAATGTTGTATAACAATTAATTAACTAATTAATTTCCTTCTCTCTTCCTGGTTTGCTTTTCCAATCAAATTATAACGGGACTTGACAGAATCAAGTAAGTGTTTTGACAATTAACTTTTTCACTTGATTTTCTTGAAACCTGATCACAAGTTAATCATGATAATTTTAGATATTAGATTGTGATGATCAACTGAAAATTGGTGTTACCATTGAATCAATAATCGTTGTAGATACAATTTCCATGATAATGATTAAGATACATTATCTCATGAGACTAGTTTGTTACATCCATTGTTATCATCATGAAGATGAGGATAAGAAAGAGGATATAAAGATGATAATGATGATGAATCGTTAGTGTATCTAACTGAATGTTAATCATGTTCCCACTAATTCAATTGTAAATGTGAAACAAGAGGAAGATTTTTCATCACAACTTTTTTTTTCTTCTTCCTCATGGTTTCAGAAAAAAAAGTTCATTGGAAGATAAATTCATTCATGGTAATATTTATATATATATATCTGAAAAGATATTTCATCATTTGGAACAATTTTTTCTCTCTTTTTTATTTTCTTTTTCTCATTCAATTTTCATCATCACCTTTTTTTTTTATTTTTATTTTTCAAATTGTTTCTTTCATCATGGTGATTGTTATTTCTTTCTTGATTCAATGGAAAATGAAACTTTCTGATTATCATGATGATTATTATGACGATAATACTGATTATCTTTCATTGAACGTGATCAAACTCCAATTCATCTGATTATCTTATATCTTCTTCCTTTTCCCCTGATTATTTTCCATTGATTTCCAATTTCATAACAATAATAAAGTGAAAACTATCAGGAAGATTCTTTCTCTCTCTCTCTCTCTCTCTCTCTACCGTTAATCTTTATTCTGATCACCATGAGAATTCAGAAAGTAGATTAGATTGAAATTGATAATTTTTTTTTGCTTCTCTCACAATCTCCCATCTATTTGCTCATCAAACTATTACTTTTTCCCTTATTGTTTGTATCTTAAATTGGATTCTATTTGTAAATTCAGTATTTACAGTTAATTGGAAAGAGTTGATTATTTACCCTGATCAAGAGTAGCTATTTGTCAAATTGAAAATCAAATTGTCATGTTGATGTTTACAGGTAATAACAATGAATAGTGACAATATTATGTGTCTCTGTATGTATGCACCTATTACTTGGTATATAAATACCAATCTCATTCTGTTTACATGACAGGGTAACAATGATTCTGAGTAAGTTGCTACCATTGAAATCCAGGAAGAGGAAATAAATTACAAGCTGATTTTTTTTTCAAGAGAAAAAAAAAACTGAAACATAAAAGGTTAACCTATTTATCAATATCAAATGGATTGTTAGAGAAATTTTCTTCTATTCTTTTTCCATGTAACTATTTTAAGTTGATCAAGAATGATAACATGATAGTTGAGTAATAATAATAAGATGAAGATACGAGAATGAGAGAGTAGCTAGAAGAAGATGAGGAGCAAAAAATAAGAATAGGAAACAGAAATGATGAGGATGAATGATGAACATGATTAAGAAGATGAGAAAAATGTTTCAAGAAGTTTTCGTATGTATGAAAAAAAAGAAGGAATTTTTCTTATTTATATTTTATTCTATTCTCTTGTAAATATTGACCAGTGGTCAAAGTTGATACAAAGTGAAAAAGAAAACAGGATAATGAGAGTGGAAAAAAGAAACAAAAAATAAGAAGAGAATAAAATATTATTAGTTATCATGGAGAAAGATACTTGATTATGATGATATTCATTCTGGAATTGGGTGCTGGTGGTAATAAAAATCTAGGTCAGAACTGGGAGATTATCTTAATCCTCTTTATGAGATATATAATAATTACATAAATAGAGACAAGACTGAAGGTTATATGTTCAAAAGTACAAGGATTTCATGTTAATCTCACTTTCATGTTGATTATCATGGTTAATATTTCAATTTTCAGGGTAACATGTTATTCAGAAATATCATGAAAACAAAAAATATCTCAATACCACTCGACTAAATAAAAGGTTATCATGTCTGTGCAATCAAATTTAATCACAATTAACCGTTAGTTTATCCCAATATCAACTCGCAATGAGCAAATTATTATTATATTTCCCAATCAAACTGATGATAATTATTGAATTGTGATTTTGTTTGTTACCATCCAGTTAATTAGTTTGAGTTTCTTAATTTACTTCATTATTATTATCATATATTAAATTACCTGATTAGATTTAATTGTAACCGGATTAACTTTTTTTTTCTATGGTCGTTTTGACTAATAAGCTTAAACAGTTGACAACAATTAACTGTAATAAGTTAATTTCAGCTAATCTTGTAACTCTTTTAAAAGGATATCAAATTGTTTGCAACTTTTTTTTTCCATTCGTAAATTGTAATTTAAGTTAATCACTTTCACCTTTTTGATTGTTTTCTGTTACCTTATCACTTAAATGGATTGGTCATCTAATAGTGATTAATGAATCGTGATTAACATTGAAACAAAAGGGAAAAGAAGAAGAAGAAAAAAAATATAACAACAATCAAGACTTGTAACAATCAATTTGATCGTAAATTGTTTGTTTCATTGCAACAATCAATTAATTGTCTCCCTTGTCTCATGTTTTCTTAGTCTAATGGATTCATTAACTTACTTTTACTTGGAGTAATAACCAAAAACAAAAACCAGTCCCAACAATCAAAATAAATTGTATTAATTATTTCTGATTGTTAACAATTAAGTGAGAGATAAATTTTGATTAGTTTGCAATCAATTATTCAGAAAAAAAAGGAAGAAAAAATCTTAATTGTTGCTCTTTCCCACCATTTAAAATACACTGATTATCATCATAATCATCATCATCATCATCTCCATCACTTGATCAGCAATTAAATGATAAAATTAACCTTTAGGGTTAATTGTATTTATTTTTTGTTTTATTTCTCGACAATTATAACAATTAACAAGATAAACAAAATGATTTTGTATTTACCTTGAATCACAATTAACACACAATGTTGATTATTGATTATCATCTTGATCATCATTATTAACAATGTTAATTTACAATGATTATTGTTACAATAACTGTACTTGATTAACTGATTAAAGTCAATTGAATTTGATAATCAGATGCTGATCTTGTTATATAACATTAAATTGTATATTATTAATATCATTGAGTATGTTGATGGTGATGAAGGAATGATGATCAATATTTAAATTGTTGTTTGTTAATCAAACAATCGAGGTAAATATTTAAACAATCAAGTGGAAATGAACCAGAAATGAAGTCAAATACAATCAATCTTATCATGAACATAGAGTTAAAGTGAGTGAGAGATAAAATCATCATCATCATGGGGAATCAGAAGTGATGAGGAAAAAAAAAGTTCTGATGAAACATTCATTAGTTACTTTAACTAATAATACATTATGATTATTTAATTGTGTTCATGTTTAATGACGATAATGATAATAATTGATGATTTTATTGAGATAATCAGTTAATTCATATTTATCATGTGTTTATCATCTTGTTTCAAGTTTATTTATTTTTCCATTCACATTGTAATTGAAAAAAGTTCTGAGTCTAATAATATAAGATAACAATTTCTCGTATTCATGATAACATGTTATTATTATTTTATCGGTTCCATAGTAATTTCCAATTCTCTTTTTTTTTGCTATGGAATAATTTTGATATTTCATTTTTGAAATTTTCTTTCATTTTCTTGTTCTTTATAGCGAATATCAGATTCAAGAATTTTACAATTAGCTCCAAGTTTGGAGCATCAAGCGTCCGCCATGTTGAGTATCGCTCGACGATATTCATGGCATGTTTTCTCAATAGTGACCAGTACCATTGGTGGACACGAAGATTTTGTTAGAGCTGTTAGAGATCAAATTTTATCTTTTGATGATTTCAAGTAAGTTTTCACTTGCAACTTTTTGTCGAAAATTATATTTATCATATTTGTCGATATATATTTTTTTCTGAATCAATACCTGAGAGTTTGAACTTTAAGTTGATTGATTTTTCTTCTGGCTTGTTATCAGATTCAATATTTTGGACATATTTACAATTAAAAAGCGAACTGAACCTGAGATTCGATTGGAATTAGATAAATTAGCTAAATCGGAGGCTCGAGTTATTTTCTTATATTCAACTAAACAAGAAGCTCAAGAAATTTTAAGTGCTGCAAGTACTTTGGGAATTACAGGTAAAAATTATATTTGGATTGTGACGAGATCAATTGTTGGAACTGCTTCTGAACATTATGCTCCAACTGAATTTCCCTATGGGATGTTAGGTGAGTACAATGAACTTCTAATCAGGTAGTAGTAGATAATAGTAAACGTAATGAATATAATGACTGATTAATTTAATTGAGAGCAAAAACTTTTCTAAAAACTTTATTCTTTTACTAATATTATCTGTTACATGATTTCCAATTATTCACTTTGTTTGTTTGAGTGAGAGAGAAAGGAAGAAAAGTTTCCGAGCTGATTTATCATGATCGTAATTCTGATCGTTTCTCTTACTATTATTCTGTTTCTTGTTCCTTTTCGCTTCAGGAATTCATTTCAACACATCTCATGGTCAGTTACTGAAGGAAATTGAGAGAGCAGTGACCATCTATGGTTACGCTTTGGACCTTTTCGTGGAGGATGCTAATAACCTTAATAAAAGTCTTACACCTAATTTAAGTTGTAATGGTTCTGGTGATTCGAGATGGGAAAATGGTGACCTAATTTTCAAGTAAATATCAGAATCATGATAACCCACCATCAACCCAATCCACTGAAGTATCCTCATCTTTTTTCTTGTATCACTTTTTCATTTGGTTGATAATATATTTCAACGTTATTTTTGTCCCGTCTGAATGGAAAAGTGATTGATATAAATGAGACTTTGATTATTATCTTCATCAATAATAATACGATGATGATGATGATGATGACGATAACTAGGATGAAGAGGTGATGATTATGATACTTGAAGAAGATAGGAAATGTCCTCTTCTTTATCATCCTATTCCTTTGCTCCGTCAAGTTGAATTGATTACGAGAAGCAAGAGAGAAAAAATAGAGAAAAAGTTTTCCCATCAAAATTTTTCATCGAATTGGATTAGAACTTTTTCCCTCCCTGAATTTGAGTTGAAAAAAAGTTTTCCACCAGTTCTCAAGGTTCATATTCAGTTGAACAGGCGAAAAAGTTGAAAATTCAACTGAATCCCAATTCACTATCACCAAATTGTCAACCGATTGTAATCAAATATTGTTATCACTTTTAACCATCAATGTGAAGGGATTTTAATGAAAATATTGATTTTAAATTTCCAAACTGAATCGCACTGAACATTAGATTGAAATAGAACCGTTATCATGACTGAAAAATAAACTGAAAAAAAGGAATTGCAAATATAACAATTACAATTAGAGTGTTCATTTGAAATCAGGTTATTTTTACAGATAATTTATCACCTTCTTGTTTACTGATTTATCATCATCTTGGGAAAATGTTGAGCATCACAACATGAGTGATTATCTGATTATTCAGATTGATATCATGTTCAATTTGAACCTGGTGATAATCATCATAATGTCCATGATAAGAGTAGTTTGATATTTGAAACGATCTACATATGATGAAAAATTGTTCATTGTTATCTGAATACATGATGATGATGTTATTGATGATGAGGAACATGAATTATGTTTTCATCTAATGATGATTATGATACAATAATCTTACCATTGAAATTTGACTAGAATTTTGAAATGAACTCAGAAATTCATGATATTAATCAATGATAATGTTTATTTTGCAAGTACATCAAATGCAAACATCACAAAAGTTTCATATTACATTCAGATTGCAGGAATCATATTCAGGCAGGAAAGAAAAAGTCTCATGATTAAATTGATTGTTCATCCTTTTTTTTCATGATGACTTTCAAAAGTTTCGTCTGAATGAAACAGTACAGAATCGAATCGATTTCTAATAAAAGTTGAAGGAAAAAAGTTCCAACTCTTCGACTTCTACATCATGATGAATATTCCAGCCAATGAATCTCTCTCTCTCTCTCTCTTTTTCCCAAGGATTATTGATTTTCCTGAGGTTCATCATGTAAAATATTAACTAATTGTTGTTAATTACTAATAAGAATAATGGTATTTATATAAACAAACAATTACCCAATCAACAGAAAAGAGTCAAAAGAGAGTCAAAAAACGAGTTGTTTAAGACAAAAAGACGACATGATGAATCAAAATTTTTTGAGCGTTTTTGATTCTATTTTGAGTGTTTTAGAAGATATTTTGACTCTTCTATTTCAAACTAAATGGAATCAAAAGACGATACTTTTGGGTTGATTCAAAATAAATATCTAAGATTTATTTATTAGAAGAAAATTATTTTAAGTAAATATCCAAGATTTTAATCAAAATTACGATAAATAGAAAAAGAATCAAAATTTAGATGAATAGAAAAAGATTCAAAAATTGAATCAAAAGATCCATGTTCAATAATAAATAATTTTTAGTCGATAATTGAATCATCGTCAGTTGCATTTTCAAAAACAGATTCATCTTCGGATCCATATTCTTTCGATGCATGTGCTTCTTCCGATTCTTCTTGATTGTTTGATTGATTCTCCTCATCGTCCTCGGTTTCATTATCCGCCGATCTTTTTGTTAGATCGAAGTTTCTTGCACAAAGTTCTTTTATTATTCTTCCTCTGACCTTTTTTTCTAAGGCATCAGAATATCTAAGAATCTCTGCCTTTCTGAATAAATGAGTTATAAAGGCTTGAACTCTTTTTTGGCCTAATCTATAGTTAAATGACCCTTCCAATCTTCCAGAATAAGGATCATCAAACCCCCAAATGAAGGAAAGAGGATACTTGTTCTTTCTTGTTTCGATATTTTCATCCAAATAACTTTCTAGTTCGAATTTTGTGATCATTTTCTTGCCTAAAGTAACATCCTTGTAGTATGATTCTGGAAACGAAAAGCGAATGATCTGGTAAGCAAACGAACAAGGATTTCCAGGCTTTGAATTTTTAACAGCAAAAGTGTATTTATCTAGATCCAATTGAATCAATCCTTCTAGGAAAACTTGATTCTTAGATTTGATCTTATATGTTGGATCAGTCTCTGAGATTTCATTGAATGATTCAATTTCTCTTCGATTTTGTTCATCAACGATTTTTTGGAGAATCTTGAGTCCATCGATCATTTCGAAAAGAATGGATCCAGTTGTATCAAACTTGGAGAGAACATTTTTCTTTCTATCTAACTCCTTCATATGCTCGCCATAATCTTTGATCAACTTTTCCAGTTTAGGCATATCTATTGCCTTTTCTTCAGATTTTGAAGTTTCATCCATAGAATCATAAACAGCATCTTTTTTTGTAGTATTTTTCACTTTTTTCACATACACTGATTCATGGGCACCTGAAGTGGAAGCTTTGTCGAAATCGGAATTGAAAGAACTTTCATCATTTGCCGAAGATTGTTCGAAAAGCTTCGCTATAGCCTGAACACCAAGTACTTGCTGGCAAGGAATATCTGTAGCATCACTCAAAGGCTTGTGGCTTAATTGCATCACTTCCACCGTGAAACGCTTTACCTTTTGAAGATTCTTCCATGACGGGTTCAAACTTTTATTCTTTATCAGCTCTTCTTTCAAGCCAGATCTTGATTCAGAAGTTGCTAGAATTTGAGCAGTTAATCTCATTCCATTTAGTTTGATTTCAAAATAGTTTTTGATTTGGTCCATGATCCAGTTCGAAGATCGATAATCTATACCAAAATTATCTAACTGCTTCTTCTTGATTCTGACTAGAATTGGTTGATTATAATTTACACACTCCTTGTTCAAAATGAGCAGCATAACAGCATATAGAGTTTCCAGTGTGACCAGCGGGTAAGGTTGAGCAAGAGGAAATAATCATCATTTTTCTTCACAAAGTTTTCGTTTGAGTTCTCATCTGGATCATGATTCTTTGAAGATGGAGATGAAACTTTCTCTATAATAGTTGTTACCTTTTTCGGTTTCCTTTGACACTGAAATGGATCATTATTCTCACTTCCTTTGGAACTTTTTACTTGTTGCACGGATGAATTTGTTTTCTTAGAAACAGGAACCATAGATTGTGATGAAGGTATTTTATTACCATATACCGTAGATACGATTGGAGCTGATAAAACACGCACATTGTCAAAAGCATTATAAGAATCACCTTTGATTCTTTTTCTTTTTAGAGGTAGAGACATTAAATTATAAAAGCAAGAGACACTCAAAACAGAAAGTCAATTCAAGATACACAGAGGATCAAACAATATTGATCAAGTTGAACAAACATCTAGTAGTTTTATTATGAGGAAAACTCGAAGTAAGATGAAGAAAGAATTTGAAAACTTTGCAAAAATTGATTTCATTGGGTAATAAATATTGAGATTGATTTGCTAATAAATTGATTGGTTAGTTCAGATGAATTTGATTTGATATTTGATCAAGGTTCTTTGTTTTGTGTTACAATGATTGAAAAAAATTAGAACAAAAAATTTGAGGTTGAATTGGTAATAAACTGATTGGTTAAATGGAAGAAAATTGATTGGATAGTTGAACAAGGTTCTTTGTTTCGTAATTACAAAGATTTTGAAAAATGGAACAAAAAAGAAAAAATTACCTTGAAATGTCTCATGAGACAATGGTTACTGGTTTGAAGAAGAAAACTTTTAAAGTATCCAATAGAAATTGAATTGGAAAACTTGATCAATATTCATTGTTGTTTTGGTTTATCAGTTCTTTGTAACTTTTCCAATAAACTCGGACCGTATTTGGCTTGTAGCTCAGCTAGTAACTTTACATCAGCCTCACTTGGCTCAGAGACCCGACTCGACGATTCAATTTCTGGCGTTTTTTGGGTCATTGGTATTTCCAGATCTTCTTTATTTTCATCAACCGAAGTTAGATCTGCACCAGAATCTGTAGGCTTTTCAACTTGATTCTCAGTTTCACAATTATCTTTCGAAACTTTTTCTTTTTCTTCAGCATCTCTAGTAGCTTCTGAATCATCTTCTTCGTTTCCATCAGCGACTACTTCTTCTTCCTCACCATCAGCATCTTGTTCTTCTTCCGGAATATCTTCTTCTTGTATCTCTTCTTCTTGCATCTCTTCTTCTTGTATCTCTTCTTCTTGGATCTCTTCTTCTTGGATCTCTTCTCCATCTTCTACGTCATCTTCTGTGATCTGAGGATGAGTAACTTCATCTTTTTCAGGGATTTCATTCACTTCACGTGAAGCAACTTGGAATGGGTCAAAAGATGTTGAAGGCACAATATCTTCGGCAATATCCGTTCCTTGTTCTCCAACTGACACGAAAGATTCGTTATGACTCGCAATTGACCCTTCAAAACCAGATTCTACCGAATAGTTGGTAGGTTTTCCTGTTTTCAATCGAGACGATTGCCTTACAGGTGTTGATGTAGAAACTGAGGTTCTAGAGAATCTATCTTCTCGATCGTACCATCTTCCACCTGTGAAGCAAGGGATAGAAATTGTTGAAACTGATCTAGTAGATCTATGGTCCAAATCACTGATATCACCTGGTCTTTTTTCACTCGCTTTTGTCTTTTTCGAAGGAACATAAGAATCTCCACTCTCTGATTCCACCGATGCTGAATCATCATTGACCCGGTAATAAGAGCTTGATCTTTTCTTGGACTTAGCTTTAGCTGCATCCGCTGTGGTTATTCGAACTCTTTCATATTGTAATGCCTTAGAAAGAATAGTGGTTGATAGATATTCGTACGTTGAATCATCGTAGCTCATTTTTCCACATTTCCGACAGACATGATCTGAAAAGAAAAAATAGAGTTAATGTATAATTGATACTTGAAACATTTTCACTTACCGATCAATGCTCTGACTCTATTCTTGCCAAGTTCAGGAACCTTATCACCTTGATCAGTTGTAGATAATGGATATTTGTAATCCCAAAGATCAAACAACGAAGTTCTACCACCTGTTCCATGAACTGTGACATCAACGATCCAATGTCGTGGGAAACAATGTTTCACTATATTGTTCATAACTTGTCTTGGCTGACGATCTTCAACTTTTCTAGGTAGAGATCTGCAAGCGTTTTGTGTTTAGCTGCAGAAGGGGTAAAGTACCTTCGATCATGATATAACCACCATCTTCGAAAGTTATATCTTCACCGATTATCCGATCGGCTGATTTTACCTCAACTCTCTCACTTATTTCAGTTGTTTTGATAAGGCAAATCAACTCTACTACCGATTCACAAATGGGTAAGATCTTTGAAAAAAGTTCATAACCTTCAGTTACTCTTGGTGTAGCATCGAAACAATCTTTCAATTCATTGAATTTTTTCACCATAACTTCGAGTTTCTTCTGCCAAGGTTTTGCTTTTGATTCTGGAACTTTAGCTGGCGGTGAATCGATTTTTTCCTTTTTTATCTCTGATGGAGCAAGGAGACGACTTGTAGAAGCAACTGGACTTTGTTGAGATTCTAGATCAATAAATTCTACATCATTTGATGATTTATCCATGAATCCTATTTCTTGCTTGTACAAAAGATTTGAATGGTCAATAAATGAAATAAACTTGCTTCTTGATACCATTGGCAAGGTATTTTCATCATACGCAGTTACAATATTAATATTGTTGCACTTAAGCCAAGTTTCAACTTGATATTTGACATTTGGAATCTTGAGGTTTTTCATTTTGTGAGCAAATAAAGTATAAGACTCCAACAGTGGCTTCGAATCATCTGAAAAAAATGATAAATTCACGTTAATTTTTCGATTAAAGAAAAAAAGATAAAAGAACTTACTTCCTGATGCAACTGCCATCGCTGGAACCATTACATTACCATCAATTATGATTTTCATGAAATTATCATAATGAACAGTATAAGGCTTCCAAATTTTTGGCACACATTGACGTTCGATCTTAAATCCGATAGGAATTGTTTCCTGAGAACCATTATCATTTTTGACCCTACAAACGGCAATCACGATAGTTTGATTCTGTTTAAGAGCCAACATTGTTGCCAATAATGTTTGTTGATTATTGATCAACTTATGAGATTTTCTCACGTCTCTTTTTGATGAAGAATTCAATTTAACTTTGACCGTCTTTCTGGATCTAAGATTTCTGTCCATAAATTCACTCGAATAAAACAAAGATCACTTTTTTGGTCATAAATTGAGTTTTAAACACTGAAACACTTTCTCTTAAAACAATTTACACGTTTTCAGACACAATTAAAATAGATTTTGCTGATAAAACTTCCTAAATTGATAAAAGTACCCTTTCCGTAACAATTAAAATTGATTAGATAAAGAAAATGATTAATGTTCCCATAGCAACGTAGAAAAGAACAAAATTTAAATTCTATTCTTTTTTGAGTCACGTGAGAAACAAGTGGTACCACCTGTTTGTTGCTCTATTTTAAATTCTCTTTTCAGAAAATTAAATGTGTTCATTTAATTGTTTTATATTTAATTAATTTTGTGTTTAAGAAATTTTCTTTAATTGATTTAGTTAATTGTTCTTAATTGAAATTAGTGTCACAACCTAAAATATCATCGTTTCTTGAAACAGTTGATATGTTTCCATGTGGACAGAATTCAGCAGAATCTACAAGAACCAAAGATCGTAAGCTACGGTCTGGTTTTGAATATAGTCAATTAAACTATATTGAAGATCTGCCAGATTTTGCTGATCAAATTGATGATGATTCTTATATCCAAAGTGATGATGATCTGTCCTCAATCATCTTTTCATCAGATGGTGAAAGTGATTTGTTAATTGACCCGAATAACCTTCATAACTCACCATCTAAAAAGGAATATTTGGAAGCAGTTCTTTCTTCTATCATGTCATTTGGTTGTTTGAATCTCTCACAGGCAGAGATTGTTGTTAATTTATTCAACAGTTTGAATCAAAGATTCTCTTCAGATCCAATTTGTTTGCCCAGTATTAGATATTATTGGGACAAAAAATCAAAGGAAAATCCGGTTAAATGTTATATTTTGTGTGATGAAAAACATGCACATGGACCCTTCATCGGAGAGCCTAAAGACTTTGGTTTTTTCATCTGTGGTGATCAACATGTCAAGGGAACAATAAAGAATGATCAATATTTTCTACATATAAGTTTAAAGAAGCAACTAGAGAATCATCTCCCATCTTTCAGTGAAAATGATTATCTTGAGGTGAACGATGACGAAGAAATCAATGATATTTGTTCTGGTTACCAAGCTAAAAAACTCAAAAGTGACAGTTCAGATACAGATTCGAAAAAGTTTTCTATCACCCTTCATGCGGACGAAGTCCAAGCTGGTAATAGCTCTAACATCAAGATTTTTCCTATTCTGATCACTTTGAATGAGCTGAAACCAGATATTAGAAGGAAAAATATTTTCATGGTTGGTTTATTTGTTGGAAAGACAAAGCCGAAAGTTTCTAGTTACCTTGGCCCAATAGCAGATGAACTGAAAGAGCTTGAAAACTCTCCAATTTCCTGGATAAATAAGGAAGGAAAACAAATGAGATCAACGTTCCATCTTATCTGTCTAATTGCCGACGCGCCAATGCGTGCTTATTTACGTAATGTACGACAGTACAATTTTCACACAGTTGTGATTGGTGCCTTCATCAAATGTCTTCAATAGATGGAAATAGAATGTACTCGAATTTAACTTCAAGAACAGAGATCAATAATCTCAAACGGAAACATGATGATTTTTTAGAATTTTCAACTCTTTTCAACGCTGATTCTAATAGCGAAGATCATGATCAACAAATCTTGAATCCTCGTTTCAAGGGCCTGATCGATGATTCACCCTTGCTCGGACTCAAATATTTCGATCTTGTTAATGGTATCAGTGTCGAGCCGATGCACTGTTTGTTATTGGGTATTGTGCGTTCGATTCTGTTGAAGGGTTGGCTTGGGTCGAAGAATCTAAAGATCTATGAAGTTAATGATAAAACTTCTTTCAAAGATAGATTATCAGAAAGATTGATAAAGATTCGAGTTCCAACAGATTTTGGAAGGCCACCTAGAGATTTGGACCAAGTTAAACACTGGAAGAGTGCAGAATATGACAGTTTTTTATCATATTACTTTCTTCCAACGATAAAAGGTCTATTAAAACCTGCTATTTATAACCATTTTCTTTGTTTGGTCCGGATATACTTTCTGGCTCATCGAGGTCCGATTAATTCAGATAGAATTGAGAAATAACTAATCTTATCGAAGTGTTTCAACATGGTGTATTCAAGATCTATGGTTCAAGTTTCATGACTTATAACTTGCATATTTTAACTCATTTACCAAGCTCTCTGCAAAATTTGGGTCCAACCGCAAGTGTTTCATCTTATCCATTGGAGAATACAATGGGAATTTTAAAAGAAAAAGTGAGAAGAAGTGTAAACATCGCATCATCTCTTGTACGTGTATTCATCAATGACTTTCGGTTCAAAGAATCACTTATAACCAGAATATCATCATGGCGATTGAGTGAGAGAGAAAAAAGATGTTTTGGCTTGAGCGAAGGTGAAAACACAAACCATTCTCCCAAAATCACAGTCACTCGAAATAATGAATTTGTCCAGGGCAGAAATGATAAAATAAGATTGATAAAAGAACACCTTGGATCTCAATATCTTCCTAATGATATCGAATTTCTAAAAAGTGTAACCATAAGTGGCCTTCGATATTCATCGGAAAGTTATACAGTTGGTAAGAAACGAGATGATTCTTTCATCAATTTTCGAAATCAACAATTTTTTCGGATCATGGATATTGTTCGGATCAAAGGTGAAAAGATCTATGGTATTTGTCGACAAATCAAAGTTTCCAAAACAAAAACTCAATTCAAAGGACCTAAGGAGAAAGTGATCTTGAATTTTGATCATATTTTTGACGTAAAACTAGAGAAATTGGATCAACAGATTTTGACGCTAATTGAACTAAATTCGGAGATAAAAAAAGCTATTTTTATTCCCAGTACCGAGTTCAGTCATAAATACAGATGTGACCACATCGTCGAAGCTTTTTTATTGAATTTTTGACGCGTCGTGTTTGGATTTGTGATCTATTTGATTTTATTTACAGTGGTGGTTTTTTCTTCTTTTTTCGAGTGAAACTTGATCAAGATTTGTTGAAATTCTATTGAACATTGGATATTAAATCTAAGATCGTTCAATTTTCATCAATTAGTTCAAATCTTTCCGAAAAAGATTCATCTAAAGTGAAATTAAGTGAAAAGTGAAAGTTCAATTATCCTGTTTTCGTTAATCAAAATTAAACGTCTCAAAAAAAGAAAATCAGTCTTTTCTTCTTGCAACATCATCTTTATCAAAGTTAAATCATCATCATCATAGATCAGAATAATCAAAAATTACAAAAATTTCATCAAAAATCATGGTTAAAAGTAAAATCTAATTTCTTTTCTTTTTATTTTCTCTATTGATATTGAGTGTTCATTGTTTTTTTCTTTATTTTCTGCTAAAGTAAACAAACATTATCTTTCATCATTTCCCTCAACAATTTTTAACCGGTCGATCTTTGATTATTATCATTATGGACTAAGTTCTATGGCCAAATTGTTCAACGGAATTAATCAAAGAAAAAATCTCTATTATGAACCTAAAAAGATCCAAAAAGCGTTAGAAAGCTATTTCAAAGATCAGAAAAAAACAATGAAGGATTCACAATCTGAAGATTCAGAAATGGAATCAATCGATGTCTTTGATCTTATGGATAACTTACAAGAAATTGATCTCAACTAATTACGGATCCAGGAGAAATTTATATTTAAAGTTCAAATTACAATCATCTTGTTACAAGAAATCAACCGATCTCAGTTAGAGTGAAACAAGTTCCAAATCAACAAAATTTTATTATTAGATATTAATCAGAATTGTTTTATATATCAAATGTTATTGTCAAAATCTCTATTTTTCTAGAATATCAATGTTTCTCAAATTGACTCACAAAAATCAATTATCTTTTGCATTTATCCTTGATTAAAATGGAATCATGAATCTCACCAACAAAAAATTGCCTTTAAAAAAAGCGCTCAAAAAGCGTCAAAAATCTAAAATTCAAAAAAATTTGTATCTGGATCCAAAGTATTGATCCAATCACTTGATCCGACTTTGAGTCAAAATAAACTCTAATTGAATTCAATTTGATTAAATATATTTTCTCTCAATTTTTGACTCAAATCTTGACTCAATAAGTGCTCAAAAATTTCTCAATTTCTCTCCCTAAAAACTTCTCTGTTGATTGGGTAGATTGTATGAAAAATGAACCTTTTCGTTTTCCCTCAATTAATCAATAATAATCAAGATTAACTACAAAATAATTCACACGATAATGAATGATAATGATATTAATAATTAGCTTAATTGTTGAAGTAAAATCATCAGAATAACATTAAAAATCGTAATATTAATTTTCATTTCTCAGGAGTTTCCAGCCTTTTAGAAAATTAATTTCAAAGAATCAACTAAACACAATTGAATAGCAAACAGATAAAATATTCATCTTTAATTGTAGCATAATTGAAATTAATTAACATTGAAATTATTAAATTATCTTATCATGTGAACACTGGATTGATATTGGAACTTTTTTCATTTCGAAAAATATTTCCATCTCTCTCTCTCTCTCTCTCTCTCTCTCACTTTCAAATGACAATATGATTATTATCATGTTTATAAATCGTCAGTTCATTTACTGTTCAGTGAGCTCATGAGATGTGATAAGAAATGAAAAAGATGAATAGAATATGTAACTCATGAAGGTGGAAAAAAGAAAAAAAAAGTTCCAAATTTTGTTGAAAACTTTTTTCTTCTCCATCATTTCTCAGAATTTTCAAATTTCTGCCAAGTAAGATGTGTGATTCTTCAATGCGAAAATGTTTGTTTGTTTTAAATCTCAAGATAATCAACGAATCAATATTCTTACCTTGTTTACTTCGATATTTTTTCTTCTTCTTTTTCGACGAAAAGAAAAAACTTTTTCTTTCTCTTTGATTTACTTTACCTTCCCACTTTTCCCTTTATAAGTTTATCATGAAATTTTTCTGTTTACTACTTAACTCTAATGGTTGGCAAACCCATTGGATGGTCAATGAAGTGAACTCCATTCCGGTATCGGGAATTTTAAAGAGCCAAAAAGAAATTGATTTAAAAGTTTCTCCAAAATTTGGAAACTTTTCTCATTTCGAAATCATCTAACGATGTGTCCAGTTAACTTGTTAGTTTCTCTCATGAAATTTCAACAATTGATTCAATTGATCATTTTCTCCTGTGATGATTCATCTTCTAAATTGTTAATGATTAAACATCTTCCATTGTTTTCATTCTGATTCAGTTCCAATTGTTTTGTAATATTATATTTTCATTTCAGGGTGAGAATTAGAGTGACAGAGTTTTCTGTTGACACTTTTGTGTTTACTTATCATCATCATTATCTTCATACATGATAATCTTACCTCTTTCTTTTCTCATGTTGTATAGTTTTTATTCACATCCTTTGACATTCATGAGCACACAGAACTTTAGAGAGATAATGATTCGAGAAAACTGGAGAAAAAAATCTTTGAATTCGATTTAACTTAGTTTTCTTTTTTCTTTTTATTATTCTTTTGCTAATTTAGCTGGAAGAAAACATAATCTTCTCCTTCATGAGATGTTCAACCTTCACCACCTTGAATGTGATGGTTGGTGAAATCAACGATAAATCCAAACACTCTGAATGATAAACTTTTCATGACGATGCTGATGAAAGTAACGATGAAAAGAGTTATTCATCTGACTAGTTATCAGTTTCCATTTAGAATAATGTTCAAAAACATAATCTCCATCAAATCTTTCAGGATGAAAGCAACAACAGGAAGAAGATGAAAAAAACTAAATATTCAGATTCATGATAAGCATCAGAGGGATAAAGAAAAACTTAGAATCGAGTAGTTGAAACTTATTTTTCGTATTCAAAGGAGTAATTAAGTTGATCCGATAAAGATAAACAAAACAATTGAAATGCGAATGATACATGATTAGCAAGAGAGAGAGAGAGAGAGACTGAAATAAGTTTAAAAGTTCAGTTGAAAAAGTTCAGAGAGGAAAAGAAAAATGAAATCCAAGAGAAAACAATTCAAATCCATTGTTGATAAACATTATAAATCTTGGTAACATTTTGCTTCATTTTCTGGAAATCACTCCCATCAGATTTTCACTTCAACTTGCACACATTATCATGATGGTTATTATTTTGTCCTTTACCATGGGAGCATCAACATGATGATAATACTAAAGTATCAACAACAATAAACGATTGAAATGATACTCAAAACATAATATGAACCAACTACCAAATAAACAGATAACTTAGCAATTCGTTTCCCTTATTTTTTTTCACTTTAAGTGTTTTCCTTTTCATTCCCCATTTCTTATTGGGATTTAGAACGAAGAAGGAAAAAAAAATATAATATAAAGATGAACGTCTCAAGAGCATCATCTTCATCCTCATCCGTTGGTCAGGAGTTTTCTTTACACTTCCCAACCTCAATAACTGAATTGGCTGTATCACCATTATCGTTATTATTATTTCCTGGACTTTTCCATCCTCATCCTCATCCTTATCTTCATCTTTCCTCTTTCTCTTGCCTTACTCTCTTAACCCACAATTTCACCATCAACTTGACTTCAAGAAGAGTCTCTCTCCCATCCTTCATCATCCAGGATGAAGATAAAAATGATGATGATAATGTGATTTTACAGTAAATTGTTTTTCTCTCAGTTTCTTTTTTTACCGTTATTTTTATTAAAGAAGGAAAAATGATTCAATCAATTGTTTCCAATCTATCAACTCAAGTTAATATTTTTCTTATGTTGTTATTTTCACTTTTTTCTTGCCTTCACCATGATAAACATGAAGCTCTTTATGGAATCTCCTAAAAGTTCAGTTCATGAGGTTAAAAAGGTTACCAATCACTTGATCATGTTAATTGTTGTCTCTCATTTTTTTTCTGCCTCATTCAATGAAACCATTGAATTCAAATGGACAAATTATCGTTTCAGAATTGATGCAATTTTTTTTATTTCCATGAAATTTTCATGGGTCAAGGAGATAAAAAAAATTGCTTATTCTTGTTGAACCAAATTGCAATCATTTTCCATTCATTGTTTGCATATTATATTATATCGTAAACATTGATTGTTGTTGAACCTTTAACGGTCATTTGTCCACTTGAAACATTCATAGTTATACATGAGGGAAACAGGGAAATTTTTTTCTCTCCTTCTCTCAGAGCAATAACTTGACTTTCAGAATTTTCTGAAACTACTTTTACAGGTTATTCCTGGTTAGATAACCATATATTCATGATATTCATCTGGAAGGGGGAGAAAACGTATCATGAAACGATAAATAGCTAATCAGATAAACACTTGATAACCATTATCAGATTAACAATGTTGTTCCTCATGTAAATTCTGCATGAAAACGAGAATGAATTTAATGTAAACAGAGAAAAAAAAAGTTTCGACCAATGTTGAAGAGAAATCGAGAGAAACAAAAATCGAAACTATCGATTTGACTAAATAAGGAGGAGAACAAAAGTTCTTATGAAACGAACATGAATTTTCAAAGGTTCAAACTTCCTGTTTCATTTTCCATAGGGATCATGAGATTCATCTTAATATTCAGCATCAATTCATTCCCATGAATATCACTTTGTTACTCTCTCTCTCTGTTCATTTTTTTTCACTGTTATCATGATGATTGATGAAAATATTTCATCTGAACAACATGAAAGCATAAAAAAAGTTGATGATATTAATATGATGATGATGATGGAATGAAAAAAAATAGAAGCTGAAATGATAGAATTGAATTGAATCCAAGAATCATGATAAAATGATTCAGAGAACTGGAAAGTAAAGACAAGAATCAAATGTTGATGATGAATCTGAAATGATAAATTAATCAATCAGTTCAATTACTTGGCATGATAACTGTTTATGAAGAGTGAGAGAGAAGCAAAAAAAAAAAGTTTCAATTCCAATCAAAATTCACCAGAGATTCAGTGAATGGATGAATCGAAAACTTTTTTTTCTCTTTTTCTTCATTTTTTCCCCTGATTTTCCGCCAAGATCAATGTTATAATTTTTTAATTTCGTTCTCATTAAAAGTATTATATGTATTAATAGTATTACCTGTTGTTATATTCTTACCTTTCCTTCAGAATATCGTATCATTATCTTTCCATTCATCTTTCCGTTAATCCCTTAAATCTAACTAATCCAATAATCTCTAATTTCATGTCGTATCTATTTATCCTTAGGTATCTTCGAAGTGTAAAAATCAAAAGTAAATATGGTAAATCTAATCTAGAATTCAATCTGGATGGAACTCTTAAATTTGTTGAATTAGATGTAATGAATCTGAATCAAGGTGGAATCTGGGAAAAGGTATGTAGGTGTTTATTGTATAATCATCTAACCATTAATGGTGAATGAAAAGAATCAGGGTATTAATAGCATCCTCATCTTCAAATGCTACAATTGAAAATGATAAGAAACAAACTCAATCAAGTGATATATCTTAGTTTGTTATTATTGTAAAGGTGAGAGACTCAATTTCCTAGGTAGCAACAATTTTGACGTCAGAAAATAATAAAAACATTATCAAGAGATGAATTCAGGTGAATTTATATACACCGTTCATGATCATGGCAATGAGATAAAATTCTGTAAAAGTAAAAGTCAACAGGTTATTCAATCAACCGAAAATAGTTCATTTTCTGATGGAAAAATATTATATATTAATATGTATCGAATCTACATCATGATCATGATAATAATCGAGAGATTTTTTTGTTAATTTTTTATTATTTTTCTATTTCTCTAGTTCAAGGAATGAAAATAGAATTAAGTTCTGACTTATTTTCAGATGTATAAGTTATAGTAAATAAGAGATAATTTATTGTTTCCATTAGATTGAGAATTAATTAATCATCATGGTTAACATTCTGAAAGCCAGCGGCTAAATCTCTGTAAATTGTCTTGCAAGTTAATCTGTAAAATGATCAAGGATTTAGTCTGATTAAGATAATCTTGTTATATTTAATAATAATGATTGGATGGATATATTATATTTCAATTTGGAACTGATTGAATCAAGGATCAATTTTGAAAGTGGCTTGTGAGTGAGAGTGGGGTGGGTTTGGGTTATTGTTGAATGGAAGAGGCAAAAAAAAACTTGATCCATTTTCAATTGATAATAATGACATGATAACTGGAGAGAAAGGAAAAATATTGAAACATTTTTTTCTTCTTATTCTTGATTCTTTTTCATTCATGGTGATATTTTACCATGAATGTGACACTGATTATTATCTTATGACTTTAGGAAAAAGAGTGTTAACTCAATTTTCTTTGATTTATTTTTTCTCTTTGAAAATCAGATTGGTGTTTGGACGGAACAGGGATTGGAGATTAAAGATATCACATGGCCGTCAAACTCACCAGTTCCACCTCAGGGTGTTCCGGAAAAGTTCAGTCTCAAGGTGACTTTTCTCGAGGAATCGCCTTTCGTTATCATGATGCCTCCAGATGAAGAGACTGGAGCATGTAAGACTAATAAGGCAGTTCGATGTCGATTTGCACCCGAAGAAGAATTAATCGGGTAAGTTGAAGGAAAAAAAGAGAGAGAGAAAAAGAAATGTAAAGTTGAGGAGAAAAATGAATTTCCAAAATTGTAGGAAATTCGGGAAAAGAAAACAAGAGAGAGAAACTACAGAATCGAGAGAAGAAGCAGAAAAAAGTATCAGGCAACATTTCATTCTGATAATGATGAAGGTTAACATGGTAACGATTATTATTAAGAAACGATTATAAGAATCAAGTTATTGTTACAAGATATTTGATATTATACTGGAATTGTCGAGAGAACATTTTTCCACCTCCTCTTCCCACTCTGGAATCATTGTAGAAGTACATGAAGAAATCTTGGAACTGAGAGAGAAAGAAAAAAAATATTAGATCAATATTTATGTCGAAGAACATTTTTCTTCTATTTCTCATCTAATATTAAATCTTGTTCACCATTTGAACTTTTTTCTCCTGGTTAACATGAGAAATATTTCACTCCTATTCCATGTGAGTCTTCATTTCCAATAAAGCATCTTCATCACTCTCTCTCTCTCTCTCTCTCTCTCTCTCTCTCTCTCTCTCTCTCTCTCTCTCTCTCTCGATGACAAAGATATTGGTCAGAGTTCTATGTTTTCGAACTTGAACCTCGAGTCAATGTTAGGTAAATCCGCCGATTCTCTGGAAATATTTACTTCGATTATGTCTGTGACTATCATATTGTTACTTCTTATATATTTTTTTCCTAAATTTCTCATCTCATCTCATGATATTGTTCATCTGATTTTGATCTTGATCTTCATGGTGTTGATAATGTTAACATGATGATGATTCTTTCTAACGACATGTTTGCTTTTGGCGTCCATTCATTTACTTTTACATGGTTAAGGATGTTTCAGAAATCGTCAGAATCATTGATTAGATTCCATAGTCAATAAAATGTATTTTTATCTAGATGAAGATAACATGAAGATACGAAATGATAAACCCAAATACTCATCATTTGTCAACGATCAATTATTACTGATGAGCTTTATTATTATTTCAAGTTGAAACCTTTACAGTGATATTATCATCATCTTCATCTCTCTCTCTCTATCTAAATCTAGGTCATGTTTTGATGCGTATCAATGATAATGATGAAGATGAGAATCATGTTTGGTATTAAGAATTAACTTTCCTGCTGATATTTGTCTTTTTCTTGTTCTCGATTATTTTTTTTACAGGGTGAATAAAACTCTTGCTTACAGGAATCCAAATTATTATCGATGTTGTTCCGGATTTTGTATCGATTTACTTGAGAAATTTGCAAATGATCTGAAATTTACTTACGAATTAAGTCGAGTTGAAGATGGAGCTTGGGGAGTTCTAACGGTAAGTGGGTATTTTCAAGAGCTACGAATAAGTGAAAGTGAATTAGTTCAAATATTTGATTCTCTTGGTTTAAATTGAAAAGAAGAACAACAAAAAAGCAAATAGGATTTACTGATTAATTCCTCTGTGAACTTATCCCATTTTCCATGATGGAAATAGCAACAAGTTTCAAATGTTATTAGTTGATCACTTTTCAAGCTTTATATCAATTCTGACAGATGAGCTAATTATTATTATATATTATCTATTACTTTTTCCCTCCAATTCTGCTTCTTTCTCATGTTCATTTTTTTTCTTGTTCCAATGTTATTCTTGCTTCCAACTATTCTCAATAATTATTTCTACATTCTCATGAGTTTTCTGGTGATATATAATATTCATCACAACTCTCATCCATCTCCCTCTTTCTCTAGAGGAAATTAATTATTATCACATTATTCTAAATTCATAAGAATCCATATCAGGTTGATCTTAATCTGAATATTAATCTACACAGAATATAACTGAACCTTTTAATAAACACTCGTGAGAGAGAGAGAGAGAAGCAAATTTCCTCACCTTATATTCATAATACTCAAAATTCATATTAGATTAATTTGAAGTCACCAATTTAACTCACAGCACTCAGATTCTAGAGTAATGCTTAGAGTAACCATGGTTACCCCTGTTGATTCAATTTGAATAAATTTAGTTTCAATTATTACATCGGAATGACTTTACCAATAGTGTTAAGAATATGGAAGAAAAGTTTTGTTAGGAATAGAATTTGGTTCAGAGAGAAGAAAAAAATTTTGAATCATTGAATTTTCACCTCGAATCATTAATTCAGAATCTATTTCTTCATGAGCTTCAAGGTTACTGAATATTGTTGATGATTCAATTGTCTTGAATGATAATGATAATGATGATTATGATGATGATGATGATGATAAAATATTAAGCTATTTCTCTTGATTCTCAAGTGAATAGTTAATAATAAGAATCATGATGGTGATGAAGATAGTAATTGATTCTATGTACCTCTGATAGGAAGAGAAAGTTCAGAATTTTTCAGGGAGAAGAAAAAAATGGAAAAATTCTCTTCCATTCCAAAAGATTCTCCTTTTCGAATTCACGAATATGTTCAATTAATATTATCATTACCATTATATTCATGACATACTTAGAACAGATGAGTCATGATAATATTATCATCATGATGAATATGATGAAGATAAACCTTGAATCATTGAGAATATGATGGTGAGATAATTATATTATCAGATAGAGTTAAACAGATAACTCAGAATGCTAAGTGAAAGAGAGAAGGATAAAAATATTTCTACTCTCAGCTTGATGTTAGTATTTTTTTTCCTTCTTATTTTCCTTTTCGAGAACCACATTATCATTAGAACTTTTTTTCTATTTTTTTACTACTTTTTCCATTCTTTTTATTCATTCATAAGATAATAGTTTACTCTTCCATCCTGTCTCTATGTTTTCTACTCAGAATCTTATACAACAACAACAACAACAAAGTAAACATTTCCATGAGGAAAGAAAAGTAAAGTTCTAAAAATAATATCATGAAAATAATCAATTCTTTAAGTATTCAAATGCTGAGATTCATCCAGGGACTTGTGAGTTACCGATTTCTTATGAGTTTCCATGGGGTGAAATATGTGAACACCGAAACCATCGTTGTGAGGGAAAATGGTGGTAAATATTTTCCATCTTCTTCCTGATTACGAGACATTTACTGTTATTCATGAATTTTAAGCTGAAACAATAAAGAGGAAAAATCTTTAACATGGAGAGCTAGATATTCAGTGGTGGCGATGGTGGGAAGGATATTATTAATACTATGAATTTTCAAAGGAAGGAAATAATATATTATATGATGAGGAAAATTGTTCATTGTCATAATAGCATCATGCTTATGACTTACATGGTAAAGGATTATTAGTTTTTCATGGTAAAAGAAAAAAACTCAAGAAAAAGTTCATTTCCTGATATTGTTCAGGTTTTTTCGAGTTTCGATTTTTTTTGTCAACAATCAGTGGGAGTTAATTCTTGGGAGTGGAAAAGTCTTTTATTTTTTATGTTCATAACCTTTGTCATGGTAATTGAATATCAATTGTTCACATTGATTTACAAGGAGAAAAAAATTTCGAGTTTAAAATTCGAGTTTTAAACAAATTGTTCTAATCGTTACTCTTTTTTTTTGCTTGATTCTCGTAGCAAAATCGTACCTGGAATGGTTTAATCGCCGAGCTACTTGACCACAAGGCGGATGTTGTGGCCACTTCGATCAAGATCAACTCCGATCGTCAGGCTTATGTTGATTTTACTGTACCATTTCTCGAGACTGGAATAACGATTCTGGTCGCCAAACGAACGGGAATCATATCACCGAAAGCTTTTTTAGGTAAATTAGATTTTCAAATTTCGATAACAAGATGATTAACTTAATGATGTTATTCCTTTACTATTTGTTATATAAAATTCTGAAAGTTTGTTTCCTCTCCATGATAATGTTACCATGATAATATTGAGAAGATGGGGAAAGATTTTGACCACAGATGATACGTAAGGGAACAACAAATGGACATAACTTTTTTAGTTGTTTTCTTCATCATTGTTTTCTGAGCAATTCTATTTTTTTGTTTCCTCTTCTATTTCCACCCTTTTTATCTTGCTGAGACAACTGACCAGATAATAATAATATCATGTAATGATAATGGTGATGCTGGTGGTCAGTTAGTTGGTATAATAAAAAAGTTTAAGGGAAAAGGTCAAAACAAATTACCTAACCTTTGAAAGTATCATTTGTGTAAGTATTATAACAACTTGACCAGCATCAAGATCATCTCAAGATGAAAGAGGAAGACGAAAATGAAGATGAAAAGGAAGAGGGGAGGAAAGAGGATGAAGATGAGGGGAGAAAAGTTAAGAAAACAAAGTCATTTAAATGTAAGGTTCAATTTCTCAGAGGAATCATCATGATATTCATTGAGTATCATCTTAAGAATCATCATCAGCATTCTGAAAATTGAGCTGAAAAGACAAGTTCAAATCAATTGAATGAATGGAAATAACAACAAGAAAAGAAAACAAATAAAAGAAAAACTCACAAACTGACCAACATGTTTGTATTATCATGTTGGTCAACTCTTTTTATTTACTCTACTTTGGTTCAAATTTTCATTATAATTGTGAATGATTAAGATTAAGGACCAACTACTGGTCAACTTCCTACTTCATTTATCTTGGACATCTCATCATGTATTAGGAATAAATAATAAGATGAGGACGGAAAATGATGATGATGATGATGATGTAAAAAGGATGTAGCATCAATTCAATTGTGACATTATCTTAATCATCATCTTGATCATCTTGCTTGTCACTTTCATTCACTTATCCTTCAGGGAAATATTATCATGATAATGAACAATTGTGATTGTGACCTTTTCTCATTTTTATTGACTAACTTTTTGTCTCTATGTGTTATCAATAATAAAGGAAATTAATATAAATCAAAGTTAATTATCATCTTATTGTCATTATATTGATAATCTATTGATTGTAACAATTTCAATTTCTATCCACTCAATTCAGAGCCCTTTGATACTGCCTCATGGATCATGATTTTATTGATTAGTATTCAAATTGCTGTATTTTCAATCTTCCTATTTGAATGGTTAAGTCCATCGGGTTACAATATGGGAATGAGACCTCCGAAAGGTGAGTTAATCAATCACAATTAACAATTAACATCTAATATATTTACATTCAGGAAAAAAAAGGATTATCTGAAAATAACGAACGACAAAATTAAAGTTAATCAGTTTTCAGGCTTGGGGGCAATTGGAAAAATTTAAATTCTGAAATTGAACAATTAACGATAATATTGTTTTCCTTTGGTGTGATTATGAAAATCCATTTACATTGCTGATTAATTTACTTGATAATAGTAATTGTTACAATTTAGATTTCTATTTTTACAATTGTCACAAAGTAATTAGATGATTAGATTTGATTCAGTTCCCTTTTTCTGGTTAATCTGATTCAATTGGATTGACAGATAAAAATAAAGTCTTCATTTAAATTTTGATTAATTTGGTTTCCATGGTTACTTTATATTTGAATATTATTATTATTATTATATTATTTACTTATCAAATTGTTTCCAATGAGTAGATTAATTTAGTTATATCAACATTTGATTGTTATTGTTAATAGTTGATTATTGAATTGAATTAGTATTAATAGTAACACAAGAGCAAGAAAAAAATAATAATAATTATCTCCAAACAATTAAAGTTAATCAACTTTAAATTGACTTGAATCTTTTTCAATTTACTCTCTATTTTTAATCTCATCGTTATGTGTATAAGTGATTAAATTAATTAAGAAACAATTAATTAACTGAAAAGGAAAGATTTTCTCTCGTGTTCACTAATACTTAATTGTTATTAATTAGTTTAATTAATTGATTTTCACTCTTACTCTTGACAGAATCCAGGATGAGTTTTAAACCTTTCCCTTTAAATTATTTGCAGTTTGCTTTTTTTTAATCATGAATAAATTGATTGCATGGTAACAATCAATTTAAATTATTTGATTTCTTTATTTTTCTTTCAATTTTTAACTTTTAATTTGTCATTAAAAGAAAATAATTAATTGTTGGTAATTAAAAAAAGAAAGAGAGAGAGCTTTGAAAATCTATCAAGAGATGTCACTAGTGTTCAGAACTTTTTCTCAATAAGTTTGTTGATTAAATTTAATTTAGTTCCAATTGATTTCGTTTTTTGTGTTGGTTGGTTAACTTTTTAGGTCATAAATTTTCACTATTTCGTACTTACTGGTTGGTTTGGGCGATACTTTTTGGTGCTGCTGTTCCAGTTAATTGTCCGAAAGGTTTGACCGCCCGATTCATGTCCAATGTTTGGGCCACATTTGCCGTCGTTTTCCTGGCCATTTACACCGCTAATTTGGCCGCCTTCATGATAACCCGAGAAGATTATCACGATTTCACCGGAATTGAAGATCCTCGTCTTGCCAATCCAACCAAACAAAAACCTGCCCTTCGTTTTGGTACCTTACCCTCTGGAAACACCGAGGCCGTCCTCAAGCGTAATAAACCACAAATGCACTCATACATGAAGAAATATAATCGCTCATCAAGTGAATTAGGTGTTAAAGCTGTTCGAAAAGGGTATTAATTCTCGATTTATTGTCATCCCAATCAATCATTTACCAATTATCACGTTAAATCATCATCATCATTTCCTCTTCCATTGCTCTTCCCTTAATCATAACTTTCCTTTTGTAACATTTGGCCTTCCAATTCATTTGCATGTGAGTTCAATTTGTTGAGCAATTTTTTGATATTCACCAGGATCTCTTATGTTTCCTTCTTATGCTTCACAAGTTTAACGATTCCAATATTATTCATCCTGACAGAAATATGAATTTCCCAGTCAAGAATATGCAACATTCATCTCAACCTTTTCTCCATTTCTCTCCCAACTAAACCATAACTTTTTGTTACTCTCAATATCCAACATTAATCTTATTTGATGTTTATATTTATATTCCAATAATTCACTTTGATTATCTAACATTTTCTAGTCTTTTCCTTTCAATGTTTGAACAGAATCATCATCATCATCTCTCTCTCTCTCTTTCTATCCTTGGAGAGTAACTTTAATCTTCCATCTCCCTTTCAACCCTCACCTTCTCCATCCTCATCCTCATCCCACACTCATGAAAATTCTGTTTTCTTCAATGATGAAAAAGAGACTGATGATAATGATGATGAAGATAAAGATGATTAACCTTATTATTATTCTTACGAATAAATTTCCCAAGTAAAAACAATCGCTTACATTTTAATTACCTGATCATTATTACTTTGATATATTCTGTCTCCTAATTTTCTAGTGATATTGATGCTTTTATTTACGATGCTGTGGTTCTTGATTATTATACTGGTCAAGATAATGATTGCCGACTACTGACCGTTGGTTCCTGGTATGCAATGACAGGCTATGGATTTGCCTTCCCAAAGAAATCAAAGTATTTAAACAAATTCAATGAGAAAATGATTGAATACCGAGAAAACGGTAAGAACGAATTCCAATCAATTAGATCTAACAATTTAATCTCCATTAATGGTGATTAATATAATCCTACAGTTTTAGATTTTACTCTCGATTGGTCAGTCAAGTAGCCAAGATACAATAGACAATCAATAATTTAATTTGATTGTGTTTGTATTATGTCAATTACTATTTATCATTAATAGTAACTTTATTATTAGATGGAAATGTTTGATAAATTGTTGCTGTTGAAACTTTTATTAATCATTATCATCGTTGACAATTATCATCCAGGTAACAACACATTTAGATTATAATTTGTTGAATTATTTGTCAAAATTAATCTAATTCTAATTAGAGGTAATCAATCAAATTAAGAGGTTATGTACAAGTATTAACAATCAACAGTTCTAATTCACATCAATTAACAATTTAACCAACTAAACTTATCACTATTTACTTGTTATTATCATTATTCAATCAAATGACCATTCAAATGATGATTATGATGATGATCAATATAATGAATTAACTGAATGTATAATCAAATACATAGTCAAGTGAATGATTAACTACTATCAGCAACAATTTACAACGCCTACAGTGATCAATATATTGAATGAAAATGTAAATGAAATTAGTTGGACCATAATTAATTATCATCTGAAACCATTGAGACAAAATGATCATGATCACAATTAATATCAAATTAGATGAGATTGATTTTTACACTGGATAAAGGGAAGTGATAATATTTACAATATGAGCGATAATTAGTTAATCGTGTTGAAATTTTTTTCTAAATTTTTCTAAACACTTTTTCATTGATTTCTTTTTCCTTTTCTCTATATTTCACTTTGACCTTTTCTAAAGGTGACCTGGAGAGACTTCGTCGATTCTGGTTCCAAGGTGCATGTAAACCTTCACGTAACAAGGGAAAATTAAGTAAACCCTTGGACGTGAATAAGTTCATGTCCGCCTTCCTGTTACTCGGATGTGGTGTCCTACTGACCACTGTGATCCTCGCCATTGAACACATATACTTTGGCTACTTTCGTAAGCCAATAATCAAGAATGGCACTGATGGTTGTCTTAATCTAGTTAGCATGGTAAATATAAATTACAACATACAAATGGATATAATTATCAATAGGAATGTTAATTGTAACAACTAATATTTATGATCATCTGAGAGTTACAGTTACTTTTTTATTGGAACAGAATTTTTTTCATTTCTTTTTTTTTTCGTAGTTAATATTATCAATATAATAACCTTGATTTCTATCCCACAGAGTATTGCTAAATCGTTAAGTAATGATAACCATTCAAGACTATCATGTACTCGAGATCGTAACAAGAATACTAATAATGTTAATCATTGGAATCCAGCTGATTATAATCAAGATTGGTCTAAATCTCGTAACCTTTCAACTGGATTATCTAGATACAAATCTGAACATCTATTGGATAATATTAAAAGACCACAAAATTTGAGTCAATCTCATGATGATGAAATGATTAGATATCAATCGGCTAATTGGTCAGTTGCCGCTTCGTCCAATACAATTCCCTATCCATCCAGGGTCAATCAACATTATCAACAACAACAACATTATTTTCACAAAGACATGACCCGAAATCATGTGACAACGAATGACCCTTTCTATGGACGAGATCCATCAATCCATTGTCCATCAAATTCAACATCAACTGGATTAAGAGAGAAACGGATTAAGCCCGGATTTATCTCTAACAAGCAAACCTTTCCCATGGATAAATCAACCGCAGCCATAACTGAATTTGAAACTGTTTTATGATGTCTAATTGTTGACAATTAGCTGAAACAATTCAATCTCTTTCCTCCCTCTTATTGAATAATCAATCAATAGACAAAACAAATAATAAAACATTATCGAAACGTTGATCAAACTTTTTTTTTGTTAATCAACAACAATCAACAATATCATCAACCTTTAATTGTAAATAGTATCAAACTTTTTCTTACCTCAATATCAGGGTAATCAATGTGTGTGTGATACATAAACAAAGTTTCATAACAATTAACTCAGAGATTAATTAACAATTTCTTATTACTATTGTTATCTTTTCCCTCCACGTTAATTGTTTACCATCCTTTAAATTGTTTCAGTTAATTGTTCACTTTTGTTTTCTCTCTGATTGTTGAAATGTTTATCAAATTTATCGAAAAATGATCAATCCAATTAATACATTCTTACAATTATGTACATTGTAAAGTTAACTGTCCACTAATCAACTTGGTAATCTACTTAATTAATCCTTTAATCAACTAACTTAATTAGTTTGGGAGCTTTTTTCGTCTAAATCAAACTACAAATACGAAAACCAAAGTAAAATCAATTACCTAATCATTGCTCATCTTTTTCTACTTCAACAATTTAATTGTTAATTTTTGAATCAATTTTTTTGTTTAATTAAAGAAAACAAAATCTCACCACAATTAGTTAATCATCTAATACAAGATTTAGATAATCAAGTGACCTAATTTTTTGTTTCCACTCTCAACAGTCTGATAATTTGCCTTGTAATAAACGATTAATTGAATAAAACAATTATTTAATTCACTCAATTGATTTCCTTTAATTGTTCAATCGATAAATCAATTAATTAGTCGACGACGACTAATCAAATATTTGTTGTATCTCTTTGGTTGACTAATTAGTCGATTTGAAGAGTTTCAATGTTTTCTGATTCCATTTGTGTTGAATTGATGTTCACAAGTTAATTGTTGACCATTAGAACTCGTAAAATGTGTTGAAATTAAATCTAAAATGATGACAGTTGACACTAGAATTAATTAGATTACAATTAGAATAGAAAAACAAGAATAATTATCGTAAGAAAGGAGCGTGGATATTTTATCAATTAGAATGTCAAAAGTTACTTGATTATTTTGGTGATTGATGAAATACAAGCAGAGTTTTAGTATTTAATTATGATTACAATTAAGAGAAATTTATATTAGATAAGTTAATTTCGTTTTCTCTTTGTTGATTTCTTGGCTTCTGTAAGGAAACCGTCGAGTCCGAAAATATCGTCCGGTTGTTTCTCGTCTTGGGTTTGTTGATTAGCGACAAAGTTAACGGGTCCATCAGCACCAGCGCGAGGACGATAAATACTTTGTCCAACTTGAGTCGCGCTTTTCCAGGGTTTATCGTAGACATGATAATCATCTTCTTCACCGAAACCTGATGATATTCCTCTGCTTTGGTCAGTCAATCTCTGGTCGAAAGTTAATTCAGTCGATGAAACTTTAGGATCCACAAGATTAAGAGCAATTTTCTCAGTAATTTCTCTTTCTCTTGGATTCTTTTGATTTCTTTTCCTTTCTCTTTGTTTCTCAGCACGAATTTGGTTCCTCTCTTCAACTTCTTCGCTGGCGGATGTCACCTTAAGACCAGCTCTTTCTTCACGAGCTTTTTGCGCCAATTTCTTCAAAATGTCTTCCTTCTTTTCCTTCTCTTTTTGGGCTTGTTTTCTTTCCATTTGTGCTCTCATTTCAACGCCTTCTCTTGCTTTTCTATCGGCAATGTAAAGAGCTTCAGCGAATTTAGCAAATTTATCGTTTATCTGAACATCTTGAGTTCCACGACCATCAGCGGCTAATCTTTTATCCAAAGGTATAGTGTAACCTTTGGGATTTTCCAATTAGATATACATGGTGGAATCTTCCATTCTTTCTGATCTTTAGGGGTCAATTTTCGAGGAGGCGAATGCATGACAGGAGCTGGTGGCGATGGTGGACCTTGTGGAATCTTCTTGTTGATCCTGAACTTTGGTGGTTCACAAGGGTCTTTTACTATGGCCACCATTCTAATGATTTTCTGTTGAGATGTAGCTGTACTTGGGATATACTTTATATATTTAGGCGGTTCAGTGGCTTCAGCACATCGAGTTGGCAGAGATGAAGATATTTTCGATTTTGTAATTGCTTCCAAAGCAGCTCTTGTTTTTTCAATACTCTTTTGAAGATCTTCTCTTTTAGGTTTTAATAATTTTTCCTCAGGTAAACTGGATAATTCAATTGGACCAAGATCAGTTGGTGGTAAAAATTTCACAATCAAATCTTTTTTTGCAGATTGATTACCAACACCAACAATTGGAAATTGAGGAACATCAATCTCTGGATAAGCTCCACCATCATCATAATCTTCAAGCGTTTTTGGTACCCAACCAGCTCGCTGTCCATACTTAGGAATTGTACTCATGTTGATTTACTAATAACAATAAACAGAAAGTAGTATAGATCCAATTGAAACAATCACTACGTTTAATCACAAATAAACAACTAAACACAATTTAGATAGAAGCCAATGATCAATCTTATGTTATTCCAGTAAAATGGAAGAAAAAATTATTCTAAAAAAATGAATTAATTAACAATTTAACCAAAAAAAATTAAGAAAATTAAATTAATTTATTACTTTTCCAAATGCTCTTCAGAGATAAACAACTAAATCGATCAGCTGTTAATCTCTAATTTCGATATATCGAAAATATCGATTCGGTTGAAGGACTGAAAAGATTAATTTAGTTTTTAGAAATTAATTAATTCTGTTCATTTTTTTTTAAGAATAATAATCAACAATTAATCTCTATTGGGATATGGCAATTGGAAGAATAATTTGATTCATTCCAATTTCTAATTACGAAACGATTGTTCTTAACAATGAAACTAAAGATCGAAACGATCGAAGTGAAATTTAATTAACTAACTTAATTGTTGCTCTTGAAAATATTATTAATAGTTGTCAATTTAAATCATATTTCATGATTTGTTCAATTCCCAATCAATACTATTGGCAATATTAAAGTTCACTTATGGGTATGGGAGGTTAATTGTTTTTATTTTTTAATGTTTATCTTTTAATCACTTAAACTAATTAACTATAAACACTTTGAGTCGTGAAGATATGAAATCACTTAAACTTTTTGTTTCGCATTGAAAAGTTTATTAAATTGATATTTTTCCAATAATTGTTTATTAAATTTTCTCAGGGTTGAAGATGTAAACTTTAATTGTAATTATATTTTACCATTGATCACTATTTATGATGGTTGAATTTAGTTAAATGTAAATTGATGTAAAAAAAAAAGTAATTGATTAGTTTGTTGGATTTAGACTCTCTTAAGAAAATTACATTTGTCAGTCAGATGAAGATTAAAATGATCTGATTATGATGATTATTACAATTAAGGTTCGAAGATGATTAATAGTTGATTGATTTTATCAATAAGTCTATTGATTGAGGTCAAATTGATCGATGTGAACAAGAAAACAAAAAGTTAAATAAAACAAAATTGATTAACTATAAAAATGTACAATGTTTACAATTTACAATCTATTGGACAATTAAGCTTATTTATACAAGTAAATGTAGATGGTGAGAATGCTAAGATTGACCGAATCCTAGGCCAGTTCGTCCTGCCGTTGAAATTAGTGGCAAAGGTTCAGTGTCTCCGGCCATTTCTTTGCCGATTCCTTGGCCCTTTGACCATCCGAGTTTTTCCAGCATTTTGAATCCTTTGTTTTTCTGATTCAACGGTTTATCTAATGAAGTTCCTTCGGCCGCTTTTTGATATGGATTATCACTTCCTTTCTCGACTCTTCGTTTCCTTGCTCGATCATTGTAATTTGGCCCAAGAGAAACTCGATTATCCTCCGTCCAAGTAACACCATAGAGCTTTTTCAATCTTTTAAGAGCAGTGTGTCGATCCTCGACAATTAAGGGATCATCTTTCTCTTCCACTAGTTTACCAGCTGAAAGAAGCTCAGCTTGGACACAACCAGGCTCACAACTACTACATGTCACCTCTTTTCCGTAGTGATGATGAAGTAGAAATTCACTCTTGCCCAATTTAAGAATATCACCATGATTAATTTTCTCCATTTTCTCTGATTCTAATCTTCGTCCATTGAGAAAGACTCCATGTTTACTGGAACAATCGACTATTTGATAGCATCTCTTTCTCGTATCATATGAAATTCTCGCGTGTTTCCTACTAACACTTATATCGGTAATTGTTAGATCACAAGTTGGACTGTTGCCAATTAGAGCACCGGTGATGGTAATTAAAAGGAGACTTCCTAATTTCAATGATTCTGATTCTCGGACAATTAAACGAAGACAAGAAATATTTGATTCGTCATCAGGAAGAGAATCAAATTCATCAGATTCTCTTCTTTGTTCTGGTTTCAATTTTTTTTTTCTCCTCCTTTTGTTGTTTACATTTTCGTATTCGATTTCAATATCTGATTGTTTATCACTAGATTCACTTCCAGAGGAAAGTAATTCACCTTCTTCCGATTCTTTAACAATCAATTCCTTTTTTCCATCAACTGGTTCAACTAAATAAGGTTCATAGTTTTTCGTGTTTTGATTGTAAGTGTAATAACTTTTCGACTTTGGATCAAGAAAAAGCTTCTCCTTTGGATAATAATACCATCCAGTAGATTGAGAATAGTAGGTTTGAGATGTTGGTTCGAGAATATAATCATTGGAATCGACAACTTGTTGAGCAATTTGAGCCCAATCAGCAGCTTTTAATTGTTTGTTGTCCTCATTAATTGTGGTACAAGAACAAGTTGATTTGATCATCTCAAGGCAATTTGGACATTTCCCACTCTCACCAACCAAATCAGTTTGAATTGATTTCTCATCACGACCTTTACAAACACCAAGAAGTAAATGTAATTTACTGTTGGTCAAATCAATTTGACTAATCAGATCTTTGTTGTATCTCTTTAATTTGGTCAATTCATTTGTCAATTTGTTGTTTTGATTTTCAGACTCTTTCAGTTTACTCCGAAGACATTCAATCGTTTCTGATTCCATTTCCACTTGATTGATGTTCACATTTGATTGTTAACCATTAAAACTCATGATATAAACAAATTTAATTGAAAATAATGACAATTGACACAACAATTAATTAGCTTATTTACCAAAAAGAAAGAAAAACAAATCATCTGTTTTTTATTTTTCTTCTCAAATCGGTTACTATTTTCACTCAAATTTCTCGACAAATAGAATTGAGGAAAAGTCTTTCAATAGAAAACCGAACGGAGGGAAAATAATGACCATCATATTCTGATGATCAGAATACTCGAACTCGCTTAGTTCATAACAGTAAATTCGAGCTTAATGCATCAATAGATTAATCGATTTATATATACAGGTAAATAGAATTAATTATCAGAAGAAAGGTTCGAAGTTAATTGTAATCGAAATTGTGAAATGTCAGATCCAATTAAACCTCATCCAAAAAATGAATTTTAATCAAAGTCTAACAAAAAACTCTAATACAAATTTCAAAACTAATTATTAACCATTTTTCGATATTAATTGATTTTCCTATTTTTTTCGTTTATACAATTAAATATCCTTCTAAAAAAATCATCTTAATTGTTTCTTAATTTCATCTCAAATGATAAAATTTCAAGCTCCAAATGTTAGTTACAATGAACTCTCCTAGAGGGAAACACATTAAGCGGTTGAGCTTTCAAGTTTAATTACAATTGATATAAAATTTATAAATTGTTAACGAGGGTAAAGGTAATGATTTAATTAGACTGTTTTGTTTTTAAATTTTTCCAAAATGATTAAAATAAGAAACAATAACAGTCTGTGTCTCAATTATGCCTCGCGGCGTTGGAAAGTATCTCAAGGTTAATTGATTAATGGGAAGATTAATTTGTTTATCAGTCAAATTATTTGATAAATGATTAAAAATGATCATCACTTAATGAGTTTGATTTGATCATCATCATAAAGAAATGAACAAATTATAATTGTAATTGTAATTTCATCAAGGATTTAAAACTTTTTTCAATCATGACTTGATTGTTGGTTACAATGGGATCACTTAATTGGTAAGATGGAGAGAGAGAGGGAGATGATTAAATTAAATTGTATATTATTATTATCATGATTAAAATTAAAAAAAAACCTTGAAATTGATTGAAATCTATCGGAAATGTTTATAATTAGTAATCAATAATTTTCCTAACTAATCAAAGTCTTACCTCAAGGATATTTAAATGATGAACGTTGATAAATCAGTACGAGTGAATTACAATTAACTTAAACTTGCGAAGGTTAAAAAATAAGATAAAACTTAAAATATTTAATCATCAACATAATCAAAAGTTAATTGTTTCAATAATGATAAGAATTGAACAACAACAACAATTACAATTACAATTACAGAAAATTAAGAAAACTTTTTCTGCTTTACTTTTCAAAACTGTTACAACAATTAACTAATCATTTAATTGTACACATTAAATTTACGTTGATTATTAGTTAAATTAACAGTTTAATCATTAATTATTATTATGTTGATGATGATGAACAAGCAAACCAAATTAACCAACAAGGTTATCAGTCCATTGATTGTATTTGATTTGCTTATCCATAATCAAGGTTGATTAATATTAACCCTTTGAAGAAAAACAATTTGTTAGGCTTAATCATATTAATCACCTACAAAGGTTATTGAATATACTTGCAAATAATATAATTAACCAGCAATCAACAAACAATAGTGAAAAACCAAAGAGTTAAATGATTTAATTGTAATTAACTTTTTCGCTCTCAAGGTTCACAATTATGAATCAAATTGTATGTTTAGATCAACAAACCCCATTTCTTGAGATGAGAATTAATCAAATCAAAATTTATCAAATTCAATTCTTCAAATAATCAAAAGATTACAATTAAATTTAATAACCAAATTAACAATTGGATTAACAATTAAGAACAATTAGTTAAATATGAACTTCCCGCTTCGTTTGATAATCGATTCTTATTGGTTGATAATTTAGAACTTTTTTTCCCGGTCAACATTGTTTACTTTTTTTTGTTGATTAATCCAATTGATTTTTAATTGTCTCTGCCGATGAGAATCAGTTAATTGTTGTTCTAATTGTTAATTTATTTATTTCTTTTGTAATTCAAGTTTTTCTATCATTTCTAATCATGTGTAAACCATTTATTCTAATGTTTGTAATTAGTTATTTGATTAGTTGGTCGATTATGGAAACAACATCTTCTTCAATCAGTTATCATCGGTTGAGAAAACAACAGGAAAAGATTTACCTTTGTCTACATAATTGTGCCCTTTGTGTCCGATTCTGGGAGAATGGGCTTTACAACGGAGAGAAATGTGCCCGCCGGTGCCTTAAATATAAACATCGACCTAAAATAATTGACCCTGATTGTAATATAAGGCGATTCTTTAAATCATCAAGTTTCAAGCGTAAAACGATTGATTAATGGCTCATCTTAATCCTGATCACCATCAATTTATAAGCTTGGCAATTGTAATCAAATTAACTGGAAATTGATTCTACTCGTAATTTGGTTGATTGTATTTTCCTTCAATTGTTAATGGACTCGTTTCGTTGATCAAATCGATTCAATTTAATGCTGCAATTGTGATGGTAAAAAATGAAGTGTGAATAATTTTAATTGTCTGTCGCCAAATTTAAGGACTTTTTAACCTTGAATTTTGTATCATTAAATTGCGATGATAATTTAATCGCAATTTAATTTGATTCGGTAGCTTGTACTGAATTTGCTCTGTAAACAAACAATTGTGACAATATACTAATTGTAATTCCATTTCGTCGATTGTTTGATTCTTAGTGCCAATCAATTTCTGCTTCTTGTGATTCAAATCATTCATCTAATAACCAATGGAATTATTTATCTCCAAAAAGTACAAAGAAGAAAAAAAAATTCATCAATAATTAACTTTAATTGTGATAATTTATATTCCTAGAATATTGTAAATCCTTTTTCTAAATTTCCCTGGAAAAATTACCAATGTAATTTTACTGTTTATAAATTAATTGTTACAATCAATCAATGCCAAATAGTAAATCATCAATCCAATTGTAAATATTTTGGTTGAATTGTTAACAATTTATGAATACATTTAAATTGTGATACTAATTTTTAATACTAATTGTAAGTGTTTTCAATGATTTTTTTTCCTTCTCAAAAATCAACACTAATTAATTTCAATCTCATGGGGAAAATTTTCACAATTTAACCAATGGGATTATCCAAACAGTTCAACAATTTAACAATCATGATATATTAATCGTGATCATCATGATAACTTTTGGACTTTAGGTTCAATCAACTTGTAATTAGTGAAAATGTTGATTGTCAACAAAAACTTTGATTATCAAAAGATTTGGATAAGTTAATTAACTGAAAGATGAATTGAAAGAAAAAAAAAATGTAAATAATCAAGTTAATTGTGACAACACAATTTAGAATTGATCAAAGTGAAACTTGCAAAGTGAACAAGGTCAGCGAGATTATTTAATTGTAGTAATTGTCAGATTAAGTTGATTAGTTTCTTGTTGGTCAATGTAATCAATTGATTAGCGAGAAAATAATCTTAATTATAATCTCATTTGTGTTGACACTTAAAATCATTTTTTTTTGTTGGTGAAAATGATGATGATTGTTTACTTTTCATAACAATTAAGCGACTAATTAATGAAATAGACACAATTTTAATCACAATTAGTGTTTTTCCCTTCTTGGTACGTGATTGGTGTTGATTAAATGTTCAATTTAGATCAAGGATATTTAGTTGATTAAAGTAAATCAACAGAAATCAGTTTTCTTTGATTAAAATTTCATAATTTCAAAACTCGGTTTCCGGTTGTTGTTTTGATCCAATTTCCGTTCTCAATCAGCTTGATTAGTCTGACAATCAACAAACCCAATTGTTAATCAATGATTTCGTGCAATTACATAATTCCAATTGAAGTTGATTGTTGTCTGAAATAAAACAAAAAAAGAGAATAAAATTATCATTAGAATGATGATGACGACGATTTAAATGATAATAATAATAATGATGGTTCTCTAATGATATCATGGTAATAATTCAGAACTGTCAACTGAATAAGAAATTGTTATTATCGATTAAAAAAAAAGTTGAATAGAGAAAAATAAATGAGAGAGAAATTGATTAATTGAATGGAGACACAACATTATGAGAAAAAGTAAACAATCAACATAATAAATAATGAATGAAAGTAAAAGTCAACAATAATATAAATTAACCAATAGATTTAGAAATTGTTACCATTGAATAATCAGCTGTATCATCTGAACAATCAAAAAGTAAAAGTGTCCCAGTGAATTTGAATTTCCAACAATTTAGTAATACAAATGAGAAAAGTAAGTTAACCAAATTGAATTGAAAACAAGTTATGACAAATTATCAATTGAATCTGAGAATGTTAATCAATCAGATAACATTACCATGTAAGAGTCTAAGAATTAACCAAGAGATTTTTAATTTCCAGTGGGTTTCATCTTACATCCTGAGGGCAAATTAATCATGATTAACCATTTTGTTGTTGTTGTTGTTTCTACAAACAGGTAGGAAGAAAAAGAAAAAGATAAAAACAAAGAAGAAGAATAAAAAACAAACAAGAGAAAAGTTCGAAAAGCGAGAAAAAAAACACGAAAAGAAGAAAAAGGAAAACAGTTTATCATCAACTCATGATTAATAACCTTCAATTAACTTTATCGAGTTAATTCGCAGTAATTAGAGTTAATTACAATTAGAAAACTAAACAATCAACATTTAGATAAAAATGTCAACAACAATTAAAAGGTAAACAAAGGGTAACAAAAGTGATGCCCTCTGTTGGAATTACTGGTCAACCTCTCATTTGGCTTTTTTTTTATTCTCTTGGAAAAAAAAATCGTTAGTTGATTGATTAAAATTAGAATTAAAATTAATTGTTTCTCTTTTATTTTTTTGTGATTTTAATTCCTCAAGAATCTGGCAAGTGTAACGTTGATAGTAAACTGTTGATATTAATAATATTTTCCATACTTTGAATGTGCCAACTATGTTAATGTTAATACTTTTGATTACCTTGTGATTTGTTTACCTATTCAAAGGTAAATGAATTAATTATTTTTATTCTTGCTCTTTATTTTCCTGTTGATTATTTAATTAATTTTCTACTTTCATCATAATCTGTGATTGTTACTTTTACATGAGTAGAAGAAAAAATGAGATAACTCAGCTGTTTAATTCCTATACCTTTGGTCACTCCTTTTTCATCATTTTCCCTCCTTTTCGTTTGCTCATTTTTTTTTGTTTATTTTCTGTTTGCTACTCACAAGAATCAGAAAATGTTACAACCCAAGGAGACATTCAATCCCTTTGTTATTACAATTTAAGTGTTTTTATTGTGAATTTTTGTTTCTCTTCTTCTAATTGTTACAATCAACTGATTCTTTCGCTTCTCATGTTATAAATTTTTCAATTTACCAATAGTTTGGTATCAAATGTTTTATGACGAAAATTAGATTAACCTCTTTGTTACTTTTATAGAGAAAGTGTTTTTCTTTTTATCTGCTGAGTAAGTTTGTTGGAATCAACTAATTGTCAATCAAATTTTTAATTTACCATTCTCATTTTCTATTGTCATCTGTATTTCAATTTACAACTAAATTTATCTTCTTCTTTTGTTTCCATAACTTACCGGTTATTTCTTACTATTATTTTTCTTTCTCTCTCTCTCAACATTAGAAACCAACCTGTTGTAGCAATTGTGTCAACTAGTTTTCTATCTGGAAAACGGGCTATGGCCTGAAGGACTCACAAGATTGAAGCCTTAAATTGCTGTTCTTTTTGTTTCTTGTTCTACTCTCTCATTTCATTTCATTTCATTTCATTCCATCTCTTTTCTTTTTTGTTTCTTATTCTATTTTCTTCACTTCCTCTTTTTCAATCATTTTCTTCTTCACCAAGTGAGTTTCTACCTTTCAATCTCTTTACCTTTGCTTTGTCTTCTCTAAATCAACTTGTTACATTCAACTCTCTCTCTCTCTCTCTCTCTTCCTCATCTTCCTCTTTCGTTCTTTTCAGGTTCATTAACATTTGCCCATCAACAATAAACCGGTCATCAACTGTTAATCCTGGTCAATGGTAGTGATACCCTTGGATTTGTGTTGTGTGCCAACTAAAAACCATCTTTACATTAACCATCACAACAAAAGGGAATCAAAAATTTGATCATCATGTTAAGTTTATTGTGTTATATTTATCCGTTATTAATTTGTGGCTATGAACCACCGGAGGTGAGCATTGGTTGGAGTCGGATAATGGGAATGAGCCAGAAAGTAATTAACAATGAAAATGGTAAAGAGGGAAAGATAAACATCTTCCTTGGTGTACCTTATGCTGAACCACCACTTAATGGTTATCGTTTCCGTCCACCGGAACCAATTAAAAGTGTTAATTATTTTGGTTATTATGCTGGTAAATTTAAACCTCGCTGTATATCACCAGATTATTATGATAAATTTCTTGGTTCAACATATGATGACCAACAAGAAGATTGTCTTTACTTAAATATTTGGAGTCCAGCAAATCTAACGGACCCAAAAGATTTGAAACCAGTTCTGGTTTATATTCACGATTCATCGGTTGATGTGAGGACAATTGATGGTAAAACACTTTCCCACCTTGGTGATATGGTTGTGATAACCTTTGACTATCGAACTGGACTATTTGGTCTGATTGAAGGTTACGACGATCAAATTTCGGATAATGCAATTTTCCATGATACCAAAGCAGTTCTTAAATGGATTCAGGATAATGTTTCAAGATTAGGCGGTGATCCATCCAGAGTAACTTTGTTTGCCGATGGTTGGGAAAGTCTTCGTGCTGGTTTACAATTTAGCTATGCAATTAACGAGAAACTATTTGCTCAAATGATCCTACGTAATGGGAACTCTTTCTCCACCTCCGTTGAACTCAATCCCTCCATTCACTGGCAAGATGTACTCGAAGTGGCAGAGAAAGTGGGCTGTGATCAGAAAAAGAATCAACTTCTTCTACTTTATTGTTTAAGAAATTCTGATGCCAAAGATTTGATTAACGGCTATTTGTCCATCAACGGGTCGGGCCATTCGCTTGATCTTCATCACCCATGGGTCAATAGTCCAGAAGTTATAACCAAATCGTTTACTCTCGACGGTTTTATCTCGGAAAGTTGGTCCAAAATGCCGCCCGTTCTAATGATTCAAATGATTTCCGCTGATGATGTTCGCAAAATTGCCTTAGATCGAAATCATCTCGAACAAATTGAACAAATGGTAAAATCTCTTGAATTGAAAGAGATAAAACATAAATCATGTCACTCAGGGCCCATGGGTAGTAAGGAATTAACTTCATGGACAGCTCGTCATCTTCTAGAATGTCCATTTATCAATCTTGGTCAAGAAATCGCTCAAACTGGACCAGTTTATAGTTTACTCATCGATTATGGTCCATCTTCTGAAATTCCCGAAGACGCTTTTCTATTCAAAAAAGCATCCTCATCATATTTGGAAGTACTTTTTGGAATCCCACTGACCAATCAAAAGTATTATTCCGATGATGCTAATCAATTAAGTCGTGAAGTGGTCAAAGTTTTGACAGAATTTGTTGCTCAGGGTAAAGTTAAATGGCCACAATTAGTTAACAAAGAAACCAAATCAGATGAAAACGTATCAATATCAGCATCTTCATCTTCATCTTCACCAACAACGAATCCAGCTTATCATCAATATTGGATGACCTCAGATGTGTGTCCACAACTTACTGATTTAAGTTTAAAGGTCAAACTTTGCCAATTAGCCAGTAATCAATGGTAATTTCCTGACCTTCAACCTTTAATCAAAAACTCCAATGGGCCTCAACACGGACCAACAATTTAATCAAAATTAACTGCAGCTCTTTCATCAACAATTTCATCATTGGAAAAAAGTTCATTTAATTTGATGGAAAATTAATCTCTTAATTTAACATGACAATCAACAATTTCTTGAGTTTATTTTTCGTCCTTCAGGGCTAATCATCGACAACATTTAGTATCAACATTATTTTTTCTTAATTAACTTGCAATTTTGTCTAAAAAATCATCATGTAATTATTTCATCAACTCATCATGATCAACCCATCAACCATCAACAATTAACCAACCATAACAAGCTTGCCTTAAATATGCAAGATTAACTGAAAAGTTCATCAAATCATTTTCACCTTTTCTCTCAACAATTAGATTAATTTATATTTATTGAAACAATTAATGTACAATTACGAGTCAACCATTTTTTACCCTTAATTTTGTTAACAATTAATTTGCAAATGATTTGATTATTATTACTTTTTTCCTAAGAAATTGCAAGTTCCTTAAAACTGATTGTAATCAACTTTTCACCTTAATTGTTTTATATCACTAATTGTTATTAAGTCACCATTTCAATGATCTCTAAATAATATGTCATCTTGATAAATGATAAATTACAATTAAATTTTGTCATTTAATTGCAAAAGTCTATTTTTCAAATTCTCCCCCAAATCAACAAACAATTAAGTAACAATCAAGATGAAAACCTCGACACATATAGAGATTGATTTGTTTATTTCATTTTTTAATTGTTCACATTTAACTCTGTCATTTTCACTTAATCATAATAGTAAAAATTAATTTCCCTTCTCATTGTATATAAATTGTTTCTCACAATTTAATGATCACTTAATTGTTATTGAAATTTAACCAGTTAACCTTTTGGTCAAGTTTCATTGATTTAATTTTTTTTTTCTATTTCATCATTATGATTAAAAGTGATCATGATTAAGGTTAATTGAATTGACCGTCATCAATAAAGGTTAAGTGTTGTCTACAATTTAATTTATATTTAATTCAACTTTTTCGCAATTCAATAAGGTAATCAAATCGGATATTTTTCTTACGTTTAATTAACAATCATTAAAATAATTATCGAGACAATCAAATGTTTTCCAATTGTTTACAATTTAATTTTAATTGTTAAAGTTTTATTATCAATTGTTTTCTTAATGATTGAACAAGTTGGTTTATTTGACCATCTCCACAATTTGACCATTCAAATTGATTTAATTTCTTTTGATAATTTAGCATTTAATGCTAATCAAATTGTTTTTTTATGTCAATTTAGATGTTGATTAAGATTGATTGATTTGATTTGATTAAATTGTGAGAGTTGTTTTAACATCAACCCAGAAAGTATCAAAATTGCGGACAATAGTTGCTCTGTAATTAAGGAGAAAAGCAAATTATTAAATTAGATTGTCCAACAATCAACGAATTGGATTCAAATTGATTGAGGTGTTTAAAACTTAATCAGTTATTCAATCACCTCATCATTAACTTTTTAACTTGCATCTCTCTGTGATTATAATACAACATCAATTAAAATTGGTAATTTGATACAATTAAATAATTAACTACGATTATTACTTTGTAATTCAACAGTTTTGATTGATGTGCTATTGAAAATCAAAATAATCTCAGTAAACAAGGAAATTGGTTTTGTAATGAAAAAATTACTCAGAAAATTTGATTGAATTGAAACTCACTTGAAATCAATTGGACCTTTTAATCCGGTTGATGGTGTCCAATCAACTCGAACTGATGTCTTACCTGTATGGTCACTATGGGTCAGAGCATTCTGAAAGAGAGAGAGAGAGAGAGAGAGAGAGATAATAAAGTAGATTAAAGTTTGATTCACTTCTTGATTAGAAATTGATGAGACTAATTTAAAATGGTAGTTGATTACTTACACCTTGAGGGCAAGCTAATTGTTTGATATTTGCTCCATGGGTAAAGTTACCAACGTAATTGTTTGTTGAATCAACTGCGGCCAAGAGGTAACCTTTGAATTTACCTGAATCCGTTGATTTTAAGGTGACACTGTATTTGCCTCCGGCGATTGGCTTGACTTCAATGTTAAAAGGAGCGGGTGTCGTTTGAGCTTGAGCCGAGTGACCTGGGATACGAAGGTTACATGATTCTATTGGTGCACCAGTGGGATAAGCGATAGCCAACAAACAGAGAGAGGAAATTGTTAGTAATTTGATTAACATTTTCAAAATGATTGTAAAAATAATAGAGAAACTAAATGATTCTAGTTAATTGCTACAGAGAAACAAAAAAAAAGTTTGACTGTGTTGAAAGTGAGTCGGGAATCAAATGAAACTTTGGCTCGATCAATCAAATCAAATCGACAATTTCCAACAAATATAATCACTGAGTTTCTCTTGGATTGTTGATAATTGTGATTAAATAGTGAAAGTGGCGCTACTTGTAATTTAAGTAGGACAATTAAACGGAGAGAGAGAGAAAAGTTAATTGTGTTTCTATGGGAGGAGAAAGTATAACGAGATTGACAAGAGGCCGAAGGGAGAGAAATGTACAAAAAGTATCAGGAATCAAATCTATGATGATGATGAGAGAAAAACAAATTACAATCAAATGAATAACGATTGATTTAAATTGTTGACGATATTGAGAACTTCAAATATATCATATCATCGTGAGAAAAAGGGTTTAATTGTAATTGTTGTTGATGTTCTAGATCAGTTTGTGAGCGAATTTTGATTGACACATTGGAAAAGTTCAATAGTCTCTTAATTAATTCCTCATTCCTTTTGATTGATTTATTTAATTTAATTGATGATATCTTTTCTCTCAAGAGGTTTTTCTCGTAATAACATCAATATTTGTCGATCAGTAAATAAATTGAGATAAAAATATTGACAATCAATGAACAATCATTAAGATTTCCATCTTTGTCCAAGAGGATATTAATTCAGGTCATGTTGTTTTCTGTTATAAGATTAGTGATGATGAGGATGAGGAAGAAAGATAATAACATCTCAAGTTGATCTGATAATGAAGATGATTACAATTAAGGTTCGAAGGTGAAATGATAATTGCAAAGAAATTTTCTTCATCCCTTCTATTACCAATTACTAATTGATTGATTTTATCAATAAGTCTATTGATTGAGGTCAAATTGATCGATGTGAACAAGAAAACAAAAAGTTAAATAAAACAAAATTGATTAACTATAAAAATGTACAATGTTTACAATTTACAATCTATTGGACAATTAAGCTTTTTTATACAAGTAAATGTAGATGGTGAGAATGCTAAGATTGACCGAATCCTAGGCCAGTTCGTCCTGTCGTTGAAATTAGTGGCAAAGGTTCAGTGTCTCCGGCCATTTCTTTGCCGATTCCTTGGCCCTTTGACCATCCGAGTTTCTCCAGCATTTTGAATCCTTTGTTTTTCTGATTCAACGGTTTATCTAATGAAGTTCCTTCGGCCGCTTTTTGATATGGATTATCACTTCCTTTCTCGACTCTTCGTTTCCTTGCTCGATCATTGTAATTTGGCCCAAGAGAAACTCGATTATCCTCCGTCCAAGTAACACCATAGAGCTTTTTCAATCTTTTAAGAGCAGTGTGTCGATCCTCGACAATTAAGGGATCATCTTTCTCTTCCACTAGTTTACCAGCTGAAAGAAGCTCAGCTTGGACACAACCAGGCTCGCAACTACTACATGTCACCTCTTTTCCGTAGTGATGATGAAGTAGAAATTCACTCTTGCCCAATTTAAGAATATCACCATGATTGATTTTCTCCATTTTCTCTGATTCTAATCTTCGTCCATTGAGAAAGACTCCATGTTTACTGGAACAATCGACTATTTGATAGCATCTCTTTCTCGTATCATATGAAATTCTCGCGTGTTTCCTACTAACACTTATGTCGGTAATTGTTAGATCACAAGTTGGACTGTTACCAATTAGAGCACCGGTGATGGTAATTAAAAGGAGACTTCCTAATTTCAATGATTCTGATTCTCGGACAATTAAACGAAGACAAGAAATATTTGATTCGTCATCGGGAAGAGAATCAAATTCATCAGATTCTCTTCTTTGTTCTGGTTTCAATTTTTTCCTTCTCCTCCTTTTGTTGTTTACATTTTCGTATTCGATTTCAATATCTGATTGTTTATCACTTGATTCACTTCCAGAGGAAAGTAATTCACCTTCTTCCGATTCTTTAACAATCAATTCTTTTTTTCCATCAACTGGTTCAACTAAATAAGGTTCATAGTTTTTCGTGTTTTGATTGTAAGTGTAATAGCTTTTCGACTTTGGATCAAGAAAAAGCTTCTCCTTTGGATAATAATACCATCCAGTAGATTGAGAATAGTAGGTTTGAGATGTTGGTTCGAGAATATAATCATTGGAATCGACAACTTGTTGAGCAATTTGAGCCCAATCAGCAGCTTTTAATTGTTTGTTGTCCTCATTAATTGTGGTACAAGAACAAGTTGATTTGATCATCTCAAGGCAATTTGAACATTTCCCACTCTCACCAACCAAATCAGTTTGAATTGATTTCTCATCACGACCTTTACAAACACCAAGAAGTAAATGTAATTTACTGTTGGTCAAATCAATTTGACTAATCAGATCTTTGTTGTATCTCTTTAATTTGGTCAATTCATTTGTCAATTTATTGTTTTGATTTTCAGACTCTTTCAGTTTACTCCGAAGACATTCAATAGTTTCTGATTCCATTTCCACTTGATTGATGTTCACATTTGATTGTTAACCATTAAAACTCATGATTTAAACAAATTTAATTGAAAATGATGACAATTGACACAACAATTAATTAGCTTATTTACCAAAAAGAAAGAAAAACAAATCATCTGTTTTTTATTTTTCTTCTCAAATCGGTTACTATTTTCACTCAAATTTCTCGACAAATAGAATTGAGGAAAAGTCTTTCAATAGAAAACCGAACGGAGGGAAAATAATGACCATCAGAATTGTTTAAATTCACTTAATTGTATAGACTAGAATTGATTTCACTTAATTGTTAGGAATCTATTCTGTCCAAATGATTAGAATTCGATTAATTCAGTTAAATTTTTCAATTTCAATTGCTTTTTGACGATTAAATCGCGAATTGGTAAAGAGAAAGTGATTGATAATTCACTGAACAATAATAATAATTTCAATGATTGACTTAACTAAATCAATTGAATAATCTAAGGAAAATATTCACTATAATTATCCTTGATTTTTAATATCCTCATTATTTGAGCTATATCTTAAAAATTGTATTTTCCATTGATTGAGGCTCTACAAATATTGTCGTTTTGTTAGTCGTAACACGGAAAATTGCTATTCAAAAATCAATTTTAATTGACCCAATTAAGAGTGAACATTTAATTTCCATAGGCACAAACACGAGGACGTAAATACTTTGTCAAACTTGAGTCATGCTCTTCCAAGGTTCATCGTAGTCATGCCGTAATCATCATCTTCACCGAAACTTGGTGAAATCTTCCATTCTTTCTGATCTTTTGGGTCAATTTTCGAGGAAATGAATGAGTGATATGCTGATGACGATTGTGGACCTCTTTGGATCTTCTTGTTGGTCCTGAACTTTGGTGGTTCTCAAGGGTCTTTGTCTATGTTCACCATTCTAATAATTTTCTGTTGAGATGTAGTTGTATTACTTGGGATATACTTTATACATTTAAGAGGTTCGTTGGCTTCAGCAGAGTTGGTAGAGATGAAGATATTTTCGTGAGTTTCATTTCAATTTTGTAATAGCTTCCAAATCAGTTCATTTTTAAGGTATCTTCTGGAAATTCTCTTTATCAGATTTTATCAATTCTATTCACTAAACGGTTCTGTCGCACGCAGTTATTCACATCTTTTCCTGTGATCAACTTGTTGCTCTCTCTTCTGAGTTTCGCTATCAAATCTTTAGTGTTACCTCCACATTCTTTAACACCGATAATCAACTTCTTTTCCTCTTCATTTGGTCTTCGCTGTTTCGGTAGTCGCTTGAATATTTCAGGTCTCCCGGCTAAAGAGCAGGTATGCACATCTCTCAACGAGGACACAATCAACACCTTCCTTGTTTTGCACGACTTGAGTGTCACCTTAAATGGACAACCCTGTTGCAAAGTTCTGAAAGAAGAAAAAAGAACAATTGTTATCACTCATTCCAAGTAATCTAAGCCTTTTAAGGCTTCAGAATTGAACTAAAATTCAGTTGTTATCAATTATTATACTCACTTAGATTTCCTGATACCTTTAGATTTGCAAACACTTTCGTAGCTCTTTCCACCCGCTTTACAATTCAAAACCAAGTAAGAATATTTCAATTCATTATCATCCGATCGGTGGCTTGATCTCACATATAGTTGAGTAGAATTTTCCTTCTCAAAAAGATCTTTAAACCGTTTGAACTCCTCATAGTTGGTGAAAGTTTCACGCACAAAGAAACGATATTCACCACTCATGGTAATTTCTTTCATAACAACAAAAGTACAAAAAGCTCACCAAAGCTCTTGTGAAGTTCACCAGCTTACCATGAATACTCAGTAAAATCAGAAGATGTGAAGATCACAATCTCATCAAATTCCGTTAGTTCCAATAAATAAAATTTGTTATTCTTTAATTTCAATTCAAACCAAATTCTTTAGCTGGTAAAAGAAAAAAATCTCAGCTGTTTATCTCCAATTTTCGATATATCGATAGTATCGATCGAACATAAATTCTTAAATTAGAATTTCTAATATTCTAAATAGAATTTAATTCACTCTGTTCATTAGGATGTTCGGTTAATTGAATTAGTTAAGTTTCTTGAATTTTAAATGTTCACCCAAAAGTGATGTTCGAATACTTATCGATTGAACCTTGTGTCGTGTTCCTGGGTGGGTCCATTCACTATGTTTCGTGTTGATTTGTCTCCAGAAGGAGGAGAAGAGAGAGAGAGAGAGAGAGAGAGAGAGAGAGAGAGAGAGAGAGTGTTTATTTTTCTCATGTTATGTTAACTGTTAGTTGTGAAAATGATGTTGAATGAGAAGTTTACTGTTAAAGTGATTGTTGAGTTTCAACGTGATTTAAATTGTAATCCCATCAGTGAAATTTAGAGGGAAATTAACAGTGAATTATTTTAGAAAAGAAAAAGAAAAGGATTAATTAGTGTGATTCCATTGTTTTCGATTGTAACAATTTTCTACATTTTTGTTCTGTTCTCTGGTTTTCTTTTTAACCTTTGAGCTTTTTTTTTGCTGTTATCGTTTATTTTCGATTTCAAACAAATCTACTCCAAAATTGTTCCTTTGTTTCTCCTGGTATCGATTGTATAATCTAAATTTGTGCTGCCATTATGGATGATTCACCTTTAATCTCAAGTCAACAATCATCTAATTATCACTATCATCAACAACGAAATGGTCACCAACGCCATCAAAATCACAATCACCAACAACAACATCAAGTTAATCATATTACTCAATCAAATTATTCATTTACTCCTCAAGCAAAAATCGCTGAGCTTCAAGAAGAGTATCTAATCCCAATGAAAGAAGATCTTTCCGATTGGCTTAAAGCTATTCTTGACATTGAAGATTTGGATTCTAACAATTTCATGTCTCGATTGGATAATGGTGTAATTGTATGTAAATTGGCCAAATTAATTGAAGAAAAGTGTGATATTGATGAATCAAAACTCATCACCAACAATTTAAATAATAATAACAACAACAACATCAATAATAATAATAATAATAATAAGCCAATCAACAGTAACCTAAATGGTCATTCTCATCACAATATCAACAATTACATGATAAACGATATCAACAGTAACAAAATCAATAATAAGATTGACCATAAAGCCAATAACAACAACACTATTTATGAAGAAAGTATAAATAATTCAAAGTCACCCTGTAACATTGACCAAGGACAATATCGATCCAATGCCTTTAATCATAATGGTCGACGACTCTCATTTAACCATGGTAATGGTCATTCAGCTAATGGATCATCATCACCCTCTTCTCACCTTTCTTCAGCCATTACAACCTCTTCAATTAATGGTATTTGTGCTCGAACTATGAAATGCTGGGAAAATGCTAAAAGTGAAACCTTTTATGCTCGAGATAATGTTTCGAATTTTATTAAATGGTGCCGTAAATTGAATGTTCGTGAATGTGTACTATTCGAATCCGAGGATTTAGTATTACACAATAATCCTAAAAATGTTGTTCTATGTTTACTGGAAGTGGCTCGAATTGCATGTAAAAAGTTTTCGTTCACACCCGCACCAGGATTGGTTCAATTTGAACAAGAGATTGATGCTGAAGAAAAAGCAGACTTGGAACGAGAAATGTTACGAAATCGAAAAAAGCAACAACAATCAACAATTACTTCTAAATCTAAATCATCATCATACAGTAAAATGTCAACCACGATTAATAATGTGACTAGTGACAAGACCGATATCAACAAATGTAATAATAATTTAATCAATGATGATAATATTACATTAAGAAATAATCTTAACTCATCGGATGATAGTGACAACAATAATAACCATAACAATGAAAGTGATAACACTAATGGTAACATTTTAATTATTGGCTATGATGGTGATGGGGAAGATGATGGTAATAGTAGTAGTGAGGATAAATGTCCAGATCGACCTGATTCTGTGGATAATATTAGTGGTGATGGTCAATCGTCTAGTGATTCAGGTTCAATTAATACTAATGATGATGGTGTTGATGGTTGGTCATCAGTTAGTCAAGAAAATCTTGGACGAGCTTCATCAGTGACCTCAATCAGTTCTACTTCCGCTGAATCAACGGAAACACAATCTTCTCAAGCAAAGTTTAGCCAGGAATCGGAGAAAGTTGTTTCTCAGCTTGATCAAAAGGTAAACAATAATTGAAATGAATTTTAAGAAGGAATCGAAAGTAAAACAACATGAAAAGAAACAAAAAGAGAGAGAGAGAAAGAGAAAGATAGAAAAGATGATGATGATGATGTTGAAGAAATAGATTTAAGGTGGGGTCTTGAAGATGAGAGATAATGATGATGGAAGATGTATAAGAAAAAAAGGGATTTGGGAAACATTTTTGTTCCTAAATGAATCCTGATGTGATGATTTATCATGTTGTTGATTCCACTTGATGATAATCATTATGTTTCACTGGTTAAACTAAGATGAATTTTTGATTCAAATCATTTCAATGAACGAAACGCACCATGAAACTGAATTTCTAATTGACATTCATTTCCGTTTTGCAAAGAGTATTCAATTATTCTGAGATTAGTAAGGATAACAAATTGTATTGATAGAAAATTTATTGAAAAAACAACTTTTTAACTCAATCGATTAAGAAAACGAGTCAGAAATTTAATATTATGATTCAAAATAGTATTGAATATTGAGTATAATCAAATTGAATTAGCTGATTATTCATAAAATCTCCCATTTTCAAATATGAATGAATTTTATATATAATCAAGGGTAACCTTTTGTTTGGTTTTAAATCACTTAATCATTAAGATTAGGATTATACAATATTCATAGAAAACAAGTAAAATCTTTTGCAAATCAATCTCGGTGTTACATTAATCAAAGAGTCACTTTGATAAAATCATTTGCATATTAGTCATCATCTTTATATTATAATAATTGGATTTAATTTCCAATCAATTATTTCAATATTTTTATTTCCGTTAAGAAATTTCATCTAACCAGAAAATGAAACTTAATCTAATTCATTAGATTGATGAATATATTGAATGATTATCACTATTAACCTTTTTTCTTCCATTATTATTATTAATCTCTCACCTGATAATTGAATTGCTTGATTAACCCTTGATTATTTACTTTTTTTATTTACAGGTTATGTTAATTGCCAAATCATATTATGGTAAAAAAGCCAAACATGGGATTCAACGATTAGCTGAAGGAAAATATCGCATCGCTGGAAAAATAGTTTTCGTTCGGGTTCGTGTAATTAACCAATTATCTTTTTATCATTTATTATCAAACTTGATTGTGTTTTTTAGTCTCTTAATTGTTTTTGTCTAAACCAATTTCAACTGTTTATATATATTGATAAGATAATTGTTCTGGGTTTTCCTCTGCAATTAGTTTATATTATATTGCAAATTTCCAATGAATTTCCCAATTTCATGGACAGTTTAACTTGGAGTTTGTCTATATCTCCATATCTTTGAGTCTCTAGGTCAAAATTCATTTCGATAACTAATCAGACAAAAAAGAAAGAAAGAAAAATAGATGAGGAGATGAAAAAGGATGCAAAAGAAATGAATACTTAGTTGTAGGAAAGATTTTCAATGATATCAAATCATTTTTTGGGAAAAGAGAGATGAAAAAAAGCAAAGCATGAAAAATTTTCCTTATAATTTGCTTCAAGTTAAAGATGAGGATGATGGCGAAATAGACTAATCGACTTGAAACCAGCGAAACGAGAGAAGTATAACTAAAACCAGAATTTTTTGCGTTATCCCTTTTGTGTTAATCCAGTTTCTTTTTTTTTTCTTTACTTCTGTTGTTGTAACTGAAAAATTGAATTTCATGAAGAATCAAATGGTATCCTGAACGATGAAAAAGTAAAGAAAGAAAGAATGATTTGAAAAAAAATTCATCGATATAAAATTATTAATAATCTAATGAAAATGATATATAAGATTATTATTATTATTATCGTTATATTGAGAGAGAAAAAAAAGGAAAAAATATGTTAAGGAGATGTGGGACAGCCGATTGAAGAAGAAGATGATGATGATAATGACAGATACTCGAGGAAAAGAAGTAGCTGAAAAAGATGAGAATGGATAAGCTGAAAGAAAGTAATGAAAGAGCCTGGAAATTTACTGTTAGAGTGCAATAGCCTCTTCTTAATGATTTTAAAAGCTAATAGACTTCAGGATGATAATAGAATTGTCACCAAGATATTGATCTAAATTTTCTTTGCTTCATTTTTCATCTTCATCTTTTTTTTTGGTAATGATTCAATCATCATTTGTTTACATTTGTATCATTTTATTTAGACTTTTGCTTTATTTAGTTTTTGCTTCCACTTTTATCTTATTCTTAAAACAGTAATCATGTTGCTTATTTGCTCAACTAATCTAATCAATTATTGCGTTTGTTAATTTAGCTTCTTAAAGATCGTCATGTAATGGTAAGAGTTGGCGGTGGTTGGGATACCTTACAACACTTTTTGGATAGACATGGAAATGGATCTGACCCAGTAAAAGACATCTCACCATCTGACTTATTGCCAATGGACACTCGACCCTCAGAGAGTATGTCCCGTCGACGTAACAGTCAATCTAGTCAACAGAGTATTCCCTCCACACCCATTTTGAGAAGATGTTTATCTTCAACCCCAGTTAGTCGTAGCTCCCTTTCAAGTCCCGAACCTTGGACCTCTGTGGGTAATGGTGGTAATTATGTTACCGGTTCTCCCAGTGGTTCATCAGCATCAAATTATAATGTTAGTTTAATCAATGGATGTTCACCTTATGGTCATCGATCGTTAGCCCGTCGTTCTAGTGCCTGTACAACCTTAAGTAACGTTACCACAGCTTCAAGTAGCACTCATAGTAGCACTAGTAGCTCATCAAGCACAATCAATAGCACCGAAAAATGTGTCTCACCAATAGTCAACAACAAAAACAACACCAGTGTCACCTCACCTCATCACCATAGTAATTATGATGCTCACACACTCACCCGTCGTCGATCTTTGGCCTATGATGGCCTTAATAATCTTCGAAACAGCACAAATAAATCCAACCGATCAATGTTAAGTTTAAACTTAACTCGATCCCCAAGTACAAGTTCTCACCTTAATTCATCATTCTCATCATCCAGACAATTCAACAACAGCAGTGGTAACCTAATTAATATCAGCAACGGCAACAACAACACCACCACACCAACCACCAAGACAAGTCGTTATCCAAATTATCTTCAAAGCTCACAACACATCACAAGTAGATTATCATCTAAAAATCATACCAAGTCACCAGTTACACCATTATCTACATCAACAATACCTACAACTACAAACTCACCAACAACGCCAACTTCAGGAGCTGCACCTTTACGTCGAGCCTCACTTAAAGCATTCTAAATGAGTTGAATACATTGACATCAACATGTTTTAAAACAATCGTCTTATAAATGACCCTGTGGGACCTGATTTTAATCATGATCATCGTCTTTTCAAGAAGAGAATGATGCAAATTTTTTTATTCTATTTATAAGTAAATAATATTCACGAACTGTTGGGAAAAAAAAGTAACAATTCAACAACAACACGACAAAAAAGAAAAACGAAACACACTGTAAGCTATGAAACGAAACATTTAACTTGCTACCAAAGCAAAAGTACTCAAATAATATCCATCCTTAAATCTATCGATTGTTACAACAACAACAAAACAACAACATCCACTAGCTTCTTCCTGTCTCCCTCCACCCACCTTGACATTTAAACTATAACCTTCTGTTTATGTCCAGCTTGCCTTTTCCTCTTTCTTTCTCTTTCTCTTCCCTTTCCTCTATGACGAAAAAAAACCAAATTGCCTGAAGACATATTGCCTCCAAATAATAACAATAATAACAATAAAAATAATAGAAACTTAAAACCTTGGAAAGAAAATGCAACACAAAAAAGAGCCTCAAGTAAAACAGCAAGCGCGTAACGCGTGTTCGCTCATCCATTTTACGCACACCTTTACCTTCCTATCCACGCGCCTTTACCTTCTGAAAATCATCTTCTCTCTTTCTCTTACACTTCACCTTTTCTGCCTTTATCCTCATCTCTTTATCTTTCTCTTCATTTCCTCTTCCCATTGAACAGATGTTATTAATACAATTTCTCTTAAAATTTGTAAAAACACTTACAACTTTCCATTGATTCACAGTTTGCATCTTATTCATTCATCACCTTTAACAATCGTCATATGGTTTCATCATATTGACGATGGTTAATCTAAATTATCAATAATCTTGATTAGTATTCTCTCAGCTTTTACCTTAACCATAATCAATAAGATGAATTTATAAAACTTTTCTTCTTTGCTCACTAAATTAACTAATAATTAGCACTTTTCTTGTGTGTTAATTGTGTTTTCTTAAATTTACTAATCATTAGCTTCTAATTTTTATTCAAAAATGAGAATCAACTGTTGATTGTTATAACTTAGGTTTCCATTATATTATTTATCAAGATTCTAATTGAGCCTTTTCAAGTAACAATCAGAATTATATATTAGACTAAATTGTTTACTAATTGTTGAAAGATTATATTAACTATTGCTATTGATTGTCTTCTTAAAAGATTTTAAAGTTTTAATTAACTCAATTGCTTTTGTGTGTGTGTGTCAAGATAAAAGTAACAATTTATTTATCGATAACTAAATTGAAATCCTTTTCTCAATCATTTTCATTTATGTTAACAATTAAGAGTAAAAATTAATCAGTAACAATAATTAATCATTAACCAAATCAACTGTCAAAAACAAGTTTAAATTGTCGTAAATATTAATTGTTAATACATTAATTTGTTGATGATTGTAATGATTGATTTATGGAAAAAAAATATATGATGATTTCGTTAACAATGAGACAGATGAAAAAATAAACAATTAAAGCTAATTGTAATTAATTGAATTCCTAGTGTTATTTACGATGATGATTATGATTCGAGAAGATAATTAAACAACCATGAAGATTAAGTTTTAATCAATTGAGACACTTTTAGGTTTTGTTGAAAAATCTGTGATAATTTTACCTGTAAATTGTAACTAATTGTAATTTAAATCATCATCATTAACAATCATCAACAACATGAGGACAACGAATCAAGTTAATCATGAAAATGATCATGAACCATTGAAGACAATCAACTAATGACTATCAACTGATGCATAAACAACGTCAAAAATAAACAACAATCAACAGACAATTATTATCGGTATGTTTTTTTCATCATCGTCATAATCATCACCATCACCATCATAATCATCATCATCATCTAGTCTCACTCAACGTCATCATCTTGCATCATTTTAACTCATTTTAAGAGAAAAAAAATCTTCATCTTTTTTACTATTTCCTTTTCCTGTCTACAAAACTTTTTCGTTTCTTAATCTTATTGATAATCTTTAAAATAAATCTCAAGCATTTTGTCATAATAACAATAATCACCTTAATCATGTTAATCATCCTCTTTAATTATTATAAATCACTTCCGTTGATTGTCAACAATTAACTTTGATTGAACATTTTTTTCATCTCCTTTCCCAATTCATTCATCCTTTTTTTTTGTCACCAATTTAGATTTAATTTAAATCTCCTTTCTGATTATGATGACAATTAAGAATCAACAATTTGATATAATCATAATTATCATTATTATTATTAATTGAATAAAATATAATCTATGCTTGAAATACAATTAACTTGATTCCTACGATTCGTTACAATTAAATGATATTGATTACAAAATTTCAATCAATTAATGGTAAGTAAAGTTAAATGACATCTCCAATTAAACAACAATTAACTCCTTAATTAGTCTGGTTGATGTAAATATCTTTAATTAATAGTTTTCATCTAAAGGTGAGGATAGTTAACGAAACAATTAAAATTGTTGATTAAGAGAAAGTATCATGATTAACTAAATGATCATGATGCTTTTTAACAATGTATCAAAAAATAAACTAATTTTGATTAAATAACAACAACAATTAACTGTCCCATTAACCTAATATGTTAATAATTAAATAAACATGATAGTTAATCACTTTCAACAATCAGTTGTTGTTATTAAATTGTTGTAATACCATGTTGATGTTAATTGTTATTATTGAGATAACTGATCACTTGAATTAAATATTTGATTATTACACTTTGATTACTTTTACTAATTGTTATGATTTAAAAATAAACGGAAGACCTTCAATTTAATTGGACAGTTAATTGACCCAAGGTCAAGATGAATTTCAATTTAATCACCAACTTAATTACCATTAATAACTTTATTGTAATTGTCATGTTTCTGTTAATATAATTGTTGTAGTTATCAGACAATTATGATCACAATGATAACTTATATTATTATTTACCTTTAATTTGATTGTGAACAATTTAAGTTTCCCATTTTGTTAATCATTTTATCAACTACTTCATGATGTTGATGTTGATCATGATTAGATTTTAAATTGGTTGCTATTAGTTAATTGTTATGAATTGTTATGAATTGTCCTGTTTTTTTTGTCGTAAGTTAAAACTTCATTGATTATGTTTGTGTGGCATTGACTGATTAGATTATCACTAATTAGGAATCTCAATATAATGAATCCATGTTGATTTAATGTTGGATAATCTTGCATTTGACATTGATAACGTGTAGAGATGGTGATGATGATGAAGATGATAATAATGAGGATGATAATAGTGTCCAAAAGTAAACTGATGAAAATGTTTTCTTAATTTAGTAACAGGATTGAACAACAACAAGAACAACAAAGTGTTTGTTGTGTTATAACGGTAAATTGTTGGTTGTTGTGTCTTCCAATGAATAAAACGTGCTAAATAAACACGAGTTATTTCAATCGAGTGGAGAGATGACAATATGATGAGGATAAGATGGAAGAGAGAAAAAAAATCAAACAACTAATCTACAATAATGATAATCATCATCATCATCTTCAAATTACCTTCAAGTTTATTTTTTTTATTTCTTTTGTTTTCTCAGATGAAGAATAGTAAAAAATAATAGTTACCTGGCCAAATCCCTTTCTCTTTTGAATTGTTAATTCGTAACCTGATTGGACTCTCTCTCTCTCTCTCTCTCTCTCTCTCTCTCTCTCTCTCACTTACTCACTCTCTTGTTCTCTCTCTCTCAAGTTGAATAACAGTGAAAGTAAGATTGTAGTTTGTTTAAAGAGAAAAGAAAACAATCATTGATGATAATCAAGATGATGATGGAGATGATGGTAAAATTAAACCGATCTTAAAGTTTCCGGTTTGTTTTTAGGTGAAGAAAATACAAACAACCGTTAGAATAACAGAGAAAAGTGATTGAGATAAAAATACAGTTTAAACAATAATAATAACAACAAATAAACAGGAACACAATTAATATGATTATTATTGGAGAAAAAGAAACAATTAAAAGAAACTCATTTAAACAGTAATCTAATTAATCAACGATAATTATGCAACAAGAAAACAATAACAAATCTCATTTAATGTTAACAGACTTTTACCTTAATTTAAGAGGCACTATGGTTACCCTGGTAAATTTTTCTCTCTCTCTCTTTGACAATTAATTAATTTTATCGATTTTTAATTTCTTTCATTTGATTGTAATTGTGGTAGAAAAGGAAAAAGGAATCATAGTGATTAACCCAATTAAAGTGAATTAAGGTCGATCCAGGAAACATTTTGTCACCTTGGAAACTTTGATTTGAACTTAACCATTGATTGTTGACAAATGTACAAAGACAATTAGAGTTACAATTAAGAAGCTTTTTGATCAACTATTGATAAACTATCAATTTCACACTTTGGTTTATTAATTGTCAATTGTTAATTGTAAACTCTTTTCAGTTTCAGTTAATTGAATTGAAGCTTGAATCTTTCATGAAAATGAAAAACTTTTGTATTAAACTTCATCTTTATTTGTGACCTGAATTTAATTGCTTCTTTAAGGTTAGTTGATTAAAGTGACAAAGTGAATTAAATTATTATAGCTTATTAATTAACTTTCCAATTGAAAGTTAATAATAATTAAAAGTTCTAATTGGTTGATAATTGATGACTCATTAGAACTCGAAAGAAAACTTTTTCAAGGTGGAGTTAATTTCGATCCATTATAAATTGGGACAATTTAATTTAATTCACTCATTTATTATTTTCTCTTCTTCTTAATTGTAGATCATCTTAATCAAATACCCTTCCTAATATTGATAATTACCGTTAATTAATAAGCTTTTAATTGAGATTATATTTTAACGTTTCAATCACAATCAACTAATAACAATAATAATGATATATAATTACATGGTTACAGAACATTTAATCAAAAATTTAAATATAATTAACGAAAAAATAAAATTGATGTTGATTGTTTACTTTTACTTTGATTATTTAACTTAATTGTTATCAATTCAGTTATAATATAACGTCACGTTTAACACAATTGTCAAGGTTAAATTGTAGTTGAAATTAATGAAATGCAATTAGCTTAATTGTTCAGAAAATTAGAATCAGATTTAAATTGTCAGACTTTGATTTTTCTTATTGATTGTTGTGTTCAATTATCTGGTTAATTGTTATATCATTGTACTAATTTATTTTAATCAAATTGATTCATCTTTATGTGTATATGAATTTACTGATTGTAGTTGATTAATTGTTACCAATCAGTTGTGAGGTTTAATTGTTCAATTGGTTTAACAATCGTAACGGAAGTTAAATAACTTTAACCAATCAACAATTAACTGTGTATTAAATGGTTGAACAATCTAATTGCAGGAACCAATTTTCACAATTAACTGTTAAATTGTTTTAAAACTGTTAACAAATTGTTGGACAATTTAAGTTAAGCTTGAATGTTATTTATTATTGTTTTCTCATTGATTTAATTAGCGAGATAATTTTAAATCAATTTGATTTAATTTCATGTTCACCAGTAATCTGGTTAACTATTTAATTTTGATGATTAATTGTAAACAATTAAGAAAACTAAATTAGAAATGTTGATCAACCTAAATAACTTGACCAGAAAACAAGACAAGTTAATAGATTACAATTAACAATACATAACCAATTGATTACAATTAGTTTTTCCTTTCATTTTGTCAATCAATTACAATTAACTAAATCAGCTTTTAAACTAAATCATTTAATTGTAATTACTGAACCAATGAAATCATCATTGTAAATACAGTTGGCAATTTATTATCCCTTAATTGTATATTACGTTAATTATGACATTTGATTAGTTGTGATTAACGTTCATGATTGTTTAATGTTAAATGTTTAATTGTATTATCATTATTGTGTTTGTGTTGATTTAATTAACTTAATCATATGAAAGATTTTCTTGAGATTCATATAACAATTAGTTTAATCAACTTGGTAAATACAATTGATAAATTACCCTTGTAAACTGTTGTCTGATTTTCAGCTTTAAAAACATTCAACATGACAACAATTGATTTCTTAATTGTGATAATTTAATTTCACTAATTAATATCAGTATAATTGGAGTTTAATCTTGATGAAACTTTTATTTGGTTTGAATGTTAATTGTTATCAATTTGACTTGATTTAGTTTACCATTTATACCAACAACAAATTATTATCATCATCAGGATAACAATTAGTTAATTAAGTTCAACTCAAGTTAACGCGATTTGTAAGTTAATTATTGCATCAATTATCAAACCAATTAACTAAATACGTAAACTCATTGAGTTAACAATTAGTATTAACAACAATCAGACTGTTGACCATTGACAATTTAGCCTCAATTTAACTTTTACTTTTAAATTGTAATTCACTGAATGATTATGTTGATCAAGCAGGAAGATCATCTTGAGATAATCCAATGAATTATGACTAAAGTGATTAAGATGATTACGATGAGAATGTTAATTTGTCAACTATTATGTGCTTAGAATTGGATTTATGATTAGCCTGAGGCAATTTATCAAATTGCAGGTTCATTCATAGTTTTCACAATCAGAGGCAATTTTTTTTTGGAAGAAGAAGAAAAAAAGTTCCAATATGTTTCCAATTCTGTGATTAACTTTCTCTTCCTCATCATGTTCATCAGGATGATTTCATGAACCCATTGGTGTGTTAACTCATGATAAGTTAATCATCTTCCTACTAAATAATATCTTCCTCAGCTTCTTGATTATTGGACTTCCTTGAAAGAAATTAGGAATCATAATTGCGGAGTAAACGTTTAATTCAGTTTTCACCAATAGGTAATTATTGGTTATCACGCTTAAAGAGTCAATCAGTTACAATTAGAACAATTTTTGTGACAATCAGTACAACAATTTAACCTCCAGATAACAATTAGACTGATAGATTCTCAATAAATTTAGAGTTTGATCAACAATCAACGAGAATGATTATTCACCTCTGGAAACAATTAGTAAGGTTAATCATATTAATCCACTAATCTTAAAGATAGACAAACAGTTTATTAACTTGTTGGATTAAAGTTATTACTAAATTGTTTGAGGAAAAACAACAACAACAACAACAATTACAATTAACTATCACAATTTAAGTGTTTGCTAAAAAAAGGTTCATGATTGACCGTTTCTTTGCTCGGTTAACTCAATGAATTGGTTTCGCCTGATAATTTGTAGCAATTAACAATTAAGTGACGCTTCAATTCAATGACGATAGAACAGTGAAAACATATAACCATGTTAATCAGTGAAACAATTAAGTTAATCATGTTTAGATGTCTTTTTTTTTCTCGCCCGGAAAAACAATCAATCTGAAGAAAAAACTTAACATGGTAACAATCAAAATCCTTAATTGTGATCAGTTAATTTTCAAGTGTCCAAATTATTTACACTGGTTATTGATTAACACTAATAGCAATTAATTGATCTTGAATCTATTATGATAATGATTGATATTGATTGTCAACAATTAACCAAAATGTTGTATTTTCTGTCCTAAAAGTTTAATTATCATTACATACATGATTAATTCACCAATCAAATGATGATTGTTACTTGTTCATTAGGGTTAATTGTTTCTCCTTTAATCAAACTGCAAATCATTGACAATCAAAAATATTGCTAAAAAAAGATAACGGTAAATAATCAGAATGATAAAAATAATAACAATCAATTTCATAAGAATATTATTTTCAATGAACAAACCATATTATCATCTTGAAATGCATGATTAGTTAATTAGTGATGGTCAATTGTTGTTAATCATCATCATCATCAGCAATCAAGATTATCTAATATGTTTTTTTTATCTTCTTGTAATCAATTGTAATCAAAATGAATCAAATCAACCTTTTCCTTCATGGTTAATTATAACTCATTTGTTGTTGTTATTTTTTCACACAAACATCAACAATTTAATCCTAATCTTAACGGATTATTATCAGGATTAAAATAATAGAAATTGGGTTAAAAAAAATGATCAACAAGAGAAAAAATCTCAACAGGTAATCACTTATCCTTGATCTTCCACCATCTTCCTGATTAATTAACTTGCCAATTACAATTAGGCGAAACAATTAACTTCCTTTCACTTTGATTATTAGCGGATTAACAGTTAATCGTTTCCTTTACATATTATTAATCATTGGACAACAATCAGTTACGATTAACAATTGAAATTTAATATAATTCGTTTCCCATTTCATGTTGGATATAAATAAGAACCTGTTTTAATTATAATTAATTCCTGATAATCTTTAATTAAGCTGCGTAAATTATATTAATCATATTCAACGTTTTCAGTGAGAAAAATGATTTAAACATGTAATCCAATTGTGAACATTTAATTGTACAATTGTTTAATTACTTAATCCCTCAAGATGATGAATAAACTATTCGCATCATTTGAAAGCTAATTGTAAAGTCTATTATCATTTAATTAGTATCAACGTTTTCATCATGATCAACGAATAAACTTTTCCATCAGAACTTTTTGTTTTCTCGATTCTGAATGGTAAGTTTTTCGGATTAATATTAATAATTAACCGGAAGAAGAAACTTTTATAATAATAATATAAAGATTTCCATTCAATTTTATCGATATTATCTTATTTTTTTCTTCATCTTTTCATCTTTTCATCCTCATCTTCATCATCTTGTGAACATTTATCTCTATTCGCCATCAATTAGTGTGTATATTTCCCACCTTGAAATAGATTTGAAACAATTTTAATTTCGCCGAGTTCGTGATAACCTCTCAGCACATTATATCGCAATTCTAAATCTAATACTTAATCCAAGATATTCAATTGTATCTCTTATTAATTTAATCTTCTTCTCTCTTTGTCTATCAAGTAACTTTACTAATCTTAATCTGAGATAATGGATTTAACCTTTCTTGACATTTAATATCTATCATCCTAATCAACACTTTTTTTCCCACCAACTTAAGGTTAACTAATTAGCCTAATAAGACAATCTAAATGATGAGCACATCATCATCATCATCATCATCATCATTGTTCATCTCATCAATCAATGAAATGTTCAATTTTCATTCAACAATAAAGCTAATCAAATGAATGAGCTTTGAATTAGTTGATACAAGTTAATCTCTCAGTGATTAAAATCAACAATTTACCTTAATTGTTATCAATGGAAAGCCAAGATATAATTCATATACATGTACATGTATGGGTCAAGGTTAATTATTGACGATAATTATGATACCCACTTATATAAATATAAAATGATCAATTGTAACAATCGAAATTTATTCTAATTGATTAGTGACAATTAAGAGCACCAATTCAATTGGCAATATAAATTAATGAAGAAAAAGTATTTTCCATCTAAGTAACAATTCAATTAACCAAATTAACTGGCAAAAAAAAGGTTAACAAAAATATCTCGAGTAATAAAATATAATAAATTTGATTTTCATTACAATAAAAATTAATTGTATTATCCTGAAAATAGTAAATAAAATTTATCAATGAATTGTGACTGGAATACAATCAGAAACTCATATAACATTTATTGTTGTGTTAACTATACAATGTTGACTTGAACAACAAAAGTGGGTTAGTGGTCAGTTTTACCTGGAGAGAGAGAGAGAGAGGTGACTTCATAGGTTAATCAAATAGGTAATTCAATTGATGACCGTTAACATGTTGATTTTTTTTCCAATCTTTTCTTCAAGCAAACTGATCATTAATTTTAATCTGATATGATTAGAATTGATTTGATAACATATTATATTTATTATCGTAAGAAAATGTTCCCAAAACTTTTTTCATGGACAATTGTTTTCTTTGGGTCAGCTTATCAACTTTACAATGATGATGATGATGATGATGATGATTAAACTAAAGGTATGAAATTATATTATCCTGTCATGTTAAGGTAACGTTATTTTATCCTTTACCAATTTCAATTGGCTCACAATTGACCTGAAAACGAAACCTTTAATTGCTATTAAACTTATTACCTGATTATCGTTATTATGGATAACAACTGATTGATGAGCTACAATCAAAAAAACTCCTTCAACAATTTATCTTCCGTTTCTTTTCAACCACTTTCTTCATCATCATCTTATTATTATTAATATTATAATCTTTACAATTCTGTCTTATCATCATCATGCTCATCATCATTTTCCTCATCATCATCATCATCATCTCAATATCATTTTCATTATATTGTTACCTGGTCAGTTGATGGAAACCTGAAAATTTAATAACTTTGAAAACTTCTTGACATTAGTTAACCATTTTTTTTTTCTTGATTCGCGTAAAAATCATAATCAAAATGTGATCTAAATTAACTGTAACCAATTAATTAACTCTATCGTGATGATTGTTAAATTGTCTTGGTTATGTTAATTATATTCGCGAGCTTTTCTTGATTGTTGTCAGTTGATTAAGGGTAATCGTTAACTAACATCAATTATACTTATTCATCATCTCATGTACATTACATTTAATTGTTGTGAGTTTATGTTTCATGGTTAATTCATCAATCGTTAAGTAGATTTGATTTTTGTTTACAATTTAACTAAATTAAATAACCAATTTAATTGATTACAAGAGGGGGAGGTAGTTGATTGTTTGATTGATGTATTAGTTTTGATAATATATATCCAATCAATAGCACCAACAGTTAATTGTTTGATAGGTTTTTTTTTTGCTTTACTATTTAATGATTGACTTTTGATTGTTGTTGATTATTTTACTTTATTAGTTGGGTGAAAAAATTGATTCAATTTTAATCATTAATCGTTATTTTGAATTAATTTAATTTCTATTAATATATTTAGATGTGTATTTTTTTTATCCAATTAAATTAAATCATGCTAATTGTTTAGTACATTTCTTTCACTAGTAAAGTTGATATTATTTAACTGATTGTATAATTGATTAAATGGCTTAAAATAAAATCTTAATTATATTAAAAATAAAGGGTTTTAATCAACAATTTAACGTGTTCACTTGATATTGTGTATAATCAAGAGGATAAACTGGCTAATTATCATTATTATTACTATTTGGTTGGTTTAAATTGTTAACCATTTTCAAGTTAATTAATTTTAATGTGAGAAAAGTTGATTAATATTTTTCATCATCAGACATTTGAATCAGTTAATGGTCAATTAGGGTCAATGGTTTCAATGGATTTTAATAAGAGGATAAATGGTCAGCATGTTTGCTCATTTGATTGGACAATCATAATTAATGGTCATTCTGGACTCTTCTTGGTAATTGCTGTTTTCTCAATTAGCTTGACAATTTCGAGACGAGTTTTTGTATTCTTCATATTGAAAGAAATTTCCTCTAATCGATCATATAATTGGCTATCGTTTAAAAGCTTCTCAATAGCCTCGAGCATTTGATTATCGGTAAATTTATAAGTATTCAATCTTACACCAAGCTTTTTATCCTCAACTCGCTGGGCATTGTCCAGTTGATCATAGAAAAGTGGAAGGACAATCAATGGTTTACCAAAATAGAGACTCTCAGTTAGTGTATTGTTCCCGCCGTGGGTAATGACCAGGTCAACATGAGGTAGAATCGCAATTTGATTGAGATATCGATCACCCCACATGTTATCAGGAAGATCTATCTGTTCATGATAAGGACCTTTGGATACGATAAATCGATGAGGTGATTTAGCACAAACACTGATCACTCTTTTCATTAATTCAATGTCCACACAGCCCATTGACCCAAGGGAAAAGTAGATCAAAGCACCAGGTTTATTGGTCAAATTTTCTGGTAAACTGAATGGTGTTTTATCATCGGGCTCACGGATAACAGCGTCCATACGGTAATACTTATCTGGCCTTGGGGCGATATCATTGTAATCAAGTGCCTCAGGGTAATTGTAGATATTCATGTAAGGTGATTTAAAGATATAAAATGATTCGTTATCATGGTAAGGTTCAACACCGGCTGCGATTAACTTTCCATTAAGATAATCTCGAAGTGGCTTAAAACCTTCGTAGTGTAAAGAGTAAAATTTTTCCCACAATTCTTTTGGACTATCAAGTGGGAAACCCGATCCTTCCGGTGGTACAAAACCTCTGTAAAGAGCAACTGGACTACATGACCAAAGGGTTGCCCATGGGGTTGAACCTTTAATCAAACAGGGTAATCTTAAGATGAAATCAAGGATAACCATATCGGGCTTAATGGTATCTATCGCTCGAGCTAAGGGCTCGTCGTATTTGTACATTGCAGTTGCCCACTTTAAATAAGCGACGACAACTTGGCTATCGAACTGTTCTAGAGCTTCAATTGGGTCTTTTCGAAGGGAGCCTAATATTTTCTCGAAAAATTCGAACGATTTTTCATTCCTATCCCCTCCTTTACCATCACCATTATCATCTTCTTCTCCTTCATCATCATTGTTGTTGTTTTTATCTTTTACATCTTCCTGTTTTTCCACCTCCGGTTCAGATTCAGGTTCCAGCTGATAAAATTGATAACCTCTCTTGACCACCAGCTCTTCCCATCCTTTGGACAAAGCGATTACAACCTCATGTCCAGCTTGGAATAAGATTCCGGCTAATCCCAGAATAGCATTCACATGACCTTGACTGAGAAATGATTTACAATCATCAACAATTAGATACTATCAATTAATTGGACAATTAACTTACCCATCCATAGCAAACAAAAGCACCTTAACCATTTTGAAAGTAATTAAAATTGATTGTTAACAAAATATTGAATAAAAACAAATCTCAATGTAACACAAACTGGTTCACAATTAACAACTGAATCTCAGTTTGACAATCAACAGTTAACAATGTTGATTGTCAAGTACTTGATGATAACATTATTATCTTTAATAATCTAATCAATAATAACCATCAAAATGAAACTGAAAATCAACAACAATTAACAGAAAATCGCGCAATTTAATCTAATCAATCAACCTTTTAAATTGAAATATTCAATGACAATAGTTGATCATTGATCAATTGCTATCAATTAAAGGTGTTGATTGTTGGGATAATAATTAGGATAATCTCATTGGATTTACATGTGATGGGTGAATACCTTTCATTTATCGCGAAATTGTAATTATACTGTGATTGATTAACGAAAAAGTTGAATAGTTTATTAACAATTATCATTAATTAACAATAGAAACATTAAAAATAAACAATGAATGATAAGAAATCAATTTCCCCGAAAAAAAAACTCATGATAATTAAATACGATTCTAGATTTGATTGTTGTACAAACAGAAACTCCGATAATTTTCAAGTGATTTAAATTGTTAGAGATTTAATTATCTTCATCGAATGGTGATTTTCCAAGATGAACAGTTTTCTCAATTAGTTGACAAACAGTTTCCCTTGTAGTTGACGATTTTAAGGTTGAAGCAATTGTCGAGAGTTTTTCTTTCAAAGGTTCATCGTTAATCAACTTTTCGATAGCCTGAAGAAGTTCAGATTCCTCGAAACGATAAGTATCAATACGAATACCAATTTCTTTCTCTTTAATTCTTTGTGCATTATCGGGTTGATCGAAAAACAAAGGTAACACAATTAACGGTTTACTACAATAGAGACTTTCAGTTAATGTATTGTTCCCGCCGTGGGTAATGACCAGGTCAACATGAGGTAAAATCGCAAGTTGGTTGACATAACGATCGCCCCACATATTATCAGGAAGATCTATCTGTTCATGAAGTGGACCTTTGGATACGATAAATCGATGAGGTGATTTAGCACAAACACTGATCACCCTTTTCATGAGTTCCAAATCAATTGATCCCATTGAACCAAGTGAAAAGTAAATCAATTTACCAGGTTTATCTTTAAGACTTTCAGGTAAATCAAAAGGCTCAGTTGAATCAGGCTCTCTAACTGCAGCATCCATGCGAACCCATTTAGCTAATTTAGGTGCAATATCGTTGTAATCAAGGAATTCAGGGTAAGTGTAAAAGTTGATCCACTTTGATTCTGCCACTAAGATCGGTTCATCGGGTGTATGTGGGCGAACACCCTTACTAATTAGCCAATTATTAAGATGATTGAAAATTTTTTCGCCTTTAGTTTTCTTCAATGAAATGTATTTATCACAAAGCTCTTTAGGACTATCGGTTGGAAATCCTGTAGTCGCTGGCGGAAGATGCCCATGGTATAACATCATTGGATTCGCGGACCATAATTGAGCCCATGGAATTGAACTTTTCTCTAAACATGGAAGTCTCATGATAAAATCGATAACAATAAAATCAGGATTAACTGATTCCATTACGGTTTGAATAGCATCATCGAATTTAAATTGCTTATCATACCATGGAATCCATATTCTCGATTCATCTTGACTGACCGCTTCCATTGGGGTCATTCTTAAACTTTTCAATTGAGCATTGACCACATCGATTAGCATCTTATTTGGTGCATCAGAGTTTCCATTGGTCACTTGGTCATTTTTACTTTCTCTTCCAATTGCAATGGGATAAATTCAAATCCATGTTTCTTTATCAACGGACCCCAACCAGGGGCAAGAGTCATGATAACTTGATGACCTCTTTCCTCCAGAACTTTAGCAAATCCAAGAATAGCATTTACATGACCTTGGCTGAAAATTTATTCAATAATCTCATAAGTAAATCCAATTCTTATACAATAATTAAAGAAAACAATCAATTTGATAAACTTACCTGTCCATTGCTGAACATAAGATTTTCAGCTTCTTAATTTCCATTATGATGTTAGTAACTAATTAGAAATGAATTGGAAATGATAAAAAACTTTAATGGTAAAAAAATTAAGCTCAAGAATTGAAATTATTACAATTAAGTTAAAGTTGACTATTAATTACTGTTAATATTAAACGTAGGAGGTATAACAATCAATTGAAATCAGCTAATTCTAGTGCCTTTGCTATTATCAAAGTATTTAATTGTTTGACAGTCAAGGGAAGATAGAGAGTTAGAGATTAGTTGATTTAATTGTGATCGATAAGAGGATAAACCAATTGTTTTCATTAACATCTAATCAATTCTATGCAATTGAGATTTTCTATCAATCAAAACAATTAATTGATTAGGGTCAAAGTTACGGTCAAACTTAATCTTGAAAGAGTTGAGATTAACAAGTCTGAGGATTATCATATTGATTAATAGCGATGATTGTCAATTAATTTGTACAGAAACAATTTAACAATGAAATTAAATTACGATGATAAAGACAAAGGTTTTACTGGTTAATTCGGTGCAAAAAAGATGAGATAATCTCGACAGAATTTGATCATGAGAGGATAATCTTCAATCTCTCGATTATCTTTAAATCATCTTATACATTTTCCATTGAACTTTACCAATAATTTAACTTTATGGCAATTAAATTGTAATCAAATATCACAGTTTCAATGAACGATACCATACAACAATTAATCACATTACAGTAGCCTTGTAAAAGCAAATGGTTAATTGTTAACATGATGCCAAAATAGTAGATATTATCATCATTATAATTGTTATTAAATCAATTAAATTGTTGATATTCTTGTGGTAAGGAATCATAATGATGATTATGTTAATTTTTCTCGCTGTATAAATGATTGTAATTGTTGGTAAGTATTTACAATAATCTTGACAAGGATCAGAATGCCCCTCAATCCCTCCTGCCATTATAATTATATGAATGACACAAAGATGAAGATGATGATTATTATTGTAATATATTTATTGTGATAATATGAGAGTTGTAATCTTCATTGATGGAATCGGAGACAATCATATATCACGATAAGTTGAAAGATTATTGAGACGATTTGTTAACAGTGTATGTTAAGTATTTGCCAAATGATTGAGTAAGAAATTAAGTCAATGGTTTATCAGCGAAAATCAGTTGACAATCAATCAATTTGTTTCCTGGTATTAAAGTAGAACCTTGGAAAGTATAAATATATCATTGGGTGTTTGTGAATTTTTCGGGAGGAAGAAAGAGAAAAAAGAAAATAAATTGAGCAGATTATTCAGTGAGAATTAAGAAAAGTATCTTAAGAAGGCCAAGAACTTGTGAATGGATGATGATGATGATGAGAGAGAGAGAGGTGATTGACTCACTGACAGTGAATGAGTTCGCCAAATGAGATTTGAACATTTTTAACAAGATCCAGAGGAAAAGAGCCAAAGATGCTTAAAGATGAGGAGAAAATTGAAAGAGAAACAAGAAAATTAGTCTAATATTGTGAAGGGAAAAGATTCTCAGTTGAAGGAAATTCATGGTGGATGAGGAAACATGGAAAAAGTTGATGATGCAGGGGAACAACAACAACATCAAAGAATAATGAGAGAGAAGAAGAAGAAACAAAAAGAGTAAATGAGACGAAAAGATGATGATAATGAATATGATGGAGAGAGAAAAATCTTTCAACTGAGAAAAAAACTGAAATTTTCTCCAACACCAATGAACTTTTCCAGCGAAAATATAAACAAACTCCTGGACGATTATTGAAAATGAAATATATTTACATTGGTTTGCAATATTATTATGATTATTGAGGAAACTTTGAAATATATTTTATGGAGATAACCAAAATAATGGATATTCATTGTTACGCCTTCGCAATGATCAATTGTAATACTGGCCCTTGTTGATGGAGAAACGATCACCATCATCATGGTGATGGTTTATAAATATCATGGGATTGGCCTAAAAGTGGATTAAGAGATGGAAACAAATGAGAAACAGTTAAAATTAGAGGAAATTACAGTTAAACATTTGAAAGCAGTAAATTTCATCTTTCAAATGTATAAATAAACAAATCAAATTAAATATAAGAACAACACAAAATATAAATACAAATCATATAATACAAATGATTTTAAATGGCCTCATCAACGATTAATGCCTTTTTACTTGTTAATCAATACACTCCTTCAATTAAATTGTTGACCAATTTATCCTTCCTTTTTTTTCTTACTGTAGTTGGAATGGTTAATTTGTTTACCAATCATCTCCTGTTTATAACAATATAATTAGAGTAAAAGTTTATCATAAAAAGAAATCTGAAAATTTGATAAGTTTTTTTTTCGTTCTTTCTCTTGGATATACTAACATTTTACTCTTAAAATTTGATTAATATTCAAACTAATTAGAGGAAGAGAGAGAGAGAAGAAGAAGAAGCTTCGATTATCTGAAGATTTTCACTCGTTTACGTTAAGATATTGATTAGAATTGTGATTGTAATTGAAGCGAATCCAGGCCACACGAAAGTGTCTCTCTTTCTCTCCGCTAGACCAACCATCACGCTTTTAATCATCTTTTACCTTATCAATTTGATATTTTTCTGCAAATCATCTGAGTAAATCTTCAGCTATTTGAAACTTGTTCTTGTTTATATTCACAGTTTAATCATCATGAACATGATGGTTTTTACAGAGAAAGTTGTAAATAATGAGCTACGTTTAGAGGAGGAAGAAGAAGAAAAAAAAGTGATCATTATCCATCATTGAGAAGATTTGAAGTCTAGAGAGAAATAGAAAAGAAAATGTAATCAATTAAATTGATGAGTATTTCATTGGAATGTTTCAATGTAAAGATGAGTCAACTTACCCTCAAGATAATTTCTCATTTATTGAGTCAAGGTAATAGGAAGAAAAATAGAGAAAGATAATATTAATCATCCATCCAGAGAATATCCAATTTATACGAATACGAATCATGTTCGAGTTCGTTATTTGCCCTGGACGTTGGAATATGGCAAAAAATATCGTTCAGACTTCCATTGACCACTGACCGTTGACTTTTCACTTGATATTCAATTGAATCTTCTACTCAAATAAAAGGATTAAAACAAAATAGAATAAAAAAATGTTCCAAAATAGAAACAATTAACCGCCAATTAGAAGAGGAATTTAAAAAGAGTAACTATTGCCATCTCTTGGTTAGAATACAAAACTTATCGATTGTGAATTTTGTGGGAAAATGTCGATGAAGTTAATTCTTTAAGCTAATTTTCCGTTTTCTTTTCAGTTCAAAAAGTTGACCATTGGAAGTTTATATTCCAATGCTAAGGTCAAAAAGGTTAATAAGTATTGTTATTATCATTTTCTGAGTAATTCTCATAGTTCTGATGGAACTTTGTTCAAATATTAATAGAGGAAAATTGTTCTGGAATTGAATTGAATTGAATGTAGAGATTTGTTTTCTTGGTAACAAAAAGTAAATGAATTTAATTAAATACAAATTTACATTAGATGATTAAAGTCAACTTGATCTTTTACAATTATTAGTTGTTCAAATTTCGTTGGTTAGATCAGAGATGATTACAGAATTTAGATTTTTATGATTGGTGGGAGATTGACGAGAGGAAAAGAAACGAGATCGAAACTGGAATGGAAACGAATTGAAAGAAATTATCTTTTTCCATGTTAATCATTTTGTTCTGTCCTTTAAAGATAAAGTTCTGGCAGTGAACAGATTTAGAACCATTTTTATTTCTGTTGATGATGTTATCAGAAAGGAAGGAGAAACTAATAACATGATGATTCTCTTTTCGTTCAACATCGTGTTGGTGTTAATTCACTTGTTTAAAAGGTTAAAATTTGATGGAGAAAAGATGAAGTTTCAGCCTCAGGGCATGGCTCATATTTCCACCGCCAATGCTACAGATTAAATCATAGAAATTGAATGGGTCAGTTCAATTAAGATTATTAGACATGATTAGATCAATTTAAAGGAAAATTTGAAAGTTTTTGGTTCACTTTTCGATATTTTCGTAATTAAATTTCTGATCAATCATAATTTCTGATGGTTCACGAATATTTTCAACGATCCAGCTGAGATATTTTTGGACGTTAACGTAAACACCAGGATAACCTCGAACACCACACTTGTAACCAAAAGAAACGATTCCAATCTGAACGAATTTCGATTCCCAGCCTGGTTCTGCTTCATCTCCAGTCTCTAATTTAGCGATCAATGGTCCACCCGAGTCCGATTGGCAAGCGTCCTTTTTACCATCGGCTGTTCCTGCACATATAAAATCATCGGTAATTCCTCGTGAAATTTTTCGAGACGCAAGTCGCGAGTAGGTCTTGTTGCACATTTCTCTTGGCATCAGGTTAAGATCTGCCTTCAATAATACTCGACTTCGTTCACCATTGAACTCAGTGAATCCCCATCCCGATATCGTTACAGTCTCTGAATATTGAGATGAGGCCGATTTCGGCTGAGAAACGGCATAATCGAAGGGTAAACAGATTGGACGAATAGTCTCATTGAAGGTCAACTTATCTGTCAACTTTATCAGAGCTATATCATTGTAGAATTGGTATTTATCATAATCAGGGTGTAATTTAATCTCATCTACTTTTAACTTGATTGTTGAGGTTAAATCATTTGATCCAACACCGATTAGATAGTTTGACGGACTAGCGTTGTCGAAACAATGAGCAGCCGTTAGAATATACTGATCTGAGATGATTGAACCACCACACTCGTGGACAACATCACCGTTAATTTCACGAATGAAAATGGCCACATTCCATGGGAATTCACCTTCATAGGCCACATCACCGCCGACGATTCGATCCCGTGAGCTACTTACACGAGTACCACAATCACTTTGATTCCGTTGACGACGAACCTTTTCAATTGGAGATTCAGGTTCGGGTGTAGGCTGTTTCGGCGGATCGACAACTGGACAGCAAATAACTGGAACTCTACCCGACCAGTGGCATATTTTAGGCTTCGATTGTGACAAAATTAGATCCTTATAATTAGGACATTCGTAGATATGAACACAAACTCCAGGACCATTATTCGGTTGTGTTAAACAAGAAGTTAATCCAATTGAATTGTCATTTCCATCATATGAATATCCTGAATTGTAATCTGCTGTTGAAGAAACAATTGATTGTTGATTAACAAGGATCATCAAATTCATCAAAACAATTAAAGTAATTTGATTGATAATCAAATTCATTTTACTTTCACCAAGTAATCTTCAGTTAATCACCTGAAAGAGGATCATATAAATTTAACTATCAATTAACCAAATGTAACATTAATTTTAAAACCAATTCAATTGCAACAATTAAAGGTAAAACTTAATCAATTTTAACTGTAATTTTATAATGAAAATTAACCAGGATCGTTTTCCTGAAAACCTAAATTGTCCCGGATATTGTTGTATTAATTTTCAATTTTCAACAAAATACAAATTTTGTCAAACAATCAACTAAATTCAGTTAATCAAATGGTTTCACAAAATGTTTACATCATTTTATATGGTTGATTACATGATGATTCAAGGATAATCAGAATAGTCTTGATTATCTGTAGACGATTTCATCATTTCCCGATTGATTTAATCAGTTCAACAATTAAACAAAACAAAAAATATCAAATCAACATCCTCACTTTCATTGAATAAAACAGTTGACAATTTAGTAAATGTATTGTTACAAACAAAAGACTTAATTGTGATTACGTTTCTCTATTCAATTGATTGTTAATTGCTACGAATTGTAAACTCCTTGATTATCATTTTCAGGTAAAAAAAAGAGATAAATTAACAAAGATTATTACCAACAAATGGAAATGAAAAAATACCAGAGAACCAGAAAAACCAGAAATTAAAGACTTACTTTGAAAGCTTAATCCAAATCCAGTTTTGATTATAATTAGATTGATTAAATTGAGAAACATCAAGTGATAATCCAGTTGCATGGTTGGTCAATTGGTCACTATCACTGTTTTTTAATACAATTGAAAATGATAACAATTAGATTGTGATGAAGTGGTTATATTTTAACTCTGTTGATTACTTAATTGTGACTGATGATGGATTGAAATTTTCTCATTAAGTAAATTAGTTTAAGTAAAAGTTTTCGGTGAGACGAAAAAACCACCGGGAAGTTTTGGTTTCAGCCCATCGGAGGATGGACGTAGTTATCATGACGATCATGAGCTATTCTTGGGTCAAGATAAAGATAAACCAGTTTCACAAGGATATTTAATCATCATCATCATTAACTAATCATCTTCCAACCAGCAATTAACAATATCATTGAATTGAATTGAGCAAAAACTTTGTCAAACTTTATCAACAACAATTGTTTCAATTTCCAAATCGTGGTCAACAATTTAGCATCATCTTTGATTGTTTTTTATTTTAATTTCTTCTCCTAACTAATTATATTAACCTAATTACATCAAGTTAATCAACTGAATTGCAATAATCTTTTAATTGTTACCACTCACTAGAAATTAACAACAATCAACTTGTGAATGGACAATCACAGGTAAATAAATGATGTAAAGTCTTAAATAATATGATACATGGGAAAAACCTTGATAATCAAGTTAACTAATCAAACTTTAATTATAATGATGAAGAAAAATAAAATTAGTTAATCAGTTTTTGTTTATTCACCACTATGAGAGTTAATCAAGTGAATGGTTAAATAATTAATGGATTAAACAATTTAGACTGATTGGAAATGTTGTTTAAATAAAATTTGTAATAATTTGTTGATTGTCAATCATGGGAATTTAATCAATGTTAATCATGACAATTATCTTAATTTTAGATGATTTTTGATTGATGATTAGTTGAAATGAGAAACGGAATTTCCGATTTCAGGGGAAAACAATTTTTCTCAATGAATTTTGAAGATGATCCAGTGATTGATTAACTGACCATCAATTAATTAACTAACGGGTAAAATTAGCGATATTACCCTTGACCCATGTAACCGGACAGGTTGAATGTGAAAACTAAATTGTGCTAATTGTTTAATTTATTTCTTGTAACTTCCGGAAGGAAATAGATTTGAAGATGTAAAGTGAAACAGTTTAATCGGTTGATTGTTATTTTCTTTTAGTTTTCATTCATCAAAATTAGTTGACGTTAATCATTAATCGGGTTAATGAACTAAGTTAATGTGTATTGGCCAGAAAAAGAAAACTAAAAGATGCAACAATTAACTTTACAATCGTCATTAAATTATAATAGTAATCATATTAATCTACATACACAAAGTTATAACTGTTGAAAATTTAGATTACACTACAATCGCGTAACAATTAATGGATCTTGTTGTCATTGTAATTGTATTGTTTACTATCAGATGAGTTTATCCTGAGAATAATTAAACAATGTAACTTTGTACACAAGAGATTATCAAATTAGAATTGATGAAAAACCCTTCAAATGACCTTGAGGCTGTTTGTTGAGCGAAATCGTATTCGAATCATGATTCTTAAAGATGAACAGTTTTCGCAATTAGTTGACAAACAATTTTCCTTTTTAGTTGATGATTCTAAGGCTAATTGCCGAAAGTTTTTCCTCATTAATCAACTTTTCGATGGCCTTAACAAGTTTCGAGTTGAATAACAACGAATTGTTATTCAAATTAATCTACTAATGAGTTAATCTCAAGACTTTCAGATACTTCATATAACATTACAATCTCATCAGGTTGTTTGGTTTAATCGTTCATATGTAATTCATTTAATAATTGGTAAAGTTTTCCTTTAGCATATGAACTTTGTTAATCTCTTTGTAAAATGTTGGATTAATTGTGAGATAATCTGATGAGAATCACCACCAATTAAAGTCTCTAAAGTCTCTCTAAGGTGAGCAAGTTTGCTGCATATGCATAGTAACTTGTTTCTATCAAAAGTGATAACAGAAAATGAGAAATCAATTGTAACAACGTGATATTAATAATAACTGTCAATACGAGGCAATCAAACAATTGATTATCATGTTTAACTGTAAAATTATCAAAGATTATGGTGATAATGATTGAAATCATACTTGTTTTATTAAATGAGTGGCTATGGAAGTGACAATTGATTTAGTTTTATCTCAATTGTAGATCAATCCGATGATTGACAATATTAGTGAAATATGGTTCCTATTGTCTTCATCAATTGGTATAATAGATTGATGAGATAAATACAGGGACAAAATGTAATCAAGTGACGCTGTTTATGGTTAATTGTGTTCGATAGTAATTATTTGTAATTAGAAAAAAAAATCCTCATAAAATTTGGATTTTGCGACAAGAGCAGTTTTCATAGGATCAAGGAATCCTTTTGTCCATTTAGAGTCGATAGAAAATCGTTAAGATCACAAATGAGCTTTGATACTTGAGAATCGGCCTGATGAGGGGATAAACCTCGAACCTCTTCAAGATACTTTTGTAGCAGATGAACGGTTATTATGTATTCCTTTCTAAGAGAAAATGAAAATGAATTAGGTCAATAATAATAATCGATATGAATTTCTATTTACCTTATATTGTAATTAGAGGTTAGATTTGGTGTAGATGAGTTAAAGAGATGGATTAATACAAGAAGAACGTTAATTATTGGATCCATACGAAGATTAGAATCCATTGAGGATAATAAGTTGATGAATCTTTGATCCCTCATCATTGGACATTTTCCCATACTAATGTTGATTCCATTTCTCTGTAATAAGAATAGTATTTAATTATTGAATCATGAATATATCCTATGAGAGTCAACTTTATCTGATTCTTAATTTGAATTCGAGTATGAATTTTACCTGAATCGATTTTGTCTTTGGATTAATGATTCCAAGACTACTAACAATACACAGATTAACGAATTGTGATTTAATACATAAAACTTGATCATCCAGACAAATATTGTTAAAAGATGAAATAAACTTTAATGATTTAATCCATTTCTCTGTATGACTTTGGATCCTTTCAATGGTCAATTTCAAGATACTATTTGATTGATTACCATTGGAAATTGCTGGTTGTGTCTCATTGAACATATTCACTACTTGTCTCAACTCTTGATATTTGTTGTGCTCAAATTGTCGTAATCCAATACCAAGAGCTAAAAGTTCATCTTCAAGATTAATTTTAACAAAATTATCCTCAATCAATTGCTCAAAAACAGAGGAATTAAATAATCCGCTTGGTTTACTATTGGATGGAGACAAAGGATCATTATCCTTTTCTGAGCTGGTTAATTGTCGTTGTTCTGATAAGTTCCTACGAACTGATGTCGAAATGTCCAATAAATCATAAACTGGTTCAATTTGCATTTCCATTTGAACGCCTGAGGCCAATTGATTACACTGTTGATCTAAATGAGAGATTGGTGATACATTTTCTTCACAATTATAGACATTCGGTCCACTTGGAAATGATGATAGCTGATTAAATAGATTTTCGTAAATGAAAACTGTAGCCAAAGGATCTTGCAAAGCTAAAAGTTCATTAATATAGCCACGGGGCGATGGTGAGGCAATTATATCGACCGATTCAGTTTCAGTATCGTCCTTCATCTTTGTACTTTCGCCTTGAACTTTTTTATAAAAAAAAACTTAAGGATAGAAGCTAAAGTTTCCAGTTGGAGACACTTGTTATTATTAAATTAACTGTTTAGCAATGCTACGAATAGGGAAACCTTGTTATCATCTGAATAACTTTAGCCAAGAATTGAAGCTTGACGTATTTATGTTGTATCCATGTAACTATTTCTTGAATTTCTTGTCAATCCTAATAAGGTGTTTTTAGTTATTCGCCATGATTGTTGTATGAAACAATTAACAAACAATCACCTGTTTAGCAATTAAAATGATTATCAAATGTTTGTTTTGAGGAGAAAATATCAATTTACAGTTTGAAAAAGTGGAAATGATTAACTTTTTATATCTAAAATCGATGACATTAACTCAGATCTAACGAGCTGATTTCTACCAACTTCCAGAACTTTTTGTCTTCCATTGAATAATTTAAGGAAAGTATTCAGTTCAGTTAGGAAATTTTTAATCTCCAGATTAGCTTGATCCACCGTAAATCCAATACTCTCCAAATACTTTTGCAATAAATGGATGGTAACAATATACTCCTTTCTATTAATACAATAATAATAACAACAAAAAGTAGATATTAACTTGAAATAAATTAGATAACATATTCTATTAGCATTTACCTGACAGAGAAAGTAGAATGTAAATCTGGTATATTGACATCAAATAGATGGATTAATATAACCATTATATTGACTATTGGATCTAAACGTAAATTGGAATTCATTGATGATACCATTTTAAGGAAAAAGGATTGGTCAGCAATGGACATCTTTCAATGCTGACTGTATATCCATTCGTCTGTAATAGCGAGAAAAAGTTCAAAGTTAAAAGTTTTCCAATATTTTTACCTTCGAACTAATTTACTTCGACTGTTCGAGCCTCTGGATCTACGCTTCTTAGGACATTGATAATTGTCAGATCGGCAAAATGTGATCTTAGGCATAAAAGTTGATCATCAACACAAAGATTCTTGAAAGATTTGATTTTTTTCAAGGAACTGATCCAAGTTCTTGTTCCGTTTTCAACGTTTTCTATGGTAGATTTAATGTTATCCAATTGAATCACTTTCTTATTGTAATTTTCAATATTCATTGAAACAATGAACTGTTTCAATTCCTCGTATTTTGTTTGGCGAAATTGAGACATTTCAGTTCCAAGAGCCAAGTATTCATCTTGTAAACTCATTGTGATGAAATTGTCTTCTATTAATCGATTCAAAGTGTTGCAATAATTAACGTAGAGATTTTCATGATTGAACTGTTCAGGTTTCGCAGTTGATGGTTTATCTGGTCTGCTGATTACTCCATTCTTCAGTTTATCTTCATGGGATTTAGATGATTTCTTGAGTTTTTCCTGAGAATTAGATTCACTTTTGTTTCTTGAAGATTGACTTTTCGATGGAGTTTCAGTTATCGACTTATCCAAATTTCGCCTTTGAAGTTTAGCTTTGAGTTTCAATTTCACTGAATTAAGAGATGAATTAGATTTACATGGTTCACTTGTTGATTCCTTGGACACTTTAACGCATAAATATTCTGGTTCAGAGTCATCACAATCCTGGTTAACCTTATCCATCACTTAAAACTAAAGCTGAATTAATCTAAGTCTAATTAGTGACTTCAACATCTTAATGAAATCACAATTGAATTATTAACAATATATACAGCAATAAAGATGAATAAAATTGGGTCAGATGTTGATCAACAATATGTATAAACAATTAACATTTAATCATCAACTAAATAAGAGGGTGTTACAGTAATGATTACTCAAGTAAACACGTAGATTATAGTCAAGGAGATTAATATTGTATCTATTGATAAAATAGCGATATTTTCAAATCAAGCATCCAATTAAACTGTTGAGGATTATGTTAATTGTTAATCATTTAACTTAATCATTTACTAAATTTATTAGAATATTAATCATTTGTTTTCGTTATAAAATCTTAATTATTAATTTGATTGCTTAATCACAATTAACTAATCCAGTTTAAACTGAGACTAGACAATTACTAAATTGTCAGGATAATAATTAATCATCTAATTGTTACAATTTATACTTAAACCATTACAATTAAATAATAAAATTAATTAGAGTTGAATCTCAATTCAGTAAACATCAACGATTCTTACAACAGGTTATGGGTCCAGGGCGTTTGGATTATTAAGTTAATTGTTGGTGTTTGTTTCTGTTTTACTTTTAGAGTAAAGATTTGAATCAATTATTATTAATATTTAAATTGTTAATTTAAATAGTTAATTTGCTGAAAATGGAACTTGATTCAAAGGTAAATTGTATCGAAAAATTAACATCAAAGAATTGGTCAAATTGGAAGTTCAAAATGGAACTTATTTTGAAAGAAAATGATCTTCATGATATTGTCATTGGTCGTGAAAATGAAAGTAACAAGAAAAAGATTTCATTAAGAGATCAGATAAGGCATTCAGACTTATCGCTTTAAATGTTTCAGATCAATATTTGGGTATTTTGAAAACGGAAGCTAATGTTGTTTCAGCTTGGAAATCAATTTGTGAATCTTTTGAACGTCACTGTTTAACCAAGCAAATGATAATTTGGAAACGTTTAGTCTTCCTGAAGTACAATCCCAAGGATGAGATGCAATCTCATATTAATCAATTAATTGAGTTGCGAACTCAATTGGAATCAGTTGGTTATAAAGTTGACAAAACGATGTTGATCTTGGTACTATTCTCAAGTTTACCGAAAAATTATGAAAATTTGATCGTCGCTTTAGAAGCACAAAAAGATAAAATTGACTTTGAATTTGCCTGTGGTCGCATATTAGAAGAATATGAACGACAATTTTCTTGTAAAGGTGAAGATAATTCGGGAACTATTTCTGCTTTAAATGTTACAGAGAAAAGAAAGAAATACAAATTCAAAGGAAATTGTAACTTTTGTCACAAATTTGGACATAAAGCTGAAAATTGTTTCAAGAGAAAGACAAATGAAGATCAAAACGGAAAAGATGATAAAATTATTAATAATAATAATAAGTCAAAAGTAAATTGTGTTGATTATCAAGCTTTATTAGCTAATCATGATAATGTTAATGATGAAAATTGGTTAGTTGATTCTGGTGCTACTAATCATATGTGTTTTGTTCGTGATTATTTTGAAGATTTTGAACCAATCGAAGGTAAATCAGTTACTATTGCGAATGGTAAGAAGGTCGATGTCGTTGGTGAAGGTAATATTATGATCAAAGATACAGTTACGAATAAAAATCTTAAATTAACTGGTGTACTTTTTGTACCAGAACTGAGACAAAATTTGATTTCGGTTGCTAAGGTTACAAGTAAAGGTATTGATGTTATTTTCAGACAAGATGAAGTTACTGCTTATTTTGGTAATGATATTATTTTCAAAGCCTTGAAAGATTCTGGTGTTTTTAAGATAAAAACTGAACTGATTAACTATGTTTATTCATGTGACGATCAACTTAAACATGATAATGTTGATGAAGATGAAAATTCTGATCAAAGTGTTGATCAAAATACTGAGCTAATGATTTGGCATCGCCGATTAGGCCACGTTGGTCAAACTGGACTAACTAAATTTGTTGATCAAAATAATTTACGAATCAAGAAAATTAATATTAATAATATTAAATGTGTTGACTGTTTATTTGGTAAACAGAATCGTAAATCTTATCCTGAATCATCAACACAATCAATTGATAAACTTGATTTAGTTCATTTTGATGTTTGTGGTCCAATGAAATTTGAATCTCTCGGTGGAAATTATTATTATATTGTATTTCTTGATGATTATTCCCATTACTCTTTCATTTATTTCATGAGAGAAAGGAAAGAAGTTCCTGAAATATTGATCAGATTTGTTAATTTCGTTGAAAATCAAACAAATAAGAAAGTAAAAATAATAAGAAGTGATGGTGCTCGTGAGAATACAAGTAATAAAGTCACTGAATTTCTGAGTTCAAAGGGTATTAAGCATGAAAAATCTTGTCCCTACACACCAGAGCAAAATGGTAAGGCTGAACGATTAAATCGAACCATACAAGAAATTGTTCGATGTTTGTTACATGAATCTAAGTTGGATCAAAAGTTCTGGGCCGAAGCGGCTCATACCGCTAATTATATTCTTAATTTAAGACCTTGTTCATGTATCGATTACAAAGTCCCATTCGATCTTTGGACTGGGAGAAAATTTGATTATAATCGATTGAAAGTTTTTGGTTGTAAATGTTTTGTTCATATACCGAAAATATTTCGAGATAAGTTTGGTGATAAAACCAAGGAAAGTATTTTCATTGGTTATTCAGATGATCACAAAGGTTACAAAGTTTATGATCCAATCGACAACAAAGTATCAATTTCAAATGATGTCGAGTTTATTGAAAATTATATAAGTGAAATTCATGAAATTGATCAAAGTAATGTCGCTAAAACTGAACAAAATTTTCCAAGAACTTTCTCAGAAGCAATGGAAAGAGATGATGCTAGTGAGTGGAAGAAAGCGACTGTTCAAGAATTAGAATCATTGAAAGATAAACAAACATGGACATTAGTTGATCGAACTGATGAAATGAAGTTGATCGGTAATAAGTGGGTATATTGTATCAAGTACCATGGTGATGGTAGTGTTGACCGATACAAAGCTAGACTTGTAGCAAAGGGTTATACTCAGACTGAAAATATCGATTATCATGAAACTTTTGCTCCTGTTTCAAAATTAACTTCAATGCGATTGATAATGAAATTATCATTGATAAACAAAATGGTTATCAAACAATTGGACATTAAGACGGCATTTTTAAACGGTATTATTACTGAAAATTTGTACATGAAACAACCTGAAGGATTTGATGATGGAAGTGGGAGAGTTTGTAAATTAAATCGAAGTCTGTATGGACTTAAACAAGCTTCTCACAATTGGAATCAAGAAATTGATAACTTTTTCAGATCAAATGATTTCATCAAATGCAATGCTGATAATTGTATATATTATTATTCAAATGGTAAAATCAAATCATTTATTATTCTTTATGTTGATGATTTGATTATATCAGCAAACGACGAACAATTTATTGATGATCTCATAAAGAAAATTGGAGAAAATTCAAGTGAAAATTAATGAAAATTTTGATTATTTTCTTGGTATTAATATTATTAATAATATTGATGAACAATCAATAGACTTGAATCAATCAAAATATATTAATGAAATACTTGCAAAATTCAATATGACTGATTGTAAATCAGTCGTTACACCAATTGATCCCAATACCAAGTTAATTAAAAATGAAACTGAAGGTGATGTTGATTTGAAATCAAAATATCAACAAATTGTTGGATCATTACACTATTTAGTTACCTGTACTCGACCTGATCTTGCTATTTGTACAAGTACTTTAGCTCAGTTCAATCAAAATCCCTCTGATGAACACATGACTGCAGCTAAACGGGTACTCAGGTATCTTAAAGGAACCTCTAAATATGGTGTTCATATTGATTCTGATCATAATGGTGATTTATTGAAACTAACATGTTATGTTGATGCTGATTGGGGTGGAAATTATGAAGATAGAAAATCAACAAGTGGATACTTGTTCTATTTGAATGATAATTTGATCTCTTGGTCAACCAGAAAGCAACAAACGGTTGCATTGTCCACCACTGAAGCTGAGTACATGGCTGAATCTGAAGCTGGTAAAGAAGCTATTTGGTTGCAAATGTTTATTAATGAACTTGGTTATCAAATCGAATTGCCAATTATTATTAATTGTGATAATCAAGGCGCAATTAAACTAGCCAAGAATCCAGTGTTTCATTCTCGTACCAAACACATTGACTTTAAGCATCATTTTATCAGAGATCATGTTGCAAGTGGTTTATTTGAATTGAATTATGTTCAAACTGAATTCAATTTAGCTGATTTGATGACTAAACCATTACCTGGCCCAAGATTTAGGAAATTAACTGATTCAATTTTAATGAAAAATTAATTTAAATGATCAACAAGAGAGGGTGTTGAGGATTATGTTAATTGTTAATCATTTAACTTAATCATTTACTAAATTTATTAGAATATTAATCATTTGTTTTCGTTATAAAATCTTAATTATTAATTTGATTGCTTAATCACAATTAACTAATCCAGTTTAAACTGAGACTAGACAATTACTAAATTGTCAGGATAATAATTAATCATCTAATTGTTACAATTTATACTTAAACCATTACAATTAAATAATAAAAATTAATTAGAGTTGAATCTCAATTCAGTAAACATCAACGATTCTTACAACATAAACAATACATAATTACGATTAATCAATAATAATTAATGATCTATCAGGTGGCCTTAAACAAGTGAGGTTCATCATCAAAATTATCTCGATAACTATAAAGGTCAATCAAATTGGTGCTGTAAATGGCTCTATGTTGACTGACACGTCGCTGGTTTATATTGATAATAGCGATTAATTAATGAATTACAATCTAACAAACACTAAGTCTCACACATTTATTGATACAATTATCATTAATTATCATTAATTATCAAAGGCACGATTACAATTACCATCGCCATCTCTTGTTACACTACTAAATTATCATGTTTCGAGATATTTTCAAGTTGAAAACTTGAAACAATTATTAGTATTTATCTAGAATCTATTAGATTATTTTGTATCAATAGATAAACGAAAGGTCAATTCACTTGTATTCCTAAAAGTTCTGATATCAATTGGGAATGGAACATTTTGCACTTTGTAGTGACCAGAACTTTTTGTCTTCCATTGAACAATTTGAGAAAATTGCTCATCTCATAAATGAAGTTCTTGATTTCCTGATTAGCTTGTTCTATGGTCATTCCATTTTGCTCCAAATACTTTTGCAATAAGTGAACGGTCACAATATATTCCTTTCTAAATTAGAACAGTAAATTAATGAACAGTTTATCGAATTATTGAAAATAAATTTGTTCGATTTACCTGACTGTGTAATGTGACTTTAACTCGGGCATGTTGGCATCAAACATGAAGATGAATACAATAAGTAAATTGACAACCGGATCCGACCGAAAAAGTTTATTCATAGATGATAATAGTCGATTAAATAGAGGATTCGTAAATAATGGACATTTACTCATTCTATTGGTCAAGTCGATCCTATTCATCTGAAAGACAATCAACAATTAATGGTGTAAACGATTGATCTTCAATTGAAATGATTAACTTGATTCGCTTATATTACCTTTAGATGGAGACTAAGTAAGCTTCTGATTATGTACAAGTCGACGTAATTTATTTTCAGGCACGAAATTTGATCATCGACGCAGATATTTCTGAACGAGGAGACTTTTTTCAATGATAGAATCCAATTTGTCTCCTGATTGTGAAGATGATCCATAATAAACTTGTATTCTTTGAGCTGAATGATTTCCACTGTTTTCCTTTCATTAAATTGATCAACAAATTGATTTAGCTCTTCAAACTTTTGCTGTTCGAACTGTCTCATTTCGATTCCAAGAGCTAAAACTTCATCATGAAAGCTGATTGTTAGAAAATTGTCCTCCACCAATTTAGCGAAAATGTTGGAATTGTATGAGCTGACACGATTACGATCACTTTTTGAGTGGCCAAGTTTCCGTGATTTAATTGGCGATGACGATAAATTTGTTTCCTCCAAATCATCTGATTCGGTAAGATCAATAACTGTCACATTTGTTGGACTTTTCGAGGTTTTCAAAGGATTTCCTCTAATTGGTTCATCTTGTACCTTTCCAACGAGATGTCTATTCACTTGATCATGGTGACAATTACATGAACACTTATCGCTGAAAAGATTCAAGGATTTTGAGTTGTCACCTTTCGATTCAAACTTATTAGAACTCATTTCTCAATTTCTACCGTTGTAATTTAATAGGAATAAACCTTAAAAACACACTTTCTTCACTTTGCTAAGAAAACAACGAGAACTATGAACAACCAGCAAACAAGTAATATACTAAAGTTAACCTCCGACATTAAGCTATTTTATATAAGAAAATTTTCGACTGCAATATTCACTCTGAAAAAAGCTATAATATTACCTTTGTTAGTCGACTTGATTTCTTTTTAAGTGTATCAATATCAGCGGTTTGTTTACTAAGTTCAATTTATTATCAAAACTTTTATGATCTGCTACTAATTTGTTATATGTATATCTTGATATCACTTAATCCAACCTTGATAATTTCAGTCTATTACATGATAGATGTGGTGGCAATAAATTTAGGGACAGGTATCTTTTTGTGATGATCTTTATGGATGATTATACAAAACTTATTCTTTATATATATTTGGATAGAGATTTATAATTTGTATCTATTGGTATAAAATACTTCCACCAACTAATTATGAAAGGAAAATAAATGAAAACTGACCTGGCAAAAGTGATAGAGACAAAAATTATCATGAATGAAACAGATTTTACTTAATCTTTAAGGATTGATGCTCCTAACAATATTAATCGATTATTTCTAAAATCTCCGACAATAACTGCGACTGACGTTTAATTGTTTTCAGTGAAACTGAAATAACTTTTTGTTTGCCCTTGAATATAATGAGAAAATTGTTTAAGGAACCAATGAGCTTTGATATTTCAAGATTGGCCTGATGAGGGGATAAGCCTCGAACCTCTTCAAGATACTTTTGTAGTAAATGAACGGTAATTATGTATTCCTTTCTAAGAGAAAATGAAAATGAATTAGGTCAATAATAATAATCGATATGAATTTCTATTTACCTTATATTGTAATTAGAAGTTAGATTTGGTGTAGAGGAGTTAAAGAGATGGATTAATACAAGAAGAATGTTAATTATTGGATCCATACGAAGATTAGAATCCATTGAGGATAATAAGTTGATGAATCTTTGATCCCTCATCATTGGACATTTTTCCATACTGAAGTTGATTCCATTTCTCTGTAATAAGAATAGGATTTAATTATTGAATCATGAATATATCCTATGAGAGTCAACTTTATCTGATTCTTAATTTGAATTCGAGTTTGAATTTTACCTGAATCGATTTTGTCTCTGGATTAATGATCCCAAGACTACTGACAATACACAGATTAACGAATTGTGATTTAATACACAAAACTTGATCATCCAGACAAATATTGTTAAAAGATGAAATAAACTTTAATGATTTAATCCATTTCTCTGTATGACTTTGGATCCTTTCAATGGTCAATTTCAAGATACTATTTGATTGATTACCATTGGAAATTGCTGGTTGTGTCTCATTGAACATATTCACTACTTGTCTCAACTCTTGATATTTGTTGTGCTCAAATTGTCGTAATCCAATACCAAGAGCTAAAAGTTCATCTTCAAGATTAATTTTAACAAAATTATCCTCAATCAATTGCTCAAAAACAGAGGAATTAAATAATCCGCTTGGTTTACTATTGGATGGAGACAAAGGATTATTATCCTTTTCTGAGCTGGTTAATTGTCGTTGTTCAGGTAAGTTCCTACGAACTGATGTCGAAATGTCCAATAAATCATGAATCGACTTGGATTTTATGCCGTGTTGTGTGTTATCCGCAATTGTCACATGTTTTTTTTGAATATTCGATGTTCCAGCTCTTGAAATTTGTCCATGTACACATGATGGTAAATGGTTGAATCCTACACCTCGGTGAGATTTGTTGGTACCAATACAGGTTTCGAATCGTTTTTGAGCGTTTTTGTTCACTTTGCTATTCTTTTGCTTCCAAGTGCGCGAATTCAATTTGATTATTGTCACTCTTAATTGTCTCTAGTAAGCTTAATTGTTACAAAAACAAATGATTTTCAGGTTTGAATCTGTTACAATTGTTTTAATCAATATATTCATAGTTGCTGATTTCAAGATAATTACAATTAACAACCAACAATTAAATTAGATTATGTTATTAGTTATTGATTGTTTTCTTTTGTTTATCTTGTTTTCATTACTTTCCTAATCTCGTAACAATTAAGGTTATCAAAACTAATCAGTAAAAAATCAATATCACAGTTAAACACTACAGTAGCTAATCTAATCTTTGATTAATAATCAAGATTTAATTTAATTTTTTTCCTAATCAAGTGCTTTAATCAGTGTCAATGAATCTGAATTAATTTTAATTTGATAGAAAATCAATCTCATGATTTCATTATAATCTAATCATTAGTATTGAATCAAATTTTCAAGTACAACTCAAAGTCATTTGATTGTTACAATAATAACACACAAACCAATGATGAATTAAAACTCTAATTGTAACTGTTGCTAATTAATTTCTAACAATTAATAGATGGATTTGCTACTGGTATCAAAGGATTAGAATGTCAATTTACCGATGGATTATGTGATTGGTTAAATGATACCAATAGTTGGCTACTTGGTGATTATAATGATGTTTCCTTTGGTAAACCAATTGAAGCCTCTTTGAGTGGTGAGTTGATTGATTAATTAGTTTGTTTAATGATTGATTTTGATTTAATTAACTTTCCAAATCTTTGCAGGAGGTTATGTTTATGTTGGTGAAGATAATGTCAACCATTTCCATCAACTGGTGTCACCCATAATAGAGGAAGATGTTGGTCCTTTTTGCTTCTCATTCGGATATTATATGTTCGGGTCAAGTGTTGGTCAACTTTCCCTAAGGCTGATTGATGATAATGGGTCAAAGTCTCAATGGATTGAGGTTGATGATGATGTTTGGAAGAGGCAAGGTTCACAATTTGATGACTGGTCCATTGGTAAATATCATTTTGACCCAAAGAAAAAGGTGAAAGTCCGAATCGCTTTCGTAGCTACAACCCCAAACATTGCTATTGGTCCCATTAAGGTCACACCAGGTTCATGTGATTATGAAGATTTTTGTGATTTCGAAGATTTATCTTCATGCTTTTGGACTATCGAACCAGATTATCGAAGTAACTTTGCCTGGTATATTTCGGATGGTAAATCAAGAGATTCGGTGAAAGTTGTAGACACAACAACCTTAACGGACTCAGGAAAATATCTAAGAACACCTAATGATGGTCAGAAAGATAGTAAAAGTATACTGGCCACAAACGTCAAGATGAGTTCGAATAATGCAAAATGTTTAACCTTCAATTTAGCCAAACCACATCAAGATTCTGATCTTGTAGAGGTCAGCATTTCGAGAGGCAATCAATCCGATACGGAGTTTATCTGGACTTCAAGTTCAATCAAAGCTGAATCTAAATGGTTGCCCATTGAAATTGATTAATTAATAGTTGTCTACAATTAACGCCCTTCACATGTAACATATGAAATCTAACAATAATAATCTAACGTTTGAGTAAAAAAACTGAACAACAAATGAATTTAAAATATTTTTTAGCTAAAAGTGAATCATGATCAAGCTAATTAGGTCAAATTTGTTACAATTAACCTTCTCATCATTGTAAAAGATTCAAATTAGTCAAGCTAAACAATAATCAGCTAAATTGATCAACAAGCACGTCATTCAAGTAAAAGCCAATAATAATCTAACGTTTGAGTAAAAAAACTGAACAACAAATGAATTTAAAATATTTTTTAGCTAAAAGTGAATCATGATCAAGCTAATTAGGTCAAATTTGTTACAATTAACCTTCTCATCATTGTAAAAGATTCAAATTAGTCAAGCTAAACAATAATCAGCTAAATTGATCAACAAGCACGTCATTCAGAAGTAAAAGCTTCCATTGAACTTATCGATCAATAAATTTTAAAATTCAATCAAAACTTGTACAATCAAATTAATTTCAATTGTGTACCTTAAAGAAACAGGTAAATCAGGCAAAAGCTAAAGATCAAGAGGATCAAACTCAATTCTGAACATTCATACCTCAGAAATTCAGAGACTCCGATTACAGAAAATGACCAGAAATTTTATCAATAGAATTCTGATTCTCTCATTGATTAGCCAAATTTCGCGCGTTTTTTCTTCCCTCTCTTGATTTTTCACGAAAAATGGACTGTTCGAGTTTACCTTCGTTCAGATACTACGATTTTTATACAATTTTCAGATAGAAAAGATTGGAAAAAGTAACAATTAAACTTTGATTAGAGAGGAAAATTTTATCAAAATATCTCTTTCCCCACTAGAAATTGAATAATTTTGTTGAAATCAACAATTAATTTACATAAATCGTCATCGATTGTTAATCAATGAAAAAAAAAATCAAAACTAATCAGGTACACAAGAGGTACCATCATAGTTATTAATTGTTGTTAACTTTTACTATTAATTGGTTGACTAATTATCAACCAATTTGTTTGGATTATCTCCTATTATTATTAATTTGCTAATTGTTTTAACCATCGGAATCAAAGGTAAGCCAATGTCTTTATTATTAATAATTGCGACAAATTGTGTTTAAAATTTGATTATTGTCACTCTTAATTGTCTCTAGTAAGCTTAATTGTTACAAAAACAAATGATTTTCAGGTTTGAATCTGTTGCAATTGTTTTGTTCAATATATTCATAGTTGCTGATTTCAAGATAATTACAATTAACAACCAACAATTAAATTAGATTATGATATTAGTTATTGATTGTTTTCTTTTGTTTTCATTACTTTCCTAATCTCGTAACAATTAAGGTTATCAAAACTAATCAGTAAAAAATCAATATCACAGTTAAACACTACAGTAGCTAATCTAATCTTTGATTAATAATCAAGATTCAATTTAATTTTTTTCCTACTAATCAAGTGCTTTAATCAGTGTCAATGAATCTGAATTAATTTTAATTTGATAGAAAATCAATCTCATGATTTCATTATAATCTAATCATTAGTATTGAATCAAATTTTCAAGTACAACTCAAAGTCATTTGATTGTTACAATAATAACACACAAACCAATGATGAATTAAAACTCTAATTGTAACTGTTGCTAATTAATTTCTAACAATTAATAGATGGATTTGCTACTGGTATCAAAGGATTAGAATGTCAATTTACCGATGGATTATGTGATTGGTTAAATGATACCAATAGTTGGCTACTTGGTGATTATAATGATGTTTCCTTTGGTAAACCAATTGAAGCCTCTCTAAGTGGTGAGTTGATTGATTAATTAGTTTGCTTAATGATTGATTTTGATTTAATTAACTTTCCAAATCTTTGCAGGAGGTTATGTTTATGTTGGTGAAGATAATGTCAACCATTTCCATCAACTGGTGTCACCCATAATAGAGGAAGATGTTGGTCCTTTTTGCTTCTCATTCGGATATTATATGTTCGGGTCAAGTGTTGGTCAACCTAAGGCTGATTGATGATAATGGGTCAAAGTCTCAATGGATTGAGGTTGATGATGATGTTTGGAAGAGGCAAGGTTCACAATTTGATGACTGGTCCATTGGTAAATATCATTTTGACCCAAAGAAAAAGGTGAAAGTCCGAATCGCTTTCGTAGCTACAACCCCAAACATTGCTATTGGTCCCATTAAGGTCACACCAGGTTCATGTGATTATGAAGATTTTTGTGATTTCGAAGATTTATCTTCATGCTTTTGGACTATCGAACCAGATTATCGAAGTAACTTTGCCTGGTATATTTCGGATGGTAAATCAAGAGATTCGGTGAAAGTTGTAGACACAACAACCTTAACGGACTCAGGAAAATATCTAAGAACACCTAATGATGGTCAGAAAGATAGTAAAAGTATACTGGCCACAAACGTCAAGATGAGTTCGAATAATGCAAAATGTTTAACCTTCAATTTAGCCAAACCACATCAAGATTCTGATCTTGTAGAGGTCAGCATTTCGAGAGGCAATCAATCCGATACGGAGTTTATCTGGACTTCAAGTTCAATCAAAGCTGAATCTAAATGGTTGCCCATTGAAATTGATTTAAAAGACGAACCTGATAACTTTGATATCTTGATTACTGCTCACAAACAATCAGACGGAGTTCTAACTCAGATCGCTATTGATGATCTTCGAGTTAGTCCAAGCCCATGTAAAAGTACCATTGATTGTACATTCGATAATATTAACTGTCACATGAACATAATGTCAGGGCCGTTGCTCGTTGGTTTCGGGCGTTTATCTAATAGTCAAGCTCTGAATTACTCGATAACATCAGCTGATCAAGATAACTTTTTCCTCTACACTGATACACCCGTTGAAGATAAATCAGTTAATTATAAATTCGTCAGTCAAATTGTTCCTAAAACTAATGTCGCCTGTTTATCATTACGATATTTAATTGATTCAATCGATTCCAAAGCGATCGCCAACTATTTGTTTGAAATTAACGTTCTAACGGCTGAAGGCTCATCCAGAATAAAGTACGAACCAGCGGTCATTTTCGGACAATGGTCACAAGTCGAATACACGGTTTCTGATCCTTATCAAATTGAATTCAGCCTAATTGCTGAATCTAAACTGTTCGCCGGTTTCGATGATATTAAATTAGTTGATGGTGTTTGTGATCCACAGATCAAACCAGATGAGCCCAATATTTACCTTCGAGAAAATTTCAACGACAAAACCAATTGGGTAATATGGAAAACAGCGGAGATAAAAAAATATAGCAATACACTAAAAGATAACTATCGAGGTTATCCCCGGGCTGATCCGTTCGGCGACATCTCTGGTAATTACATCTCACTTTATGGGGACATCGTTGGTGTTAAACAGGCGAAAATTGAATCGAAACAACTTGAGAGTGGATCTTATTGCTTTTCTATTTGGTCGTGGTGCACATCTCTCAGTAATAGTCGAATCTTTATCAGTTTAATTGATTCATCTTCCGGCAAATGGACTCCAATATTGGACCGATCTTGTGATTATCCTAATCATTGGAAGATTTTACAAGCAAGTTACCATTCTAATAACAATTATTCCATCAATATTATCGCTGAAAGTTCAGAGGGTTTGGTTGCTCTCGAAGAGATGACAATTTTCAAAGGTCCATGTTATCAGGATCATGTTATCGATGAGACTTGTACCTTTGACGATGGCACTGATTGTGGTGTTGATGTTGTCACTTCACCATTTTACAATTGGCGGATCGAGAAAGGTTCATCTTTGTCAACACCGATTGTCGATAAATCAACAAATACCTTGAATGGAAAATCATTGATTCTTGATTTGAATCCGACGTCAAAAGTTAATTCAACTTCTTACTTTTACTTGGCTAATTTAAGAAAAGAGGACAGTTATTGTATCTCATTTGCATATATGATTAAAGGTGAACACAGTTTGAGCATTTGGAAAACGGAACGAGAGGAAATTGACCTTTTAGCTGATCCATTGGTCATTTATGATGGCAGTTTTGGTCCAAATTGGTTTCAAGTTTTATTTCAGGTTAACTCAGTTAATCTCGAGTCAGACATTGTCTTTGGTGGTTCTTATTCAGTTGGATCTTCCGGTTTAATTGCCATCGATGATTTAAAAGTATCACAAGGAGAGTGTATTTCATCAGGAGTTCATAACTTTGACAATTTGTTCCATTGGACTAATCTGGACTTAGGGACAACTTTGAATGTCGAAGGTCTCGATATTGGATATAAAGTTGCAAACATAATATTAACTAGCACAGCTGAAAACGCTAAGACACTTGGCTACCCAAGAAAAGATCACACTCTTGGTACATCTGATGGTGTTTATGGGTTTTTATCATCTATGGAAGATCATCGGACGATAATGGCTTCTCCTTTGATCTATCTTGGGACTAATGAACCAACACTCTGTCTAAAATTTGCTTATGCTGGTGAAGAAAATAACATTGAAATATTGGTTGAACAACAAGAGGATAAAGCTTATATTTTCAAGACTCTTGATGCTAAGGAAATGAGAACCTGGACAGAGGCTAGTTTGACCATTCAACTTCGACCAAGTCCATCACGAATGGCTCGAGTGTACATTGTCTCATCGTCTAAGGGATTATTAGCTCTTGACGATTTATCTATTCAGGTTGGCTCATGTTCAACGGGTGATACATTTTTCACCTGTTCCGATGCAACCAAAATTCATGGTTATTATCAATGCGATTACAAGAAAGATTGTCCTAAAGGTGAAGATGAAATCAATTGTGGTGGTTGTGAGTTTGATTCCGATGCTTGTGGATATGGAAGTATAAATGCTTTTGCAGCAAATTGGAAGGTTAGAAACAATTACATTGAATTGGAGCAAAATCGACTGACCTTTGGCATTGAGGCTACTAGTAGTATCGCGAGTCCACCTATTCAAGAGACTTCATCATCTTGCAAGATTAACTTTAATTATGTTAAACATTCAGCTGATTTGTTGGTTGTTTATCTTTCAATGAATTCAAAAGAAATCCAAATTTGGGACAGTTCGATAGCAATTGAGCATTCTGGTTGGAATCAGGTCACAATTGAACTTGGAAGAATTCGAAATGAATTTCAACTTGTCTTTAAGGGAACAACTTCTTACCGAGTATTTGAATATCAACCGTTTTCCATTGATTATGTTAGATTTGTTGATTGCGATTTCAAGTCAACTGATTTAGAAGATCCAAAAATTTTCGTCTGTTCTGATGGTCAACGTCTATTGTCCAGTTCAGTTTGTGATTCTACTTTAGATTGTCGTTCAGGAGAAGATGAAGATAATTGTAATAATCAAGTTTATTCTTTTGAAAATGGAATATTATCCCCATGGTTCAATGGAATAAGCCCTGATAGTAAAAATCTATGGTCAGTCTCTTCAGGTAATGGGCTTGTCTCCAATAAGCCAACACTCGATCACTCAAGAAGACTACCTGATGGTTCATTTGCTTATGTAACTGCAATAGCGATTTCACTTGGTGCAACTGAGCCATTTATTGGACCTCAACTTAATTCAACTGAAAATTGTATCATCACTTTTTATTATTATTTGTCTTCTTCATTATTCCAACTCAAAGTTTTCCTTGCGAACTCTGAAAATGAAGTTTATCTTCAAACGATCAGCCAACCATCTGATTTTGGTTTCAAAAAGATTTCAATTCCCTTGGAATCTAAAATTATTGAGCCACCATTTCAAGTTAAATTCATCGGAGATTCTAAATATCCTTCATCATATAGTTATATCGCTCTTGATGATATCACATTCAACGAAGGTTGTTATGGTATTAAACCAGTTGAACCATCGCCTGGACCTAAGCCCGAACCTGAACCTGAAAAGTATTGCAAGGGAAATGAATTTCATTGTAAAATCGATGGTAAATGTATTCCTATTGAGATTCATGTAACTATATCTCCGACTGTTCTGATGGTGAAGATGAAAAATATTGTGGCTCTTGTACTTTCGATAATAATAATCTTTGTAATTGGATCAACGAAGGTTCTAACCAATGGATTCCAATGAATCTTTCAACAGCACAACAAGAAGGTTTTTCTAATGAGATAAAAGCACCTAATAATTTACTCGTGGCAACGGGCTCATCATTGGCGGGATCAGCGGCTATAAGATCACCCTTGTTGGGGAAAACAAGTTCGATTTGTGTCTTCAAATTCAAATATCATTTATCCGGAGAATCCAAGCTAACACTGAGAATAAGACAGGAAAATTCTGCTGTATCAAAAGTTATCGAAGAGCTTAAACATCATTCATCATCAGATTCAAATGAATGGCTCGAGGGTCTAATAGAATTACCTTCTCTCACCTTTGGTCATTATCTCCAATTCGTTCTTGACACTCCACCTTCAGATACATTCTTGACCTCTTCAGGCTTATCAGATTTCGAGATGTCACATTGTGACCCTGGAAAAGTTAATTTGGACTCATTTAACTGTCTCTTCGATGAGAACTCCTGTGGTTGGACTGATTCGGGTTCCAAAGGACTTTCTTGGAGTCTAACGACGAACACTAGTCATCAAGATGATCACAAATTCGGCTTCGGTTCTTATAGTAATAAAGATCATCCCAATTTCCTTAATCTCGACATCTCAAATGATCTTACTACTCGATCGATGCAAACTTTGACCTCACCCTGGCAATATGCGACTGATATATTCTGTTTTTCTTTCGATTACCGTCTATTGGCTTTCGATGAGACTAAATTTATGCTGATAATCAACGACGGCTCAATATTACGAACTCTTTATATGAAGAACGGTGAACCCAATTATGGTTGGAATCATGGTAGTGTCACAATTAAGGGTGTCAGCGAATTCCGTTTGATTTTCCAAATTGAATTGAGTGCCAACTCAGAAGACACAGTAGTCTCTATTGATAATCTCGCTCTTTCAACGGGATCGTGTAAGGAACATCAATCGTCGTGTGACTTTTCAACTGGAACTTGTGATTGGATAAATGATGGTTGGTCGATTGTTGAAAAGCAGCAAGTTCCTTCAGCCGATGGTCTGAATCGTGAATACTATCTAAGAAACTATGGCTCTCGTTCATCAAGTTTGGTACTTAAGGCCAATAACGATGAAGCGAAGGATAAATGTCTATCTTTCTGGTATTTGCACACATTCAATTTAACTTCAGATCTTGTGGTTAGCTCAATGGAAAAAGAGGAAATTTCCGCTTCAGAAATTGTTCCAAATCATGAATTGGCCAATATTTGGTCTTATTATCGAACCTCAGTTATGACTGGAGGCGATTATGGAGTTGAAATTCAAGCTGGACCTTTAGAATCATCTTTCGATACAACCGCAATCGATGATGTGACAATTTACAACGAACCCTGTAAACCTCCGGGTAATTGTGACTTCGAATATGATTCATGTGGTTGGCAGAGTAAAAATGTCATTAAATGGAGACGTAACTTGGGTGTCACTCCATCAACTGATAATTCACTTGCTGATAAAATGAACTTCGATTCAAGAAAATGGTTTATATTTGTTCGAGCAGCTGATTTGATCAATGGACAAATATCGACACTAGAAAGTATCAGGTTAACATTCACCTCACCTTATTGTATTTCATTCAATTACCTATTCACTTCTGGTACCTTGAGTGACACTAAAATCTCAGTCAAAATCCTCGATACTCTTACCGATAAAACTAACGAATTATTTATTTTACCTGATCATGGTACAAACGAATGGCAAACAGTTGAGAAGACAATTAGACAAATCAATCCATTTAAAGTACAAATCATTGCCTCCAGCAAGGAAAATCAATCAGGTGATATTGCAATAGACGATATTAAGTTTACACAAGGTAAATGTTCAAGTGATGTAGAGACAACAACACCACCACCAGCACCAACAACAAAACCTTCAACAACCCGACAAGAATCAACAACTCGAACCATTGAATCGACAACAATCAATGAACCAACCATAAAACCATCAACTGAATCAACGAATCATTCAGAAAATCGTTCAGCCTCCGTGTTAACAGCTAACACAATTATGTACATAATCAAGCAAAGTAAGTTGATTGTGGATATAAAACTTTGATTAACTATTGCTTACTCATTAATACAAATTGATTTTATTTACAGACTCTCACATTATAATTGGTACAGTTGTCGCTGCGATCATGTTACTTTTCCCAATGGTTTTTGTTGCTCGAAGCTTAATGAGGACAAAGAAAACGTATCAACCTAATGAATCAATCTCTGCGAGTAATAAAGTCTATGATATTATTTTAGGAAATACCAAAAGTTTAGATCAAATCTATGAGGAAGTTGATTCTTCAGGTTCACCAGTTCAATTTGAGATGCGAAACATTTCATGAGCTCAACGATTTCCAACTCATTGTAATATATATTAATACCCTGAATGTACAGATTATTTTATTCGTATTGTAATCAAAATAATACTCCAATCAAAAGTTAATCGTTAATCTGATTAAGTCTAATGTAGCACATTAATTATTAAACGTTTTTCATCATGAATCTCATGAAGATTGATTTGATTGTTATTCTTGAGTATCATTGAGATTCATCAGATGGAGCCAGATTTTTGGTTGTCTCCAATGTGATTGATCAGATAAAGTTTTCCCCAATCAGCTGATCTTAACTTGATTCAGTAATTTATCACGATATTGAGGGTGAATAAGAGTAGTAAATCTTGAGAAATTGACAAAAATTATCCGTTAGATGCTTCATATGAATGACCCAACGTGGTTCCATTTAGATAACTGTTCTTGAAGTTGAATATGAGTCTACATTTAAGATGGGATAATCTTACATTTTCCTAATCGTTTCGAGTGAATCTTGAACTTTTCGTGATGGTTAACGATTTGCCTCATGTAAATCTACAATTACCATTGCAATTTAATTTACATAAACATGCAACGTAATCATAATACTTGAATTCTGAAAGTATTAACACAGGAAGATCAGCAATTCACCAACCAGGAAAAAGAAACTCAACGAGTAACAAAATAGCAAAATAATCCAAGGAAAATGTCAGAACTGAAATGGGAATAAAAAAATGCGAACCAAATGAACGATAAATGGTAAAAAAAAGTGATAGAAAAAGAGAAACTTTTGTTTACTGTTGATCTGAACTTTGAAAATTCGGATTCATCACAATTCTCACAGGAATCGGATGTAAAGTTCTGATACTTTTGCAAATGTGTCTCCTTTTTTGGTAAATAGAAACAAAGAGAAAAAAAGTTTCTTTCAAATGGTAAGACCAATAAGATTCAGATTCCATTATCATTTGTGTGAGTATATTTTTTCCTCCTTGGATCATGTTTATCATGAAATAACAATCAACTGAACTTGATTCATTTCCATTTTATCCCGAATAATAATAATAATGATAATAATAGTTTCATTCAAACCCTCAAAGGCATAGTCTCACCTTTTGTTGCTATTGTCATTACTTTAAATGGTATATGTGTCTCTCCAGAATCTGAATCAGAATATAACCAGGAATTTGTGCTTATACACCATGAACAAGATCCAGGATGAGGGAGGGAAAAATTTGATGAGTCTATGTGAAAAAAAATATCATCATTTAACCAGTAGAAGCGACAACAACAACATCAAGAGAATCGCATTTTCATTATCCAATCCATTCAAACTTTACCCTCAAGTCTCATACATGATAATAGTTTCATCGTTTCAAAAATATCATCCATTAAATTATGATTACATTATAATCGCCATCATAAAGGGTAATTGACTTACTTTAGATACTTAATATACTTTTTCATGATAACAATCAACTTGATGATATTCACTTAAATCAATTGTCCTACCGCATAAACTTCAGTATCTAATTAAAGTATCATAATTGTGGGATTAGATTTTCTCACCATTTCCATGACCAGGATTCTCGAAGGAGATGAAATTTCAAGAGACATTTAATAATAATAACAATTTAATGAACTATTCTCGGAGAATCCAAGACCAATATTTGACTAATTCAAGTTCATAGTTACATTTTAACTCACCGATTCAAAGATTATCACATGCAAACGCTAATTATGCGACAATTTTCTGGTATAAAGGATATTATGTATTAATATATTCGTAGTATCAATTATCAGCACTTTGCGAGCGATTTGAAATTGAGCTTAAATTGAAATTGATGTCTATTAGTAACACATTTAGGTTTCATGTCTGACTCATTTGATTGAAGATTGTGATTATTTTTACATGATATATATAAGGATGATGGCGATGAAACAAAAAATAATCAGAATTTCAATGAAATTTTTGCTTCATCATCATGATTACCATGATGATCACCACCATGAACATCAAACAACATATTTCTTTACATCCTCTATCCACTCAAATCTCCCTTACTTTGCATTCCCAAACTCTAATATGTTGACATATAATTTGATGGATTATCCTTTGGCTCACAATTGACTTTCATGAGATTCTCAACCTTTTCATATTCACATGCATTAGATTATTTTTTTTTATTCTCATACATTGTCTACCCTTATTATTATTAATCTAAAGCAATCAACACCATGCTCATGATGATGATGATGATATTTACTATATATAATCATGTACAAAGTTCAGTATAATGATTGTCAACAATTACAATGTTAATGGTTGAGAAAAAGGTTCCGTAAATTGTTGCTAAAGTTTAGATTGAAATTATATTTGTGCAACAATCAATCAAAAAAATATTTACGAATAAAATTGATCCTTAATTTTGGCTCTAATTTATTTCCATAGAGATTTTTTTTTCACTCGCTCTTGAACTTTATCCATGTTAACATCCATTTGTGGTCTCATCATAAATCACATTTTTCAACTGAATCAAATTATTCAAATTAGATTGTTAAATCAGAACTTTATTTTTAGCTACGATACTGAAAAAAAGTTCAGTAAACAAAGTTAACTGATTTCATCCAGAATCTCAGCTAATAATCAGCACTTTCATCAAAGGTTGATCATTGAATAGATGAATTTACATATTCAGTTTATTCAGGGAATTTGAATTTTCACATTTTATCCATAGAAGGAAATGTTTACTATGGTTAATTGCAATTAAGTCTCACTGATCCTGAATGTGAATTAGCGAGCAAAAAAAAGTATTTGGATCGATCGGTTTTTCATCATTTCTTTAAATTATCATCATCATGATTCTGAAATGTTTTCTCATGGATTTTAACTCTTGCCATGAATAGGAACCTGTGAGATAATATTATAACTATGGTGGTTTATGAAATAAAAGAGAATATAAAACTGAATTTAGAACAAGTAACAAAGAGAGAGAGAGAGAGACAATACTCTGGCTTTCTTGAACCTTTTTCGCCATTACATGCTGAATGTTGAACAATATTCTGTGGTATTAGGATAAGGTTGAAAAAAGAGGAGATGTTGGAATAATAAGAATTGGTTGATGATGATAATGATGAGAATGAGAATGATCATATAAAGGGAAGATAAGTGTAAGAATGAGTCCATGTTATGCTTAACATGCAATTTACTTGTGATTTATGGTGATGATGATATTAAGGTGCAAAGGGAATGGGTGAAAATGCTCGTTGACAGTGAAACTTTAAAGGTTATCATTCACTCCCAGGGTGAAAATTTTGATTCAAGATTGTTGAGATAAATTGTATCAAACAATTTCATCATCACCATGATCGCCAATTTCATCATTTAACTCAAGTTTCATATTTCATATTATCATTAGCAAGTAAACTGTTCATTGTGATTCGATTGCGATTCAATCAGAAGTTTTCCAAATTTTCGCGAAAGAAGCAAGAAACTTTTACTACATTTTGATTATTGATTCGCGATGACCACAATTCCAAGAGTAATTAGTCAGGACCACTAATTGGTACCAAAAGAATTTAAATTAAAAACCTCATAGACAGTGAAAAGAAGATGAGAAACAATTAAATCATTCGAAATCATTTAATCATCTAATTGTTTTCTCTTCAACAAGTAATTCAATCCCAATTGATTTCATACGATAATTTTGACTGAATTTTTGTTTACCATTAGCACAACTTCATAATCAGTGTAGCTAAAAAAGTTGAACACTAATTATTATTAAGACTAATAATTTAATTTTCTTGGCTTAATTGTTTCAACAATATAATAAACTGCCTGTTAATTAACCAGAAAAATGATAAAAAATTGATTAAGATGCAAAATACCAGCAGAGATGTTTTTGTTGGCTCTTAGCTCATTTTCATCATAAAGGTAACATTAAATTAAAAGTTCATATCAGAGATAAATATTTAATTATCTTCAGTTTTCATGGAGATGAGGAAGTAGGTGATAAATATTAGCAACAATACACCAACGAGATAATATCAAAATTAATAAGATAATAATAATGTCTATCTAATGAGAGTTGTAGTAGTTTTCATGTGATAGTTTCTATTAGATTTTTTTTTCACTCTTGGTTGAACTTTATTATCTTTCTCATGTTATTATTATCATTATCATCATCATCTCTATCATTATCCTCCCTTTTCATTCACCTTATCATCTTTATTAGAATAATTTTTTGCTTCTCTCTTCTTCTTCCTCTTATCATCTTTCAATCATTTTCTGTTCACATTAAAACCATGAAGATGATACCATGATGTGTCTTCATTATCATCACTATCACTTTCATGTTTCGTCCCAATATTAGCTTAGCACAGCATTATTTTATCTAAGGTTAAGCTCAATGCTGAGCTTTTTTATTCAGTTCTCCCTGTAGGGTTGGGCGATTGTTGGTTTGGCTGTTTTTTTACTCTTACTTGTAACTGGAATTGACAATCAATCAAACACAGATATTGGAAATTATTAATATATCTGATATCATATCACAGAAATTGTAGCATTATATGTTTACTCTTGATAATTGCGATCATAATTGGGCGTGAAAGGTATGGAAAGAGAAATGCTCAAGAAAAGTTGAGCTGAACATTTTTCTTAACCTTTCATTTTCAATTTTCACCCAATTCTGATTCTAGAGAAATTCCTTGATAATATTTTTATCGAATTCTTTTTCTTACCTGATTGATAAGTTTCTTTTCATTAGGGAAAAGTGATTAAGCTTTTGTACTATTTTCACTTCGATCCAATTGAGATGAATTAATATTGTTCTAATAGTGGAAAAATAATATTCTCTTGATTATTATCATTTTCTTTTTTTGTAACAACTTTAACCTCAGGTTATTTCGTTATCATGGACAGAATTATTTTCTTCTTCACCATGATTACATTCTCAATGAATATTATGATAACTGATATGAGTTCTCTCTCTCTCTCTCTCTCTCTTTGTAGTAATAGTATTCCAGTTGATAACCAGCATTGTTGAGCAGAATCTGTTATTAATTTTCATCATATTGATTTGATGAAAATTCCGATAGGAAAATTTTTCCATTCATATTCTCAACGTGATACTAGAAGTAAAAAAGAATCGTCGAGAGTAGAGGTCACCACTGTACAGAAAGTTTCCACTCCTGTATTGATGTTTTTCTGAGATGATTCTGATTCTGAGTGAGAAAAAATTTCATGGAAAGGAAGAAAGTAAACATTGTACTCATGAGATAGAAAAGCAGTCACTTGTTCAATAGAAACAGGGAAATGTTCAATATTATCAAGGAATTTTGCTCTGATTCAAACTCGAAACTTTGCAACTAAACAATAAAGAGAAATCATCTTCTCATCAACTCAACTCTCTTTAATTCATCTAATCCTTTCCTCTTTAATCTTCATCTTCTAATAATCCATAATCTATCTTCATTCATGATCCATTCTTTGTTTATCTTCATGTAAATTCAAATTCTAAAGTAAATTATATACACACACACTTCCAAAGGAACTTCATTTCTTTACTAGTGTTCATCATCTTCTTCATCTAAATCATCAACTTGTGAATCAATCAGAACTTTTTTCTTTGTACTAATTTCTTGAATTTCATATTTCGATTTCGTTTACGAAAACAAAAACAGCTGATTAAGTTCAATTTAAGTTATTCTCAGTTTCAATTCTCAATGAGAGACGATTCAAGTGAAAATATGTCTCTATTAGCAAATTACCGTTCGTCTCGTGGTGAAGTTAACGATGGATACCGAAGTGGTTCAATGGATGCGAATCTTTTTACATTCAACCAACCATTACAACCACCACCATTTAGTACATCATCTTATTTTGCAACATCATCATCATCATCATCACCATCAACTGTTTCCTCTCCTTCATCAACATCCAAACCATCATCAACATTATCACCTCAGGATAACTCAGGATCATCATCAATGTTTGCAAAACTATCTAAAGCAATACCTTTAACTATAACCATAATGCTGATATTATCAATGATTGGTGTGATTACTTTAACAAAACATAATTCATCATCATCTCATGTCCCCCAATCTTTACATGATGCATCATCAGCATCCCTTCAGGCTCAATCTGATCAGCTATTTGAATCCACTTGGAATGAAAGTCTTGTCGTTAAAACTGAATGTGGTCAATATTTGGGTCTATCTGATGACGATGGCTTTGAGTTTCGGGTAAGAATCTCATGAAAAAGTTCATACAAATTGAAATTCTCTCAATATAAAGACACTGGCCAAATAGAAAATTTATCTTTAAAGTAAATTCATAAATATATATATCAAGGATTAAGTAGAATGAAAATTTTCATGATAAACTCTGAAAATGAAACAATAGTTTCTTCAGAACAGTTCAAAGATAATCCATCATTATGGTTGATTAATCTTTTTTTTCTGTTTATTTCTACTATTTCTGTTTCTATGAAATACACTCAATTCTGTCAGAATCATGAAAAAACATGGAAACAATTATTATTATATAACAAAGTATCAATTCTATCAAATTAATGTAATATAATCCAATTAAGGTTATGTAATAACTGTGTTTTCTGTTAACATCATGAAACTTAATCAAACCAGAAGCAAGATGAAAAAACTTCCCATGTAATTACAATTGAGATGAGGAATATAATTCAGTAAAAATGAATAAGTATGAGCCTGAAGAAAAGAAAGAAATTTCAATCATCATCATCATTCTGATTTACAAGTTCATCAACCGGAAGAGGGTGGTGATGATTTTTTCTTCATCAAATTATAAGAGATAAAAAAGTTTTGCAAAATATTTTGGAAAATTTGATAAACAGATAAAAGCTGAATAATCTCAGTTCCATCATCTGAACAATTTGGATGTAAAGAGAAAAAGATTTGATTGAAATATTTAACTCTTAATGAGGATAATTTATAATGAATCAAATGTATTAGTGATGAATGATGATGATGAAAGTAAACTTTGACAATAGAATGAAATTGGCTCCGAATTACGGATATTAAGTAGTTTCCCATGTTCTCTGAATTCATTGGGAATCATTATTATCATCATCACCAGTATCTCTTTATATAACTTTCTTATCATCTTACACTCAACTAACAATTTGTTGAGTCAACCTTTTATCCAGATCGTTACCTGGTTTTCAAATATTTACGAACTCTTCTTATGTTCTAGTTCATTCTCAATGTTATCTTTTCTTTCACATTTTTACTCAGAACTTTTTCTCTCGATTTTCTTTGGTATCATCAGTTTTACCTTTTTTTTACCTTCCTTCATCTTCCAATGTTATTGATGCTTTTTCTGTCTTTTGTATCGTTATATTTGTTTTCCTTTTCCTTTTTTCCTCTTTCAACTTCCACCAACATTTTTCTCAGAACATCCTCTCTCTCTCTCTCTCTCTCTCTCTCTCTCTCTCTCTTCTTTACTTGATCCAATATCTTCAATAGTTCTGGTTTCTACCATGAATACTTTTGAAGATGCAAATTCATCATGAAGGCAAAATAAAAGTTAACATTATCACCTTTACCATTAATGATCTGGAAGTATTTCTTATTCTTAATTCAAAAAAAAGTGTCAAAAATTAACTAATTAATAAAAGCTGGAAAAATTAAATCAATTGATTATCTTGAAACTTATCATGAAAGATATCATTAAAATCGTTAGTGAAATGATGATGAAAAAAACGAGTAAAACTTTTGGTGAATTGTCATCATGATTTACTAAAACTATTTGATTGTCTAAGTGTATAATTATAATCGTTAACACCTTATAACTTACATATGAAAATAATAATAATAATAATTCATCAGCTAATTAATTATGCAAAATGATTAAGAGCCCAATGTCATCAGGATAATAATAACAATCTAATATAATATTCATATGTATATGGAAACATTAACATGCTTCATTCATGATATTATCTCATTCTGGTAATTCAATAAAATCTGATAAATACCATCATCATCATCGTCATGATAATATCATCATCACATTCAAGCTTTGCAGTTTTTTATCACTTTCATGATGTGTTAAGTGTTGCCTGTTAACATGAACTCCTTTTTGCTCAGATTCATTTCTTATCTTTCATTTTTTTTGAAGTAAAACAAATTGTCATTCAGAATTTTCAATAAATCAAAAAATTTCCAATTTCGATATCAAGATATCTTCCATTCTCATATATAAATAATATTTATCTGTAAACAGAATTGTTGTTTACAGAACTCAACTGATTAAGTTGAGTGTGTATATAAGAAGTGCTGAAATTATCATGATGATGTTGATTATTATCCCTAGACTAATGTTGAACTTGTCAGAACTGAATTTTGTCTGAATAAATATATGCATGAATAATATGTTAAGGTTTTTTTTTGTTGTGAGAAAAATAATATTAAAAGAATAAAGTTTTCAGCAATAAACATGATGATTGTCATGGTAAAAAAAGGAAGGTAAACAGAATAGAAAGAATTTTTCTTCTTCATCTCGAAAAACAAACTATACGAATTTAAATAATATTCTGATTAAGAATAGAATACTTGATTTTTAGATATTCTTTAAGATGAATAACATGATAATGAGTTTTCAATCTTCAACTAAACTTTTTGTAATCAGAATTTTATATAAAAAATTCAGTCAACATTCATCACCATTCTTATTTATTGTCATGGAGATTAAAACAGCAGATTATCAATAATCATGAGAGGATTACACATGAAAATAACTGGACAGGTAAATAGACTTTGATTAGATCACATCGATCAAAGGTAATGAAAAAAAAAGAAATTGAATTTACCAGAATTTATCATGAAAATAATATCTCATTGGTGGTAACTTATCATGTAACCTGTCAAGGGTTAATTTAATTGAGTTTGAATCTAAATTCCATATCCACCTTAATCATTTCTGATTTTTTTCCTCCTCCTCATCATCATTTTTTATTCATTATCTCATTTAAGGTTATTCATCATTATTTATTTATACTCATTCCAACAGGAGGATATTCACAACTATTTCATAACTCTTATAAACATCATGAAAAGATGGTGATGAGCATTTTTTTTTGCCTCTTCTTATTTGAATTAAACTGCAAGTGTGACAACCTTGTGTCATACAAGTTGAACATAACTGAATCTCCCCTGAGACCTCGGTGACTTAATGAATACTGAACATCAAAATTTTTCCTAAGCAATAGATTGAGTTGATACAGAATAGAGAGCCAAATTATTATTAGATATTTTCTTCATTCAACTCCAATGAATTACAGTAATGTCTTGACAATCTATTTAGTAACATAATGAGCATCCATCAGAGAGAATTAGTTAAAAGAGAATAAATAAAGAACGAAAATGAAATTATTCTCAAAATTGTGTTGATAGAGAGAAAGTTCTGGTTTCCATCATGATTAATTCTACAGAAAGAAATCCAATCACCATTATAATTATGTATTCAATTTTCTCTTTCTCTATTGAATGGAATAAAATTTTCGTTAGTTGGTTTCGAAATTCTGATTTTATTTGTTTTGTTCAATATTCCAAATTTTCTGTACCAAAAAGGTAATAACTTTCATAAATTCTGGCTAATTTCAAGTGCATTCTATTAATAATTTCAGCCAGAGGCTTAACAAAATGTTCTGATGATGAAAATTTTGTGTATCAAATTTTTCTGGTTCATAATTTATTGCATTCCTAATGTGTTTTTATTGGATTATCAGAACTTTTGGAACTTTTATCTTTCTTTGCTCAGATTCATGTTCCAAGTTGTTTATTTCTCTCTCCATTACTTTTAACATTTATATAAATGCACGAAGCCGGAATAAGAAATATCCATTTACTAGGAAATCCGGTTAAGTCTATAGACGGAAATTCATTTTTGACCAGAACGGAAATGAACAGTAGCTCATATTTGTGTATAAAAAGTGCCATCATGATGTAAAATAGTAATAATGTTTCATGCACTTAGAGTATTCTGATGAAAGATACTTTTGATTCTGATAGTTTGAATTGTCTATTGTAAGGTATATATATTTGTGAATGGATGAAGAAAATGTTGTATGAGTTTATTTTTCTTCTTTTTTCTCCATTTTTATTCCAAGTCAAAATGTTCCATTAGAACTTTACTTTTACTCTTCGATAGTAATGATAGTTTTTTGTTTTTTTCCTTCTTTCCTTTTGTTATTACTGAAAAATTCTAACAGTACAATGATGATGATAATTCTTGAATTGAACCAATTAAAATTGTAATCAGAAAAAATCTCGATGCTCTAACCGGATATCCTGTTATCTTTACAGTTTCACCATCTCTTTGCAATAGAAATCAAATGTTTCCATTCTGATAATGATGATTAAGATGATTCTGTTTCTCTCTTTTTTTCAATCTTTTTTTTTCATCTTCTTCCTCCTCAGTTAATCTTGTAAATGTTACCAAGTCTGTTTACTTTTCTCACTCATTTTCAACATGATGAGAATCATGTTGATACAATTTGAAACAAGAAGAATAAGAAAATAAAACCGTTAAAGAAAATGAAGATGGAGAAACTTTTTTCATCTCTTTGATTCAATTCTTAGGAATCATCATCTAGAGATGAAGTAAGACAGAAAGATGATTCCGATAATAGTTATTAAAAGGTAGATAACAAAGGTAACTCAATATCAATGATGAAAATGATGATGATTGGGGAAGAAGAAAGTGGGTGAGGATAAAAGTTCCGTTATAAGAAGACAAAAGTATCCAAAGAAAGAGAGAGAAAATATTAATTCTAGAGAAGATGAAGAGAAAAAAATTCTTTTCCTATTATCATTATTACTTGAAGATTCTGAGAATTATTTCTTATTCTTTTTGAATCGAAGTATTCTCATCAATGTTTCATTCATCTATCATGCTGGTTGAGAGAGAGAGAGAGAGAGAGAGAGAGAGAGAGAGAGAGAGAGTAGTTATATACATTTATTCAAGAATTGATACTTTGTTATATTGAATTTGATGATGAGAAAAAAATGGAATGAAAATATTATCAATATCAGATTATCAAAAGTTCATTGTTGTCATTTCATCATCATCATGCTAACAAGGTTATCAAATTTCAATCAGAGTAAAAGGTATGTTGTTAAGGTTATTATTAATCAGAAGGTGCAATGAACAGAGTATAAATATCATGTTCATCATGGTGAATCCTTGAAATGCAATTTCAATTTTGAACCATGTCTATTTGAAAAGATAATCCTGAGAAACTTCCTGAGCATGTATCTTCTGGGAATAAAAGAAAGTAATAAAAAAATTCTGGTAATTAAAATCTCTACGAGTTCTGGTGAGTTTTCATGAATTTCAGAAGAAAAAATAACCTTCTTAATCTATTACGTATACGAGATTATTGCTATTCATTGAGAAAACTTTTTCTCTCGTTCTCAAAGTTTCGTTCTAAATATTAGTCCATTTATCTTAATCCTTCCTGAATCTGGTTTCACCCTTATTCCAGAAAATGCTCTTATCGATAATCAAATCGGCTTAATATTTTGGTTAGTTGACATTTCATTACCTGGGGCTATCATGGAAAGTCAATTATAACTTCATTGGTTTATTTTAAACTCAGAGATAAAACCAAGAAATGATTAATATCGACACAGTAAATGGATAAACAGTCAACCTCAGAAACTTTCACACTGATCCTCATGAATTTCATATGACATTAATTGTTACATGAGCTATTTTTCATTCAGTTGCATCAAAATTTGACACCTAAATTTCAAAGCAATTACATCAACTGAAATTGCTATTAAAATTAACTCGACAAATTTGTAAATTTCAAATTTGTCTCAATCGAAAAAGGATAAAAATAATAAACATTGACAGATTAAAAGTTCTGTGGATGATTTTGTCAACAGAAAATATTAGAAATTCATTGCAACAATCAATAAGTAAATTATTGAAACTTTTGACCATAAAATTACATATTTCATAGAATTGGAAAGAAAGAATAAAAATCAAATAAAGTTGAACTTTTCCATTGAATCGATATTCCAAAGTTCATGAAAATGTAGTGATGGACAATTCATATGAGTGAGAGAGGAAATGAAATACCCTGAAGCTTTATGAATACCCTTGCAAAATATTGGCCTCTTTTGCACTTACACATCATTATTACATATTTTATGTACACTGAGGATAATAAATATGATGATGATGATAGAGATATCATCAAATGGATAACCGTTATTACTTGGGATGGAAATTTAAATCATCATGGACAATGATGATAATATATCATGAATTGAAAATGAGATTGAATAGACATCACAACTTAAAATCTTGTCCATTCCAAGATGAAATTTGATTATCATAATCATCTCAGTTGGTATTATGTATTCACCCATGATGAATATTTCTTTTCCAAGTAATAATAATAATACTATTGGAAAATTTGTAAATTTCTCCATCGAAAATGTTGAGAGAAAAAAATTTCCTTTCATGATATCACATTTCTTTTTCTTTATAATGTTTGCGTGACAATCAATTATGAATATCAAATACCCTCTGAAAGAGACCAAGAGAAATGTCATTTCAAAATACAAAAATGCTATCATTTGAATACATAAAGAACTAAAATGAACTTACAAAAAAAATGTGAGAATACTTTTTTGTCTCTAGTCAATTTTTTCATGATAATTTTTTGTTTCTGCTGAAGTACAATTTATATTCTGAATGGGAATTGTTTTCATATCTCACTCAGAATTCATATAAATACATTTATATGAATATATTTTCACAGTATTGGTAGGGAGACAGTAAAGAAATGACATATTAACATTCACACTGTATATTGATGAATGATTGTGATTACATGAATAAATTGTACAGGATTTCCTTAAAATCAGACAGCCTAAATATTAATAATAGTAACAAAATTATGGCATAGAAATCAATTTTTATAACTGATTAATATAATCCAAGTTACTGAAAATGAGAAAATGAATGAAAATTATATAACCTGAGGTAATTAGTTACTTTCTTCGACTCTGAGTTTTCACCAATTTATTAATCATTTGCGACGGTCATTTCATCAGTAAGAGATGAGTTCAGATCTGGATTACCAGCACAGTTCGTAGGAACAAAAAAGGTCACAGTGACTTTTTAGACATTATGATCAAACGCATAATCGAGCTTCAAACATGGCCGTGTTTAGTTTTTTTTCTATTGGCACATCTCCTATGATGTCAATTAGGCCATTAACGGAACCAATTCGTTCGTCATTATTTTCAATCAGTCAGTTTTCAGGGATAGATTTCGGGTTATCACGTCGTTTCGCCTTGATTTTCAAAGTTGAGGGTTCCGGACAAATTTTTTCAGAATTTTTCGGCACAAAAATGCAAAAAAGTGAAAAGTTTAATATGTTAAGTTTCACTTCGATATCAAATGACTTTTAATAGTTCGTATAATTGACTCAAATCCCATGATAGCTGAATCGAATGCTATCTACAAGAGAGAGAGAGAGAGAGAGAGAAGTGAGTAAAAAGTGAGTGATTGAGTAAGTTGTAAAAGTCAGGTGTCTATTTCAGCTCATGTTAATCAGAAAAAGGAAAACAAAAGTTTGATTTTCAATTTGTATTCTCAACAGAATTTCCCATCTCTTTTACAATTGAACATTTACTGTTATTCAGTTTCATAGTCATGTAACTATGGAATAAATAGTGAAATGTTTCAATGGAAGATATTCAATCGCTGGGTGAAAGCGAAAAAACTAAGCATTCCCAGGAAGAGAAGAATGGAAAAAAAATCTGTTATCATTGTTGAAAATTCTTCATTTGACCAAGCAACCTACTCCCAGGGAATTCTGGATATGATAGAATTGGAAAGTTTGTTGATGAAAGAAATCAAATAAACACATAAGTTCAGCAACAGGGAAGTTACTAAAGTGGAGAGAAAAATTGTCAAAAGTTCTGTAATCATTTTTTTCACAAGATGATTCAGATTCTCCACATGATATTTGCTGATTAAAACATCAAACAAAAAAAAAGCTGAGCTGAAATTTAGATGATATTATAGTTGACAAGTAGCTTAGATTATTATTATAATCATGAAACAATGTTATCATTTAGTAGAGTGAGAAAAAGAGACAAAAGCATCATGACAACAGTATTATCGTTTTCATGGAGATGATTCAATTCTGTTTATTTAACCTTATAAGATGATAAGAAAATAATCAAGAAGCAATAACTCATAATTTCAGGGTAATAACATGGTATTAGTAGGAGAAAATACTTTAATGATAAGTTTTATTTAAAGTGATGTTTATCTTAATGATTAAGATATTAATGGAACTCAAGTTTAAATCTGTCAAAATTATACACTCACCATGAAGTATTCGTGCTGATTTGGAATGAATTTCATTCTGAATTTATACTGAAAATTGATGAAACTTTTGATGACAAAATTAATGGTAAACATTAAAACTTTGTCTCATAATTTTGGATTCATTTTTTACCTCTAAATTTATTCACAATAATATCAAAGGTGTTGGTCCAATGAACTTTTTTTTCACTCCAGTTCTGTGTGCTAATAAACCTCAATAAACCAACCGGAAGTGGTAAGATGATGATAGAGATGATTATTATGATAAAGGGGAAAAAATTGCAACTGATTCCAATTGATGAAGCAAATAACATAGCGTGTAAATATACACACAGTGAACACAAGATTTCAATAAGGAACATGAAATAATATCATCTCCATGCTGTAGAGAGGCTGATTCATCATCTTTATACTCATCTTCCACTTTCTTTCTCTCTTTCTCTCTCAGTTTCTCATCTCTTTTTGCTTTGCTTTTTTTTCTCATCATCTTCATCTTGGATGGAAGTTTCTTCCAAGTTAATTAGATTGATATCGATCGCCTTGAAATTACAATTCCACAAAACTAACCAGAAACATTTATCATGCTAAAAGTTCAGAGTTCTATCAAAAATGATGATAAGAATGAAGATGATTGAGTAAACAAACCGAGTGAGTCGTGGAGGAAATAAAAACAATCATCTTGAAACTTAATCTAAACACTGGAAGAGAAAGAGATATTAATTTAACCTCTTTTTTTACCATGATAATGATTAGATAATTTCCATTAATTGAATTCTATTGAATCAATTTATTGGTGTATTTTGTTGGTGAAAATCAGCTTCATCTTATCGAGTAAAACTGAACAATTATCTTGCTGATCTGTTGATGAGAAACTGTTTCATTACATAAAAATAATTACGATTAAATCGATATAATATTAATACCTATTCTCAGGATAATATTTTACTCCATAAATGGTGATCATTATTGTTATTGAATTAGTATTTGGATGATAAATATTAATAATGGAATATGAGTATTGTGTCTCCTTCAGTAATTCATGTGAATTCTGAATGTTACTTAAAGTTTCTCAACACGGGAAACCTTATATTCTGTTAATAATAATGATGATAATGATTATCATGATTCTCAGCTGAGCCCATGGCTTTGATGTTCAATTTAGAGAAACTTGGAATTGGAGGAGAAAAAGTGTTATAAGATAGCTAATAAAAAGAGGGTGGATAAGAACAGAATGAAGAAAATAATAATATCTTCAGCCTGGGAATTTATTGGCCCGAAAGAATCCATTAGAATTCCTTGTTCATTTCACCATGTTGTTGATTCATCGAACTAACAATTCTCCTTTTCCGGAATCAGTTGTTTTTTCTCTCTCACTTTTCTTACCTTTAAGGTGGAAAACTTTCCTTCCTCTTCTCGATTCTTGTTCAGAGTACAAACGAACTTTTTTTAACGTTTTCACGAAGAAATTAGAACGAGGTAGAGTTTCGAATTTGAACTGTTCAATCTAAAAGAATTGAAGTTCTCCAAGTATATGAGTTTCCCGTGCTTCGAGTTTATATCTTTATGAAAGCTAATAAATCGAACTGAGTTTCGAACTTGATCTAATTGAATATAATAGTATATTGATCAGGATAATTGAGTTAACTTTAATTTTTCATGGTCTTTCATGGCATTTGAACTTTTTTGTTGTTGATCAAATAAAAGAAGATGATAGAGAAAAAAAATTCTTATACAACGAACTGAATGTTTCCTATTTCATTTCAATAATCATACATTTTTCCTCGAGTAATAATATTTACCCTGAAATGTCAAAATAACTTTCAAAATTCACTCCCATTTATTTGATCATATTTATTATTTGGGTTATTTATCATGAGATATCATTTGAAATAATAAATGAAAACTGAGAGAAGGGTGAAATGTTATGGATAATATTTAAATTGATATTGAATTTTAATCATAATACTAAGTCATATCATGCATGTAACATCATATATACATCATGGTAACAATGTGATCATCAAATGAAATGAGTTGACTGTTGAAATGTGAAAAACAAGTTTACCAGTAGTTAAGTTTAATTGAACAAATTATTTTCATGTAATTCAAGTTCAGTGTATCATTTAATGTCTCGAAATGAGTTTGATTCCCTGAAATTATGAGAGGTCAGAACTTTTTCCCTGACAGAATATCATTACAAGTAACTTAGACTTTCTTTCTCCCTCTAAGGTTATTGAACATTTTCAGCTTGAACAATTAACGCAATGTACTTTAGCTCTTTGTATGGTGTGGATATTTATGGTCATCATGATACTTGAAAGAGGGAGTAGGAGGTGATATTATATAATGATTGTGTCTCAATTGATGGACTCAATGGTCTGAATGAAATGTAATGGCAATGAAAGTGGAAACCATGAAAAACAGGCAACAAGAAACAACCAGAAGAAAAAAAATATAACATTGAATTCTGGTGACATTTAATGTTTCAAAGTATCTACACCATGTAATCGTATTCCATTGGGATCATTTATATAAATAAATTTATTACCGTTATTTTTTTCTCAACACCTAAAGTTTTGTCACTTTAATAAATTGCCCTCACCCCTTTGTCCACTTTTCTCAGTCGTGGTCATCTTTTATTTTACCTCGTTTTCTCATACCCTTTGTGAAATTGATCCATATAAGATAAACTTATTATCTATCACAGTTGATTTCCATTGGGTTATTTATCGTTATCGAGGTTTCATTTGCACCCAATGTTCAGATTCTGATTCATGTTCGATAACGACATGGAAACAAGACCAGAAAGTAATGGAAAATTGTTGTAGTTATGTAACTATCATAATTCAAACTTTTCTTTCTTTCCTTTTCTTTTTCCATCTAAATGAAATTCGATGTTAGTTTTTTCTTGTCATTCAGTCTCTTGACCATAGCCTGTTGGCTATAACATCAATTTATACCAATCTAATGATCATCGATTCATCAGCTGAACTTATTCCAGTTCTATTGATGTGTTTTCTAGTTATATCTTTATGAGTTCATTTCCTGGTGATGATAACATGGATTCACAAAACCATGAAGATGAATGAAAAAAGCTGAAAGTTTAGCTGATTTGTTTTTGCCTGGTAATGATTAAATAATGACAATAATAAGTAATAATAATGTCCAAGAGTTATTATTATTTCCAATTGAACTCAATCAACTGAAGAAAATAGAGATTGAATTGTTGAATTATTATGAAAATTTCATGCGATTATCATGATAATTTAACTGAGGAAAAGTAATAAATTGTTTCTGTTATAGTAAATACCAATAATTAGGTTTGATGGTCACACAATTAACTACAGTAAAGTTGATTACTATTAATAAGTTAAAACGATTATCCAATGGACACACCTTAGATTGTTTATCAGGAAACGGAAATGAGGATACATGAGCTATGTTGTGACTCACAATCATCATTTATCATCTCTATCTCTTTTCCCTTACAAAAGCATAATATAAAATGGTGAACATGTAAAAACATTCAAGTCCTAATCGGATTTCATGGCGATTTCCATGGAACCGGAAATATTGTTTCAAATGTTCATGAGATTATTTTTCATTAATCTTTATCCATGTACATTTATCATCCTCATCACCATCATGAAACTAATAATGATTACTTGATAGGAACCTGGAGGGAACAGTAAAAGAGAGCAAAAAAGTTCAGAATATAAATTCTGAGTTTTCATGAAAAGAATGAAAAAATATTGAAATATTATCACATTCTATCATTCTAGCATTCAATCTGTGACATTTTCATATTGAGATAATTTTTTTATTTAAAAGAATTGAAAATGAATGTAAATATTAACAGAGAATAATATTTTCAAATATCATTATAATCACTATTATTATTACATATTATTCAGAGTTTGAAACTTATCGAGATATTTACTTGTCTATTACCACCCAATTCATGATGATATTCATTTGAAATTCAGAATACAGATTATCATTTATATATTTAATTCATACCTTGATTTTGTAATGACATTTCATCCAGACTGAAAAGTATTCATAAAGTTTGCATGTAAATTATTCCGGAGTTCATATTAACTTTTAAATTTTCATCTAATTCCGGTTGAAATTTTTTTTTTCATTCTTTTCCCATCTTAACATTAAAACTGGTCCAAATAATGGTTAATTAATTAAAGTCCAGACTTTGATAGTTTAATCAAATGCATATTAATGAACTTAATTAATTGTGTGCAAGTTAATTTCCCACTCAACCTCCTCATCCTCATGATTTTTGATAATATCAAAATTGCTTTACATTTGTATTCACAGTCCATTCTGATAACTTATTTTCCTACAAAATCATGGTAACTTTTTCATTCCCTACCTCTAGTTAACTGTATTCATGATAGTTTATCGTAAATACAATTCTGAGTTAATTCAACATTTTCCTCGGAGTTTTCTGCTTGTTATTATCCTTTCAACATTTCTTTATCTTTTCTGTAAACTCTTATAATTGATAACTACCAACAACAATCTAGATAAATTCTGATGAATAGTGAATCAAATTATTCTGATGGATAATATTTTCTAACAAATTTCCAGAATTTTTCAGTTTCCTCTGGAAACTTATCATGTCTTTCTTATGGAAAAGTGAGAACATTTTTTCATGTTCTCAAATTTTTTTTTCTTTTTCGTAGTTTAGATGACTAGTTTCTCTCTCACTCTCTCATGAATTACCTAATATTCATGACGATGAAATAGATTCAGTAAAAAGAAAATAATTTCATGATAACATATAATTTCAAATCCTGAACCTTAATCAATCTTGTTCACAATCAACTATCAACAAATTTTGAAAATGCTGCTCTTCAGTCTTGAACTTTTTGTAGGAAAAGATGATAAATCTGAAATAACTTTTTCTCCCTTTTTCATTTCCTCGGGATTCCCATGTTACCCATACATGTTCAGTAGTCATGATCTCATGTAATGGTCAGTTTGATTTGAAGGGAAAAAGATGAAACATTTTTATGAGAAAACTTTGAAATCTATCAAATTATATGAGAAAGAAATTATTCCTCACAAGGAGAAAAATAATATTACCGTTATCCCTTAGAATTTCATCTTCTTCGTCTCTCACTGACCTCTTTCCAACCTTAAACTGACCCTCGACTCTTTTCCCTCGTTTTTCCCCATATTCTTATTTGTTAACATTTCCACTCTTCTCATAAGTAACAACCGCCATAAGAAAAAAAATATGAAAGATGATTTTTCATATTCTTTTCCCCTGAAAATATGATTTCATGCATGATCAATCATTACAATCATCTCAATGTACATGAAAATTTATATTTATGAAGTTTTTTTTTCATCTTCTTGTCTGTCCTTTCATGATGCTGATGAAGTTTCCACTGAATTTGTCCACTGAATATTCAGAATCTAGTAGATAAGCCTGAGAATGATTTTTTTGTTGTTGTTGTTGTTGAATTCATCTCAATATCAAACCAGAAAAACGATATTAGCTTTTTAATATCAAACGATTGATCGTCAAGTCTAATCAGTCAATCAAAATGTTTTGATGTAATATTTTTCAATAAATCATGACGATGATGATATTATCATGGTAATCGAGTGAATCTATTCAGTGTTTGGTATGAAGGAATAGAAAGAGATAACTTTGTATCTTTTGTAGGTTTTTCTTTGCTTCCCCTTTCATTATGTTGTTTCTTATTTCATCTTCAATGAATTCATTTGGAATCAAAAGGTGAGCCAGGGTCAGGGAGAGTAGAGAATCCAAATGATCATGAAGATATAATGATGATGAGTAGGATGATGGTGAATAGGAAATAAATCTTTCTCTTGAAAATGTTATCTTATTTTTAGCTTCCCATTGTATGAGAATAGAGGTTTCACCTTACAAGGTTGGTCAAATTTCATTTTCACTCCCAAGAATAATCATTATCATTCCCTGTTACTTGTTAGTTTTCCCTGTTTTTCTTGTTATTTTCATCATTCTCAGCATCTTGAGACTCAACTTTTCTTTCACTCATCCAATTCCTATTTTCACCATAATGTCAAATGTATAAACACATTGGAAAATAAAAGGTATCAAACCAAGTGAAACAAAGCACACAAGATGAAAACCTGATGATGATTATAAGGCTTTTTTAGCTGACCAAAAGTGGACAGTAGACTGAACCAAGATAAACACTAAAGACCTCAAATAAGAATGGAAACTTTTTTGTATCTTAAAGAAATTTTGACCAGAAAATCATTGTTATAAGGTTCGAAAATAACAAAGTTCTCAAAGAGAAACTTCCAAAAAATCTTTCAAAATTCGTAATATGATGATAGATAAGAAGAAATTTTCTTTCTCATGATATGGACAATTCTCGTTTTTTCAGGACTTTCAGTTCGCACGGAACTTAAATTATTCATGGAAGTTGTGGAAAAAATAACACGACCGTTTTGATTGAACTGTTCTGAACTTTTGTGCTTGTTAGGTGTTTCGTTAAGAATACCCAGAGTTAATTTCAGGGCCAAGGCTAACTCAAACAAGATCTTTAATAGATCAAGTATCTCAAACCAGAATAAAGTCAAAGACTTTTAAGGTTAACTGACCACATATACAAAGGAGGGCAGAACGTAAAACTTATTAATTCAAATGTAAATTTAATAACACAAAGGTAATTGAGCACAGAATTGAAACAGAACTAAGGTGATGATTATAACAGTAATTAAGGAAAATAAAGCTAATTGTAATTGTAAGGAAAATGAGTAAAATAATAGAAAGGGCAAGTGACAAGTAAGACTTGTGTGACTTATCAGAGGGTGAGAGAGTAAGTGTTTTGTTAAGAGAATAGAATTTTTTTATATTCTATTCTAAATGGCAGTTAAGAGCGAAATTTAAAATGATTAACAAATCAGATTTAAATGAGATAATAAAGAGAAGGGGTCGAAAACAGTCAGATGACTGTACATCCCTTACATGCTAAATAAAATCCATTTTTCATCCTACAATTAACCTCTAATCATGAGATGAATATTAATTCTTGATATAAAGTTAAATCAAATGGATTTTGGTCTCAAATCAACAATCAATTTGATCAATGAAAAAAACTTCCTTCTAATCATAACCTAACATATTACTTGATTATCATATGAATCTCATGGGTAATCATCACCATCATCGTTATGATGATGAAATGATTGAGATAATTTTAGTTTTCTCTTGTAATATAATCATGAATAATTAACATCTTAATCGCCCTGAAAATTGCTAAGAAATTAAATTAACAGAATATTAATTGTTTACAATCAATGAACTAGAAACAGTTAGGAAAAAAACTTTCATTTGATTAACATAAACAACAAAGTAGTTTTTTTTTCACTCGACTCATAGACTAATATTGATCTAATCAAATTGTTGTTAATCATTTCTGATTAATGTTTAACATGTTCACTAATCATTGAGACAATTAATTATCATGATTATGAAATTAAATATTCAATGTATCTAATGATAAGAAGATTATCTTTGGGATAAAATAGAAATTTTTTTCATTCGATTCATTGAAATTCATCAAGATCAACATGATGATAATTATAATGAAAAGATTTGACTACTAATGAGATTAATTAAATCAAATTAAGTAAAATTAATGAAATAAATTGTTTTGATTGAAGATTGAATTGAATAAAAATCAGTCAAATTGGAACTTAAGTTGAGTTAAGATTCAGTTTGTTCTGAAATTCTGATTGAATTTGTTCAGATGAATTGCCCTGTAAATCAGTTGATCATTAGGAATCTAAATTATTAACAATCGTAAACATTTATTATTTAAGTGCCATTAAATTGCTCACCTGAATATTTCATCCAATTAGAATATTGTTTTAATCATAATCACGGAATCAATCAATGAGAATCGTTATTGATTTTGTTGATTCTTAAAAAAATCGTGGTGGTTATTTGTTTTTTCCCCTGTCATTTGATTCAATATTTTCCTTCCTGTATATTCAATCAAATTGAGTTCATTTTTATTTCATCTCCCATCATGATGATCATCATATACTATTACTTATCATTCACTTGAATTCAACTTTTGAATTTGTTTGAATTCAATTGAATTTCATTTGGAACCATGATGATGATGAAAGAAAACTCTATCAACTGTAAGAAGAGAGATAAATGTAAAGGGAGAAAGAGATGAGGAAACACCATGATAAGTTCAATGAGATGATGAAGAAACCAATTCAGATGATACATAATTTATTCAATTTGATTTGATCAGGAAAATGTTTATGTTGTCTTGATGAAGCCAATCTATTTGTAGGAATGTTCAGTTTATGTAAATGAATAGCATACATGGTGAGAGAGAGAGAGAGAGAGAGAGAGAGAGAGAGAGAGAGGGGAGAGAATAAAAAAGTTCTGAAGAAACTCAGAAGAGATGAACAAGTCGAACTACTTTTGCTTTCTCATTAGTGAAAATTCTGTTTAATTTCTTAACGTTATTCATCAAACTTGGACTCTTTACAATTCGAATCAGAACTTTTTTCTCCTTCTTCGATTTCGAATTAGTTTCATCATCAATCTCTAATTGTGGTTATCATTTTAATTCCAAGAGATTATCGATCGAAAAACTTTCTCTGTATCTCTCTCCTTTCATCCATCTCTTAATTTGTTTCTCGTTCAATGATAATAATCAATTCTAACTGTCCATGTAATTCAGTTTAATTCTGTAATCCTAATTATCTTAAATGCTTAAAATAACAATCATCTGAGCCTCTTGATTATTTTTCATTGGAAACAATTAACTTTTCCCTTGTAAAATAATTATCCATGATAAAACATCAAGTTAATGAAGCTAAAAGTATCAAGTAAATGAGATTTGGATGCGCTAGTATCACAATTAGCTTGGAGAAAATTATTCTCAGCCGATAATTGATATTATGATATTATTTCAGACTCATTGATTCTCAATCTGCTGAGGAACCATGAGCTCAAGATGATGATGATGATGATATTCATTGAAATAGAATCAATGGAAATCGATTAACGATTTTCATGTAAATTTCATTTTCTTCATTTTTCTAATGATACAATTTTTCTTCCAGCATAAATGCTCATATTCAGATTGATTATTATTGCAAATAATAATAAAGATAATGATGAGGATAATTGTTATTTGGAAATGATTTGAATACTTTCTCGAATATGTTGCATACAAAATGATGTATTCTTATGTATTATCTTATATTGAGAATGATTTGATCATGATTACGATTACTGTTTCTTCAGGATTCTCTTTGTAAATAATAATCGTTATATCCTGATGACTTGGGAAGAGTGAAGATTATTCAAGATAAACTGAATCATCATCAAGAATTTCCTCCTGATCCATGAATCTCACCCCTTTTCCCATGATGTATTTTCATGATTATTACTGTTGAAGGTAAATAAATGTATTCATCCATAGAAGTTATTATTTTGTTTCATCTGATGCTCATGTTATTCTTGGTTTATCATTATTATTATTTTCCATCATGGTAACAGCCGGTTCTTGATTGAGGGAAACAAAATCATCACAATCAACGAGGTTCATGTAATACTTGAGACTACTCAAGATCCTGAATACGAGCCATGGTGAAAATATTATTAACTGGCCAGTTTCAAGTAGATGATTGAAAAATAATCTGTTAATTTTCATGATGGAGTAAAAGATTTTGCTCAACATTCAAGAAGTTCAATAAGTTGATAAGTTTCAAAGTAATTTTCAATTATGCTCATATTTGCTTGAGGGGCAATGAAACTGAAGCATTGATAGTGATGATTATTGTTATTATCATGGTGAATTGATAGTTATAAACATGAGTTCAACATGATTATCAATTTGCTTTTCATGAGATAAAAAATGAATGCTAATGAATCTCATGAGGAAAATGAATCAACTTATGAAAAATTATCATCATCATCATCTTCTTATCATAGATGATAATAGTTGATATTATCTTTTGATGTTCATTTCTTTCATATTTTCATCACCATGACTTAGTTATGTTTACTTAGGGGAGAAAATAATTTCTCGTTAGGCAAAAAAGTCATTAACACATTCTCATGTTAATCATGTTGATCACCATGATGATTACAACCACAGGGATTTAAGATTATTATTATCTATGATCATGGTGATGATTATAATCATGATAATTTTCCAGTTAATTAATATCATGTCCAAAGAGATCAAGCTTTATGTTTCCAAGGTATTGCGATTGTACATTTTGTTAAATCCTTTGAATCTGAGTCTTCAGGTATCAGAACTTTTCAATTTTCAAGATTGGAAACTTTTTTTTTCCTTCAAATTCAGAGCTTTATCATGATAAGTTATGAGTATTTCTGTTTCTTTATCATCTCCAGGAATTGAATTGAGTTGGAAATGAAAAGTTTACAATGTGAAAAGTTTCATGAGATGTTTCAGAGATTCCTATGAATTGTTATTCACAAGCTTCCAATTGATTTTATCGCTGAACTGTTGATAAATGTGATTGAAACTTGGATGAACTTTTTTATTTCTCAAATGTAATTGTGTATAAAGTTGATATTGATAAACATTCATGAAAAACTGTTGATATCTGATGTCCATCCATGAATCTATTGGAATCAATTCAAAGATTCATTTGGTTCAGTCTCATGATATTAATACAATTCTTGATGGGAGATTATTTTTTTGTTCTCCCATCAGTTCAACTATTGAAAATGAAAGACAAACTCATGATGATAACGAATGAATTTTGTTGATTTAACTTCGTCTTCTTTTTCCTCTGAATCAAGAATCATGAGAGTTTCGGTTATATTGGATTTTTTTCTTCTTTTTGTTCCTTGTTCTCATTAATTCTGATCAACATTACGAATCAAATCACGAAATCAGAGTCCCTTTTTTGCTTTCAGAACTTTCTTAGAACTCGAAGAGCTTCATTGAACACTTTTGAATACTGTTTACTTTCTGAAATTTTTGCCTCAGATTCTGATAATTTTTCATGGGCTCATGATGAAAAATATGATTCAATCAACGAGAAATGCTTGGTAAACACAAGATGAAAGTTCAGTTGAAACTTCAGCTCATGATCCAAAATGAGAACAAGAATCTAAAAGAAGAAGCTAAAAGGTAACGATAGGTCAATATAATAAAGTGAATGCTAATCAATAAACGATGATGATTTAATAAATTGTTCTGATGATAGAGATAAGTAATGATTCAGATTTCAATCTCTTCCTTTACAGGGGGACATTTTTTTTCTTCCATTTTACAGTAATTGACTTTTCACCCTTGTCTTTCTGTCAGAACTTTTTTTTCTCTTGCTTCTTGTCTTTCTTTTCACTTTTTTCAACTTGTTCTGGTTTTTCTATTGTTCTGAATCTGAAATTCTCTCTTCGAATCTGCTTAAGGCTCACATGATTGAGTGTTCAATCAAGAATTTTTTCCATCTCTCTCTCACTCATTCATTCACTCTATTTTTCCATCTATCTTTTTTCTTGACTTGAGAATTCAGTGGAAGATGAAAAAAAGTTCATCTTAACATGTTCATCCCCTGAAAGCACATAAGTTATCATCTTTTAGAGGCCTGATGAAGATGATCATGGAAAGTTCATTCCCTGAGGGCTGAATAAACAAAGTCAACTGAGCAAAAGGAAAGAAAGAGAGAGAGAGAGAAAGAGGATAAAAAGATGATAAAGTTTCGTTCTCTTTTTGTTTTGTTCTTCTTTTCATCATCATTATCTTTCGTCAGATTTTTCATCCTCATCTTTTATAATTTTTCCTTCTCCTCATATATACATTATCACTTACGATTTAGCGAAAATTTATTGATTGCAATTATAATAGTAAATGGAACTTTTCATCGTCCTGATGATAAATGATGAGACGACAAAGAAGATGAGAAAAAGTTCTGATCGTATGAATTTATCTTCATTTTCGAAAAAGAAAACGAACAAAAAAAAGAGAATAAGAAAAAGTTCTGACAAACAAAAAGTTCAAATCTCTAAGAAATGAATCACAACTTATTTTCCCTTCGTTCCAACGGAGATAAATTCATATTAATTTGATTGCACCAAGAGAATTGGAACCCTTTCTATTTAATTTAATTGTCTCTCATCATCACAATCATGTTTCTTAATTCAGTTATTTTGATAACTGAAATAAAGAGCAAGTTAATCAAGTCGATATCGTTTACAGTTTACAATTAAATTTACATGATGATATCAATGTCTCAATGAATTGAACTAATTTTTAAACTAATCAATTATGACAAAGTAAATTTGTAACAATCAGATCAAATTAATTCAACTACAAATCAACATAACAAAATAATAATAGTAAAACTTTTTTACGTTTCAATCAGTTGATTTAAACTCAACTTTTTGTTTCATAATTGATTCAATTAACTTTAACAATTGTTTTATACTCTTCCGATTATTGTTAATCATGATAATATTATTATAAATATATTATATAATATATATCGAGTGAAAAACAATTGATTTATATATTGAATTTAGTTGATTATCATCGTAAATATTGGGTGAAGTGTTATTACTCCTCATGGTTGGTATTATTTACGATAATGTAAACACTAAATCAATTATTAACAATAATGAAAGGATATTAATACAACTCAAATCTATGGAGTTAAAAACAAACCCTTTGGATTAGAGGTTCAGTGTTGGTGTTGATGTTGGGAGGCAGATGTTGAACTCATCATTTGCCATTCATCATCATCATCATCATAATCATAATCATCCATTGTAATAACCATTTAATCCATAGGAAGTGTTATTATGAGAGAGTGGAGGTGGAAATGTTGTTGGAAATATTGGAAAAGTAGGAAAATGATATAATAATGATAAAGGAACAGAATATAATCTATGGATAAGAAATGGAATAGAACACAATTGAAATAGGGATTTGATTAAAAAGGAATGAGGGTATTAGAATTATGATGATGATGATGATGATGAAAAGATGATATTCTTTTCTTTTCTGGCTTGTGTTCCCTTCAGTCTTGGTGTGTTGGTGAATTTGTATCAATTGGGCCTTGGATTTTGGTGTTATTGTTTTAAACTTGGTTCCTTTTGTCCCATGTACCTAGAAGGATATTAATGATCTTGAAAACAATGGAATTAAATTAATGTTGTTGTTGTTGTAATATTAAAAATATAACAGAGGAAGATAAAGAAGGCAAATGATGATGATGATGATGAGAAAGATCTTTTCTTTTGTTCTTGATAAATGTTAAGATAAATTCTTTGATATCTGATTGTAGTAAACAAGGCAAAGGGAGAGATGAGAAGGATGATGATGATGACGAAAAGAATGAGGGAGGATAATGGCGATGATGATTTTTCTCCAATATAATCACTACAAGTAGAGTTAAAATCAGAGAAGAAAATTCTTTTCTCCTGATCACCCAAAATCTACGCCTTCTTCATTTTTTGTTACTCTCTTTTTCTCATCTTTCTCCTTCTTTGTATCACAAACATTTCCTTTTCCATCCTTTAGCTTGATCATTTTTTCTCCATAGTCATCAAAGATCATCTTTCTTCCTGGTCTGACCTTTTGAACCATTTTTAATCGATAAATTTACAAAACACAGGGCAAAAACCATTGATTTCTTCCTTCAACACAACCATGGAGATATGTTTACATGAACTTAGATGCTGAAAACAGGAGGAGAAGAACAAAAAAAAAGAAAAAGAGAAAAACTTACAATAGCCTAAAGCTATAAATCATTAACCATGTAGATATTACAAGAGGAACAACAATCAGAATCTCAATTCTGGTTGTTGATGTTGTTATTTGGGTTTAATCTTGTTCTTTGTTGATCAAAACAATTAGACAATTGAAACAGTAAAACAGTTGAATATACACAAATATATATATTTATAAAAAAAAAGGAAGGATCCAAATTAATTAGAATCAATTAATTATCAAAAAAGAAACAGAAAATCAAATGTTTACAAAAACGAAAAGTGTTAATTACTTTAGTTCGATAACGTTACCGGTAGAGGGCGAAAAAGAAATTCTCTTAATTGTGATTGGTCAGTTTGTCTTTATTATTAATTTTGAATTAATTAATTAATTTCTTTTCGTTAATTTTTGTTGTTCAGGGAATTCGTTATGGTTTACCTCCGATTGATTCTCTTCGCTGGTCACCAACTCAACCTGTTTGGAATGATAGTAAATATTGTGATCCGTTGGTGAAAAAAAGAGCAACCAAATTTGGATCATCATGTTTCCAGATTAATCCATATACCAAAAAGTATCAAGGATTAGAGGATTGTCTTTATATCAATATTTGGACACCGACATTAAATGAGACAGTAAGTTTGATTTATTGTTTATTGTTCTTCATCTCTCTATTTAATTTGTTACAATTAACAATTAACTACAGAGCATTTCACCGAGTTTCCAACGATATATCTCTGCGACAAAAATGTTCAGAAGCTGTAAACTTGTTAGGAGCCTTATGATTGCAAGTATATTTGATTGTGACCATCAAATGACCTTGAAACTGTAATATGACAATCTTAGTGTAACGGTTGTTAATGTTAATATTTCACTCTCCAGCTTAACCTGAAGGCTTAAACATTATCATCAAGTTTAAATATACATGTAGTTAGATTTGATTGTGTGTTCTTGTGTTATCCTGAGTAAATTATGTTAATCAATCAATAATCTAAATATACTTAGTTTAAGGAGTGAAAGTGAGAGAGTGAATTCAGTTGATTGTTGAATCATTAAAAAAAGATTTAAGTATCTCCCTTGAAGTGTTGGTTAAGGTTAAACCAAAGAAAAAGAATAGAATTTTTTTTTCTTCTCTCTAAACCAACATGAGAAAATTTTCTATTCTAATTGAGGTTTAATTTGCTTTAACCCTTTTTACTCTAATTTTTTAAACAGTAATAATCATTAATCAAGCTAAAGAAACAAAAAAACTAAAGACACAATCTAGAGAGAAACTTAAAGTCATTAAAAAGATCAATATACTCACCAATTTAGTTGGAATCAATTAATTAGAATGTCAAATGTAAATGAATTAATGTTGTTTCTTCCTCTTTTCTTATTCTTTTCCCTGTTTGTTACTTTTTCGAAATTGTAATATTATAATAATATAATGAGAATTAGAATTAGAATTCTCTCACATGCTGGTGGAACATTTAATCTACAAAATGGATTATCGCATGAGAAGAGAAACAAAAGATAATCGTTTCTCTTATATTTTCTTAACTCATTGTTCTATCAATAATGAGAGAACATTTATCCTCTGTTCAAATTAATTTTCTCGTTCATCCAATGTTGACATTTACTATTAAATCATGGAAATAGAGAGATAAAAATCAAAGATGAAAATTCTATTTGCAGATGAAACGTTCATCTCATTCGTTAAGAATTAACCTTCAGGTGAATTACCTGAGAATAAGATCATCTCCATTATATAAAATGAGAAATGGTTGATTATCATTAAAGAATCTCTCTCATCTATTTCATCTTGATCATCTTTCCTTTTTCATGGTTAGATGAACATTCAAACTTTGTCATGGTGATAATGATAACCAGGGAGTGTGAGAATTGATATTGATTCCAATTGTATTCTCAACCAATTGTTAACAGTTAATCAACTGAAAGTTATCATTGATAAAACCAATTCTAGAACCAATTTATTCCTAACAGGTGAATCTCTCTCTCTCTCTCTTTCCGTTTCCTTTTACAATAACTGTAATTCTGTTGCTCAGTGATTATTAATCCAAGCATTAATCTTATTCATGGTTAACCATTAAAACTGTGTAATTGGTTTTATTTATATTGTTACCTTTCTATTTGATTATTGGCGATGATTAATATCATGTAACATGGTAAATTTTCTCGTGTCTTGATTACCCTGAAATCATGTCACATTTTCTTGCAAAATTATAATATAATTTACGTTGATTACGATGTGTAAACATTATTAATGTCAAGATTTTTTTTCTTCTGCTCTTCTTTATCCATGTAACAAAATACAAGGATAAAAAACAAGGTTAAATCTCTTCAGTTAATCCAATTTATTTGATTCTTATTTTTACTCTTCCTCTTGTTGTATCGTCCATTGAGATGAATTTATGTTCATATACACGAGATTCAGTAACCTGGAAAAATTGGAATACAGTAACAGACAAAAGAGAAACAGTATTACAAGATTGTCAGAACAATTAGATTCACCATTGGAAGATATAAGATTTTCAGTGGATAGAAAAAATCATATATAACTGATTTATCTCTGATTAAATATGATGAGCTCAAGAAAGATTATCTTCTCTGGTGTCTGGTTAAATTACTCTGTTGATTAACTTTTAATTGATCTGTATCATTATTCATATGAAATATAATAATGATTCCAAGTCAAGAATGAAAGTAGGTTCATTTTTTCTCTCTCTTTTCTTAATCTGTTCCAAAGATGAGAAACAAATCCAAGATTAATGTGTAGTCTCTTTTTTTTGCTTCGTTTTCTGAAGGGTTAAAGGTTCAACTTTTCGATATTGTTCTTGGTTAAAGAGAGAAAGTGATCAATTGAAGATTATAATTCTCATCATGATGTATAAACAATAATAGTTGAATTCTGAAGGATTGAAGCGTTGGAGGATCGACAGACAAAGGAAGATTTGGAACTTTGGAAATGTATATAAAGTAAAGATTTCAGGGAAAAGAATGACGAACAATAAGATGAAGTGGAAAATTAAGGATGAAATGAGAAAATGAGAGAAAAAGAATCTATTTTTCTCAGGTATTAATTCGATGATGGATTGAGTGAGACAACTTGTTCTTCATCAACCTGGAGAATCAGGGATTCATGATGAAAGAAAAGGTAGACGGAATCTGAGAGATTCCAACATGAAATATACTTTACAATAGATGAGAAAATGTTACAGGGATCAACTTTTCTCACCACTGAGATATTATGATTATCTGGATCTTCTCGTGTTTGAAAGATGACGAAGGAAAAAGGAACTGTCCGAATAACGGATTTAGAGGTCACTCATTGGAGATTATCTTGGTTCATTTTGATCTTACTAATAATTGTTTTTTTTTTCTTTTTCAGGCTAATCTTGATGTTATGGTCTGGATTCATGGAGGATTCTTACAGTTCGGAAGTGGCCATGATCCTGGTTTACGTCCGTCAACTCGTTTAGCTGTTAACATGAATACGGTTTTCGTTTCATTAAATTATCGTTTATATGCTTTAGGATTTTTAAATCTCGCTGATTTACCTGGAACAAGTAATTCAAATTCAACAAAAGATTTAGATAATTTAAAATCTATTACTGGTAATTATGGTTTATCTGATCAACTGATTGCTTTCCAATGGATTCAACGTAATATTGGTAAATTTGGTGGATCTCCTGAAAAGATAATCACTTTTGGCTCGGATGCTGGTGCTGCATCAATATTAGCTCATCTTACCAATTCGATTGCCTCCAAAATAATAACTAAAGCTTGGATAATTGGACCTACTCTATTTATGAATAGAACTGCTGATTCAATAAGTCACATTCAACATTTTGTTAATCGAACTGGATGTAAAACTATTGATTGCCTGAAATTCATGTCCCCTGAAAAGATAACCCAATGTTGGCTTGGTGATAATGATCCTTCATTTAGGATTATTGATCAAAATGATTTACCAATTATTGGTATTTATCCTGAACAACTTATCCATGTTGATGGTAAATGCAATTTACTTTTCTATTTTGTCTGTTTGCTTTTATAACTAAATAGATTTGAACTTTTTTCTTTTCTTTGTGAATACCCTTCATTTGACCCAAGGTGATAACCTTTTAGATTTAATTTTGGAAACATGAATTTAAAATGAAGGAAATGATTTATTTTCTCAATTGAAAATCATTTGATCATGAAAATGTTCATCTTCCCATAATGTAGCTTCATATCTGTGTATCCTCATGCTATTCAACTTCTCGTCTTTCCAGCAATTTAATTATCACTTTGAAAAGGAAAAGATGAAAATAATAATAGATTCCAATGTATCATAATGATGGTTTTTCTGAGGATAATATATCAAGAATTTTCACCCTGAAAACGATAAGAATCCATATGATTACTACCTTATCTTTTTCTCTTTCCTTCCTAAATTTACCTTTTTTTTCTTATTCTTTTTCTTGGATCAGATCACTCTCTCTCACTCTCGTTTCATTATCTTTCTACTTGTTATAGTCACAGAAAAGCTCAGAGATTCGAAAATCCTGAATCCGGAAGTGGTAAGATGACAATAGATTGCAATTGATTAGTTCTCGACAGTTTCCTGGATAAGTTTTTTTCTCTCTTCTCCTTCTACTTTCAGATTGGATTAGCTAAAGAAATAGGATGTTATTATCTTCCTTATTTTCTTTCCTCATCATTATGACGATGGTGATAAGTATTATCTTCATCATCTCGATCAACAATAAGCATCATTGAAACGGAACAGAGAGAGAGATAGAGATAGATATCATCGAAAGAAAATCAGCTTAAAGTTACAAATTATCTATGATTAACGATAATAATAGTTAATGAGAACAGTTGATAACAGAATAATAAAAATCCTCTTGAATCAATTCCTTAGTAATCATATTAATCTTTTGAAAATTATTCGAAATCTTAATTATTATCACAATCTTATTAATTTGCTTATTAATTTTCATCAAATTTCGTAGGTTCAACAATAACTGATTGGCTTCCCTTTCATAAGATGGATTCAATTAATCAAATTCCCTTGCTTGTTGGAACGGCAGCTCAATCGATTGAACTTTGGCCTGGAATTGAACAACTTCGTAATTGGACCTGGGATGAATATAAGAAATACGTTACAACTTCATTGGACAGTTTCGGTCCAAATTTAACTGAATTAACTTTACGACTTTACCCAATTCCCGAGAAAAGATCAGAATCAAACAATAACATGGACGATAATACAATTGAAAATTCTGCCATATTAACACAATCCAATTCCAATTATAATAACGATAGTAATAACATCACTGTTAATAATCATCTTAATCATAATAATAGTAGTTCCTCTAATGTTAATAGTAATAATTTAACACCCGAATTGTTATATGCAACAATGGTGTCCGATATAAGACAAAACTGTCCAGTCGATGCCGTTTTTGAACAATTGTCCAAAAAGTGGAAAAATGATATTTATCGATATGTAAGCTCTGGTCAACCTTCGTGCCCTGTAAGTAACAATTAACTGTCATTCATTTATTAATAGATTGATATTCATCCCCTATTGTTGTTGATGTTCAATCCACTAATCAGCTTAACATTTAACATGATTAGCTAATTAATCAAATAAACATGAAGAAAGAGGCAGAAAAAAATATATACACCAATAGATTGAATTAGTTTCACTCTAATTGATTACGAGTAAAGACTGAGAAATATCATTACTCTTAATTGAGTTACATTATTGTTGATTAATTTGGTTAATTATATAAGATGTAATCTAATCTATTGATTAGTAATTACTGATATTCTTGATGACAAATTGCTATCTATTTGTTATCATTATTATTATTATTGTATTAATCTGATCAACATTAATCATTGGCAACTTGTAATTGTATTAGTTATCTAATTGTTTCATTGATTTTGATTTTTTTTCTTCTTCTTTTTAATTATTTAGATTCGTGTTTATGAATATGAAAGTCAATTCAGTTTCCATCTTTGGGATGCAATCGTATTTTTTGACACAATTAATCAATTTATTCATCATCCAAGTTCAGATGATCTTAATTATCGTGATATTGTTCAAGAGATGGTTAAAAATTTTATTTCCAATAACAAATCACTTCTTCCTAAACCATATCCTGGTTCAGTGGCGATTTTATCAGCAATTAATCAAACAATTGTCTCTTCCTATTCAACTGAGAGATGTAATTTCTGGAAAAAGCAAGGGTTAAATTCATACGTTTGGACTGGTTGATTAATACAATCAATTTCTTAATCATTGTGACCATTTCTCCATCTTCATCAATAATCAACATGTTAATTGTTTCATTTTACTTTTGCTCATTCTCTCTCTCTCTCTCTCTCTCTCTTTCTACCAGTGATTAACTTAATTTAATTATTGTACAGTTAACAATTCTTACCATAACAATCATCGTTGTAAACAGAATCAAAGAAATCAACATTTTTGTATAAAATTAATTAATCAAAATCTTACAGTTGTGAACAACAATACAAATTGTAACATAAATAACCCAACAATTTAAATTTGCTCTTCCCTCTTTGAATTCATTTACCTATTAATTACCTTTAATTGTACAAATGATGAAACACAAAATCAAACAAAAATTGTTATAAAAATTAAAACTTTCCCGTTTACAGAAACAAGCACTTTGATAAGTTTAATTAAATTGCGATTTTAATTACAACCATAAGATCATTTTCCGAATCCAATTCAAGTTCGTGTTTGAATTAAAAATAAGTTACAATAAATGATCTTAAGTATTGAAGATTGATTATTTCGCTAAATTACCGGCGACAATTCCACAATTAATCAAGGGTAATAATCGAACAACGTATTCGCAATAAGCTTCATCTATACAGACCTATTCAACTTCACTTTACGCAGATTTTCAGTTATACCACAAACGACCTAACTCGCTTTAAGAATGATCTTATCTAATCGAACCGATATCGCAATACAGTCCCTAAACTAAGCCCGCCTCCAACCATCATCTAATAGTATTTAATGTGAAAACATCAATTACATTTGCAACAATGACTTATGAATTTTGTTCCAATCTTCACTCTGTTCATATTTCCTCAACAGTCCTAAATTCAATTGACTTTACAAAGCTAAAGAAGGAAATGCCTTATCCATTAAAAAAGGTTCAAGTGAAGATGGCCTGTATATGGTTCACCAGAGATACGATAGATATGTTTAACACCAAAACTGATCATGAGATAATTTTTTGTTCTTTTTTTCAAAGAAAAACCTTCAAATGACCTCTAAATGGGTTTATCGTAGAATGACCTCAATGACCTTGAAACTTTCTACACGTTTAATTGTAACGATTAGGTGCAATGAATTGGACAGCTATTCGAGATCTATTCTATTCATTTTTTATAATCATGCGACATCATTACAAAAATTTGCTCTCCACCAAGAGTTTAATTTAATCTTTTTTTGTCTCTGCAGGATTGGTCGATATATTAACCAATGGTTGACTTCTGTTAAGAAGTCAAAAGATTTAAAGTCATATAAACTATGTATTTTCATCACTTTCAGTCATTAACTCTCATCATAATTCACTCATCATTTCTCATAACTCTAATCTCAAATTCTTTCATTATGAGTTCAAGCTAGTCTCGTGAGTTCCCCTTTTTCAACCACGTGTATCGCTCATATTGTTGAGTTTTTTTCAATTATTTCGATCATCCTGAAAATGAAGATCAATATTATAGTGAACTAATTTAAGTGTTTGCAACTCAATGAGTGAATTATAGCCAGAAACAGATACGTGAATTCTTATCCCAGGTTAAATTGATCTTGAGACTTTTCGTATGGGTAACACGTTCATTAGATGAGTTTTTCTTTAAAGGCACAGCTTTAACGGTATGGATTCTAATACAACTTCAACCTCATCTCCATCTTCACCTAATGGAAGGGACTTCGGTCTTTTCGAGGTGGAGAGAGGTGTAAGGCCTGGAAAAAGGTATAAACTTTATCGATTTAATCCAGAAACTCTAAGAAAATGTAAATAGTAATCATCGGAATCAGGATGAATTTAAGATTGAGATTAGGTCCTATCGACTTAAAGCAATTTACAATTTGTAATTATATAAAATGATGGGCAAAAAGCTGCTGATTAAACCCATAAATTAACCTAATTAACGTCAAGTTTTATGATAATTTATTATCAGACCCTGGACTGACGATCATTATGTCAGACCCTTAATATTAAATTATGACATTTATCACATTGATTTGTTGTCAGGTGAAAACGTTTGATCTATGAATCTAGTGCGAAATTTTTACGAATTGGTTATTGCCACTTATTTACAGACCTTATTTTATTTGTTCCAAACTCAATTTGATTTTTTCATCGCCCCAGTTGACCTTTAGATTGTTGTCTATGAGAAAGAAATTGATATTTGGAAAGTTGATTAAAGTTAGAATTGTGATTAATTTTATTGGAAACAATTAAGCTTTAAAGTGCATATATTTTATTTTAATAACTTTTGACTTGTAATAGAGGGAAATAATTATATTTCTTGTCTCCTCAGTGTCTTTCAGGAGAATCAACTGGTTGGTGGGTGAAAGGGAAATGATTTGGTGGGAGGTTGGGTGTATATTATCATTACGATTAGACTTGTCATGGAATAAAAGTTTTCTTGATTTCTTGTCCCCATGTTAGTAATGAATTATTTGCATTTGGGTCTCAGGATTAGAGCGGGAAGATTAGACAAAGAGAGAGAGAATAAGGAGAATAGAATAAAATTTTGAATGCTAGAATTAAATTGTTGGTAAATGGTGAACGAAATTTAGTTAAAGATGAACGAAGGTGAAAATAATCATAATAATAATCAATTATGTTTTCTTGATTAGAGTGAAAAATCCGCGCTTCTTAGGCTCATCTTTAGGGGCTCCACGACCGGCGGGTAGAGTTTGTGATCGTGATGTTTGCTGTTCTGAAGCACTTTGATTAATCTTGTTGATCCAAGAATTCAAGTCCTCAGAATTGGCAGCTTCATAAAGATATTCTCCACCATCAGGTAATTTTAATCTAAATACATTCTTTCGTTTAGTATAATCGGCAGGAATTTCAGCGATTGCTTGCTTGAGATCTACGGGCTTTTCGTTACGAAGATATCTATCTGGTTCTTGTCTGAAATGCTTTTGGTCCTTGAAAACGCACAAAGATGAGCCTCTGAGTACCACATAGGTTCCCTTTTCCCAGGATCTATTGGAGGCTTTTTTGGTTGTTGATTCCCAAACATGTTTACGATTGAGAATAGATTCAAAAACAATATCTTCATCGCTTGTACCAGCCGATGTTCCGGCACGTTCTTTGGATTCCAATTCGGATAAGGCTTCTGAAAGTGGTCCTGCACTTCGATCGGAAACATCTCCTTCACCATCAAGTCGATCGGATGGAGGTTCATCGGGAGAAGGCGTTTTCTGTGCTATTAACTCCGCCAGTTCTTCTTGTCTCCTACGTTCTTCCATTTCTTCTTCTTCTCTACGTTTTAATTCACGCATTTCAAAGGTGGTCAGTCTTACAAGAGCTGCGAATCTTTCCTCTTGGGCAGCTGCGGATTTTTCAAATGCTTCATGTTTCTTAATGAGTTGATCAACTTCATCAATCGTATGTCCAAGTTCACGACTTAACAGGTATGGTTCTTGTGCGATTAGCCAGGCTTCGGCCACTGCTGCATCTCTTGCGAACTGATAAACTTCTAGGATAAGTTGTAAATGATCCCATCTTTCCTCCCATCTTTGCATCATTGAACCTCTTTGATTGTTTAGAATTAACAGTTTATCTGAAATCTCTTCTGAGGCATAATGATTACGTTTCAACAATTCTGTACCCAATTCTATACAGGTAGCGAAATTATCTTCTCGAGCATCAATCTCTGCTTTTAAGCTTTGGTGATTGTTCATAAGTAATTCAACACCAGATACATCTCGAGGTTTCTCCGAGGTGTTCATTTGTCTTACTACATCTTCCATCCAGGCGATCAAATCACGAACCATGTTAAAGAATTTAAAGAGATCACCTGTATCGGCAAGTTTCTGTTTACGAGCCTCACAGTTGTTCAACAACTTGTACCACGAATTGACTACTTCACCTTCCCTACCAACAATATCTCGAGCCTGTTCACCGGCATAAGCAGTTTGAAGTTTAGCTGATTCCTCTTGGATACCCTGTACAGCCGATCGAAGTGTTGCCAGGTCTTTTTCGAAGTTAACATGTTTCCTTTGTAGATTAGATACCGATTGGGCATCTCGTCCCAATTCATCTGACATAGAATTATATTTCTCCTGGATTCGAGTTAAAACATCTTTACAATCATGGAAGAATTTAAATTTCTCCCAAGAAGCTGCAAGTAGTAAATCTCGAGTCTTAATCAATTCTTGAAGGTCATCCCAAGCTTCATTCAAACTATCCTTCCATTCAGCAATCTGCGCCGAATCTGAGTGACCAGCATTGATTAATGAATCAGCTGCACTATTAACTGTTGATACTCTCTCTTTACCAAGGGACTCAGTGTCACGAGCGAATACCTTAAAACGTTCACGAAGTGTTGTAACAAGGTCATAATCTTGTCCCAATTCATGAGAACCTGCGATAACTTCCCTTTCTTGATCCAAAGCATAACATCATCAAACTCTCGACTAAGAGAGTAGAGAGATAATGCTTCGTCCAATTTGGATTGACGTTCGTTGGCTAAATCTTTTAGACCAGCGTAAAGTTTATCCACTTGTGATTGTCGAACAGCTATTTGGTCAGCTTGAGGATGACCTTCAGCAACAAGTTGCCTTGAAGTTTCACCTAGTTGACGAACGGTAGCTGCATAATCTTCAACAGCATTTTCTAGACTTTCGTGTTTCTTCATCAAATTTTGAACACTTGGTTCGTCTTTTCCTCGGTCTTCAACCATCATGTATAACTCTTGTTCACTCATCCAGGCTTCGGCCTCGGATGCATCAAAGTAGTATTGTTGTGCTCTCTCAGATTCGAGGAGTTTATTGCGACGATGATCCATTTTGTTCTTAAGATCCTCCCAATCGCTTAGTAATTCATCAATTAATCTTTCAAATTCAGCTGAATCAGCATGACCATCTTTGATTAATTTATTTCCATTGTCACAAATGTTTTTAATTCGAGGTTCATGATTATCGATTTCAGTTCGAAGTGATTGATTCTTTTTGATCAACATTTGAACGCTGAATAAACTGTTACCATAATCGGTTGAAGTGGCAAGAGGTTCTTTCTCTTTTATCCAGAGTTTCTCATCCTCGACATCTCGTCGGAATTGGAAGGCTTCTTTTTTCTTCATCAATTCCTTCTTCTTTTCTTCCAGAGGAGCTTGAAGTTTCTGGAACTTTTCGACAACAACTGCCTTCTTAGCTTGAATAACTTCCTTTTTAGCTGGATCAATTTTCTCGAATTTACTTGCAATAGCTTCCAATTCATTAAGCTGCTTGGATTTGGTTTCAATTTGTTGTTCAATATTTTGCTGCTTCTGAAGGAAATGATTAACTGTTGTCAAATCTTGACCAGTTTCTGGCTGCATAACTTGACTCTCCAATGATCGCATCCATTCATCGAGCTCATCGTAAGCATGAACACAGAGCTCCTCCTTTTTACCTTCAAACAGACGAGAACCTTTTCTTTGGTAGTCTTTTCAAGGGCATCGAATGAATTTTGTAGCTCATCAAGTTTAGGTTGAATCACATTAATAAGCTCAGGTTTTTCTCTTACAAGTTCTTGACCTCCTTGCATTACATCATCGAGCCTATCCTTATTAGAAGCAATTTCAGCTTCGAAGGCTTGATGACGAGTCCATTTAGAGTGAATTGTTTTAGCGCTTCGGTAAGTTTCATCTTGGGCAATGATGTATTTCTCTTGGATCCAATCTTGTAGCTGCTCAACATTTTGTAGAAACTGTTGGGTTCGAAGTTCATCTTTCAATTTATCGGCATATTCATCGGCTCTTCGGCGATTAGAGTCACGTCTAGCTGCAATATCATCAGCCTTTCTACGAACTTTATCAGCGTTGATGATATTATTTTCACAAAGTGAGTGGGCAAATTTGATGACGGCATTGATTTTCTCATCATTGGCTTCCATTGTTGTTTCGAAAGCATCATGTCTTTTACAAAGTTCTTCTGCTTGTTCAAGACTAGTTGGTGTCTCATCTTTGGATAAGAAGTTTTCTTGTTGACTAAGCAATACTTCTGCTTGTTTGGCGTCACGATAGAACACTTGCAAATTAAGGTTCTGTGACAGGAAGAGCTGTCGGTTTTCATACATTTGATGCAGCTCCTCCCAACCATTCTTCAAGGCTCTTAGTCTCTCTCGGAGGAACATATATTGTGGATCAGTTTGTCCTTGAGTAACTTTCTCTCCATATTCCATCATAGAATTGTAATCTTCGGTGTAATTTCTTATTTCATCTTCAATTTGTTTATGTTGATTTAATAATTTTTCTGCTTCAGCAAGACTTGTGGGTGTATCTTCAGAAGCGACATCAGTCTGAGTCTTTGTAAGCCAAGCTTGGAAGTGATCAAGATCTCGTAAGAAACGATGTAGGTCACCAGCTTCTTCCAATTTAGTCTCTTTGGCCTTTAATACTTGAGTTAATTTATCCCAAACTGAACGTATTTGTGCTGTTCTTTCTTCAATCAATGGAACCTCTTCAGGATGATCACGTCGAATCTTTTCAGACTCATTTTCAAGTGTATTCAATTTATCTTCAATAGCGGCAAGATCTCTTTCCATGCCACTAAGACGTCGTTGTAAGGTCATTATTCCAGTTAAATCATCACCAAGTTCTTCAGTAGCTTGAAGAAGTTTAGTCTTCTCTTCAATCCAGGTAATAGTTTCTCGGCATTCAATATGATAAGTTTGAACTCCATGAGCAGAATCAATTTCTTCTCTCTTCTTTTCAGCCTTATCTCGAAGTTCAGCCCATCTAATGAAACATTGATTGAAATAGGGAGAAAAAAAGTAGACAAGACACAATTAAATGGAGAGTAGAAGAAAAAAAAATACAATAAAGTATATATATTCCGTGAAAGGTCAATAATCTGTATCATATATTGGAAGAGACTAATAATAATATATCACTGACTTTCCTTTTTTTGCTTTTCCTCAATTAATAAACACGCAAGGATCAACCCTTAACAAAACAAAGTCTATGTGTTATGTTTTCCTCTTCATCTAAACCTAACTATTTATAATACTAAACAAAATAATAGTTTCCAGTGTCAAGATGATATAAATGAAATGATAAAATATCCCTTTCTATCATAATATATATTTACTTTATAGAAGATGAATTCAAAACGATTAAGGGTAGAAAACTATCAACAAAAGGAAAATCAATCAAGGTGTCGATATAAACAAAAGCATATCTTTATATTGCCGAATCATGGTTGATTAACTGGTGGGAATAAATTTTTTCTTTCTCTTATTGCATCAAAACAACAAATCAGGATTTGAAATATGAGTTAATCATCTGAAACACAATTTCAAAATCTAACGGTAAACAAAGAAGTGCATAAAGAGAAAGAAAAAAAAACAAGAAAATAATTGTACTGACATAAGCAGAAAGAGAGTTAGACAGAGAAATGATAAAACATTAATGAAATCGCTGATAGAAAGAGGCGAAAAAGATTAGTAATAAAATATAATGAACCATTCAGCTAATACTAAATATTGAGTGTGAAATCATCATCTTGTTGATTAGTTTATATTAATAAGATTCTAAACGGAATGACGTTAATCAATGATTCTATAGATTTATAATTTATCAAGGATAACACTAACACAAGCGAATGTATAAAAAAGTGTTTACCATATCAACAAGTACAATTTATCCGAATTAAGAGATTATTGGTGAATGGATAGAGAAAAATAATAAATTGTTTTAATAAAATACCTTTGGTTTAGCTGATTCTGTCTTGAAACTATCTTTTCAGAGTCTGGATGTTCAACTGCAAGTAATTGTCGAGCGATTTGATTGACAGCGGCCACTTTAGAGGCGTTTGCATTCATTTCTTGGTCAAATGTTTCGAAACGATGTTTCATTACTTCAATATCTTCCATGTCACGATTTAAGCTCATTGAATCAAGCATTTTCTCTTTTTCTGCAATCCATTGTTCAACACCATCGGCTTCAGTAAATAATTTAAATAATGAGATGGCATCACCAAGACGAGATTTTCTCATCTTGGCAAGTTCATTAAGATCTTTGTGACGAGAATCAATTATTGCCAATCTTTCTAATACTTCGGGTGCCTCTCTATCTGCAACACCCAAATTACGGGCTTGCTCTTTAAGACTTTCAATGACAGCTTCGTGTTTTCTCAATTCTTCAGCTGCCTCATTATGTTTCTTTGACAGAGCTTGTGCGTGAGGCTCGTCAAAACCAACATCTTCGCTTGAGATCAATTTAGCTGAATCTAACATGTAAGCGTCGACATCATCAGCATCGGTAAAGAATTGATGATATTCAATTGCCTCTGTTAGACGGGATGTTCTTAATGCTTGAAGTTCCTTCAATTTGTCCCACAAATCTTCAATCTCTTTAATACGTTGACTAATCTCTTCAGAGCCAAAGTGTCCTGCATGAATTAAATCTTCACCAGCACGAATTACATTAAGAAGTTGATGTTCATGTGCACCTAATTCATCTTCAAGAGCCTTATTTTTGCTAATTAAAAGATGGACGGTTGTCAAATCGTGACCAATCTCAGCTGAGGAAAGAATTTGCTCTTTCTCTTTAATCCAAGCCTCTTCTTCTGCCATATCCCAATAGAATTGCCAAAGTTTCTTGGATTCTTCAAGTCGATTTTTACGTTGATCAGCAAGAGCAACTAATTCAGCATAAGATGATTCCAATTTTTTGATGCGATGTTGAATTGCTTCAGGTTCCATTGGTCTATATCCAGTAACTTCAAAGTTTTCAATAAACCTTTTAGCTGATTGGGTATTTAGGCGGACACGTTCACCAATTACATGGATATCAGCCTCTAATAAACTATGCTTCTGGAGTAGGTCAACAACGCCCATGAGATGTTTACCATAATCTGGTGACTCGAAGCGACTTTTGAGAGCTTTCATATCATCTTCAATGTATAACATTTCTTGAAGAGCTTGTTGTAGAGACAAAGCACTTTCCAGGCGAGTTCGCCGATTCTTAAGTAATTCAAGAAGATAATTCCATAGACGTAGAACATTGTCTTTTCGGGCATTAATTCGATCAATATCATGGTAATTTTCAGCTTCTAATTCCTGAGCAACAGCAACAACCGCTTGAACTCTTTCTTCATAAGCAAAGATATCAGTTTCAATTGCTTCATGTTTCTTAGCAGCAGCTTCAACTGCCGGAAGATCATAGCCAAAGTTATCTTGAGAAACCAATCTTTGATTCTCACTCAGCCATGTCTCTCTCATTCCAGCTTTACGATCAAATCGGGCAGCAAGTTGCTCAAGCTTCTCTTGGCGAATAAGTTCTTCTCTTAATGCCAATTCTCTTTCATGTTCAGCTTTCTCTAACCGCTCCCAGGCTTTGTTGACATCAGAAATCATTTTACCTTCTTTTGGTGTATAAGCTTTCTGATTATTTGCTCGCATCTTTGATTGAAGAGAAAATAATAACATTTCCAGATTACTTTTTTCCTCAAATTTCTGAGGTTTCTCAATAGTTCGGTAATTGTTAAATTGGAGAAGTTGTTGTTGAACACCTTGTAGACTGTTGGTAAACTGTCGATCACCAAGGGTATCAATTGTTTCTTCAATCCATTTCAATAGGTCAGAGGTCAATTTTTCATAGTCATCAACCATTCTATCGGTTTCCATGGCTTCACCGACAACTTTAGCAATTCGACGACCTTGTACAGTTTCTGCCTTCATCTTGGAGAAGTAGTGGTAATAAGTTACTACATAGGTAATGATAGATTTCTCATCGGGATTATCGGTGTAAACATCTTCAGCGTCAAGTAGTCTCATTAGACCAAGCTCTTTTTCGGCAACATTGAAAGCATTGTTGAGATTGTGAATAGGATTGGCTTTGCTTAATTTGTCATATTGGATGAGATCAGGACGATGTTTATGAATGAGAGCATTAAATGCTAACCCATCCCTCCAAGAAGTTGTAAAGTTTCGCACATTGACACTATGATAGCCGGCAGTTTTCATTTGACACCATAAAAGAAGTGCATCTTTGGCAGATTTTGTTTCCTGGTTGTCAACCTCTTCAACCATAATATCTTGAATTTGGAATCTAAGGATAATTGTCCAAATTAAACCAAGAGTTAATCTTGAATTACCATCGACAACATCATGAGAGCCCATATTTTCCAGGTGAACTCGTTGTTCTCTCAAAAGAAATTGTAAAGCTTTGTCAACATTTTCTAAACAATGAATCCTCATTTTACCCTTTGTTGGTTTGGGTAGACGTTCACCTGATAAAATTTCTAACAGTTTGAGTAACATTTTACCATCACGTAAATCAACGTATAGATCATTAATGCGGCAGTTAGCTCGAACTAGGTGTGAGTTGACCCATTTAGTGAAGGTCTTTTTCTGTACTGATTCTCTTTCATCTAAAGACAGATAAAAAGATACACAAAGAGAAAGGAAAGAAAGTAGATAGAAACAAAAAAAAACCATATTAGAAAAATAGGGTAAAAATTGATAAAATAGACGAAAAAATAATTATTGATTATCTAAAAATATACAAAATGGAAAAACAAGACAACATACCAGCTAATGCTTTGATTCTTGATCTTTCAAACAATCTGGACGAAGAGTTTCCACCATCGTATTCATAATCTTCCATGAGAATTTCTTGTTGGGTCACCGGGTCCCAACGGGGACCAACCGAAATATCGGTAGTCATTTTTAATTGTTTTAACCTTTAATTAACTTCAGGTATCACAAGTAAATCAAGCAAAGACTATTGAAGAAGAAGAAGAAAAAAAACAGAAAATATGAAAGGGAGAGAGAAAAAGAAACAGACATTCAGTGATTGATGTATACACTTTTCTATGTGAATTATTGGAAATAGATACAAGGGGGTTAGGGGAAAGGTGGGTAATAAAAAATAATTAGACAATATGAGAGAAGAAAATGTTATAATTACCAGGTAACAGAGAGACACAAGAAAAAAAACAGGTTAAAATTCACACTTAAATCTAATCAATTTGATGGTCACGCCTGGAGAAGTGATGATGATGATCCAACCATTGGAAATATGAAAGAAACAATCAGACGAGAGAGATGGATTAATGTCGATTAAGATACCATTGTCAGGGGGAGAAGGAAGAAAATGATGATGAATAAAATGATAGAGGAAAAAAAGAAATGAATAAGATGGGCATGTCACACATAAATAGAATATATATATAAAACAGAGAGATAGAATTTAAAACAAGTATAGCAATAGAAGTAGATGAAGATGAAGAAGAAAAAAATTCTACGGCAGTGAAAAGGCAAAGAGAACAAGAAGAAAAAAAAGGTTGATTAAACAATTGAATAGAATTTAAATTGGTGAAAATAAAATGATAACAATCCAAGGGTTGATTGGGAATTAGAGATGAGATGATGAACCAAATTATCCAATATTATTGTCCCAATATAATTAATCTGAAAGATTTAAGCTTGGGTGTGGCCGGTACATTACAAGGTTACAGGAAGATTTTTTCATTCACTATAACATATACAAACATGATATTTTTCATACATAAAAACTTAATAGAGATGATGATGAGTAAGAAAGAGAGAGAGAGAGAGGAAGAGAAAGAAAAAAGAATGGGAAGAGAGAGAAAAAAACAGAAAGAAAGAGAAGAAAAAAATAGAATAGAATAGAAAATAGAAGAGAATAGAAAAAGACTTTACCTGATGATTGGAAAATAATTTTTCGATTGTAATCCAATTGTATCAATTAAATTATTTCTAATTCGAGAGACAGAGTTGATCATGTAAAGGGAATGATTAATTGTTGATGGTTAAAGATGATCAGTTAATTGGCGCTTCATGAATAGTTAACTTTAAACAACCGATTCTCATTTAGAGTTTCAACTCAATGAGAGAGAGAGAAAAGGAAAAGAGAAAAAGAGAGAAAATGAAAGAGAGAGAAAAACAGAGAGAAAGGTAACCTTGTATCTCTTTCTAACCTCACCCAATTCTCTTTCTTTTTCTCTTTCTTTAGTCGCTATTCATCTGCTTCCAATTAACTTATTATCTCAATTTTGTGGTTCCATTGTTTTAATCATCATCGTAACCATCATCGTCTCTCTCAATTGTTAATCAACAATTAACGATTATTTCCATTTTTCTTACTCTTTTATTACTCACCAATTGTTTTCATTTTTCCATTTTCGTTTTAATTGTAAACTATTCATCAACAATTAACTCTAACCTTTCTCTTCACTGACAGAATTATTTCTCAGAAACAAAACATCAAATTTAATTACAATTCTTTCCGACTAATTAACCGTCTTTCTGTTTACATTTTAATTGATTCATTTTAATTGTCAAAATTTGACCCGAAAATCATTAGCCAAAGATCAATAAGTGAGTCGATTTAATCGGCTTAGAATTTTCTCTCTTTTAGTTACAATAGAAATCGATAGATGTCACTAGTTTTTATTCCAAGCCAATCAACTGATCGGTCAATCTAATTGTCTTCATGTGTTTTTGATTTGATTTAAATTTGTTTGTTTCGTTTTAATTGTTCATTATGTCATCGGGATTTTTTAGAGTAATTAATAGATGGAAAGTTCCTGTTGTGATTTCCTTTACTTCAGCTTATGTAGCTGTTGACACTTATCGTATGAAAATGAGGAAAGAATCAGAAATTTGTGTTAATTTAAATGGTAAACCAGTGATTGGTGTTCTTGGGTAAGGTAATTTGATTTATTTGTGTTGATTGTTCACTTTAATTAGTTTAATTTTGATTTAATTTACATTTTCCAGAGATGTACCATGTGTATCACCCAAATTACAAGAGATAATAGATGATGTTAAATCAACATTAAATCTACCCCAATCCAAGAAGAGTGTATTGAATTACTATGTGACTCCTTATCCGAAGCCAATAATTAATGGTTACTATTCATCTTATTCAACCATTGATGTATTTTTACCTGATTATTTAAACATCTCCAGTGGTGAACAATTAACTGCATTAGCCATTTGTAATATCATCGGATTAATGGGTGAAAACTTTGAATCACTAGCAGCGGATGATTGGTTAACCCCGGATGGTAAATCTTTCATCAATTCTTTCCTTCTCAGTGAAAGAGCAAAGAAATACCTGGTCACCCAAACATCTTATTCAAATCTAAATCCTGAATATCATTTGAAATATATTGTTTTCTCCCTGGTATCAGCTGTATTTCTCGTTTGCATGGCCATGGTTGATGAAAGAGCTAAAGGAGGTATCGCTAAAATTGGTCTCCTTCTATTGTTGGCCATTCCAATGGGTTTACTTAAGAATTTACTTTCTGGTCATTCTCGACTTTTATGTGAATCAAATGGAGTCGCTCAGGCGATTTCGAGGAACATGTTAACTTGGAGAGAAATGATTAAAACCCAAGATGAATCGCTAATCGATGAGGAGATGTTACTTGGAGCATTGGAATATTATTCTAAATTACTTCAGAGGAACAAAGCTTCTTATAGATTATTTAGTTCTGGATTTAGAATCTCTAGAATTTTAAATGATGATGGTGAAGATGTTAATCCATTCAACTTAGAATTACCTAGAGCTGAACTTATTAGACAATTACAAAGAATTCAAACTCTATTGAATTCTAAAAAATCACTTGATAGCTCATCAAATGTTGATTCTCAATGAGATTCAATTAAATCAACTGTTTTCATAGTTTAATCCAAACTGTAGATTTACAATTTGTTACCATGGAAATAAATGGCAGCGAGTTTTTGATTTTTCGCTAATATTTATTATTAATTCTCACCAAGAGTTGATTAACCTCTAAATATGTTTTCTCCCACCAATTGATTGTAATTGTGAGAATTATTTGATAAACAATTAAGTTCTTTTCTTCCTTTTTTCTCATTCTCAATTTTTCCAATTCCGTTGACATTGAACTTTTCAGCAATCAAATCAATGAGAATTTGTGAGAGATATGAGAAGGAGGAATATCAATTTATCTGTTAATTGTTGTACGATTGCACACGAAGATATTTAAGTGATACATTTGGTTGACTGTTGATCATAAATTGTCGATAATTTAATCCGAATCAGAGTCGTAATTAAGTGTCCCAATTGCTTTAACATCGTAACTGTTTTTGCTATTAGAACTTTTAACTTTTCCAGTTACAGTATCAACAGAATTAATTAGATTAGGTTTAGTTTGACGATTGTGTAATTGCTCCTCGATTATTTTAGTTAATTCAGTTACACTGATTCGTTGATCATCCGGTTGATTGTCAACATTATTCAATATTGTGGTTGAATTGAATCTACCAGTTTCCAAATTGTCTCTATGGTTGATGTTGACATTTTTATCTGATTTAGATGTTGATTGTGCCTTTTGATTGTCATAATTAATTTCGTCTTCACTTTCATCTGAATCAAACCATTTTAAATCAGCAGTTGATAAATGATCATCAAGAGTTAAAGCCTTTGAGTGTCTAGGCTTAGGTAAAGGAGGAATTGGGTCATATTGTTGTAGATTAATTTCAACTTTTTCTTGTGATTTATTAGATGAAATTGATGAATGAGAATCTTTTTCATCTTCAATTGTTTCCAATGATGAATTTAATTGTTCAACCTTTAGGTCTTTATCTGGTTCCATTGGTGCTGTTTGAATTTCACTGGACATCATTTGATCAAAATCGTCGTCATCACTTGAATATTCTGGACTAATTTCAATTCGAGTATCACTGAAACTGATTCGTCTTTGTGGTTCTTTCCAATTTGAATGGTTACCAATTCTATTTCCTTCAGCATCTCTACGAATTAGAACTGATTTAGGTTCATGAAATTGTCTTTTAATTGCTTTGTCTTTATTGATTTGAGTTTTTCGACTTTCATCCAATTCTCGAATAGTTATCCCTCCAAAATGAACTCGAGTTTGTTTCTCTTGTTTCTCTTGTTGTTTTTGTTGATGTTTCGATGAAGTTTCTTCTAAACTGTTCTTAGCAATTAACCAAAGTGATTTGGATGTTGGTCTTTTTGAATCGGCATTTAATTGCGCCAAAGTTTGTCCAATCCCGCGAGTTCGTATCTCGTAATCAATTGCGTCTTTTAATGAATTAACTTTCTCCTGAAACCATTTCGTCGACGTCTCTCCTTAATTACCTTCATTGCCTCAACAAATTCACTGCTTCCGATGTTAATTTTATCCTGGATTCCAAGAGCCTCCATGTATCTATCCAGGTAAGATAGAACTTGATTTCCTTGATTCTTTTGGTAATCTATTTCTTCATCATTATCAAAATCATCACTTTGATCTGATTTATCGGAACGCGTTTCCTTTGGCATTGGCGATGAACCGATTAAACTTCCTGACTTAATCCTTTTGTCTCTAAGCTTAACCAGATCACTTGTTGAATTATCATCAACCTTTTGTGTCAAATTTTCCTGACTATTAACGGAATCATTGGACCACAGTTTGTCGACTAATTTTTCCAATCGAACACCAAGATTACGAACTTCTTGAGTGTGAACCATCAACAATTCAGTTAAATCTTTAGGTTCATCCAAATTTGAAGCCATTCCTTCAGATTGTAACTGTTCATCATCATCCTCATAATTACTCTGATCATGAACATCAATTTCTGTTACCCTTTGAACATTTAGGTCTCTGATCATTTGATCATTTTGATTTTTCTTATTACGATTGACTAGTTGTTCAACAGTTTCATCGTTTTGATTCATTTTCAACAGTGAAGTTAATTGTTTCACCTTGACTTCCAATTCTGAATCCATTCGCTCCTGTAAAGCAAGTCGAGATTGTTTCTCTTCGGTTAATTGTTTCTCCGTCTTTTTCAATTCGTCCTTTAGAATAGTCAATTCTTTCTTTACATCATCAACAGCACCATTTGATGGAATCAGAGCCGATTGGTATTGATTAATTCGTTGGGTCAATGGGAATAAACCTTTCGATAGAATTGAGTTTTCCGGATGACGACGATAGATGTGACTTTGAAGATACATTGAATTACCGAAAGCTTTTGGACAATCAGGGCATTGGAATAGGAGAGAAGAGTCAGAATTATCGGTTTCAGAATTGATGGAACGAGAAAAAGTTGCACCAAAGGTGAATGCTTGTTTGTAGACACCAAGTAATTTGCGTAATTTCCGATTCTCCTCAACAATATCCTTCACTTTGTCAACTTTGTCTTTCAAATTCTCATATTGATTGTAATAAATTTCCAGTAGATAGGCGATCAAAATTTGGCTCAATTTAAATAGTTTGACAAAATTGGTGTCGACCGAATGTAAGTCCTGGTGAAAAGAAACACAACAATTGAACATTTCAGAACTTTAGACCATTTTACCGGAAGAAGATAATCAATCAATAAGAATAGAAAATAAATTTTAAACGTTGTACATACAAATTCGGAATCGATGAACGAATAGGCGATCATTGGACCGATTTCGGAGATTGGCCACCGATTAGAATGAAGCTCCGATTCAAATGTATTCACATCAATGGCTGACAATTTACGCCAATCAATTCGAGTCAAAGTTTGACTTGGCATTTTATAAGGTGAGAAAAAGGAGAATCTAAAGATTCAATTAAAAAAAAGGAAGAGAAAAGATCTGAAGAGAAATACCAGGAAATTAGAAATCAATAAAGTACAAAAGGAAAATTGATTCGAAAAAAAGAAATGACAATTAGATGGAATATCCAATCTAACCGAACATAAGAAATTGAGCCTTCAACCATTGGAATTAGAGTGATTTCACTTACGCTGATAGAACGGACTGAAGAAAATGAAAATTAATCAATGAAAGATTAAATTTAATCCACAATTGCAGAATCAAGTTCACTTATTGTCACCATAATTGTAACTATGATTTGTTTTTGTTTTGGTTCCTCTTTGGTATCCGAGGAGATTCAACTTGACAATATCACAAAGAACCGACATCATGATAACTTTACATGGAGTAGAAGATTAGAAGAAACAAAGAATTGATCAAAGAATAGAATTTAAATTGTGTTTAAATGGAATCAGAATAATCCAAGTGCTGATTAGCAATTAAACTAATTAAATATTAGAATCTGATAGTTGATGATATTGTATAAATAATAATAAGGAAAAGAGACTTTACCTGATGATTGGAAAATAATTTTTCGATTGTAATCCAATTGTATCAATTAAATTATTTCTAATTGAGAGACAGAGTTGATCATGTAAAGGGAATGATTAATTGTTGATGGTTAAAGATGATCAGTTAATTGGCGCTTCATGAATAGTTAACTTTAAACAACTGATTCTCATTTAGAGTTTCAACTCAATGAGAGAGAGAAAAGGAAAAGAGAAAAAGAGAGAAAATGAAAGAGAGAGAAAAACAGAGAGAAAGGTAACCTTGTATCTCTTTCTCTATTACCTATTCATCCTCTCCCAATTAACTAATTGTCTCTAAATCATCAGTTAATTGTGATTCCATCATCAACTTGAAGATCCAGTAGATGTCACTACGAACGAGTATTGCAACATATGATTGGAAACACATGTAATCCTCAATCTCGTGTTGATTGTTTTTCTTTTATTATGGTTAATTGTAATTAGATTTGTTGATTAATGGAACTTTTTTTTACTCTATTTAGGTTGATTAAGTGATTCTCTATTTGGTGATCAGTTGAAAATGATCATTTCACGGTTTAGAAATTTAATTTCTCCTTTTAATTGTAGTCACATTTACCGGGTAAGTTTCGTTTGATTTTCTGTTGACATTTTTTTCTTTCTTGAAATTAGAATTTATTATTTTCTTATTAATTGTGTATTTTGTTGTATTGTTTAGGTTTCGAAAAGGTTTGCAAGTAATCCACGTTTTCAAGAATGGAAAAATGTTGAAGATATTCGCAATATCGGTATTTCGGCTCATATTGATTCTGGGAAAACAACGTTAACTGAAAGGTTATTGTTTTATTCTGGTAAAATTGATGAGATGCATGAGGTTAAAGGAAAGGATAAAGTTGGTGCTGTTATGGATAGTATGGAATTGGAAAGAGAAAGAGGAATTACCATCCAATCAGCTGCTACTTATGTTCTATGGAAGGGAAAAAATATCAATATTATTGATACTCCAGGGCATGTTGACTTTACGGTTGAAGTTGAAAGAGCTTTAAGAGTTCTTGATGGGGCAGTTCTGGTTCTTTGTGGTGTTGGTGGTGTTCAGGCTCAAACATTTACAGTAACACGACAAATGGCTCGTTACAATATTCCAACAATCAGTTTTATCAATAAATTAGATCGTAGAGGAGCTGATCCATTTAGAGTATTAAAACAAGTTCGAGAGAAACTTAATTTTACAGCAGCTTTGACACATATTCCTATTGGAATTGAAGATAATTTAAAAGGAATCATTGATCTGATAGAGGAGAAAGCAATTTACTTTGATGGGCCAAATGGGTAATAAAACAAGGATCGATCATTTGTCCGTTAGTTGGCCTCATCTGTCAATTTTTATTCTAATGATTTGAATATTTGCGTTTTTACTTTAGGGAAAAGGTTCGATATGATGAAGTGCCAAAAGAAATGAGAAGCGAAACTAATGATCGAAGGCAAGAATTGGTGGAAAATGTATCGAATGTAGATGATTTATTAGGAGAAATGTTCTTAGAGGATAAAACGCCAACGAATCAAGATATTAAGGTGATTAATTGTTGACTTGATCTCGAATTTGATTTACTCAATCAACTCTTCTTTTCCTTTAATAGGCTGCAATCAGAAGGAATGTAATTGCAAGGAAATTTGTTCCAGTCATTGTTGGTTCAGCGTTAAAAAATAGAGGAGTTCAGCCTCTCATGGATTCTGTTATTGAATATCTACCGAATCCTTCTGAAGTTCCCAATTATGCTTTTAGAGAAAAGGCTGACGGCAGTGAACCTGATAAAGTTTTATTGAATCCCGCTCGTGAAAAAGGTCATCCCTTTGTTGGTTTAGCGTTTAAAATGGAACAGACAAAATTTGGCCAATTGACTTACATTCGAACTTATCAAGGAAACGTTGGCAAGGGTGACATCATTTTTAATGTTCGAACAGGTCGTAAGATTAAAATACCTCGATTGGCTCGAATGCATTCAAATAACATGGAAGATATTGAGGAAAGTTTCGCTGGTGACATTTGTGCCTTTTTCGGTGTTGAATGTGCTTCTGGTGACACTTTTGTCACTGATCCTAGTCTAAAATTATCAATGGAATCGATTCATGTTCCAGATCCTGTTGTTTCAATGGCCGTTAAAGTAAAAGACAAGAATCGAGTTCAAAATTTTACCAAAGGTATTACTCGATTTGTTAAAGAAGATCCAACCTTTCATTATGTTTGGGATGTTGATTCAAAGGAGATGATCATCTCTGGAATGGGTGAACTTCATTTAGAAATTTATGGCCAACGAATGGCCAATGAATACGATTGTCCAGTTGAATTGGGTAAACCAAAGGTTGCCTTTAGAGAAACATTAATTGCTCCATGTAAATTTGACTATTTCCATAGAAAACAGTCTGGAGGTGCTGGTCAGTTTGGACGAGTTGTCGGTATTCTGGAGCCAATGGGTTCACCACGGAACACTGAGCTCATCTTTTCACCCGAAATCGTTGGTAACAATATACCAAAGCAATTTTTAGCCTCCATTGAAAGAGGTTTCCGAATGATGTGTGAAAAAGGTCATCTAACGGGAAACAAAATTCGTGGGGTCAGATTTCGTTTAAAAGATGGACAAAGTCACAGTGTCGATTCCAATGATATCGCTTTTGCCTGTGCCGCTGTTGGAGCAATTAAACAAAGTAACTTTTCAACTTTTTCTTTCAATCAACAATCAAAATTCAGAAAAAAATTCATTCTAATTTTCCAATTTCTTTCCTTTCTCTCTTCAATATCTTTTAGCTCAAACACTCGGTAAATGGCATCTAATTGAACCAATCATGAAAATCGAAGTGACCGTTCCTTATGAAGATAGTGGGTCAGTTATCGCTGCAATTTGTAAACGATTTGGTGTCATTACCAACACCGAGGAATCATCTGGATACATGGCAATTTCAGCTGAAGTAAATTACGCTTTCGTTATTAACACGAATAAACTTGTTAACTTCTATCAATCAATTAACTTACAATTCTAATTAGATTAGATTAGATTTAATTAACAAATATTCATTCACTTATTATAAGTGTTTCCCAATAACCTCAGCTAATTACAAGTTGAATACAATTTCTTGATTTTCACTTTTATACACTTCGCAACTAACCTTAATTTGATCAACTTTTGTCTGTTTTTGTACTTACTTTCAGACAAGGCTTTTCTTTTATTAGAAAATGATTTAATCATGAAGGTTGATTAGCAATTAGTAATTTGAGAAATACATAAAAATTTAGTTTAAGGATAGAATTGATAAAATTCAATCTTATCATCTAATCATTATCTTAAATTGATTCTCAGTTTTCACTTTTTAGTTGCTTGTCAAGTTTTTTTTCGCATTTTCTGGTTTCTTTATTTTTCTGCCTTCAAATGATATTAATAATTTCAATTTTCTTTAAAAAGAATCATTAATTAACTAATTATTTCACAATAATCTTGTTTTTCTCATCATCTTTAGGCTCCTCTTAGTGACATGTTCGGATTTACCACCGAGTTAAGAACCTTATCCCAGGGAAAAGGGGAATTCACCATGGAATATTCTAAATATGCTCCAGTTCGAGGTGATGTTCAACAAAAGTTAATGTCTCAATATAACGATAGTGAACCCGATTCGCACTTGGAAAGAAATATTATATTATAATAGAAATTTTTATTATTAGAGAATAAGTTTCATTTAATTTGTCTTTGTAACTTGAAGAGATTGATTAAATTAATTGTTCTCTTTTGTTTTTTCCATTAACGTACTTACAAGTTCATCATTGACAACGTTAATTATCATTTGTCATAACCTCGGACAATTGTTGTGATGGTAACAAGATATACATTTAATAATTCAACAATCATGTTATCTGATTAACTTATCATCAGTAGCATCGTAAATATAAGTGTTTCCATTAATCAACTGATTAATATAATCAAATGATTTAAAGAGTTTTTCTTTTCGCAATTGATTGTTTCACTTATTCACCTTAATTGATATAATTTTCTCATGATTGGTAAATAATATCAAATTTATTAGAATAAAAATGAAAAGAGAAACAAATTACTACGTATTAGATTAACAATCAAAACAAAAAAAAACTCTTGTTAACCCAATTTAATAAGGTTGTGTTAATTTTTTATAATCACGCTTGTTAAATTGTTCAACCTTGAAAATTTTGTTTCAGTTTCAGCACTTTTTAGTTATCAACAATGATTACAATTTTTGTTTAAATGAACAAAATCAGAAATGATAATCAACAAAAAAAGGTAACATTTTTGATAATCATGATTTGATCTGATTTTTCTGATGAAATGATTGATTTCTGCCTCTTAAATGATTGTTAAATTGGTAAATTAAATATATAGAATGATAATTAAAGTGGTAAATAGTTTTGGTAAGATGAAAAGTATTACGATGTAGTTAATTAATGTGTGAGTGATAGTAAATATATATTATATTGCAGTTTGTGTTGATGGACCAAGTGAGAAAAGCTAAAGCAATTGTTTTTTTCATGGCTTAGTAAGGTACCATGGTTATGTTATGTATTAATATTTTAATTACATCGCCAATTTCATCAATTAGTTGATTAACTGTTAAGAATTAGGCACTTTAATGTGTGTTTTCTTGTTGTTATCCTTCGCTTGATTGCTCCGCCATTTTTTTTGAGGTGTTTAAATTTAGTGATAGTTTGGTGTTTTCGATGAATTGGTAAAATGTATGAGAGAAAGAAGCAGAATCATTTTTGTGTCTTTTTCTGCTTCAGACATTTCAATCTATCTCATCACCATGAATCCTCGTATCACATAGGGAAGCATATGGAAAGAGATTGCAAAGTTTGATTTGTTAGTATGTGTGTGTGTTGGTTGATTGGTGTAGGTTGAATGATTACATATATTTATGATTAATATAATAAATATTGTCACAAAAAGGTAAAGTATTTTTATATGTTCTTCTAAATTGCCAATCTAAGTTCTATTTTGGTCAAATTTGGATCTAAGAAATAGATGAGAAAAGAGAGAAATGATAAAAATGAATTAGCTATGGTTTCGGGTTTTTTTTGCTTTGTTGATATAAAAACAAGAGATGAATTGATTTGGTTTTCTTGAGGATGAACGAAAGATTAGTTCAAATGGACTGGATGAATGAGAGAGATAATAACAAGAAAGAGAATAGAAAAAGAAAAGGGTGAGAGAGTTAATGATATCGACTGTAATCAGAGCAATACAATTGTACCAATAATTCACTTAACGGTAAAGAGAGAGAAAATGAAATGATTGATGATGATGATGATGTAATAGTAAAGATAATCTTGAAAAATCTACAGGTAATAGATTCAATTACCAGGTGAGAAGAATAAATAATTTCTTTTCTCTCTCTCTCTTGTTTCTCAATCAAGATAATTAAAGAGTGAAAATATAAGCTGTCATACCTTTCTCATTTGTTTAACTGGTAACGATGGAGACCTTAATGTAGGTGCAATTGATTCACTATTCTCATTATTATTAGATGATTGTTGTTGTTGATCATTGATACTTGTTGCTAATGGAGGTGTATTGGTAATGTCCATTTGCTCAATTGTTTCACATAAAAAGGGTGCACAACTTTGAGAATTTGCAGGTATCGATGATGAAAATGTATTTCTACGTGGTGACCTAGAGGTTTGCTGATTCATTTTATGAGCGTCATCTAATAGGGAGGGAGCAACATAGGTAAAACCAAGGAAGGATCGATTGAAACTTTCACTGATTGACGATTCATCTGGACTATCAATTGGTGGTTGACGAGTAAACCTTGTATCAAATAATGATGTATCCTCTTCACTTGTTAACATTGGTTTAATTGGTGGTTCACATCTTTTGGCAAGAACATCTTCCCAATTAACATTGGAAAAAAATGGATGCCTTCTAATTGGCTCGGCATCTTCAGTATTTGAGCAAAGCCTAATTTGGGGTTTTCGTTGTAATAATTTACGAATTAAATCTTTAGCATCGGGTGTAAGGTATGGTGGTAAAATTAGTTTGCCTTTCAATATTTTATCAATTGTTTTACGCCTTGAATCAGCTGTAAATGGTGGATGTCCAACCAACATATCATACATAAGAGCACCTAAAGACCACCAATCGACTCCTCTTGCATGTCCAGTTCGAGTTAATATTTCGGGTGCCATATATTCAATGGTTCCACAAAAGGTATGAGTAATCTTGTCATTGTTAAGTGTCTCTTTACAAAGACCAAAATCAGTCAATTTAATGTGTCCTTTAACATCTAAAAGTATATTCTCAGGTTTAAGGTCTCGATAAATGATACCACCTCGATGAAGATGTTCCAAGGCAAGAACTATCTCAGATAGATAGAAACATGCGGTATCTTCCAAGAAAATACCTTCCCTTTCAAGGTGCATAAAAAGTTCACCGCCAGAAAGATATTCCAAGATAAGATATAACTTATTGCCCGTTTGAAATGCGTAAATCAGGTCAACAATAAATGGATGTTTAACTGATTCAAGAATACTTCGTTCAGCCTTGGTATGAGCAGTATCCTTTTGACTTCGGCATAAAGTTGCCTTTTTAAGGACTTTCATGGCAAATATTTTCCCGCTCTCTTTACCATTAATTTTACGAACCTGGAAAACTTTACCATAACCTCCACGACCAAGAACTTTTAATAGTTCAAAATCTTGTGGTCCAGTTTTTTCTTTACCAACATTAACCGTATGTTCATTTAGTTGAACCTTTTCCATGTCAGCATCTTCTAGGATAGCACTCATGTCCGGTTCACTTATCTGTGAGTCACCCAAGGGAGGTAAAAGAAGCATTTAGAAAAGAAGAACAAGAGAAAAGGTAAAAAGAACAAGAAAAAGTTGGAAAGAAAAAAAAAACCAGAAGAAAAAAAGAAAATGAAAGGAGTAAAAGGGTAAAATCTGAATGTTGTGAGAATGGAAGAGAGAGAGAGAAAAAAGCAAAAGAGAAAAAAAATTCTAAATGAAATATGTTACCTCCTGATCATCAACATCAATGGAATCCTCATCAGAATAATCATCCTTTGAGTTGGCCTCATTCAGTTCTAAATCAAAGACACCAGCCATTTCTTATTTCGTGAACAAACGTAAAAAAACACGTAAATACAATAAGAACTGGAGTCAATTTATCAACAACCGACACGAAATTAAAAAAGACAAACAGAATTCAGGAAGATGAAAACTGAATCGAAATAGAATTTGATTAAAATCGATTGTTGGAAAATCGTAGGAAAAAAGAAAAACAAATGAAAGAGAAAAAAAGAGAAACCGATTAATTGGAATCGATTTCGAAAAGAGAATCTAATGAATCGAATGTTTATTTTCGAAAATCGAACGTCAATTTGAACAAATTAGAAAAGCGAATCGAGTCGATTCGTGTTAATTCAGCCGATGTTTCAACTAATCAGTTAAGCTGATGGTTTGTTGTCATAAGTAACAAGCTTAGTTTATTCAATTCAAATGTTAATTGCACTTTGCTATTTGTTTAATTGTTCCTCTTTTTTTGTTAATTGAACAATTTGTTTGTTTAATTGGTTAATTTGTTCCGGTAGATTCAGTTTAGAATCTGAAAAATCTAAGCTTCTATTTTTTTTTCTTTCATAGCAAACATTTGATATTTTTAGCTTTTTCTATTCTTGGTGATGGATCAATTTACCATTTGGCTTATTTATTAATCATCGGTAAGTTTTACCTCCAATTTTCATGCTAAAAATTGAATTAATTGATTGGTTATTATTTTCCATTTATTTAGAAGCTTAACTGGTCCAATATTTATCATGGAAGAGGAAAAGTCTCTTAGGTTAACTACGTTCTTTGGCCAAACAATTGAAATACCTAATAATCAGCTGGTAAGTTTGGTAGAGCTTTAGAAATTTAATATTTTATTGTAGAATTTTGATTTTTTGTTCTTTTCTCTTTTCTTTCTCAAGGCTGGACTATCAAGATCAATCCATGAATTTGATAAACTTGATAGAGTTGGAGAAGGAACTTATGGAATCGTTTGTGAGTCTCTAAGTGAAAATAAAAACGTTTCGAATTGGAGTCTTTTCTATTTTTTTCGTTCGTTTTTGTTTTGTCATGTTAAAAATAGATACTAAACATATTCGGCCTCTTCATCATAGATCGAGCTAAGGACAAGATTACAAATGAAATTGTGGCCATCAAAAAGATTCGAATGGAAAGAGAAAAAGATGGAGCACCGATCAGTGGTATTCGTGAGATTAGTATTCTCAAGAATGTTCGACATGAGAATGTTGTCCATTTGAAAGACGTTGTCGTCGGTCGAAGTCTAGATTCAATTTTCTTGGTGATGGAATATTGTGAACAAGATTTAGCTTCTCTATTGGACAATATGCCAAATACATTCTCAGAAGCTCAGGTAATAAATTGAATCTACTCGTGTCAAACTAATACAAAAACTCGTATTAAGATAGTTCTCTTTCAATCTTTCACTTTCATCTTCTAGATAAAATGTATAACTATTCAACTTTTCCGTGGACTTGCTCATCTTCATCAAAATTTCATCGTCCATCGTGACCTGAAAGTTTCTAATCTCCTATTAACCGACAAAGGTTTCGTAAAAATCGCCGATCTCGGGTTAGCACGTAGATGTAGTGTTCCAGCTCAACAAATGACACCTCAAGTGGTTACCCTTTGGTATCGAGCTCCTGAACTATTGTTACAATCAAAGATACAGACAACAGCTATCGATATGTGGGCAGCGGGTTGTATTCTTGGGGAGCTTTTCCTTCATAAACCAATGTTCCCTGGTAAAACTGAGATTCATCAACTGGAATTGATTGTTGATCTTCTTGGAACACCCAATGATCAAATTTGGAACGGATTCTCTGATCTTCCAGTTCTTCGTAATTTTAGCCTTAAAAGGCAACCTTATAATAACATTAAACATGTTTTCCATTGGTTATCACCGGCGGGTCTTCGGATACTCAATTTCCTCTTCATGTATGACCCAACTAGAAGAGCAACCGCTGAGGAAGCGCTACAAAGTTCTTACTTTAAAGAGCAGCCACTTCGTAAGTTTCCCTAAACCGATAGATTGTTATCCTTTTCCTGAAATTTTCTAATCAAATTATCTACATATTGGAATTGATATTATAGCCTGTGAGCCCGAAATGATGCCATCATTCCCTCAACATCGAATCCGTCGAAAGCGGAATATTAAATGATTCCAAAATCCAGACAAACGGAAGAGGAAGAGGAAGCGGAAGAAACTAGAAAAAAGGAAAATAATATTTATTTTCTTTACTAAATTGTTTCATTTCCTTTCCATGATAAATTTTATACCAGAACGAGAAACGAAGCGCAAAAGTATATTGGAGAAAACAATAATTCTCAATGATTGTCAACAATCAACAGATCGATAACATTTTACCTGTGTCATGATCTAATGAATTACTAGATTAATCATTGAAATTACATGGAAACAAAAGACAAAAGGGCAAATCGAAACAAAAGTTTCTAAACCGGAATGATGGGAAATAAATTTCGATTGCCGGTTAATTAATGATAATAATAATTAATTTTCTATTACCAAAACAAATCGAGTAAAACAATTAATTGTGATCAATTAATTACAAAACAGAAACGTGACATATCATTCGTGAGGCGATTGATTTACAAATTAAAACAATTAAAGTGAATCGAAAAAAATAAAGAACCAAAATAAAAGATAATACAAATGGGCGAAAATAAAGAAGAGAAGAAAAAAAAAGTACAATCAATCAACTCGATCGTAAATAATTGAATTAACGAGCAACTAATTGATATGGATAATTAATCTGTGACAATTTAACCTTCGCAATTAAATTTCTTTCTTTTCCTTCAATGGTTAATTGTTTGTTCCTAAGGGGAATGAGCTTTTGGACAGCAAAGAAATTTACTTTTCTCGCTGAGATCATCTTCATTAGAATGATTTTCATGGTCCAAATGATCATTTCGATTGGGAAGGCGTTTCAATGATCGCTGATTATGGTAATTAATTGGATGATAATCTGGTAATTGTTGTGATTGGTTATGATTCTTGTTGTTGTTTATTTCACTTTTACCTTTAAAAGGTTTTTCATCAATCTTTTCCTTAACCTGATCGATTATATCATTGGAATCAACAGCAACATCATCGTTGGGTGAATGATGATGATGATGGTGATCATCATGGTTCAGGGTGAATGTTGAGCAAGAGGCTGAACCCTCATTAAGAGATGAACTTTGGGATCCTTTGAACGCTGATTTAAATCGTGACTGTCTCACTTTCAGGGCATTGTCAACAGCATCATGAATGGTAAGGTAAACATGAGAAGGTGGGACTTGGATGAAGAATCCATCTTTCTCTAGCATCTTCTGGACATGAGTGGCCACACAGGCGAGAAAAGTTTCAACCCCAATGTGAGCGTACTCTTGGATTGTTGACCTTAACTGACGGACACCGGCAACGTCAATGTAGGAAAACATTGAACAATCAATGATTATATGAGATAAATGAACTGGAATTACGCTGTTCAATGAACCATCAAACCCATTCAAACCTGGAACGAGATCCAGTCTATGGGCTACTTCACATGTTGACCATTTCTTATCTCGTTTCCGTTTCCGTCGTTTCTTTTCAGTTAAAACTCCCCTGAGGCGAAATAAATATAAATAAAGAAAACAATTAGTTCCATCTAATAGTAATTATAATAATAAAGTGACCAATGGATCGAAATCATTTTCTGAAATATTGTATTAGAAGAAGAAGAGAAAAGTTTTCTTCCTTTTTTGATGGTCAACTAATATTGACCATAGTATTTTAATTTAACTGACCAATAGAAAGAAAATTGAATTCAAGTTAATTGTCATCAGTAGATTGTTGAAATGAATACAAGGTTAACTTTTTATATCTATTTCTATGTATCTGTTATCGTTTTTTTTTTCATAAAGAATTTTTCTTTCGCAATGAGAGGGAGGTACAATTTGGAGATGGACAATAGTGGACAGTTGATGAATATAAACATCGAAAAGATGAACAACAACAACAACAAAAAGTTCTTTTAAAACCTAGAATATTGAATATCTCTGTAGATCTGAATTCTCATATAATCAATATCAAGATTCTTTGCTCTAATTTACATCATCGACTCTTCTTTGCTTTTCTCTCTTTCTCATCTTGACATGATAACAATATGAAAGATGATGAGGATGATAAAGACCAATACTGTTTCCTAAAAATAATATTCATCTCTCATCATCATTATCTTCTTTTCTTATATTCGAAAAGTCGCAAAAAAAGAACCTTGAAAATCTTTTGAAGGGACTTTTCTTTCAGGGGAACATTTTAAATACCACTCGAAACGAACTCCCACTTTACTCCCTTTTGCACTCTCTCTCTCTCTCCTCTCTTCCTTGAACTGGATGATTCTCAAGAGACTTGGAACTTTATTCCCCATGTGATGAAAGAAATTAAAAATAATATTGAAAAGAAAATGAGAAAAGAAAAATTCATCTAAAAGTAAGTTATTTTCGCTTTTCGTCACATGTCAGAGGTTTTACTCTGACGAAAAGAAATGATCGCTAATCAATAGCTAATTAGTTGATTAGTTGATTAGTGTTTTAATCTGCAGGATGATCAAATTAATTTCTTACTTTACTGAGACTCCGGTTTTTCGTGTTAATCCTTTGTGAAAGTATTCGATGTTAGCGAAATGAAGTGGACCACAGAATTGATAGATTTTGACCCCTGGGATTTCATTGGCGGAAGCGTAACGATTGATGGGAACGTAAACATCGGAATTGTTAACGAAACCAAGAAGGTACATTTTGGGCCTTTGTGATTTGTAGATAAGAGTGAGTAAAGAGTATCCTAGGCCAACGTAAAGGCCAATGTCAACATCGAGTAAAAGGACAGCGAAAAAAGTTGTCAACCAAATGGAAGCGTCAAGTTTTGAGATTCGCCAATAGTTAGCGAAATCTTTAACCTGAGCGAGAAGAGTTTTCAACGCGACAACAATGATCGCTGCTAGAACACAATTGGGTAATTGTGAGAGAAGTGGACCTGCATAGAGAAGGACAAATAATAGGCCGACACAGTTGACCAATGAAACCAATTGTGTTCGTCCACCTGAACTTTCCTGAACAGCTGATCGAGAGAGAGACGCTGCTGATGGGATGCACGAGAAAAAGCAACTGATCAAATTTGTGGTTCCAAGTGCAAGAAGCTCTTGATTAGGATCAACCTTATACTTATGACGATTGGCAAATATCTTGCCCACTGAGATGGTCAAAGTATAAGCGACAATAGCCAAAGGTATGGTTGAGATTGAAAGTTCACGGATCAGATCAAACCTTGGATGTCGAGGTAAAGGTATTCCCCTTGGAATGGGGCCAACTATTTGGACACCCCAACGATCATAAATGGACAGAAAGTGTGAGAAAACTGTTGATAAAATGACCAAAACCAATTCAATTGGAAAGGGTATTGAAAGGTTAGTGTGTCGTGCGAGAAGCGGATTGATTACAAATTTAAATGCTAAAATGATGAGACAACAGGTAACCGAGATGATTAAGGTTGGACCATTGATGGAATCAAGTGAATAAAATAAATCTCTGTAAGTGTAGATCAATGCCAATGGGCCTGATCGATATGGTAAATGAAGGCCAAAAAGGTAGGATATTTGGGAGGTGAAAACGTAAAATGAACAAGCGGTGGTAAAACCGGAGATCAATTGTTCAGACATGTAAACGGAGAAAAATCCAAGGCGAAAAATACCAAAGACCAGTTGATAAAGTCCAATTAGAAATGAAATGGCCATGGCAATTTCGACCGCTTCTTCGGGCTTATCAACAGGTCGAAAACCCTGAGACTCGAGAACTTGGGATATAAGACTACCCGTCATAAGAGAAACGACAGCAAAAGTCCCTGAAGAAAAAGATAGAGAGAAAAAGAAAGAACAAGAAAAGATTATCTAATAATCGAAGAAGAAAAATAATAACAATAGAATTGCGAAATAAGTTCGAATGTTCAAACTTCTCTTACCGACAGCACAATGTCTCGATGTTCCCATGAAAGAGTAAACCAAAGCGGGAAAGAAGCTCGTGTATAAACCATGAACCGGTGGAACTCTAGCAATTAACGAATAGCCCATTGATTGTGGAACTTGGAAAACCAGAATAGTCAGTCCAGCGATCAAATCGACGATCAAATTTTTACGAACATTATAATTACGAAGCCAGGCAAGAATTGGGAACAATTTAACTACTTTATGATTGATATAATCAATTGAGAAATGAGGCTTAATGAAGGAAATGAACTTATTTCCCATCTTAAGGCTTGTCTTATGGGAAGAACCTTTAATAACCTCATAATGTTCATTAAATTCTGGTAAATTGTAAGACTGTCGATTAGAGTTACATTTAATTTCTGCCAACGATGAGCCAGTGTTCATTTCAATTGTCGATTCAAACAAAACACCAGGTCGAGGTTCAGCTGATCCTGGTCGGGTGATTGAGCCTCGAGGCTGTTTAAGAATCGGTGATAAACCAATATGATTATTACCTTGATCATGTTGATTTTGTTTTCTAATATCAATGTTAACCTGATCATCATCAATTATCTTGTGATAATTGTAACAATTAGTTGATTGCTGTAAATGACCTTCACTAGAAAATTTTCTGGTCAATTTACCAGCATTTGGTGATGGTGATGATGATGATTTAGATGATGATCCATCCTGATTACCCAAATTTAATTGGCTTGTTGGTGAAGTTACATAATTATTGGTAATTGTTTTTCTGACACTATTGTTGACATTTAATGATACCAAAGAGTTGATTGTTTTATCATTGTCACTATTATCCATTTGATTTGAATCACTGGGATGATTAGATTTACGATACGATCAAAATTATCATTGATACCAATTGGAGATATGATTTAGATTAATCTAATTGATGATATTGTTAGATGATGAGAGGAGAAAAAAAATAAGAGAAAGTTAAATCACAACAATTAAGAGAGGAAAACAATTTGATTGATTGGGGAACTCTCTTGCTTTATGTTAACACATAGAGAGAAATGTAATTACTGATGAAGAGATGAGAAAGTGTTGGACAATTAAAGGGAAATAATTAAGAGAATCAATTAATTGTGGGGAAAGAAACAATTGATTAATGATAATTAACAACCGAATGTGTTAATTGTTTAAAATTCATTTAGAATTTATAAAAATTAAAAGACAATCAGGTAACAATTACAATTAGATTGATTAACTTGGTGTGTTAACTGTTGATCATCAACTGTTGATATAAAATAATCAAAAATGATCAAGATGATCAAGATGATGACGATAATGACAATGATGATGATGATGATGATGATGCTAAGGGGGAGATGCGCAAAAATTGACAATTTAATAAGAAAATTATATTGACTAAATTGTTTACAATTTATCGATACAATTTAAATTATTCAAGCAATTTAATTATTTTCCTATCTCTTGACGATAATTGTTGATAATCTGTGTGAATAATTAAAACAATTGATTTTGATTACATTCACATCATTTCATGGTTGATTAATTGTTGTTTTTTTTAAAGGTAATTGTTTAGTCAATTAATTAATTTCATTGATTGTAGTAAGTGAAGTTGCTAATTTTTTGATTCATTTTCATTAACTCAATTAACTTTTTTGTTTAAATTAATTTATTATTGAATTTGATTTTTTATTTTGCTTAAACAATTAATTTTCATGTTCAATTGGTGTGTTCAAATTGGTTACACTGATTTTTAATCACAATTAATTCAACATTACCTCGGATTTTTAATCACAATTAATTGTTTACAATCAATTAATTTATTCATTTTCTTTTGCTCTTGAAGAATTAATTTAATTAATTTCTGCCTCTTATCCACTTATGCCTTTTAAATTGTTTCTTAATTTTGCATAAATTTTTTACTCCAATTAAATTCACTCAATTAAAGTTACTAATTGTTTGGAAAAAAATTAAAATTAAAATTTTTCATTTTCTTTTCGCTCATAACCGCCACCAGATGGCGTTCGTCTCAATTTCTCAATCTTTGTTTACTAATTTTTTGATAATCTGTTAATTAATTTAATCCTTAATTAGGATTTATTATTTTTTTTTAATCTCTTTTTTTTACTCTAATCAGTTGATTAACTTGTTAATTAACCATCTTAGAACATAAACTCTGTGATCTGAATCTATTCTTTACTTTACAGAACCATTTTTTTTTCTTCTCTTTTTTTTGTTGGATTTGTTGTTTTATCTTCAATTGATCAAATTGTGTTTTTGTTTTTCTCTCAATGTCTTCATCCTGTAATCGCAATCAAACTGATTATGGTTCAAATTTAAATTCTGATCGTGATGATTTTCTTTTAGGAATTTTTCTAGTTAAAGCAGGTTCAATTGGCGATAGTCTATTATTCCGATATCCATATACAATTGACGATGAAACCACAACCACAACTCCCAATGGAATCGGAGTATCACCATCAAGACAGGATAAGAAGAGTAAAAATCCATTCGCTTTAATTGTGGAAAATGTAAACACTGATTCCAATTCTTCAGGTCCCGGTGAAGATAACTGTCGAACAGGTAAAATTAAATTCACTTCTCCAATGCGATTAATTGTCCTGATATATTATCTTTTGCCTCATTATCTCTCATGTATTCATTTGTATATGTGTTTGTCTTGGGCTTTTGTTTTCTCTCTCTCTCTCTCTCTCATTTATTTTTTATTTGAAAAAAATTCTTTTCATTTGGTTTGTTTTATGCTTTAAATTAATTGTTTCTTGTTGCATTTATAATCAAAGTTTTCACACATTACACTTTAGGTCCCTCATCGAGACCCAATAAACCTTCAGCCACTTATTGTTTTGAATTGGACCCGGTCTCAACCGTGGCTACAACCACGACCGATGTTAACTTGGAAACGGTTGTTAAACTACCCGATCGTGTGGTGTCCACTTTATTTGCCGTTAAAAATGAGCTTTGTGGTAAAAAGATTGAGATTAAAATAAACGATGTTCGTTTTGTTGGTCATCCTTTATCAATTGGTGGTCCATCATCACATCAAACAACAACAACACCACAAGATCAACAACATTCATCCTCATCATCATCTTCCTCATCTTCTACATCAACAACCCCACAACCAACATCTAAAAGCAAAGATATTGTCGCTTTTAATGTTGTCTTTGCTTTAAGAGCCAATGCTAGTCATGAAGTTGTCAATAGTTTCCATAAATGTAGTAGTGCAATTGCCGCTGCATTAAAGAAAGAGGAAGATGAAAAAGCTTTTCTTAGTAAAGAAGCTAAAGGAATATTAACTGTTTTCGATGAAATTTCATCTCCTTCCGATGAATTACAGACCTCACCCTACTCAATGATCCTCGAGAAAAGCCGCCTTGCCATTGATTTGAAAAAAATTTTCGAAGATCTTAAAAACCTTGGAACCGTACAATTGAAATTGAACAAATCAACCGATTTAAACCTTTGTATACCTCAAATTGTTCACCGTTTAACTTTACAATATCATCGATCAGTACCATTAATTGGACCAAGAGAATTGACTGCAAGCTTTGGTACTCTTCGACCTTATCATGCACTTCTACTTTTAAGAGATCCTGTTACCATCTTAAGTTCAATATCAGATAATCGTTTGATCTTTAAGAAAATACTTTCCGTTGTAAATCCGACAAAAAATCTGATCACAATCGCTCGTGAAGCCCAATTAACCTACGAAAATGTTATGAAAGCAACTTGTCAACTCGTTTATTGGGCAAAAGCAACATTAATCTTTCCATTAGCTGAAAGTAATGTCTATGTAATTCATCCATTAGCTCCAACTCAGGTTGATTGTCCTTTGGTGGAAAAATTTAAACAAGCTTTCACCGATTCTAATTTACTTCGATTTTTAAGTGAATTTAGTCTTGGTACAAGTATTGATCAACTGCGAAATCCTCTTCACAATTCAGATCAACATATTCAATTGGTAAGGTAACTTAATTTCTCCATTTAAATTGTTTATCCTAATATTTTCTTTTTCTTTTCTTTTTCAATCTTTTCAGGTCAATCAAATTATTTGGCTTCTAAAGCATCGGCTAATTACTCAATTACACACTTATGTTTATTTGTTACCAGTTGATTCTAGTTCCAGTGTCAAAAAGAAATCTAATATCGTCAGGAGCACCAATGACACCGTTAACAGCGACGATCATAATCATCATCAAATTGCTTCGAATGATACCTTTAATAATCGACGATTTTCCAATTTTCACTCAAATGATTCTCCAAATAATTTCTCTGGCATTGATGAGACCAATGAAGATTCGGATTATTTGATGAATGATGCATCATCTTTATCGATTAACTATGAGAGAGCGATTCACCTCTTAAGGGAACTCGGTCTTCGAGATTATGAATGTGAATCAATCTGTCAAGTTCCAGCTTCTAAAAAGCATGAAGATCTTACAATGTTTGCCAAATTATTTCGTTTTTTTGATGGAAAACATCATCTTGAACATATAATGCATTACGAGAATGTTAAACGTTCACAACTTTTGGCGATAATTGATAAATTTCGTGATGTCCTTTTCACTTGTCAACACGAAGATAAAACTATTTTTCAATTGTGTCCTTATCTTTACGAATAAATTGAAATATTAAACAAAAAGTTTTAAGCTTGACGATTATTTTGCTTCAAAGATTAACATTTAATCGATTGAGCTGGTTAATACAAACAGAAAATGAAAAAGAATACAATTAAATCATATCAATTTGGAGAGATTTTAATCTTGTTCAATTCACTTGTGACATGAGAAAGTCTATGAAAAGCCATGTTGTTGACCTTTTTAACTGAATAAACGGAACCTTCGTGAGTTTGTCCAGTTGAAATTTGATTTATTCCAACCAAATGTTGACACAAATTGGCTTCAACTGACTGTAAACTCTTCATGAAAGCATTTGTATTCAGTTCAACTTGCTTCAAACTCGGTTTATCTTTTGCTAATTCCTGAAGTGCACTACTTGCCGATTGCAGGCCATTACAAAGCTCTTGTTCAATATGTCCCAAAGCTCTGATTGAATCCTGAGTGAAACCGGAATCAAAGTTCATTGGATTGAAACGACCTCTTGTTGGATCCATGGCTAGAAAACAGCTAATCACTAAATCAAACAAAAAATGAAAAAGAAAAAGTAAAAGATTTCAAATTGATGATACAAAGAGACAATCAGACAAAACAACAACAATTAAGAAAAAAAATTCAAAAAAGTAAACAAATGATTCTGATCGATAGTTACGCCATCTCTTATTCTCGAATGGAACTATTTTCTGTAAAGTAATTAGTTAATCTCTTTTATTAATTGTCGATAATTTGATGAATAGTGATTAGTATTTTTAAAATTTTTCAAAAATTATTCGGTATATTTGAGTAGAAATGAAAATTTTCATTCAATTTAAATCAAATTTCAACGATAACCTTTTTTTTCTGATCGTTTATCGTTTACAATTAACTACAATTTACAGCAATTGCAAAAGTTGATTGTACAATTAAACATAAATCAAAAAAAGATTATGCAAAGTTAGAAATGAAAAATTAATCAATGACAGTTAAAACAAATCATAATCATGATCATTTACTGATTTGATATTAAAATAAAAAATCAAACCTATTTTTCAATGAAAAATGATCCAATTACAATTAACTGAATTAATATAATTTTCAGTTAATTGTGTCAAATGATATGATAAACACAATTTCCTCATTCTAATAATATTCATCTTGTTGTTAAACTCGTGAAGTGATCAAATTTTAATAGTGATCATAATTAATAATCAAATGATAAAATAATGTTAACACTTTTGGTAAAATTTGTCAACAATTAAAAATTCATTTTTTACCGGAAAAAGTTTCAATTCTGAGACTCTTTTAATCAGTACAAAAGTAAAGATTAAAAGTATCTCAATATAATCGTAACAATTAACATGAGATTGATTAGTTGACCAATTGATTAGAATGATTTTCTTTTCATTTATTAATATTGAGTATCATTAATTGTGGTCCAATAAGGATAATTAAAGGTTGAATTGTTTAAAGTTAATTAGTCTCTCTGATATGTTTAAAGTTAACCAAGAGGAGGATCAATTTTGTAATCAACTAATTTAGTAATTTAACTAACTAATAACAAGTCAATTAACTCATCATCGGCAGCCAATGAATGGATTACCTTTTAAATCATTGGAATGGAAAAAAAAATTAAATGAATTGTTGTGAGAATTCAGAACTTTTTTTTCCTCCTTCATTGATTAACAATTTATTAGACACAGGAAGAGACAATTAAACAATTGTTTCGACTTCAGGTAACATCAAGTTTCGAGTTGAAAACTTTTTTTTTTCTGTTTTTGTTTTATTCTTTCACCAAAAGTTTCTCATTAATTAGTTTTGTAATTTAGAGACAATTTATCAATAGTTAATTGCAATTCAATTGTTTACCTTTCTGTTAGAAAAGTGATAATAATTAGTAAATTGATAAAATACAATTTCTTTGGTTGAAATAAGTTTAAACAATTTGATAATCATGAAAGATAATCAGGTAATTATATCCGGTGTTTCTGGTCGATTCCCTAAATCTGATAATGTTGAAAAGTTTTGGTCAAATTTGTTCAGTGGTCAACCACTTTATGGACCGGATACTTTTCCATATCCCAAAAGTAAGTCAATTGTTACAACAATTAAGATCACAATTAGAGATTATTGGTGATCAATTGATTCGATTCATTGGTCAGTTCAATGGAAATGGTCATCGATCCCTGAGCTTAAGTGTTGATTGTTTTGTTTTATTTTCATCACTCCGAATGTGCAAATATTAGTTTCAATAGATTTAAATTCAGCTAATTGTTCATTGAGAATGATCAATCTTATGATAGAATATGATTCAATTAAGAATGAGAAAAGTTATTTAGTTAATTTGTTGTTTTTACTAATTAGTCTTTTCCAGGTTACCCAAATCCAGAGGCGCTCTTAATGATACCAGATTATTTGATAACACTTTTTTCAATTACACAATTAAGGAAGCAAATACCCTTGACCCACAGATCAGAATACTCTTGGAGGTTGTTTATGAATCTCTTTGGGATGCTGGTGAGTATTGATTAGAGAATAAAATTGTTCGATATTTTTGAAATTTTATTCTCTTCTCTTCAACGATATTATAATCCGCTAAATCAGGAATACGACCTGAAGAATGGAGAGGTACTCGAACGGGATTTTTTCTCGGCTCTGCTTTCGATGATACCGGATTATCTGTTCGTTGGGATTATAAGCTCGATTTGCCTCAATATTTTGCTCAACGGGTTTCCTATTATTATGATTGGAGAGGACCGACAATGATAGTGGACACTGCGTGTGCTGCAAGTTTAAATGCCCTTCATTCAGCCTACTGGTCAATAATGAAAGGTGAATGTGATCAAGCCGTTGTTGCCGGAATATCAATCCACTTGAAGCCAAGTATAACCGTTTGTTTTGGTGAACTTGAGATGCTTTCAAAATCCGGTGTTTCTTGGTGTTTAGATGAAAAAGCTGATGGTTATATACGAAGTGAGGCCATTGTTGCCGTTGTCCTACAGAGAAAGCCCAATGCCCGACGTGTTTATGCCTCAATTTTAAACAGTTGCACCTCATCCGATGGATACACCAAGGAGGGTATTACTTTCCCTCGACGAGAGGTACAAGTTGAAACAATGAAGCAAACAATCAAACAATCGGGTGTTAATCCATTTGATGTTACCTATGTTGAAGCTCATATAACGGGAACCGCTGCCGGTGATCCAATTGAATCTTCAGCCATTATGGAGGCTTATCGAGCCAATTCTGATCGACCGCTCATGTTGGGATGTTTAAAGTCCAATATCGGCCATTCCGAGGCATCAGCTGGTCTTTGCGCTTTAACAAAGGTCCTGAAAATTTTCCAAACCCAATTAATCCCTCCAAACATCAACATGATCAATTGTAATCCACGAATTGAAACTCTTAGAGAGGGAAGACTAAAACCCGTCACTAAACCGACCATTTTTACCGATGAAATAATTTCCGTTGATGCTTTTGGCTTTGGTGGTTCCAACACTCATGTTATCCTTAAAGGGCCAAGAAATAAATCATCACCAAGTAAACAATTACCACCATCGCTATCAACTGATTATTATCCACGATTAACTTTAATCTGTAATCGTACCAAGGAAGGGATTAACGAGATGATCAAGACAATTGAAAAATGTAAACAAACTGACCAATGGCTATTTAACTATGTTAACTAATCTTGGTTACAGTTCAATTGAAACTGGTTTTCATTATCGGTCATTTGTTTTAATTGATTCTAATCAAAAGGTTTACAGTGAATCAAATTTAGCAATTAAACAGAAACCTTTGTGTTTACTTTTTGATGATTTGGATAATTTTAATTCTGGTGATCAACATAACAACAATTTAACAATTTTAACTGATTTTGTGACCAAAGCTAAATTGTTTATCAATCAAAATGCTGGTAAATCTTTCCAAGTATCTAAATCAATGGATAAACAAATTGATTTGGTTATCAATCAAATGGCTTATGCTTTTCTCATTAAATCACTTGGCCTGATTCCCGATTTAATTGTTGGCATTGGTATTGGTAAAATAGCCGCTCAATATACCGCTGATCAGATCACTTGGGAAAAAGGATTAACCTTAGCTGTTAATTACTCTAATCAGATGACCAGTGGAAAAGGTAATCAACAATCATCAATGGGAACCAATTGTCCAGATAAAAATGGTAAATTGTCTGACCTTTTAAAATGGATACAAATACAATCAACACAATTAACCTGTAACAACAATGGTAATTGTAAACTATCAACATCAATCAATGACGATTACTATTTCCATATTAATCAAGAGGCTAATAATTTATTGAGATCATCATCAATCAATGACTGGACAATGGTTCGTCTCAATACAAACATGTTGACCTTTAACTTGACCAATAATTTAAAATTAACCAGCAATCAATTGGATTCTAAATCAGTTCTAATCAGTATTGGAAATTTGTATCTTAATGGTTATAATCCAAGAATTAATATTCTTTACCCATGTAATTATCCAGTTGAAGCTGATTGTCCATCAATAGGTCATCTTATTGAATGGAAACACGATATTCACTTCGATAACATGGTCTATCCCGAGTTCTTCCGAGATTCTTTCCGAACCAATCATCGAATTGACCTGGTTGATTCCAACTATTCTTACCTTGCCGATTACCTTGTCGACGGTTCGGTTACCCTTCCAATCGCTGGTTATATCTGGATAATTTGGGAACATTTAGTTAAGATGAGATGTTCTGATCAACATGTTCGATACCATTCATTTGAACTTTGGTCCACTCAGATTCACCGGTTAACCTGTATAAAAGATCCAGTTGAATTCCGAATAGGATCAAACCCGGTAACCCATGAATTCATTGTTAAATTGGGTGAAGATATTTGTGTAACTGGATTCGCTAAAATAGTTGATGATTTACCTTTCGATTATAATCTTGGTCACCTTGATTTACCATCAAAATCACCCAATGAACAGCTCACACTGACCTCGGAAGATTTTTACACGGAAATGTCAATCCGAGGATTAACCGTTAAACCAAATTGTCAAGCGATTAATTCAGTTACCGCTGATGGTTTACAATCTAAAATTAAATTCACTGGAAATTGGATTGTCTTTTTTGAATCTTGTCTACTTGTACCTCTATTGGGAGACTTGGATAGATGTTTGAAAACAGTTACCTCATTAGATTGGTTCCGTTGTGATCCAATTATGATTAACGATCAATTTAAGGCTTCCAAGAAGATTAAAAATGATCCTGGACTTAATCTAGTTCACAATACAAGTCTGGGTACTTTTGGTACCCATGGATTAGTTTTCAAAGTTCCTAATTATAATTCAATTGGACGATCATTGGATATCAATAATTTACACCATAAATTTCAAACTTGGATTCCCTATTTTGGCTCATTGCCAATGGATCATGTTGATTATCAATCTCAGGGAAGAGTTAATTATCTTAATGCTGTTGATAGGATGTTAAATGCTCTCGATAATCCAAGAGATTGGATTAATGTTCCAACCCTGATGGGTTCAAATGATGTTTTACTTAATCTACTCTGGGAAACATATAAAAATCCTCGACCAGTTGATCATCTCCGAGAACAATTTATCTCAAATAGAGTGAAATTAAATCAGGATAGATTAATTTATGAGCAGCAAACTCAATTGTTACTTCAACATTTGGCTATTTTCGAGGAAAATGTCAAACCAAATGGAACAATTAACATTAAATCAATGGGATTATCTGGTTATCCATTTGAGGATATTTGCTATAACTCATTCCGTCGTATCCGTAATCGTTATTCATTTGCATCGGAATCAACACCAATCAAAAATTTAGATTTAATCATCTACAATCATGAGAGTATGAGTTTACTGCCAAGTCTAGATGATGAGCAAAGTATTCAACAATTAACTGATCATCTCTCATCAATGGAATCATCGTCATTTGTTATCGTTCAATTAAGAGATTCAGTGTTACCCTTGGAAAATAAATTATCGGCTTATACCAAGATTGAAATGATTAAATCAATGGATCGTAATCGAGTTAATATCAACAAATTGTTGATTGAACAAAACTTTATTCCAATATCTGAATATTCAATTGCCAATGGGCAAATGTATTCATTGTTATTTAGGAAGAAAGTTCAATTTAATTCAGAGAAATCAATTTGTCACTTTACAATTAAGGATCGTTCCTATGAATGGATTACTGAATTACAAAAGGAAATTGCTAATCCAAATTATGAGAGGATTTGGTTGATCGCGGATAAAACTGATCGAAGTGGAATCATTGGTCTAATTAATTCACTTAAAGAGGAACAATTTGGAAATAAAGTTCGATGTATATTCAGTCCTGGTTCTAAAATTGATCTCAATTCTGAAATTTGCTCAGAATTACAATCGAAAGATTTAGTTATCAATGTTCTGAGCAATCAAACATGGGGATCATTCCGACACTTTGGATTATCAAATGAACAAATTTTCACTAATCATAAGCAAGTTTACCTTGATTGGAGTGGTGATAATGAGGATAAAGAGATTAGTAGCAAATTGGTTTGGTGTAAATTGCCCAATTTAATTGTTAAAGATGATTATGTTGTTAATCATTATGCTCCATTAGATTTTACAATTAAATCTGTCCATAGACAGTCAATTAAATCAACTGATTGTGCCCAAGGAATTGGTAATGAATTTGCTGGTCAAACCAAGAATGGAATCAAAGTATTGGGTAAGTGATTAAAAATTCAATTCGAAACTCAATGATTACAATTAAATCTAATCCAATACATTTCTCTCTCTCTCTCTTAATTGTTAATTAAATAGGACTTTGCACTAATCAAGGTGTTTCCAATATAATTAAACCTGAACAATTAATCTTTGCTCTTCCAGTTCCAAACAATTGGAATCTAAAAGATGCCTCATCAATTGTATTACCTTATACAATTGCTTATTACTCGTTAATTGTTAGAGGTTCATTAAAATACAAATCAACTGTCTTATTATACAATTTGACTGATGGTTTAATTGAAGCTTCGGTGACAATCTTAACCTCACTTGGTGTAATGTTATCATTTATCATGATAATTTATCGACCGCTAATCTGATTGCTCTTGATGGTATATCCAAGAATCAATTGTTATCACCAAAAGTTGATTTACTTAAACAAATTGGTTCTCATACTGATTATCAAGGATTAGATTATATCTTTTCAATGGATTCAACTGATAAACTTGAAAATTTATCAACTTGTCTCTCTCTTAATGGTAAATTAATCCATCTGATTTCGGGTATTCAATCACAGAATCAAGTTTTCGGTGAGTTAATTACTAATATATTTACATTAGAATTTGCTGATTTTTTCCCTCATCTAATTGATTTAATTTATTGCCCATTCAACAACAATTAACAGAGTCTTCATGGTTACCTGTAAATTCAAGTTTAGAGTCAATTGTTTGGCCTGAAGTAATTAAAGCTTGGAGTTGCAAATCAGATTCGAGGAGTTTAAAACATCTCGATTTAGTTGTAGATTATTTGAAAAAAGGTTTGACCAATGGTCAAATTAAGCCAATCAAGAAAGTGAACCTTTTCAAACGAGTGGATCTTATAAAAGCAATAAATCAATTATCTTCATCTAATCCATTGGGTAGAGTTGTAATTCAATTGATTGACAATGAGGGTCAAGCTAAACAATCAGTTGATTGTCTGGATTTGGTTCCATGTGAGGCAAGGACTAAATTCAATAGTGATAAATGTTACCTAATCTTTGGTGGATTAGGAGGAGTTGGACTTCAACTCGGACAATGGATCGTTGAACATGGAGGTAGAAAGATAATCCTAATCTCACGAAAAGGAGTAACTAAAAATTTCCAACGATTTATGATCCATAAAATGATGACATGGCCCGATAAGGTTAATCCAGTTATGGTGAAAACCTTTGAATTACCTGAGAATCCAGGTTACAATGAGTGTCTATCACTGATTGAGAAAATACAGTCAACAATTAGTCTAATTGGTGGTGTCTTCAATTTAGCGGGAACATTGGCAAGTGGACTATTTGAAAATCAAACAATCGACAATTATAATCTTGTCTGTTCATCTAAAGTTGAATTAACTGAGCATCTTGATGTGATTACCCGTTCATATTGTTCATCATTAGATTATTTTGTTTGCTTCTCATCAATTGGATCAACTGGTATTCTTGGTGAATCAAATTATTGTTATGCTAATTCATACATGGAAAGGATTTGTGAGGCTCGATGGTCATCTGGTCATCCTGCTTGTGCCATTCAATATGGAGCCATTGGTGATGTAGGTATGGCCACCGATAATTCATTAACTGTAATTGCTGGATCAGTACCACAGCCAATATTTAGCTGTTTACAAAGTTTGGATAAATTTTTACAGCTTAATTATCCAGTCATGTATTCAGCGATTAGCGCTGAGAAATCAGGTTCAGCTGATGGTTCCAAGGGTGGATTCATTCAGCATATTGAACATATTCTGGGCTTACAGAATTTGGATACTCTGGATGAGACAATTACTCTTGGTGATCTTGGTCTTGATTCACTTCAGTCAATTGAAGTTAAAGATTTGATTGATAAAACTTATGGAGTAACTTTACAGAACATTGCAATTGGTAAATTGTCCATTGGAAGTTTATTACGATTCAAGGAGGAACATGCAAATTCTGGTGGTTCTGAGGGAGGAAATTACACCGAAGAGGTTATAATCAATCTAACCGATAAAGGGAAAGCTCCAGTTTTCTTTTTCCCTCCGGCGTTATTTGATTTCCTTTCTATGAAAGCATTGGCTGAATCGTTACAACGAACTGTTATCGGTGTTGATCTACCAGATTCTGTTCGTCAAATTGGTAATTTACATAAAATCGCTGAATTTTATGCAAATAAAATATTGGAAAAATTTCCTGACGAGAGTAAATATTATTTCGTTGGTTATTCGTATGGTTGTTTAATTGCCTTCGAAGTGGCCAAAGTTTTACAGCAAATTGTTGGTCCAAGTAAGATGAATTGTCTGTGTTTTATTGATGCAACACCTTATGGACTTAAAAGACTGGGACAGATCACTACCAAGGCCGCTTTACTTGGACTTCCTGGTTCGGAGGTTTTTTGTATTGCAATGGATCATCTTGGTGTTCATTTTGATGAGCCAACTCGACAACGTTTATTGGAAGCCGAAGATGATGATGAACGATACATAGAACTTGTCACCGAACTAATGGCCTCCGCTGGGATGAACGGACCTGCAGAGGGATTACTTCATAATCCAGTGGCCAATATTGACAGAGGTTATTATCTAACCCACATGGATGATCTTGGTAAATTCAATGGTGATGCTCTATTCATTAGAGTGCTAGTAAGACTAATCATGGAAAACCATCAACAGTTTGTGAAGGATTATCCAAGGTGAGAAACAGTTTAAATGGCAACAATTTACACGACAATTAGCATTGATTTATATGAATAATTTTCTCTCTCTCTCTCTCTCAATACAATTAGATTATCACTGGAAAAATCAAGGAAGTGCTTTACAATGCTTCTCATTTCGATGTGCTCAAAGTCTATGCCAAGGAAATTGCTCAAGAAATTGAAGAGATGATGCCTCCGGATATATGATAATTATTTGGAACAATTTTTTATTTCTTTAATTTGGAAAAAGATAAATTTAACTATTCTCAATTTATTCGAGTTTAATTTTCTTTCAATTATTCTCTCTCTATTTGATTTACTTTCAAGTTCAATTTGAATTGTGGTTAATCACATTGATGATACTTTTAAGTGTTGTTGATAATAAGTTTAAAGTTTATTCAATTTAAGGGATAATCAGATAGATAGACACAGAGAAAACATTGTTGGAATAGTAGTGAAATTTTCCCAAAAAGGAAGAGGAAACAAAATGAGAATTATGGTTTATAAGCTTCCGTGAGATGTCAACTGAGTAAAACATCAATTAAATTTGATTTGATTTATGATTGACTTGAAAAAATCCAATGGATTTCAAATATATCTACTTAACATGTAATAATAATGATTTAATAGGTTGGGTATTGACGGTGGGGTGGGTGGACATTTTCATCTGCTCTTGTCTTTCCTCCTCATGGATATGAATTGTTGAGGTGATGATTGGATTTATGAGATGATGATACTGACCATTGGAGGATGATTTTGTGTAGAGACAATAAGAGGATGATTTTAGTAATGATGATGAAAGGAAAGTGTAACTTTTGCCTGTCATCACCAAAGAAAATTGTCACACTGAGAGTGGAAAATGGAAGAAATTTTTTTCAGACAAAATGCGAAATATTTTTCTTTTTCAAATATGAATTCTCTGAATTATTATTATTATCTAATAATATAAATAAACAATATCATCATAAATTTTATTCCATAGATAAACAATCAGAATTGATGAAGAAAATGAAAGTAACAAATTTTTTGTTCCAAACTTTCAGTGTCTAGCCAATTTTCATCTGTCATCTTTCATCATCATCATAAATATCATCCTCATCCCTCTTGATGATCTGACAGAGGAGAGGAAAGAGGATGGAGAAGAGGATGAGAATGCAAAGAGTGAGCTGGACTCACGGGGTAGATTTAAGGATCTTCATCTTTACTTAATAGTAAACATAAGGACCAATAAATGTAAACCATAAATCAAATGAAGGCAATGATGGGGATGAGGATGAGGATGAGGATGAGGACTGATCATGATCGTAAATCAACTGGACTATCGTCCTTTCAATAGCAGGACCCATATACTTATAGTGGGTGGTATTGGTGAATGGGGTGGACAAGTTGATCTTTCATTCATTTTTGAGAGTATTTTTGTCTTTACTTTGGGTGATTTGAGAGTTAATCAACTGATTGTCAACACGACCAATGATTATATGAATTGTCGGTTGAATGGTTGTTTACTAATTACCAATCTGATTGTTTCATAGTTTCACCACATTCTTTGTACCAATTTTTAGGAATCAAGGTTGAAATGTATTCCATGAACGTGGTGAACTCACAAACTGTTGATTGTTGACAAAAAGGTAATTTAAGTTTGATTAAATTCTCAGAGTAACTGTCTTTAAGATAATAGACTGATATTAATTGTTGATTTTCGTTCTGATTCGAGCGATACAATTCAAATATTACACTTGCTCCATAGTCTGGATTCTGTTTATCAAATGACTTTAAAGATGATAAAATTGCGGCGATCATTGAATCGTGAGTCGAATAGAAGAAAACTTTTTTTCGATCTAAATTGCTCGCTGTCGACGAACGAGTTGATTTTGATCTTTGCGATAGTAAATTGGAAAATAATAACCACTTTTTCGGTTTTAAAGACGAATAACTTTTCTTTCTATCGAAATCAGCTTCAGGGCTGAATCTACTTGAAAGGTCTTTGAAAAAGGGTCCTAATGAATAGACGATTCATATGATTAGAACTTTTTTTTTATCCAGACAATAAGAAATGTCCGTAAATGTTATACCTGTTCGTATTCGTTGGACAGGTTTGGTTAGATATCGAAAGTGGTACTTTAAGTTGTGCATTTCCTTGAGATTTTCGAGGACCAAATCAGTGGCCCACAAAGGCAACGTTAAATTGTTTTCCTTTTCGCATTTCAATGTACCATAAATCATGAGAGCTTTTTCCATGGATTTTATTTTTTCTCCAGTAACAAACGATAACATTGGATACAATTTCTGAGAAAATATTGAATTAGTGAGGATTTAGGGTCACTAGGAATTATGAGTTCGAAAAATTTACCGAATATTTTTTCTCACAGTCCTGATATTCAACCGATTGTCGAATTGACTTAAACTCTTTTTCGGCATTTGGACAATAAACTGAAGGATTAAGTAGCTTATCCCTTGGTCTCGGTACAGTATGAACGGCAATCGGAACCCAATTCAGATTCTCAGACCAAACCCATGGACCGGTTGGTCGAAATGCTCCAGCAAGGACAAGATAAGCGCTTTCAAGACAACGATCAGCGTCTGAACTTTGAGCATAAAATTCACGAATATTGTCAGGCCAAAAGTCACCATAATATCTAGCGAAAAATTCACCAAGGATAAACATCCTTTCCTTTCCAACCTTACAAATAAAATTAAATGGTAACAATTAAAATTAAAATTCTTCAAATCGTCTGATTGATTAACTCACTGAAGTTAATTGTCCCCAACCATCAGGCCAAAATGTTGGATCGCGATAGGTATCAGTTGGAAATGAACGAACTGGAGTTCGATCGCCGTGTCGATGAGCCTTAAATTCACATTCGAGAAAAGGAAAAAAAAAGTTTAGAAACAAAAACTTGACCATTAACCAGATCGCCCAAGGGCAAAACTTACAATCGCCACTGACCAAAGCCTGTAACCGGCAGGAACATTATCTTTATATGAGTTAATCAATTGACCAGCATGTGAGAAAATTAATAAATGTATTAACAGTAAGGATGAGATCAAATTAATCTATTAAATTGATGAAATAAATCAAAGAAAAATTTATGATTAAAAAAAACAAATTAAATCAAGTTTGGATTTAACTTAATCACGATGATTAGGTAACAAATTATTCAAATTTTCACAATTAAAGCCATAATCAGTGGTGATACAAAGCTGATGATGACCACAAGGATTAGTAGTAAAATCGTTACATGTTTTAACTCCTGTTGATTATAAAGAGAAAAAATTAGTTTAATTGTTAGTTAATTGTGAGATAATCAACTTACTAGTTTCACAAAATTTACCAGCAAATCCTGGTTGACAAATACAATTAACAATAGTTACTTTCTTAATTAGCATACTACTGATAATCCAATCATTATTTTCAACACAATCACCATAATTAAGACAAGGCTCATCAGAACAATGAATTTCTTGATTGGTCTCAACAATTAGCCCAAAAGTTGCAATAAGAATCAAATTAATTGTGATCATTTTAATAAAAATATTTACCTTAATCAATTGAACATTGAGAGATGATCTTTGTAAATTAACCATTGAACAATTGGATTGTAAACAATTAAAGAAAAACAAATTTACCTTAACCAACTGATCGTCAATTAATTAATAGAAATCAAGGATTCGAAATACAATTAATCAAAATTAGTATAAAATCCTAAAAACAGTTAACAAGGAAAAAGAAAAGTGAATCAATTTAGTTAATTATCTTCGTTAATTGTGATTCGATCATTTGATTGTTTTCTTTGAACTTCCTCAAGATGGCGACTCGTTTTCATCATCAGTTCGAACTCAGAATTGGAAGAAAAGAATTTCCTATAATAGAATTGATGTATAGAACTTTGTTCTAACTGTTATTCGTGAACTTATTCTCGATCCAGTAACTTTACAATTGATCTCGACTTGGACATCGAAATTTACCAAAAAGTAAAACTTTTTCTTTCGAAACAAAAACCAACATAAGTTTCGATATCGTAAATATTATCGACAATATTATCAATTGAACCATCACAATCATCAGTTAATTGTTGCTAATCAGTAAATTTTTTCTCTCTAAACAGACAATTTAAACAATGGATACAAATCTTCAATCACTATCATTGGAAACAATTAACTTACTGTGTTTTCATCATTGGGAACTGATAATCAACTGATTTTTAATCATCTTTGTGTGTGTTTTGGTTTAAACGTTCAAATATAATACAATTAGTTAAATTGTTCACTTGTTATTGTTAATTTTAATTCAACATCTTAACTTATTGAATCAAATTCATAATGATTCAATTAAAACAAATCACCAACCTAATTAATTCATCATCATTAATCATATTGTACATCATCATCATCTTAATTACTTTAGGTAAGTACAATTAAACATAATCTAATTATTAACTATTAATCCAACTGACATGGAATGATTTAATTGTACTCGATTGATTAACTCTTAATTGTTACTTTTGTTTTTCATTAATTGGCTCAATTGTCAATTGATTGATAAAGTAAATCAATTGTGAAAATATTGGGATCATTTAAATGATCAACAATTAATCCACTTACACCTGAGTTCCAACAATCAATAACTGGATTACCAGAAAAACTATTGCAACAATTTATCTGAATGATAATAAATTATATTCCAATTAATCCTGATTAAATGCTGAATCAATCATGTAACCAACTATTAACATGAACTCAATCACAATCAATAGCGTAACAATTAACTGGATAGTAAAAAATTTCAATACAATTAACTTGAACCAATTGATTACTTGAAACAAAGCAATTAATTCAAAACGGTAATTCAACAGTTAATTGTTATATGTTAATGATAATTGAAAATTAATTATCCTCAAAGTTTGATTAACAAGAAGCAAACAAAAAGTCAATACAATCATTTGTATTTGCTAACAAATCTTAAATTTGATTTAATCGATTGATTAATCAAAGATTAAGCCAATAAGGATAATACATAATCCATAATCTAATTCAGTTACCAAGTTAATCAGCTAATCATAGTTTCACTTGATCATTAAATTAATACAGATAATATTATATGTAAATCAGATTATGATTGTTTCACAATTGAATATAAGATTATCCCTGTTGACAATTTGTCCTTAACTTATATATAAAAATTATCTGTATATTAAGATATTAGCTGATTATTACCAAATGGTTTTACCAACAATTTCAATTGCTAGTTGATTGTTAAGGTGAATTATTGATTTGTATCCACAGGAATAGACAATTGATAAAAGCTGAAAAAAAAGTTTCCATTTTGAGTAACAAAATCAATTGGATTTGAAATGAAAAAACATGAATTGAGAAACAAAAAGTTCCAAGGGTAATATTAACATGATAATAGCGATGATAATGATGATATTGTTGAGGGAATGATGATAATCAGGTAAAAAGATGATGATGATGATGATCCAAAATGGATTTACCATTAAATTGTATGTTAAATTGTTGGCAACAAAATTGAAAGTCTTTTCAAGTGGTTAACAAGTGGATTGGAGGGTATTTGTTATATACCAAAGAAAATGTTAAGAATTTGTAGTTAATTAGATTGATTATTATGGTTCTGTTCATGATGATGAGGATGAACAAGATGAAGATGAAGATGAAGATAAGGATAAGTAATAATAAGCTTGATGATTTATTAGTGATTAAAATGAATCCATAACTTTGCATCATCATGAATTGAAGGGAACACATTGAAAAGATGAACAGTTGATTAAGATTAAGTTTATGATTAATTGTAAACAGAGATTTGTTTAGATAATCTAACTGTTAATGGAGATAATTTGTTGATCATTGTTAGAGTTTAAATGATTAACATTTTATTTCATTCATTTATCATTATTTGATTAAAATCCAATATCTTAATCTGATGATATTTGATTCCTTTATCTGTGATTACATGGTAACAATATAATGTATTTATCATGTTTTCATCGTCATTGATTATGTAATATAATTTGTTAATAACACTGTCATTATCTTAATAATGATGATTATTGTCCGAGACAATTAGCTGATCATGTTGAGTAAATAGTTGAATCATAAATTGTGATCATTGTGGTGTTTATATTGTATTGAATCTCAGGTATCATTTGATTATCTTGGATGAAAATTCAAGACTATTAACTGATTGTCGATGATTAACTAGTGTTGATTACTCAGTTCATTCATTGGGCTTAATTATTGAGACTTTACTTTTCGCTTGGATTATGTGTATTATATATCCTGGAATTGGAATTTCATCATGAATGAATTTCAAGAAAATCAAGATAGAAAATCTCATCAGGGATGATAAAACCTCATGAATTCTAACCCATTCTCTTACATTCTGATAATACTCATGAAGTCATGATGATTCATTGATTCCTCACTGATTTTCCAAACTTGAATCAAACATATTCCTAAATCTAATTCTTCAGTGTTAATAAGAGATTTTCTTTTAATACAAAAGATTCATCGTTCCTTATATACCTCTTGCTCTCTCTCTCACTCATTTTCTCCTGTTAATCAGCATCTCCATCTTATCACCAGCATCATCACCAACTTACCTTTTCCTTCACTTCCGGTTCAATTGTTTCGTTAACCATGTTGTTGTTATCATCGATTAATACCATGTAGCATATACGGGCCACTCTATTGTCGACAGAGTTACTACAAGAATTGATGAGATGATGAAAACCGACAGCCAACCCAACAACAACAAACAGATAACATAATTAGAGTCACTCTGTTCACCATGAGAATAACCTACTTACATGATGAAATCTGAATAATATCATCTCAACAACCCTTATAAATATTAGTTAACCTTTACTTTTATCATCTTCAAGTAACATCTCAATTATCATTGAGAAAGTGAATCTGTTTATATGTGTTATTTAAGTGCATTAATTAAAAGCTAATCAATAAATTATAGCTGGTAAAACACAAAAAGATAACAATTAAAATTAAGGTAACGACTGTACTTCGAGTATTGTAAATCTTTTGTTTAATTCAATCCTTTAATCATCATCAAGATAATTACAACTATTGATCAACCTTTTCATGCTACAACAATTTAAATTTAGATTAACATTTGTCTTCCAACAATTTGGTTTGCCAATTCATCAATTAATCATTTGAATAGCATCATTAAATAATAGCCTAAGGGTAATTTTTAGTACCAACATCGCTTTTGAAACAATCAAAGTAAATTACAGGGCATTTCACCAAATTTTCAGCAAGTTTTTCTTGAATACTTTATTGTTTTTGAGTATTCAGACTCCCAAAGTGACCCCGAACTCCACATCATGACCGGAATGACCTTGATATAAAATTATGCCAATTGAATATCGCCCAAACTTCCGAAACTCGAGTCTGGAGTCTGAATACATAAAAACAATAAAGCTATTGAAAAACTCGTTGGAAACTCGGGAAATGCCCTTTAGTTTAAAGAATTGACCTTGAAGATTCTTGTTTTTCTATTTTGATTAAATAATCTTTTTTTATGCAATCAAATTATCATGATTAGTTGATTATTTTGATGTTATGGTAAAAATTTGGCAACAATCAGCTTACTAATTGTAAATTGTTAATCAATAGTATTGATAATAAATAAATTCCCTTGGGATTTTGGTTTACATAATTTCAGGGTGAAAATTCAACTTGTAATCATTATCATCACTAATAGACACAATTGTGTCAGGTAATTTTAATTGTGTCTAAATTGTTACAATCAAAATACAATACACACACACACACACTTACATATAACAATAGTTTAATATTCAATATGTACTTGAATTTTTCCAATTGTTAATCAACAATTGATTTGCTAACTGTAAAAATGAAAAAATAATTGTGACAAAAAAACACATCGTTGATTAGATTGAAACAATTTGTGATATTAAATCATGATGATTGATGTGACAAAATGAATGATGAATTAGTGTTAATCGTGAGTGGATTTTTTTTTGTCAAAATACAACAATTGAGTGTTAATCTTGTCTAAAATTCAGTCAGAACTTTTTTTCCTCTGAGTTTTCATCAGAATCAAATATATACACGGAAGTGGAGAAACTTTTTTTCCCACCACAAAGTTTTATGAATGTGTGACTATGTGTGTGTGTAAATGGTGATGATTTGGTTTGTGATAGCAGTTAATTGTAATTGAGTGACTTGATTTATCCAACAATTGAATTGACAGTCATGCTAGAAAATGATTAAACATGATGGTCAGTGAATGGTTTGTGTGTGAGTGGTCAAGTCTTTGGGAATCTTTTTTTTTGTCTGTATATTGAATTCAACTCAAATCATTTTCATTATCAAAAAAAAAATCTGAAATAATCTCTGGTCAACTTATCGGTTCTTCATCAACTGAACTTCATTGCCTGTCCAGTAAATTGACCAGAGTGAAGCAACATTGAAGTGGTCAACACAACAGGATCATCATCACCCTGATAATTTACATTTACATTGTCCATCTCTTGGTCATTTTATCAACAACTTTACCACTTGACTTGTACATTATTACAATTGTGTCTCTTTTTGTTATATCAACTCCCAGTAGATGATAATAATAACATTATGATAATATTTATCACTTAGATTAAGATGATATTTTTTTCATCTTCTTACATTTAAACCCCTCAGGCTAAATGTTCATCGTGGTGTAAATATTTGTTTTAACACCTTTTCCAACCCTGATTCCTCATCATCATCAACAGAAACTGAACCTTATTCATGTTTACAATTGATTAAATTGTTTGAAATGATCAATCTTATCAAGTAGCCATTTTTGTTTCACTAATCAAACAATACAAATAGTCAAACAATTAACATCATCATCACAATCTCAATGATAATATTATCATCCTTGATTTCATCCTTCAGGGTTTGGACATTCATCATGAAAATTCATTCAGTTATCACTTGGAGTGAAAATCAGTTAATGAGTTACTAATGATGAAAGAAATGGTTTTTTGATTACATTGAAATGATTAGTTGATTCAATTGTAAATTCACCAAATAAACAAGTAAAAAAATGAATGTTTCCTTTTTCATAAGAAATTTAATAATGTTGAAAATTAGTGTAAAACTAATTAAACAGTCAAACTTATATTCCTTTGAAAATATTATCATCATTAACCATCCTCATCCTCATCTTCATCCTCATCATCACCTCATCTTCAACCTTTACCCATTCATTACGACCAAATATTTACACTGAATCTTTACCCTCTTCCTGTCTAACTAACTACAATCAGAATTGTTAACATTATCATAATCAAGTCTTATTATTATGTGCATATGATGATTGTTTTTATCATCATCATCATCATCATCATAATCATTATTTAGATTCATATTATCAATAGGGAAAAAAATCCTAAATGTATTTTATGTGAATCTCTGGGTAAATATGATTCGATGAAGTAAATATGGTTTTCCAACAATGATTCTGAGTTTATTATTATACTCGAGATGATGATGATGATGATCATCATCATCATGATTAGCTGATGAAGATGATGAGGATGATAATGTAATTTCCAGTGAATATGCTTCTTAATCATGGTTACTTTTTTTACGTAATTTATATGTTTATGTAATTTCAATCTGGTTTATGTTATGACATTTGAATATCATTTCATAAAAACTTTTACCTTTCCAATGGTTTTTTTTCATTACATTTAAAACATTAACATTTAAAAATTTTCTCTTCCATTATCATCATCATCATCTTTATCTATCTAGAATTTAATAGTTGTAACAAGAGAGAGAGAGAGAGAAACAAAATCTGTGAGTAAAAGTTTCTCATTCATCATCTTGATGATAATAATGAATAAAAAGTTTGGTGTGAGTTTCCCGGTTCACCTTTGTGATGAGCATTCATGATCATGTTGATCATTCAACCTTCTCGTGCTTCCATCAAGTTGATCATGTTTTTACATTTCTACCACCTCTGTCTCTCCCTTATCATCCCTACCACTCCCATCATCATCATCATCATCATCTGCTCCTCATCCCAGCGAATGACCCTCATCAGTTTCAATTTTTACATTCCAAGTTGAACAAATTTTTTCTTCATCTTCTTCTGTTATCTTTTTTGTTATGTGGAGATTTTTTTCCTCCATCACTTCCCTGCGAGATTTGACTTCCCACCGCCTCCACTAGTGTCACATACTTGTCTTATATTTACATTCTATGTACCTCCATCCACTTCCCACCTTGTGTATACATTTTCTCTACATGTTGTAATTTCTTTCCATCTTCACATCACATTCCACCGGTGATATTATCTAGTAAAAATCTTTCACTTTAACTTATTCAATTTATATACTATCAAAATGGATAAATGTTTTTCCCACTCTCATCTTCTCCTCCGCCCTAAGGTGAAACTCAGATTAATACCTCTGTTAGATTATATCTCAACAGATTAAACAACTACTCCTCCTCCTTTTCTCCTCCTTGTTAAGTTCAATTTCGAATCATTTTCGAAGTTCATCAGATATTCGAAATTTTCTTTATCACTTATTTTCTTAATATTTTCCACCACCCATCTCTCTCTCTCTCTCTCTCTCTCTTTTCCATCTCTATCAAACACTCTTACCTCTTTTTCCTTGTTTATATTGAGATCTGTATCCGGTAATTTTAAGCACGTACATAATACGTGATAACTTCCTACCAATGAGTCCACAATCTGACTCAAACTACCCCCACCTCCACAACTACCATAACTTGATCCTCTTCTTAATCTTCTTACAATTGTTAATATTATGATTGTTGTTGTAAGCCAAAGATAGAGAGTGAGAGAGTGAGAGAGATGAGGATGCGGAGGTAAACCATTTGTATGTACAAAGGTAATTACAAAATGCTTGTTATGCTTTTTTTATATCACATCATATGTTTTCCTCATCCCCATTTTCACTGTTGATGTAAGTGTCCACCCTTTTTCATCTTTATCTTCATCATCATCATCAAAAATACTTTCTGATGTTTTCTCATGAAGAATCCTCATGAACTCTATATATTATATGCTTTTCCAATCTAGTTGATTACATCTCTCTCTCTCTTTTATCCCTTTCACTCTTCATCTTGAAACAGCAACAAATTTCTGCTTTTGCCTCTGACCAATGGTCAGTATTAATGCTTTGGTCGTCACTTAACGCGCGTTTATATCTAATTCCCTGTGAGATTTTATATATATTTTCATCTTCATCCATCTCTTTCTTTCCTCTCTTATCATCAACCAGATACATTATCATTTTCTCATCATCTTTTACCTTTTATATTCAAAATGATGATTATGATCATTATCTTGATAAACGTGTTACAAATGATCAACTTTCTCATTCTTAATCTTAATCATCATCATTATAAGATTAAGATTCTTAAAGTAACACAGTCAAGGTCATAATGAATATCTTTACATTCAATTCAATATCAAACATTATAATCAATGTTATGATTACTTATCATTTGCTTGTTTCTAATGATGATACAGTTATGTTGATGATGTTAATGATTAGGATGATGTTTTATCATGTAATATTAATAATGTTATCTCAATGTACAGAAGAAACAAAAATCAAATAATAATAGTATCTCACTCGATTTTACCTGGATCATAATAATTTTATCCTCATCATGTTTATCCCAAACATCATCTTGTTCAACCTTTATCATCAATTGTTACATTTAATTTATTACCTTGATAACTTTACCATTGTTTCATTTAGGAAGTTATCATCTATAAGTTATCATTTTTACATCTTCTCTCTCTCTCTCTCATCTTCATCATCAAATTTATCCTCTTTGTCAGGTTATCAATCTCATTTTCCTGTTCATTTTCAACCTAATACAAAACAAACTCCCTCAGGGTTTATTATCTGAGATCACATCATCACCTTAGTCATGGACATTGCTGATAATAGTCATAAACAATACATTTATTTGGATAAATACAATGAATCAATTTTCAGATGATCTAGTTAATTGTTGGAAATTATGGAAAAGTTGTTCAACTCAATCGAGTGGAAAAAAATTGTTTCATTTTGCTAACCTGAATTTCATTGAAATTTACATTCAATTTCAATATATTGTAACTTAAAGGTTACAACAAATAATACAAATGAAATTGAGCAACAATAATCATGGATAATGATCATTATCCCCCCAAGAATATCTCTTCCTCTACTTTTCCTCATCATCTTCATCATCATTATTCAAGAAAATACCATATGAATTGTTTCATTTTTTTCGAAAATTTCTCTTTCTCTCTCTATTTTTTTTTCTCTTCTCTTTATTGCCTAATTTTCCATCGATTGTTTCCCATGTAAATCTCCCTCCTTCATCTTCTTAAAAAACTCCCACTCCAAATTCAACCCTAGACTTAGCCCTCAACCCACCCTTCCAAGTATCTTCCACCCTGGTAATCTTTTACCTGCCCATGTAACATGCAAGTATATCGATCATTTTTTTCTGACATTTTACAAGAAGATAGAGAAGAAGAAAAAAGTTTCTCCTTCGAATCCCATGTAACAATAATGTAAGAACACCAAGAGATAAAAATTCAAATGAAAAACAAAAAGGAAAACAACAACAACAAAGAGAACAGATAATTGAAAAAAAAAGTTCCAACTTATTCAGTAGAACTTTTTTTCTCTTCTAATCACTTAACATCAACACATGATTCAGATTAATCTCATTCTGTAGATGGTTACCTGTGACTCTTGACCATGTTAAGTGTATGATTATTACCTTGATTATCATGAGTAAACCACCGGTAACCATTTTTTTAACTAATCAATTTCAATGCACGTTATCACGTATCCATAATAATCATATGATAACAATAAAAAAACCAGAGAATAGAACTTTTTTCAAGTAAATAGAATTAGTTGAAAGACCATGTAAGTGAGAGAGAGAGAGTTAAAAGTTATGTATTAATAATAAAAAGAAATAGTAATCATCATCATCGTCTTTCATGGTAATCGTAATAATATGGAAGTGGGTGGTTGATGAGGGTGGGAAAACCCGTTCCAATAGGAAAGCCATGAAAAAAATATTCCAACTTGAAGTTCATCATGGGAACCATTGGAAATCAACTATTATTATATGTGAATCTGATGTTTATCACCATTGGAACCAACATGATAACTGAACATTATCATTTACTATCAATCGATTATTTTACTTTTCTCTCTCTTTCTCTCGTTCGAAATCTTCTTTGCATCATCATCTTATCTTCCACCTCTCTCTCTCTCTCCTCTTCTTCCCACTGGCTATCTTTATAATGGTCATCATCAATTTCCAATCATTTAACGAGTCCCACCAATGACCCTTTCCAACAATCAGCTAATGAGTTAGTGATTACTTTGCAAAATTGAATAATTTAATCGTAAATGATCAACGTAAATAATTTAATTGTGAATAGTTAACAGTTACCATTGTGATATTTTTATTACTCACTGTTAATGATAATTGCTCTTCTTATCACAATTAAATTAATTTACTTACATCATTATTATTATGTTAATCTTCATGTCGAAACAGTTTCATCAGATTAATATAATCAATGAACTAATAATATCATTTAAATGGATTGTTGTTCAATTGAAAGTGTAACCAGTTGATGTTTCCATTATTGTATAATCCATTGAATGTGTTAAGGTTAACAATCAATAGTAACAATTAAAATGGTCAAGTTTACAGGGAATCATTTACCATCATTAGGTTAATCTCAGAGTAATCATTTCATTGATGAATTTCATTTTCAACGAGGTCAAAGGTTGTCAACATGGTTCCATCTCAATTCTATCCAGTGACTACTAATGATGGAATAACTTTCTGTTGTTTCCCTCCGAGTCTCTTGATTGTGGTTCCACTTTGTGATTCAGCTCCAGTCCAGGGTGGGAACTGGAAAGAAACCACCGAGAATCAGAGTTACCTTTTTTTTTATTTGTTCCTCTCATCATTTAGATTCTTTGTAGACTTTTCCATCGATATCATATTCTAATATTATAATAGTTTTAGTTGAGGTTTTCTCACTCCCACCCTGACCTTTTTGTCCAATTCCACGTTTAGAGATATTTTAATCATTCACATTTAGAATCATAAATTTTTTTCCACCAGGTAACTTTTCTCTCTCTCTCTCTCTTTATCATTTTATCTCTTTTGTTCATTCATGTTCCTGGTCACTGAATTATCAGAACTTTATTTTCCTGTTTCCACTCACTTGACCAAACAATACCATCCAACCATGACTCTGATTGTTCATTGCTATTTATACTAATAGTTTGTTGTTTTTTTTTCATTATCATATTTACCATGAAAACCTCAATAAAAATACATAGACTTTATGATTGATATTAATTGTCAGGGTATTTGAACTGAGATTTCAGACTCTGATTTGAGATAATCTCAGCCTGGAATCACTATGATTAATCAATATTTTATCAATGAACTCCAAGTTATTTATTTATATCTATCTAATTGTCGTCATGATTGTTAAACAATCAACAATCAAGATGAGATTTCCCAAGTATCCTCTCTCTGTGTGTGTGAATTATCATCTGCCAGAACTTTTGTTTCCCGTATATAACCATGAAACTATTATCATGAATTTCCGTATCTCTTTTCAAGCATGAAAAACAATCAGTCAATTGTGTACAATTATGACAATCATCATAATGAAGACAATTAGCCAACTTAATTGAGCCTAAATCTAATGTACAGCTAATCAAACAATCAAAGAACAACAACAATTAAATAGAAGCCAAAAATAACCATGAATCTAATCATCAGAATCATCCATATGATGGTAAATTATATAAGATCATGAATTAATGAATAACAATCAACTCTAAGTGATTAAGGGAATTGTGATCAGTCATCAAAAGGACAGTTTAATCAAACCTTTTCAACTGACCAATATGGACATAGACTGATGACTCTGATTATATTGTCAATTGATTTTCCTCTTGTTTTCCTCCTACAAATTTCATCATGATTATGATTTCTAGTTAATATAAAATTCTGAATACTCATGAGTTTTCATGGGTAAAAATCAAATAAAAAAGTAACAGTCTCCTAGTTAAGAATGGGAAATATACAGAAATGATTTCGGTTCCTGTTGGTTGATTACTCAAGTAATTAGCTGTGATATTATGATACACACACAGAGATAATATGAGATTTTCAAAAAAATTCAGAATATAATCATGAGAAAATGAATCTGATATGAAATTTCAAGTTCTCATTTCAAATGAATTCATTTTTTATTATTATCAATCATTAAAAATCATCTGATTGTTGAGCTTGAAGTTATCATTTAACTGTTTGGTTTGGTTTTAGCTAATTGCTGATTAATTTATCTCCATGGTTATTGTTGATTATTATTGTTTTAATTGATAGAACTGAATTAAATTGGTTCCTATTTAAAAATAGTCCAACTGTCATTTACTGACAATTACGTTTAATTGTGATACATTGTAACTAGTGACAGTTTATGAATGAATTGTTATTATATTATTCTGATCATTTATTTCCTAGGTGTGGTTAATATTAATTTCTTATTGATTTTTATACCAATTTACTGGATTAATTTAGTTAAACAATTTGAATAAGATCAGCTGATTATCTGTTGTGTTTTGTGGCAAATTTGTTGCATTAATATTGATCGTAATTAGGTTTCGATCTGGAATTTAATTGATTGTGTGTTAACAATTTGATTACCTTTTTTTTTTAAATTGTCTTACAATTACGAAGCCCTTGAAGTTGCTAAATCAACGAGTGATTAAATTGATCAGACAATTAAATTTGATTAGTGATTATAAATAATTCCCAATGTGAATATTAAATTGTTATTTGATGGAAAGTGACAGTTAATAAATTTTTTTATGTATTAACAATCAACATGAATTAAGTAAACATTTAATAACAATATACTCATCAAATGAGTTGATTAACTGAACTGAATCTGTAAATATTAATTTAAACTTTAATTATTATTTACAAATCAATTAAATGGTTGAACCGGAAATTCAAAATCAAAAGTTGAAATGTCCAATAATAATAATAAATGGGATGAGTTTGAAGAAACCGGAAAAGGATTTGATGAGAGTGAGCAAACTTCCGGTTGCTTGAGTGAAAAAAAACTTGAAATCTCAAAGTTGTTCAAAATCATGCATATATACAAATGATAATTATAAATACAATTTACCTTGACCATTACAAAAATACACTTGACCTTTTCAATGAGTCACTAATTACTAGAGGAAGAAAAAAAAAGAAATGCTAACTAACAATTAATCAGCAGAAAAAAGTAACATTTCTATACATATTGATTAACGATTGAAATACACAAATCACCCTGAGGGTATTTGGTTAATGATATCCAACTGATTCATGAATAATTAAAAGATCAACTTAACAATTAACCCTAATGAACTATATATAAATACATTTTATGAGAGTGAAGGTAAAATAATAAAAATAATCTTGCCCTCGATTAACCTAAAATCGTTGGAGGGTAAAAAATATGAGAGAGAGCTGAAAGTTATCCTGTTTAAATTGACATCATCATATTATCATCATGTACTTGGAAGGATATGATTGAAATAGTGAGTAAGAAAGAAAAGGATTCAGGTAACATTTAAATTACGATCTGAATGAAATCCAGTTCTCTATGAAAAGTTCACAATCGAATCATTTTTTTCATTCTCTCTTTCTCACTCCTCTCTCTCTCTCAATGATAATAACAAATAGGAATTACTAATTCATGGAGGATGAAATATCTCCCTGGTTTCTCATCATCATCAACAATATAACAACTCCACCCAAAAATCATTTGATCAATAAAAACTACAAACTCAAATCAAACAGTTTCGGGTTAATAATGAGACCAAAATTCTGGTCAACTAATGATGACCATGGTTAGCATTTTATTATCCTAAAGAAATAAACTGTTAACTATTAACTTTTAATCTACTCTGTGATTATCATGATGATTAATCTCTCATCGAAACAATTTAGATGAAATCTTAAATGTTTGCATAAACAATGAACGATTCTCATTTTTACTTGTGACAATTGTTTCACTTTGATTGTTGTGACAATGACAATTGATTATCATTGCTTTAGATTACAATCAAATCTTGATAATGGTAAGGAAAAGGTTTAGTTTCAGCTCGATAGTAAATGTCAACCTTGCTTTTTATTATTATCATTTTCAAACTGAATATTTATCAATATGAAACCGGAATCATCATCATGAATACTTAAACTTTCATCGTTTGAAATAAGTTATCATGATGATGGTGATGATAGCTCATTGACAATACAAATAATATGCTCAAGATTATATCATGGAAACTGAAAATAATCTCAATAATAGTTAAGCTATTAGGGTAAAGTAAATTATGTTTCCTATGGGAATTTAACTAAACTTGTTTAAGATGAAAAGTAGACCCAAGAAAATCAGAATTATCTGAATAAAAGAGCCCAGAATTATCATGATTACTTTCCATGAATTTGTTTCCATCCTCTTAGATTAGATTGGAAATTTTTTCTCCTTCAAGTTCAATGTTTCCAACGGGAATCACACCTTCAACTATTGTCTAGCCAAATTCTGTACTCCTGGATTACCTGAGATTCTGAGAACGGGGATGAATTTTACTGAATAATCTTTACTCCAATTTTTGTCGATTATTTCGAAAATAATAAATATAAATTTCGCAATAAATGTTGCATATTGTTTATTATATTCATCATTTAGATTAAAATCCAATGATGATGCTTTTCTATCAGTTGAATGTTGAACTCGTTTCATGATAAGCTCATGAATATTTCTGAATTGGCTCAATAGTTTTATTTTTGCTTCTCATCGTATTCTGATTTATCTTTAGATACTTGGTGAGGGTTCATCATGATGTTTAGGAAGATGTTTCATCTTGATGATAAAAAGCTAAAACTAATGATGATGAGGAAATTTTCTTACTTCTTGGTGATATTTTTTACTCAAATATTGTCAACCCTTGAATTGCGTGATTCTGAGTAATCAGAATAAACTTACGATAAAACTCATGAACAGTTTCAGAACTTATGTTTTTTTCTCTTCTCTTATTTTCTCATCATCTTTTCAATTCATATTCAACATTTACTACAACGTTTTTCCTTTTACTCTCTCTCTCTCTCTCAGTTTCTCCATCTTATCATCATGCTTATCTTCATCATGAACTTCAATCTCTCTCATTATTTTTTTCTCTCTTCAGAAATGAGTATCACGAATCCAAAGGTAACTTTGAGATGAAGAAAATGTTACTCTTACTCTCTAACCTCTGATACTTGAAGATGTTTCAATGATACCTGAAGATTCATGATGTTGAGAGCATTTCCACCATGAATGATGAACTTTTGTCGTGTTCAGTTATCCATCTAGTGTCCATCTATTGCTCTCTATTGATTCATTAAAAGCTAAACAATCAAATTAAATCTCTTGACTTTTAATGGATTTAAATAAAACCATTTACTTGTTTCATTCTTTGTTTCGATCAGGGTGATAACGTTTTTATAATCATATTCAGATTTTATCGAGAAACGTGAAAAGTTTCACAACTATTTCCATGAAAATTTAATCTAAAATATGTAATATTAAGATTCCAACTTTTCTTAATGATTTATCAATTGATCTGATTGGAAATACATGTATTGATATACATGTATATCTGAGCCCAAGTTACGACATTCGAACTGAAAAAAAACTTTGTCCCTCGGTCCAAACTTCTGACCAGTTAGATTGTTATGATCGAAAAAAAAACTTCAGGTGACCTTGAATAACCTTGGTACTGGATAAACCTTAAGATATAAGTCCTAAAAGCGGCATTTACACAGAATCGCAATGACCTCTAACGAAAGTCCTTTCGTTTCAAACTAATTGTCTGAATGGAAATAATTTTGATAATATAAAATTAATGATAAAACAACAATCAAATTGATTTTTTTTTCATTTGTGACAATTTCATAATCAATTGAGCAACTTTTCAATAACTATCAGTATCATTAATTAATTATTCATCTTAATGGTTATTGGATTAATGGTTTATCATCGTAAATATTAATAATAACAATCAAAAATGATTATATTTAGGTTGTTGATTGTTTACATTTTCTTGTGGTATTGATTTGTCTGCTCGTCTCTTTGCAAGGACAATTAATCATTAATTTGAATTTACAATCACTTTATTAACATGTGATGGTCTTAATCATGATTAGTTAGTTTATTTACATGATGATTACAGGTAAAAGTTTAAGATAATCTCTTGGATTCTGATGACAGGGGAATATGATTGATTCATAATCAATCTTAATCACTCAATGACAACCATCATGTTGTGGGTGATTCATGAAGATAAGATGAGCATCAAATATGAATTATAATAATCTAACGTATTCAGAATTCTTGGGAATTGAGAAAACGAAAATTTTCCCATAAATTATTTTCGACAATTCTATTGGTCAAATATTGAATATTTTCATTCTAAATTCGGTAAATTATTTATCGATTGATTTGTATTGGGAAAGAGAATTAATTTTTTCTTCTCTATCTAATTGATTCACTTTTAACAAGATGATTTGTTAATTCACTTTTTCCATTGAACCATTAAACTATCGTTAAGAGTAAATTATTGTCGGTTAACAATTTAAACTAAGCACTTTAATATTGATGAACAATTTAAATTGTAAAACATTTGCCTCAGTTTGAAAACAATCAATAAATTCAAATGATTTGTCAAAATGGTTCATACCTATTAATTAACTTTAATCATGACTTACAATCCTAATCATTAAGTGATTAAAAATCATCATCAACTTAAACATGATCAAATTAATTGTCTTAAGGATTAGATAACTAACCAATATCAATACTTATTACAATCAAATTTTGTTGATACAATTACAAATTGATTATTACAATGATTTTGAGACAATAACATTTACCAAGTAAATTGAGTTACAATTTTTTTTACCTTCAACAATTTAGCAAATTCAGTTAAATTGTGATCAACTAAATTGCTGTAAAGAATCAATATTAATGGGTGAGTTTATATATTAGTAGGATAAATTATCATTATCTCAGATTATTATTACATCACAATGTATTTACCTTTGAACAGGTAGATAAGTATGAAAGAAAAGTGGATGAAAGGTTGAAATATCCTAAGGGTAACATTCATTATTAGAACTATTTTTTTCCAAAGTTCTAACAATAAAAATAATGATAATATACTTTTAGATGTTGATACATTTTGATATCGTTGATGAAAGAGAAAGTGGGAATTGGATTGTAACGATTTCCAAGTAAATAAGTGATCTCATGGTAATGGTATCACTTTACACGGTGGGAGTTGATGGTTGATGACGGTGGGTGAAACTATTAACCCCAATTGACTTGTGTCTCTTTGTAATATTATCAACATAACCCTCCGTCATAATCAAGGTGAATAAGTTTTACTATAATAATATTGATAATCTGATTCTGTTGGCAACAACTTCCGATTTATTATCAAAAATAGTCAACTTGAGTTTCCATCATCAATCATGTTATCCTGTCTTCCTGTTGTCATCTTATCTTTACATGTTCATTATCAATTGATTGTGAATGAAAATTTAAGTCACATTTATTGTGTTGAATTATGAGAGAGTAATTAAATCATCCATTTGGTTTTAGTTAATCATCAACAATTTCGATCGTTTTTAATAATATTCAAGTGATAATTGGGTTTTCCATTTCTTTTTCCGTTCAGGTTATCACATTGGAGTTGATGGACTAAGGATAAACAGAATTGAAGTTCCCTCATCGGTTCCTAATGGTTCCCGTGTAGTTTTATACTGTGATTATGATCTCGAAGGTCTTGGCCTGTATTCCGTTAAATGGTATAAGAATTATGTTGAATTTTTCCGATTCATTCCTTCAGGATCGGAGCCAGAAGCTACATTTCCACTCGAAGGTGCCTATGTTGATGTAAGTACGAACAAAAAAAAAGCTCGAACAACCGATTAGAACCGAACTTCAATCGAAAATTTTATTTCATGATTCATCTCCGTTCGTATCAAGTACAATCAATAAATCATCGATATTCATCATAATTAACGACAATTTAGTTGACAATATTGGTTGATTAACATTCTGATTAAGATCAACTGAAAGATTATCATGTTAATGAAACATTTTCTTAGGTCGAGAAGTTTAAATTAGCTACCAACTATTGATTAATGTTAATTTACCAACAACTAATTTAGTTAAATTTAAATTAACTCAAATCACGTTATCATGTTTAGTGATTAATATGAAACATTAATTTTTTTTCCTTTTTTCTTTACATTTAATTCACTGATTAACTTATCAAGTAATAACAAAGATGATCTGATTTTTTAATTGTTACAACAAATTATCAGTATTGTGTTAATTAACATTTAATAATGAAAGGTTACCTGATTAACTGTTTCGTGTTGTTAAACTTTTAATTGATCTAATTAATTGTTAACCAATCATGCTAATTGTAGTTGTGTTGTTAATTATAAACTTTATAAGCCAACCCTTTAAATCATTAATCAGACTGTGAACATAAACTAACTCATCAGATTTATAATTAGTACAGAAAAAAAAAGAATCACAATTAACTTTTTAATTGTTTGCCTGTTCTGAGGATAAGGGAAAGAATAGTTAATTACGGGTGTGTTAAATTACTAACAAAGAATCATAATGATCACAATTAAATTAATTAATTACCATTTTGTTTGTTTTTTTCTTTCTCTCAGATTTCAAACTCAAATGCTACTCATGTGACTCTCACTCGAACTGATCTTAATTCTGAAGGTTCATATGCCTGCGAAGTGTCAACTGATCAAATGTACACCACAATTAGAGCGGAGAGACAAATGAAAATCTATGGTAAATTAACAATCAACCAATTCCCCGATAATTAGCAATCGATTTGAGCCCAATTGAGCCGATCAACATTTCCAATTCTAATTGTTATCAAAATAATTACATCTCCTTCCGGATAATCAATATTATGAATGTGATTCGTTGAAATTATTTACCAATAAGATGTTAATTGTATAATTATCCAAAGACAGCCTAATTGTTGGTGTAACAATTAGTAATTAGTATTATTTTCTCCGGTAATTTTTAATTGTTAGGGAGTGAATTGTGACTAGGGTCGTTCTTTAATTGTTAAAGATCGTTCTTATCGAATTTTCGTCTTTAGAACTTTTTTCGAGAAACTTTTTGTTTCGGCGAAAAAGTTTCAACTCCATCTTATCATCGGTTTCAATTGTGATTGTAATTAGTGAGATAACTTGATAACTCTGATGGAGGAAACAGTTTACTTGATTACTGAGAGATATTCAGATGATTTGTAAGGAAAGATTCAGGAGATTGTTATAAGATGATGATGACAGGGAGTGTGAATTGGAAAGGAGGAAATTGAGAGAGTGGAAGATAATCTGATGTATCTCCTCTTGAAACATTCTCATCCCCTGAAAGTAAATGCTACAGTTAAATGGATAGAAAATACTTTTGTCCTCTGTCAATGGTCAATATAAAGGTAACACTTGTTTAATGAGATCTACTGATGAAGATGAAGAGCTGATGATGGTCAAAGATAATAGCGTGTGGGTCAAATTGTAAGGAGAAGAGGATGATAAGGTTAAGGTTAAGGGAGGAAATGATGATAAAGATTTCAGGTGATTGTTGAGATTCAAAAGTCATGTTACTTGTTTTAGATAGCGGGGAAAAATAACAATCCAAAGATATATAACTAAAGAGATTTGAAAAGAAGGGAAAAAAAGGAAACATCATTTAATGACCAATAGAAAGATAAGTCCAAGTGGATGGACATTAGTTTTATCGGAATTAAGGTTGACCCAATCTCGAACTAGATTTAACCATTATTACTGAATTATCTGAATTTATCATCATCATCATCAGAGAACTTGAAATATTCAGATGAATTCTTGACTGTCCTTTCAAACAATCAAATGGAAATCAAAGTTTCTCTCACCAATAGGGATTCGAGTAACTATTGTAAAATCAACCATTCAGAATCTGATTAATCATTCAGGATGAAATTCAATGAATTTCGAGTAACTTTTATACCATGTTAACCAACTTTCATCTATTAACATGGTATACCTTTTACTCTTTGTCCGAGTAAAGATATTGGAACATTGTTTTTATCTCCAAGCATTTGATACTTTCTATCGAAAAGTTATCATGAGAGAGAGAGAGAGATACAGGGAGATTCATCTTTGGAATAATTTTTTTCTCTTCTTTTGGTGCTAATTTTTTATTCTAGTTCCGGGTTCTGTGTATATTCCCTATTTCAGTTTTTTTCCTGTTGCTGATTCCTCAAGTCAATCATTGAACTCTCAGGGAATGAAAGCTGAAGCTTAATATATGAAGATGATAAAAGAGGAACCACCTCCTTTTCCCTGAAGTTTTTTTTTCTACTTCCTATTCTTACCTTGAGGGTATATATATCTTCATTTTTTAACCACTTTCATCTTCAGAAATAATCATGAAGCATTCTGGTTGAAAGTTAGATAGTATATGCTTTGGGGAGTTTGCGAGAAAACTTGAAGACTTGGTCAGTTGAATTGCTGATGATGAAAAGTTAATAGTTACAAGTTGATTAACACCATCAAGGTATCTGAATACCCTGAATGTAGTATATAAATAAACCTGAATAATGTTTATTTTTCTCATAAGTTAATGAATTGAAGATGAGACTGAAACAAACAGATGATGAAATTTACCTTGACCATTTAAATGGTCAATTTGTCCATTGAAATTAAAATTTTTACTTTTTTCCTCACATTTACCAGACACAACATATTGATTAACTTTTTTAATTTAGTTTGTCCATCTCTCTCTCTCTCTCTTGGTCAAATCAAACAAGTTGCTATGAAATAACAAATGATTGACCCAATTCATGAATTTTCAATTAACTTACGATTTTTATTTCATGTCCAGTTTTACCTGATGAAAAGATGACCATTGAAGGAAAGGAGCTCGAATATGACATTGGTCACATTATCAATTTAACTTGTATTTCAGGTCCATCTAAACCAGCAGCACGATTATCTTGGTATATTAATGACCGAAAGGTTAGTTAACCTAAACAATTAACCTTCTTCAAGATTGATTAAGATTAGAGATGATTTTTCTCGTTAATGAATTGACTCATCTCAATATCTCAAATGATCTCAAAAAGCCCGAAAATCAAAACCGACTAACAACCTAATCCTTTAAATTTACCTTTTCTCCCCTTCAATGGCTCCAATAACTTAATCACCTTCTAATTGTCCAGCCAACGTCCGGTGAAAAGCTCACTAAATCTGTACATAATACAACCAATGGTCTTTTTGTTACGAAATTAGGATTAGTCTTCCATAGTCATACAAGTTACTTTGAAAAGGGTTTACTCAGAATCCAATGTAGAGCAAATTTAATCCTTGCTTTTCAATTTGAATCATCTGAATATCCACTTGGTGATAGTTCAAGAAGTAAATCTCATAAGCATCTCTATGGTAAGTGAAGCTCTTAATAACTGACCATAATCAACTTAAAATAGAATTCAGAATTTTTGATAAAACGGAAACTTTATTTTCTTTTCCAGGAGCTGAAGTAAAGGTTGAAAAAGAGGCTCCGTTAATCCTTAAAAGAGATAATCTTGTTAATAAGTATCGAGTCAATGATACACTTTATCTTAATTGTACATCTCATTCTAAACTTGCTCATCTTAGTTGGTTCATCAATGAAGACAAGGTAATTATCATCATCATCTTAATCTAATATAAAAATAAATTGATGGTTAAATTGTAATATATTAGCATGAAAGGATAATTGATCAATCATCAATCAAGAATAAAATCAATTGGATTATGTATGTTAACTCGTTGAATATTGAAAAGATTGAAACAGATGAAGAGATTGAATGATTTTTTCATGAGAATCGGAATTAGATTGGAAGATGAAAAATTGTGATTGATTTTTACGCCAGGTAAGAAATGGTTTCATGGCTGATTGGGTAAAGAAAATATCTATGGGTATTTATTATTGTATTTTCCATGAAGATAAACATATAAGAATATCTGATATCAGGTAGATGAATCGGTTCCATGGGCTGATTGTAAATTTTGTTTTCTCTCGATTCATTTTTACCTTCACTTGATTTCCTATGGTGTATATATACGCTTATTTGGCTTCAATTTCATTCAGAATTCATTCATAGAGATATTAATACATTTATCTGTAGATGAGAAGGGATAAAATTCTGATGGGAATATCCTTAGGGTGAAAAAGAAAGAGAAATACAAAGAAAAGTGGATAACAAGAATTTCTTTCTCTCTCTCTCTTCTCTCTCTCTCAACTTTAGATAGAAACTGGGCTTGGTTGATATAAGGGTGGGAAGAAAAATTTACCGTTAACTTTCAAAGGAAAATGTTTACAGAGATAAATGATAATCTGATATCATGGAAAATGAATACTTTGTAAACTGATCACATTTCACTTACAACTATTAACAATATCATTAACTGACCGATTTCATGATAATTAGTTATGAATTTTCAATCATATTCGTTAAGTGAGTTGATTTGTGTGTTCCATTGTTTGCTTTGATGATTTGATAATTGATGAAATTTTCTATTGATTTACTAATTGATTCTATCGTTTAATTGTTATGATGGGTTTTCTCTTTTACCGTTATATTGACTTGCATGATAACTTTTCCATGATGATGATCAATCGATATGCATCAATGATCATGTAGATTCACCTGAGAGATTGAATTGAAAAAAGGAAAACTAATTTCAATTGTTATTGTTACTTGGAAATTGTAACTTTCTATTATAAGATTAAGACTAACCCCACCCAAAGGTAACTTATTATCAAGGTGAAAATGATGGAAGGTGATGAAAGGAGATTGTAGAGGAATACATAAATTTTATCAGGTAAAAGAATCATAATAATCCATATTATCATCATGATGATGTTTTTTGTATGAATATATTTGAATGAGGGATTTGGTGGTGATGATAAAAAAAGCAAATATTACAAAGTATCACAAAAGACAAATATATATATTTGTGTGTGATATAAAAGTTACATTGGAAAAGGAAAACAAAGATGATGATGAGGATGGAGAAAGTCAAAAATGAATATGAGAAGATGAAGAAAAAATCAGATATAAACAAATATTAAGGAGGAAGAAAAAAAAATGGATGAATGGTGATAGTAAACTTGCTCGTGACTATTGATAGGAAACTGTTATCAAAGGTTGTTTAAAGTGGCATGTTCAGGGTGAGGGATGAAAAAGATGAGGATGAAGATGAAGATGAAGATGAAGATGATCAGGATGAGGATGAGGATGATAATGGTTCATCAAACAAATAGGGTAACATTAGATTTGGGTTTTGAGTGGTTGAGAAATGGAGAGAGGAAGAGAGGGAGAGAGGGAGAGGATGATGATGAGAAAATGTTCTTTGGATAAAAATGGAAAGTATTTGGATCTAAATTGGATCATCTCAAGAGTGAAGGTTGAGAAAGAAGATGAAGATAAAGATAGAAATTGCATGATAAAAGATGATGAAAAATGATGATAAAGATTCATCATTAAATAGATCATCAATAATGAGGAGTTGAAAGAGAGAGAGAGAGAGAGAGATGATATTATAAATTACCTTTATATCAAATAGTAAAGATTGACCATCACAAACTTGACCATAATAATTGTATCACCTGTAAGTTTTATCTTTACTTTTTTTCATCTTCTTTTTTGTTTTTTTTTCTATTTCATTGACTAACAAATAAATTGACCAATAGGCCAACGAATCTCAAATAAGACTGTACAGTGGCCGTAAACCAGGACTCCAAATTCTTGGACTTATCTTGACCATTGAACAGCAACATTTTCAGTTACCTGAATTTAAGGTTAGATGTGTTGCCACCATAGATGAGAAGGTGGTTGATTATAATTCAGAAGAGATTCAAATTCGGACGGAAAGACAAATAGCTGAATCTTCATCATCTTATCATCCAAACTATGCCAATTACGCCAATAAAGGTAACCCACAAATGTTTCCTCTTGATGAATACAATTTTCCACCCTCATCATTATACCAACACAAAAGTCCCACCACCTCCCATCATATCTTATTATATTTTCATCCATAAGCAATATATCAATCTCTATGTGTCTATGTATGTTTATATTCATTTCCTTCCTTCCTTCCTTATTTCAATTCCTTATCCCATCTCCTTGCCATGTTTTACCCTCTCACATATCACCTCAATCATCATCATTATCATCACTATTATTTGCCTGTGATTTTTTCGTGTCTGTTTACTTTAGGGATGCTGAGAGAGAGAGAGAGCTACTATTATTATCTTAATACTGTTTCAACTTTCCCTTAGGATTTCACATTGAGTCTCATCCAATTCCAAGGGTATTATCCATCCATACTCTTTACATACATGATAACAAATTTAAGCTCAACAAGAAACTAGAAACAGGGAAAAGTTCAGTTATAATGGTTTATAATCAGGAATTAGGATCATTGGTAAAAAGGTAAAAATCATCATCAGAATTGACACTTAACTTATTGTGTTTTGTTACAACATTTTATTTAGAAAATCAAATCATTGAGATTTTAACAACAATTTCAAATGATTTCACATTTATCACATTAACAGAAATCACGACAATACGATTCCAATATAATAGTAAATATATTTTTCCATCCAACTTAAAAAATTTTGGAAAATAAGAAAAAAAAAGTTTCGAAAACTTTGTCTCCTCATCTGACCAAGTGATGGTCAAGTATTATTTTGATTTAATTTGTTTGTGGAATAAGTTAATTGTTGTGATAATGAGACAGAAATTAGAAAATAATCAGAATAAAAAGTTTCAACTATCATCAAGTTAGATTTAAGTTGAGAATGAAATTTTATTCTGATTGTAACATTTAATGATTAGACTGATTAGATTGGTCATCTATTAATGAGAAACATGAGTAGGTGTGGTATTCATCATCATCATTGATGATTTGTCTGGATGATAATGATTGATACTATTTCTGAAAATGATGATAATTGCTAATGATTTGCAATTGATACTCATTGTCATATTCACAATCTAATGATCAGTCACGTCAAATACAATGATCATCATGATGATGACACTCCTTTCATTTTGATTGTGTAAATGATGAGATTCAATTCATAGGACATGATGATAATCATCATCATCATCATCATGATAATGATGATATTTTATTCAAAATGATAAACAACCTCAACTTGTACTAATCCTTTCTCACTTATATATATAACTATTGCCATTTAAATTATTAATATTAGTAAATGATGATTACCATTGATGATAAACCAAATTGTGAATAATTAGTTTAATATCATATTATTAGTTGGGTTATTATATTATCAAGTTAACTGCCAATTAAGTTACAATACAACCAATCAATTGTTATCAATATGGTTTAACAATTTAACTGATTGTTATTGTTACTGTTATTTGATTGCTGTTTTGATTGTTGATTGAATAAATTACCTTTCTATTAATATTTTCAATTCATTGATCAGATTTACATTCAACTGATTAGTTGATTGTAATAACTATTAATATTTCAATTATTCATATGGATAAGCTTATCAAGTTAATCATAAGTATTAAATGTTAATCATTGTTTTTGAATAAATATAATTAGAACCGGAAATTGATCTAGATTTATTATAATTAACGGGAAATTTTAATCATCATCATAATCATTTACTAATTGAGTTCAATTAACGTTATTATTATTTTAACAATGACAATGACCTTTTAATTGGGCTCAGTGATTAACTAATTTTAAGCGTAATTAGTTGTGTATAAAGATATTAATTAATATTAATTGTTACTTTTTAATGGTAACAACATAATTATAATTTATATAAACTATCATAAGTTAATTGTTGAGATAATATATTTAAATTATCATCATCTTTATATGTAATATAACAGTTTGAATCAACTGAATTAACTAATCCATGTGTATTTCAATTGGATTAACTAAACAGAATCTAATCTTGTAAAGATTAAACCTTTTCCTGTTAATGATAATCAATATAAACTTGATGATTACAATGTTGATACTTAAATGATTAAGTTAATTGTCCTGTTAGTTTGTTTTTTTTTCCTGGTCCATCATTGTGATAATAGTAATTGCTTTTCAAACCTTATTATTAACTGATTGAAATGTTGTCATGGTTTTATATATTTAATTGTCAATAATCAGTTTTGGTGATTAGTAACCTTACCATGAATGAGATACCCTTTCATTTTATTGGGATTAACTTAATCCACTCTTAATGACTTTCCCAATCTAATCTTACACCTTGTAACAATTTAATCTCATCAGATAATCATCATTGAGTAATCAGAAAAAAGCAAAATCATCTAATCATCACAGTGAACAATTAATTTCAAATTAGATTAGATAATAATATTAAAAATGATGATAGAAACACCAACAGCAATTTATTGATTATGATTATGATAACAATAATTTGTATGATGATATTTGATTCTCATGACAATTAAAGTTAATTCATAATTTTTTATGCAACAATAATAATCTGGTCATCAGAATCATCAAATACAAATAATAATATTACTGAAATTGATTAGTAAACAATTAACAATTTATTAATTATTATCATGTCAATATTAATTTATTAATTGGTAATGATAATAACTGAACCAAAATTGTGAATATTAATTTAATTACTATCATTTGATTATAAATTATTTTATTATGTTTCTCAATCATTGATTATAATTAAACAATGATAATGATGATGATGATTTAATATAAACATTGAGAGTTGATTTTACTCAAGAGTTAATTTAATTTTCCCCTGATATATATCATGATGATGATTAACATGATGATTACTAATGAAATGTGAATGTAATTCATGAATAAGGTTAAATGATTATCAGTTTCATCATCATTATTATCATTTTAATTATAATCACTAATGATAATGTATCTTATGTATTATCATTACCGTTATGTACATATAGATTACTATTAATTCAGTTACTAATTGTAACCTGATTGTATTAGTCTAAACTTTAAATAGAAAGTCAAACAAACAAGAAAGTTTTAAAACTCAATTGTGTTAATCAATAACGAAAAGTATTTTAACAATCAAACTTGAATCTAAATTTTCAAAATAATCAACGGTTAAAACAATTGATTAACCTTAATTATCCTCAAGTTTTAACGTATTTTTATAATCCTATCCAATCCTAATCACTTAATCCTAATCACCTGATTTGATGATAACCTTATCCCTCTCATCAACACAATTGAGTTGATTCCGTTTCCAAATATCTCCCAAAGTACCGTTACTTTCAATGTCCAATCATCTGCGGGCATTGGTCAGTTTGTTGTTGCTACAAAAATGATTATCATTTGATTGTTCATCTCAATCATCTCTCTCTCTCTCTCTCTCTCTCTCTCTCTCTCTCTCTCTTCATCTTCCATCTCTTGGTCAATATCATTCAGTAACGGAGAGTGGCCTTATCTCACACTGGACTCAAATAGTGGTAACCATCATGTTCATCATCTTTTTCAAATTAATAGTTACAATGTTTACACAATTTCCTAGCCAATGTAAACAAAATGATTAACTTAATTTAATCTCTTTTCTCATCCTCATCATTGTTTTTTTTCATCACTTTTTGTTGGTCATCTTTTGCTCCCTATCTTCTTACCACTTCTATTTGTCTCCCACACTATCAAAGTTTAAGGAAAATAAAAAATTTTCAGATGAAACTTATGCTTTTTTATATTATTGAGAAAATGTATCAGTTTTTTTATTGTTTCCTGGAAAATAAAATACCGGACAAAACAAATAGATGGACAAACAACTGGACATTAGATGTAATTACATGGAAAAGTAAACAAAAGTGTTTCAAGTAAATAGATCATCAGTCTGTTTGTTTTAACTGGATTATAATTGTTTCAGATGATTAATTAAAGAGATCGTTTTATTTGTTGATTGTTGATCGTTTTTGCTTTGAAAAATTAAGATTCAATTGTTCAGGAAAATTATGAACGTTTCTTGATGAGATTTTAAATGTCTCTCTAGTGGACACTGGTCATCTCAAAATGATACTATCAACAGTTGATTATCATTACACTTGAATGACTTTATCATCATCATATCTTCCTCATCTCATATCATCTAACTCATCATCTTTAACCCCCTTTTCTCATGGTCATCAGTTTCTTGTGATCATATCAGTATGATTACCGGACATTACCCAGAGAGAGAGAGAGAGAGAGAGAGTCTGATGATAATGATGGTTAAACGATTCGAGGCACAAGATGTAAGATGATAATCCAACATATCAAGTAGATTGGGAGTAAAGGGCGAGGCCAAATGAACGGAAGCTTCAAACTGACCCTTTTAAAAGGACAACTAATCAACTCTAATGGGTGATAATTGAACTCCTATAGATAATCAATTAAATTGTTAACCAATATTGATTCAAACAATCAAACCATTGACATTAAAACAACATGAGATCCAAATGACAAGATCAATCATTCATTTATCAAACTTGAATTCAAATTAATTGTCAAATGTTTCATTTCATTGATAAGATACATTTTCAATCTAATTAGATTATTTTTACTCACAATATTAATAATACATTTTAATAACTCTTCCGAATACCATGTTGGGTGGATGCTTAGAATCATTCAAATTGTACTAAATTAGCATGAAAAGTTAATAAAATAATTACTGAAAGAAAGAGAGAGACTCGGAATTCATTTAATAAGAAGAGAAAAAAAGTTCGACTTGATCTGGTTTTCTCTCTCGAACTATCAAAAGCCCACTAACTACGCCCTTTGGTTATCACATTAACTTAATCCTTTATCATCATTTCCATGATGATAATGATGATGAAAAATCGATTGTTTCTCTCTAATCATCATCATTATCATCATCGTCGTTTGTTAATGAATCATTTTCCCGCCTTCTCAATGGTCTTTATACATATGGATAACATTGGAAATGCTATTCTCAATTTAATCCATTAAATGATGAAAGTAAAATGACCCAGGGTCAGTTAACAAACAATAACAACAATACTGTTAACCTTTTCACTGGACCTTGATGGACATCATTATGTAAGCTATTTTTATATATATTGTTAAGGGTCAAGAAAAAATAATTCAATGGCCTTTTCATTATTGTTATGATTATATTACATTTGTTTGTCTCCATTATTTTTGCAACAATTAGTTTATTATAAAATGATAATGATGATGATATGAAGTGAGGATGGTCATCAATGGTCATCACCCATTAACATGAAAGAAATTGGTCTGGTCAATGGTCAAGAGGTTTAGTCTATCTCTTCACTGTTTTTATTACTCTTAACCAAACAACATCAGGTTTCCTCTTAATAGTCAATTTTATTTTCATCTTGCTGGTCAATAAGTCACCAGACACATCATCATCATCATCATCATCATCATTATCATCATCATCTTGAGCTATTATTTCAAGATCACTCCATGTTATTAGATGATGATGATGATAATGATGATTCAGAAGATGCTGAAACTTATTATCCACTCAAAATAATCTTTATCAATGATTAACTTAATCTCTTGATATTCATTTGATGTTAATCAACAATCAGCATTAATCTTTTATTTTGTATCGTCCAAGAAACGATAATAATTATATACCAAACAACAACAACAACAATTAACACTAATCAGTCGTATTATAATTACAATTAAACAAAACATTCAACACTAATAATTACATCACGATTCTTAATCAAATATAATCCAGGAGACAATTTATATTATATTTGAATTTGAAAAGTTTTCCTTTGAAAATCTTAAAGTTTTGATGGATTAACATGAAATCCCTGATGAAGACAACTCCCAAAGTAGGAAGTGGTTATCTAATTTTACCTGATATCGTGATAATTAGATAAGTGTCAGGTAAGATGTTGAACTTTTAATGAAAAATGAGACTGAATTTTGAAAGAAATTTGAATCTTGAGATTCATAATTATCATGGGAATTCAAAGTATAAGAAGCAAGAAAAAAGTAATTTCAGAAAAACGGAAAAAATGTTGAATCGAGAATCTAAAATCTTAATTGTTTGGCAAAAGTTTTATTGGTTAACCGATATAACAACAAATGGAAAGAAATTATCTACTGATTAATATGGAATCGAAGTTCATTATGATGATGATAATGATTTAAAGTTAATCAGATTAGAGTGTAAATTGTTGTAGTAGTAAATTTTTTTTCTTCCTCTCAAATGGTAATGATGAAAAGTACCGTTAACTTTTTTCTTCCTCTATGTAAGCTAATGTTATCAGAGTTAAATTCTGTCTCCTAATCATTAATAATCTAACAGAATGCTAACAGTTTCCATGGTTACCCAAATGACTATTCATTTATATGAATGTTCATTGGGTTTAGTTTTCAGTTGAGAATTTTTTTCTTCTCATTTTATTTTATTTTATTTTTTTATTTTTCTCTTTCAAATTTAGTGTCAAAAGGTAAGTTACAGGTAAATGTACAGGTAATTGTCTCAAAGGAGACTCATTATTACATCTATTTAAGTTTACAACTTTGTCTTTTGCTTTTCTCTCAAAATGGTTTGACATTTGACCTCCTTAATATATAGACAATAATTCAGTTGAATCTCAGTCTGAATCTCATCATGATTCATGGTGATTTTTTCATGGAATCAAAAGTTTTTCTCATATTATTCACTATGAGAAACTTTTATCATTAACAATTCTGTCTGTATATCTACTTGGGACTCTGATATATTGTAATGATTACAATTTAAATTGAACAATTTATTTGCATTACTATTGATTAGTATTAATCATCTTTGATCATCAACAGTTTTGTGAAAAAAGTTTTTCTATTTATTTACTTTTAAATTGTGATTTCAATGAGTTAATTGTTCATCGTCAATTGTTACCAGTTTAATTTAGTTTATTACTGAAGAGTTGGTAACAATTTAATTTGGATTTTATATTTCAATTGGTTAACCAACTTAACCCTTAAGGGTTTTTGTCATTTAATTTTTGCTTTTTCAAAAACACTTTTCTTCAGGTTTAGTCTTGTTATTATTAAATTGTTTCAATTAAATTGTAATAGAATCAAAGATAAATTTTAATTAAGAGAGTTGATTTAGTTACGTTTAAATTTGATATGTTATTAATAGATTCATAGCTTTAAGGTGTAGTCACAATTAACTTTTTCTTGATTTGGATTAGCAAATTGTAAATCATGGTGAAACTTTTAATCACTTGGAAACAGTTGAAAAGTTAATTATCTTGATGGTTGATTTTTTAATCAACCATCAATTTAATGATAAAGAATCAGAATTAAGGTTGAAATTGAGAAGAGAGTAAAAAGTTTACCGATAATCCTTGATTTCCTTAATATGGATTAACATGATTTAAAGTGTTCACCTTTGAAAGATGATAGATTTATCATCTTTTATCATGAACCATCTTAAATCCACTGAATTCTGGTGAAAATGAATTCATAACTGTTTCCGTTTCAAAGTTTCCACTTCCGTTACGTTAGTTTTTCAAAATCGAAAAGAATAAGATTCAATTGAAATTCAGATTTTTCTCTTCTTCTTTCATCCTGAATCATATCAATCTCTCGAAAGATTTTCACAGGAAAAGTTTCAAAAATTCTGATCCATGAGATAAATCCAAGTTTCCCCATGAAAAGTGAAAGGCGGTAAATTCTGTCAATATGAACAGAAATCTCTCTCTCTTGATAATCATCTTAATCTTGGACTAATAAAACAAAACAATATATTAACCTCTGGTTTCCGATAAGATTGTCATCTTCAAGCTCATCATCATCATCATCATATTATCATGATAAAAGTTCAGTGATGACATTGATAATGTTATTATATTGGAAAGACTCAGTATCATAATCTTGAAATTCATGAGTTTTTATCAGTTTAAATCTTTTGTTTATGATAATTTGTTAAATGTTTATTGTATCAGAATATTATTATTATTATATTTTTTTGATTGAAAGTTATCATCAAATGTTTATGATCAACAATCAGTTGATAAATTGTTATCGTTATCATGCTGATCAATCTCAACTTTTTATATATATTTGGAAATCTTTTATTGTATTAATAAATTATCAACACTTTACCAAGTAAATTGTATTGGACAGTTTAACCTCGTAAATTTTGTTTCCTTTTGTTAACAATTTTTGATTGCTAACAATAAATGGTCAACAATTTAAATTGTAAATTGGTCAATTTGTTTAACCTGCTTCTTTTGATCTAAATTTAGTTCTGATCATTTTACTGAATCACCTTAGTTTCTGTACTCTTACAATATAAAAATGGTAAGATGATTAAAGATCAATATCTAAATTATTTTCAATCTATTTGATTTCTTATTGTTTACAATCAATTTTTTACCAATTCCCAACTTGGAATCAACATGAAAGCGAGAAAATTTGATCAACTAGGCAGAGAACTAAGTAAATGATGGATAGATTAAACGATGGAAATTCAATTAGATTAGCAATTTTGTTGATGAAAAAGATTTTAACAGATTTCGGCTAATCACAATTAAGAAAAATAATTTAATTGTTTCCATCAAGTTCGTATAGTGATTGAGCGCCATCTTTTGTTTTCTATTTCAACTATTTTCATTTTCGCAAGCGGGAAAATAATCGATCCGGTTATCATTCTCGATTTCGGTTTCGGTTTTGTGATTGTTTTGATTTGAGATTTTTTTTCTTCATGTTTTCTTAATTGTTTGAGGTTTGGTTTTTAATTGTTAATTGCAACATTTTGATTAATCAATCATGTCTCTTTATCGTGGATTCAGTTTAATTGCTCGAGGTTTGACTTCAAAGCGTTTCTTGACAACTTCAGCTCCAAGATTAAGTGATAATCTATTTGTCCATAGGAATAATGATCCTGATGTTGATAAATTTGATTGGAATTCTGAAAATAAAAAGGTTTGTATTAATTTAAAGTTTTCTTTTTTTTCTAATCATCCATACTATTGTTGATCATCTTTCTCTTAATCTTGCGACAATCGCCCTTCTTTTATTTCCAAACATATATAGAAAGCTGAAGAAATAACAAAAATCTATCCTGAAGGACATAAAGCAGGAGCGATTATGCCTTTACTTGATTTAGCTCAGCGTCAACATGATAATTGGTTACCATTAAAAGCGATGAATTTTGTAGCTGATTATCTGAAGGTACCTCGAATGAGAGTATACGAGGTCGCAACATTTTACACAATGTACAATCGTCAACCAGTTGGTAAGTGTAAGGTTTTAATCTTAACCATTTTGATCATCTTTCTGTGTTTGATTATTTTCAAATTGATTTGGTTTTTTTTTCTTACTATTTTTTTTCACATAGGAAAATATTTCGTTCAAGTTTGTACTACAACTCCATGTATGCTTCGAGGGGCTGATGATTTGTTCAATCATGTTAAAGAATTGTGTAAAGATGACAAGCTATTCACCGTGATTGAAGTTGAGTGTCTAGGTGCTTGTGTTAATGCACCAATGATGCAAATCAATGATGATTATTATGAAGATTTAACATTAGATGAAGCCACACAGGTTATAAATGACCTTAAAGCCGGAAAGAAACCAAAGATTGGTCCAGCAGCGAGTAGCGGTCGACAAAATTGTGAGCCTAAAGGAGGTTTAACATCGTTAACATCCCCACCGCCTGGACCTGGTTTCAAAATTAGGCCTGATCTTTGAGCGAAATTCAGAAAACAGCAAAAAAATTGTTATCTATTTAGCCAATAGAGTTGTAAGTTAATTGCAAATATTACATCAAGTGTACGGTAATGAGATACCGTTCAAATAAATCATAATTGTACATTTAACAAAACAAGATGATTGTTTTTAATGATCACAAATCATTTCAATTTGTAAATCGATTGGCAGAGAGAGAGAGAGAGAGAGAGAGAGAGAGTATAAGTTATAATCAGAAACTTAAACTGTAGATTCAATTATATAAAAAAGAACGAGATTAACAAAGTTATGCATCTTAATTGTTTGTCGTCATTTCATTAAATTGGTTCACTTGTACCATTATCAACTTCTTCACAGTAGCGATTAACTGCCGTTCTAATTTCTTCCTCTAAATTGGCAAATGTTTTCAGAAATTTAGGTTTAAAGCCGATGTTCATTCCCAGCATATCTTGAATGACCAAAATGTTTCCGTCACAAGAATTACCTGCACCAATGCCGATTGTTGGTATATTGACTGATTTAGTAATTTTATCAGCAACCGAGGGATCGGTTAATTCAATTACCATACTGAAACAACCTGCACTTTCCAGGTCTTTAGCTCGTTGTACCAATTGGTTGGAAGCTTTTTCATTTTTCCCTTGAATTTTAAAACCACCATAGGAATGAACCGCCTGAGGCTGCATTCCAATATGACCCATAACTGGTACACCAGAGGAAACAAGGAATTCAATTTGTTTACACAGGGTGGCCGAAGCTCCTTCAATTTTAATACCTTCAGCACCAGCAGCAAGTAAAGTTGCAACATTGACACAGGTCAATTCTAAACTTGGACCAACCGTCATAAAGGGCATGTCAGCAATTAGCAAAGGTCGCCTTATTGCAGCGGCGACACATTCAACATGGTACTTGATGTGATCCAAAGTAACTGAGAGAGTATTTGATTTACCCTGCATTACATGTCCAGCCGAATCACCGACTAGAACAATATCGATATTGGTTCGATCCAATATCGTGGCAAATGTATAATCGTAACATGTTAAACATTTTATTCGTTTTCCCTTTTCCTTCATCGTCACAATATCCACGGTTCTGACCTTTTTCCTGCCCGAAGCTGAATCACTAACAGCATAACCAACTACAGATTTTTTACCCGACTCTGAATTACCAGTTCCTTTGATACTTTTACCATCGCTAGATGATAATCTAATTGTCTGGAGAGGAAGATTGGTAGTTAATTTTGAACATGGAAAATTAAATCGCATCTGAATTATGAATAAGAAAAAGTAGAAAAAATAAATGGAATTGAGTAAAATTATTCACTTAATTACTGATTAACTTACCAATTTACTGATGCAAGATAATTGTTTGAATATTCGGTAGTTTGAATTTCGTAGCATTTTTGATGAATTAGCTTGACGATTAGAATGACTGAGAAATTGCTTCACTGTCACAATACAATCACTATTGTGATTATCTAAACAATCAAAATTGATTAAGGAAAACACGTAGTCATGGTTACCATTTTGAGGTAACTATTGAATCCTCACTGTTTGAATTGCAGTAATTTAGCCAATGGATCCTCCGATTTCATGATTCCGCTTCCGACAATTATAATATCCGCTCTTCGGTTGATAACTGCTTCTTCTGATGATACGTATTGTTGTCTCAAAGTACCGCAATTTACATCGATATTCACACCAAGAGTGAACCAGGATCATTGGTTACAGGTGATTGACTAATAAACCTGAGACACAATTGGGAAATTTATCGCCAATTTTCAATCTCATCCAATTTAATGTCTTTAAATGACATTTTCGCGATCAACAAACAACCTCTTGGACCACCACACGAATTGACACCTTTAATCAAAGCCTCGATAGCTCCAGATCCAGAGTTAAGATGAGCAGTAATTAAGTCAGCCCAATCTTGAATTCGAAACATGCCTCCAACGTATAATTGTTGATTAGGTGAACCAATGTCGGCAAATTTAAAATCTTCAAATACAAGGAACGAGTGTTTCTTTTTCAATCTTCCAATATTCTCAGTAAATTGTTGATAATCAAAGTCTTCAATAATGCACACTAGTAATTTAAGAGCCACAATATGAGGTCCAAGTCGATCGGCAATGTCCAGAATATCAGCTGATCGAGTTAAACAACAGAAAAGCAAAGAATTGTAGCAAACACTTGTTAACCTTATTAAGTTGTCTTTTCTTCATTTGTATCCAACTTTGAATTGTAACTTAAAAATAGATTTTCATTCAATGTAATAAAACTGTCGTGAGCACGCTGAGAACGATGAAATAAACCATAATTGTACATTTTACAACAATACTAATTGTTTTAATGACAAATTATCTCAATTTTGTACATCGGTTGGTAACGAAAAAGGATAATCTTTGAAATATTCATTGGCAAAAGTTATTGATTTCATGGTGAGATTATAAACAGGATGAACAGGAATCTGGAATTAGAGATAATTTTAAATATTAGTCGAAATTTTGACTTGAAGACTGAAAGTTTTTTTGGTCGAGATAATCAGAGTTAATATTTACCAATTTATTGGATTGAGAACCAACAACCATATCAGCTCCAAACGCAAATTGGGAAACCGAAAGTCCAGATAAATCATAACAGGTATGATAAAAATCGGGAATTCGACCTGGTTTATCAATTAGACCTCCTCGATTGGCTTGACAACAGACCAAAAGATATTCTTGTAATGCTTGTTGATTAAAAGTCCATTTTCTAAAATTTAATAGATGAGGATCTAAATAGGAAAATATAAAGAAGAGAGAATTTATTAATTAGCAAATTTAAATGGTTCTCGAAATTTTGGAATAATTTATACTTTGTTTCGATAAATGTGATTCAATGATTGCAATTGCTCCCGCTTGCCAGAAAGAGTAACAACCATCGACTAATTTATTGGTTCGACCACAGAATCCACCTTCAATCGGTTTCTGTTTCATCACAGTCCATCTTAGTAAAGATTTAAGGTCACATCTATGAGCTTGACCGAAAAGGGTTAAAGCTGCAAGAGCACAAAAAGAGTAACCCCCATGGGCTTCCTCATCTGGCATGGCACCGAATCCACCTTCATATGTTTGACATTTTAACAGCCATTCTGCTGAACCTTCAAAAAGTTCATTAGTATTAATACCCGTCATGTAAGCTACAGCAGCAGCACAATAAATTCCCCTGACATCACTTTCACCATCTTCATGCATGACAAATGATCCATCGGGTTGACGCATTTTCATCAGATATTTATACAAAGCTAATCTATCAATAGAAGCCAAAGCATCTTCATGAGATAGAGTTAGTAAAGCGCTTATTGCTCCGTAAGTTGTTGCTAAATGAGGAATTTGATCTGGTCCACCTCCGTATCCTCCATCAAGTCGGCAACATCTATTTAGAAAGGTAACTATATCATTGCGAGATTCATCTAATAATGATTCATCGCCTAACAATGAGATCGAATGTACAATCCAATAAACCATCCAGGGTTGGGCAGCATCTAAAGATTGATAGCCAACATCAGGATTAAAGAGACCTTCAATAAGCCATCTTAAGTGTAAAGATCGATTGAGTTCAAGAGAATCAATTTTCGCAGCATATTTAGATCTCGCTAGTCGATAACTTTTCAATATTTTAATTTGTACCTTCTCCTCCTCAATACTTGTTTTAGTCGGGAAACCATACGAATTATGAAAAAGAGGAAAATCGGCTTGACAAAATCTCAACGAATCAACTAAAAACCAATAAATGAGTAAGAACAGAAAAACCACAAGAAAAACAGAGATTAACAGAAAACAATTAAGATCAAATTGGTAAATTTCAAAAAAAGAACAAAAAAAAAATAATTTGGACAAATGGAAAATCAAACAGAAAATAGAACCAAAAAAACGAAATCTCTTACCATTACTCTTCCATTGATCACAGTTATTAACAGAAGACATAATTTAGAATTAGAATAGAATTAATTAGATTTAATTAAACGTATTTACAATTAAATAAAATGGCAAGAAAATGATGAAAGATGAATAAACCAAAAGCGAGACAATTTTGTTAACCAAACAAAAACATAATCTAAATGTCACATTAATCTAACCAATAGAAACTCTTAATTCGGTTGCCATGGAAACAGTTTCAATCTCTTATAAGGTTAACACTTGGAGAATATTTTTCACCATTGGTTCGAAGAGTGTGACAAATAGCATCTGATGAATTCTAAGCTGTGACATTGTTCTGGTTTTCTAATCTCTCAATTGTTTTTGTCTGTTCACTTTTATCTGATTGTTTATTTTTTCTTAAAAAGTACTAATTAATTAATCACTTTTTGTTCATCCTATAGGATTGAGATTATTTATTTTAAATTCGTTATTTTATTTAACATTCATCATAACAATTAACCTTTTTTTCCCTTCTTCTGATCGGTCGCTGGTTACCTGGTTAAGGCAAGATGTCGGTTGCTTTCTTACCCAATCAACGTGCCCGTGGCCCTACAAATCAATCGCAAATTCTTAAGGTAAACTTTTAATTGTTATTCTTAATTGTCTTTCAATGGATTAATAATTGATCCCCGTTTTTCAATCTTTAAGTTGCATGTAAAATTTACATTAGTTATTTTACTCTTAATTCATTTAGCATTTAATGTGTCTCTTTTTTATTTTAGAATCTTTTGTTTTTCCTAATATGTGAGAACAAAATTGAATCTTTTTTTTCGATTATTTTGTTATTTTCTTTTTACCCTATTGATGTTTATTTTGTTCTAATTGATTGAACTTGTTGTTTTTCCATTTCGATTTGTATTTGTAGATGCTTGATGAAAACTGTCAACTTATCCAGGCCATTGTGGATGCTCAAAGTAAAGGAAAATCGTCTGAAAGTATACACTTTCAAAATATTCTTCATCGTAATTTAACCTATTTGGCTTCATTGGCTGATCCTAATCCAAATTTACAAGCAATCATTCCAGCTCCACAATCATTTGGACAAAATCAACCAATAAAACATGAAAACATGCCACCTCAACCTTCTGGTGTGTATTTATTTTCTTTGCAAAATATCCTATTCTTTTTACATTTTGTTCTGGTAATTAAAACATTCTCCTAATCTCAACTTACAATTTATATTGCAGAGTGTATGCCACCACCTCCTCCACCAGCACCTCATTCGCAAGGACCTCCAACAAGTTCAGCAACTGGTCAACCAGCCATTCCTAATCCAAATACTGGTCCACCTCAACCAACTACATCTCCACCTTCATCCAGTGCTGGACCAAATGTTCCACCTCATCAGTATGGAAACATGATGCCACCTCCTAGACCACCGGCATCTACTCCTCAACCTCCTAATTCTTATGGTAACTATCAAATGCCTTCAAATCAACAACAATACAACCAGGGACAATATCCTCCAACATCAGGCTATTCTGGTTATGGAAATTACAACCAAGGACCTCCAGCATCTCCACAAGGACCAGCTCAGGCACCAAATTCCCCTTACCCAACTCCACCGCCCTCTCAACAATATGGATCTTATCCCAATTATCCTCAGCCAGGTTACACCAATGCTCCTCCTCAGCCACCTCCCAGTCCAGCTCAAGGTTCAGGTCCCACAAACTGGTATCCACCGACTGGCTCACAACAAACTCCTGGTTACTCTGCAGCCAATCCAGTTCATCCAGGTACCGCTGGACCTGGTGCTGGTCAACCTCCTGCAGCCGGTCCTCAACAAAGCTACCCTGGATATGGTGCTTATAATCAAGGTTCACAATATTCCCAACCAGGATATGGGGCCAACTATGGTTCACCAAATCCCGGTCCGTCCTCACCAGCAAGTGGAGGTTATGTTTCACCAGCTCCTTCCGCATCACCTCAAGCACCCGGAGCACAAACTCGTCCAGGGTATCATCAGCAAGCTGGTTATGGTCACTTTTCGGCTCGTGGTCCTGCACCCATGGGAGCTTATCCAGGTTATGATCAATCTTCACAAGGTTATCCAGGTTATGGTCCACCTCAGCCTCAATAGATTAAATTTAGACAAAAGAAAATCTAATCCTTCCCATTGATCCAACAAAAATAAATGGCGACTAACCGACTATTTCTGTTACCATTTTTGGAAATATCTTATCATTATCATTATCATACTTTAAATATAATTGTTTACAAATTGCATGTGTAATGTGAAAACAAAAACAAAAACAAAAAACCGCACTAAACGCTATTCATCTTAAATGTCTCGACGAAACAAAAACAAAACAAAAAAACATCAGATAATTAATGTAAATTCTGATAAATTTAATTTTGATGTGTGAATTGATTTCAGATAATATCTCAATAAATGAATCCTAAAATTTTTGACTCGTCCATTCAAACAAAATGAATGACCATTTTCTCATGTAAAACTGATCAATGATTAAAACACAATTAAAGATGAACAATTAAAATCCATAGATGGCGTCAATTCTTCCATAGAGATAAAATAATATAGAAAAAAAATATCATGAAGATAAAGAAGATAATATTCCAACATGAATTCCCTTTATAGTTACCACAACATTGAAGAATCTACTTTCACTTTCTCAGTTACTCTCGATTGCCTTTTAAATTATCAAACTTTACATAACTTTTAGTGCTCATCAAGAGTTAATTAATTGTCCCATAAGTGTAAACAACATTAACCTCAGATGATACAATATCAACGACAATTAACAGTTAATCAACTGATCAATTGGACTGAGTGAAACAAGAAAAGTTTCATTTTTTAGTTCAACAGTGATAAAAGTTTGTTTGTTTGTATTTTTTTTTTGGTGAAACAATCAGAAACTATTGAACAATTTAAATTGTAATCAAATCTCATCCATAGGAAGAGAAATCTGATCTTTGTTAATCTTTCCAACTAAAAGTGAAAATGGGATTAAACATAAGACAATTTGTGGGCAAATTAATCTCCTTCATAATATACTCAACACTATTACACACAGGTAAGTCTCTATTATCAGATAATTAGATAAGTAAATGTTGGTTTTCAATGTTTAATCATTTCTGATGATCAGAATTTTTTTCGCCATCAAAATGGTCAAAAAGTGAACCTCCATTGCTTTTGTAGATACACAAACTAATCTCCATATATATTCATTGTTATATATTAACAGTTAATATAAATTTAGATTAACTAATTATGATGATTAGAGTATGAAAAAAACGACAACGAAATTAACACAGAATCTCAATTTGTTTATAGTAAATTCAGCTCACAAAAAAAATACACTTTCTCTTCATGGTAACATGATGATTATGGTTAAAGGTTATAATCTAATTAAGGATTATAAGTATAAGACTAATGTAATAAAATATATATCAATGTTTATAAATTATGATCATTACATTAGTCACAATGATTATCATGATGATGATTAACAACAACTTACCTTTTTTAGATTCAGATCTCTCTCTCTCACTCATTATGTTTATTTAATAAGGTGAAGATGATAAAGTTGATAATCAGAAAGGAATCACGTTCACAATTCAATGAATTTATATGAAACTGTTTCTGTTGAATAATTAAAACAATTTTTAAAAAGAAAACATGAAAAACTAATCACAATTGAAAAGGGAAAAAACTGTTGACTTTATTTTCCATAAACTAGAATAGAGACAAAAAAGAATAGAATTTTTTTTTGCTTAAAAAGAATAGAACAAAATTGAAAAAGAGAAAAATTATCAACACAATCATCAGTTTCTCTTTCAATGGCTTCTTAAAGTCTGTGGAATTTTTTTCTTCCGTTAAAAAAGAGGTAAATCTAAACTCTTTCTCATCATCATCATCATCATTTTCTCTTTCTTTTCATCTTCATCACCGTTTCTCTCTCATCTTTAAGTGACTTTTACATTTGTGGAAATTAAATTAAATGTTATGTGTATTAGAAAAATTAACCTTTCCTGTTGGTCGATCTAAATTGTTAACCCTTTTTTGGTAAATCAGATTACATTTGATTAGAATTTGTGTGATTAACAAGATGAATTAGTTTCTTGATTGTTACAATTAACTGTTCACTTTTTTGGAGATTACAAAATGGACGATCACAATTTAGAAAACTCTGTTTTCTTAATTTTGTTATTGTGAATTCTGTTCAAAGAGTAACCGACTTGTGATCTCTTTGATTCTGTTGCCATGGTCGCCATTTTGGATTCTTATTGTTTTCCTCTTCTTCTTCTTACCTGTTATTATCATTTCTTTTGTGGTTTATCAATGTTAAATTATACAAGAATAACATTGTTAAAATGATGATTATTGTAAATATTGTTTAACTTGTGTGTGTTAATCATATCATGGATTTGTAACCCATGGTAAGTAAAAAAATGGAAACAGTGTGTGCTCAATGTTTACTTTTCTTCAATTGGTATTGCGTTTTTTTTGCCCCCAAGCTACGAAATCTAAATTGTACTGAGTCATGTGGATGGAAATATACTTAAAGGTGTGGTACTCATTTGATTAAATGCCTTCTCGATAATATCATAGGAAAACTTTCAAGAGAAAATTCCACAACAATAACATTAGTCAATCATCATTCTCATTAACTTATTACTCTACTTTTGGATTCTTTGTTGGTTCTTGTGTATATTCATCAATGGGACCATGTAAATTTTCATCTTCATCTCTTTTAATTCATCTGTTCGTTTTACTTGAAAGTAAACTTTATCTTCATCTTCATTATTATCAACATCTAGCCTACTACAACAACAACATTCGTATCTACAATTGAAATGGATTATTCCATCTGAATATTCACCTTAAAGGAATTGAATATCTAAAATAACATCTCTCTCTTCCTCCCAACATGATTATCATCGTCATCTTTACTTTAACAAATTTTCACCTTTTTCTCATGCAAAAATAGGCAATATTTTGAAATAACATGTCAAAACCAAATAATCTAACCCAATTCCTTTCACACTATTATATTATTACCTGGAGGTTAAATTGCGATTTCCAAACACACCAGGTAAATGTAATCAACCAATCAACAAACCAATCAGCAGGGATGTAAATATATAAATTTTCAAAGCAATAATCACCCACAGGTAGAGATAAATCCACTACAATCGACCATACATAATAATATATAAATATGATGATTATTAACACTAACCGTTAAATAATTATCGTATAAATAGCTAACTGCTAATATTTTTATCCATCATCATAATATATATTGATTGTTTATATTGACTGATAGATACTAACCTTGATCAACCTAATCAGACTGGATGTTAATCTAATTGTTGATTTTTTTCGTGTATCTCGTTAATTGTGTAAGTATAATACATAGATATTCATATTCATTCAGGGATAAGGTTTTCAACCTTGTAGTATCTTTGAAAACTTAATAAGTTTATGTGATATAATGAATTACCATGAGCTCACTGAATCCCAATTACATGGAATCGTGTCGATCTACACTCGTAAGAGTAAAGGACCAGTAGACTGATTTTACGTCAAGTTCATCAGTGAATGAGACTTCGAGATTCGAGAGTAAATTATATGAGGCTTGATTGATTCTCTCTCTCCCTTCATCCCTCTCTCTCTCTCTCTCTCTCTTGATCATTTGTTGTAATTTCTTGGTGACTTTGCAATTTGTTAAATTGTGATAAAACCTGATCATCTTTTAATCCTCTTAATCTTTGATATCCTCAAGCCTTTTTATAATCTTATCTTATTTAACAGATTTTCATCTCTTCTTAACTTTCACCTAATCCTAAGCTGACAATTAGAAATCTACTTCTAATCAACTAATAATAACAAAATAAATTGTCACTTGATTGGTCACTATTTAGTTTAACAATTAACTTTCAACACAAACAAGAAAACTTTTCAACTAACTATTCATATATACAGGCAATTCCAACTAATTGAAACATGATAATTGTTAAATCTAATTAACTGATCAACATTGAATTCACTTATTTTGAAAGATAAATAAGACAAAAATGAAACTGTAACAATCAACAAATTGTTTACTAAAACATGGTAATCAATTTTTCATGGAAACTCTAAATGTCAACAATTTCGTGTTGAACTTTAATAATGTTGATTATCAATGAGAAAACAACAAACATGATGATAATCATATTAATCATGACAATGATTAAGGAACAACAATCAAGGTAAATGGTGTCCACAATTATTATCGAACCTCTGATCACACTCCCAATTGTGACTCCCAGAGAATTGATTTAATCATGATTATCATCAACCTCCATCATCATAATCATGATGGAAAATATTAAATCACTGTAATCACGCCCCTGATATTATCGCTCCATTCAATTGACTATTTTCATCATCACCATAATCATCATGCAACTATTAACATTATCATCATTATCCAATTTAACTAACAATTTAATTCAGTTATTAAAATAACTTTCAATCAACTTTTCCTCTCCAACATCCAACAAGTAAACGTTTCTACCAATTCAATTTACATTTCAATCTAATTTCAATTCAATTCATTTTCATGGTTTCTTTTGATTGAGAGATTGAAAAAACTTTTTCTTCTTCCTTTAAATCATAATCATGATTAACTAATTTACCAATTGATTAACTTTCAATTGTAAATAATGTAATATTTCAATGATTACATTCATCTAATCAACATTTCTCATAACTTTCAATTTCTAACTGATTAACTTGATCATTTTAATTCATGATCACAATCAATTTAAATGTAGTAATTGTTTCCCTGGAAATTTCAATTTACAAATTGAATTTATTACCAAATTAATTATTAATTGTAATTGACTCAATTTCTTGTGCTTTTTTTTATGATTTAAACGTGTGTTGGTCAAGCAAATTTTTCTTGACCATTTTTCAATTTACATTCATTTGAATGTTAAATTGTTTGGCAATTTAAGTTAATCAACATGATGATGATGATGATTAAATTTAATTCTTAAACAATACCAAATCCATTAGCTTAATTTAGTTTTTTTTTAAAAAAAACTTTTACCTTGTTACTTAATCATGATGATCACAATTTAATAATCTAATTGATAATATATTTAATTTACTAAATTGAAGTTAACTTTTTTTGCTCAGTTGAAGGAAAAAATTTTGCCAACAATTTAAATCAACTTACTAAATAGATTGAGTTAATTTCCATGTCGTATCAATAATTAAACATGATTAATGGTAAATAATGATGGAAACATAATCAATGACAATTAACTGATGATGATGATAATCAACTGAACCTTTGATATATAAAAATGTTGCCAATGGTTAAATCAAAGTGATTAATAAATAATCATAATGATAGACATTGATTGTTGTTTCTGTTTATAAGTTAAATCAATGTAACAATCAAAGGTATTGGAATCCATTGAAACCTTTTAAAAGGTAAATTGTTGTAAATTGTTATTGATTGTTGAACATTTAATGTAACCTTTAATCAATCACAATCAAGTTTACAATTTAATGTTGATTAGAAACCCATTTATCTGAAATGATTGAGAAAAAGTTACAATTAAACTAATAACTAACGGGGAAACAATTGAAAATTAACTTCTACTAATAATCTAATATTATTATCAACTAGTTAATCAGTTAATTATATAAGACAATGTTAATCAAATTAGGTTAGTTAGTTTATTAAATTGTTCATCAATCCATGAAAATATATTATGACAATATATTAATTCAACCTTAACACTGTTTGAACAATTTATTTTTTTTCTTGTTTATCATCATCAACATGTTATTAAATTAACTAACTATGTAATTATTAAATCGTAACAATTAACTAAATTATTTAAATAAATTTGTAGAAACAAAAAGTTGACATTAGTTTGATTAATGAAACAATTTACTCATTCTTACTGTTGATTTGTTGAGTGTGAAAATTTTTCTAAATTGTAGATTCACCTGATTAACTGATTACTTTGGTGTATTAATAACAATCAGCTTGATTACTGTTTGCTTAATTGTTGTTATATGTGTAAATTAAGTTTTCCATTGGTAATTTCAATCAATTATTAATATTCAGACTTTGAAAATGATTGTATCATGTTAACATTATAATTGTTAATAGTTAGCATATTGTTAACACGCATATGATGATGATGATGATGATGATAATTTGATAACAATCAAGTATTATCATGATTATCATCATGCTGATTCCTGAATAATAATAATTTTCAGGGTGAAAAGTAAAAGGTTTTCAAAGTGAATCAGGTTCATCAATATAATAGCGATTCAGCAAAAAGAAAAATGAAAAAAACTTTTATATACTTGAAATTGTGCTGATTTCATCACAATTAAGACAACAATCAACTAAATCATTGTGATTATGTATCATTATCAACATGCAATGTCTTTTGCTTTCCAGTCTCGAGGTAATTAACTTTAATTAACTAATTCTAAACTACAGTTTCTCTCACCTAATAAGTTACACTTCTTGGTTTTTTTTTCTTATTCCTTTAATCATAGTAGTTAATTTAATTTACTTTCTTTGGGATTGATTGTTGGAGAGTGAAAGGAAAAACTTGATTCAGTTGTTAATTGTTGTTATCGAAAAATAGTATTTTTCTTAATTGTCTGTTTGTCCATTCAAAAGGTATGACACACTTTTGATTGTTGCAATAGTATTTAACTGGTCCAATGGTTTATTGTTATTAATCCTTAATGTGTAACAATCAATTGATTGTTACAATCGATTCTGTTATCATTATTATTATCATCATCATCTTAATCATCTTGGTTCATTGTTAAAACTCTGGGTGTGTGGTAAATTTTTATCAAACAATTAACTATTACCTGGGTTATTGTTATTATCATTATTTATCTAATTCTTAACATTATCAACTTTTCACAATTAACTTAATCACTATTATCATTAGTTGATAGGAGAAGAAAAAAATTTATTATTATCAAAATACAAAAAAAGGTTATTGATTTGATTCGTATGATTTACTGATGATTAACAATTAGTTTCTTGCTTTCTTTTCAAACTAAATTTCACACTTAATCAATTGTAATTGTTAATGATTAAGCAAAGTAATTAAAAAATAGGCTTAATTTTGGGTTGATTATTGTTTAAGGTTCCAATTTTAATGAGATTGATTTTACTTTGTGAATACTAATTATATTGTTATTAGGTAATAATTGATGATTGCGTGATTATAATCAATTTTTTCACATTGACTTTGGTATTTAATTGTCACAGATTCTGGTTGATATAATTTTTCCTGGTTAATTGTTATTTTCATCATGATCAACATCATGTTAATCATGTTAATCATTTTCACAATTTCCATTCACCCAATCATCAGACAAAATTGTCAATAGCAACAATTAACCAAAACTATTCACTAATTCAGTTAAATTGTGACTTATCATATAAACAATTAACGCAACTACTAAATCTTATCCAAAACCAAATGAAGACAATTTAATTTTGTTAAATTTCAAAATGATAAAACAATTAATTCATTGAATTAATCAGGAAGGCAAGAGGAAAAAAAAATAAGAAACTGACATTTAATTAACCTAAAAGTAAATGTTAATCATCAGCTGATAATCAAGAAGCGTTATTTTAATCACATCAAGTTAAAGATGATAATGATAAACTGTTGACAATTAATTAATTATCAAGAAGCTGAGAGGAAGAAAAAAAAATCAGAATCTCAATCAATACATTGAAATAAGTTGGTTGTCATTTTTTTTCACTCTGCTAATCCAATTGAACGTTTTAAATTAACAAAGTGATTGATTGTTACTCTTTCTGTTTGAACAGATTTAATTGTCGCAATTAAATTACGTAGATTTGGTGTTCCCGGTGCAGTTTCAAATGGCTCATCAGTTTGGCTTCATTGTGACTACGATTTAGAAGGTGATTCCTTGTATTCAGTCAAATGGTACAAAAACTACGAGGAGTTTTATGGATATTTACCTTTGAACTCTCATTCGGAGGTTGAACATAAAACTTATTATCAACGAGGAATCAACATAGATGTGAGTAAATCAGCTAATTATTTTAATCTATGGAAACAATCAGCCAGATTTGTTAAGAGAAAAACTCAACTTTAATACATATTGATATAATAATAACGGTAAACAAGATACAGATAATATTATATTAATACTTTATATGCTTTTTCATTGACACTATTTTTCACTATAAGGATGATTATGATGATGATGATGATTATTATTATTATTATGAAGATAACATATTGTCCTCATCTTCTAGCATGATTGGTGAAACAGCCGTTGTGTCACCTTAAGAAAATAATGTTTACTCATCTTTTATCCTTCCTGTTATCATCTTTCCTCATCATCTTTTATTTGTCTTACGTGTTCTCTATCTAATCAGGAATATCTTATCTCACCGATCTTATCACATCCTCATCAATCCTTTTTTTTCATCATCATCATCATCATCCTTATATTATCTTCCAGTACATGTCAATGTCAATAGCATCATTGTCTTGTCTTTTTATCTTCATCATTATCATCATCATCATCTTCTCCATCCTCATCCTCTTCATGAGAAAGGGAAACGTATCTCTGAACCATTTACCATGGTAAACAAAATTGGTAACATGAATAAGATTCACAATTTTCATGGCAAAAACTTTGTCTCCATCGTTTATGATTATCATCATTAGCTGATTGTTTGATTATCACTGTTTTCAATTAAGAATAACAACAATTTAGATTATCAACCATATTTGTCCATGGATATAAAAACATTGATTATTAATTATCTTCTCTTGATTTTCTCTCTCTCTCTCTTTCTCTGTAGTTGTTAAGGTCAAATGCCACTCATGTTCACCTTGATTGGACTGATTTAAACACCGAGGGGACATTTGGTTGTGAGGTTTCAACGGAAGCTCCAGTTTTCCGAACCGTTAAAGCGGAAAAAGATCTTAGGATTTATGGTGAGCTACATCATTCTCACAGAGATTATCCAATCCTTATCAGATTAGCGTTAATCTATTATCATTTGAATACTAAACTTAATGAATACTACGACTTATGAATGCAGAATCATCAACAATATGAAATCAATGAACAAATTGTGATCGTTGAAAATGATAAAATGTTATAATTACCTCTACATTGAAAGTATCATTTTCCTAGGAAAATATTTCCCTCGGGAATTTTATCCTTGATTATTAACTCTATTGTATTGTTTACGTATCAATATTATACTTAGAAAACAATATTAACATTGGAATATAATTGCAAAGTTGATTTAATGATCGGAACAATCAAGTCAAGGGAGTTATTAGTTGAAGTATTGGGAGTGATTTTTTCCCGCGTCTAAAATAATAATGATAACTAATTAAGTTCTTATGCAGTTTGTTAATCGATGAGCTTTCTGAGCCTCGAGTTTCCTCCAGTTTTATAATGAATTATATTCCCATGAAAAGCAAATCAAGTTTCAGATAAATTGTTTACCCTTAAAGTCTGCATTGGACATGTTAATTTAATCATTGATTAAGAGATACAACTTTTGGTCAACTTGTCAAAATGTTGATTATCAACATCATCTGATTGATACATGATGATGAGTATCATCAGAATTATGTCACAGAATTGTTCAGTTGAATGGGGATCAGTTTTTTTCCCTCTTTTCATTTTATTTTCTTTGCTCGATTATGAAAGAAAAACTATTCGATTCAATTTTATTAGTATAAAAACCATTTCACGGTTCGATTTACCTGAGTAGGTTGAATTGAATTTGAAATAGATTAACTATCTTACGTTTCATAGGGATGAATATGAATTTAGAGCATTTTAAACAGACCAGATTAGCTAATCGGATTAAATATCATCTGTCTTACAACTTGATAGATATATTATCAGGGAGGGAAGAAAATTGTAAAGTTGAAAGGTGGGTGAGGTGTAGAAGTGGGAGTTTCGATGCTCTATTACATGGGAATAGTTTTGTTACTCTTGTTTGTCTGTGAATTGACCGGCATTGGGTGGGGTATGAGAGAGAGAGAGAGAGAAGAGAAAGTTTCTAGGTTGGGAGAGAAAAAACTTTTTCTTATTCTTCCTCTGGAATAGATACTTTCGATTTCAGTTCTTATTCTGATTCCCTGAATCTCTGACCAACACCAACAACAAACTAATATAAAAACAAATTCTGATTCCATTGAATTCATGATCGATCCAAATGGTTAACCTTATATGTATTGACTGAAGGGCAATTTCAAGATAAACAGAGATAAATATTACCCTGATTCATTCATTTCAAATTCCCTCTCACAGAATGAGGTGGATTCATGGGAGGAGGAGGAGGTTCAGGTTAACCTATTGTATTGCCTTCACTCTTTCACACTGTTTAATTGATTAATTGTGACCAATCATCAATCTGACCTTCACGATCAATTCACTATCATTACCCTGGAAAGAAACGAAGAAATAATCAGAAAGAAGTGAGAGAAGAAAAAAAATCTCTCATTCAGATTAAACTCAAAGAACTTTTAATTTCCCATCTAAATCGATTGATTCTCATCAGTTTCGACATGATGATGATAATAGAACCTCGAACCATCATTACATTATCGAGAAGGAAAAAGTTCCAAGTATTTATTCAAATTCATTACCTGGCAAATTTTTTATTTCCACTTGAATTTTTTTCGTGTTTTTTTTAATCATGTTGATTTTTTCTACTAATCATTTTGTAACAATTTGTTTATTTTACTGTAATGATAATACAATGAGAATACAAATTGAGTATATTTGTTTGTTAATCTAATCAATAATAATTTACTTATGACTTGATGATCTTCACCAATTGTCATGAAAACAATTAGTTACAATCTAATATTAACTTTACCATTTAAATTGTTTCGAAAAGAGTAAATTTTTTTGTTTCTAATTAAATCAAATTGTTGTTTCATTGGATTAATCAATAGACTTGAATTTGGCTGGTTGGGGTTAATTTTTTTTTTTCATCAAAAGCTGATATTTGGTTGATCAGATCAATCAAATTGGTTAATTTAGTTGCCCTAGAGGTAAATAATTTAACTATTGATTAATATTGATCAATGATCCAATGATGGTGATGACATTCAAATGATTTATTGGATTGCGGTTAACAATTTGTGTTTGCCAATCTAATTTGAAAACTTTGCTTCATTTGCTTCATTTGATCCTTTTGAAATTGCCTTGCAGCATTTATTGATTAAACAGTAATCAATATTTGGTTATTGATGATTAAATCTTACAACTTTTAAATATAAATTAAAATATCATTTAGTGTAGAAGATAGTTAATTGGTTGTTTACCGCTAATTTTCATCAGATACTTTAAATTTTACATAATTTGTCATTCCAATTCATCTGAGTGCCCTGAATTTCTTGACTCAGCAAAGAAAAAAGCATCTCTGCAACTAAATATGGCCCGAACTTGGTACCTCGTTAGAAGCCTCGTCTTTGCTCGTAACCTTGATTTTGAACATCAAATGACCTTGATTTTAAAATATGAAAATTGATTATCGTCCATGAAGTACTGGTTATAATTTCGGCAACGCGATGAAGAAAGCTAAGCATAATTTTAGCTAAAGAGTTAATTTTATTGATAAATGGCTAATAGATGATTGATGTATGAAAAAAGTTAAGGTGCTAACTATCATTACAATAAGACTAATAGCCAATCGCTTCTTTGACTACATTTTGTTACTGAGATTAAACAATTACGACACTGAATTTAAATCATAATCAATTTAATTGGTTCTCAATCTCTGTCAAGACGGTAAGCCATTTGCTCACCCCATCAATTAGATATAAAAGAGTAGTCGATGAGTTGTCTAGTGTCATTCTACCATAACGTTTGGATACAGTAGAATATTCAAGCCAATACAACTTTATTATCTAAACTGCAACCTAAGATAATGAATGGAATGACCTTGATATTAAAATATGGAAGTTACCTTCAAATGACCTCTAAATAAGCTTTTGAGAAATCCCTTTAATGACCTTGAAACTTTTTTTGCGAAATTCATCAAATCTGAAATGTATATGATATCTATACGAGATTTGATCTTTGTAGGGTCAATGGTTCATGACTAGATTGAAGTTGAGTAGCCATGTATAATGATTTGTCATCTAACATACAAATCAAACTGAGCAACAGAAACAGGACAATCAAGAATTACCATTAATTAACCTAGTAACTGTGTCCAATGAATTTAGTAATCACAATTTTATTGAACAGTTAAACTTATCAGTCCATGTTAATTATGATAAACCACTAAACTTAGACAATAATAATAAGTTTAATTGTTGATGATCATTAATTGTAACAATCAATTGAACTCAAATATATTTATAAACCTAAATGATAATAATAATTATAGTTGATCGATTGATAATTATTCAAGGTAGATAGCACATTAATCCAGAGTACGATTATATTAATTAATCAAGTTTAGATCATCATCATGATAATAATGATACACATTCAATTGGTGATAACAAAAAAAATTGCTCCAATTGCTGTTGGCCATTGATCAAAGGTTCCATAGTTAGTTGATTGTTCAATTGGGGAAATTATTTGTTTCTCTTGGATTAAAAATTCTGACCACTATCAGCACGAATAAGCATTTTAAATGGTAACATGAAATTTTGTTTTTCACCATGAAAATTTTTTGTCTATTTTGATTCTGATTCTGTGAGTGAGCAAGATAAATATTATCATTTTACTGTTAATCAAATTAAAGGGATTGAATCAAATTGATCAAGTTTTTACTGTTACTGCTGACCAAGAATGCAAAAATTGTTGCTGATAGTGGTCAAACAAATACACTACTGGACATATATGTGATATAAAATTCAGAGTTATATATCCCTGAATGTATATTCATGGTTAGAATTCATAATGAGTCTTGAGGAAAGAGTCATGATGATGATGGTCATCAAATAAAATGAATTCAGAATTGATCAGGATGAGATGGGAACCACAGGATAAGAATAGGATATTCACCATGAATCCATGATAATGATGGATATACATGAGAATGGGAAAAGATAAATAATATACTGATTATCTACCACCCACCATAAAGTAAGAGAGAGTTGAAATTTGATGATGTTTCAATGTTCAATTTGAATATTGTGGGTCAATTGTTATTATATTAATGGTTTAAGTTCAATTGAAGTGGACATTGTCCACTAGTAGAAAGTTGATTGATTGATACTCGATCAACTATCAAACATTTGATCAAATTACCAAGGTGATAATGCCTCAAGCAGAAATGTTAATAGATTTACACTTCATTTTGAATTATAAATGTACTAAAAATTGGAACTGTTTTTTTTGGCTCATCGAATTTTTTTTCTCGAATTTTTTTCCTGAACAGTTGCACCAATCTCAGAACTGAAAATTAATGGAATCGAGGAGAGATATAATATTGAAGATACAGTTACTCTGACCTGTATTGGTGGACCTTCAAAACCTCCCATGATATTATCATGGTCAATTAATCATAAACAGGTAAGTTCAATTTTCGTGGTTCTGTCAAACTGTGAACTTGTTCATTAGAATTAATCTAATAACAATTATGATAACAATTTAATCATATGTTTGAATATTGATTTCGCATTTTCTGTTACAACAAATTGTTTCAATTTCAATTGTCATTGTCTTGTCACCAATCAGAGACTTTTAATTTTACCTTAACACAATCAGTTTAAACTTTGTCTTCGTCAATTAATTTACTCTTGTTGTTAACAATCAACACATGAATGGTTACATTAATTTCATTAGTGATTAACTCGTTTTAAGCCTCAGGCTAATTGTTTCCTTGTGATGAAATTAGACTTTAATCATTAATTTGACTAAGAGACAGTTTAACTGAATAAATTGACTTAATTTTCAGATTAAATTGTACCTTGTCTTGTAATTAACTCTTTTATTATCAGCGTAAATTAGACAATTAAATCAACACCTATGGAAATACCTGAGGGCAGGTAAATAAGAGCTCTCAACCATTGTAATAATGATCTAATCTTAATCAGGACAAATTTAATATCACAGGTAAAATTAGCAGTAGATTGTTACAATTAGATTTGATTTCTGTTTCTGATTCTCATTACAAATCAAAAGTCACCATCACCTGAAGAGGATAAGATGATAGGAAGATAAGGTTGATGCAAGTTAAGGAAGATGAGGAAGAAGAGGAAGTGAGATGAATGAAAGATTTTACTTCCATTCTCATTGTAATATAATGTTTATGTTACCTTTGGGAAAATTGTTCTAAGAAAAACAAAAGAAAAAAAAATCGACGAATCGTAAATCTTTTTTTACTTTCTGACCAATCACACTGACCATTCATTGACCATGTTGATCCAGATCAATGAATGGGCCGAGTAATTGACCGTTAATACATTTTTGTAATACATTTTGTTTACTTTGTAATAAAAACATAATCACTTTGATCACTTGTTCAATTCAACTTATATCAATATCACAATTAAGATGCCGATCAACTTTTCGTATCTTAATTGTTGATATTTTTTCATTAGCATTTGTCTTAATCATTTCAATATGTTTCTCATCAATTTCCAGATATTTAAATAAACTTAATTGTTATACCAACAAACCAGTGGCAAAAATTTAATTTGATTGCTTCTGTTAAAATGTTTCTCCTCTTAATTGTTATTAACCAAATTTTTTAACAATCAATCAATTTAGAAATTGAAGTTTTTACTTAACATTAATCAGCTCGAATTAATTTTTACATCTCAATCTAATTTCTTAACTGTTATTGATTCAGCTCTTAATCATTTAAGTTTCGTTTGATTTGTTTTTCTTTCTCGCTCCAATTCAATAACTATTAATGTTAATTGTGATTAAATTTTCATTACCAATTCAAATCAATTTGCATAAAAACAGGGATTCAATTAATGGAGTAAACAGATTACCTTTGAATTGCTGTTCGGTTTCCAGATGAAAATGATGATCATGATAATAGTTAATTGTAGATTGAATTTGATTATCGGTGAGAAAAGTTCAACAGTAATTGTTGATTAACTTTCTCCAACAACAGAAACAATCAGAAGATTTTAAATTAATCAGTTAACAGTAAAAAAAGAGTTGCTGTTCAAATGGTATCATGGAAATTTCTTTACATGGTAATGATTAATTTCCTTCATTTTAATGATATGATTAAATTATTCAGCTGATTAATCGATGAATAATTAATAATCTCAATAGTGAATTTTAATGTTGCAAGAAGAAAAATTTCATTTTAAATTGGTAACAATTTAAATCTCTGGTTAAAGATTAACGCTGGATTTGATTTGATTATTTAGCAACAATTAACAAATGAACTAAATTACTTTCTACACCATTAACAAACTTGAATGATTTACCTTTCTAATTGTGAACAGTATTTAAAATCCAATGGATTTGCAAATGATTACCTGGGAGTGAAAAATATTATCAATAGGAATTTTTTTCTTCTTCTTTTTTTACCTTTTCCTCATGATAATTGTAATTCCATGTGATTTTTATCGGTAGTTATTCATAGTAACTTCGTGATTCTGTTCCGGTCTAGTTGAAAAATCATCATAATTGTGATCATCATCACAATCGTGATTATAATCATCTTATAAACAGTTAATTGTACTCTACAAGAAGGAAATATAATATCATAACTCAGATAATAAACTTAACTAAAAGTTTATCGATATTATTTTCATATAATCTCAGAAAAGGTCAACCTAACGACCTAATTACAATTATTTCAGTTAATTACACGCAATCAATACCAATTAAACCTTTTCGATTCATTAATAATCACCTTGATTATCATACGAAATCAATAGTGAAAGTCACATTTCCTCTGGAATTAAACTGATTATCTTTATCCATATTAATTGAATATTCAGATGACCATTGTAAATATTGTTTCCTTGTCTCTTGTGAAAGTCAATAGGAAAAAGACTTTAGCATCCTCATCCTTAACTTCTCTCTCTCTCTCTCTCTCTTTCAATATGATCATCATCATCTCTTGACCATCAATAAAGATCCAGGTAAATATGATGAGGAAAAAAAGACAAAACTGGACAATAGTGTTAATCTGTTTTCTTACTTCAACTGATGTTAATTAAATTGTATTTTTTTACGCCAAGTTGATTGTTGATCAAAAAGTAACAATAGTCAAAGACAACAAGAAGAAAAATTAATCAATCAACCAATAAATCAATAACAATAAAGTTGATTCCTGATCATGATTCAATGTAACTCAACAATTGAAATAAAATTAACCCAAAAGTAAACAAGAGAAATGAGTAAATTGCTGGTGAAATGTCACTTTGATTGTTTACAATTAAAAGTAACAATTACAATAGTTAACTTACATTTCTTTCCGATAATAATAATAATTGACTGTCTAACTGATTAAATTGTCCATCATTTGGTTACGATTGGTTTTCTATCAATAAATTTATAAGATTTTGTTGATTGTCGATGATGATTAAGTTTCGGGTGTTTTGTTTTTTGTCTTGATTGTTTATGATTGTTGTAATTTAACGTTGATTAACTTAATTGTCACCATTATATTTAATGTCCTAACTGATTAACGTTAACTTTTACTTTCTCCAGGTTTATCCTTCACTTGATTTCCACATATCAATAAACACAAGCCAAGATTTTGATGGACTTTCACTTTCAACCTCTACATTGACCTTTCCCCTCAAGTCGACCTTAATATCAACCGGTGATCTGATTATCAGTTGTGAAGCTTTATTCACAACCATTAACGGTGTAACCTACAAGGAACTTATTATCGAAGAGAAAAGTTCATCTTCTTCCTCTTCATCTGATAATGATGAACATGATTCTTACTCATCTTCCTCATCCTCATCATCGCATCATCATCATCATAATCATCATCTTCATTCACTTGACACAGATTATCCTGTTACCTCTGAGAGTTATATTGATTCAAATGAAGAATCACAATTCCTGAGATCACCAACAATCAATGGTTACTCACATATCTATTCAATTGGAACCATTTTACAAGTTAATTGTTCAACCGAACCCTTTTACCCACCAGCTTATCTTGAATGGTATATCAATGATAAAGAGGTAAGTGTAACAATCAGTTAATTGTTTAAATCAACAAATCAATCAACAAGGACAAAATTACACGATTATTGTTTCAATATCATTTTCATATTTTATACAGGGCAATTCAGTTAGCTTTACCGATGTTTTTTGCGATTTTCTCAGCAACTAAGAGTCGTAAAGACACGAGGCTTGATTGGTATGAGTTTGAGCGATACTTGTTTGTCATATCAAAAGATCAAGGTCATTCAGGTCATCGGTAAAATAACACGTTTCAAGGTCATCTGAAGGTAATGCAATAAAGAAGAATATTCAGAGACACTACTGACAAGTTTTGAGGTTTCTATGAGCCTTGCAATGCACGTTAGGATAAATTTATTGCATAAAAGATTTTCAACAGTTATTCAATTGAACAGTAATATCTCAAGATCATTATTTTTGCAATTATGACTTATGACTTTTGTTCCGTGGTTAACTCTGATGATATCTCTTCGCCAGTTGATGTCAATTCATTTGATTTCAAAATTAGAAGATAAAATGCCATATCCGTTCGAGAAAATCCAAGTGAAGTTGGCCTGTCTTTGGTTTACTAGGGATGCCAGATATCATTTTGATTGGATCAAACTCCAATCAGATCTACAATACACTAAATCTCTGGATTGTTTAGATTATAATTTATCTAATGACCATAAATATTACAAGTTGATGGACTAATTACATTTTTCAATCAATCAACAATTTAAATGTGTGTGTGTGTATCATCAAATAATTAGCTGATATAAACAATTAACTTGTTAATTGAACCGGATATTTGTTGGACTAAAAGTTTTAAAGTAAATTTCCTGTTCTTATAATTTGAATACATTAGTGAGTTTCAATTGATTATTGGAAATTGATTTAATTTAATCATTAAATTTGAAATCAATCTACTTTTAGATCAATAATTTGAATAGTTTATCCATTAGAGTTTCAACAAAAATGACAATTAAGTTGATGAATAAATTTGATTTTTATCAATTCAAATCAAATCGCATTTAATTATCCATAATACTCATGATAATCTAATATCTACTATTATCTTTGGTCACCTTTGATTTTTGACAATTAATCTTGATTATCTTCAGTTATCATAAATAATATCATCTCTTTGTCTTTTTCATTTCCGTTTCCGGATCATCTTCAGGTATCATCATTATAAGTTATTATTATTATCAATAGTAATCAAAAGTATCCAATTGAAATAACTTTTTATTTATTACTTTTAATATCCTGATCTTCATGCTGAGTGAATCATCGTCAGAATCGTCATGAAATTACTATTAAGAACCACGAACATTTGATAACAATTAGAAAACTGATCAGAAATGTTATTGGAAAGAATTTCAAAATTTCTATCAATACCATAGGTGATTATTATTGTTAATTTTTGAAAGGAAAATGTTGATATGAGATAGAAATTAATGGAAAATCAATTGGAATCAAATTGTCAATCACTTGAAGACATTTAATCTCATCAATCTCGATCACGTCACTTGAAATTACACTTAGATAAATGGTAAGGGGATTCGATGAAGAAAAAACAACGATAATGATGATTAAGATGATTAGTTAATTCGACCTCATATTGTACTTGTTGAGTTCGATTCTTGAGCAAATATGACCGATGGTCATTCAGAGAAATTGTTCCTTTGGTGTTCCACTTTTTCTTCATGATTAGTAATGAAATATTCTCATGAAAAGATTGAATAGATTCCAATGGTGAAGGTGATTAATTTCGTCATTGGAAAATCATTAGTCAAGTTTCAAGAAATTATTCCATGAAAAGGTTGATCAGTATTTTGAATTCTCTGTGGAAAATGAATGACATGGAAATGTTCACATTCGAAATCAATCATTCTGTAAATGAAGAAGAAAAAAAGAATTACAATTTTATCGAAATCGAAACTTGGAAAATTGAAATCATATTTTACCTTTAAATCTGTTGATTGTTCAATCGAAACGATGTAAAGTCGATTCATTTGCATGATGGAAAGTTAAATGGTTCCAATGGATTAAAAGTAGAATTAAAATTTACACCAAAACGAAATTAATTGTGACGATAATTAGAGTGAGAAAAGTCATCAAATGATTTACATAGAAATGACCTTGTCAGTTGTGAATATAAACACGATCATTCATGTGAATTTATATATATATTATTTTGTAATGGAAAAGAGAAAGTAATTGTCTGATTATTATATCTAAATCATGGCCATTAAGATGATTCCAATTAATTGTAAACATGATAAATTGAACTTTTTCCTTGAAACTGTTGTTCGGGAACAAATTCATCTCAAGGTTTTCCCTCGGTGGTAAAAGTGAAGGCATCACATTGATGCGTAATTATAACAACATGATACAGTAAAAGTTGAATGTTGGAGATAAAGTAAACCTCCGATTAAGATGAATATGAAATTTTGATGATATTTACATGAAATTTTCCTTTTAAAATGAGTTAATAAGTTAGACCATAATGGCCCATCTTATAACCGTAGACACTTCCGCAACTCGAGTAACTGTAATAACGATCTGACCCATAGTAAGGAGGGTAAACGTTATAAATGCCATCATAAGTTACCGGCATTGGAATATCGTTATAAGGTGTCATTGGGGAAATCATTTGAGCTCCATAGCCGAGATATCGACAGGTCCGAATGGCGAATTTTCGAACTTTTTTAGTCCATTTAACGGGAACTTTCGTCTCTTCTTCATTTGGACCATCGGGTTTTCCAGTTTCAACCTTTACATCTGATAGATTTTTCTTGCTAACTTTACATTTCCTCATCTTCTTTGCCCAAGTAACTATTTTGAGTTGACTTTTGGGATCTATCGAGATCGGTGGTTGGACTGATGATGAGCTCGAAGTTGCTGCTGGTAAACTTTGGGTTAAATCTTGAGCGAATCTGGTTTTCTTTTTCTTTCTCTTGGACATTTGGATTAGTGACAATCTACGATAAGATGTTGTCTTAATCTCAACCACTGGTTCATCAATCTCGGTACTTGAATCGATATTTATTATCGCTGGACCTTCACTGGGCAAAGTGCTTTCTGTCTGTCTAATAGACTCTTCATCGATTTGCTGATAATATTGACCATCGGCATTTGGTTTCCATTTATTTTCCGACTCAAATTGTTCCGGTTCCTTTTCACTCAAGGTTGAAGGCTCATCTTTTTTACACTTTTTGGATTTCGCCTCTTTTTGAGCCGATGAAGATTTAGATGAAAACACACTCGCTAGATTAAGATTACTGGTGCTCTTGAGGAGGGAAGACATCTCTTCCTTGGTGGCTTTGAATAGCTTCCTCTTGACATAATCACGGATCAAATTACCTGAGGCTATGAAAGGAAATGAAGATTTACCCTTAGTCGGTGTCGATTCACTCGTTTTAACACTGACAATTGTTTCGTTGTTGGTTGAATCATATTTCACAAAACCTAATTTCACCATTTTTATAACAATTTGATCAATTGAATTGCTAGTTAATTGTTGAGATGAATGAAGAGATGAAACTTGGGACAATTCAAGGAAATTGAAAATCACATTGACACTAAGAAAAGTGAATTGATCAAAGCAGAAATTAATCTAATCATAAGACTCAACAAGTTGTTGATTTATTTACAATCTTATCTTCTTGTTGATAACAATTTACTGATTCAGTTAAGGAATAAGGTTTAATTGTATATCTACAGAGTGCTAGTGCTGCTTAGACAGATTTGTTTTCCTCTGTTCAATTTAATTGTAATTGTGATTTGATACGAAACATAAATTAAGTGATACAATTAGTTTTATCATAATAATTTTGATATTTATCCTTAATTCAACTCAACTGATTAACGATCACAATTTAAGGGGTGAGGGTCACAATTGGATTAAGCCCTTTTCTTAATCACAATTTGATAATAACCATAATAATAATAACAATTTAACATCATTTTTCATTAACTGTGATCAATTTGATTGCTGTTACCTTAATTTTTTGTTTTGTTTTGACACTAATTGTGATTAAATGTTGATTGATTGGTTGGCAATGGTGAAAATAAAGTCTACCAATCAATAGACTGTACGATTACAATTAAATTTGATTGTAGACTCAAATTGTTCACATCTTAACTGTTGATTTACTTTAATCTAATCATTAATAATTATATATTTGATTAGGTTAATGATGGTAACTGTTTCTAATGGTAATTGTCAATATTAGTTAATAAATGATCATTTCCAAATATGTATTGATACAATTAACTAATTTTTTTTTCTTCTATCAAAATTATAACAACATTTTAATTGTAGTTTGATTGTTAATCAGCTGATTTGATGGTGATTAAAACCATGATTAGTGAATGTTTTCTGTAATTGTTTTCAGTATTTAATTTCTGATCATTATTATCACTTGAAACTAAATTAACTAAGTTAACTAAAGTAACTAATCAACAATCAACAATCTAATTTTAGTCTAAATTAATGACAAGATGAAGAGATGAAAATTAAATGATGTTGAGTAAATTAAAGTAAAGGCTTTTGTAAGATTCTTGGTGACATGATTTGAATTTTGATTAGTCGCAATTAAATTAACCTCATCTCATTTATCATAACAATCCAACATCATCATCACTACATAATCATAATTATAATTATAATTGTAATAATCAACTACAATTTAGGTCTTCACTTAATCATTAATTCATTGAAAAGTAGATCATAAATTGTTAATCATGTTACATCAATTACAATCTAAATGAATACATTTCTTTGTTAATTTACAATTAGTCTGATTGTGTCAACTGATTGTTGTTGTCTTTTGAAGTTGATTGATTTTAACAATTAATTTCCTTGGAGATGGGATACTAATTTAATCGTTAATTGTTACCCTTTGATTGTTGATTGTTTCAGGCTTCAAGGGAGGAATTGGTTTACTTTAATCACAATCAACCTGTCATCAGATATGATCCCTCATCAACTAATTATGCTGATTTGTTTGGTGACACTTCAGCTAAATCATCACAATTAGGATTACAATTAAAAATTACCAAGGAACACTATCAGGTGAGAACTGAATTTAATTTAATTTAGTTAATTTAATTTCTTCTCTCTTGTTAATTTACTTTCAATTTAAGTTAAATGTTTAACCTCAAGAGGATTAATAGTAAATTATTATTACTATTCAAGCAACGATTAACTTTTAATTAAAGTTTTTGTGGTTCAAATCAATTCTCAAGTGAGATAAAGTTTTTAATTAAATCATTTAGTTTATCAATTGTTAATCAATCTAAATTGTCATTGACATGATGAAACTTTTGCACTCAAATTGGTTATCTAATTAGTATCATGATTAGTTAATTAAAATAAGATGTTATTGTTTGTTATAATATTTTCATGAGTTGATTTTAGTTGTAATATTTTAGGATTTCATTGATTGTTGTTTATTGTTACAATTTAATCATTGATGATGATTAACATTAACACCATGGTGATTGTAATCATTGAAAGTGATTGGAATTCATCATTTGGGTGTGGTTTTCAGTCAGATAACAATGAGAATGATGAAAATTCTGATTGTTATCATGATTGTTATCCCCACAAATCAATATATCAATGATTTCCTTCATATAATCAACACTTTTCATGATTTAACATTCAATCAATTGAATCAATTTAACTAATCATCATCATTAAATTGATTACAATTTGATTATAGTGATGAGACTATTCAGATAAATAAACTGAAAGTAACTTTAATTAACCAGAAAATTAATTTCCAGAGTGAATTTTTCATATCACAATTAGTGTATATGAAATAGTTAACAAATCATTGAACACAATCAACTAATTATTTACCCTTTTCTTTGCTTGATTATCGTTAATCACTTAGACCTCTGATGGTTTCTTAAGGGTCCGATGTAAGGCCACTTATATTAAGATAATTAAACGAGTTAAATCACAATTAACCATCTCTAATGATGGTAAACATAGTTCACAATTATATGCATCACATCCAGTTTTATCAGGTAAGAGCAATTTATTAATTGTTATCTTTTTTGTTAATCATGATCATTGAAACAAAAGGTAAATGAGATGATTAATCCATAGGATTTTGATTCTTTACATGAAATAAATCACTTAAATTGTTAAGATTAAGATGATTAGGGGATTGAAGATGATGATGATTAGTGTTGTGTTGGTATAATTTATCACAATTAAGCAAATGATTTGAAGTCAATTGATGGAACCAGCAATTAATTGATGATAATATTTACATGTCAAAGAGCAAATTATTTCATTTAGATTAATCTTATTTACCTTTTCAACTGATTGTTGTTTTTGTTGGTGATTTAATGACAATTTACTTTCTGTTAATCATAATTAACTTGATCATCTCATTAATTGTACTTTAAAAGTCAATCCTTGTTTTAACTAAATTAACTTAATGTGTTAATCATTACTATTATTTAGTTGGATTTGATTGTTGAAGGTTCTCAGTTAATTTTAATGGAAAACAATTTATTATCATTGTTGATTGTAAAAATTTTCACTTGATACTATTAACTAAATTGTCAACTATTAACATCAATCCTTTGGTTAATTTCTTAACAATTTAAACCTTTGTGGTTTCTTTAATTTATCTTAATCACTAATCATTTGGTTACGCTTTTAATTTAGGTTGCTTGATGATCAATGGCCCATCATTGTTAATTGTGATTCTAATCATGATTCCTTTGGATTTTTTCACTTGATTGTTAACTTAATTTTCACCTTACTTTTAATTTTCTTCCTTCGATTCATTTAATTAAAATCCGCCCAACATTACAACAATTTAGATTAATTAATTTCTATTCAAATGCCTTGATGGTTAATCACTCATTAAGATCTTAATTGTTTTCCCCTTTAACTTTTTTTCTCTTTCTAATATTTAGTTAATCATTTAGATTATCAATTTATGGTCCAATGTTATTGCTCACTTTTAACCTTTTCTATCATTACAATTAGTAATTAAATTGTCTAACAATTAACTTGATGATTACTTTTATTGTACACAAATTGTTTCCCTTTAATTTTTAAAAGTAATCAAACAATTAGTTAATTGTAAATATATATAACTTATTAATCTGGTTCATTGTACTTCCTATGAAATTGATTGTAATTTTAATTGTAAATATTATTTGATTGTAAAAATTTGATTAGACCCAAAAATCAAATCAATCTATTTTTTGTACAAATTATTAAATAAATAAAGTTAATACAATTTTTAAATACTTTAAACATGATTCCATTTAATTAGTTAGGTTGAAATAATCAATAATTAGCAAAATTGTTCAAAAAATTTTGTGACAATTAACGTTTAGTTCAAATGAGTTTCACTAGATGGCGCCAGCGAGTTGAATGAAGATTTTAATTGTTATTTTAAAAGTTAATTGTTTAATTGGATTAAACCTTGATTTTCTGATTTATTTGAGTGCAGGACAATTAAGTTTAAGATTAAAAAGTGAAGGATATGAAATCTTATTTAATGTATTGAGTTTGATATGATAGATTTGTAGTAATAAATGTTAATGGTTATTTGACAGAAAGTTAATTGTCCCAGCAAATTGTGGTTAAAGTGATGATTTTAAAATGTTTGATGAAAAAGTTAATGGTGAAATTTGGCCACAATTAAGTTTAATATTACAAAAAGCTTGAAAAATGGGAACTCGAAATTCAATACGATTCAAATTAGTTACAGAGCTTCGAGCTTGTTCAAGGGTTGGCATCGATCTGATACTTTGATTGTCATTTGATTTTGTTTTGATTGTTTCGTACATATCATCACCTAGATAAGAATATGATGATTATAATAGTTTATTAGATTAAGAATAATGGTTAGAGATTAATAATTAATGAGAATAATCAACTGATTTACTTACCAGGAAGAAACAAAGTCGAGCCGTCTTGATATCCATTCATTAAGGGAATCCAACGTTCGACTCCATTTGGTTCACGATCAGATGAAAACTTCATGAGTTCTTGATAATCAGTGAAGTTACTCAGACGAGAGAGCTCATAGACCTGAGGTGGAGCCAGAAAAGCCTTTTTTTGCATATGTAATTCAAGAAGTTCATTTGGTGTGTACCACTGAAGATGAGAGAGAGAGAGAGATTAATAATTAATTACTCTCTTCAATTGATCACAATTTCTCAAGTAAATCGTGTATGCAATTAAAATGATTGTAACAATTAACTTACCTCAATATCTGAAACTTCTTTTTGGTCAGAATTTGCTTTTGGTCTAATTGTAGTACAATAAATGTAAAACATTGTATCAAACCTACGATGCCCTAAGGCGTTTGGAGTTAACCAATTCCACCATTCATAAAGATCCCAAATATTTGGAGCGATTTTCATCTCGTAACAAAATTGAATAAAATTTTCAGACGATTCTCTAACTTTAGGTCTCCATTTCTCAAGTAATTCACTGTCTAAATTAATTGATTCAGTTGAATTTGAAGCAATTAGAACTCCGGTTTCCTCAAAAGTCTCACGAATGGCACAAATACGAAGACCAATGTCCGCTGGTAGTAGATTGGATTCTGTTGATGAAGTTAATTGTTCCCGAGCAGCTGATTGAGTTTGACACTCGCTGATTATTGGTGATCGTAATCCATTAATCCGATTGGTAACTAGATTAACTTTAGAGTGATTAAAGCCTGCTTGATTAAAGACTGTCCACCATTTTGGTGAGAAATCAGATGATTCAAGATGACCACCAGGAAAGACAAAGGCAGAGGCAAGAAATGATGATTTTGCACTTCTCTTGGTCATCAGAATACTAAACGACTGAGATGATGAAGATAATGATGATGAGGATGATGATTTATCGTCAACGATGATAATCAATGATGCAGCTTCTTTCCATGAATCCATGATTGTGAACAATTAAAAAAACGTCAACTAAATTGTTGCGTGTTATTAAAATCCAATGTTGTCAAAATATAAGAAAATAATATTTACACTAAGTGAAGAAACTTTTTTTTTGTGTTACTTTTTGATTGTTAACAGTTTAATTTGATTGCGTGTCGATACCAGGAATAGTCCATTGGAAGAGGAATTAATTAATACTGTGATTGTTGTTAAGATGATTAAGATAATTGTTGACACAAAATGAAAACAAAATGAACACAATCAAGAAAGGATCGAAAGTGGTTACAGTTGAATCAATGCTCCAATCGCTTGTGATGGTTTGAGCTTGATTGTTGATGACGATTCTAAATTGTGATTTAAATTAACTACAAGTAGATGGATAATAAAAGTAGGTGAACATGTTGGTAGCTGGTTCATTATCGGGTATCCAACAGCTCATGAAAATGAGCACAATTCAGGGAGGAGGAAAGTTAATAACAACAATTTACTTCTCAGGTTGATTGTTGGAAACAACTTGAATTAAGTTGATTTTGTTGATTCTCTTCTTTTAGCAATTTAATTAATTTTAATTCTCTTACCTTTTTCTCTTTCTTTCCTTTTAAATGTAACAATTAAATTGTTGAGAAAGGTGAACAATCAATAGAATCAAAATTACAAGAAAGATGGTCATTTTGATCAATCAAGTTGATCAAATATTGAACATAATTGTTGAGATTCATTTTGATTACAATCAAAGTTGATGAGAAAATTTTCTGTTGTTGATTGATTATTTTGTTACAATCAATCACAGTTAATTGTTAGTTTGTTAGAGAGACTAAATTAACATAACTTTTTAGGGGAAAATTATATTTCCATCTTCTACAATTAACTATTAATTGCGAAGATAATGATTACTGGTTTTATTTTTGATTTTATTTTCTTTTGACGTATTTACTTGTTTGGTTGTGTCTCTTTTACAATTAGATAATTGTTGGTAATTTAAGGATAAAAAATTAACAATTCTAATCAGTCAAGGTTAATCATGACACTTTCACTTGTAATTGTTATTGTTGTTGTTGTTGTTGTTGATTAGATTGAGAGTTTAACATTAGCGGGAGAAATTAAAAATATGTTGAAATGAGAAAACAATCAATTTAATTGCAATTAAATACTATGATTAATAAATTGTTTCTTTCTCTCTTATTGTCAACCCTTATTAACTAATAATACTCGAGTTAATTAATTAACCGTTACCTTTAATAATTGTAATGTTCTTGATTGTTACTGTTTAATTTTGTCTACAAACCTTTAATCAACGGTTCATTGGGTTTTATAATTATCATTTGAAGGTTAAATATATCAACAATTTAAATAAAATTACTAAATTGTGTTGGAAATTATCATTTATTTATACTGATTAAGTTTTGCTTGTTAATTGTTTGTAGTTGGTAAACTTTGATTGTCGCAAGAAATTTGTTTAAACATTTTGTTTTAGTGTTAATTGTTTGTACGGAGAAATGGGTAAATTGTTCAATAATTAGTTAATTGTTTGATCAAAATGTTTCCAATTGAATTGGTTTCTCATCTATGGAAATCAATCAAATTTTCAATGAGAATCAATTCTGACTCTCTCTCAGCAAAAATCAATCGAATATTTAATTTAGATGAAAAATGTCAGATTTGAATTGATTGTTAATTGTTCACTCGACTAATTGTTGAACTGATTAATTATTTGAGAAAATCGCAATTAAATTGTGAATCTAAATTCCCGCTTTTTTATTTTTCCAAATGTTAAGTCATGTGTTTGTTTGTTTATGTTTTTTCAAAATGAAAATTTCATTTGAATCGTTTTCAACAATTTAATTGTTGTGGTTCAATCACTGATTGTTTATCCCTTTTAATTGTGACAATTTAATCTTCAAATATGAGTAACAGGTAAGAAAATAAAAGCTAATCAAATAGTCTTTAGATTATTTTGTTCATAACTGAATATAAATTCAATCGACTAACCAAAGTGATTTAATTGGTAACATTTTCTTAATTTTTTTTTGATTTTCTCTCTGATTATCATAGACCTGGATTGTTTTCTATTATTTGGCAACAATTAACGAAAATTATTAAATATCAACCTACCAAAGAAAAGATTGTCGGTAAAGATATTTATGGAAATATATTCTATGAGAATGATAAAGTTAATTTCAGAGGACAATTGTCTAGATATCATTGTCCTCCAGGAAATTCTGATATTCTGAATAAAATATCACCTGAATGGGATGCATGGTTAAGGTAAGTATTTTAAATTGTTGGAAAGAAAATCAACTGATTTAATTTGATTTGTTCTTCTACAATTACCAACAGATACAGAAGAAAAGATCCTCCAAGTGAAGCTGAAGTTCTGAAAAATTTGAAAATTAGTGAGATGAAGAAAATGAATGCCGATAATAAGCAAAAGGAACAATTGAATAAAAAATATTCTTTCATGGGGAAAAGTTCTGGAGAAAATATCGTTACCAATGAATTTAATGAGAGTTTCCCTAAACATAAAGGTATGGAAACTGTTCCAGGAGCGGAGAAAAAGTAATTTGATTGTAAATCGAAATTTTTAATTCTTGTTCAGACAAAAATTAATGTAAATAAAAGTTCAATTAAATAGTTTAATTGTTAAGTATTCAATTAGATGAGAATATGTTACACATTTTAATTGTGTGTAACATTTTAAATGACTTGTTGTGATAATTGATTTCTATCAATTCGAGATACGATTTTTTTGTTTCTTCTTCGGTATATAAAGACTAGTGTTCGCAATTATTGACTTAGAAGTTGTAATTTGATGAGATTATTATTTTTTTCTGGACAATTTTTTGGTACTTGAAGAATCGGGTTTACTAGCACCAGGAGATCCACCGGTAAACCAATTGGTCATCATTTCGGACAATTCGGGGACATCATATTTTGGTATTTGTCTATTCTGTAATTCCTGTTGGTGAATGGAAAGAAGATTAAATTTTTGGAATTGTGAATTGTGAAGATTTGATTCGTTTAGATTATACTTACTCGCTGAGTTTCTGAATCAGCGGCATTCATCATTTTCGGCAAGACCATGATTAAGATTAAAGGTAAAACCATCATTAAAACCATAGGGTTAAAGAGGAAATCGGTGATCCTCCAGGTTTCTCTTGTTTGGAAGTATTTAAATGGAGATTGAGGTCGATATCTCAGTGGATAAGTAACTTGCTGAACGGCTGAACTTTGAATATAATTGACTTTTCGAGCTCGAATTTTTCCTTTTGAATTTATATCGACTCTTGTTGGCTTGTAAAATAGATCAGGATTTGTCACTTCAACCAGATAGGAACCCGGTGGTACTTGTCCTATTTCAAAGGTTCCATCTTTCCTGCGAATAGAAAACCGAAAAACACAATTAAATTGAAATTGAAATTAAGATAAAAAGATAGAAAATACAATATAGAAGATTTAATTTACTTCATAAAACCAAGAAATTGTCCATAATTGACAATAATCCTTGTCGCAGTAAACCAAGATGAAGAAATTGAGACATTTGGAGCTGGGAAAATTTTTCCCTCAATAGAGTATAAACCTGAAGATTTTACAGTCGGTGGTTGTTCATTTATGTGAACAACACCTTCTTGAGTCCAACAAAATGAAGGTAAAATTAAAAACAACAAAGAAATCATGACAATTAAACCCATGGAATTAATTTAATTATCACAATATCCACCGAGAAAATAAAAACTATGGTCACATCATCCGAAAAGAAACATCATTAAAAACTTAATGGAAACCTTACATTTCTCAGGTTTACTACAAATCAATAAGATTGTTAATTGATTAAAACCACTAAATAAAATTAATAAATTGAAAAAAGATAATCAATTAAATGGCGATAATAAAATCAATGGATCAAGAAGAGTAAAAATAACAAATCGATTCAGGAAATTTTAGAATTTCCATAATTTTTTTACTTCTCACCAGATGGCAGCTCCATTCGAGATTCTATTCACATCATGTGTTGACTGTTGATCTTTTGATTTGATCATTTTTTAACCTGAACATTGGTTTAATTTTTGTTAATTAATTTATTGTGATTGAAGTATTTAAAGGGCAACAAACGTTGATCAACAAAATGACATCTTCATTAGACCAATTTGCAACTAGTGTTTGTAATTTATCTGCGAACGGTTAGTAGATTTTCCTTGTCAATATTGATACTCTTTGTTTTATTTTCCACATTTGTGTCTTTATGTTTTTTTTCAAATTCAATCTAATTTTTAATCAATTAATTTGCTTTTCTCACTATTTTCACATAATTTAAAAATTTTCTACTCTTCATCCATAGGTAATTTCGATAAATTAAATGAAATATGTAATAAGAATAAGGATCTTCTAAGTAAAAATTATTCCTCTCTGGATGATATTCTGCAAACATTTGATTTACAAGAACACTCTCTTGGAGTATTAATGATTTTGTAAGTATAATTTCTGTTCAATTGATTATAATTATTTCTTTATTATTGATTAAATCTTTTGTATTCTTCGTAGGGTTTGCAAATCAGGTCTAGAAGGAGCCAAAGATAATGAATCTTTATTGAACATGATTGAAGACTTCATCTCTGGCTGTACTGCTGAACAAGTTAGATCTGCTCTTGATAATTGTAAGCATCTTTGACCTTTATTATTGTGGTTGATTAGATGAAATTATGTTTCTATTTTAATTTTACCTTTTACCTTTTAACTTTAAATTTACAGATAACTCATTGATTCATTCTTATACTAATTTTCTGGTCCATAAAAAACAAGCTATACGAGGAATTGTTCACCTGCAAAAAGCTATAACCAAAATTCAAATTCACCAGAATCATTAACTTTCATTCACGCTGATCTTTGTCAATTGTGTATCTTGGCTAAATGTTTTAAACCAGCGTTAAAGTTTCTAGATGTTGAGGTTAACAGTATTGCCAAAGATATGGGACAAGCTGAAGTTAAATACTTTCTACTTTACTATTACTATGGTGGTATGATTTATGCCGCTCTCAAGAATTGGGACAGATCGTTATACTTTTTTGAAGTTTGTCTCACAACTCCAGCCATGGCTGTTAGTATGATCATGATGGAAGCTTATAAAAAATATGTCCTCGTATCACTTATACTGGATGGTAAATTTCCCAATCTTCCAAAATATACTTCAAGCATCGTTGTCCGATTTAGTAAAACTTTGAGTGTCCCTTATAAAAGTGTAGCAAATGCTTACGTTTCTCACGATTCAAATGAACTTTCAAATGTCATTCAAAAGTATTTTTCATCTTTCACCACAGTAAGTTGATGTAAATGACAAAATTCAATTCTGTTTAATCATTAATTCAAATCTCTTCTTTAAGGATAACAATATGGGATTAGTTAAACAATGTTTGGTGCCTTGCATAAGAAAAACATTCAACGGCTTACGAAAACCTTTTTAACCCTTTCTCTCATTGATATGGCTGATCGAGTTCAACTTTCTAGTGCCAAAGAGGCTGAATTTTATGTACTCAAAATGGTTCGTTGATCTTTGATAAAAGAGTTTTTTTTTCACTTTCTCCGACAATCAGTTAATTTTGTCTTTTTTTCCCCAATGATTGACTTAGATTGAAGATGGAGAAATATTTGCCTCTATCAATCAAAAGGATGGTATGGTTGTTTTCTTGGATAATCCTGAAAAGTTCAACACAGCAAAAGTTTTCCGAAAACTTGAAGAAGAGGTAAAATTACTTTAATCATCTTAAATTGTGAGAAATTAATTTTCATTAACTATTCATTTTTGACAGATGAAAACTTGTATTGCATTGGATGAAAATCTTCGTAAAATGAACCATGAGATTGCAATTAATCCAAAATATCTACATAAAATTCGAGTTGAACCCGAATAAGCTAATATATCAATATCAATATTCCAATTATCAATCAACATCATAATTAATCTTTATATTCGTCAAATTAAATTGTAATAAATGAATGGCTTTTCCTTATGCTATCTCTCAAAACACAAACAATACAAACAAATTCTCATCGAATTTAAAAATTTTTCCATTTATTCTAAACAAAATCAACCTCAAATATAACCTGAAATTTAAAATTTTTCCATTTCTAATTCTCCAAATTCATTGATTACAATTAACCACATGAACAATTAACATGAAAGAAAAAAAATTCTCTCATTAGTTAATCTATTATCTAACAGATGGAGTTACTTTCGTTTTCTATTTAAAGATAACTTTATGTGCGAATAGCCTTTGTTTATGTTCGGCGGGAATTTGTTTAAATGCTTCTTTCTTCTTGTGACAAGAATCTTGTCTAATTTGGTTATTGTTTACTGTTCTTTAATCTAATTGATTTTAATTTTTAATTGTTGTTAATTTCTTAGCATGGAAGCTATTAAAGAAGTGTGGGTCTCTTGTGATCCAATTATTCCATTGGAAAGAGTTAAAATACCTTCACCTTGTGTTACCCCTGAAAAGAATGGATCTTGGTAAGTTTATCACTTTTTTCTTATCTCAGGTTTGGGGTTTTTATCGTATTTTTGTTTGTTCTTTTTTTTATTTTTTTCTCTTTGGTGATTTTTTTATTTGATTTTGTTTGTTTTTTCTTTTTCTTTTTGTTATTTGTATTGTTTCAGTGATTCTTCGGACTCTGGTGATAATGAAAAGTGTTCTAGTGGCCGGCGAAAAGTCAGAGAAGAGGAAAGGATCAGAAGAGAAGAGGAGAAGAGGAAACGGTTAGAGGGTATTGAAGAAGCTAAGAGGAAAAAAGAAGAGGAGAAGAAACGTAAAGAAGAGGAGCGAAAAAACGTGAAGAAGAAAAGAAAAAGAAAGAAGAGGAGAAAGAGGAAGAGAAAAAACGTCGAGAAGAAGAACGTAAAAAACGAGAGGAAGAGAAAAAGAAAAAAGAAGAAGAAAAAGAAGAGGAGAAAAAACGCCGAGAAGAGGAACGTAAGAAACGAGAAGAGGAAAAAGAAGAAGAGAGAAAACGTAAAGAAGAAGAAAAACGCCAGAAAGAGGAAGAAAGAAAAAAGAAAGAGGCTGAAAAAGAGGAAGAAAAACGTAAAAGAGAGGAAGAAAGGAAAAAGAAAGAAGAAGAACGACTCAAAGCCCTAGAAGAGAAAAAGAAACAAGTTGAAGCTGAAGAGCGTAAGAAAGCCCGAGTGTCACAGAGTTTCATCAGTTTCTTTAAACGAACGTCAACCGGATCGGAAAGTGCCACCAAAAAACCTCGAATCGAACCCGAAACAGCGACAGCAAATTCCATCTTCAAACCATTCCAATTAAAACCCTTCCAAACATTAGCTGTTTACGTGCCATCATTTTCTAAACAGCGTTTTGATTGTGACCAATTTGAAGACTTAGTTACTTCTCAAAGTTCAAATGCTCAAGATTGTTACATAAATCAACTTAAATCTGGTAAAATTAATCCTATTAAGTTGAGTAAAGATGATTTAGAACAAATTAAAGAGGAAAATTCATCCGCTCTTATAATCGAAGAACCAACACCAAAGAAAACATACAAGGCCAAATTCTTTGATCTTTCCGATATTCGACCAGCTTATTATGGTACATGGAGAAAACGAAGTAAAATCATAAACGGGCGAAAACCATGGGCAAGAGATAGCCAATTTTTCGATTATGATGTTGACAGTGAAGAAGAATGGGACGGTGAAGATGAAGAAGGTGAATCAATTGCTTCTTCCGGTTCAGATTCTTCTCGAAATGGTGTCGATGATTTCGAAATGGATGATTTTCTAGTTCCACATGGTCATCTTTCCGGTGACGAAGAAGCAAGTGAAGGTGAAGAAGAAGACGAAGACGAAGCCCCAAAGAAACATATCACCCTAATAAAAGAAGAAGATCTACTCAAAGCTCGAAGTAAAAAAGTGTCCAAATTAAAACCAATCGTCATCGGACCTTATTGGACAACCGATGACCACAAAGATGCAGATATTTGTAAACTTTTGGAACCTTTCAGAATCATCCAAAACTATTGATTCTTAGATATTTAAATAATTTCATTTTTCTTTTAAACCAACAAACGAAAAAATCAACCTCCTACTCTTAATAGCCAATGTAATATTCATTCACACAATTTACTTATTTATATACATAATATTAAGCTAACAAACTTTTTCTCCCATTTAAAAAACAAAATTAACTTTAATCTTGTCCAAGAACAAAAATCAAAACCAAAATCATTGTTATGCTTTTCAAATTGGTTTAGTTTTCCATTTATAACCATTGTCACCAATTATTTTGAAGGTTAAAACGATGTACAAGATATGAGAAAGTTATATTGTCCATTAAATCAATTTATATTTAGATGATTAGAAAAACAATTGTTCAATTGATTAGAGAGACGAAAAAGAAAATTCAATTTTCCAATTGAAGTGTTTACCTTTTCTCAGCCGAGAAAATGGAATCGGCTGAATGAGCCGCCGCTCTCGGAGAAAGAAAGAGAAAGAGAAAATGTTTTTCTCTCTTTTAATTCAGTTTATTTGTGAGAGAGAAAGAGTCAAATTATTAATCCTTAATTTGGTTTGATTAATTTTCCACCTTTGATGGTTTAAATTCACTGTTTTCAATTGTTTCACTTTAATTGTCTTCTTTTATTTTGTTAATTGTTCTTCACCTGATTTTCTGTGATTTAATTAAATTCTGTGAATCCAAATGTTTCCATCTAAGAATTAGAATTGATTCTCTTGAGTATTTTCATTTGTTTCTTTTTTGTTTTTGAATCTGAAGAGAATCTCTATTATTATTTATTCTTTTTCTTTTTTTTAATGTTTATTTTCTTTGCCCAATTGATGTTTTCTTTTATTTTCTCCATTGGTTTATCATCGCTAATCTGATAGATATTTTATACTTTTCTTAATTGTGATCGTGATTCAACTCTAATCCTGTGATATAATCAGATTGGTTTTTCTATTTTGAGATTATCCATCAAGGTTTGTGACATATTAACTTTGCTTTTTTTATCCTACATTCTCATCACTTGTTATGATTGTGATTTCTTTTTTATTTCTCTTTACCTTTTCTATTTAGTTATTTTGATATAATTTCTATTCCATTGATTCTCCTTTTTCATCACCTTCTCTATAAATATAATCATTTGTGTAGTTCTTGTTCTCACCTTACTTTTTTCACCCTTCTCCATCCGATTGTTATCTCACTTTTTTTCCTCTCTCTCTTCTTATTAGATGGATAAATTCAAAGCGAGACATAAAAATGAGAATAAAAATTCTTATACCAATGGTCGTGATCATGGTTATGCCTCAATAGCTCAACTTCGAAATTATAACAATAACAATATTTATACTGCTATTTTCGATTATAGTGCCTCAGGGCAAGATGAACTTACTCTTCGTAAAGGTCAAAAAGTTCAGGTTTTATCAAAAGATGTCACAATTTCTGGTGATGAGGGCTGGTGGACTGGTAAAATCGGCGAAAACGTCGGTATATTTCCAGCTGAATTCGTTAAACCTCTCGCCTCTTCAAGCTCCTTGTTATCACCTGAGAGGAATAGCTGCTTATCTGTTATGAATATCATTCGATTCGATGAGATTGAGCTCAAGGAGGTTATCGGCATCGGAGGTTTCGGTAAAGTTCATCGAGGTAAGATATCAAAAGGAAAGAAGAAGAGTAAAAATAATCACAATAATCTATTCATGTGATTGATTAATTTCTTTATCCTTATATTTGTTTATTAGTTTTTTTACTCCATTTTCTTTAATACCAATACTCAAGATTTCCCTTTTTTAAGTGGGAATTAAATAAGTTTCGGTGTGTCTCTATGTTGATACAACTAATAATACATTTGATTTTATCATTTCCTCTCTTTTCTCACCCCTTCTCTCTCTCGCTCTCTCCCTTCATACCTCTCTCGTATTCTGTACTTTTCATCTTGTCACTTAGGTACTTATGAGCATAGAGAAGTTGCCGTCAAAGCGGCTCGTCGGGAGCAAGATGATGATGCAAAAGTAGTCATGGACAACGTTCTCCAAGAAGCAAAATTATTTCGTCTTTTAAAACATCCAAATATCGTCTCATTAATCGGAGTTTGTTTAGATGAACCGAATCTCTGTTTGGTACTTGAATACTGTCGAGGTGGACCATTAAATCGTGTTCTAGCTGGACGGAAGATACCACCAGATATAATTGTCGATTGGGCGATTCAGATTGCATCAGGAATGGATTATCTTCATTGTAAAGCTCCGATTCCATTAATACACCGAGATTTAAAGTCAGGCAATGGTAATAATATTAATACAAATTTGTTTTCACTCTTAAAACAAAATCAAATTTATCAATGAAATGTTTTTCTTTTATTTCCTAGTTCTCCTTAATGAAACAATTGTGGATCAATATTGGAGAGGAAAAGAATTGAAAATCACCGATTTTGGACTTGCTCGTGAAATTTACAAAACATCTCGTATGTCACAGGCTGGAACCTATGCTTGGATGGCACCCGAAGTAATTAAAACATCAACATTTTCTAAATCTAGTGATGTCTGGAGGTAACAATTGAGATTTAGGTTATAAATGAATAACCAAATTTTAATTCTTCCCCTAATCTATATTTTTTAATTCTAGTTTTGGTGTAGTCCTTTGGGAACTATTAACAGGAGAAGTTCCTTACAGAGGAATCGATCCTCTGGCCGTAGCCTACGGAGTAGCGATTAATAAACTCACCCTACACATACCATCAACTTGTCCAAAAGCATTTAGTGATCTTCTCAAGCGTAAGTTTCTAAATCAATCATATCATCATCATGTCTCGTAGAATTTATTATCAACCATTGCAATCACCTTTGAAATAATATCATCACAATCAACAAGCTCTCTCTCTCTCTTTCTCTTCTCTCTCTCTCTCTCTCTCGCTCTTTATTTTCTTTTACTTCATATACTCTGGCAAGTATTTCTTTTCTCTCCTTTATCTCACTCTATTATCTTTTTTTTTACTCTTTTCATCTCTCTCTTATGCTTCTGCTAAATCATTCATATCTATGATACTAATGATGATGACAAGGAATTAAAAGTCACTTCATGATTTGTTGTTCCCTTGTTAGAAACAGTTTAAATTCACTCATACTCTCTCCTCTCCCTCTCATCTTTATCCTCTCACTTGTAAAAGACAGTGGAAAGTTTGTCAGATGACTTTAAGAAATTTAATATTAACACTAATTTCATCCTCTTCTTGTTGATCAACCTCAAATTTGTTGTTGTTTTTGTTTGTTGATGCTACATCCTTTCAAGGATCTTCCTTCAATTAATCGTGACCTATTTAACTTTCTTTCCTTTTTTGTTTCCTTTCTCCATCTCTTTCTTTACCTTTTATCTTAATTCTTAATTCTTAATTCATATATTCCTTTTAATTTTCATTCTCTTTTTCTTATGTTTCGCAATTATTACAATCAAAACCTGTAAAAGATACACATCCTATCCATCACCTCTTTTTTTTCCCGATAATCTAATAGTTATCATTAAACACTGATTCCAAAGAATGACAAGAAAAACAATAGACAAGATCATCTACTCATATTGATTTAATCCTTTTCTCTCTAACTGATTACCGTTTGATTACTTATTCCCACAATTATAATCATAACATAACTATTGCAATGAATCTCAGTTGTTTTGATCACAACCTTGATTAAGGTTATCCTGTTTTAAGTCAAATAGCAATATACTGATTAGTATTATTATTATCGATGTGGGTCTTGAGTTAATTTTTTTTTCTTTCAACTTAAAAATTATCATAATAACAATTTTTTAACCTTGAACACTATTCAATTGAAATGGAAACAATTATTATTATCATTTTATATCAGTTAAAATATATTTTAATCTTCCATCTTAACTTTTTTTTACTGATTCGCCGAAAAAAAAAAATTTGATTCATTATAATGTTTTAAACCTGAATAATATTTGAAACATTGAACAAAGAGATACCTTAGAGATGGTATAAGAAAAAGGGGTAAAAAGTTATTAATTCATTGCCTGAGGGCGATTATTATGTTATATCATTTTGGTTATCATGTTGTGACCAGTTAAAGATGAGTTCATTTATCTTTTGAATTTATCTTTGCCTCATCATTATTATCTTCATCTTCATCATCTTCTTCTTCCATCATTCACTTTTACTTTCTTTTAAAAAGGAGTATCAGCTCATTCCTAGATTTCTCTCTCTCTCTCTTCTTAATGATCTTTTTTCTCTTCTTTTTAATGATACAATCAACTTGATATTATGTGAACAATTTAATCAATGAAAACCGGCGATCAAAAATGATGGTTACTCACAATTAGCGCGTTAAAAACTTACATAACAACAATTTAAAATTGTTTCAAGGGTTATATAAGTTTTCATATCATGTTAATTGTTGATCAAAAGTTATCAATTTCTGATCACTTGAACATTTCATTTTAATCATTTACTTGTTATCCCAAAACTAATCAACTCTTGTTTATTTATCTTCTCCTTTTTTTTCATAATAATAAGTTGAGACTTTAATTTTATCTTAATTGTTGATAATTACACCGACTTTATATGTTTAAAGATAAGCTCGATGGTTACAGTAATGTTATAATTATGATGATGATTAACTTATTGCTAAGTTTGTTTGTGATGATAATATAATTGTACAGACAAATTGTGACGTTTATATAACTATTGTTTTGTTGATTGTGCCACAATTTGATAATAATATCCTTATTATTATTGTAAGGACAACATTGACAATAGATCGAATCAGTTTGAAATGTAGATTTTAATAAACGAAAGGTAATTATTTCAAAAGGTACACAAAAGCTTAATGATTATTGGATAGGATTAGAGGTTAGTAAAGGTTGAATCAAAAGTAATTAAGGTGATTAGTGAAACATAATTGAAGTACAAAGGGTAATTGTATATTAAAGGGTAACTCGGAAGTGGATTGAGTTGTCAATCCAATTCACCCTTAATATATACAAGAGTTTACGTAAAAATGATTACAAAGGTGTCGCTGTGTTCTAAGCGCGTATATTTAAAGATAATTACAACACAAATAAAGCCTAATCCCTTAACAGAGCCCCCTGCTTGATGATGACCTAGGGTGTCGAATCAGAGACAAGGTCATTTTGCCGTCTCGAACGTCTAAATTTCCTTGGATCAATCGCCTCCTTGGTCTTCATTTCCTTAAGGCTTTAATTGGGTTGTTCTTCTCTGTTGATTTGAATGAATTTGTTGAATAAACGAATATCAATTTCGGAAAACGGTGGTCTCAATTCAACTCCTTCCGTATCTACGAGTGTATCCTCTCTGAAGGATGGAGATGCCTTCCATCCTTGTTGAACTGGTTTCCTTAATTCCCATGGCCAATCATTGATAATGTTCATTATTCTTCTTATTAATTCGGCCATTTGTTTGTTCGGTTCATATTCAACTCTTGGTAACGGGTTGACAAATCGTGAATTCTTTTGAGCTGCCAGTTCATGAGCTTTTTCAAACTCCTTATAATCAATTAGATACGATAAAAGTGTGTAACCAGCATCAATAAAAGGTGAATGACAACCTTCTTGAATAATTGTTCCAAATAAAGTAAAGGTGATTAACTTTAAACCAATCATTTCATCAACCTCTCTATTAGATCGTTTACACGTGTAATAGTAGTTGACGTCTCTGATTTTCGGTCTTATTATATTCCAATCGTGCCAATCAAATCCAAGGGATAGAAAATCTCCATGCCCTCCGGCTACGATTATACGATCATACTGAATAAGAATGCTGATAATTTCTTTTCTCTCTTTACTCAAACTTCCACATCCTTTGGTATGTTCGTATTTAACACCATGGAAAATAGTTTTCATATCATGAATTGAAGCTTTCGGATATCGAATCAATTTGTTGTATCTTGTTTTGGCTTCTGTATCGATGATTGTAACCCAAACCGGTAAATCCTTGATTCCACTTCTTGTTTTTATTTGACACTTTTCAACATCAATCGCACAGATTTTGATGTTTTGTTCATCCAACTCTTTGTAAGTTTTGTATATTCGAGCAAGGTGAATATTTGATTTGACTCTAAACGTTCCATTCTTATTTGTATTTTCTAACAAGAAATTGTTAGTAATTTCCATTCGCCTTTTATCTTGACCTCGTAACGTTCCTTCTCGATCGCGTTTCTCTTGTTGTCTTTTATTGTGAATAGCTTGTCTTCTTTGTTTAGCTGTCAATGTCCTATCAGCTCTGATCTCGGCTTCAGTCTTTTTGCGATTTGGTTTGGCTGCAATAGGTTCCATTTCTCTTCTCAGATTGAGTTCAATTTGTTTTCTTTTTGATTCTGATGTCCATTCATCTTCTGAATCATACTCATCTGGAACCATTAATCGACCAATGGTGCTAGTTGATGTTGATGGAGTAACTCCATCAGCCCAATTAATGAATTCTGGTGGTGACGAAACCTTAGCTGCTATTGGTACTGATGATTCCCAATTATCTTTTTCTGCTATTTTCGGCTGACTTTTTCCAATTGGTGAACAATTCCAACTCTCCTCCGATGGTTTTTCCACGACATTGTTTTTCTTTATGATGCTTTTTACCCAAATCGTCTTACGAATCGGTGATTTTCGTTTCTTCGATTCAGCATCACTTTCTTGGCTACTTTTGTTCTGACTAGATCCACTCTCACTGCTGTAGATTAATTCATCGTTGCATGGATACCAAAACGAGGCTCCTTCTAATGGATTCGATGGAGTAACTCCACTCGAATTTGATCTTTGAAGAGCATTGGAAATTCCAATTCTAGTTGTTTTCGTTTTATTTTTATCATATGGATCTCTTGTTACTTTTTCGGCTGTGAATCCTGATGGTGGTACGAACAATTCAGGATTTTGAATCATTAATCTAACGTCCAAAGCTTTTACAAACTCTTCTTTGTTAGCTAATGATCTGTGATCGAGTTTCTCTATCACGGATCCTTCTTTTTCCATTTCTTTCATTTTGAAATAATACAAATTCAATAGTGAAACTATTTTGAAATTGTTAGATTTACAATTTTGAAGATGTTTTAAAACGTCATAATAGTTTCCAACATAATCATATTCATATGAACGGCACTTCACGATTAGCTTACTTAACATTAGCGTTTCATCGCTATTTAAGCGTAATGATTTGGTTAAAGTTGATGATGGACACACCATACAAAAGAATTGCTTGTTCAAAATTTCATCCATATTGGGTTCTGGGTTTCCTTTTGAATGTTCGCGAATGCAATATAATAGGAAGAAACAAGCACGACAGTAGAATGCTTTGCATTCACAACACTTGATCGGGTTGATTGGGATATGGTTGCAGAACCTACATCCAATATCCATCACACGTTTCTCTTGATCATAATTTGGTTCTTCATGTAAAATGAGTCCAGGTACGAAAGGCTCTAAACTTAACCAATTAGTTTCATCTGGAAAAATGTCCTTTAATTTGCCTTTCACCATAATCATCAATGACTTTTTATCCACTTTCCAAATTTTCTCAGTCAAATCCATTTTTATTCTTGGTGGGGGTTTGGTGGGGGTATTTTCACTTTGCTTTTATTTGTATTTTAAATGATGAATTTGTCCAAAATATCACTTTTCAAGCTTGGTGGGGGTTTGGTGGGGGTATTTGAGATGGAGTAACTCCAATCTCAATTGATGTTGGTGGTTGAATTTTTGTTGATTTTTAACAATTTCACTTTGATTTGGAATACAATTAATTAGATAGAGTTTCTCTATCTGATTAATCTCACTAATTCAGGTGATGAATCAAATTTGGAAAGTTGTAACAATAGAGATGGAGGATCTCCAATCTCAAAATTGATTCTTTTTTCTTTTCACAATTTTAGATGTTTAAATTGGTTGTTGAAATTCACTAGAATAGATGGAGATTCTCTATCTATTCAACACTACAATTTAATTGTAAATTCACAAAATTAATTAATTGAAACTAATTAATTAAAATTCACAGAGACAAATTGTTAAAACAAGCGTTGAAAGAACGGTGTTAACTCATGTGTTAAAATAGAATAGAATTCAATTGGCTTTTTCTTTTCTGCTTCTGCGCGTTTCCATAGTGATTGGTTTCTATGGTTAAGGTTGAGAGATGAAGTTACTTCATCTTTCTAGTGTTTTCTTTTTCACCCTTTTGACTTTTAATTGTCGTGTTAGTAATGTTTTAAAATTTGTTAGAGTTTAAAAGAAGTGATCAGAGATTGAGTTACTCAATCTCTAATTAGATCATTTAGTTTAAAAGTTAATTGTTAATTTGATTTCTTGACCTTCTCTCCATTGTATGAGACACTGGAATGTTAGTCATCTTTTGCTTTGTTGACCCTTTAGGTCTACCAGGACCTCTTTTAATTGTTATGTTACTCTGAGTAATTTCTGGTTCTTCATTGATCAAGGTTTTATTTAGATCGATGATTGATGATGGAGTTGCTCCATCTTCATCTCTTTCTTTTTCCCTTTCTTTACTCATTGTAACTTCTTGTTCACTTTCAGCTGATTCAAATTCTTCTTCTTTCTCTGTTTCAATTTCTGTTTCATTGTCACTTTCTGGTTCAGAATCAATTTCAGTTTCTTCGTCTTCTAATTCATCTACTTTCTTCATTCTTTCTTGTTCAGGCTGAATATGGACTTGATTGGATGAAGTGACTTCATCCATTTCGGTCTTAACTGGATTTTTGTTTAATAGCCTTTCGAAATTTCTTGGTTTCTTACTCACACTCAACTTGATTCTGTCATAATTAAATACTTTCACTTTTCCTGTTTCAACGTCGACCAATTTTGCTGTAGATGAATAAGGTTGAAGGACAATGTATTTTCCTGTGAATTGTTTCTTAGATAATTTCGGTCCAGTAGTATAAGGAACTGGTTTCACTTTGACGATGTCACCTCTCTTATAACTTGGTTCTTTTAGAAATTGATTTCTTTTATCAGCTGATTGTTGACTTAGTTTTTCAAGTTCATTTGTTGCTTCTTCTCTTGCTTTTTCAATATCTTTCCCTTGAAATATTGGATCGATATCCCATTGGTTATGAATTGATGTTCTTGGTTCGTAGTTGTAGAGGAGTCTGAATGGTGATGATTTTAGTCCACTTTTAATTGATTTATTGTAACTAAACATCATCGCTTGTAGATCTTTATCCCATTCATTGTCTTTTTCCGTGTACATGTTGATTCTCTTTTTCAAGGTTTGATTGAGTCTCTCAACCATTCCATTTGATTGAGGATGATAGGCTGTTGTTCTAACTAAAGTGATACCTCTTCTTGCTGCGAATTCTTTAACTTCTTTAGCCACAAAATTTTGACCATTATCAGTTTGGATTAACTTCGGTTCCCCATACTGATAGATAATACTTTGCAGAAAATTGATAACATCTTTAGCTGAACCTCTTTTGTAAGCCTTAGCGATTCCAAATCTTGTTGTTGTATCAATAGCGACAAGAGCATATTGATTACCTGATTTAGATACTGGGAACTTGCCAATCATGTCGATTTGTAGTCGAGTGAACGGTTGTTTCGGTACTTTCGTCGATTGGGCTTTACCTTCAGCTATTGTTTTCACTTTGTATTCTTGGCACTTTTCACATCCTGCGATTTTTTGTTGAATTATTTCATCCATCATTGGAAACCAAAAATCACTTTTAATTTTGTCTATTGTAGGTTTAGCTCCAAAATGTCCTGCTTCTAACGACGAATGATATTGATCGAAAACTCGATCAATAAGACTGTCTGGAAGATAATATCGAAAACTTTTATCATTTTTTATTCTCAAAAAAATACCATCACGAATTTCATAATAATTTCTTAATTTTCCTTCTGCCAATTCTTCTTTGAGTTTATTAATTCTGGTGTCTTTCAGTTGATGTTCTAACAACTCCGATTTCTTTCCATCCTTCAGCTTCGGTGTTCTTAATGATCTTATGAAATGAGCGGTTTGAGCTGAATCAAGAAAGTCAAAACTTTTTATACAATTTAGTAGCACTTTTTGAGTATCTTTTTCGATTATACTCTCGATTTCTTGTTGTTCACAATCTTCAGGTTCTTCCTCTTCAATGATTGAAGATGGAGTAACTCCATCTTTCATTGATTTGCACCCATTTAAATATTTGTCGAAATGATCATCACTCATTTCTCCTTGTTTTCTGTGAGCCCACTCATTTGATCGAGAAAAGCAATCAGCTGGATGTAGATAACCTTTTAAATATTCAATGTCGAAATCGAATTCAGCTAAATCACTTTGCCATCTCATGATTCGAGTGACTTTGAATCTTTTCTTTTTCAACTCACAAAGAGCATGATGATCGGTGACAACTGTGAATTTCTTGTGTCTGAGGAAATGTGAGAATTTTTGACACGCATAAACTACTGCTGCACATTCTTTTTCTGTAACACGATAAGAATATTGATGTTTCGCCAATTTAGATCCAAAGAAATAAATTGGATTCCAAGTATCATTTTCATCTTTTTGTGTTAACACACCACCAATTGCGACTGCTGATGCATCCACTAGTAATCTTGTTTCTCTCTCCGGATAGAAATGAGATAACATACAACGTTTAGTTAACTCTGATTTCAATTTATTCCAAGCTTCCAGTGATTTTCCTTCTACGTGAATTGGCGCAGATTTATATTGCTTTTTCACTAGATCTTGTAAAGGTGCTGCTATTATCGAATAGTCTTTGATGAATCTTGAGAAATAGTTGAAAAGTCCGAGATGAGATCGGATCTGAGCTTGAGAAGTAGGAGGATTAAGGGCCTTAATCCTCGCTACTTTCTTCGGATCTGGTCGAACAGTTTTTCCTGAGACTAAATGTCCAAGACAAACAAATTCTGTTACTCCTGCTTTTAATTTTTCCACTCGATTTTTAAATCCATAGACGGAAAGTGCGTTAATTACTTTTCTTGTATTATCACACAATTGATCAATTGTTTTTCCATATATCACGATGTCGTCGAAATATCCAAAACAACATGTATATCTTAATTCACCTAAGATTTTGCATATAACTTCCACGAAATATGAAGGTGCGTCTGCTAAACCCATTGGCAAACGTTTGTATCGATAGCATCCATCTTCAGTTACAAAACTCGTTTTGTCTCTTTCTTCTTCAGGTATTTCTAATTGGTAATAGCCTTGAGCTAAATCCAATGTTGTGAAATAATTGTTTCCTTTCAATTGATTGATGGCATCATCAATGTTTGGAACTGGAAATTGTCTTTTGTTTACCATTTTATTTAAATCGATGTACGAAGTGACCATCCTCCAGGTACCATCGGGTTTGGGGACTACGAAGGCTGGAGCACCTCCACCCATATCGGAGTCCTCAATAATACCATTCTCTTTGAATTCTTTAATTATTTTTCTAATTTCGGTTTTCATCTTCTCGCTTGAACGAAAAGGTTTTGATTTTGGAATCTCTTTGTTACCAATATCGATTTTAAATTTTGTGACAGAGGCTGGAACACATCCAATGTCGAATTTATGTTTCGAAAATGAATTTGATGATTCGATTAACACTCGATAAATTTTTCTTTTATCTTCTTCACTCAATTCAGGATTAATTTGAGTCCATAATTTTTGTTTAATATCGGGAACAAATTCTGGAAGATCGATTGAAGTTTCTTTAAACTCTTCCACCAGATTAATCATTTTATCTTTTTCTTCTGGATATTCAGTTTCCACAAATTTCACTGTGTTTATCCTGAAGACTCTTTCTTCAAGTAAACTTTCATTTGATGATTGAGGTAAATAGAAAATTTTGGACATGTCAGCTTTCTCTCCATACCAATTGACAATTAACCTTTCGAAATCATTTCGATTCGGTTGTTGGATAATTAATTCATAATTTTGATTATTGTTGAACTGTAATAGTTGATACGGTTTCTTTGGCCCATTTGCCTTGATAATAAGTTCTGTGTACTTTATGATATTTTCACCAATGATAATATCATTCGATAGATCCTTTATCACATAAGCGGCCATTATCGTAGATTCATTCCCTTTATAAACTTGTAACGGGATAAAAGCATCACATTGAACAGGAGAAGAATCAATTGCTTGAAACTTGAGACTGAAAGGATAAGCTGGAAATCCCAATTTACTTGCGATATCGAAATTAATTAAAGTCGTACAAGCTCCGGTATCAATGAGACCTCTTATCGTTGTTACCTGGTTGTTCAGTACCCTGATATCGATCATTGGATGACGTCCGTCATCCGATGATCTGGTAGCACTGAACAACTTCGCTACTCCCATAGTATTTTTATCATCTTCATCGTTAACTTGATCATCATAATTAGCATAACTCACGTTATTTTGCCTTTGGTTAGTTGATTGATTATGATTTGGATAGTTTCGTTGTTGATTGTTGGTTTGTTGGATTTGATTGTTGACTTGATTTGGATTAGAACTTTGTTCTTGTTTATTCGGAACCTTTTGTCCCTCTTCTTCCATTCGTTTCCAACAATTTGCTTCATTGTGACCATTTTTATTACACCTTGGACAGTATTTAACATAACCATTTGAACTTTGGGGTCTTGGTTGATAACCTTGATTACCTTTTGGTTGATAACCTTGATTACTTCCCCAAGGTCTTGACCCTTTATAATTTGGTGATATTGGTCGTTGTTGTTGATTTTGCCCTTGAGTTCGTGACTCATTGACATTTGTACTTTTATTCAAATTTTTCACTTTCTGCCAATACCCAATTATTTTGCTTTTCAACGCTTCTAAATCCATCACAATCTTTTCTGGAATGACTTCGTTTTGAAGATCAATTGGAAGTGTTGTAGCTAATAAAAGCGATTTCACTTTATCATCCACATTCGGATAGACGATTTTTGTTGCACTTTCAAATTTCTTGAAAAATTCCATAGGATTTTCTGTTAACATGTATTTCTTTTGGAGAATAACATACAAAGCTTCAGTTACATCCGAAGTTGATATTGTTGATCCTCGAACTGCTTCTTTCCATTCATTATAAGATAAAAATGGAGATTTTTGTCTTAGCGACTCAGCCACTCTTCTCGGTTCACCTTGTAGTAAAACTGTTGTATATTCGATCCACGATTCTTTCGTTGGATCTAAAATTCTCAAATCATATTCAACTGCTTCGAGAAATTCAGAAAACGTACAATTTCTTGACGGGAATTCTCTCTTATTTAAACGATCACGAGCCAACATCGCTGCCATTGATAATTTGTTTTCCTTTTCGTTGTTGGGTCTGAAATTCATTCTTGAAAATCGATCCATTGTAGAGAATTGATTTGCCAACATTGTTGCTTGCGGTAAACTTATTTCAAGATCCATGAATTGATCTCTTGTGTATAAACTTAAAGATTCAATAGCTGTTACCTTTGCTTCAATTAACCTTGTTAACGTTTCAAAGGTATAACCATCTCTTCTTAACTTTATACCATCCTGCCACTTTATTGGAACATCTCTCTTTATATCGATCTGATCAGGAATATCGGCGTTTTCGTATAAATATTGAACAACATGAGCTTCGATTAACTCTTGTCCCAACATCTCATTCGTTTTACTATTCACTTTGATGATTCCCCATTCATTTGCTGCTGTAACTAATTGCTCGCGATTGAGTCCCTCAATCGCGGCTTTTAGCCTTTGAGACGACGATGAGCTACCTTCACTGGCTTGCATTTTAATACAATGAATTTTGTATTTGATTAACAATTGCTTTTTATCTCTTTAAATTGATGAGTAATGTTCAAACTTGTGACTTGTAAAGATGATGTAGATTTTGATGATTAATAGTTGGTTTATACTTGTGACTTTAAAGTTGACTTTGATTTCTCATGAATGAGAGTTTGATATTTGGCTTTTTTTTTTGTGATTTTGAAAACGTGGTTTCAGAAAATTCAATTGGAAATATAAAACTGATAAAGGTTTATATTTATTTGGGTTTGGTTGATTCTTCCTGAATTCACCTTCCAAACCTACCAATACATATATAGCTTTATTGTCTAAGACACGTGCACCTGAGATAGAGTAACTCTATCTCTCAATTGAAGTTATAGGATAAAGTAACTTTATCCTAACCTTTGTTATTGCTGGTTGATGAAGGTCAAAAGGTTTGGATGAAGTAACTTCATCCAATCCAAAACTGAACCTTAATCTTTAGCACCGCCTGATCACTGCGACAAAATAACACTTCACTGAAACACGAGGCATCTCCACCATTTGTAAGGACAACATTGACAATAGATCGAATCAGTTTGAAATGTAGATTTTAATAAACGAAAGGTAATTATTTCAAAAGGTACACAAAAGCTTAATGATTATTGGATAGGATTAGAGGTTAGTAAAGGTTGAATCAAAAGTAATTAAGGTGATTAGTGAAACATAATTGAAGTACAAAGGGTAATTGTATATTAAAGGGTAACTCGGAAGTGGATTGAGTTGTCAATCCAATTCACCCTTAATATATACAAGAGTTTACGTAAAAATGATTACAAAGGTGTCGCTGTGTTCTAAGCGCGTATATTTAAAGATAATTACAACACAAATAAAGCCTAATCCCTTAACAATTATTATTATTTTTATTAAACTGATTGTTTAGTTTTTCTCTCATCTAACAATCAATTGAATAATTATCATGATAGAAAACGATTACCTTAAATAAATTAATGGGTTAAACTAATTGTGACAACAATTTGATTTAATCAAAATTAAGATGTTCTCCTACTTCGATTGACAAGTTTCATTCATTAAATTAACTTGACAATAATAATAATACGTTTTTCTTTTATCATTATTATCATTTTACATTAATGATGATTATGATTATTACCATTGGAATAGTCTATTAAAATTCATGTTTCCTTGCAGTCGCTTTTATATAAATTTTCTTGCCTCATTTCAGTTCATATTTATCATTTAGATTGAACAGTTTGAATTGTTCACAATTTGAAGATTGATGATGATGATTTCGTTTTAATTTACTTATTACCAACATGATATTATTACCATAATATCCCTGTTATCTACTTCCCCCTTGCTCATGATCAAAACTAAACAAAATCAACCAACTAATTGTTAAATATTATTGCGAATTAACTTGTAATAGGATTAACGTGTAAATAATTTAGTGTATATTAGATTGAAATGACTTCTCCCTTTAACTATTTCATTACAACTCGTCCTCTTTTTTCATTTCATCTCCTGGCATTTGAACTTGCTTTTTTCTCATCCTTCTCTCATCTTCTTTATCTTCATATTTATCCCCTTTCATCTTCCGGAATTGAATTCAGGTCTTCCAGTAATCATTCAGTTTTCTTTTTTTTTCACAATCGACATCACCAAGGCCGAAGTTGCCTCTTCATCTTATCATCTCATCATCATTTTCATCTTTAGTGTTCATTTCTTTTCATTTGCATTTTTTTTGGCTAACACACCGACTCTTTTATCCATGAAATCTTAATCCTATCCTTCATGAAGCAATAAAGTCTGAAACGAGTTTCTTGGTTATATGAAATTTTGAGATTATATTTCGTTATCATGTTTTGCTAGATTCTCTGTTTTCATTGATACCATGATAATATTTTGTCTAGAAAACATATTAATTGTTTCAACTATTCAATTGTTATATGAAAAAAATTGAACTCAATCGAACCAGGTTTTAAATTGTCGATTAATTAAGATTATCTAATCAGCTCTTTATTAATCATCTTAATTTAGCTTAATAGTATCAATTATTTATCTTAATTCTCATGATAATGATTGATATTAGGAAGATTTAATTACAAATGATGAAACAAACAAAATCCAACCAGTTGATATTTAATTCGTGACAGTTTTTATATTTTATTTACCATAATTATGAATTTAAATCGATGAGTTTTTGTATATTTGATTGTGATATTAATATTATTTAATCGTGAGATAATCATGTTTATTTAAATTTGTTACCTTTATAATTGGTTCACAAATTAATCATTTATTTATCTTGTCCTCTATTTACAGTTTGCTGGAATACGGATTCACATTCTAGGCCAAGTTTTGGGGATATTTTAAATCAGCTGGAAAGCATATCAAAATCTCAGTTTACTGTAACAACTCAAGAATCATTTGATGAACTTCAGGATAGCTGGAAAAATGAAATCAAAGAGATTTTAGAACAATTAAAGTGCAAAGAAAAAGAACTACGAAATCGTGAAGAAGAAATATCGAAAGCAATAACTCGGCAGAAAATTCAAGATGAGCAACTTCGTCAGCGAGAAAAGGAGATTCGTGAACGAGAATTTCAATTATTGGAAAGGTATTCAATCAAAATGATCGTTTTCTTTTCATAATTATTATTATGATTCTTCTTGTTTACTTGTTAATTGTAAAAGAAAGAGAACTAACATGTGATTATTTATTCTTGTTTCTTTTTCACTTTATATATATAAAAAATCTTTCATGGTGCTTATCTACTTTGCTATTTGATTGACAACTAAGAGAGTTAAATATCATCATTGCTACGCAACAATTACCTGTACCGACACGAAGGAAAGGAAAATTTGCCGAGAAAAAGTTGATAAAACTGTTGAAATCTTCCGGTGCTGGGCAGCATGCGTTTATCAGCACCCCGAGTGATTTCAGACACAACATAACAGTCCAACCTGAACACCCTTCACCTTATCGTTTACAATGTTCACCCTCTAGCCCGGAATCACCTCCTTCATCTCCCTCAGTTCTTAGACTCAGAGCTTATGCTCGTAAGTGATTTATTTGCTTTATCCTGTTTTTCCTCAAGATTATTCATCTTGATTCTAAATTATTTTTCTCTTCTTCCCAGTTCCCCAAAGTGGACCTAAAGGAAAAACATGGGGACCAAGTAGTTGCCATCAAAAAGAACGGGTCACTTTACATCCGCATAAAGTTTTCGTTGATCAATCCGCTCAAATAAAAGGTTCAAAAAGTGCACCAAATCTGGATAAATCTAGAATACTTGTCACTCCGTCAAGGATATCATCTGATGACTCGAGTAAGTAACTGTAATTAAATTTAATGGTGAGGATTAAACAACAATTTCCCTTTTCCATATTTGTAAATAACTGATTTTTTTTTCTTTTTAAATCAATCTAATGGAATCTCTTACCTTTCTTTTCGTTTCTTTGTTCGATTCAGGCGAAGGCTGTAATGTTGGCACTTATACAAATGAAACAAATTATCATCGTTCAGATAAAAAGTCCAAAAAAAGCTCCTTTATTAAAGCTGGGATAAAATTGGCTGGTTCAATTGGATTGGATTTACGATCTCGTATTTTTGATAAGAAAGGTGGAAACTCACCAATCGAGTCTCGAAATGATCACCATGGTATCTATGATAGGAAGGGTTCATCTAATGGAACCAGTGTCGGTGGAATCTACGCTAAACATGCAACGTACCATGGAACAACAAAAAATTCATTACGACCTTCGTTGATGACAACATTAAACGCTTATGCTGATAATAATGAACGGATAACCAGTAATGGATCGAACGATGTTGATTGTGCCAATAATTACATCCAAGTGACCAAGAATAGTGATCTCAAAAATAACCCGAACTCCTCTTACAATATTACCTTTGATAGACGTAAATCATCAACTACAAGTACTGACAGTGATTTTCTAGCTCAAAGTCATGCTCCATCTCCAAGAATATACAGATCCTACCATCGAACCTCGTCTAGTGCTTCAATCAGTTCATCCTCTGTGAATCCATCTTTCGATCCTGGTGAAGGTGATTGTGTCGATGTGATCAATCCGAACACGGTAACTTTCAATCTAGTTACTAGCCAAGGACTTCAAAGACCAACGACATTAAATTTAACCAACTCATCAATTCAACCCAACGAACGAAACCATCATCATCACTGTGATTGTCATAAATCATCCTCATGCTCACCATCAACTCCCATCTCCCAGACCAGTCAATGTATTGATAGTTACAATACTCCCTCGGGCTCATCATCACCTCACAAGACTGTTTGGTTCAAAATTAAAGATCCTAAAGTCACTCTATTGGATATTCCCACTGAAGGTCAATCTCAAGACGGAACAGTTCCTTTGGCCGCTTTACTTTCGGAAGAAAAAACCAAAACAAGCTCCTTATGACTCTCTTACTAGAAGTCACAATTTACCCACAAACGACAATTAATTATAAATTTGAAGCAAAATAATTATCACAATTACCAAGTCACAAAATTCAAAGGCAACTAATAATTAATCCGATGTCAATTTCATCTTATACAAACTACTCTAAGTGTCAGATAAACATAAACATGAGGCGATTTAACTTAAATTTAACTACAATTAGTTTTAACAATGATGATGATTTGCAAATCATTAATTTGATTCAACTATTAAGCTACTATTTTCATACTAATTTTATTGATACCAATTTAATTTGATTGATAAACTCAAATTATCAAGTATCTAAAAGATTCAGTCATATTTAATTATTCAACAGTCAATTTAACCTAATTAGTTAATCACACACAATTAGTTTTGATAACTTTCACAATTGAAACAAAAAAATTATTTTACTAACAATTATTATCATTAATGATTCTGCAAATCAATTATCATCTTATATTTTTCAATCACTATCTAAATTTTTCAATTGTAAACCGTCCGGAGAAATGTAATCTACAATTTATAGATTATTTTTAAATTATTATGAAATGATTAACTAATTGTAGAAATGATTCTACAAGAAAACAATCAGATCATATATTTACACTTCTCCTAACGGTAAATTTATATTTATACACTTTACTAACTTAATGCATTTCAATTGACTGATCAACAAAATTTTCTTACCCCACAACTATATTTAAATCCGGTTAACTATCAATTGCTGTGTTTAATTTTTTTGTCAATTTTTAATTATTTACGTTTGTTTCTCAATCTCTTAGCAATCAAAATAGATTCTACTTGAATATGTAATTAAGTTAATTGATGTAATCAGCTCATCACCTTTTCATTGTCATTCAGATTATTTCCTCCTCTGATTTTAATTGTTTTGTTAATTTCGAATCAAAATCTATCTTAATTGTTCATCTTTCGTTTACACCAAATTGTTTTTTTTTGTTTTCTCTGCTCATTTTCCCCTTTCCATTCCAAATCGCAATCAATGTGTAATCAGCAATTGAATTTTAATCAATGACAATCAACAAATTGCCAACTTAAAACCCATTCCAATGATTCTAGTTTCTCTTTTTAATCGCATTTAAAAGTTTTAATTTTCTTTTCTAATTATGTTATTTTCTCTCTCTCTCAACCATCATCATTTCATCTGCATATTCATCAATCGATTACCGATAATCAACTAATTATTTTCACTGATTTTCCTTAATTTTTGTTTTCTTTTAATGTGATATTTTCCCCTGACTAACTTGAAGTAAATTCATGATTCTGATCATCGACTCTTCAACTAATCAACAAGTAATTCAACTTTTATTTAATGTAAATCGAGTCAAAATAAAGAAAATGCAAGTTCACAATTTGTAAATTGTCTCAATGTTTATCAAATTAACTTATATATATAACAATTAAGATGGACTTTGATTTATTGCTTTAAAAAAAACATTGTCTAAACGTACAATAGATTGTTTCAATTATCGTATTTACAATCAACAAATTCTTAAATTAATATAATACACTGATTGTGGATGGTTGATATTACAGAGGATTTAGAATTGCATTAATATATTTATATAAATTATTGGTGATTAGACTTTGAGATCAGATCTCAACTGATCCATAATCAATTGAAAGGGTGACCTTTTCTCGTTTAGTGCTTTTGCCGCTTTGTTCAATTTGTATTCGTTTTTTCTTAGGTACATCGTAGCATCGGTTTGCATTTGTGTTAATTTCTCGGGACGATTCTCATCAAGTGAGTACCATTGAGATAAGGCTGGATTGAAACGGAAATAAGTTCCAGGTTTGAGAAGATCTTGTAACAATCGATGAGGTCCTTCGGTGTCAGTTGCCGAATCGATTACTCGACTTATTTTTGTTCTTAAACTGGTTATAGCGGCTTTTTCCTCTTTCTTCAGGTTTAATGGTGAATATTTTCCACTTCCAATTGAGACACATACGTGAATAGGCTCATTAGGCCAAAGAAGTTGAGCTTCGTGAATGGCAACGGGCGTCGGATTGTTTACTAAAACTCCACCATCTTGGTGGACATAATTGTCCAAAAGAAACTCTTCAAAATAACCTGGAGCAGCAGCTGAGGCTCTAATTGCTTGCCAAATTGCGTATTTACATGAACCCTCATAGTAGCTTAAAAATTTATCCGAGTGGTTATAGTTACGAAAAACAAAAGGCTGAATACTTGGAGTGTTGATCAATGCGGAAACGGTGACAAGTTTCGGCATATTTTCTTTTTGTGCCGTTTCGATTAAAGCTTTTTCCGGATAAACAGAACGTAATATTTTCTCCCAAACTGCAGTATCGTAATAGGCATGAGTCCAAAGAAGTCGACCAGCACCTCGAAGGACATCCTTTTGAAACATTTGCTCGGAACACTTTTGATACAATCGGATACACTCATCGATGTTTGTTTGAAGAGCTCCAAGTAACATTGCTATAATTGCTCCGGTACTAACACCACAAATCAGGTCAAACAGTTGATGTATTGGTTTACCAGTGACTTTTTCCAATTGTCTCAGGATTTCAATGATTACGATTCCTTTGGTTCCGCCGCCGTCGATACTTAATATTCGGATACCTCGACCTTTGGGTGGTGCAGCATATCCAAGTAGAGCAAGCGCTTGGCGAGCGTAGGCTTTCACTTTATTATCTTTGGTTTCATTAGCTAATTTAATGATGGACGTTGAAGCTCCTTCCTGAAGGCTGAATCCACAAGCTTCAGGATAATTTATGAGATGACGACACAGCTCTTGAAGAGCAACTGTTTGATTAATTGGTGTTTTAGCTTGTGACAAACTGACTATTAATTGACGACTTTTACTGGCCACTGAGCTACGACTTAACCTGGGTAAAGTAACATCAGGTGAGAGAACCGTTTTTTCTTGTTTATCACTAGATGATGGTGAAGATGAAGACGAGGATGAAGGTGGAGGTGTTGATGAAGGCAAAGATTGTGACGCTGGGGAGGATGTAGAATCTGTAAGAGCAATAAATAGACAAAAAAATGAGTCAAATAACAATCAATTAAAGTAAATTGGCTAATAAAAAAAAAGATCAACAAGTGATTACATTAGATGAAAGAGAAAAACTTACCTTCAGTTTGCATCCATTCAATAAATTGGCTATTCAAATCTTCATTAGCTGAAATTGCAACCGATTCATCAGATTCAGGGTTAACACCAGATTGTTCATCTTTAACCCTTTCATCCAATTGTTTAGTAATTTTAACCGAGAATAATTTTGACTGTATAGAAACATCGTTATTCCAATTATCAGATTTGGTTAACCGTTTAATCAACTTATCCCAAGGTAAATTGAACCGATTAGTTGAGCTTCTCAATAATTCACGTAAGAACAAACCATTTGTAACCAATTTACCAGTTTTCATCATTTGAAAACAAGCAAAATCAATGGCGAAGAAAACAAAAATCAAAGAATTAAATTAACACAGAATTAAATTAAATTAAGATGAGACCAGAAAAAGAAAACAACAATTAACTTTCTCTTTGATTCCATTTTCTGACTAAGAGAAAAACGAAAACAACATCAGGTGATTTTCTCCTGATTGGTTAGAATCCTGATAACATGTTCTAAACTCCGCCTTCTGAATGTCAGTCATTTTCTTTTCTCTTTCACTCAATCCTTTAATTGTTGTTGTTCTTATTGATTGTCATCAATTTACTCCTTTCTATTTATTTAATTGTAACAATTTAGAACCATCATCAGCACGAGAGTCACTGGATCGCTTTATCTAATGTGTGTCATCATTTGGATTCCTTTTTTTGGTTGGAAAATTGGAAAGATTAATTTTTCCATCATGACAATTTAATCTGATTATGTTTTTTTTTCATCGTTTTGATTATTATTTTTTTGGCTAATTAATTGGTTGGTTTAATTGGCGATGAGCTTTTTTGAGTATTTTTGAGTATTTCTAATGGTCGTGATTTATATTCAAGAATTAATGTGAATTAAGAGTTTGGGTTAATCAACTTTTTTCTTCTTCCTTTTGTCTTGGAAAAGGTTAATGTTATTGCTGTTACGTTTTCTTTTTTTCTTCCTGGTTGTTTAAACTCTTTGGTTACCATGTAATTGAATTCGTTTGAATTTATTTTATGATGAGATGAATTTCTGGATCTCTGAATCTATGTTTATCTGATAAGAAGGGAAAATATTCTGGTTTACCTTGTGATGAGAAAAGAAGTGAAAAAATTTTTCCTTGGATTCAACTCTAAATGTTTTTAATGTTTCTAAAAACATTCATTGTCGCAACAATTAACTAATCGTATCAATATTATCAACTTGATATTGTGATGGAAAAAAAATTAGATAAATTGTAATCTAATAATGGAAATCATAAGATGATCAGAGGTGTGGCAGTTGTAATTTCCATTCATTGATTAGTTTCCTCGGTTATTTCGTTTAATTGTTTAGATAAACTGAGATTCTAAACAATCGAATCTGCTTTTTTTCATCTTTTACTCTTAATTGGTTCACAATTTGGAACAATTAAGCTTATTATTTACTTTTTACTCTAATGTGAACAATCAGAACTGAATAAATATCCGAATGAGATGTTAAGTTAATCGTATGATTATTGTTTTCAACTAGAACAATTTAGCAGCTCATCTTTTCCTATGATAATTACAATTAACCTTGAATTTAACGTAATTCTTTCGTCATCAATTCTCAAGGTTGGGATATAACATGAGATTCTGTTTATGTTCAATTAATCATCAACTGATTTCTACCATGAAATTTTCCTAAATTGTTTGAGAAACTTTTTCCTCTTAACTTAATCATCAACTGATCTAATTTGATCCAGTTAATTTCATCTTCTTATGATTCTTCAAGGATATAATCACAGGGAGGAATTGATATAAACTATTGAGATGTTTTGTTTAGATTAACTGAGAATCAGAAACCATGTAAACAGAATCAGTTGATTGTGTTATTGAATAAAAAAAAAGTGTAAACAATTAAAATTAGATGATGATGATGATCCTCATTGTCCAAACAATTTATTAACAGCGTTTTCAAGAGGATGAGGAGATGAGGCTATTTCTCTGACCGTGTATTCGGCCGCTCCGATGTAAAGAGCAACCAATAGGCCAATAGCCGAAGCGATGTAAATATTTTTCTGGAAAATTATACAAGTAGCGAAACATAAGCCCACGTAGGTTATGTAACGGGACTTTTCGAGGTTCGATTCTCGATCTCGTAGCTTGGTGTCAACACAAATTCCGTCTTTCAGGGTGAAATCGTTAGCGCACTTGGTACAACTATCGGGACCATCACCATGACATCCATCACATGATTTATCACATTCTGAAGGGAAGATTAAATTGATTGATTAGTTTTGATTAAATCAAAGAGAGGAAACAATTTAAAGAGAAACAATTTACCATAACATAAATATGAACCATCGGTATTGACACAGAATGTGTTACCTTTACATGGATTCTTAGGTAACTCAATACACTCGTCGACATCGAGACAACCATAATCAGAGTCCCAAGTGTAACCTTCCTTGCAAACATGACATCCTTTTGGACCGGAACCTTTACATTGCCCGAGACAAGATTTGTCACATTTTTCACACTCTTGGAGGTCATTTTTCTCGGAAATGACGTAAGTTCCGGTTCCACATTTCTCACAAAGATCACCTTTGTACATTATATGGCAAACACACTGACCGTTTCCTTTTCGAGTGCCATTGCCTTTACAACTTCCACGGCCATTGCAAATGTCTTCAGGGTAACCTGGAGATCCGTTGAAATTGAAACATTAATTTAACAACAATTTAAGGGTCAATTGATTAAACAATTATCTTTAGAAAAACAATAATCAATCAATCATCACGAAATCAATATAATATTGTATCGTATTATTCACATAGATTATCAACAATTATCGTGAAGAATAAAAAAATAATCAAATTACCTGAATAATTCAAAATGTATCAATATAATTTTCTTATTAAATTGTCAATTCTTACATATCTCCCCCTCAGAATCATCTTTGATTGTTTCTGATTAATCGATATCACTGCTGATGAACAACAGTTAACACTCCGAGTTGATTATTCTACTTGTTATTGTTACCTGATTGTCTATTAATTATATAAATTCTGACTGAATTTCCAGCAATTAACACATTCGATTGTTAGTTATCATTGATTGATTGATGATCTTTTTCCCTGCTTAACTAAATCGTATGCTGGCTCTTATTCTGATTTTTTTTATTCGTTTCCCTTTAATTGTTGATTGATGATAGAAGATAATTTATTAATTACCAGGACAAGGTGAACAATCAGGTCCAAACATCCCATCAGGACAACAGACTTTACCTTTGTCTATACAAAGGTAATCATAGATGCCGATTCCTTCCTTACGTTCAACTGACCACCATTGATTAATTATCTCCTCATGCTGGATGGAAAATTTTTTACACTATAATAGAAATTGATGGAAAATTGATTAACTCGAATTAGAATAAATTTCATTTGAATTAATAATGAATCTATTGCTAATCCAAACAAACCTGATCTTCATATTGCTTTGAATCTGAACACAGTAACCCAATAATCTGAGCCAATCTTTTATCCGAATCTTTGTAATCATCTAATTTAGATGATTCGTGAGTAACAGAACTGTAATCAGTCTCACGTAAGCACTAATAGTAATCAAAATAATCAGATTAAATTAGAAAAATAATCAATTGAATGATTTGTTTACTTACCCATTCAAAAGATCTGACAACCTCTCGACACAATTGACAAGGTCCAAGTAGTCGGATTTTACCATTTGACTTGATCGAGTCTAAATTTGGTTCTTTAATTACCTGAGGTAATTGTGGATCAGGTGAAGATGCTAATATCAACTTGATTGTTGTAAAAAAATTTAAAAAAAGTACAAAATTATTAAAAATCAATGACAATCTAATTGATTCCATGTTACCTAATGTTGACTAGATGAGAACCAAAAATAGACTGAGTTGGTTCATCATCTTTCATGAAAAGTCAAAGAAAAACATTTTATAAATCAATTGTTAATCATTGGAGAAGAGAATCAACCAAAGTATATTTACTTAATTACGATAATCAAATTAGAATCTTTTTTTTCAGCCAATTATTTCAATTGATTAGAATTTAATTGTTTCGATCAATTGTTAATCATAAATTCGAAAAAACCGCTTCACCGTTAAATGAACAAACGACCAATCAGATGTCGACTCAATCGATGAATCAATTTTTTTGATGAATTTTTTTCTTATTGTTATTGTTTATAAAATGGCGTTTTCTTTGACTAAATTGCTGTTAAATAATAGATGTTTTCTTGGATCTTTGAAGACAATTAATGTTAATTGCTGTTCCTCTTCTACTTACAGTGCTTGGCAAATTGATGGATTTTCATCTGATTTGACAGATTCTCTTAGATTGAGAGATGACCTTTTAACTCCAACTATACGATCACCAGATGAGGTGTTAATCTCTGTGAATGGTTCCAGTGTTAATCCATTAGATGTTATCATGTGTAAAGGATATGGTAATGAATTATTGGAGAAAATCGATCTATTAACTCAATGTAAAGCTCCTCTTGTTTCCTATGATCGATTTCCGTTAACATTGGGACGTGATTTTAGTGGTACCATTGTTGCCAAAGGATCTAAAGTTGATTCTCTTGAAATTGGTGATCATGTTTGGGGAGCAATTCCTCCTTATAGCCAAGGAACTCATGGTCAATATACAATTGCCAAGGATTCTCAGGTTAGAGATTAATTTTCTATTCTGTTACTTTAAATATGGAATCATTTTTGAGGAATATTTCCTTTTTCATTAACCTTAGTGTTAACCTTGTTACTTTCTGTTAATCTTTTCACTGAAAGTCCACTTTTACCTTAGCTCTCCCATTCTTAATCCTAAACCTTAATCCGGGATATTAAATTTCTCCATCTATCAGGGAATTTCCTTGTGTTTCAACAGATTTCGCTGAAACCTAGAAATTTGAATCATGATGAAGCTGCTTCACTTCCTTACGTCTCTTTGACGGCTCTCGCTGCTATTCAAACCTTTGGAGGTTTAAATGAATTAAATTGTGCTGGAAAAAGGTGATTAATCTTTCAAACGAAATATTTGTTTTCAGTTTTTAATTGTGGATTCTTTTTTCTACAGAATTTTAGTTCTTGGAGGATCAGGTGGCGTTGGATCGATCGCTATACAAATTCTTAAACATTGGGGATCTTATGTAGCGACAACTTGTTCATCCGATGCTATCCCATGGATTCAAGAATTAACTGATGTTGACCAGGCCATTGATTATCGTTCAAATGATCTATCTGGTTTCACTGAATCGTTTGATTATGTTTTCGATTTTGCTAAACGAAGTGATCGTTCATCCATCGACCAAACTGCTTATAAATGTTTGAAAAAGAGTTTCACCTCAGCCTATGTCACTTTAACATCTCCTCTTCTTCAAAATATCGATGAAAAAGGACTTGCACTTGGTTTAACCTCTAATCTAATATTTGCTGCTCGTGATACAATTAATGGACTAACAGAAGGACGAACCATTCGATGGGCCTTCTATCATCCAAGTCGAAGTGGCCTTTTAACGTTGAAAAAACTGGTCGAAGATGAAAAAGTAAAACCAATCGTGGATAAAAAATTCACCTTTGACCAATTACCACAAGCTTATTTAAATGTTCAAGATGGTCATTTACGAGGTAAAACAGTTATTCAAATTCAATGATTGATAAAAATACTTTATTGATTCAGGTATTAAATACATAATTACATATATACATTTATAATAATTTAAATACACTGTATTTGTCCACATTAACCTCTTCATCTCGTGCTCTTTGTCGTGTAAACATTAAAAAATTCAATTGTTTCATGCGGAGGAATTGAACGGTTTTAGGTTTCTAATTACAATTTAAGAGCAAATCAATTGATCACAATTTAAATTTCTCGAAAAATGTTCAAATACCGCTACAGATAAGCCTCGATTAAGTTGACCACAATTCTAATAGTCTTAATTTTTATCCGACAAATAATTTCAAAACTAATTATTATTCAATCACCATTTGTAATTGGTTGATTGTTATTGTTTCCAATTATTTAAATGTTAACAATTAATCATGCAAATTGAACATCAACTTAAATTAGGCTTATCTGTAAAATGAATTAATATGTTTCAATTAAATGAAAACAATGAGATAATGATCAAATTAATTTTATCCATTCAAGAAATGATTTGAAATTGTAATAACATATATAATTATAATTAATGATCAGATTGTTGATTGATGTTGCATGAAGAGGATGATTGGTTAAAAATATGAAGACAATTGTTTGATTCAATTATGATGAAATCATTTGAATTATCTGATTCGATTCATGAACCTTTTTAAACCAAAGTTTAATCAACTATTGAAAGTTTTCAACTCCTTGAGTGGGTATGGATAATTTTTTTTTCCACATTACATTGATTAATGTCTTCATACAATCAAAATAACTCTAGAAATGTTGATATCTCTATTATCTTGATCTGAAAGTAGATGAAATTAAAGATGAGGTCGATGAGATATCGTTGATATTGTTATTGATGAATTGATGAAAACCAAAATAATGTTTGTCTTGGGTAACCATTTAGTCTAGTAACGTAGATTCCAAGCGCAATGTATTAATTTAAACTGCAGTCATTAGTTAATTTATCGAGATGAATGTTGAAAGTCCATAACAATTAAGGATTGTTCTTAAATTTGAGTTGCCGCTTGTAAAGGGAATGAATCGTCGTTGGAGAGAGAGAGAGAGAGAGAGATGATCATGAAAAGAAGAAGAAAAATGATCAAAACAAAATAGGGATTGTATTTGGAGAAAGAGGAAAAGAGACCAAAGTTTGAACCATAGTAGTTGATTTGGTCTCTTAAATTTGAATTATTGTCTAAATTGTTGATTAATTTAATTGCTCGATCATAGAATAGGACTGTCACTTGGTGTATTATTAGTGTTATTGTTGTTGCTTATTGATTTTTTGCTCGCCTTAGCTAAAGATGCATTTTGTTTCAGAAGTTGAGATATTTTCTGTTGTAATTGTGTAGTTTTCTCTGAGCTGCTCTTTTGGTTGGTTGTCAATTTTTCTCTCCATTCACGTTCCTCTCGACTTAATTGGGATCTTAATTCAGCAATCTAAAAAATAAGAAAGAAGAAAGGATATAAGTTATGAAAGAAGAGGTTAAATTAGAATCCAATGGATATGATTAGTTTAAATTTTCTTTGGATTATCTTACTCTTTTATCCTTTTCTAATAATTCTTGATCCTTTTTAGATAATTGTTTCTGAAGCGATGCCATTTGCTCTCTTAATTGTGTAACGGCAACCACATGATCGCTATTATTTAAATCCATCATAGTACTTTCGTTGACCGTGTTTGTTGTCGTAACTGAGGGAATCTTTAAACTTCCATTGGAAGTTTTAATTCCTATCTCAAGGCGAGGTTTCTTATTGTTTGATGATGAACCAGAAGGATTACCGATCAGATTTGAAGAACTATTGTGATGTGACCTGTGATGATGAGAATGATGATGATGCGATCGTGATTCTCCTCTGTTTAAATGAGAACATTTATTTAGAATTAGATATGTAATTGAGAATAATCAATGAGATTTAGTTTCATTATCTCATTTTTTTTCCATAAATGTGTAATCGTAACTTACTTTTGTCTGTTTGATGAAGATGATCGGCTTCCACTTTTATGAACCGATATGGAAGTGTGACGAATCGAAGTGTCGTTTTGCTTTGCTTTGGCAAGAGCTCTTTTGTATGATAAAGTACATAACCAGCATAGTAATTTACCATCGACTTTTTTTCTACTCTCTGGATCTTTACGATCAAAAGCACATCTCTGTTTACATTGTTCACAAGCTAAGGGTGGACCATATTTTTTCTCAGAATTGGTACATCTTTGGCACTTATTTCCAATGAATGCAGCTATGATGTTACAGTATTCACAAGCAGAGGGCTATTGAGATTATCATCATTCCAGGTAAAAATCGGATAAGAGAGTATGGAAGAAGAAAAAAAATGAACGATAGATTACAGATCGCAATTTTAAACTGTACAATTTGATACGAGAAAAATCTTAATCAACACCAACCTTTCCATATAACTTAACGTTTTGTTCACACTTTTTGCAAATAGTATTCAAATTAGATTTATTCTCTTGTTGAAATTCTGTTCGACAATAAGTACATTTAACCAACGCTCCACGACATTCCTACAATTAGAAGAAAACATTCGAAAACATGAGAGAGAAAGAGAAAGAGAAGAAAAAAAAAGGTTATTCAAATAAAGATACAAGAGTATTTGTTGAATCAGAACAAATAGAAGTGTTAAAAAAAGAGTGACATGTTAACATTTTTGATGTTCAACGTTTATTCTTGTACTTTAACCAGAATAGATTGAAAATAAGATAACTGAGCAAGAAGCATGAAAAGCAAAGATTCAATGTTATCCACAAAAAAATAATGATAAAAAATAGTGATAACCAATATATCAACTATAGACAGGTTGGTTAATGTATACGATTGAACAAATTTATATAAAAGATGAAAAAAGTGACCATCTCAATTGAAATGGAAACCTACATACCTTACATAGTTGCTGACCGGAAGATAATTCTTCAAATGGATGCCGTGAATTACACCGAGTACATGCAAATAAAGGTCCGGTGCTTGTTGACATGATGGTAACTCTTTCTCACTTTTTTTTGTTTCTCTAAACAATTTGGTTTCAGTAATAGTAACAATTGTAAATATTTAACAGGACTAATGGGATTAAATAGGCACCAGCAAAAGACAAAAGAAAAGAGAAAATTATAAGATAAAAATAAAATGATGAAGCGAAACAAAAAATGGTTACAAAAAAGAAAACAAGACTAGGATGATGATGATGATGATGTTATTTGATGATGATGGTGATGGTGATGGTGATGAGGAGAAAATAACATTCACAGAATATAAACTGAGAACCTGAGAAGAGAAAATAAAAAATGAATGTGAAGAGTTAAGAGTAAATTTGGATCTTTTTAAATGGAAACTATAAGATCAACCTAAAGAGTTTATATTAGTTAAACTAATTAACCACTTCAAGTCACAATAATCCTGATTAACAATGACCGTGACTCACCCGTAAAAATTAAAGATAATGATTTTAACCACAATTAAAGAGTCACTTAATTATTTTAAATTATCATTCATCTAAGAGCAGCACAATAGCTCACAAGGAATCGAATGGTGCAGATGATTAGCGATCCGCCTTTTTTTCGTTTGCGCGGTAAATTCAAATCTTAGAACTTTTCTTTCATTTTTTCCAATCAATCGATTTTCTCGCAATTATAATCAATTTTCATCCAATTTTTTAACCATCAACGAATTTCCATTAATCAGTTCAATGGAATTTCATTTCTTTGCTTCTTTTTGTTAACTTATTTTTTTGTTTTAATCGAAAAGCAAATTTTTGGTTAATTTTTCATTTAATTTTCCTCAAATTCGTTTGCTAATTGTTGTGTATTAAATTATCGTTGGATTTGTGGGATTTTTTTTTGGTTGAATAAGAAAAGTAATTAACTATTAGCTGATTATTTTTAATTTGAGAATTAAAATTAAATTTAAATTTTGATTTTCGTCTAATTTGGTTGTTTTTTTCTCTACGAGATGGCACAACTTGTTTTCTATTTTGACCTCAGTTGTTTTTTTTTTCTCGTTGAAAATTTTTGTTTTTTACTTTTGATTGACTAATTAATCCGTTTACTGAATGTTTTTAAATTATTTTTTTCCAATATTTGACAGTCTTAATTTGCTTAAAGTGACCTGAAAGCTATGTCACCCATAGCAGATGCGTATGCTTGTAAACCGTGTTCTGTTGTTGTTCACAAATTGTCTGCTGAATTTGTTGATGATGCACTAAAAGGTAGGATCAAATGGAAAGGTTTGTTCAAAGGAAAATCATACCGTCGATATGGAACCGATACGGAAAGTTTTATAAGATCAAAACTTGCCGGTAAAGTGAAACATGAGAAAGAGGTGATTGATGTTTGTGAGCGACCCCAAAGGAAACCATTGATAGATATTAGTGAAGAGCCTGAAGAGGAGCCTGAATTAAACTCACCCGAAGAAGAAGATGAAAAAGACAAAGAATTCACTTTACCTACGAGTGGAAGGCAATTAAGAGCTCGAAAACCTAGAAAAGTGATAACATTTACGTGCAAAGAATGTGACTTCACAACTTCGGAACAAGAAACGTTACTACTTCATTCAGCTGCTCATAAAAGTGTTTGTGATGATTGTAATTTAACGTTTGAGAATAAGTTTAAATACCAGTTGCATGTTTATGAAACTCACGAGCCTCCAGTTGAATTAACTCGATACATAGTCTATGGATGTAAAGTTTGCCATCACTTTTTTGATCAAGAAACTGATGCTTATAATCATTTAACCTCTCACGCAAATATAATTGAAGGTGGCAAATATGCTTGTGCTTTATGCCGGTCAACCTATTTTAAAGAGGCCAGTTTGAACACTCACTTGACCACCAAACACATTTCATATAAATGTACATTTTGTGATTTTCTTGGCTCCTCTTTTGACATTTTGGAAAGGTAACATTTTTCTTTTCTCTTCTAAATCATCTTCTTTTCAATTTGAAACAATTTTTCTTATATCTTATTCCAATCTCTTTTCTATCTTCTAGACATTCGCTCAATACCCATGCTGCTTATGGAAAACCTTATCCATGTAATTTATGTGATTTTCGTAGTTCCACCTTTGGGGCTTTATCTCTTCACCGGAAACATAACCATGCACTTGAAGATGATGGGAATATTGAAAGATGTCGATTATGTTTCACTCAACTTGAATCAGAGAAGCAAATTTTATTGGAACATCTCATAAGTCATGTTGATCATTGTCTAATTAGCTGTAACATTTGTGACTATAGGTAAGTCTAATTTTGTCTATGGTAAAATTGTTTCATTGGCGCTTTTAAAGCTCATAACTTTTGTTTATTTGTATCAGAAGATATCAGAGTTTATTGATCCTTATTATTCATCAATATTTGCCTGGATTCTGATGCTACAATAGTTTCACTCTAATTATCGATGAAAGTATTTTACCAATGATTAGAATGTCTTTTTTTTGTTCTTATTCAAATTTTTTATTAATTCTGTTCTTATGTTTGTTTTTTTTCTCTCTCTCTCCAATCTCTTCATTTTCTCTTTAAAGATGTAATTCTTTTCAACTTATGACCAATCATGGTTTGGAATTTCATGGACTTCAAGGTCTTGATGTATTCGCTAATTTAATTGATCCTGATGTTCTGTCAAAATATGTGAAAGCGGCTCTTGATTCTCAATATGGTTCAGCGAAAAAAAAAGGTACCCGATCTAAACCAACATGTACAGAAACCAACATGGCCATTGCAGGTATTTCCGCCAGCGGGTACATGGGTCTTGATCCAATCATGGATTCACCGGTTAAAGTTGTACCCATGGAAAGTAGTGCATTGAATATTCAAGGTGTCATGGCTGATCAAGATCCTTTCTTAGGTGGTTACTCTGTTTTACATACACCATTGGATCCAATGATATCGTTTAGTAATTCAGTTAATGAAGAAGAGACCGAACAAAATGATTTACTTGATTCAACTCATGGTTTTCCTATGCAAGTTTTTTCTAACCAATCTGATCATATGAATATGAATAATAATATGAATAATAATATGAATAGTAATATGAATATGCATATGAATATGAATACGAATATGAGTATGAATATCAACTCAAATATGAATATTCAAGAGAATGTTATGGAAAATCAAGATCATTCTGATCCACAAACAAGTGTCACTGTTCATCCATCATGTGACCCCTTGGGTATGGCTTTCGAATCGACCGTTTCTCATGCTTCGATGCAATCACAAATTCCTATTCCATCTGAAGGTATTCTATCAGTTGATCCTGAAACTGGTCAATTATTCCTACAAGGTACGTACTATATTCTTAATTGGACAAAAATTTGACACCTTGAAACCTAAAATATGTTAATATCTAAATTCTTTTGATAATATTGCCACCAATTTGCCTAATTGTCAATCAGGATACCCTGTTTTCGACGAGAAAGGACAAGCAATTTACGTTGCCATCCATGAATCGGTACAACCAAATCTTGATAACGATTCAATAGCTAAAAACGTTAAAGATTGTGTACAAACGGCCAACGAAGAATCAACCGAACCAGTGCCGAACGGAGATATCTCCTGATTCCACATCTTGAAGCACAAACCCAATCAAATTTTCATATTTATACGAATATACAATAAATCAAACAATTTCTAATCTTTAATAATCAGATTGATTGTTGGACTTTCTCTTTGGGAAAACAATTCAATCTCTTTTTTATCGGTTACAAAAATTGTCGATCATTTTTTCTTTCCCTCTTTCTATCTAATCTTTAAATATTTTCTCATTTTCTAACAATTAAGATGTTACAGAAAAAAAAAATATTTTCAATCGCTGTTCACATCATCAAATTGAACGAAACTAAATTTTGTGTTAATTTTATTATGTACAAAACCTAAAACTCGTACCAAGTTTCGACTGTATTAAAATACTTAACATTAACTTGAATTCATTAATAATCTTCAATTGTCATCTCTTCCCAATCGATTGCCAAATCAAATCAAATCCATTGGGTTGATTAACAGAGAATTTTTGTTTTTCTAACTTCCTTTATAATTTACATTATTAAAATAAATTTTCCTTTTTAAGTAAAACTATTTGAAAATCTTGTAACATTATTGAGTTATTGAGTAATCAATTTATTTAGAGATTGGTTTGAATAATTATTTAGATGTAAAGAATTTAGAAAGAGGAGAGTGAGAAGTGAGAGAGAGAGAGAAATAGTTGGTTAATTGAAATAAAAAGGTTTCTTGATATTAATTCCATAATCAGCCACAGCGGGTATTAGATCTTCCATGGTTAATGTATATCGTTTATCTTTGGTGATTTTTTTGGACGCTGAACGCATTTTGCAATGTTGAAGTGCATCATTGACGATATCAGAGATGAATTTTTGAGCTGATAGGGAAATTAATCTAATTATACGTTTATCTGATGTCTCGAAACCAGAAGTATTCAAATAATGAGTGGTAACTGCATCAGGAATCTAGGGAGAGAGAGAGAGAGATGGAGATGGAAAAAGAAAGTTAATAAAGAACGAAATTGAAAATGGAAAATGTAGAAACTTACGGTCGGTGTATAATCTTCTAATTGTACCAAGAAATCTGTCAATGGTTTGAATTCTCGTTCAGGTGAGTCGGGATCTCTTGACTGTCCACCTTGACAAGTGGCCGAATCTGAAGCTGATGCATCAATATCATCAGACATTTTACTATTCTCTCCATCAACTTCCATTTCTGGTGATACAGGAGATGGTTCATCTATTTTCTCCTCCGATGGTAAAGGAGACTCTTCATCATTCATTTTCTCTGGTGTTGTTATTGAATTTTCTCCATTTCCTTCATCTTCTTCAGGAGGTAATGGAGCCTCGTCAGGTTTGGAAACAGCAGGTTGGTCAGTTGGAAGATCCAAAGGAGGTGAAGACATAATTGAGCAACAATTTAAACCAAATTAAGGAAAAAAAGACAAAATGATTCCAAACAAAATGATGACAAATCGACAACAACCAAAAATTGACTAAACATAAACAAAGATTTTATGAAGAATTAGCTTTTGTCACGTGACCGAAGACATTTCGATTCGCCCCTCCAGATGTCTCGCTTTCGTTTCCATGGTTACCTTCCCTCTAATGACTTGCATCTATTTGGATTTAGAAGAGACAAAATTGTTAATTTCTCCTTTTGTTTAATTACTTGGTTTAAATTGATTAATTAAGTTTTTAACACTAACTGCTGATGGGGTCAGCAAGATATGATCGAGCTATCACTGTTTTCTCTCCTGATGGTCATCTTTTCCAAGTTGAATATGCTCAAGAAGCAGTGAAAAAAGGTTCAACTGCGGTAAGAATTTTTCTCTTTTCTTTTTTGTATTATTATTCTCTCAATACATTTGTTTAATCTTTGGTTACTCATCTTTCATCTTCATCTTCATCTTCTTCTTCTCTCCTCCTTTTCATCCTCCTTCTCCCTTTTTTTTTGTTTTCCCCTTTTTACATGTGCTTTAAATTGACTGACTTTGCTTCCGTTTCCTTCATTCGCAGGTTGGTGTCAGAGGTGATAATGTTGTAGTTCTTGCTGTTGAAAAAAAATCGGTTGCTAAACTTCAAGAGGAAAGAACTGTTCGTAAAATATGTCTCATCGACAATCATTGTGTAATGGCATTTGCCGGTAAGTTAATTTATCTTTTATTTTACATCTGCTTTGTTCCTTAAATGATGAAAACCTTAACGAGCTTTTAATTTTATAATATGATTAAAGTGATTACATTAAATCCAACGCTGAAATCTATCTTCATCTTATGACTGATATCTTGTTTTATTGATCTTTACATAATTATCTCTTTTTCTTTTATCTATATTTGCAGGATTAACGGCCGATGCAAGAATTTTAATAGATCGAGCAAGAGTTGAATGTCAATCTCACAAACTTACGGTTGAAGATCCGGTTACTATTGAATATATTACCCGTTTCATTGCCCAATTGAAGCAAAAGTATACCCAATCTAATGGTCGTCGTCCATTTGGTATTTCTTGCCTAATCGCTGGTTTTGATGACGATGGCATACCTCGCCTTTTCCAAACAGATCCTTCAGGTATAATATCAACCCTTTTTTTAGATAATCTTAAAGCTTGTATTCTTTTCGGGTTAGATTGTTGGTTTTCCGCATATTTTTATTCACACCATGCGGTTTTTTTTATTGTCAATGATGAGAAAACAGACCTGTAATGAGATCTAATGATTAACTCTCAATCTCTGAGACATTGGTTAGCTTTAAAAAAAATTAATTCCATCAATGATCAACTGATTTTTTGTCGACACAATTAATTCATCTCTATTTGGCTCTACTTTCAGGTGTCTATCACGAATGGAAAGCCAATGCCACCGGAAGAAATGGTAAAACCGTGAAAGAGTATTTGGAGAAAAATTATAGCAAGGAAAGTGCTGCCGATGATGATAAAACAATCAAATTGGCTCTACGTGCTTTGATGGAGGTTGTTCAAGGAAAAAACTTGGAAGTCGCCATTTTAAGGCGAAATCAACCCTTGATGACTCTAGATGAGGAAACTCTTAATAAATACATTGTTGAAATTGATAAAGAAAAGGCTGAAGAGGTTGAAAGTAAAAAGAAGATAAAAAAATGATTTTGTAAATTTACTGGAATTGAAACATTTTCATAATTAAAAGTTGACTTGGTCATTATAATCTTAACTTTATATCAACTCTAATTTCAATCAAACTACTCATTTCTTTTCAATCAACTTGTTTCTCACAATTAAGATGATTCAACAAGTTGAATTATCTGAGAAAATAAAACTTGAGCTGATGATTAACATTTCAGTGGTCAAGAGTTTTTTTTTATTTAAAAGAATCAAAATAATTTACAATAATCGGTTAATTCCAATCATTTGTTGATTGTGCGATTCTCAATGATTGTTAATATGAAATTCAATCGACACCGATTGTTTTTCCTTTAAAATGTGAAAACAATTCAATCTCTGAGATGATTAATAGTCAGAATCCTCAGTGTTTAAAGTGACAATGATTAAATGCGAAGAGATCATAATTAGATTTCCTAATTTTCATCATAATGAAATAAATTGTCGATCCAATAGCCTGTTCAAGAAGACAGAAATTGGTACAAAAAAGAAACCAACAAGACTATAGACAAAGAGTTGACATTAGCGTTGACAGAAAGTGTCCCATGATTACAAAGGTGACCTCGACAGAAGCACATGAACAATGGTTCCCGTTTATTTTGGTACAGAGTTTCGGCACATCGCTCTTCCTGATCAGTCGGAGGTCGCTGAAGGCACATCCGTTCAGTGGCAATAATCGGATCTCCCTCTTTACCCTCAATGGCCTTACCACACCAGCCCGATGGACAAGGAGTAGCCTCAACTCCTTTATAATCTTTGACCGTCGTTTGATTTAAATAAAACGGATCAGCACCTTAAATACAACAAAAAGGATAGAAAACAATTAACCAAAACACACAACACACACACAAAACAATTAAATCAAATGAAAATAGAAAAGAAAATGATCCAAATCAATTGATTATACGTACAGTCACCAAGAGGCCCACGTGAACGGCAAACGTAACAATATTTGACTCTATTTTGAGCCTCAGTGAAAGAGAAGCTCAAACAGATTAAAACTATCACAGAATAGAACATTTTATCGATTAAATGGAGGCACTTGCAGGTTAATTAATCGATTGATTTGCTAAAATTTACAAGTTCAAGTTGAAAAAGAAACAAAAAATGAAAGAAAATTTTGAGAACCGATGAGCCGACAAAGTGGATCAGCTTCTTACCTGAACAACAAGTGACTCACTTCAAGTACAAACTAAGGATCAGATACTTAGGCTGTTCACTGGTCAGTCTTTTCTTGTCCGATCGACACAATCACAATCCCCTTGGGCGTTTCTCACTTGATCCAAGGATAAACCAATAACACCCTCGGATTAATTGGCTGTTTGTAATTAATTTACTTTCGTAATTCATTACAAGGTTAAATTGCTTTTCCAATGAAAGTTAATTGTTCATTTTTAGTTCTCTGGTTAAACTTATTCAGAATAAATTGTCGTTTGATCACATCGAGTTGTTCAAATTGTTAATCTAATTGTATCATAGCAATTTGTGTTTAATTAGTTGAATAAATAGAGATAATCTATAGAATCAAATTTCAATTGAATTTATTGAGAGAGAAAAAAAAATCAAGCAAAAAGTTGAACATTTAAATTTTTTATTTTCTTTTTATCAATGAAAATCTTAATGAATGAAAAGAAATTGGTTCAACTGTTTTATAGTAACAATTTGTTTACGAGAATTAATTTTCTACTGATTAGATTAATTTAAAAACTGTTGATTGTTTCATCAATCTTTGAAAGAGTTGACAAATTTTGTCTCTTACTAAGTTTGCTTTTTATTATACTAACCCTGAACATCAGCTGATCACTTCAATTGTCAAAACATTTGCTTTTGTTTTGTTGAGATTTTGTCACAATTTTATTGATCATTTGATTGATTATTTTATTTTTATCTTTTAATTTGATTGTTAATCATGGCTTCAACACCTTTGGACCTTCCACCTATGCCTCCAGCCCTGAAGCCTTTGCTGGGAATCCTGAAGGCAGCGAGTGACCATGAAAAGGTTGATCCAATTGTCACCTATTGGTGTCGTCTCTATGCCTTTCAATTGGGCCTTGATATCGATAAGAAATCTCCTGATTGTCTTAATTTCCTAACTACAATCATGGCCTGGCTGGAAAAGGTTCGTATTGATTATGTTGTCATTAGATTTCGTTTCATTTGCTACAACCATTTGTTTACGTTTTCATTCATTCCCTAGGAAAAGGTTGTTCATAAAGACAATGAAGCGATGAGCAATGAATTAGTCGCTCAGGCTCATATTGAAAATCATGCGATGAAATTGTTCACCTTAGCTGATTCTCAGGACAGAAGTTCCAAGGCTGGAAGGTAAGAGTTAATTGATTGTGTGAACCATTGAATCATTTCATCTTACATCCTGTTAATGTTTACATAGATTCATCATTATCTTTCAGTTCTCAGAGTTGCTCATTTCAAAGGATTCTATTTCCGAAACAATTGTTATCGGATTAGAAATCAATTCTTTGTATATTATTAACGTTATTGTTTTTTATCTTCTAATCACAGGAATACAATTAAACTTTTTTTCACTGCATCTCAATTGTTTGATACTCTTAATGTTTTTGGTGATACAAGTGAAGAAGTGGCTCAAAAGTCAAAATATGCCAAATGGAGAGCCGCTTATATAACTCGATGTATTAAAAATGGAGAGACTCCATTGGCACCGGAAGATGAAGGAAATGGAGATGAAGGTAAAGTTCCTGATGATGTCGGTGGTTCATCTTCAATTGCAACCACTTCGCAAGATGGAAAACCAAATTCACTAGACTTTCCAACTCAACCTCCTTCTAATATTCCTGGAAACTATTATAATCAGTATCCTGGTTACTATCCACCTCCACCAGGAACACCCATTCAACCACCTTACACACCACCGAGTCAACCAAATCCTCAGGTTCCAACAAGTTCACCTTATGTCCCACCAAGTGTACCAACAGCAACAACCAATCAACCGACACCAACTACTGGTAAATATTAACTCTTACACCAACTAAATTTAATCTCTAATTCAATTTTCCTAATTCTAATCAACAGGTTCCACTCGACAATTAGATGCCGATTCCCTGATTCAGGCTCAAAAATACTGCAAATACGCTGGAAGTGCTTTACAATTTGAAGATATTAACACCGCCGTTTCTAATTTGGAAAAGGCTTTAGCTCTGTTGAAAACTGGTCAACAATCGTAATCCAATTGTTGTGATTATATTTTCAAATCTCATTAACTGATTAAAACATTTCTTTTTTCTTAAATCATTTGAGACACTTTAACATAAGTAATTTAAATCAAAACGATTTTTATTAAAATTGTTCGCATATTAAAGGTGAACAGTTTAAATATTTTCGATAATAGAAAAAGAGGTGAACTTGCTGTGATTTAATTAAGAAGTTAATTAGTTCGATAAGAAAAAAAAAGGATTGAAAATATATAATTAGATGAGATTTTGTTTTGTCACTTGAATGGGGAATTAGAAACCAATGATTTACACAACGAAAGAGATTTTTGGACAAAAATGCAATCAAATACACTGGCGTTGAATTTCGGGTGGATCGATCGTCGTATTATTGTGATGATCAATGGAATTACAATAATATAGATTTGATAAATAGCAATTTAATATAAAAGGAGAGAGAGAAAATGATCAAATTAAATGATTGTTTTAGTTACTTGGTGTTGGGGACTTTTTTTTTTGGTTAACCAAATGCACGTTTTTCTTTCATTTCTTTCACATTTTTTGTTTAATGCTCACTATAAGTTCAACACGATGAAGTGTGAAAATTATTATGCTGATTATGTCCATTTGAAAATAATCTAGATTAGTCGGAGAACCACATTGGAAGCTATTGACCCGGCGAAAACTCCCAAACCCAGAGCAGCAGAGATAATGAATCCCGTCTTCTCCTGCAACTCAGGTTTCACAGATAAAGGCGCTTGGAACATGCTGACTGTGAGTACATATCCATTAGATAAACCCAACAACATTACCAATATGGCATAAATATATTCAGATTCAAATAAAACAGGAAGATAATTTCTGGGATGAATATTACAAACCATAAGGCCAAACACTAATAGTAACCGACTGAGTGATAATATGATTAAATAGATTGGCTTTGATTGGGGGAAGGGGAACCATTTGCCGACCAAACGACCCAGTAAATCGTTGATATTAAATAAGAGGAAACAGAAAACGGGTAAAAATAGTTCACCCGAAATTATGAGAGAATCTTTGTTCTTTGGTGCAACCAGAACCATAAGCGGAGGATAAACAGCAAAAGTTATACCTAAGACCAGGAATTCTGATAATAAATGCGGCCATATAGCTCGAGAAATTGCAATAAGATCTGACCTTCGGGCAATCGATCTTTCTGAGATATTATCAATTGATAATGTAAACATACCTCGTTTACGATAATATCTATAATAAGGCTATAATAAGGAATTGGATAGAATAAGAATAAGATGAGAATTAGGAAAAATTACCTTAATATTTTTGGCAAAGAATCAACAAAGATTTGTGACTCACCGTTTTACGTGCAATTAAATACGCAACAAATGCTATTGCTAATAACATATCAGCACAGATAAAATAATACATGGCTGAGGCTCGGGGATCACTATGAGCACTTAACGAAACAATTTGACAAATCACAGCAAAAATGCCAGAAATGGCTTGACCGAGAACAACGGCTTGAATGCATTTAGATGGGAAAGAAGACACTACACCAGAGATACTCGAGGCCAAAATGCCGGTACATAAACCGAGGATCAACGCATTGAATATGATTAACCAAAAGAAGGCATCTTGCCCTGGAAGATAAAAAAGTGCAAAGAACAACCTGTTACTGAGTGACTCCTTTGTTATTTGATAGTTAATCACATGCCTGTCATTGGGAATTAAAGATAAAAAACACTTACAATTATCACTGTCAACCTTAACAAGAACTGTGGATGTGATCATCAGCACCATTATTATCAACATGGAAGTAACACTTCTTATTGTGGCTGTAATTCTGTTAAAAAGAGAACGTATTAAATAAATAGATTACAGGTAGATAACAGGTAGTAAATTCTTACTTATGGCCAAAGAAAATCATGAATAAAACCACCAATATATTTGGAACATTGTTTGCCATTGAAAGGTAACTATTAAAATAAACTTGAATTGGGGTGGGACCAGAGGTGGAATTGTTGACATTACGAAATTTATAATTCCAACACTATAAAAGATTGTGCAATAACAAAAAGACATTAAATGAAAGTCATAATTTGAGAGAGTTGAAATTTCTCTGGAAAAGAAAACCCAAAGAATAGAAAATGACACTCACATCAGTTGCTGTGATGAAAACGTTCCAAGGAATACAACAGATTAAACCAAGTAATCCAGAGATGAGTTCAATCATCCGATATCTGGTAATTAATGCAAAAAAGAAAAGAGATTTTAAAATTACAAAATTAATTGTTAATCAATTCAAGAGAATGAAAAAAACTTACTTATCATGTAGATGTGGAGATGCTGTTGCTGGTTGAGAATCAATCAGAGAGTCATCACTTGATTCATCGTTATCCGAGTGAAGTAAATTATCCTCTTCCACGGCCTCATCTTCGTCAACAGGTAGCGGATTATAATCATCACCAATCGCCATCTTAATCACTTGTTAACTAACTAACGAAACCTAAATTAGCATTGTGAATAAAAACAATCAAAGTTCACCACAGGAGTCTAGAAAACAAAAGAATCGTCACTCAGCGCATGCGCGTACGCATGCGCACAAAGGTTTCTCCAATTCTCTAATGTCATTTTAAAATCAATAAAACTTTTTAAGTTAAATTTGATTGTTTAAAACCTTTTCTCTGTCATCTAAAATGAAACTTGATTAGTTTCACTTCGCAATTACATAATAATTGAACCTCTAACCTAATTTACATCATCAAATGGGTTATGTACTCAAAATCCACGTGATTTTATGGACCGATGAATTGGATTGATCACTTTTAATTTTGTTTGATTTTTGTTTGGTTGTTTCTTTTATTTTGACAATGTTAGGTTACAATGTTGTGTATTACTTATTATACAGACGATGTGATTAATCAAAAGATGAACACTTTTGATGCTTAAATGTTTGATATTAGGTTGGTTAGTAAAAAAAAGTGAAGATATCAATCAATGTGATCCTAGTCCATTTGTTTGTGATGAAGGAAGTAAGTTAATTGGATTGGTTTTTGTTTGCTTGTTTGTGGGGAAATTGTTAATTATGAATAAATTGTGTGCGATTAACTTTTTGCTTCTTTTACGAAGCACATGCCGCTAATGCTTCATCATAACGATAACCTTTAGAGATTGCGATCTCTCCGTATGGAACTGATATGTCTTGCGTCAGTTCGACTGCTTGTTGCTTTTTAAGGACCAGAAGAGAGAAAAATTTCTGTGCAACCTGAGGAAAAAGAGGAAAATTGATTAATATGATTGTTTAAAATATTTAAATTCTCTTTGTTAACTTACTTGTTTACGTCTATTGTGAGACACTAATCGACCGAATGATGTTCCTCCATCTTCTAATTGTTTGGACATCAAACGAAGAAGAACATTGGTTCGCTTATTTCTCATACGTTCTTCATATTGCTCCGCTGTTTCATCAGGCATCATTTCCTCGGGCTATTATTAGATTGGAATTACAATTTTAGTTAACTTTATAATTGTAAAAAATGTTCCACTTTGATGGTGAGAAAATATTTGACTACTTACCGGTCCTACAGACATTGGTTGTTCGTATTGGTCGAAAGGTTCATCTTCTTCAAAGTCGTTCTGGTGAATTGAGGGATTGCTTGATCGAGCGAATGAGAAACTTGGTAAATTTCCTGCTCTTTCTGGGCTTTGGATGGAACCTTCTCTTAACTCAGAGAGATCTGTATCGTTGATATGGTCTGGAATATTATTTGGTAATTTTTCGGCGGGAGGTTCATGTGAAACGGCTTTTGATTTATTTCGCTCTTTTTTCTCTGTTTCCCGTTCATCGGCGGTTTTCCTCTTCTTTTTGACTGGAGATTTATGTTCTGTTGCCTCTCTCCTCGGTGTTCTTGGGGTTTTGGGAGGTTGAATTTCTTTAAGGGGTGAAATTGGTGGAACAATAGGTTCATACAATTCTTCAGGTTGTTCTTTTTGTACATGCTCATGCATATCTCGAAGTTCTTCTTGAGGTTGCTGTTCTTCCATATTTGATTCTTGAATCATATCTTCAGGTAATTCTTCTTCAACTGAGATACGAGTTGTAACAAGATGTCGAGTATAATACTGTACCAAAAGGGGGTGGAAAGCATAATGTTAGAACGATGTTGAGAATAATAATAAAAAGAGTTAAATTTTCACTTACGACTAATAAAACTTTAGATGGAATGGGTTTTTCAGAGAGTGCGAATAGTTTTTCACTACCACCAGTTCGCTTCCAGTGCATCAACTTTTTGGTCGGAGGAGCGATGTCCAAGGTTGTGACAATATCGGAAGTATCTGAAAGTTGAGATTTCATCTCTTCACCGGATAAAGTTTTAACTTCATCGATAATAATTCCAAGCTTCTTTCGCCTTTTACGTTTCCTCTCGAATCCAGGTCCCTCTAAGGGCTCTAGAACCATTGATTCTTGCTGTGTTTCTGGTCTTCGGAAGATACTCTGTTCTGCTCTTATTGCCTCTGGGTCCTCTGGTCCTTGTAGGTCATCAATTCCTTGTTTATCTTCACTAGGTACAGGATTTTCATCAATTATTGGTGCAATATCTTGAATATCTTGAATATCTTGATCTTGGGGTATCATGGGAGGTGGAGAACCGGGAGATGATGGTCCAGAAGGTGCAATAGAAGGTGGAGCTCCATATGACATGCTAGATCTATCACTTCTATCACTTAATCTGGATAAAGGTCTTTCTGGTTCTTCTCCTTTTTCTCTTTCTTCGGCTGCATCAGCCTCTGCTTGCATCTGTTGTTGTGCTTCAGGAGGGACAGGTAAGGCAAACATATCATCTACATCAGTCAAACCAACGGGACCACCAAAACCATCATCAATTGTAGGTCGATCAAAAATATCCAAAGGATGTGATGTTTGTTTTTGACTTATATCTAAAATTGATGAATCACTCATCTTTGAAGCACTGGACACTTGAATAGAGCTAAACTCATTCCAATCTTTACCTTCACCAAAGAGAGGAACATCAACAGGCATACTAGCAATATCTTCAACTAGAGTAATACTACGAATATTGGTATTGGTTTGAAGAGGTTCAATTTGAACTGGTTGTTCAGCAAGTAGATCAAAATCATTTACAAAATCCAACATCTCGGGAAGAGTGATGGCAGAAATTGCAGCCTCTGTTTTACCATCAGGCAAGTCAACAGCTCCAGGCCTGAAAGCAGATTTTATTTTGAAAGCAGCATCCTGACAATCTTGTAAAAGGTAAAGAGTTTTTCTAGCATAAATACGCACAATACCAAGTAGAAGATGTGAAGATGTTCGAAGAGATAATTTAACACGAGGTTGAAGAATAGAATCAACTGATTCAACAATATTTGTCTCCAATATTTGAGCTTTAGTAATCTTTTTGTCCCAATGAGCAGCCAACCAAACCCGAGCAAGGGGACCCTTTTTACCGAGCACAAAAACGGAATAAAACATTTTCCACTAATAGACGCGGATATTAACCAAAAATGGTTACACAATCAATTAAATAAATTATTATATAAAAACAAGCAACACACCAATTAAATAATTAATAAGAATTAAAATAAAATAAATTGATCAAGACAAACAGAAAATACTTATTATTTTTTGCTGTCATTAAGATGAAATTACATTGAATCTAACCAATCAGAGAACGTTCACCGAGCGCCATCTCGCGGAATTTCGGGTCAAATTCTTTTTGGCGGCAAAAAACCCGCGATAATAAGTCAATCGTGTTTACCTTTATATCCGCGCCTTTTTTTACTCGACTCGGAACAATTGATTGTGACAATTATTTTGCCGAAAAGTTTTAATTGTTTGTCCAATTACCATTAATAAGTGGATGTTTGATTAGTCTGATTGTGTTTTCAATTTCTCTCGTAAAATTGATTATCATTTTATAAATTTGGCTCTTGAATTGATATTAATCATTTTTGTTTTATTTGGTTAACTGTTAATTCAATTGTTATTGATTTTATTGAATTAATTTTTTTTTCTTCTTTATTTAGTTAATTGTTTGGATTTTATTCTAGTTATTGGTCTATTATTCTGGGTTTCATTTTGATGAGATAATTGTTTATGTCTAATATCATTTTGTTTCTCGGTTGATTTAGATTACATTCTGTATATTGGAAGGCGGAAAAAAGTATTTAAAACTTTGTTGGTAAAGACAAATTTAAATTGAATCGATCAGTTAATCAAAAAGTTTATTTGATAAATTAAATGGAAGAAAATTTTGACAACATGTAAATTAGTTGATTGTCATTAAATGTCAACAATCAGATGATTGTAATCTATTCTAAAGAGGAATTGATTGTGTTCTAATTATCATTTGGCTCCTTCTCTCTCAGGCTCTTCTCGTAAAATTGATCATCTCTTCCGCTAACAATTAGTTAATTGGAAAGCAGAATAATTAATGAAATACATGTAATGATCAATAAACCTTAAAATCAAATTGGAAGCAAAAAATTTACTAATCATCATGATCACAATTAACAAGACAAAATGAGATTTTCAAAAGTTACAATTTAAAAGCTTACAAATTGACTCAAATATACAAAATTTAACTAGAAAACAAGATTAACTGTAATCAAATCAACGATCAAATTTGTACGATAATTAAAGTTATCAAAGTTTTAAAAGTGAGATACTAATCCAACATGGTGGTCCAACAATTAAAATCAATTGATCAACAGCAAGGAATCAAACAAAACAACCAAAATCCTCTAGGTTGTTATTATTTATAATTAAGATTAAGACTAATTAATTATTATCAATGTTATCATGAGAAATATGATTAAGAAACTATTGTTTTAACATTATCATCTTTTGTTATCATTAACAAGACAACAATTAATATTATGTTTTATGCTCTTCTCTGGTCATCATCGTTATAATCACAATCATAATCATCATCATCTTGATCATCTTCTTTGCCAAGTAGTAATATTTTTCTATTGCTAACAATTAATATTAATTGTAGAAAAAAGTAACCAAATGATTGAGATACAAAGTGAAACCTATTAGAAGGTTCGATTAAATCAAATTAACTGATCATTTGACAATTAACAAAGAACAACAATTATCATTACTGTTTCCTTTTCCTGTTTCCATTTTCTTTTCACAGTTACCTTGATTTAAATTGATCACCAATCAAATTTTAATATCGCTAATTGTTGTTACTCTTTAAGGAATCAATTGAAAAACAAAAATCGAAACAATTAAAAGTAATTCCAACTAAATGCTCATCTCTTCCTCCCACTTTTCATCAACCTCCATCCAAACCATTTCCTCTTCCTGTTTGTCCCTTTCTCTGTGAATAATAGACTGAATCTAGAAAAACACCATTTCTCTTCCTCATCTTGTCATCATTATCATCTTCTTCTGTCTATCACCGATTCACTATGATAATAATAAGAATAAGTGTCTAATCTCCTCCCCCTCCTCTCTCTCTCTCTCTCTCTTTGAATTTCTCACTCTGTTCATTTCCTTTTCCTCTGCCTATTGTTTATCCATCTCGTCGATAATAATAACTGCGATTTCAATCATGTTGATTAACTTTGATTGTTACACCAACAATAGTATCAACGAAACACTGTTAATACTAAACAATTAAGAAATCAAAAAATGTTATGACTGTCAAATGAACGTAAAACAAGCAAAAACTAGTTGAACAATTAGTTAATTATTCAAGTACATGCATCCAACTTCCTCAATTAGTATTTGATCAGTACTATTTTGGTGGCATAAACTTTCTTGGTCATTTGATTGGTAATTTAAACTCTAAACCATAAACTGACCATTAATCAATAGAATAGATCAACTTGTTCATAGTATCTCATGAATCTCGTTCTTGAAGGTCAAGGGAAGGAAATGTTTACAATTCATTAGAATGATTTAGAGTTTTATTGTTAGAACAATGGAAATGCAATTTACAAATGAATGGATTTTTTTTTGTTCATTTTACCAAAACGAAAATAACAATTTCCATTATTTTTGGTTCATTTCAGAGAACTGGTAACATTTGGTAAACATAAGCATCTTTACCTTTCTTCTTAATTGCAAAGTAAATTAAAGTTAGGGAAACGAGAACAGAGATTACGATAAATGTTAATAAATTCAACGATAATGTCACCAAATCCTCTTCACAATGAATTCCTTCAAGGCCACATTCACTTCTCCAATTTTCGGGTAAATAAACAAAAATTTGGTGGTAAAACTGTTCGATATCACAGAATTTGGTATCATCACATTCGGGGAGATTAAGGTAATGAGGTTGCTTAGAATAAGTGTCATTTAGATAGAGAAGTGATAATTTGAAATGATTAGTTGATTTTTCTTGGTACAACTCGAAAATTATACTTGATCCATAGGGTGGACTGAGTTTATCGAAAACTTTTAAAGTACTTAGGGTTATGGACAGTTGTGAATCGTGGGTTGAATAGAAAAAGATTTTCTTGGAAACATCATCAACAATAGGGATTGACTCATCTTGAGATTTTAATGATTGTTTCATGATTGTTGTGAAATGTGATTTCAAATCTTTTAAAAATTCTCCACCTCGAAGTCTTTGAATTAAATATGTTGAATAATCCAAAGTAAAGGTGAGATCAGAGATTCTCTTTAGTCTATTCATTACATCAGTTGTTGCCCATGAAGGTAAAGTGTAATTGTTTTCCGCTTGAATTTTGAGTGTATCGTGAATACGTTGGGCTGAGAATAGATCAGTTATATTCATACCTGTGTATTTGGTCAGGTAATGAAAGAGATCATGAAATTCAACTTCATGTTGCTTGTATTCGGGTGACTTTTTCAATCTCTCTTCCTCTTTCTCACATACTGGACAAGCAGCTGATGGATTATTTATATTATCATAAGTTCGAGGTGCAGTATGAATAGGAAATGGTTGCCAATGCAACTTGTTAGACCAGATCCACCTTCCAGAGGGTGGAAAAGCACCAGCAAGGACAAGAGCGGAACTTTCGAGACACCTATTTACATCTGAACTGCGAACTTCAACTTCACGCACATTTAAAGGCCAAAAGTCACCGTATCTTTCACGGAAATATTGCCCAAGAGCAAACATACGAGCTTTACCAGCAGAGGTCAATTCACCAGGACCATCAAGCCAAAAAGAGGCATTAGCATAACTGTCGGTTGGAAAGGTGGAAATTGGTGTTCGATCACCATGTCGATGAACAATGGCAACACTTTTGAGAATCAAATTATCACTAGATTGCTGAGAAATCGTCCATAAATCAGCCAATATAAAGGTGGTCAAAGTAAATGCAATCAATCCTGATTCCATGTTAATACAAGATTAAATTAGATTTGGTATCAACGAAATAAACAGAAATTCCAATAATTATTATGAGATCTGTAACCTTAATAGATTTTATCAACTAAATGATTGTCAGAAAATGAAATTTCATCAGACTTGCTGAATATTGCAAAGCAATAGTTTCTAATTACCAAAATAGAGACAAAAAATCAACGATAAATCAAGTTGCTTAATTATCACACACAATTGTAAATTATTTGGTTCTGTGAAAGAGAAAAAAGACAAGATGACACTTTAATTAATCAAAACGAATAACAATAATCAAATTGAAAATAGAAAAATAAACAACATGAGAAATTTTATTCTAAAAATTCAAAGTTGATCGGTTTTCTTATCCACCAGATGGCGGAACAAACGATTAACCGAAAAGTTGGATTATCTTTTTTTCCAATTTCTTTTCAAGCTCTTCCATTTTACTTTTTTATGATTAGTATTTGTTTCTAATTGATTAACAGCCTATTATAGTTAATTGGTGACAATCATTATTTCTCTTAATTGTCTATTCAAATTGTCACAATCAATTCTATTCCTTATCATATATTTTATTCCATAGAAACAGGTAACTTATATTTTTTTTGCTCTATTTTGGTGTTACCATTGGAAAAGAATAATTTATGTTTATAATTTAAGTTCTTCCGTTAGTTTTAATCAAGTTACATTGTAATGAGAATTATGTTTAATATGATATCGGGAAAGTGTTTCCAAATCGATCATCAGATTACCTTGTAACCACCAGATTACCATCAGATTTTATGTGATTCAAGGATTTACAGGTTTCAAATCAACAGAACAAAAAAAAGTAAAATCTATATACAGTCAAGCCGCTTAGGTTTGAATCCATTTTCTATTAATGTTAAGTAAATGAATTCGCCATCGGCTAATCCAACGGGTTAATCCGAATTCACATTAAGTGGAATAGATTCTGAGCTTAATGGAAAATGGATTCTAACCAAAAAGAAATTTGTTCCAACATGAATATTCATGTTCATGTTCTTGTTCATGTTTAGAGATATAGTTTGACCATCACGGTGTCTTCGTCCATGGGTGGCGATCATTACAATTAGTTGGTTACGGTGGTTGAATCTGGTTCCTCAAATTTGGTTAAATAGCTTTATGATGTTAGTATGAGCAATCAAGCTAAATAACCAAAGATAAGGAATCAGAGAACAATTTAATCACTTGAGCTTACCTTTTTTTTTTCTATTGATTGGAAATTTTAATAATAAGAGATGAAAACGAAGGTAAACACGTTGGCATTAGTTTGATGATGATTATGATTAGTATGATGATGTAGCAATTCACTAGACACTCCGATAGCGAAGAATCAAGAAGAAGAAGTGATGAGAATTCCGGGGAGAGACAGAGAAAAAGAGAGAGAAAATAAGAGAGAGAAAAAGAGAGAGAGAGAGTTGAAAGAGCTAAAGCTTTCCTTCTTTCTGTCTGTTTTATCTTTTACTCTCTTCCTCTCTCTCTCTCACTTTTGGTTATCGTTCTCTCTTCTTCTCCCTCTGATGATGCTAGAGAAACAACTTGAGAGATCGTTGATTTCTACCAATAGAAAATGCCAATAGTCACGTGATCAACTATGGAACTTTTCCTTTTTCTCTTTCTTTTATCTCTGTCTCTCTCTTTCTCTTCGGTCTGTCTACAGGTTGATTTTCTAGTTTATCAATACCAAATAATACCAAAGAAAAAAAAACTGGTTTTCCTTTGAAGTCTCTAAAGGGAAAGTAAAATAAAATTGAAGAGAAAAAATTGTGGATTTGTGGCTTAGGCTTAAGTATTTGCTAAGGTAATAAAGAGCCTTGATTTTTGATGAAGATGAAAAAAAGTGATGGCGAAACCAGTTTATCAACATAAACTTAAGTTCGTTTCCTCATCAAGATTGCGGCCTCAGGGGTTCATAGGGATGAAGAAAAGAAGATGACCTTAACTTATTCCCGGGTTCACCTTAACTTCAGGACATTTTTAAGCTTTTTGAGCTTCATTTTCTCTCTCTCTCTCTCTCTATTTTCTCTCTCTCTCATTTTCTCTGTCTCTCCCCGGAATTCTCATCACTTCTTCTTCTTGATTCTTCGCTATCGGAGTGTCTAGTGAATTGCTACATCATCATACTAATCATAATCATCATCAAACTAATGCCAACGTGTTTACCTTCGTTTTCATCTCTTATTATTAAAATTTCCAATCAATAGAAAAAAACAAAAAGGTAAGCTCAAGTGATTAAATTGTTCTCTGGATTCCTTATCTTTGGTTATTTAGCTTTCTGATTGCTCATACTAACATCATAAAGCTATTTAACCAAATTTGAGGAACCAGATTCAACCACCGTAACCAACTAATTGTAATGATCGCCACCCATGGACGAAGACACCGTGATGGTCAAACTATATCTCTAAATATGAACAAGAACATGAACATGAATATTCATGTTGGAACAAATTTCTTTTTGGTTAGAATCCATTTTCCATTAAGCTCAGAATCTATTCCACTTGATGTGAATTCGGATTAACCCGTTGGATTAGCCGATGGCGAATTCATTTACTTAACATTAATAGAAAATGGATTCAAACCTAAGCGGCTTGACTGTATATAGATTTTACTTTTTTTTGTTCTGTTGATTTGAAACCTGTAAATCCTTGAATCACATAAAATCTGATGGTAATCTGGTGGTTACAAGGTAATCTGATGATCGATTTGGAAACACTTTCCCGATATCATATTAAACATAATTCTCATTACAATGTAACTTGATTAAAACTAACGGAAGAACTTAAATTATAAACATAAATTATTCTTTTCCAATGGTAACACCAAAATAGAGCAAAAAAAAATATAAGTTACCTGTTTCTATGGAGTAAAATATATGATAAGGAATAGAAATGATTGTGACAATTTGAATAGACAATTAAGAGAAATAATGATTGTCACCAATTAACTATAATAGGCTGTTAATCAATTAGAAACAAATACTAATCATAGAAAAAAAGTAAAATGGAGGAAGAAAAATAAAAGAGACATGAAGAAAATGGTTGTTACCTTTAAGTAGATTCAATGGAATTGATTAGATGAATTTTTCCAACACGATCGGTGATTAGAATATTGATTGTCACAATTAGAATTTAAATTGTCCACATCGTCAGATTAATTTGTTGGCGAATTGTGAAACATTAATTAAAGAAATGAAGTGAAGATCAACTGAACCAGAAAAGAAAAGAAAAGAACACAAATAAAACTACTGACAAAGATTCTTTTTCTCAGCTGATCCATTTATCACCTTTTTGGAAAAAGAATCGATTTTGAAAGAAATGTTTATCGATCATCGAATCCTAAAGTTAATTATTGAAGGATATAAAAGAGAAGGAGAAAGAACTGGATAAAGAAATTGTTAATAAACTTGATGCTGTAGATGAAAATGATGATGATGGACTTCGTTCACAGCGTAACTATTGCTCTTAATTGTGATTGATTTTCATTTGATTCCATTTCTCAATTCTGTTATTAGTCAACTTTGGACTATCGTTTTATCACAAATAACTTTACATATCGGCCTAGCGATCGCATTTGTCGGTACATTTGATGGGGCAATGAAAGCTCATGGGTATATATTAACCTAATTTCTTAATTGTTAGTCGCTAATTGTTATTTCTATTATTTAGACGGAGTGAATATTGTGACGATCCATTGATACCACGGACAATTAGTAGTATTTTCGTTGCTTTCTATTGCTTTGGGTAAATAATACTTTTACTCTATGATAAATTTGAATATACTAATTGTTCAATTTAATGAGTAAAATCAAAAGTCAACAACAATTAACTTTTACAATTTGTTTTTTTTTTCATCAGAAATGGAGTGGGTCCTGCATTGGCTGGCTTTCTCGTTGAAAATATGGGCTATCGTAAAGCTGGATGGCCATTGGTCTGCCTTGGACTTGCTACGGTAAATTTGATCAACAATTAACAATCAAATTCACGTGTAGATTAACCAATAACCATTTTTATCTTGAGGGATATTACAGGGAATTGCCTTATGGATATCAGGATTTGCTGCTAAACAACATCAACCCGACTGGACACAAGTAGCCAAAGATGAGACGCCCTTTTACCGTCGCATTTCAATAAGCAAAAGTACCCACATCAAATGTGTCACAACGGCTCAAGAACCAATAGAGGAAAATCAATAAAGGAAAAACAATTTCGATTATAAAACAATTATGAAGGAAACGGGTAATCAAAGGCACACCAATCAACCTCTAAGGATTAATTGTATTTCTGCTACTGTAACAATTAAAGGATACACAGAAAATCAATCAATTATTTTTGACATAAACTTGATATTTCAGTTGATGATCGGTAACAAAACGTAGCCAATTTTTTTGAAATCAAATTGAGTCGCGATACCATAACTTGTAAAGAGTTGGCCGATTGCAGTTCAATGTCCTCTGTCTCGTTGTAGTTCTGGGCCAAGGGTGCCATCCAATCAGGGTAAATGACGGCTAAAAAGCCACCATAATAAATGGGATACAAAACTAGTGAGAAAAAAATCAAAAAAATTAAACAATTTGATTCAATTGTTGATTACCGTGTTAAATAAGCGCTTATAGCCGAGGGAATCTCCTCTTTAAGTTGATTTGTCGCTTAGGATGTTTTTTCCCAAAACCTGAGCTCAAAGCTTAATTTAAGCACACAGATCACTTTGAGCTCGCTAAAAAAACGTTTAAAATTTAGTCTAAGACCAAGTTCCCTCGTTTTCCAGCCCAATGCTTATTTGCACGCAAACAATTATTACTACTTACATACTGCATTGACAATTGCCAAGATTAATAACGAAACTGTTATCAAAGTGTCACAATAAGTGTTGGAAATATCTTCTAGGCCACTTCCAATTTTAGATAAGCGACTTGATCGAGACGAGAAAACTGATTTAATTGCTTTAAGTTTAGCTTTCGCTCTATCAGCAAATCGTCCTCTCGGTTTGACTGATCCATCAACACTAATCATCTTGGTGGAGAAACAATAATTATAACTTATCAATTAAAATTGATCATTTAATGTATCTAAATTGCAAACAGAAAACATTTAATTTATATGCTTTTGGAAAAGCAACAAAACACAATCAAGATAATTGATTATACAGTGATTCCTTTCAATATGGTCCATCGTTATGGTAACATTAGATTTGGAAGATTTTTAAGTTTTAATTAAGATTAAATCTCATCAAATTGGTCTAAAAAATGAAAATTAATAATTTCGCTTCAAGTTCAGATTGTTTTGAGGATTATAATTCATAATTATTTGTGTTTAGTATTTTTTTTCAATCAAAATAATTGATTAATTTTAACCCTTTCGAATCACCTACTCTACAAATCGCTGTCACCATGATGGGTCATTTTGAAAGGCATCACTGTACACCAAAATAGAGCAAAAAAAATATAAGTTACCTGTTTCTATAGAGTAAAATATATGATAAGGAATAGAATTGATTGTGACAATTTGAATAGACAATTAAGAGAAATGTTGATTGTCACCAATTAACTATAATAGGCTGTTAATCAATTAGAAACAAATACTAATCATAGAAAAAAAGTAAAATGGAGGAAGAAAAATAAAAGAGACATGAAGAAAATGGTTGTTACCTTTAAGTAATAGATTCAATGGAATTGATTAGATGAATTTTTCCAACACGATCGGTGATTAGAATATTGATTGTCACAATTAGAATTTAAATTGTCCACATCGTCAGATTAATTTGTTGGCGAATTGTGAAACATTAATTAAAGAAATGAAGTGAAGATCAACTGAACCAGAAAAGAAAAGAAAAGAACACAAATAAAACTACTGACAAAGATTCTTTTTCTCAGCTGATCCATTTATCACCTTTTTGGAAAAAGAATCGATTTTGAAAGAAATGTTTATCGATCATCGAATCCTAAAGTTAATTGTTCTAATTAAAAAATCTTATTACAATTAAGATTATTTTTCTTTTTTTCTTTATTGCAAATTCAATTATATTTGTTAAATTTTCTATTCTGAGAAAATTAGAGTTAATCAACTATTAATTAGTCGATTTAGTCGATATTAATTATTAGCAATTTCTTTTTTTCTTAATCCAAGTTAATCAAGTTCAGAGTTGTCTTTTTCTCTTCGTTAATTGTTAATCATTTAATCAATTGTATAGTGAAAATTTTAATCCTGATGAGGAAAAAGAGAAAATCATTATTATAACACAATTAAAGTGTAAATTGTGATGTAAATTGGATTACAATTTAGTGACCGTAAACCAAATCAGATTAAGATGAACAGGTCAGGGTGACATTCAGCATAATCAATGAAACAATCAGCTAATCAATGTGATGATTTGTGGAAAATTGGATCAACTAAACACACACACAATCAAAATATTAAGTAAATCAAATGATAATCTTTACGAATGAAATTATTAGACATTGAAACAATTAATTTACTGTTACTTTAGCTCTAATACAATTTACAATCAACTAATTGTATTTAATTTATTTAATTTATTTACCCCAACCCCCGAATACTGATTCATATCGATTACATTTTCATATCGATTTACATCCTTTATTGACATGTAATTAATAATGTTTTCAATTCTCATTTATTAATTGACTAATTGTAAAGAGTAAATTACTGATTAGAAAAAACTTTGCCAATTAGTACATTTCTGAAACATCAGATGGCGTTGGTTATGAATTTCATCATTTTTGCTTCGAAAATGCTGCCATCTATTGGAATCGAAATGAACTAATTTCGAGAAAGTTTTTTTTTCAAATTTTGGTTTTCGGTTGTAATGGAACGAAATTAGAATCGTTTATCATTATTGTAAATGGTTTTGTTTGTTTTCATTTTCAATTAAGTTTGAATGAATGATTTTTTGAGCCACGAATGTTTTCCTGTTCAAATGTAACCGAGAAAACGGCACCAGCATCGGGTTGTAGAAAGTTCATCTTTCGAAGCACCAAAAGTGGCCGATGTTAAATAGAGAGTTCGAAAATCATCTCCACCCCATGTAGCCGAAGTTGTTTTACTTGCAGGGGTTTTAATTATACCAAGAACTTTACCTGTTTCCGGATCGAAACGAGTCACCTTTCCACCATCAAATGAAGTTACCCAAAGTTTGTCATGTAAATCAATTGTCATACCATCAGGAACTTCATTGGAAACGAAATCAGATAAACCATTGTAATCGAAACAAGTTTTACGATTACCTGTAGATAATTAAAAGTTAATTGCTCTTGTTTTAGATCATAAAAATAACATTTCACAGTTTATTATCTCTCTCTCTCTCTCTCTCTCTCTCTCTCTCTCTCTCTCTTTCTTTCTCTGTCTTTACTCACTTATATTTCCAGTTTCATGGTCATAATCGTAAGCCCAAACTTGACGTTCAATTGAATCAATGAAAAAAAATTTTCTATTATCAGATGACCAGGCTAATCCATTGGAAATGGTTAGATTATCTTGTTTCCGGGTCAATTTGCGATCAGAATCAATTAAATAAAGATTACCAATACCACGTTCAAAGTAACCAGGTTTACGTTCCCAATTCATTGTACCAAACCAGAGTCTACCTTTAGAATCACATTTACCATCGTTGACCCGAGTATCTTGACCCGAATCGACACAAGTAATAAACTCAAGTCCTTTTGTTGACCAGTCCAATGAGAAAAGTGACTGATTTTGAGTGATGACAAATTTATCCTTTTTACCTTCAATTGGAACAATTAAAGCTAAACCAGGGGCGAAATATATTGATTCATAAGTTCCCGTTTTCGTATCAAGGTAATAACATCCACCTTTAATTAGATCAACATGATACAATCGACCAGTTTTCTCATCGTAATGTGGACCTTCACCAAGTTCAACGGTATAAGGAGAGACACGTTTGAGTTTACAACACAAGTCACTCATGATGATGATCAATTTAATAGTAACAATTAAACAGAAATAAGTACAATCAAATTGAAATGGACAAATTTTCGTCTACAACAAACTTTATATAAAAGGTGTAAATGATTTGCTATCCAATTTATATGCTTTTGGAAAAGCAACAAAACACAATCAAGATAATTGATTATACAGTGATTCCTTTCAATATGGTCCATCGTTATGGTAACATTAGATTTGGAAGATTTTAAGTTTTAATTAAGATTAAATCTCATCAAATTGTTCTAAAAAATGAAAATTAATAATTTCGCTTCAAGTTCAGATTGTTTTGAGGATTATAATTCATAATTATTTGTGTTTAGTATTTTTTTTCAATCAAAATAATTGATTAATTTTAACCCTTTCGAATCACCTATTCTACAAATCGCTGTCACCATGATGGGTCATTTTGAAAGGCATCACTGTACACCAAAATAGAGCAAAAAATATAAGTTACCTGTTTCTATAGAGTAAAATATGTGATAAGGAATAGAATTGATTGTGACAATTTGAATAGACAATTAAGAGAAATAATGATTGTCACCAATTAACTATAATAGGCTGTTAATCAATTAGAAACAAATACTAATCATAGAAAAAAAGTAAAATGGAGGAAGAAAAATAAAAGAGACATGAAGAAAATGGTTGTTACCTTTAAGTAATAGATTCAATGGAATTGATTAGATGAATTTTTCCAACACGATCGGTGATTAGAATATTGATTGTCACAATTAGAATTTAAATTGTACACATCGTCAGATTAATTTGTTGGTGAATTGTGAAACATTAATTAAAGAAATGAAGTGAAGATCAACTGAGCCAATTTTAAAAAGAATCCGTTTTGAAAGAAATGTTTATTGATCATCAAATCCTAAAGTTAATTGTTCTAAAAAAATCTTAAAATCTAAAAATCTTATTATAATTAAAATTGTTTTTCTTTTTTTCTTTTATTGCAAATTCAATTGTATTTATTAAATTTTCTATTCTGAGAAAATTAGAATTAATCAATCATTAATTGGTCGATATTAATTATTAGCAATTTCGCAATTTCTTTGTTTCTTAATCCAAGTTAATCAAGTTTAGAATTTTCTTTTTCTCTTCGCTAATTGTTAATCATTTAATCAATTGTATAGTGAAAATTTTAATCCTGATGAGGGAAAAAAGAGAAAATTAAAGTGTAAATTGTGATGTAAATCGGATTACAATTTAGTGACCGTAAACCAAATCAGATTAAGATGAACAGGTCAGGGTGACATTCAGCATAATCAATGAAACAATCAGCTAATCAATGTGATGATTTGTTGAAAATTGGATCAACTAAACACATACACACAATCAAAATATTAAGTAAATCAAATGATAATCGTAACGAATGAAATTAACCAAAAAAGTGAACCTTGTTTACCCATTTAAATTGTCATCAAGTTAAGATCAAAATCGATTGATTAAGATTAGGTGTGAGTGCGACATTTAAATCAAACCAGATTAACGATTTAAGTTATCATTCGGTGCTAATCAACAAACAATCAACAAGAAATAAACTTTTCCAATTAACGCTTAAATGTATTTATGATTTAATAGTACAAATCATGGTTTTAACTCAAGTTAATTCAATTACAACTGAATTAAATAAATTCTCAGGGATAATTAGTCTTGATCATGTAACTTTCTATGTTTCCAATGCCAAATATGCGGCCGCTTATTTCACCCGTTTCTTTGGGTTCAAGTTAATCGGTTATAAGGGTTTGGAAACTGGAAGCCGATCAACGTGTTCATATGTTGTGACCTCAGATGACATTGTTCTGGTTTTAAGTTCAACTTATCAATATGGTTCGGGTGACCTTTGGTCAATTGTTTCCTCCAGAGGTGATATGGTCAAAGATGTCGCCTTTACAGTTGATAATTTGGACAACTACCTGACTCGATTGACCGCAAGTGGAATTAAGATTGTCCAACAGCCAAGGACCGAAAGTGATCAAAATGGTTCCGTTAAAATGGCCGTTATTTCACCTTTCGGTGATATAACTCATACATTGATCGAGAGAACTCGATATTCTGGACCTTTTCTTCCCTCTTATCATTTGCCCCTTGAGTCGGATAATTTCGAGGGACCAATGGACATTTCACCAGAACTTCGAATATCTCTTAAAGCTATTGACCATTTTGTTCCTGTTCTAAATGTCGGACAATTGGATGAAGCTTTTGATTTCTACAATAAATTGGGACTGGAAACTTTTTATTCCGTTGACGATTTTAATGTCAAAACGGAAACAAGTCGATTGAAAATGGTTGTGGTCGCAAACAAATCGAAAGAGGTGATAATCAATTTAGTCGAACCATCGGCCGAAGATAAAGTGTCCCAGTTACATGAATTTCTTCAATACAATAATGGATCGGGAATTCAACATATCGCCCTTCGAACAGATAATATCGTCTCTACGGTAAGTGGCCTAAGAGAACGTGGAATTCAATTTCTTGATATTCCATCAGGATATTATGAAAAATTACGAGAGCGTTTGGACTCATCGAAGGTCACAATCAAAGAACCAATCGAAGTTTTAGAAAAACTTCAAATTCTTTGCGATTTCAATGAAAACGGTTACATCCTTCAGCTATTCACGAAGCCGCTTTTTGACCGGCCGACAACTTACCTCGAAATAATTCAGCGTAATAACCATTCTGGTTTCGGCGCTGGAAATGTTCAGGCTCTTTATGAGGCCGTTGAAAGGTTACAAAAACAACGAGGTAATTTGTAACCATACATCGAATTCAAATTGACAATTAAACTAAAACTTGAAATCATTTTCTTTCGCCAACAATTAACCAATCAATTGTTTTCTTTGTTCGTTTCTTAACGAATCCTTAATTATAACATCGGGTTGTCTTTTAGAACATAAATAAAACTCAATTATCTTAATTCTGTTCGTCGATATGTCCAAATATCTTGAAAAACTGGACGATGCTCTGGACACGGTGTTTACCGGTTCACCAAAGACCGATAAGGTTTTCAATTGTTTGGAGATTGTTACTCATTTGGAAAAGTTAAAAATCGCCAAATTTTTTCTCATCATCATATCGATTTATATGATCTTTGGTGCTTTCGCTGAGTTAATTTGTAACGGTGTCGGTTTTATTTATCCAGCGATTTGTTCACTCGACGCTCTTGAAACTCACCAACCGGAAGATGATACCAAATGGTTAATATATTGGGTCGTTTTTGCGACTTTTTCATTAATCGAATTTTTTTCCGATAAAATATTCCATGTTTTCCCTGTTTATTATTTGGCGAAACTAATTTTTCTTATTTGGTGCTTTTGGCCTACCGCAGAAAATGGTTCCATGCGAATTTATAAGAAAATTATCAGGCCATATTACCTGAAGAAAAGAGATTCAATTATATCGAGTAAGTTGCTGGTCGAAATTTTAATAGAAATAAAATTAAATCAATATAATAAATCTTAGAACCAGAGGATCCCGAACCTGACCCATCAGAACGAACTCAGGGAAGTCCAACTAGAGGATCGATAAGTTCAATGGGAAAAGAAGATTGAAATTCCGATATTCGAATGGTTTTTTGCTTCGAGAATCGAGAGCGAAAATCGTAGTAACACTTAATTGAATCGCTTTTGTTTAACCAAGGAAACTATTTCAATCTAATCAACATTTCAGAGTTTTGAATGATCACAATTAACGAGGTTCAAGTTGAAAAAGCAAAGAACAGAATTTACATGTAAATTAGTGAATAAAAGTAATTAAAGTAAAGGAATTATTTTAATAATCGATCAATTTGTTTCTCGCAATTCAATGTTTCCTTTGTCGAATCCTTCAATTTACAACAATACACTTTAATTACTTCGAGTAATTAACAGTCAATTAGAGATGATTTTCTTTTTGTTTCGAAATGACTTCACAATTTCTTGGAAGACTGGACAATGTTGTGGACACAGTATTCAGCGGTTCCCCTGTAACTCAGAGGGTATTCAACGGTTTAGAAACAGTTACTCGTCTGGAGAAACGTAAAATCGCTAAATGTTTTTTCATTTTGTTCGCTATTTATATGACCTTTGGTGCTTTCGCTGAATTGATTTGTAATGCAGTTGGATTCGTCTACCCTGCAATTCAGTCATTAGAAGCTCTTGAAACTCATGATTCTGAGGACGATCGTCAATGGTTAACCTATTGGGTTGTTTTCGCCTTCTTTTCAGTAATCGAATTTTTTTCCGATAAAATATTTTATGTTTTTCCCGTTTACTATTTGGCGAAACTAATTTTTCTCGTTTGGTGCTTTTGGCCTACCGAGCAAAATGGTTCCATTAGAATTTACAATCAAATCATTAGACCTTATTATCTAAAGAAAAGATCAGGTAAGTTGCTAATTTGTCGAAATTGTTGTAGATGAAAATCAGGTTAATTCTAAATTTTTTTTGTTCATGTTAATCAAAGAAAAAGAAGAAGAGAAAGATGCTGAAACTGGAAGAAAATCAATCAGTAATCAAGGTGAGAAACAATTTTATTCGAGGCCAGGATCAATCGTAGAAACACCAGTTCTAACTCAGGCAATGGTTGGAACGAGGATAAGGTCATTATTGAAGGATATAAAAGAGAAGGAGAAAGAACTGGATAAAGAAATTGTTAATAAACTTGATGCTGTAGATGAAAATGATGATGAGGATGATTAATTTATCTCGTATTGAATTTTGACTTTGTATTAAAAGATAATTTTAATTTTTCAAGTTCCCATTATTGTTGTTGGTATATAAGGTAATCATTTGACTGATCAAATCAATATTCTTCTCTTTCAATTAGTTAATATTAGAATAATTTTCTAAGCAATTGAATCCAAATCATCAGGTTTAACATCAACTTCCAATACTCGTGGACCATATAAAAGTAAATAAGCACAATGCCAATCACCTGAGAGATAAATTAAAAAATTGAATAGCAAATTAATAATCAATTAGTGAGAAATGTTTTATTTGTGATTTCATTACCTCCACCGGCCAGTTTTAAAATGTCATCAGTGGTCACTTGAGTAACATTATCATCATCACATTGGAACCATTCATCTTTGGGGAAAAAGAGATAAAATCATCAATATTTAATGTCTAATTGTGGTAACAATTTGTGATAAACTTATTACCTTTACTACGTCTAATCCAAGCTAGATAATGACCACTGGCGATGTTTCTTCCTTTATGAGTTAGAACAGCTTGAAGCTCATAGTAGCCGCTGTTGTTGGAACCGGGATCATCTTTGAAATAATATGGATAAGCAAATTTGGGCTTTTCGTCGGTTTTGTCACCTTTTTTTGTCAGGTCAGGCTTTTGGCTTAGGGCTAACATTTTATCATCATATTCCTTGAATTTGTTTCTCATTGGATTTAACTTTTCCTGTAATTCTGGTGTACACATCTCGTAAACATCCAACTTGAAACCGAATTTAATTTCTTTCAAAATTTTCGCTTCACGTCCTTTATATTCAAATCTCATTATTTGAATTGTAAGATAAGCAGGTAATCGGCCCAATAGACTTTTCTTGGTGTAAATACAATCTCTTTGGAGGTTTGGTGAAAATTTGGTTAAATTTTCTTCTAGGATGGAATATTTTAAGCCAGATTGAAGATATTTAACTTCATGGTTGGAAATAAAGCAACTAAGATGTAAAAATTTCTCTACAGTTTTAGCTTCTTCTTCTTCTTCATTTTCTGTATTAAAGAGAAATAACAAAAATGATAGATTGTTAATTTACAAGTGATAATAATAGAAGAAATAATGATTACCTGTGTTTTTCATGGTAACAGAGAATTTTCCTTCAAAATATTGTTCAATGAAATTATCACTCTTAATGGCTTGAGCTGCACTAATATTATCACCAGTTCCTTGATTATCAGCAGTTTTCAGATCTTGTTGTAATGATCTCATCAAACTTGTCCAGCATTCGGCTGCATCATGTTGAATGAGATTACCATCAGCGGATTTCTCGGCAAACCGAGGAAATGCTAAATGAAAACCGTCAAGAAAACCATTGGAGCAATAACAGATTTATGTTCCATTGAGATGAAAAGATCCGCAAAGAGACAGTAACATTGGGTTGTAACATAAGATCCGAACGCTTAGGGATAAACCTATTGAAATGGAGAAAATAAAATTGAATAAATTAAGATCATCTTTTTGTTTCTCAATTTGATCTATGATAGGTAATAAATACTTACTTGGCTATTGCTTCTCGTAACTCAGGTATGGTATACAAACATTGTACCGTAGCATTTAGATAGCAAGTATTACCTAAATTGGTTAAGCCTGAGGGAAGATCAAGAACTGTGCTTAATTCACTTTCAGTCATATCCTCGATAAATTTAGGTTTCTCTTGAGGTTCTTCAGGAATCTTGTCAACGTTTCCCATCATCAAAAAAGTGATACCTGGTAAAAACAAGAAATATAAAAATCATTCAAACACATGATGATGACAAAAGATTTATAAATAGACACCAATGATAATTGATTAAATAACTATACATCTTTTAACTGAATTCCATCCCATGTAGGTCCAGAGATGACTTTTCCCTTGAACATGAGTTTCTGCCTTTCAATTGAAACCGAAGTGAGAGCAAACAATTGAGCCTTAAAAACGGTTGTCTCCAAATCAGTATCCAAATCAATATCATTGTAAATCTCTTTACCCCATTTAACCTTAACTATAATCAAATAATCAAATAAAACAAAATTAAACAAAATGACAAAAAATACAAGACATAAATAGAAAAAAAAACCAAAGGTATAAAACAAAAACAACGGATTAAGATTATACAGAGAAAAGAATATAAAAAAAGAGTTGATTGGAAAATAGAAAAAGAAAATACAATAAATGTTGACTAATTAAACCAATTAGAGTCACAATTAACTTACCTTTGTAAATCGGCATCTTTCTTGACAATATTGACAAACCGTTACAATTAAATGACAAAGTAATTAACCAAAGACAATGATAATTAAAAAGTGATAACCAAATTAATTACAATTGAGAAAAATTCAAAACCAAATGAATCTGTTTATTACCCTGAGGGATCTTTACGATCGTTTATACAACTGAGCAGACTCGAGTTCTGCCCTCTCACGGTTGCATATCTAACCGTTTACAAAGGTAATAAGCTTCATTTCTATTGTCAATTAAAATGAGAATTTGGTTAATTAATTTAGTATCAGTGATTGTCCATTCTTTGACGTGTTTCAGTCTTAAGTTGATTATTTGTGGGTAATGATTTTCTATCCATTTACAGTCCTACCAGAAGTGTAATCGGCTTGGTGTTTCGAGGCCACAACATTCTATCGCCATTCTTTGTCTCATCATCTTTTCTATGGTCCTAATCTGATGTTGTTTTAGTTTGTCGCCAATTTTATGTTGAGTTCAGCTAGAGGTGATTTTGATTTCCTGAAGTTTGATTCAGTTTTCTCTCTTTCCTTTCTTTTAATTTCATTGTATTGAGCTCTTACGTTGGTGGGTTTCTCCTGTCGAGGTAAAATCCATTTAATCTCCCTCTCGCACCAATCTTCCCTTGATGATTGTGTTGTTTTGATTTGCCATTGTCCTGGTCTGAGGAGAATTCTTCTAATATCATCACCAAAATCTGAAAGTGAGTAAATTAATTTTGCTGTTTCTGGCTCTAACTCTATTGTAACTTTGTGCCCGCCCCATATTTTTATAATCATTTCTACTATTATTAATTTGAATTCATATCTTTCTGTTTTTTCTTTCAGGTTTACTTGCCACAGGTGATCAGAATTGTTGTGACATATTAATGCACTTTGCGAATTCATAATCTTGTATTGGATCAAGTGATCATCGTTATTCGACATCCTGTCCATGATCCATTCTATCGGCACTGGATGTCTTTCTATCCATCCTGTTGGTCTCGTAATTTGGTTGTTGAAATTATGAATAGTCGTTTCTATTCGATAATTCTCTAGCCAAAAGGGTAATTTATGTATTATCATGTGACTCCATCTCGTTCTTGTTTTTGTTCCGATGAATTTGTTTATGATTGATCCAATTAGCTCATTTATTTCATTTTCATTCTCTAGGTCATTCATCGCAATCGGAATCATCTCATAAATCATTGGCCACAGATAATTTGTGATTAACAACTTCTGGATCTTAATCGGTAGCTTGATAATTTTCGGCCAGGTAATTCGTCGTTTGGTGACAATAATATTTCTTAGTCGCTGTTCCAGTTCATTTTTAAATCTCTTAATGGACATTTTCCTTCTGGAATACTGAAAACCTAGTATTTTGATAAAACTGTTGTCATTTGGATGGATGATTTTGGTTTTTCGTGGTTGATTTTTAGATCTCTAATAGAATCTTTTCTAATGTTTTCATTATTGTTTCAACTCTCCACAGGCTATTCGGTGGGATAATGATGACCATATCATCAGCAAATGCGTAAATCATGATGTTGATGTTCCAACATTTTTTGATGCAGTGGTTGAGGGCCAAAATAAAGAGGAGAGGTCCAATCGATGTTCCTTGGGAGACTTCTGAAGGTGATTTTTTATATAATTTGGTTCCATTATCAAAGTAAGTCAGGTAATCATTTTCCTGAATTGAGTCTATCAGTGTCATTGTTGATTCACCGATGATTTGTGTCAGCTGAGCTCGGATTGGAGTTAGGCTGACATCGTCAAACGCTGTTGACACATCGACAAATATCATTGTTGATTCTTCTCTATTCTTTTTTATTAGGAGTTTCCTAAAGAGATCTTCTCTTTTACTTCCTCGTATAAAACCAAATTGTGTTTCAGGTACCAGAAGTTTGGGTGCTGTTGATTGGAGTCTTGCTGCTATTACCATGTCGATCATTTTCAATAGATGATTTGGAGTTCGGATCATTCGAACTCTACCATCCGGTTTAGGTACGAACCCGCAGCCAAAGACATTTAAAACATTTGGAACGTGTGATATTGAAAATATCATTTCGATTACTTCAAACTTTTCCTTGTTGTTTTCAGAAATTTATTCCATGTTTTATTCATGAAATTGTCTGCTGTGAGACTTGAACTTTTGGCCCGGTATTTTAAAATCATTTGTTTCTCATGTTGGTACAGTTGGCCTTTGATTAATTTCGGTGCATCTTTAAATTGTGGTTTATTCTTTGTGAAGCCTTCTAACCATTTTAATTTGCTCTCATTCGTCACCGGGTTTTCCAATTTATCCATTCTTTATCATCAAAGAGGTGTTGGTGGATGAGATTCCATGTTACTTTTGAATCTTTACTTTCTTTTAACATCTTGTAAGGTCGAAAGACTGAATCTTTCTGTCAATTTCCATGGTGAGTTCGTTTATTTCTCTTTTCTCTCTCTCTGTTGGGTTTCTAACTCGTTGTTTTTCTTCTTGCCTTGATTAATCTCTGTAATTTGTTTCTCTTTTTCATCTTTGTTATCCAGATTCCATGATTATCTGGGAAATGAACAATTTCTAAACATCTCTTGATGAGTGGGTGATTTTTATTCCATTGATTGTTAACGAGATGATAACTTGGTTTCAACCTCCAAGAACCGAATTTGATTATTTTAATATCTTTTTCGTTCCTGGTATCAATTTGTTAGTGTCTATTTCACATGCCAATGTCCAATGATCTGAATCATCGAGATTTTTCCTTGGATTTACTATTACCATGGTTGAGGATGTTAATATCATGTCTATTACCCTGTTTGATCTGATGAATGTTGTACCGAATTCACGACTTATTGGAATCAAGTTAAACTGGTGAAGCGAATTTGTCAATTGAGTGAATTGTTTTCTTCTTCTGAGTTTATTTGGCCTGATTGCCAATAGCTCAAAGAAGCATTAAAATCTCCCATTAAGATTATTTGGCTTTCCAGGTTTTCGACAATTAACCGATGTATTGTTGCTAATTGTTGTATGAAGATTTCATTTGATCGCCACGGTTTAAGGTACACCGAGATTACAACAATGTTTAATTTTCTTATGATTATCGCCGCGATATCTTGGCAACCGACTCTTAATTTTACAGGTTTAAGGTCTCTGGACACAACCAGTGATTGGGCTCCATTGATGATAAGACGTTCGGTGTTAAAAGTTTCACTAATTTTAGAGATATTTGGGTCGGATAACGATGTTACACTAAGGTCACTAAATAGAGTTTTCTAATCATAAATTCCGTTGTTTCTGGTTTTTGGGCGACATTACAGTGAGTAATATTTAACATGATTGTTTGATAAGTAATGAGTTAACTTGTTTTTATTTCATTACCACCTTTTATCCCGCCTTTTCATTTATTAACTGTTTATTTCATCTCTTGTTTACTCATAGTTTGTTTCGTCATGGAGAAGAAACCAGCCGAATTTGAATTTGTTAAGTTGAATCCTCCCGTTCGTGAAAGTATCTGGAAACGTTTTAATGATCAACCTTTTCTTGTTGGATCGAAGGCCAATTTCAGTCGCGAGTTTGTTAGTGTCCATGAGGATGATTTTAAGTTGATAAGCAGTGTTTATAGTCACAAAATCGTGAACAATGAGACTTATATTTTGACTAAGGTTGAGGTTCAATTCAAGGAGATTATTATAATTGGGTTTGGTTGCCATTTGCAGTTTCGAAAGGCTATTGATATGAGTTATCATCATATAATTGATCGTATTCTAAAGGATTTTCCAGTTATTTATATGGTAAGTTAAGTTAGTGAACTCAGATCGGAATTAGCTAATTTTTGTTTTCTTTATTTCAGCCACAGCAGATCATGAAATTGCCTAATTGGCAAGGTTTCTGTTATTTAAATTCTGCATTAATACCTTTATTTCATTCGCAATTTTTTGTTAAGGAGTTGATGACTTCTTATATGGTGCTGGCCAGTCGCATAGGTACTGGACAAGTGAAAAATCCACTTCGGTGTCTTAAAGATTCTCCTGCGACAGGGTCTTGGTCTGTGGTGTACTCTCTGTATAATTTCTATAGAGTTTGTTAAAGCTGCTCGGATTGAAGGTTTTCAAATTCGTAATTTTCCCAGGTTATTACAATTGAAGACTGATCCTGATGACCCTTACGAGGAGCCGACCAAGAGCCGACCATTGAATGACCTGAGTTGAATTCTCAGCAGCTACATTCTTAAGCATCTACGAAGGTTTTGTTCTGAGCGATATGGAGTGTTGAATCGGTGGTGTTTCAGGATTTGTTGCGGAAGTTAGGAAATGACGATATTCGATTTCATCAGAAATTTCTTTTTCATGTCAGTGGTAAATTCAGTGTCGATTTTGTCCTGTTGACGGGAAGATTTTCGAGTACAGTTTTCCTGTTTTAAATTTGCCCGGAAAGGCCTGCGAGGGTTATCATATAGTGCGTCTCTCAGATATAATTATGCGAGTTGGTTACTGGGGTGATAATTTTCCTCTGACGTGTTCTCGTATCGTGAATGGGTCGATTTGTGGGGAAGTTTAGACTTGATATAAAAGTACTGAGACTACCTGATTTGATGGCCATAAATTTGTGTGGGTCGATGATGAAGCGAGATGATCTTTTCATAGAAATGGAGGAAAATTTTACATTGAAGCTCAATGGTGAGGATTTTGCTTATCATCGTCTTGCTTTCAGCAGTGTGATTAAGCTTTGGAAAGATTGTTTTGATCGTTCTCTTGGTGATCGATTTATCAAGCCACAGGATCATTATGTCTTTGATGGGTGGCATTCATGCGTTCATTTACTCACCAGAAACGATTTTGTGGAAGTGAATAATGGTGAGGTTTTTGAGCCCACTGAGTGGCTCTCTGGTAATTACACGGATGGGTCGTTGATTTTCTATCAATCAGATAAATATAAGTGGTTGGTTAATGAGGAGAAACGCTAGTTACAATCTTAATTCACGTTTATTCTTGTTTCTAAGAGACGCTAGTTACAATCTTAATTCACGTTTTATTTATGTTTCTGATGATAACCCGTGTAGGTGATCGAGCATTGGTTACAAAATTTAATTCGAGCCATTCCTACGAAGTTAACTGTATCTTCTTTTGTCAGGATCTCACTCTTATGTTTTTTCATTTCGTCATAAATCTCATAATCTTTAATAAACATCAAAGTTTTAGCATCGGTAAACCTGAAGAAAACATTTACATCTTTGAATTTATCCAGTAATTCCTTTTTTTGATTCTCGGTGATTAAATTCTTCGATTCCATTACATACCAATCGATAAAGGGCGATTTCAATCTCTTTATTGTTGTCCAAGAAGATTTGTTTCAGGGTAGATTTCGGAATTGGATTCTGTAGTTGATGATAACTTTTCTTGATTCCTACAGTTTGTTTTATTGTAACATTCTTAAATGTTGTCAGGTTTTGCCAGTTGTATGATTTTTGGGTGATTATAACTGTGACTCTATCAAATCTTCAATCTCTTCTTCATCTGAAGTGTCAAGTTCAGTTCTATTCTTGACCAGTTCAATAAGCTTTGTAATGCTGAGATTGTGTCAGCATTTGGGGTTTGTTGTACGAAAATTGCACCGATCATCATTAGTCCGGTTAAAACTTGGGTTGGGAGGTCATTTGTATTATCGGGATTTTCGATATCACTTTTACTCAATGTCGAAAAAGCTTCTAACACGGTATCAACGTCGTTATCTGTCCATTGAATAAATTCATGGTTTAATAGTTTTTCTTTTAAAAGTTTATTAATCAGTTCACTTGGATCAAGGTCCATTTCAATACAAAGGTCACTTTAATTATGGTTCAGTTATAAAATTTAAAAGGTGAAAAAGTTTTATTTAGGTGGACAATAACATTAAGTAAGTAAAAGCATGAGAAAGAAATCAGAAGATAATGTTGTTGTCATGGTGACTTTACGATGCGGGCTTTTTCAATCGTGACTCCAGTTCGGGATTAGCGATTTTACATTAGAAGATACTCGTAATCGTAGTCGATTTCCGAGATTGCTTGAATAAGTTCGTTTCTGAACATAAGGCATTCACGGCTGTAAGCCTCATGACCTTCCTTTTCACATGAAGGACATCGTTTTATTTGCGATTTACAGTTTCGGGCCAAATGTTGGCCTGAGCACTTGTCGCATCTTAGCTGATTTCGACAATAAGTACGTGAGTGGCCGAATCGATGACAAAGTTTACAGCTGAGTATTCGAAAATCATCTTTAACTTTGTGGAATGAGTAGCCTGTGGACAATCTGCCTTCCAATCTTATTTCAATTTGCGATCTAATGGCCGGGCTGACTTCCATTATTATTCCATAGCGATCATCGTTCAATCCCATGGGGAAGGTTTGGATTATTTTGAATTGGTTATGCTCATGGAAACCATTCAAAGCCATTATTTTTCTTATATAACTCTCCCAATCTTCATTAATCGGTGGTCTCACGTAGGCTATTTTAATTCTTGGTTTTTGCCATTCTACCGGTTCAACGGTAAGCTCTGGAATCGAAAATTTTTTAATCAAATCGATTCTTTCTTCTTCTTGGTTTAAAAATTATCGAGTAATTCCTGTAGGTTAAGACTCGAAAGGTGTATTTGAGTCTGGCGGCGAGTAAGTGGTTGGTGATTTGTTGTACGGTTCAATTGGTTGGGGTCCTTTTATTTTAACCTTATAATATCTCTTATTGTCTAACCATTGCCACCACTCTGGAGGGGCTGGTCTGGTTCTTTTAAGGATATTATAAGATTCACGGACTCTTTTCTTTTTCGGTTCCGATGGTTGATTATCGATTTCAAAGATTATCTCTGGTGATTGTTGATTAGCTTCCGCTTGTGGTTGATTTGTATTCTCGCCCGTGAGCACAGATTCGGTGTTAGCGGGTTTGATCTTTGAAGCTTCTTTATCGCTCGATCGAGGATGAGGATATACTTCTTAAGCCATGGTAATTCTTTTTAGGAATCGTTTGAAGCTGTTCATCAACACCATTTGCGTAAGCTTTACGCAAAATTCTAGCGTCTTCTACCAAACGGTTTTTATCCACGTGGAAAGCACGTTTTGTAGTATAGCTCGTGGTTCTCCTTCGATTCCATATTTTATTAATTCCAGGGTCCGGTTACGAATTTCTTCATATTTATTTTTCTCTTCAGCACTGTTCGTAATCAGGCCTGGAAGGTTATCTATTTTAGAGGAGAAAGAAATGTTTAATTCAACTTTTTTAAATTTTTCAGTTTGGGTTGTTCTGTTTTGGTTGTTCCTTTTGTTAAAATTTTGTTTTATAATTATTTCTCTTACCTTTTCGATGTTTTTTGGTACTTGGGTATCATTTTGATCCCCGGGATTAGCACTTTCAAAATTTTCACTCATTTTTTATGAAATATATTTGTTTTCAGGATAATAAGGAATTTCAGGGTAAGAAAATTTCGCTCAATCACGACCAGAATCCAAAGTTTATTTATCCCTAAGGGCAAGCGCAGTGGTGGAATTAAAATGAGCGCCATTTTTGGATTGGAAAATTGAACAAATTAAGCAACAATTAAGGATTAAGATTAATCAGTGAAACTTTTGATTAAAGGGTTGGCGAGTTTCTGTTGATTAGCTTTAATCCAGTGATTGGAATGGTTTAGCTTTAGTTTTTGTTAGAGGTTTGTTAATCTCTTTTGTGAGATCTATTAATTGTGTTGTTTGGTTAATTTTAATTTCTTTTTGTAATTGATTGATAAACTATTAGACAGAATTAATTTAATTTTGACAAATCATTTACAGTGAATCGTGTTAAATTGTTTTGTCAGGTTTGAGGAAGTGATTTAATGTCCAATTAAGTTGAGATTAAAGTCACTAGAGTTAATTATATTACTAATCACGATTGTCGATTCGGACAATGACCTCTGGTAATTAATAATATTAAACAATTATCACGGCTAATTATTAATCCAATTGTTGATTGTTGTTGTTGTTGTTTTTTGCTAATCATTTCCTTAGATTTTGAAAAGTTTATTTAAGTCAACAGATCTCAAGTTAATCAAAACTGGACAAACTTGATCAACATCAACAGTGGGAAAATGTTATCAACTGAAATTAATTTTCATTTAGTGTTGAAATTAACTGTTATTTTAATTGTTCATCTAATTTCCAGTGATCTTGGATTAACTGTTAATCCACAGGGAAATATCAGTGCTACAGATGATAATGGAACCTTATTAAATCTTGATTTCTCGGACATTGAATACTATCCAGTGTCCACTTCATCCTTGTCCCTTTACACTTCAACTTTATATGGAAATCATAATAATATTAATCTAAATAAACAATTTAGTTCAAATGAATCTTCAATCGATCAATTTAATGGTGAATCTGATCAAGAATCAACTATAGTTATTCATCTAATTGATACAGTTAAATTTGATTCGGTTGACGATGATCGACCTCGAACATTGACCAATGCGAAATATATTGGAAGCTTGCGAAGACGATTTTCGACCTCCGACCTGTCCAAATATCTATTGATCTACACTGGTAAAAACACTTCTCGAAATCGTGAATTTAATAATTACTCAATCGAAAGGACCATTGGTCAAGAGAAAAAGTTATTAGCTTCGTTAAATGTTCAACGAAAAGCGCCAATCGGCAGGAAGATCATTCGATTAGCTTTGGCCCAATCTTATAATCGAGGGAAACAAAGGTCAATTTGGTTGACCTATGATTCCATTTGGAAAGGGTCACCGTTAAAGCACCTTGGTCAAGCTCGGACACTCGATGGTTGGGCAATGATGTGGACAGATCCATGAGACAATTAAACCAAGGAATCAATAAATAGCTCATCGATTGGTTAAATCATGTTGTCTATTTGTTTATCAATACAAATCAATTTCATTGAGAATTTATTTTTACACAATTACTTTTTTGTCCAATTAACCAGAATCAATAATTTAATTTGTTGGTTTGGTTGAAATAGTTAATCAACAATTAAAATGACAGAGAAATAAATATTGCTTGCAATTAACAAGATTTAATTTGATTGCTTTTAATTATTACAACGATTGTTAGTAAATAAGAGTGAAACTGTCACAGAAAAATAAAGCTGGTTAATTGTTCATTGTTAATTGTTTGCTGATTCATCAATTGTATTAATCCACAAATATCATGTTGATTGTTTGTTTATGAGTGTGATGATTAATTTAAATTAATGGAAGAGGAAAAATTAATACAACCACCTGATGAAGATGAAAAAAAAACAACAACAATTAATTACCAACAATCAGGTAGTAATTAGTGCTAAACAAATCACGAATGAGACAATTAATTATCTTTCATGTCACTTGTTGAATAGAATCAACAATTTAATTGTAATTTGATATTAAATTGTTATTCTCTCTCATTGAATTAAACATTTCCCTTTAATTTCTGGTTTAATTTTCTTCATAATCAAATGTAATGTAAACTTTTAAATACTTTGATTGTGTAAATTTAGTTAAATCATTAATCTGATTGTGTGAAGTGTCAATGCCTAAATTGAATAAATCAATTTGTCCTAAATTGTTTAGTCCGATCAAATTTTGGAAACGTAATCCATTAGCTAAATGTTCAATTAAATCAATTATGGACAAGGAGTTTAATCATTTTCTAATTGATCTTGCTACAAGTAATGTCGATTCCCCAATGGTCATAATCAATGTCGATGAAATTATCAAACGGATTGAGCGCTGGTCAGAAAAATTGAAAGTTGACCCTTACTATTATGTCCATTGTAATGCCCACCCTTTAATCATCAAAATCATGTCGGCATTTGATTTGCCATTTAGCTGTTCATCAGTCGTAAGTACAATTAACTACACCAACAATTAATTGACACACTCGAGATGTAGATATGAAATTAGGTCACAAATTAATTTACTTACGAGAGATTAGTAGTTGATTAATTGGATGAATTTATCTTCCGATTTAGGCTGAAATTGAACGGGTTCTTTCAATTACTACTAATAAATGGCCTGACAAGTTCCGTTCGGATAAATCGGGTAGATCAGATAAAGGTCGAATTATTGTTTCCGTTCCTCATAAAACTCAAGATCTATTGAAGACTTCGTGTAAACATAATGTTGAATTCGTGGTCGCCGATAGTGAATTTGAACTGGTAAAGATCAAATCGATGGCACCGAAGGCGAGTGTCCTCATTAGAATTCAAATTCCTCGAAAGAAAACCGAGAAAACTTATATGGAAACTTATATGTGTACCAAAGATTCAAAGTATGGAGTTTCCAATAGGTCACAAGTCGATCAGATGTTACATATCGCCAAAGAATCGAGCATTGAAATCGTTGGGGTTACATTCAATGTTGGAACTAATTGTCAAGACCCGGAAGCATTTGAATTAGCGGTGGACGAAGCAATCAAAGTGATCGAAGTTGGAACAGAAAAACAATTCGATATGTTTCTGCTCAATATCGGCGGTGGATTTCCAAGTAGCTTTAATTATCACACTGAGAACGAATATATGTCCAGATTAAGTCGAGTAATTGAGAGAGCAAACAAGAAGGAGAAATTGAAAATTATCGCCGAACCAGGTCGATATTTCGTCGAATCCTCTGTTTGGCTAATGGTTCGTATTATCGGTAAACGGGTAATCGAAACTCTCAATGGCGAACAGATTTGTCACTACCATGTGAATGAAAGTCGATTTGGTTTACTTACCGTTTATGCTTCTCGAGAATCACTTCCGATGCCATTTCCCTTTTACGATAAACAATCACCTCGAAATAATTACAAATCAATGGTCTGGGGTAAATCGGGTTCACTTGATGATTTAATCATGTCCAACATTGAATTACCTGAGTTGGTTATCGGTGAATATTTGGCCTTCCAACAGTGTGGAGCTTATTTACCTCACACCAATTTAATTGGATTACCAAATGATCGCGATTCTCAGCCCATTTACCGATACTTTGCCTCTGAAAAAGTTCAAAAAGTTCTGGAAGCAAAAGGAATCATTTGGACTGATTTGATTAAAAAGATGGAAAATTATGGTTGTGATAAAAGACTTTCAACCGATTGTAAATTTAACAATAATCCTACCGTTTGAGTTCAATTCCATTGTTAACAATTAACAATAAATGTTACAATTCAATTGAATGTTTCAAATCTCACAAAAACAAATCAAAACAAAACAATAAAAATAAAAAACAAAAACAATTAAATCCTAAATCATTTCATCATATTGATTACACAAAAACAAAGTCAAACAATCAACAAAATCAATTGACATTCTATTCTAATTACAAGACAAGTTAAACAACAATTAAAGGCGATGATGATTTGAGAGTCGAAACAATTAAATTTAGAAATTAATTCGCCACCAGCGTCACGAGATGTCGTTGATTTCGCGATTCGGAAGGTGAATTGACAAAAGCGTTTTTGTTTTTGCCTCTCAATCAGTTTCATTGTTTTTCTTTGTTTCATTCTTCATTTTTGATTCTAAATTCTAATTCTGTTTTGATTTGAACAACTCTAATGGCTGAATTGTACAATGTAGCGTGTGCTGAATGTTCAAAGGACCCATTCATCATGGTGAGTCCAGTTTTGCGCCTCTTTTGGTACTAAATCCAACAAGTGGCCAGTAGCTTTTTTTGTTTCTCTTTGTACTTAAACCTTTTTTTGTCTTTCTCTTTCTTGTTTCTCTTTCCCTCTCTCTCTCTCTCTTTCTCTCTATTTTCTTTTTTGTCTTCATTAGAAGCTATTGACTGATAGAAACTGGCCTGCAGTTCGAAGGAAAATGCTAGAGATGCACGGAGGTGGACGAACAGTGACCAAAGGGCAAATAATTCAAGCAATGCTTGAGCATAACCTAAACAACAACAAGTAAACTGACCAGCCAAACACGTTGCAATTGGGTCGTTCAGCTATTATGTTCCTACGATGCCTTACAAAGTGATCTCTAGGTCGACTTCTTATAAATTTTTTTCTCCAAAATAATCCAATCTCCCTTGTGCGGCCTTACAATTTGGCCATAAAAAGCCAACCCATCTTTTCATTTACTTAATTGTATCAATATTATATCTAAAAAATGAATCAAATTATCTAAATTCTATCAATTGACTAGATGATTTAATTTCTTTTCCAGATATTTCTTTTCCGAGTTACTTTTTCTACCTGTTGTAGATATGGAAACAATATCTAATTCTATCGATGATCATGATGCAAAACCTTTAGGAACAACTCATTTATATCAACTATTACATTGCAACATATAAATGAATCATCATGAGACCATTTCAGTGTCAACAATTTACTCACTCATTTCCTGAACCCTTTCAACCAACTACAATAGTGTCAAAGTAAAAAAGTGTCAAGTGTCAAAATGAAATTGAATTGATTTCACCCACTGATTCAATATTCATAATTTGTCAGACTCCAACTATAAAGTGTAAAGATTTGCCAACTAATACGTAAAAAACAAAACAACAACATCAACCGATGATGTTAAACAAATTTAATATTCAAAATTAGTTCAAACATATCAACAACATGTAAAGGTGAAGAGCTTCATCATGGAGGTATAAATAATATCTCTCTCTCTCTCTCCTTGGTCAACATAAAAAGAGAAGCAAGAAAAACAAAGAGGAAAAGGAAACCGAATCAAAAGAAGGAACAAAATTGATGTTTAAATCAATCTCTTGGGTTAAACAAACACCAGGAAGGAAAACATTGCCATAGGAAAAGAAAATGGTTTAAATATTCATAAAGAAATTGTTTGGATAATGATGAGGAAAAGACCCAAGTGTTAAAGCCAAGACGAGGAAAGACATTGATGATGATGATGAAGATGAAGATGAAAATGGCGATGGAAAAATATTCGAGGATCAAATGAGATTAAATTTTACATTTTAATGGTTCCTTGTTAAAATAATCATTGCCTGTAAAGAAAACATGATATTGATCATGATGATAACACAGAAAATGAATTATCAAGGTTATCTTAAATGGCTCCTATTCACTTATAATAATCATCTTGATGATAATCAAAGGGATCAATATGATTACCATATCAATTTGAACTTTCCAACAATCAAATTAGATTGACCATCAAGTCTAAATTTGTTTTTTTTCCTCTTGTTCTCTCTCTCTCTCTTTCTGCTGATCAAAATTTTTCATCTACTTTCCTATTTACCTAATCAATTGATTGTAATGATCAATTTGCTGATCAATGACATCAAGTGTATATTTCATTATATCAACTCAATGATACTTATTGGTTATAATATTGTATCTATACAATTGATTGTCATATTGTAATCATCTTAATCCAGTTAACTAGCAACAGATGAAATTAATTTTCACCTACTTATAGTTTTTGTAACAGTTTCATTAAAACTGCTTATCAAAATTGAGTATCAAAAATTAATAAGCAACAACAATAATATGTATTATTAAATTGTCAACAGTTTTATAGATTAACCTAATCAATTTTGATATTTAATTGATCACAAAAGTTAACCTAATTATCAGTGTTTAGACTCAAAGATGATTCCAAAAAAATTAGATATTAACAGTTGATCAATGAAATGAAACTCAACAGATTAATATAATTTAAACCAATCTAAACTAGAAATCTACTATAAACTAAATTGTAAGCCCTAGACTGCCCAATGTCCATCGGGTTCGATCTGTTGATCGAACCCGTCAACTGTCGCTTGAAATTGTCGCAAATTCCTTTCTTAAAGTCGCTAATTAATCGTAAAAATAATCTGATTGTTTCATATTGATAATACAAAAGAAACACTTTCTTTTTGATGATCGTGTTTTCCGTTTTTCGAGCATTAGATTAATCAGTAACTCAAATTTATCGTAAACTAGCAAATTATTAGGAACTAAGATCATTTAGAATAATTTTAATTTTCTTTAATTAAGGTCGAACAAAAAATGAAGGCTTAAAATCGAAGAAAAATAGTCTGATCGAAGATTGAAAAAAGAGCAACAATATAGTGAGACTTTCGATTTTTTTTGGACTAATCGAGACTTCGATAACCGGTCGACATTTCCAATCGACGAAACAACCAGTTAGTATAATTACGTCAACAGTTTTCTCGTTCAACATGGATGAAATAGCCAATCAAGTCGCCTCGAAGCAATTTATCAATGGAATGGGTCAATGGGTCAATACAAATGTTTGATTCCTTACAACGGTGCTGATACTGGTGGTTAAAATCGTGATCAAGATCAGAAACTTGAACAGTTCGGAGAGTCGATCGTTAAAATTGAACTAAAAATTGTTTTCCCTTCGTATTGTGCTTATAACATAAAACTGAATTTAATTTGATTTCTTTATTCGGTCAACAATTCATAGAAATCTATGATTAAGCTTCAATTTGGTTTAATTATGATTCGATCAAAAATGATTAAGAAAACAATTAAATCTCTGATTATGTTTGCATTTCTTTCCATGAAAACTTTCACTTTCAATACTGAAGCAAAGGTAAACTCATTTCTCTGATTGAATATTAATACATTTAATTGTCATCGAAATTATAATTTAGTGTTTATCAAATTCATCTTAATTAATTTACTCCAATTATTATTATAGTTTCCATTGTAATGACTCAATAATCATAATTGATTCAATTAAAATTTCTCAGGTTTATTAGCTTTAATTTAGAATCACGTTCATTTTATGATTACGATTGTTATTACTAATTGTCATCAACTAAATTACTCTAATCATGAGATTGTAATAATGATAATTAATTTAGGAATTGGCGATGATTATGATGATGTTGAATTTTAATTATCTTCATTAAAAAAAACTTTATTCTCAAAGTTAATTTACTCTAAATGGCTTCATAAATCATCACAATTAAGTTAAACTATCTTGAAGATGATTTTTATTCAAGAAAAGACAATTAAACAAAATTGATTCGTCAACAATTAACATGATAAAGAAAACAAATGGAATTGATCAATTGAATTGTTCCATTAATCATTTTTCTCAAATGAATTAACTATTATTAGATTGTTGCGTTAATCATTTAACTGTAACCGGACTTCCGATTAACCTTTGATAAATGTTGATTCACTTTTAATTCGGTTCCATAGACTAATCGTAATCGTTGATTCGTTGATTGTTGTCAGAAAAAATTAACATAAGAATAAGAAATTATATCATAAAAAGTGTAAAATTTTTGCGCAGAAAAAGTTGATTATTATCATTCCCTGATCATCACCATGAAACTGAATCATCTTCATGGAGAAAAGGAAAATCCTATAATATAGTAACCATTATCTTCAACAATTCAGTTAATTGTTAACAATACAATATCGTGGTTAAGATCAGAAACCTGAACAATTTAGAAAGTAAATCGTTTCAATTGAAAATTGTTTTTTTCCATTTGTTTTGTGCTTATAACAAATAACCAAATTCAATTCAATTTCCTTGAAACAATCAACAATCCATAGAAAACTATTTCATTTGATTTAGTTATGATTCAATTAAAAATGATTAAGGGAACAATTAAATCTTTGATTATGTTTTTATTTCTTTCATTTTTGTTTCTTCTCCTGATAACTTTCACTTGCAATGTTGAAGCAAAGGTAAAATCGTTTTCCTAATTGAATATGTTGCCAATTATCAATCGACAATTGTAATTAAGTGCTGATCCAATTCATCTAAATTAATTTAATTGTTACAGGAAGAAGCTTATGGTAAAGATACCATTGGAAATTACCTTCGAATCCCAATAAGAAGAGGTAAGTCGATCATTTCAAGTTTTCGTTTTCGTTTTCTTTTTCCAATCCTAATCCTAATTGGTATTCTAATTGTTTGTTGTTGTGTGTTTACAATTAAATTGATGATCAACTAATTGTTAGCTGGTTTCATGAGACCCTGGAAATTTTTATATCGCTCACAAGATAATGATTATGATGGTGAACGGGAAATCGGCTGGCCATTTATACCGAAAAGATCAGGAGTCGATCCGTTATTTGGTGTAACTGTTGGCAAAAGATCAATCATTCAATTACCTTTATCATCCTCATCTTCATCTTTATCATCCTCATTATCTTCATCAGATGATCAGGTTGATTAATTGATTGGTTGACAATAAAAATCTAAAACAACAATTCATTCAAATCTGTAGTTGTATCAATCAAATCAACCAATGGTTTCAATCATCATTCATCATTTAAGATCAAACTTTCATTGGAAATTAATTAATCTCATCAAATTACAACAAATAAAAATCAATGCAAATCCAATTGAGTTAATTGTTTTGTCCATATTGAAATAATCAACAATCATCTTGATAATAATAATTAAGTTAATCGGTTAAACTTTTTGCTTTGTTCATTTCATTAATAACCATTTAATTCAATCATTTAATTGCTTCAATCATGATTTTAATTGAAAATTTGATTTACCAATATTATTTTAAATTTTAATAAAGAAAACATTATAATTAAAAACAATTAACGAATCAGATTTACTTAACAATTAACTTGAGATGAGAAAAATTAATTAGAGATTAAAATTTAAATTGGCCAATCATATTAATGAATTAACTCTTGATTTTGTTATTCTTATTTACTTGTTAATTAATCGTTAAATGTCAATGTTAATTATTAACAATTAATTTACATCGTAATGTAAATTTCGTGTTTGATATTTAAAGTACAATTTAAATTGTTGGTATAATAAAATACTCAATTAAGGTAAGAGTAAATAGAATGACATTTAATTTGATTTTCATAACACTTAAGAATCAAAATAAATTGTTAGGTAAATAGTTAACAATCAAGAAAACATGGAAAACCTCAAGTTAATTGTATTATTATTAAAATAATTCCAAGAGTTTTTTATTCACAATTTATTTTGATTACATTTACATAACCAGAGAATTGAATTTACACCAATTTAAGATGAACAATTTGCCAATTGTTGATTTTTAGGTGATATTTTCTAGTGGTTAATTTAATTGAAATTGATAAGGTTAGAGTTGATTTAAATTGTTTCCTAATTTTCAACCACAATTTATTGTAATGTAAACAAATTAATTATCCTCGTTTGATTATCAATGAAAATTGATCAAAACTAAAACAACTTAATCATAATAGTCTTGATAAAATTACTCAACTCTGCTTCTTAATTTGATTGTCTAGTAAACAATTTAATGATGATGATACCAAATACCTAACTAGATTAACTAATACAATTAATAAAATTACATTTTCACCAACAACATTTAATTTTCCCTTGCAAACAATCAACTAATTTAAAAGTATTTCCATTCTTATTGATTGTATCAAAAAAGTTTCTCAATTCCTTAGACAATTTAAATCAACAATTAGATTAATTCCACGGACAATCACCAAAAATAATCAACATCGATATTTCAATCATCCAACTCGAAGGATTATCTAGATCATCGAAGATTAAACACAATTCCGCCTTAATTGTTGATAAATTTTCTTTGATTGTTAATGATTAGATCATTTGATTAGAATTTCGTATTTGGCGCTTTTCTTAAGAAAGTTGTTCGGTTAACTCATTTTCTTGTGAATTTTGGTAAACATTTGTTTTCAATTCACTTTTTTTTCGTATTTTTTTTTGATTATTATTCTTTTTATTCTCGATATTTTAAATTTGATGACGTTAATAATTACACCATTGATGATTATAGTTCGATGATGACCTGTACTCCTCTCTTTCTGTGCTATCTGCTCTCTCTGTCCTACTGTTTATGCCTTGAACCCATTTCCATAAGCACTGGCGTCTATTTTGGTGCCACCGCTGGTTTAGCTGCAATTTATGCTTCATCCAGTTGGATGAAATGTGCTGTTTACGAATGTTGTAATCAGGCCTTAGATCCAATTGTTGCAAGAAATTCCATAAAATATGATTTTGGTGATAAATTGAAAAGTGATTTTAAGAAAAAACTTCACGGGCAACATATTGCTGAGTCTATTGTTGCTAACGCGCTAATTAAACACATGAAAGACAAAGAACCTCGTAAGGCTTTGGTCTTCTCGTTTCATGGTTGGACTGGTGGTGGTAAAAATTTTGTTTCCTATCTGATTGCTCGTAACATTTACTTCAAAGGAATGAAAAGTTCATATGTACATCTAATTACAGCTACAGAAAAGTTCCCTGATCCAACTAAAGCACCACAATATAAGGTAAGTTATTATCGCGCTCAAGCTACTTTTTTTTGTTCTAATTCTAATAATTCTCTCTCTCTCTCTCTTTTCAGCTCGAATTGATTGAATTTATTAAGTCTAAATTATCTGAATGTGGTCGACAATTATTCATATTCGATGAGATCGACAAAGTACCCAGCGGAATCATAGAAGGTCTTACACAATTCTTAGAATATTCAATTGAACCTAAGGAGCAAAGTAAAGCAATTTACTTATTTTTAAGGTACTTTTTCACTAATTTATACATTGGATCTTAATTGTAATATTATTTTCTTATTCTCAGTAATATTGGCGGCAGTGAAATTGCTCGAGTCACTTATAACTTTTATATGAACGGTATGAATCGTGAAGAAATTGAGCTTCGTGATATCGAATCGCTGATGAATCTTCACGCATTCAACGAGGAAGGTGGCCTTAAGAAAAGCTCTCTAATTCATAAAAGTATGATCGATTTTTTCATTCCATTTCTCCCTTTGGAAAAGAAACATGTACAAAGATGTGTAGTCGATTATTTCCAAGAAAAGTATAACATAACAAAGAAAGTTAATGATAGACTTGTTATAGAGGTAAGACAATTATTATTATTCACCATTTAGATTCAATTCTAATCTGTTGATTGTGATTCTATTTCCCTTTTTTAGATAGCCGATGAGCTAGATTATTTTCCAGTTGATGCCAAAGTCTATTCAAAGTCTGGCTGTAAAAAAGTGGCTCGAAAAGTTGACATGAGGGTTGATTAGTTGACCACGAATCTTTCGCCCCAGTCCCCAAACTTTGCCATTTTAAACCACTGCTGTTGTCGAGCTGTTTGCATTTTAAACAATTAGTACAATTGGAAGGTTAAATCTACACCAAAAGCTTAATTACCTGGTCCTTACAAAAGTAACTCTGTGATAACGATTACGATATTTTTGCTAATTACTTGAAAACGTTGTTACCTCATGTCAAACAATCAAAGTTTCATCATCTTTCATGGTCACAACAAATGATAATTAAACTAATTAAATGAACAATCAGCGTCAATATCAATTGTAATCATCCATCATGTCCATTAATAAAACTAAAAGAAAAAGGTATTAGCCTGATTAAGACTAATCGTCTAATTAGAATTAACTTAATTTAGTTAATTTCTCAAATTTCCGGTTATTCAATTTAAATGTAATCCATTTATTGCGATCACGAATATTATCAAATAATTAAAGTCCAATATCATCAAACTTATCGATGGACGATTGACCATTAACTATCATTAACTACAATTAACTTCGTGGCATTAATTATGTCAAACGATTCTCATTAACTAATCAGTTTGTCATCAGAAAAACAAAAATAATTTGAATGGGTTAAAGTCACGTTTGTATCAAGTCAACAATTTAGACTGATCAAGTTTGATTGATTGTTTATAATTAAGATTGACTGAGTTTTGTTTGTTTTTCATTCATCTAATTACCTAAATTTAAATAGCTCCAATTGTCATTGAATTGTTATCCTAATCATAATCATTTCTATTTGTATTTGATAAAATTTACATTAATTATCTTATATTTAAAACCACAATTAACATAACAATTAAGTGAACAAAGTAGATTTCAATTATTTTGATTGTTTACAATTAATGGTCAACTAAATGAATCAAATTCAAAGTTTTCAATTTAAATTGTTATAAATAAATAATAAGCCAAACCTTAATTGTAGTCGAAATTGAAATAAATTGTAATTGTAATAGTTGATTAACATGGAAGAAATTTTTTTAATGTAATATTTTTACATAATCAGATTGAAGAGATTACAATTAAGTTAATAGAAAGACAAATTGATTGGATTTACATAGAAAAAAAAATTGATTAACTAATCAAGAAGAAATATTGATGAGTTCAAATTGATTGAACTGGCAGTTAATCAACAATTGAAGTTAATTGTTAAGCTTTGAGGTAAACAAAAGGTTCACAAGTCAATGGATTAATTGTTGATCAAGCAAGTGGATCAATAGATAATTGGATTAACTATTGTTATGAAAACATAAACATAAACGATCAATGAGATATTTTTGATTGTAATTAAAGGACAATCAATTGTTGTTCATCCAGTTGATTTGATTGATAAGAAAGATGATTAAATAATAATGATGATAATCAAATGAGTCCAAAATGATGATAATACAAATTAATTAAGTTTTGAATATGAAAACAGGACTAGCAGCAAATCAAAACCTCCAATTAAATTGATTACAATTAAGCTTAACAATCATCAGGTAGCAGAAGAAGAGAGAGAGAGAGAGAGAGAGAGAGAATCAAACACAATCAAAGTTTAATCAAGAATTAAATTGATCATTTAATTATTTAACAGTCGAAACGATCGGTTTTATGGTTAATCCAAAATTGATATAAACCATTGATTAACTTTTGATTAAATTGTTTTGTCCATTGATTGGATTAGTCGATTGGAGTTAATTTAAACGTAAAAGTAAGTATCGATGTGATATTGATTGTACATTTGGACTGGACTCGAACTGGTCGACGAGGGTCTCGAATCGTCTTTGAAATCGTAACAAAATGATGTATTTTGTGAAGAGGATGATGAAGTTGAACTGCGAATCCAATTAACCTAAGAATTGAGAATAGAGAGAAAAATTAAATTAGTAAATTGTACAACAATTAATAGAATAATTTTCTAACAGTTAATCCTATTAAACTGTATCATCATCTGTCTTTATAAAAGATAAACAAAAAAAAGATGAAGGAAGTTATTGTAAAATAGATGATGGGAGATGGAAGATGCTGAGGAGATGCTGATGAAGTTTCATCAACCATTTATCATTATCTTTCACCCTCATTATTCAAGGTGGGAAAATATCACACAGGGTCAATTCTGAGGTTTCCATAACCTGTATTTCATTGAAGAGGAAAACAAATGAATCAACAACAAAACAAAGTGTCAACAATAAACATCAACAGGTTGAGAAAATCTTTTCAACAAATTATCATGATAAACAAAAAAAAGAGATGATGAGATAAGATGAACCAAGAGGAAGAATGAAAAATAAGATGGAGAGGTCAAGAAGATTGACCACAATCAGAAAGACAATGGAAATAACAATTTTCTGGTACAATTAATGAGTAACCACCACATATACATCTAGGTACAGGTTGTTCAAGTTTACCTTTAAATCCCAAGTGAGAGTCGTAAGAGTGATTAGTTTTCATGCCTTTACAACAATAAAGAGCAATTAACCTTGACCGTTGGTCAGTTTGCAATTTTTTTCCCATTTTCTGTCAAAATGATTACAAAGTGTGTATTTCCCATAATGATAATACGGTAGTGAGATTTTGTTTACAGGGAAGGGAACAACAGCAAAAACCTAATCTGTTTACATGGAGTAAACAAAAAGTAACTCATCATCACCATCAAAGGAAGATGGTAAATGTTGATTAACAGTAACAATTGATATTAAACAGCAATTGAATGTATATTAATAACCACGCGACTTGGAAACAGCAAAAATGTTTCAACCATCAAAATGAATTGTTGACAATTTGTAAGTTTAACTTTTTCCTATTTCCTCAATTCTCATGACAATCAACCATCAAGATAATCAACAAGAGTAACACAAAAGTGATCCCCTAAGGGGTTGTCAGCATTTTCAGTTGTCTTTTCATAAGATGAACCCTTTTACCAAGCTCGTTTTTTCAAAGATCAGCTCAAGAAATGGGCTTGAGTGTACACACAGCTTGACCATTATGGACAATTGAAATAACTAATGAGCATATTTTGAATACTTTGCATACAAGCAAATCTAGAACTGCAAACAGATTAATACATTTTTGCAACACGTTCAGCAAAAAGGGATCAAGTTGATTATTGCCGATTGCTTTTAATTGCAACTTATTTGCAAACATATTAATGGATCTTCAAAGTCTTTGTAAACAGTAAGAAACTAGTATTGGTAAAGTGAATCTCATAAGAATGAAACAAATTCGTTGGAAGAAAAAAAAACTAACAGGTAAGAGAAACAAACTAATAACAATCAAGCATCAATAAATTGTTAACCATTTAACTTTCCACTGATTCTCTTATTGCTTTGCTAATGTGATTCCGTTTTTTTTTATGTTTCTCTACGTGTATATGCATCAATTTAAGCTGAATTGGAAAAAGCAATTTATGATAAATCAAGGTAATCATACAGAGAGAGATGAAGGTGATTCGAGGTGGGGTTTTCATCCTCATCCCTCCCACCATCTTAGGTACAATAATAATAACAAGGGACAGGTTGAAATGACTCTCGATGGTTTGTTTCATCATCTATCAGGTTCATGGAGTGTTAATGGGAGTGAGATTGGAAACTGATTGTGATAATCACAGCAAGAAGTTGAAAATTGAGGTAAATCATCATCTATTTAAACAACAATCAAATCATTTTCATCATCATTATCATCCATGTTCAGTTCAATTTACAGTTTATATTTATATTATGTTTCCAATCTTATTTCATGTTGATGGTCATTTTTGTTTACTTCAAGATGAAAGGTCAATACATATACTTATAATCAGGAAAAGTGACTTAAATTGCTACTAATAAAATGGCAAACAATTTAACATCCACAAAATAAAATGATTAACCGTGAAAGTCAATTGTTGCTGTTTAATTTTAATAGAATAACAAAAAGTTCAATCACCATATAACAAGAAATATAATCATCAAATTCAAGATCAATTCAATTCTGTTGATCAATTTTGAGTAAACAAAAACTATGAAAAATTAACTAATTTTTTTGGGTTGATTGTGAAAACCTTGCTAATCAATATATGAAAAAAAACAACCAACTAATTAGTAAATTATCCTGTCGATTATTAAACCTTGTATGTTGTTGTTATTACAATTAACTTCCTCAGTAATAATGTAACAATTTATATATATAAAGAAATTAGCAATTAACTAATTTAGGAAAATTCAATGATGACTTTCCTTTTTAAGTAATTAAATGATTACCATCAATAATTAGAAGATTAATTGAAATGATTTAAAGGATTGTTGAAGGATTAGGATTATCACCAACAAGGTTAATTTCATCTCGATGAAATTGATTGGATAAATAAAGAAACAATCAAATTTAAATCATCTCTTTAAAGTCAAATTGCAAGTGAAAGAAATTAATTAACAATTAATAATCAAACCAATGAATCTCACGGTTTATTTAAAATACTCAGTTAGTTAATCATAATGACAGAAACATCAACAAACAAACAATCAATTAATAATTTAAGTTGATTAATATTATGATTCATGTTTGATGTTAATCATTTGTTTACCTAATCATTAATGAGCTAAATCGTGATAATCAAAAGCGGATCATTGGATTTATTTATTTTTTCATTTAACTAGTAGGTTATTTTCATTGACTAGTTAAGGGAATAAATTAATTGGACAATCAAAATAGATTGTTAATTTTAATGAGATACTTTTTCACGATAATAGATTTAAATTCACCTTAAATTGTTCAAGGTTTTAAAATTAAGAGGCAACAACAACAAGAAAACAATAACCATAATTTATGAATGACTGGGTAATAATAATAAGGAACCAAGATATTGGTGATGAGGATCAAGATGAAGACGATGATGATGATCAACAAGATGATCAAGATAAACAGGTAAAGGTAATTGATATTACAATTTAGATTATTATTATTTTAGATTAACAAGGATGAAAGTTAATTCGTGATGAGACCAAATATCTTGTTCATCATCAAGTTAAATCAATTCAACAATTGATCAATTAGGTGTTGGCAAAGGTAAGAAACAAAGTAACAAGGTAAATAAGCATGTTACAGGTAAGTTACCTGTAAGAATCAGCACTTTGGTTAAGGGAAAGTCTCACAGTTTCCCTTTCTTCCTCTTTCTCTTGAAAATATTGCCCTCGGGGCATTTTCTGCGTTTTTTTTTCACAGGTAACTTTGCAAAGAATTTGCAATAAGCAGTAATCATTGCAATGGGAAGATGAAAGGTTAGAGAAACAAAATTTGAGCCAAAAAAAAAGGCCAAAGGTCATTGGTTTTTTTAAGAATCAAATTTTTTTTATTCATCTTTTTAACTCTCAAAACAATTTTCAAATCAGTTAATCCACTTAATCCAATGTAATCCAGATTATGACACACATTTAACTTGTTGACACTTGGTGTATCTTCAGGTATATATATTACCCCACCCAGCCTGAGGGTGATTTATCATTGAGTTGATTCATTAAATTGTGATCAACTTGAGATAAACCAGTTTACATTAATTTAAGTTTGGCAAATAAATTGTTACACAAACACTTAAATAAGGTAATCAAATTAACTAATTTTTTTTTACCACTTATATTTTTGATTCAATTATATTGATTATTGAATTGTATCAGTGAAAATTAAATTGAATCCAAGTTGTAACTTATCAACAAGAGGTTTCATTTGATTGTGATTAACTTTTCTTTCTTTACCTTCAGGTAATTAAAAAGTATTAATTTACTTTGAGATTTCATCAGCATTATCATGATTATCATTTCATGATAAAATTCATGTCATCATCATCATGTACAATCAACACAAAACATAGATACATGTAGTATTTGTATTGGATTACATTCAATTCTCATTCATTAATCAGTTAATTACTAATTGATACAATATTATTTAAAAATAAATACCAAGAAATGGTGTCAAAAATTCATTAATTCATTGATGATAAACAAGAAAATTTCATCTCAACTTGGGATAAAAAAAACAAACACAATCAGGAATTGAAATGATTCAGTTGATGGTCATCCTCATTAAGATGATGATACACTTGATTGTTGTAAACTGAATAAAATCATGATAAAATTTAATCAAATTAGATCGATTACTCTAATTATTATTAGTTGACTCGAATGGTTAATTACCATTAAAGTAGATAGACCGATAAACCTACAATATAATCATGAGAAATATAAAAAAACATTCAGGTATGAATTAGATTGTCAACCAAATAGATTTGATTTTTTTTTTCTCAAGCAATCAACCAATGGTGGTAATAGAGTTCTGAAAAAATCATTAATTTAAGGATGTAATGTTTAGATTAAGATAAAGTTAATTTTAAGATTAAATTTCAATTGGAAGGTAATCAATTTAATCATTATGATAACCATGGGAAATCAAGACTTTCCCTTTCATTTTTGAAAAATTCAATTTTCTCATGAGATATTGGTTTTATTACTGTTGCTAAAATATTGTAACAATTAACAATCTATTGTATTATTATCTATCTGTTAATCATCATCTTGAATCATTAATCAGTAATCAAGTGAGTTTATGATATATTGAAAACATCATAGTGGAAGAGGAAAAAAAGTAATAACAATTCAAATGAATCTTTGTTAACCTAATTGTTAACTGATTGTTATTATCTTTGAATCTTTCACCATGAAGATTAACATGAGTTAATCATTTGAAAATCAATTGCATGGATCAATATCTTTCAGCTCATTTGGAAAGGTTAACAAGGGTCAGGCTTAAACTGAATAGTAGATTAATGTATTTATTTCTGGGTACATTTTGATTATGCAAATCACCTGAATCACAGATTAATTAGCATCACTTATATTGCATCATTTTTACATGAAAATTTTCATGAACTTTTCTTGGTAAAAATTTGCATATCTTATTAATATTACTGTTCGCAAGAGGCAAGTGAGAGAGAGAGAGAAAAAAGTTCTGAATAATTAGATATTCCTGATGGAACTTGTAATTTGTTTTCTTTGTTTATTATCTTATATTTGTGTGTCTCTCTATTTGGAAAATTAGTGAAAACTTTCAACAATCAGTTGGTGAAAATGATTTTCATGGTGAATCTTTGGTTAAATTATCTAAATTATCGTCAGGTAGTAAAAGTAATCAACATGATTGTTGTTGAAAGGTAGCTGAGTTCATTATCATATCTGTAACTTATCTCATTATATGGTTACTTTTGAAAAGCTTGTCTCCTGGATTCTAAGGTAATTTAAGTTAATACTGTTTGACCATTGGATGGACACAACAGGTAATGGCATCGAAATTGATTCCCTGGAAACCACAGATTTATGGTAATCCAATAATACTATGTGATTATCTCTGTTAATGTGATTTGGTCAATTTTCAAAATCTTGGACGAAAAGTTTATTATACTGGCTAACCAACGATTATGTTGTAATAACTATTACGACAATTAGTATACTAACAATTTAAATTACTGGACAATTAAACCTATAAATATAAAGATTAGTAATCTATTTATGTCACAATTATAATTTTGGTTGATTCTTATTTGTTAAGTTGTTGCTGATTGTTATGAGCTGTTGATTACTTTCAGATTTAAGATTATGAGATTACATTGTTGTTTGGATTGAAATTGATAAAATTGTTTTGTAATAATGAGATTAGATTATTGTGATTAAGAAATAAGCAGAAAGAAAACCGGAAGAGGGTGAAAATGGCGGGCTAATTTTTTACTTCTTCTTCTTCTTGTTGATTAGGATTAAACATCCGGTGCCCTTCAAAATTTATCAGAAACACTAATTACTGAGTCAATTTGAGAGTGACAATCAACCCCCTCTAGGTTTGTTCATTGATTACAAAGAGGGAAAGGGACACTGGTTAAGAATCAAATTAGTGTGATTTTGCCATTTACTTAGCATTGGCAATCCAAGATAATGTTGATGGTGATGATGATAACAAGAAATAACATAAATACAAAAGAGGAGAGGCTCAAATCAACGAAATAGCCTCGAGGGGTTAACAGATTACGAAGGTAAAGTTAATAGATAAGGATGACGGTTGTAGTTACATAGACAAATGAAGAAGCTTCAACATTGGAGAAAATTTTCTTCAAGTTAAGGTGATGATTTTTACCCAAATTTTTCGCTCCCAAAAAGAAAGAGAGAGAGAGAGAAAGGAAATTAGTGTGCAAGTTTTACACTCTTAATGGTGATCATGAAAAAAAAAGACTTGATGCCTGAAGGCAAACGAAAAATAACTTAAATAGACTTTGGTCCATTCCCTGAACACAAAGGAAACTCTGTTTATGTTTAACATTAATTTTTTGGCTTCAGTTTCCGAGAAATATGATTCAGTGGAGGAAGATGATGATTATACTAATCATCATGATGAATATGGAGGTGGAGGAAGTGGAAGGAAGTAAGAGAGAGAGAGAGAAGATGCCAAAAAATTGTTAATTTCAAGAGAAACTCTGAAAGTTTAATTGATGTTGAATGAAGAGTAGAAAGATCAACATTCAAGATAAGAAAGTGATGTAACGTTTTGTGAGGAAATTAAAGTCACAATTAAGGAAAAGGAAATGAATTTAAAGTGTCCCCTAAGAGGGTCCAGGGTTAAATTGTAACAATTAGAAGCAACTACAAGAATATATATTAAAATTCCGGTCAAACTTGCGTTGATATCTTTTTTCATTGTTTTGGTCAAAACTGTTTACCAACAGTAAGATGAAAACAAATGGACATTCATTATAATCTAAATCATCATCATCATTAATTATTGTCATGAAACAGAAACACACTCATTCATTATAAACTGAATTCCTTAATCTTATTAGGGGGTAAAAATATTGATGTTACAAAAATGATGAGGATGCTTCATTTTCAAGGTTATTCACCAATTTATCTTTAGTCTGATTCACACACACAATCAGGAGTGAGGATGATAAATATTATCACTCTTTCTTAAGTCTTTCTTTTCATCTTCATCTTTTCCCGCTTTCAATTCTGTCCCTGATCAAAGATAATCATGAAATGGATTGAAAAAAACAAGAAACATGAAAAAAAGGAGATTCCCTAATTCCCAAGTCTCGATTAAGATTAAGATGAAAAGTCTTCTCCAATTTCAATGATAAAGATGAAAAATAATAAAATATCTTCTTCTTCATCTTCATCTTCATCTCTCTCTCCTTACCTGACCTCTGTATGATCCAATTTCCTGTCAGATTGATGAGAAAGTAAGAGAGAAAAGTAAGAGAAAAATCAACAGAATGTTTGAAGAAAAAATCAGAAAGATGAAAGAGAATCGGGAGAAGATATTTATCAATAGAAAACTAGTTACTGTTGTTATTTACAGTGAGAAGATGAAGATCAGGTTGATCAGAATCATTTTTTATCATCTTCTCTTGTTATTATTATTACTCTCTCTCTCTCTCTCTCTCTTTTCATCCCAAAGAAAAAGTTTTAAGTTCTAAGAAATATTTTCTTCAAGGTAACTCCCATTTACCTGTTAAAATATTTGGCTAACCAGACACATTTACTATATAAACTATGTGATTGAAATAACTCCCATTCACTCATATTAAATATCTGAATGTTGATTTATTTATGATGGTGAGAGAGAGAGAGAGAGAGAGAGAGAGAGAGAAAACAATCACAATTAGTTAATCACACAAGAAAATTTAATCTCAATGAGCTACTTGCATGAGTTGTTTCAAAGTAAAACTAACATGATATTAACGGATAATGATTATGATTAAGGTTATATTGTGACAGAATTTTAAATATTCTCACAGGTTAATCATCACTGAAGATGATTAACATTATCTTCTCATTGAATTTCTGAAAAAAAAGATTCATCCATAGATGATGAGAAGAGTAAATTATTATCATCATCATCATTCATCAAAATGTTTGACATTGTAGACTTACCTGTTTTCCTCAGTGTAAAATGTTGGTCCAATTGCTATTGAAAATTATCATCTAAATGATGATTAAGAAGATGATGATGATAATAATACCTTAGGAATCTGTTAACTTGTTAGTAAATTGTTTCCAATTGTTCAGAGTGAGAGGTTTACAATCATTTTATCATTTCTTCCTGAACTTGAATCTTATTTTCTTCATTATTATTTATGATAAATAGTAATTGTTATCTTGTCATTCAATTTACAATCAAAATCTATTGCTTATCATTATCAACAATCAAAGATACACTTAATCACAATCAAAATATTCCAATAAAATTTTCAAGGTTTTAAGTTGAGAGTATGCCTGGAGTAAGATTATTTAAATCATTTGCTGATTGATTGTCAATATTGATTAAATATCTTTTGCTAATCTTGAGCAAATCAGGGATTATCATAGATTTTCATTGTTAAATCTGATGTGATGATTTATCAACAATTAACTTGATTGTTTGTTAATCAAAAGTGTATCAATCGTTTGAAGAAATCATAATATTGAGCAAAAGTGATTCAATCTCCCTGGTGAATCATGATTAAAATGACCAATCAAATTGCTTCTGTTTAGTTAATTGTTACTAATTTAAAGACTGATTAATTGTTATTGTATCTTTTAAATTGTAATTGATAAGATTTATGTATAAATGAAAACAAGTTTAACAAGTGACAGTGTTTTGGAAAATCAATACACTGGGTGTAATTGATATCATCTAATTACAATTAACGGACAATTAAAATAAATTGACGGCCTCTTCCTTATTTCTTTGTAACAATTGTAATTATATATTATATCATATCAATTTATTAATATCCAATTCAGAGTAACAACAATCAACTGATTGTGGATAATTGATTACAAGGAAACCTTAAACAATTTTGTTTCCACAAAGTAGCAAAAAGTTAATTGTTGATGATAATCAGTGAAAACTAACATTTTAAATCAATTGTTACAATTACTTTTTTTTGATTGAACTCAAATTAATTACATTTATCTGAGATTTTAATTATCTCTGTGGTTTCAGGGTAACAATAAATGTAAATAAGATGATTACAAGTGTATCTTAATTGTAACAGACCAGAAAAAAAATTAGTTTATCAACAACAATCAATGACTAATTAGCTAAATAGAAACAATAATCTTGTTAAGGTGACACTTCCGCTAATAACAATTAGCTTTGTCATTTAATTACAATGTGAGAGGTTAATTAGTGTTACAAGGAAGCGATGTAATCAACAGTAAACAGAAACTAGATCAGAAAGTAAAGATTAACAATCAGAAATTGAGAGTTAATCACTTATTGGATTGCAAAGTTAAATATGATTGAAAACAATTGAAAGTGAGAGTTAATTTTAATCAAGAAGAAAAAAAAATCAAATCGTGAATATGATTTTGTGTGTTAGGAATTGAAATTGAAGAGCGGCTTTGATGGGAGTCGGGGAAAAAAGGTTGGCCTGAAAGTGGCCTCAAGAGATAGGGAACAAAGAAGCTTGTTTATTAAGAGCTAAGAATCAACAATCAACAATCAACAATCAAACAGCAACTTTTTTTGCGAGAAAAAGGAAATTTTTTTCTTCAACTTCTGTAACAGAAACTACTTTCAATTGAGACAATCAACAGGTAATAACATTTAAATTGTAATCACAACATGATTTAGTAATTTAAATCACTTATCATCATATGAATGATAAAGAAAATGATTTTCCATTTCATCAATATTATCATCATTGTGTATCTTCATTGATTATGATGATGATTATGATGATGGCTGATCAATAGAGTCTTCATTAGGAAATAATTTAATCAACAATTTAAATCAAATTGCAATTATATGTATGATTAAATAACAAGAAAAAAAAGGGAAAGTGTATTTCTCAATACAATGCTGTCAATTAAATCACCAGTATAATCAGATTTAAATTGTTGTCTAATTGTGTGAAAGCTTTTAAATTATTTTTTTGCGCTCTGACGTTGATTGGTAATCGTTGATGATTATCAATGAATTCAAATCAAATTTAGATGCAATTTAACTCAGCGTGAACTTTTTTGCTTCATTATATTCAACTGAAATATACCTTTAACAGTAAAAAAGATTCACAATTAACTAATTAACTAATTAAATCACTTGATTGTCACTATATTCACTAATTTAATACAACGACCTTTTAATAAGGTATAAAAAAAGGTTATGGTTAATGAGATGATGATGTTAAATGTATTATTACAATTTGAATATCTAATGATAATTAAACTGTTATATTATTTTTATATGATTTAGTTAATTGTTGATAGAAAAAAAAATAGTAAAATAAATCAACTAATTGTCATTTCAATGTCAAAATAAAATGAGGATCATCTTGATAACTTGAGTGGGTTTGTAATATTTGATTGTATTATTAATAAAATGGAACGAGAAGAAAATAACAATCAACTAATTGTAAACAAGAAAATAAATGAAGGACAATTTAAATTGATGTTATGATCGTTTTTTCATCTCAAATTGTTGTGAAACAACAACTCAATTAATCAACATAATCAACAATTGACCATCATAATTAAGATGAAATGTAGTAATGAAAAAATTTTCGAATCAAAATTGTGACAATTAAAAGACGATGATACAGTTAATTGTTTGCTGGGAAGAAAAGAAATTAATCAAATTAACTTACCTTTCTTCGTTGGATTTGTTCCTCATAATTAAGTCGTAATTGGAAATAATATATTTCTCCTGATGTCCATTCTTTCTGAATCATCAAGGGTAATTCGTTCTCATGTAATCTCCTCTCCCCTGAAAGAAACAAAACCAAATTAACTTAATTGTTATTCAAATGATTGATTAAACTAATTGAATGTTTTACATAAAAACAAAGTATCAAAAGGATAAGTGATTTAATATCAACGTAAGGATAAAATGTTTTTATTTCATTTCAATGGGATAACTAATCTAATTGAAATTGTTCATTCGTTTGGATAGATATAAAGATAATTAAATGTTTGTTTTTCTGACAACAATTAGAACAATTTAAATTGTTAACTTACACTTTTTCTGAGGACAAACTTCATATAATGCAAATGAAGAGACCAATGAATCTGAATCGTAACAATGAAGTAACAATTGGATAAGCTCAGCGACATTGGTGTAATCCGATATTAGAAGACTTTTATAAAGAGACTTTAAGAGAAGAAAAGTTTTTTTTTCAATTAGAATCACAATTAATCATTAATTTAAGAAAGAGACAATTTAATAATTTATATTATTTTTATGGTAAATTGTTTCAAATTGAGCAAATATAAATGTTATCAAGTAAATTATGATAACTTACCGCTGACATTAGGCAACTGTCATAGACTTTGACCAATCCACCTCTTCGGGTTACAAGTGAGAATCTAGAAGTTGGGAAACAAACAATTAATAAATTGTTACAAATAATTAGTGTCACTAAAATTTAAGACAAAAAAATTGTTTTATCGGGTGAACAAAAAAAAACGGGACAAAAATGGTCACAATTTTATCTATCTCTTAACTGGACCATCAAGTATGTCAAGCAATTACACTTGGTCGAGTCTAAGATTAAGATATGATCCTGTTTCCTGTTATATGATCATCATCTTCATCATCTTCATCTTCATTCTCATACTGAAATTGTTATACTAAGAATGTAAGAGAGATGAAAAAACAAAAGAAGATGCGACAAAAAGATGAGGATGATAAAGTTTAAAAGGATAATTTAGAAAAGGAAGAAGCCCATTTAGAGATTATCTCTAAAGATGAAGATTTATCTTCTTCTTCCTTGTGGGTGTTATATTGTCACTTATCGTATTTACTTGATATCTTGGTGTGGATACGATTCTTGAATCTGAGCTGGACAACTCAGATCATCCAGAACAATAACAGTTCTAATGGGTGTTCCTGATGAAAGAGAAAACATTTTATCGATTAGATTTTAATTGCTATTATTAGAACAAGTATTGATCTCTTAATATTGGAAATGTTCTCATTACCTGTTCGACGAATTGTTATTTCCATGGTAAAGTAAAATAGATTAGGGTCTGTGTGTTTCATTCGGAATTTATTCAGTAACATGGTGACCATTTCACGACATGTTGTTACTTTTGACACTGAAAGAGTTTTATATTCAACGTCAGGGCACAAAACTTTTGCATAAACTTTCACAACAAACTGTAAATTTAATTGAGATACAACAAGTAGAGAGAAAAAAATTAATTAACTTAATAAAAGTGACTTGTTAATTGTTTAAGAGTAATGTCAACGGTGAGAAAGTTAATATTTCATTTGAAACCACTTCATGAGCAATTAATTTAAAAGATTGACCCAACGAGGTAAATAGTAACTGGTCAGTTGCCCACACATCATAGAGAGATGGTTAATTGTGTAAACTCAAGCTAATTGTTATCACACTTTAACAAACTATATCAATTTAGCTGGTCATTACTCTCAATTAAAATTACTCAGAGACAAATTAATAAATGACTTGTAAGTAAGATTAAGTTAGTAATTTGTATTAATGGAAAAATATAACTAATTGTTTGGGATTAATTTTAGGTATTGAAGTTGATGGACAATTTTGTTTCTTTTTCATTTAATTTCCCTTTAAATTAATGTCAAGTTAAACAATTAGAATCACAATTAAGCGGTAAAAGAACAACAAATTGTTACCTGTTCATTGAGGGTCACTGAGATTCTGTCCATGTCCAATTCCAGAGAATCAGCTGAAGAATTGAGTGAATCTTTTTTACTCTTTCTTGGTGTCATTTTTTTCCTCAGTATTATTTCACTTGAACACACTAATTGTTGACAGTTAAAGTTGCAATTAAATTTAATTCACAATTAGAAGCAAAAAAAAACAGTAAAAAAGAAAAAAGAAATTTTTTGTTGTTGCTCATTCAGGTTCTCAATTTAATTTGAATTCCAAAAATTTAAACGAAAAAGAATAAAAAATTCAAACTCCTCCTTCTTTTCTCAGCGACATCTAGTGACCTTTTCAGGAGAGTTTCTCTCGTGAGTGGTGAGTTTTTCCAACGATCATTTTCTGATATTAATAATAATCGTTGGTACTTTTAATTTTGAATGTATATGGTGGAAAGTAATAGAATTGTTGAAATCAAAAACTCGAAAACATGATAAAAATATCAGAAAATAAGCTCATGTAAGGTGAATGTTCAATTCGGGGCCGTAGACTACCAATTCAGTGGTAAAAATGTACAACGAGTTTTTCCCTCGGATGCTAAATGAAAACTGAGATTTTATTTTCTCTTTAATTGCTACGAATTTTTTGTTAGAATTTTCTTTTTGGTGATTCGAAATCGTTTAGATTGTTAAAGTAGAGAGTGTGTGTGTGTCTCTATTTGTTTATATGACATAAATGTCGTAAGTAAATATGTACTTGAGATAGAAAAGAATCAAAAGAAAAAAGGAAAAGTAAATGATAGTTTGGGTTCGTGAATAAGTTGATTACAATTGTTGAGATTTAATTTGATTACATTGATTAATAATTAGAATAATTCTTGTGAATTTTTGTCAGAATGTTAAACATAGGATGTAATAGTTTTCAATCCTTTTAAAGGATAATTCAAATGAATAAGAAGTTTTTAAATGATTGCAATTTTAAGGAAATAATTGAATTTTGATTGCGTTAAGTTATGATTTAAATGTGGAAAATTGATTAATGATTAAATTAGAATCTCCCATTTCCCTGATAACACATTTGTATCACCCGATGATTTCAAGACATGAACAATACAGAGATTCGTCACTGATTAGAATGGGTCAACTAACAATTAAATATGAATTTTTTCTCTTCTTCTTCTAATCATTTGATTAGTTGAAATTAAATGAAATTTTGTTGCACTGGAGAGATTTAGTTATATGTGAAGATGATAGTTGATGATGATGGTTGGGAAATGATTGATGATTGATTAAGTTTCATTGGTGAAAAGCCAATCAGAGTTTTGATTCGATTTCTTTAGTTTGGACCAAGTTTTCTTGTTCAGCGGTAATCGAGCAGGTCGCAATTTAAAACTCGACGAATGCTTTATAACGGGTTGAGGTATTGGACTCTGAGAATCTGAAGATGCAATTGATTTCTCTTTGGAACGATTAAGTCTGTCTTTCCATTGGCTTTTTAGAATTCGATCAATCTTATTTTTAACAACATTACAATCTTCATCAAATTGATCATCACAACAGTTCATCATGATGTTTGTGTAATGTTTGATCAAAGAATGATGAGAACATGATGATGAGAGTGATGATGATGATGAACAACGAGAAATTTGACCACCACTATCTCCAGCATCTTCCCAATCACAATTCAATCTATTAAGATGATCTTCACTTTCACCAGTTGCATCGTTAATTTTGTTGGTGTTAATTAATTTACTTTCATCTTCTTCTTTAACAATAGTTGAACTTTCTTGAGGATACATTTTTTTGATCGACGACCAAATCGTTTCTTTCGAGCTTTCTTTTTGGTTATATGAAGATCACCTGTGGATGCTTCACTTAAACCCTTTTCATCAGCTATTTCATCATCATCATTATAACCTCCATCATCTGATTTATCATCCAATTTATCTGATCCATCTGACAATGGTGAATTACTTGATTGATCACTTATTGGTTTTACATTTCGTCTCTTTCTACCACGATTACTTTTCTTTTCAAAATTAGAAGTTTTCTTTTTATCACCACCTTGTTTACTCGAAGACGAATTATTCTAATGAAAAAGTTTAGAAGAAAAAAAAAATAAAGATACAAATTAGAAAATGATATAAATTTAAAAAGACAAAGAAAAATAAAACAATAGATTCAATTTAAGGTTTGAATGTTTACAAGGAACAAAACAAGACTAACCTTTGTCTTTGACCCTTTACTCTGGGTCTCTTTTGATGACACCTCTAATTAACAATTAATAAAAATTAATTAATAATCAAATTAGTTAAAAACAATCGAAAAGACAATTAAAGTTAAAGAGAAAAATAAAATTAACAAAATATTTGTTTACCTTTTTTTGGTTGATCTTCAACTGTATCAACAGTAACATCGTTAAGTTTTTCAGGTGGTCGCCAAACAACACGAACCCGTTGGACTCGCCTATTACGATTTGAGAAAATACCCTTACCAGGCCAAAAAGACATTGCTAATTAATTAATTCTCTCAATTAAAACAAAGGAAAACAATTAAATTAAACAAAAAATTTATCCACGAAGTATCAAAATAAATCAAAAAAAGATCCAAAAATATCTGATCCTAAAAACGAATCCAAAAGAATCGCAAACAGCGACACCTGGCGATCTTTCACTTAACCGAGATTCTTTTCCCTTTCTTATTGTGATTCATGTCTTTTTGTTTCCTTGATTAGATTTAATTGATTGGTTATTTTTTCATTGATTATTGATTTTTTTCTTCTAAATTTAGTTTGTCTTTTAATTAGTTACCCTAATTAGTTGCTGTTGAATCGTAATCATGTGTAATCCTCGGTCAGAAGTTGCTAATCAGCAACAGGCTGGCAATGTGGATAACGGTGGAGAGGCTGGTCAGAGGCAAGGTAACTCTTTTTGGGGAATTGCTCGTGATATTGTTGTCAGATGTGTCATTATGTATTTTGTCGTAAGCTTTTTCACCAAGATGCAACAACCTAAATCACCCTCATCATCATCATCATCATCATCATCATCGGGAGGTCCAGGAATAAGTCATGAACCCTCAACAAATTTATTCCGTAATGGAACCTTAATGGATCTTTATGTATTTATAAATGAAAATCCATCTAAAGTAAATTTTGATAATCCTGGTGAATTAAAATGGATTCAAAAGGAATTAATTTTTGGTGATTGGAATATTGGCCCTAATCAGCAAGGTTTCATTGAATTTGATACAGATTTACCACTTTCAACTAGAGTCCAAAACAATGGTACCATTTACCTTCATGTTTATGTAACCAAAGCTGGACATCATCCTAATCCAAAGGATCCAAAATATTCGGAATTTTTTACTATCCATACAAGTCACCAATTAAATAAATATAAAAAGCGTCGCTACTCAAGTACGCACAACTTATTAACTGGTCAAACATCAGCTTCCAAAGAATCCATTGAAAAGGTTGCCCAGAATATCAAGGAAGAGATAATCTCCCATTGGCATCCCAATTTAACCATCAGTGTAATTTACGATCAAACACCTTGGGTACAAGGTCGAGTTCCGTCACCTTTTGATCAATATATTAAATTTGAACCCACGTCAGGTAAATATTTTCCAGTTATTTACCTAAATGACTATTGGAATCTTCAACGAGAGTATCAACCTATCAATACAACCTTGAAGTAAGTAAAGCTTATTAATCCTCAAGTTGCTTCATTAATTAATCATTCAAAGAATCAATTTCTAATTCATTTTTATTTTTTCTCATTTATTCCTCAGGTCAATTCCTCTTCATCTCACTTTCCAACCTTTATCTATGTTTAAATGGCAACTTTACATTACTCAGTCTATGAAATCTCAATGGAACAGCATTTTGGGTGCTGACATGATGGAAGAGTCTGATAGTAGTCAAGACAGTGTTAAAGAAGCTCTTCTTGAAACATCGCCCATTCTTTTAGCTTTAACTATAATTGTTTCCATAACTCACAGTATTTTTGAATTTTTAGCTTTCAAAAATGGTAATATTTTCCTTTATTTAATGGTCGATTTTATCTAAATATTCAAACTTTCATTTATCTTCGATAGATATTCAATTTTGGCGTAATCGTGAATCTTTGGAAGGTCTTTCAGTCCGATCGGTATTTTTCAATGTTTTCCAATCTGTTGTTGTATTTCTCTATGTTCTGGACAATGATACCAATACAGTTGTCAGAATTTCCATTGGAATTGGTTTACTCATTGAAATATGGAAATTACCTAAAGTAACTAACATTCAAATAGATTATCAAAATAAACTATTCAACATCATTCCAAGAATCAAGATCGCCGATAAAGGATCTTACGTTGAATCGTCTACAAGACAATATGATACAGTAAGTTAATCTTTCTTAATAATTGTAATAATTTAGCATAAATTTCTAATTGTTTCATTCAATTTTCTTTAAATCTTTAGTTGGCTTTTAAATATCTTTCTTGGGTTGTGTTCCCATTATTTGTCGGTTACGCTGTCTACTCATTATTATATGAAGAGCACAAAGGATGGTATTCATGGGTTCTGGGTATGGTTTACGGTTTTCTATTAACATTTGGTAAGGATAATTTTTGAGAAAATATCAAATATAAAATCAATCAATAACTTTACTAATCTATTGTATATTTTTTTTCCTCTAATCTAAATAGGTTTCATTAGTATGACTCCTCAACTTTTCATCAATTATAAATTGAAATCTGTTGCTCATCTTCCATGGAGAATGTTAACTTATAAGTTTCTCAATACCTTCATCGATGATATATTTGCCTTCGTCATTAAGATGCCCACCATGTATCGAATTGGTTGTTTCCGAGATGATATCATTTTCTTAATCTATTTATATCAACGGTGGATCTATAGAGTTGATCTTAAACGGGTTAACGAATTTGGAGTTTCCGGTGAAGTGATGGATAAAAAATCTAACGAATTAAAAGATAAACCAATGGCTGCAATAAAAGACAAAGATGAAGATGAAAAGGAAAAGGAAAATGTCAACAAACCAGAAGAAAGCAAAAAAGACCAATGATAAAATCTCTAACATCAAAACTAATATTAACCATGTTTCCAATTATCATTGATTAGATGATGATAGTCATAAGAAAATCAAATCAATTTGCTTTTTGAAATATCTACACACCGGAGGATAACAATTAACTATCCTCGATTATCCTGTGAAAATCTTGAATTTAAATAAAGACAAGAAAATCAACTGAACTAGTCAGTTTGTCATTGTAAAGATTTCTTTTTTTTCTCATGTAACGATTTGCTAATTGTGAATTTAAACCTTAATGTCCCTTTAATTGTGATTTGAAATTATAAATTATTGTGGTTTATAACTAATCCAGTTTCTCTCTTTCTCTCTCGAAAACTTTATTACCTTCTAATTGTCATGAAAAGTAATTGGAGAAAAAAAAAATGGAAACGAAAAAATTATTTGCAAAGTAATTTGAATAATGTTTTTTAATCCAATTTATAAATTGCGAAGAAATAAATTATTGTATTGATTTAATTGATTGTTTTGGTACGAAAAAGATCCCAAAGTAGAAACGGCACAAAAAGTTTTCGACAATTTGTTATAATCGGTGGGAAAATGATCTAACAAGAAGAGAATGACAGAGTAAAATGATCAGTTTACCAACGAGATGATCAGTTAATTATCATTTCTAATTGTAAATCATTTTCGATTCCAATTTATGTACATTGAAGTTTTAATTGCAATCAGAACGAGTACTTTTGATGAACTTTTTTATCGGCATTCATTGTATCATCGTGAGGGATTTCATTTGCCTATTGAAGAGATGGAAGCAAACACAAATTAGATAATCAAATTGATTGTTGGCCAAAGAAATTGATTAATTCAACTTACCCAGACTGTTTTTTCAACTGGGTGGGGAAACGGTGGGACTGGATGAGGTATTTCAGGCTCAGGTAATTCTGCCCCGGGCGGTGGAGGTGTTAAGATCTTTCCTGATCCCGGAATTGTGATCCCAGTGAAAGTGGTTTCGGTTGATAAATCATCGGGTTGTTCAGTTGAATGATCAATGATACTTGGAATTGATGGAATACCAATGATTGGACTAATTGTCGGTAAATTGGGTTGGCGAGTTGAGTAATCTGAGGTCACAACTTTCGGGTCAACTGTTTGAGTGGTCCATGAAATGATTGGTTGATGGGTACTTGTTGAGTCGACAATTGGTTTAATTGTTGTTTCCTCACCATCTTCATTGTTATTATCATTTTCATCATCTAAATCAGTTGGTGTCATTGTCGTTGTTTGATCGAGAGGCCAAACACCGCCGCCGATTTCAATCTTCTTCTTTTCATTTGTTCCGTCGATTGAAATTTTGTCACATTTGTATAACTTTTTAAGAGAGGAAATGTCACTTGGGGTCATCACATATTTATAACCAGGATCTTGAATTGTTGTGCCCGAAGGGTTGATTGGTGTCATCGTTTGTGAATAACCATCACGAGAGAAAGCGGTTGACCCATAGATCATGATTGAATTATAATCGAAATCTGTGAATAACTGATTCTCCCAATCATTGAGCTTCTGGAATTGAGGATAAGCTTGAGGATCAATATTCTGATAATTAATACGAAGGAAGCGATCACGATCCGATCTACTATGGTGATGGAAAAACCCTAAGGCATGAAGAAGTTCATGAATAACGACACCGGGTACATGACAACCTCTTCCTAGAGACAATTCCTGAGAACCACCTTGACGTCCAACTTGTGAATAGCATCTAAATATTAAAAACAATTAGCGAATAATCAATCAAATTAACTAATTTTCTCTCAATCTTCTTTTATCAACTAACCCTTGAGATTGGTACATGAAGACGAAATCAGATTCGTGAGTCTTTTCCTTGAATTTTATACAACCCGAAGTCATTTGGGTTATGTGGTCCATGGCTTGTTTGATTAGTGAACGTTGATTCTCTGGATAATTAAAACAACAATTAGATAGATATCAAGAAAGAAACGGGAATAGTTTAGATGAAACAAAAAATCCAAGTCACTTACGAAGAGAAGAGTCGATTGTGTAAACGACTTCGCCGTTAGGCCAAAGGTAGCCCGTGTCAACGATTGCATGATAAGGTGAAGCTTCAGATGATATATTTGTCTGTAAACAGAAATTAAATCAATGGATTACTAATCAAATAGAATTACAATTCGAAATGAGAGATAATCTTATTTGTAAAAGAGGAGAGAATATGAGACGATAGGGAAAAGAGATGATTGAGAAAGGAGAGTAACAATTAAGAGAAATTAGCGAAAATTAAACGAACTTACCGATGGATAAGAGCCCAAAATGTCACCTTCGAACTTGTCCAAACTGTAGAAAGCCTTAGGATCGTAAAGTCCATTTGTACTTTCGACGAGATTTAATTTTCCTTGTTGATTGTTTTCCTTTAAAATCGGTGCTCCAAAAGAGGTAAAGGTTAAAGTACAAATAATTACGATAATTAACTCGATCATATTGTGATTAGTTAATTGTTAGACTGAAGAGATAGTTGACCAAGAAAAAGAGATTAGAACAATATTTTCGGTAAAATCTTCGTTTCGAGAAATCAATCAGAGAGTTTGAACCTTAGGACGACAATTAATTTGGTGGGGAAAAAATTCGAGAAGAAAAAATTTACAATTAGAAAGAGTTAATTTCTCTGTCTAAAATCAGGAGATTATTTCTTTTCTTCGTTTCATAAATACGAAAATCGTTAATTGTTGATGTTACTCCAATCGAGTGACATTCTAAATTAATTGTTCCAATGTCTCTTGATTGGATATATATTGTCAATTAAATCATTTGCTCCTTGACAAAGATTATCGGGAGTATGAGAGAGTCGAGAACACATAATATGATAAATCACAAGGAACAGAGAGGAAAAGAAAAAGAAGAAGAAAAAAGTAACAATTAGAATTGATTGTTGATCATAATGGTGGATAGTTAATTAATTAGAGTACAATAAGCGGGTCATTATTGAATCATGGGTAAAGGTAAACCCATGGTATGAATAAAATTAATAATCAAATCAATAGACTGAATCACAATTAAAGTGAATGAAAATCACGAGTTGTTTTGATTTTGTTTTTGATTTCTCCATGAAATTACCTTTAACAATTAACTTAATCATCATCATCAACAACCAATCAAACCGAATCGTCTCTCACATTGAACTGTCTCCTTGTGTCCCTGAATAACAATGTTTAATCATCATCTAATTAACAATCAAATACATAATCATTATCATGATAATAAACAACGCAATTAGATAAATTTTGGTAATCATCTTGTCAACTAATTAACTTTTAAGACAATTAACTTTATCAAACATAATGCTAATCATAATTGGGATTAAATTGTGTGTGTGTGTGTATTTCAATCTGCTAATTGATTACAATTATGAATAATCAATTTACGATTATTTTAATAGTTCAGGTTAAGGTCCTTCTTAATTGTTTCCAATTTAATAATAATTGACGAGGTTGTAACAATTTACTCTTTTGATTCCCAATCAAAATTAACCATTGGAAACCTTGATTTTGTTTTCCCTCTCTCACTGACCCAATAAATTAGTTGATTGTTTGTCATTAGTCAATACAAATCTCGGCTAATCAATTTTAATTGCTGCAGTTATTATTTTCTAATTCATCATCGTAATTGTTGTTGTTATTTTGTGTTTTCTTTACATCATTTAACTCATCAACAAACAATTTAACTTGTAATTAATTAATTCTAACCGCTCTTTGACCTCAAAATAAATGATTAAACAATTTACTCAGAAATTTATATAATTATTTCATTGAAGAAAAAAAAAATCCATAACAATTAACTAACTAACTATAAATTATAAATAGGAATCAATTATAATTGTCCAAGGCCTGAAACAGGAACAAATAATTAATGGCAATTAATGTTGTATTAATAACTAAATCAAAGTGACAATTAACTGTAAATTGTAATTTGACATGTTGATGATTGAGTTTGTTAATTTATTTGGCAATGTTTTCTTGAGACAATTTAACTTGATTTAAATTGTTTGACAATATTTTTCATCTTGATAACTTTACTTGTCCAATATAATGTTGACAAGAAAAATATTAATCTAGTTAATCCTGGTAAACCATATTGGATTAACAATTTATCCATAAATTGTTGATTAAACGTTGATTGTAGAGGGAAAAATAGTAAACATCTGATTAATTCTTGTTTACTCCAATCACGGCCATTCATTAATTTGGAAAGACAAACAATTGAAAAGGTAAGGTAACCAATGAACAGGTAAGTTAATGGATTGTTAATTGTTGCCATTGTCACCATATTCATGTGGAAAATTAAAACAGCACCAAAGTGAATCATGAAGTAAAGGTTAATTGCGATTGAATGTTTCGGATCGTATTTGGTTGATGTTGAATAATCAACTTCAGGAATATCATTGGGATCACCTAATCTTGGTTTTCCTTCATCCCAACCTGGACCTTTAAAGATTATTGATAAACTATGGATTAAACCTTTAGATGATTTCAATCGATTCCAAATATCGATCCAGCCCGAATTTTGAACAGTCCAAACGTCGAAGGTGTTGATTGGATGGACAAGACCGTAGACAATTGGATCTTTTTCCGATTCAAATGTACCAAATAAATGATCCCAAATGGTTAAAAATCCGGCGTAATTTTTATCGATACAATAACGATTACGTCCATGGTGGACACGATGGACACTCGGTGTGTTGAATATCCACTCGATTGGACCCAAACTCGGAATTAGTTCAGTGTGAAGCCAAAACTGGTAAAGTACATTGAGCTGAAGATGAACCAGAAACATTGGCGGAGGGAAAAACAAAGCCATCGGAACGAACCAAAACTGTTGATTAACGAAATTGAAAAAAATCCAAAATTGAACAATTAACTTTCCCTTTTCTAATTGTTACATTTTTCTTACCGCATGGAAATAAACTTGAAGGATTGATTGTCGCGAGGCCGTTGACAAATTGTAATCCTCTGAACTGTGGTGAGTTTGATGAATTGCCCAAAGGAAATTAACCTCTGAAAAGTAAATTGTTGATTATAATCAGAAATCAGAGCAATCATCTTCATGTTTGCCAATCAATTGATTAACTTTCCATTAAATTATTAAATATATGACATGAAAACCAATTTAACTTGTTGTTGTTGTTGTTGCTTCAATAATCTGGTTAATTTGATTTTATTGGTTTGTTGTGTTGAAACAACAATTTAAAATTAAAAGTTTTTCCTGTTAATTGTGTTATTAACTGTAAATAAACTGATTGATTGTTTCTGGTCAAGTCTATTTATGAAGGGAAAGTAATCAAATCCAATTAAGTGAGTAGTCTAAAAGTTAAATTGGCTTCTGTGAAATTAATCATGTAAATGATTATGATGATTAGCACAACATGAAAAATTGATTAACATCACACTAATCATGATAACATGCAAACAACAATCTGAGAGCAACAATAATAAGATTTGACCTCATCTCCGTTTTCAGGTTACTTTTGATATTAATAGAACTTTAATCTTCCTCTTCCCTGTTTATCATCATCATGTTGATTCAGTTTGAAAATGATGCGGATAAAGATAAAAGCTGATGAAAGTTTATTGTCAGAAATTGAAACTTGATTGTAATCAATTGTTTCTCTCTCTCTTTCTTTCCAATTAAATTGTTCATAATTACCATGACTTGCTCGATGGAACCAATAATATGTAAAGTCGAGAGCGACCAATGCAATGAGCCAAGAAGTTACATCTCCATTCAATGAAAATAGAGCAAAATTTTCATGGAAATAAACGTAGAACACAATTAAAAGGCTTCTCATGATAATCCTGTTATATAATTAAGAGAATAATTAATTTCATCTTTCAACTAATTGGAAGAATTCAAATTAAAAGTCAATTGAGGTGAAAGTAAAAAAAAATAAGATGAAACAATCAATATAACGGAACTTATTTTGTTACATTTCTTTAAGCAAATTGACCTGTTTGGCCTCACATTGCATAACATTTCCTTAATTGTCGTATTACATCATTAAAATTGTTAATTACTTATGATTGTCATACTTTAGGTTATTGATTTAATTTCTTATTCGAGTGAAATTATTTTTCACCTTTCTATTTTTTCATCGACTCTGAGATATTAGTTTACTATCAATAATATTAGATGAGATTCAATTTTCAAGTCAAACGATTTAATTAATTGTTAACTTACTTTGATTGTTCCATGAGGATTCCAGCGGCAATCGATGTAAAACTGTCCGTTATTCGAGCCAATTTATAGCCTCTGATTGCGGCGACAATTTGTTCCAATGCCATGAAACATGAAAAATAAGGAATCACTTTCGACACATAATCGGGAACATCTTCGACTCGATGGTAAATATGTTTACGAGGATCAACGAGATAGAAAAGGTAACCGATTTGTTCAATTGTAGTAACAATTAAGTCCATCGTTTTATTGATTAGAATAGTTGATTAGAAAGAGACGAGAAAAAGTCAATGTTGTTTTACAAATTTTCTGATCGTTGATTATTTAGAGCACTTTTTCGTTGGTATTACATGATTAAGAAGAACTGACCTGCACTTCGGTGCGACTAAATTGCGATTTAATTTCAGTTTTCTAAATGTTTATGTTCTCATTTTCAGTTTTCTCACTTGATTAAAACCCGTTTTAAGTGAATCGCGTTTTTTTACTGTTATGCCGATAAACTTAGACTTTCAGGTCAAGCGTGGCCATCTACTGACGACGATATGTTACTACGGGGACCGCGATTGTCAACTAATATTAAGACCTTACAATTAGCTGAATTGAGATTTTTTTTGACCATTTTATTTGCGTAGATAAAGATAGAGATGTTTTCATCATTTTCAAAGCAATGATCTTATTTAGCTTTAAAGATCCCACAATTTGATTGCTCTTTGTATTCCCCTTATATCAAAATGTGATGTTATGAGAAAACAAAATTATAACAATTTTCATTTTTTTTCCAAGTTGTTATTATTATTATTATATTGATGTTGTTGTTGTTGTTTTTTTGTTGTTGTTGTTGTTGTAATTAGCAATTGTAAATTGTGGCAATTTTAAACATTTTAAACAGATTCTAAGACTGGTGGTTCATATTTATCATCTGGTCGATCTACAGCCATTGGCTCTGTTCCTGCACCGGCAGCTCCACTTGCACCAGCGGTACCGGTAGTACCTCCTTTACCATGTCCATGAAGCTCTAATAATTTTGGTAAATCAAATTTAGGTCTCTTCAGCACTTTAACCTTTCGAATACAAACATCATGTAATGGATAAATACGATGACAATTTTTCTCTATATCTTTTGCCATTGAATCAGGAATTAACTTGTTTACAACTTCTTTAAGGTCAGAATCTTTAACCTCTTTTGTAATAATATCCATCATCTTTTTACGAATTGCTCGTACTTGAGTGTGTTGAGCATATGATGTTTTCCTTTTTTGATCAGATGGTTTACGGGTAAATCCTATACAGAAGACTCGTAGCAAATAACCATCGGTTGTCTTTACATCAATGCTCGCCTCAATAAGAGTTTGCCATTTTCTCACCATTGATCGAAGTTTATCTACAACAAACCAAAAGAAAGAAAGACAGAAATATTATTATTAACTTATTAATAAATATAAACAAGATAAATTGATAAATTGATAGAAAGAATCTAAAGAATCTAAAATAAAAGAAAATAAAAGAATATAAAAAGATGATATTCACATCAAACGTGTACACAATGTGAGTAAAGAGTTTTGTTTACGTACCTGTGGTTAAATTCATTCCATGAAAATTGGTCAAAACATTTTTTCCTTGAACTTCTTCGGCAACCAAACGAAATTTACGGAAAGCAACCTCATCATTTTGAAGATCAGCAAGAGAACATTCAAACACTCGTCCCTTTAATCCTTCACTAGCAATTTTAGTTCCTTGTGTCCGATTAACAATTGTTTTACCAATGTGAGGAACCGAGAACATGGAAGGAGCTTTGACATCATACCATTCTTTTCTGGTAAATGGATCAACAATCTTCTTCTTGGCTCCTTTCTTACCACTTTTGGCTAATCCCTTATTCTTACCAACAGCCATATTAACTTATTATATTAATTATTCCTAATTACAATTAAATTTAACAAAACTAAATAAGAAAAAAACACTGATTTAACTAAACAAGTTACATTGGTCAAAAACAATTTTCCAAACACACGGCAAGAAATTCAAGTAAAGAAGGAAACGGAAGCATAAGAAAAGGGAAAATATACTAATCACATTCGGTAAAAAACCGCAAAAATTCTTTTTCTTCAAAATTTTTATTCTCAATTTTTCATCAAAAATTAAATTCTTCAATATTGTCAATTGCTTTTCTTTTTCAAATTGATTTCTGTTAGATTTTCCTCTTAACGATAACCGGAACAATTAATTCAAATTCAAATTTGACTAGAGGTTCAAATCAATTGATCAAACTAATCGGTTAATTGAAGCATCGGTTTTTTGCCGAATGTGATTAGTATATTTTCCCTTTTCTTATGCTTCCGTTTCCTTCTTTACTTGAATTTCTTGCCGTGTGTTTGGAAAATTGTTTTTGACCAATGTAACTTGTTTAGTTAAATCAGTGTTTTTTTCTTATTTAGTTTTGTTAAATTTAATTGTAATTAGGAATAATTAATATAATAAGTTAATATGGCTGTTGGTAAGAATAAGGGATTAGCCAAAAGTGGTAAGAAAGGAGCCAAGAAGAAGATTGTTGATCCATTTACCAGAAAAGAATGGTATGATGTCAAAGCTCCTTCCATGTTCTCGGTTCCTCACATTGGTAAAACAATTGTTAATCGGACACAAGGAACTAAAATTGCTAGTGAAGGATTAAAGGGACGAGTGTTTGAATGTTCTCTTGCTGATCTTCAAAATGATGAGGTTGCTTTCCGTAAATTTCGTTTGGTTGCCGAAGAAGTTCAAGGAAAAAATGTTTTGACCAATTTTCATGGAATGAATTTAACCACAGGTACGTAAACAAAACTCTTTACTCACATTGTGTACACGTTTGATGTGAATATCATCTCTTTTTATATTCTTTTATTTTAGATTCGTTTAGATTCTTTCTATCAATCTATCAATTTATCTTGTTTATATTTAATTAATTAGTTAATAATAATATTTCTGTCTTTCTTTCTTTTGGTTTGTTGTAGATAAACTTCGATCAATGGTGAGAAAATGGCAAACTCTTATTGAGGCGAGCATTGATGTAAAGACAACCGATGGTTATTTGCTACGAGTCTTCTGTATAGGATTTACCCGTAAACCATCTGATCAAAAAAGGAAAACATCATATGCTCAACACACTCAAGTACGAGCAATTCGTAAAAAGATGATGGATATTATTACAAAAGAGGTTAAAGATTCTGACCTTAAAGAAGTTGTAAACAAGTTAATTCCTGATTCAATGGCAAAAGATATAGAGAAAAATTGTCATCGTATTTATCCATTACATGATGTTTGTATTCGAAAGGTTAAAGTGCTGAAGAGACCTAAATTTGATTTACCAAAATTATTAGAGCTTCATGGACATGGTAAAGGAGGTACTACCGGTACCGCTGGTGCAAGTGGAGCTGCCGGTGCAGGAACAGAGCCAATGGCTGTAGATCGACCAGATGATAAATATGAACCACCAGTCTTAGAATCTGTTTAAAATGTTTAAAATTGCCACAATTTACAATTGCTAATTACAACAACAACAACAAAAACATCAATATAATAATAATAACAACTTGGAAAAAAAAATGAAAATTGTTATAATTTTGTTTTCTCATAACATCACATTTTGATATAAGGGGAATACAAAGAGCAATCAAATTGTGGGATCTTTAAAGCTAAATAAGATCATTGCTTTGAAAATGATGAAAACATCTCTATCTTTATCTACGCAAATAAAATGGTCAAAAAAAATCTCAATTCAGCTAATTGTAAAAATTCGGATTCAACTCAAACGCGATCAACAATTAAATCATAATATCATATCTTAAGTAAAACGTCGGCAAATGAATCGCAAATGTTTAAATTCAGTTTTAATGAGTCGAGAAGTTTATTTTCTGTTTCTTTTTCCTTTGCCTTTTACTTGTGATTTATGCCTATGAATTACCAGGTGTTGAGGGCGATGGATTAGCCTTTTTTGACTCTTCCTCTTCGTTGAAATTAAGCCAACTTTGTTCAACTATGGCTGCTACTCTTTTCTCATATTCTCTACGATTCTCTTGGTACAATTGGGCTGCCAATGAGTTTGCTGGTGAGTTAGGATTAGGTTCGTCTAAGAGCGATTGAATAGAGGTTAGAATGGCTGAAACATCATAAGTGGGTGACCATCGATTTTGTAGAATATCTAAACATATACTTCCATCAGCATAGACGTTTGGATGAAACATTTTGGACACAAAGCGAACGGTAGGAGGCTTATTGGGATATTCTTCAGTGAATTCAAGAGTTAACTTGAAGGTTCCATCTTCGAATGGGGTGTCATGAGGCCCGAATATAACAGCATTCCAGATCATTATGTTATTGTCTGTGGGTGCACCAGAAACACCAGCAGGAGGATCTTCTTGAAGCCTCTTAAAATCTCTCATTAGTCTTCTTCTAGCTGGAGTTGACATCAGTGAAGGTTGATTAGACTTTTGATGATTGGCCTTTAATTTAAATCACAAAAACAAAAACAGAAAAAGAGACAGAAGGAGCGAGAGCTAAACAAAGGAGAGAATGTAAAATAAAGAGAGAGGGAGAGAGAGAGAGAATAGATGAAGATACAGAAAAGGGAGAGAGAGAAAAAAAGAGAAAGAGAGAGAGAAAGAAAGAAACAGTTGTATATCAATGACGATGCAAGACTCGATTTGAGTGATGAATTTTCTCAATCCAAATTTCCTTCTTTTCTTTATTATTATTATTGTTCTTTTGATTGTTTAGTTGATTAATTTAATTGTTCTTTCTATTAATCAAATTAAATCAAATTCACTTTAGATTTTGAATAAACACCAACAGGTTAAAATGAAGAAAACAAAACACAAACAGTAAAAAAATATCAGTGATGCAAAAATATTTTGAAGAGCTTTTGCTCCGCTGACTTAACAGCTGCTCCCACTTTACGTGGCTCCTGCATTAGGAGTCGACCGTTGGTCTTCGAGCTACCCCGTAGGCTTTGAATCGGCTGTCAGTTGCTTCTATTTCCATAGCCATTTTCTTCACATGATTAGTTATTTCTCGATAATTTGTTTTCTTAATTATCCAACCTTTTTTCGGTTTCCAGTCTTTGCACTTCTTTAAGTGTGTAATGTTCATTTCATTCGGACATTTGTGTTCTAGTTGGTTAATGTTGATTTCTACTAATCTTATATTTCTCATAAATGTTCGCATGTACTTGAATTTCCCATTTCTCATGAAAATCCATTTGTTTCCATTGAATATCATCTTCATTAGTCCGTGTAGTGATGATTTAAACAAAGCTTTCTCTCGGTTTTGTAAGTCTTTTTTCACCATATTTTTGATTTGTTTCGATGTTTTTAGGGTGTTCAATTTCTTTGTCGCTTTTATCTCATCACATTTATCATGATCGGTTAACAACTGTACTTCAATCGACGCGTTCATGGTTATTTTGTTCAGTTCTTCTTTACAATATCGACCCATTTTTAGATTCGTTTTGATCAGCTGCGGACATGGTTTACCTGTCTCACCTTTCTCAGTTACCAGTGTGATTATAGTCATTTCTTTATCAAAATTTGATTTGATTCCATTTACTTCATAATGTTCGTGTTCATTATTGTATTTCCAACAGTATACGTTGTTTGATATTTCCGTAATTGTCCCCTCTTCTCGTTCTTTAACTGCAACCTTTAGCGTTTTTTGCCAATAATCAATTCTTATGTGTTGTTTGATGTTTGGCATCATATCGGCTAGTGGGAACTTTGATCCCTCGCATTCATTTCGCCAGAGGCTCATGATGATCCTTGTAATGTAGTTAATCGCCGGATTGGGTAGCCCATAGATGAACTCAAACCATGGATTTCTGTATGAACCATTATCAATTATCTTCATCGTCAGAATTCGTCCCATTTTGAGTATTAGATCAATTCTATATTTGGTGAAGTTGTTTTTGTACCATGGTGATAATCCGAGGCTCATCATTATCGGATCAAGGTATGCATAGTATATTGTACTCATTTGTTTCAGGTTCATCTGTCTAATCATTTTCTTCATCTGGTTATTTAGCTTGCACCTACCACATAATCTATTTATCACTTTGTCATGGTCTGCGTGAAATTTGAGGTCAAAGCCTAGCAAGGTCTCAGGTTGACCTGGTAATCCTGTCATGTTGATTTTGAAGTGTTTCGTCTTCTTTTCATTGAGCGATAGATTGATTTGTTGTATGGCATTTTTGATTTCTATTAACGATTCTTCTCTGTTGTTTGTTAGGACGATTATGTCATCAGCGTAGCTGATGATCATTTGATTACTCGGATTTCGGTTCAACCAGCGCATTGTGTTGTCCATCCCGATGGCGAATAGAAGCGGTCCAAGACCATATCCTTGTAGACCTTCAGGGTCGCAACTAACCTTAAGATTACCATTTTCAAAGCAGCGGATCTTTCTCTGTAATACAAATTGTTTAATCATTCGTTGTGTTTTTAGGTCTAGACCATTCAGTCTTTCAAGTATCGCTTTTCTTGAGATTTTGTCGAAAGCTTGTGTGATGTCAGTGATCATTTTAAAGGTGTATTCATCTTCGTATTCATGTAGCTTAATCAGTAGGTCCAGTCTATCTTGATTAAGGTATGCGAATTGTAAGTCACTACAAATTATGTCATTTGTACTAATCCATTTTTTCACCCTGTGTAGCAGTATTGTATCCAGCATTTTCGATAGAAAACATTGAGTCCTAACGGTTCTCGTGCGTCCATCGCCTTTTGGAATTAAGGTACCCCCACTTATCAGCAGACAATTCGGAATTCGATTGGTCTTGAAGATATCGTTAACCAGCCTGATTATACCTGCATGATATTTCTCCCAGACGAAATTCCACCTTCGTTTTGAAAAGGCATCAGCCCATCCCGAGCTTGTTTTAAACCTCATTTTCTTCAGTATGGTTATTTCGTCTTCTTCAAGGCCATTCATCATTTCCCATCCAGGTGATTCAGATGATGTCTCCCTCATCCATGGGATCAACAGTTGCTTTTCTTTAATCATATTGTCCATGTCGCCAAGCTCACTTCTCAGGCGTCCAAAAATCTTGTATATTGATGTCATATCCATTTCCGCAATAGGTATCGGTTTGTTTTGTCTGTTTCGGTAATCGTTCAGTTCGCTTCTAATTTTCTTTTTGTCCTCTTTATCTTTTGCCATCTTTAGTCTTTTCCGTATTCGCCTTTCTTTTCTGTTGCAGTGTAACCATTTTCTTTTATTTGTTGCTTTCCCAAGGTTCATTAATCCTGATACTCTTTCCGCAACACTGCCTCTGTCCGTCCATATATCGGAGTATCTGTAACACCACGTTCTGAACAGCTGATCGGTTTTGGTGCTGAATTTGATTTTGAGAGTTGCAGAGATTATTTTGTGATCGAGGTAGTTTACATCTTTGTATTCCGGTTTACACTCAAAGAATTTACCGTTGAAGAGGATGACGTCGATCATGGATCTGCATGTGCCTTTTTTGTTTATTCGTGTCGTACCTTCAGCTCTGTCTTTTTTCATCAGCGAATAGAATTGTTTGGCTTCAAGGGCGTTGATCAATTTGTTTACTTGCTCTAATGGTATCTTATAATCCCACCTACGTGGATTTTCAGCCCAAATTTTCGTCTCTAGATTCAGGTCTCCCACAAGAAACGTGGGAATTCCCGTTTTTAGATTTTTCAGAGATTCTGTGAGTTCTCTCATTGTTGTCGTATTGCTCGGAGAGATATAGCAACTTATTAGTCCTATCACACATTGTTTTTTCCTCCAATATGTTATAATCACATTATCACCGCCTCTAATCGTTTTAGTTAAGTGCCAGTCGTATGTAGCGTATATAGCTATTCGTTGTCCCCTGATTATGTTTGGCGACAAATTTGTTCCCTCGTCTTCGCTGGTCACCACAAAACAACTTGTTTGTTTCAGCATATCCCTTATTATGGTGTACGAATCTTTTTCATTCTTCCGCATTAGGTTCACACAATTAATTTTGATTTCCATTATAATAAAGTTTAATTGTCACAATGTAATACAAGTACATTAATTATTGTCACTGTTACAAGAAATGTTTTCTTCCAGTTTGAATTTTGACTCGTTGTTTGTCACTTGAACAAAAGATTTAAACTGAGTCTTCGCGTTCTTGACCCAAAAGAAAGACTTTATATCAGTTTGTTTCCAGATTTCCATCGTTAAGTTGCCATCGACCATGACTTCTATCCAGTTTGCAATGGTGACCTTTGCTCCTCTGTTAACTGCTTCACTTATCCATCTTAACTGCGGGAGATGTTCAAACTCATCAACTGCGACAATAACTGAGGCACCATTGTCATCGATCTTGTGCCAAACATTGATTTCATCTGTTAGAGTGAGGAAGTTTTCCAATGTCAATCTGCAATGAAAAAATACAACATCAAGATTATCATAAGAAAAGCAGAGTTTTTCATTGTCAAAGAACATTTTGTTTTGTCAGTTCTATATTCTGGTTCAGTTATCTATACTCTAGTGACTAAAAGTTTCTGTCGTCTTGCTTATAAAGGTTACTTTTTGCCATTTATCTCGTTAAGAGAGGAAGAGAAATGAAAATGACAAGTCAAGGATTTACGATGGTTTTAATGGTTTTATTGGTAGTAATTTCGTGTTACAATACTGGGTTAATATAAGTTTGTTAGTCGGACAGTCGAGTTTTCTCTTTCATTTATCTGCTTGGGTTAGTTTATTTTTTATTTTACGAGCGTGATTGGATAAGGTCTCTTCTAGTAGTGATACATTTTTCCTATTAGTCTCATCTCTGACAAAAAGTCTTTTCTTCTCTCCCTTGATCAGAAAGTATTCTTCACATATAACGTTCAAAAGTTCTTCTCCAATTTCAATGTCTTCCAGATCAATTTCTAGCCAATTCCAGATTGTTGTCTTCGCGCCCTCCATTATTAGTCTTTCCATCAGTTCGATTTGTTGTTCGAGCACATTTTTGTCTTTCTCAATAGCGATCAGCGTTTCCAAATCACCACTTTCCTCTTTAATGCACCAAACACTTGTCGTTGATTCACTTATTTCGATTGTCTTTTCCAGCACAAATTTGAGCACAACTAATGGTTTATTTTTTCCTAGTTTGAATGAGAGCCAGTCACGTAAGTAAAGTATCATTTTACGATGAAATGTGTTAACGGTAGAGGTTAAATATTTTTAAGTTGTAAGTAGGTTGAGTCATCCACTTATGAGAGATTTGAGCGAGAGTCTCGCTTAAATAGTCCCATTGTGTTTGCTCTAAATTTAATTTTTATAATAAGCCGGGACTTGATTGTTTGTTTAGCTGGTTAAATAGAAGTACCAGGTCAACCCCTTTTACAGTCCCATCGCATTATTGACCTTCTCTCCTTGGAGTATCTTCAATGACCGGTGGAGCAAAAGAGCTCACTCTGATTGTAGGGTAGGTGATCGAGGAATTTCTCAAGGCGAATTGTCGATGTATGTTGATCGTTCTGCATTTTAGATAGTGATTTGATGGATGATTTGCTGGTCTCGTGGTTCTGGCACAGTCAGCGCATTTGGGAACACCATTGCAGTAACCATTTCTTCGAAATCTGTGACAGACAATTTCTCCACAAACGCTGCAATGAGGACGTGAACATTCATGTACTTGATCAGCAAAGAAGTGGACGCAGCAAAGTGGACATTGCTCTAATCCAAGATTGTCAGCAATCTGATATTCTTCTCCTTCTATCACTACCGACCAGTCGTAGGCGGCCAGTTCATCACGAGAGTTACTACATGTGAATGTGACTCTGATCATTCCGTCAACCATGATATCAACTGCAGAGACCTTGAGATCGTCCCAATTTATCTGAGAGCCCATCATCCATTCTTCAGTTTCTTTGGGAGTGTTTAATTCAGGGTTGGTGTGATAGACGAGAAATGAGGGGCTTCTATCGTTGCATATAACACATGAGAAAGCATTGCTTCGCCACCATTCGCTTTCAATTATTGTCTTTTGAAAATCCTCAAACTTGTCCAGAATGACACATACCATGATGTAGTTGTTGATAACTTTGGGTCGTGTCATCGCCCATGTTTGAAAACCTATTGTTGTTGCAATCAGTTCAGCGAGAGTGTTGAGCTCATTGATGTTATTTTTCTTAGATAAGAAACGTACTTCCACAACTTGCTCAAAACTGGATTCGCATATAATACGTTTTCCAAGTATACCGACTTTAAGTCCTTGTTCACTTAATTGGGCTGATTCATCCATTCTTCTCGTTGATATTCAAATGATGTAACAAACGGTTGTTGTTGAGATGTAGTTTAATGAACTTGATGAAGACGTGATTGTAGGAGACTCGTAGAGGTGATAGAGTTTAATTTGATGTTAGAGAGAGATAATAGGATAAGTGAAGATAAGAATCAAGCAGAATAATGTAAATTGTATTTGATTGTGGGTTAGTGAAATAGAGTGTAACTAATATTAATGTGTTCAAAGTGTGATTAAGGGTTCAAGTTGATTACTGGAGGATTAATGAGAAGAACATTCTATTCTTTTCTATTAATCACTCTGATGGTGGCGCCACCTTTAATTAGAGTTTAATCGAGAGCCTCATCGCCTTTTTATCCCCTTTGGCGAAGGTCTCTTTGTTGATAAGTCGATTGACGAGATTTTTGTTGATCTGCTGCATGTCTTCGACTTCTAGGTAGATAAGATGTTTAAGCTTCTTACAGTTCTTGAGGCGATTCATCAATTTAAGAACTTTAGTGTTATTGTCTTCCTTCTGAAGATCTTCAATAGCATCAAGTCCATTATAGAAGGATTCTTTGTATTTAATCATCAGACTCAAGTCTTTGGTGAGATTATTACGAGTTGTTCGTTTCATACCGATGTCAATCCTATTACATTTCTCATTGAATCGAGTCATTCTCACACATCCAATCTCCTCCTCATGCCATTTGTTGAAATGAAGTAGTTGTCGTTTGATGACCGAGGGTACTGAGCAGTCATAGGTAGACACATAAACATAAACGTTGACCTCATCTAGTTCCATTTCCAGTGGATTCGTATCTACGTAGTTCTCCAGTTCGGGTTCACATAGCGACAATGGTAGTTCAAAGGCCATGTTTTCTCCTGTTAGTTGTCTCATTAATTCTTGATATCTTTCCTTTGAGGGTAACTTGAGCTTTGATCTATCAAAGAGATCCAATGTTTCTTCCATGTTAACGCTCTTGGTGTTTTGGTTTCTGATGTTTAAGAAGAGTTTTATTTTAAACACAACACAGTTCAGATGACAAAATTTAAGTTTATTTTTATTAGATTGTTGAGTTTGGTTACAATTTAGAGGATAAATAATGAGGTTATCAATGGATATCAGTTGAGTATTGAAGATTTGATAAAATAACTATGACACGTAGAATCAGGTTTGTTTACATTTGATCCGCTTGTGTCTCCATCTCTGGGTCATATCATTCTTCTAGAGTTAGATGTCTTAGAATTACCGCCGAATATGAGTGATTAACTCGTAAAAGTGACATTTTTAGTTGTCTTTTGAGTTCTGGACAAGATTTGTCCCAGGCGTTGTGACCAGGTTTGCCTCCACATGGTTGGCAGCGATGTAGGTCTTTCTCTTTTTTGTTCGGGCATTCGAATGATCTGTGTGGTTTGCAGCAGTAAGAGCATGTGATAAGTGCTTTGCACTTGTTTGTCTTATGCCCCCATCTTGAGCATTGGTAACATAATGAGAGATCTAGATGATCAAAGAATGGGATCTTCTTCCAACCTACACTGATCATCCCTCTCATTTTATTTGAGTCCAGTGCTGAGCGAATATGAGATGGAATTTGAATGATCATTCTCGTGGTTTTAGGTCTCTGTTCTATGTATACCAGCTTCATTTCCTCCTCCGATGTCCAGTCATTCCATCGTTTTAATTTCTCAAACCAGCTTCGACATTCTTCATCTTTCCCGAATTTCTTTTCAATGTCAATATTAATTTTTGGGTGTGTAAGTTTGGGTATTTCAATTTTGAAATCATCAGTTGTATTCGTGATGTTGAATAATTTTTTGAGGTCTTCGATCACTTTGTCTCTTATTGTGGTATTAGATACGATGATCTTACAGCATGATCTCGCTGGCTCCATTGAGACAATATCAAGATTGATTTCCGAGTTTTCTACCAGTTTTTTAAGTCGATCCCTTGTAATTAGTCCGTTCTCTATGACAGTTTCTTTCATCGATGCAATCAGTATGAGCGGTTGTAGTTCGATGTCTTCCGTGTTCAGCCACCACTTCGGTTTTGTCCAATTGTTGACATATCTAATGTTTAGTTCGTTCTTGTTTTTTCCTTGTTGTTCGATAGAGTCCATCGTATTGAAATTTGATCTTACGCTGGACTTTCGTTGTAGTGGTGTTGTGAGCAGATTTATCCAGCGGTGAATCTCCTCTTGTTGTTGATGATTAGATTCACGACTCAGAATTGATATTATCTCGTCTATTTCTTCAAAGGAGGAACTTTCTTGGATGACTTTGAGATAGTTTTCCGGTTCTTCTCCTTTGATCAGTTCATTAAAGTACGAGAGAATGGTGTTTGTATCTGGTGATTCAAGTGATCTACATGTTTCGCTTTCTTCAGTAATGGCATTCGAATCCAGTAGTAGCGAGTTGGTTTTTTTGGGTTTTTTCGTAGGAGCCATTCAATTGTTGTGTCAAACACTTTTATTATGTATAAGCACTTGTACAGAGATAAGGAAGAGGTAAGAGGAGAATTATGTTACAAGTCAATGTTGATTAAATTCAATAACATTAAGGTTGTTGTGATTCACAGATGTTCATTATAGTTAGTGACCAGATTTAGTTAGTACTTGTTTATATAAGGTTCATAACATCATTGTTCTTGCCTCTTTTCTATAAGAATTGTTTTGTAGACAAATTCCATTTTCTCAAGTCTACTTAGTAACCGTGCTTGAAAATTCCTGCAATAAAAGTAATAGGCTGAGTGTCCATAGGCAAGACATGAAGGGCACCGCCATTTATTTGGTTGATTCTTGAGATCACAGCAGAGATAGTGATGTTTACCACTGCATCTTGCACATTTTATGTTACCATCGCATTTCCTGCTGGTGTGAGAATATGAATAGCAGATTTCGCATCTTTCTATTTGAAAGAAGTCAGAGAAAGGAAATTCTCTGCCATAAAGTTTAATAGTTTTCACAAGTTTCTGTCGATCTTCATTAGATAGCATTATAATAGCCGCATCCACCTGGTTCCCTGAGTGTATCCTCAAAAGGCTGGTCTTATCATCAAATTTATTATCTGCCTTTAGGTCATCCATCGCCTTGCCAATGTTAAGGCCTTTTTCTATATAGACTTTGATCATTGGCATTCTCGAGAAAGGTAAGCTAAGTATCCAATTAACTTTGTTCGGGATCGTGTTGAGCAGTTTTACATTATCATCTGTGACCAATCTGACGCAATTTCTGCCATAAAGTATTTTCTTAATTCCAGGGTGTGTAGATAGTGAAGGTTTTACTATCGCTTTTGTCCTATATGCATCTAAAAAGCCTCCGTTGTCATCCTGTATGCGAAGCACTATAATCCTACTCGGTGTGATTTTTGGAGCACTGACTTCCACAATATCAATTGGCACTTTCATTATTTGAGTTATACTTAGATTTTCAATTAATTTTCAATTTATATTAATTTTATATTAAACAGTAAAAGTAGACAGAGAAGATAAACAAAAAGAGAGAGAGAGCAGTTGATTAGCTCTTATGAGAAAATTTACAAAAATCAACAGATGGAGACACAAGTAAATTTGAGAATTTGTAACAATAAAATATTCTGATGCTCTTACGATTCCTTTGATCGTTCGGACACAATTCCATCAAGGGATCCGACGATTCTTCTTGGTAGAGATCCTCAGGTTGCTAAAAGTAAATTCTATCACTGGTTGGATGTCGAAAGATTCGAGGAAATAATCAGTGAATCTTTAGTTCTCAAGGCCATTTCCAAGGTTCGATATCGAAAACGGGTTGAGAATATTGGAGAGCAAGTCGAGAATTCTAATATCAACAAATATGCTCGAACGAAAATTTTCTCTGATTAACTGAATATGAATTCTAAAGAACAGTGTGACGAACAAGTTAATCGCAATAATTAAGTGGCTTTGATTACATTTAATTAGATTAACGGTTAACCGAGTTATGTAAATGACAAACAGTTAAACGTGAAACGAAATATTTTTTGCTTTTAATTGTAATTGATTATTGAACATTTGATGCAGATTGCGAGTTAAGAGTGAACTTGATACATAATTAGCTTAAATGCTATTAATTAAATCGTATTAAGAATATATAATTATAGCAAATAATGTGAGGATTCAAATTAAATCATTTTAAATTGAATGTTTAACGTTTATAATAACATCAATCCGTTAATTTTTGGAACTGACTTAGGAAATGAAAGTATTCCAATGATAATTTACTTTAATTACAAAACTTCCAGATCTACATGACGAAGTTGAGGATGTTTTTTCTGAAACAAATAGAAATTGAAAAGAGAATATTAAAATTAATGACTAATTGTGAGTTAATTTAAAGAATAGAATGTTAATTACTTTTAATTCTTTCTCAACTCGATCGATTTCAGCTCCAAGAAGATCGACAATATTTTCACCATGTTTAAGGAAAAACGTTTCAACCTGATCGATGTTTTTCAATTCTTGCATTTCCTAGAAAAGAGATTGAGAAAAGCAAACAATTAGTAAATTGTGCAAATTAAAACTCTCTGGTTAATTATATTCAATGGGAAATTTTCATTCAATTTCATGAAAGAACCTTGAACAACGAGAATAATATTAATAATAATCTGTTATTCAAGGTTAATCTTATTGTTATTTTCATCTTAATGTTGAGTACTAATCAAAATCTAATTTTAACTGATTAACAGATGGATTGGCAGACAGTTGATTATTGATTACGTGAGTCACGAAAATTTTGTTTCGATTAGAGGATAATCCGAACCAAGAACGAAAAGCTAAATAACAATAAGATTAAAAAGCGATTGTAACAAAAAAATAATTAATTTACTTGAAGAACCGCTTCTAAATCAATAGCATCCAGATAGTGTCGAGTTAATTGTCTACCATCAATATCAACTTCGGCCTTATAACGGACCATCCCGTTACCCAGATCAGTCGCTTTTACATCATGAATCGCTCTTATCATAACATCACTTTCCATCATCTTATTGATTGCATCCAATTTATAATTAGGAATTGATCGACCAACCAAAGCACCACTATTGGTGTAAATAATGAACGAGGCCACTGAGGCCAGTAATCCGCTGACTAGAAGTGATCCAACTGCATCATAAAGTGGATTACCTGTGTAAGCAGTTAATCCCATCATACCCCCGGCGATAGCAACACCCAAAACGGCAGCAGTGTCTTCCAATAAAACAACATTGATACTTGGATCTTGACCTCGAAGAACTGAAATTTGGGAAGAAACCAGAAAACAATTGTACAAATTAACTTAATTTTCCATCTTTCGAAAGTAAAAAAAAAGCAAATCAACTAACTGTAATCTTTCATTGTAGTTCCAGCTCTTTGAGCTCCTTTATTTAATCCTTTGAAGGCGACAATTAGAGTAGCACTTTCAGATAAAAGTGATCCAAAGAGAATGAGATAAGCCTGAAAATAGAATAGATTTTTAATTGAATTTTCCAATCAAGAAATGACGTTAATTACCCAATAAAATGATTGAAATGTCTCTGGATGAAGAATCCCTTGCATCCCATGATAAAATGAAAGACCAGAACCAACACAGAAAATACCAACTCCAGAAATGAGAGATGCGATATATTGAGCTGAATGATAACCATAAGGATGCTCAGCATTTGGTCGTTGAATTGATTTTCTTATTCCAAAGTAAAGGATTAGCTGATTAACTGTATCAGCTAGGGAATGAATGGCTTCAGCGAATAGAGAATGTGATCCAGTATGGAACCAGGCCATTGTTTTGAGTAGAAAATTTGTTGAGTTAATTACGACCGCTGTCCAAACAACATGGCCACTTTCTCGTAAGGATAAATCACGTTCTTGGGCAACTGGATCATTAAGACGACGATAATCTTTAAGAATCCGTTTAACATTGAGAATTGATTCCCTGGCATCAGCTTCTATTTGTTTCCTTTTTTTCCTCTCCTTTTCAAGAACTTCGATACTGCCCCATATTTGTAAAGCTCTCGCCTCAACATCCCTCCTCAAATAAACGGTCAACGGTGGGGTGTCTTCAAATGGACTTCGTCGGATAAATTTCCTCAAATCTTGTAAATCCAATGGTTTCAATAGATATTCATTCATTGCTCTCACTGGTGTAACAAAATTACGTTCTGTTGTTGCCTGAGTCAAGTCCAATTTCTTTCTCTCCTTTGCTTTAGGAATAACTAACAATAAGAAAATACAAAAAAAGAAAAAGAAAAAGAAAACTCAAAATTAGAATTGCGAATATTAAACAATAATCATGAGAGAATTGAGTGTTCACCTTTTATAACTGGTTCTGAGAAAATTGGTTTAACCTCTTTGGTTTCATTTTCTTTTTCCGAATCATTTGATGGAGATGATGTTGAAGAAGATGAAGATTTAATTGAATCTGATGGACCATTTTTAATAGAATCACTAAAATGAGAAATGGAAATTTTTTCACATAAAATACAAGGTGAACAGCTGATTAGTGGTACAAATTTTTTATCACATTTGAAACGATTAACATGTCTCACAGCGAGACCAATTAAACTTAGCCTATTGGTTATACATGCTGTAGACATTATGATGACCAATGGTCAATAATTAAAACAAATTAACTTAAATTAACAAAACAATCATTAAATAAAATACATTGAGAAAGGACTAAAACTGTTACACAATCAAATCGGTTTGTTGACAAAACAACAAAATCGGAATAGTTGGTAAAGTGTCTCATAGATGGAGCGACTTGTGGCTCAATTAGTTGATCATTTGAACAACAATTAAATTTACTGTTAAATGATTTTCTTAATTACTTTGTTCAACCAATTGTATTTTACTCTCAAGGTGATTCGATGTGGTTTCAAATAGTGAAATTGATGAACAATTAAACGGTTCTTATTACCTATTAACTCATTTGGTGTGAAAACAATTGTTTTTTTTTTGATTTAATTGTAAGTTAATTGTTAACTTTAATTAGCGAGTTTATAATTAGAACTAATCGTCTTTTTATAATTTATTAATTGGTAAGTAAATGTGGTTTCAATTTTCATAAGAAATCATGATTTTGTCAGATGATCGTTTTAAGAATATTGAAACGAATAGTAATTGTCAATTACTTATTGTTTTAGTGAGATTTTTGATTGCCAAATTATTTAGTTCATTTTAAATATTATTGGTCTTTAATTTTGTATTTATAAGGCATTTAAATAATTGTTTGTGTCATGGATAGATAATGTATAATATTATAAAAAGGATTTAAATTGAAATCGAAAGGGTTAAAAACTATCATTTAAAAGCACAATGTGAATGAGGATTTAAGAAAATATGAAATTTTGATTATTATAAAAAGAGGACTTTTCCTTGGGTGATCGTAAATGAGATTTATCAGATTAACGGCACAATTGGATTGTAGAAATTCAGATCATTAGTGAGATAATGGAAGACTTATGTAAATGCATCAGGTAAATGTGGTGGTTTTGATTGATTGTATTTCCAACCGTAGTTAAGAATTAATTTATGTAAGATCATAAATCGTCCGTTTGGAATTGACTTAAGGCTTTAAGAGGAGAATCGGTTCGTTTTTGTGAACCTTTACGAACTTTGGCTCTAACCTCTTCCGGCTTTTCTCGACGAACCAAAGGTTTCTTTTCGGGAGCTCGCATCTTCCAAACAACAAGAGGAGTCTAAAAGCCAAAAAAAGAGAAACAATTTAATGATTACAATTAACAAGTTACAAAAAAATCAAGTTGTATCAACTGTTAGATACGATAAATTTGTAAATAAAACTTACACTGATGATTCCTCCTCGTGGATACTAAAAGTATAGAATGAGAAAGCAATTGAAAAAAAAGTAAAGAGATAAAATTGATAATTAATGAAACAAGATTCTAAATTAACTATTGAATTATTAATGTATTGTAGTTGAGAGTTAAATTATAACGGTTTAAATTACCTTGGTGGAGGCAACATAGGAAGCTTTAACTGTTAAGACCACAGCATTCATCAGATTTTTAGCTGCCTGGATAAGAGATGTAGCCGAATCCAACTGTAATGATTAAGCAAATTTTATATTAAATTGAGTGATTAAAGGTTCGCATGGGAATTGTTAACGGAATCAAAAATAAAGATTTCAACTTACCCCTGAAACAATCAAGTTTCCTGAAATGTTTTGAACATCAGCTTTTACTTTTGATGTGATGTTTAATTGTTGACAATATAATTCAATCCTTTTAAGATAAGCAACCAAATCTTTCTTGGTATCTGATTCTGGACATTGTTCAGCAATTAGACCAGCTAATTTGTCCAAGGTTGTTCCAAGTTCAGAGATCTCTTTTGCTTTACCGATCACATCCATGGTTGTTTTCAATGGTCCTTTACCTCGAGTGAATTCGTCATTTCGATCATAATGTAACACATCTTCTTGGCGATCACAATTATATCGTTACCCTTTTCGTCCCATTTAGCAACCTCTCGATCGAATCGAACCTTTTCAGTTCTAAATGTTTCAAATTGAGCTGCAATTTTTTGCTTCTCCTCTTCGGAAATCATTCTATAAGCTTCTCTGGTGTTACTGATTCCATTAACATCGGGATATTCATCGAAATCGGTTATAACACTTGATTTACTTCGAGTTTCATAAGTATTATCTTCATATTCCATTTCTGTTTCAGAATCCATTTCTTCAACGGCTCGGTCAAACAGAACAGCTCTTCGTATCTCTCTTACTCCATCATAAACCATTCGCGAGGAATCAATAAATTGATTATCGTCCAAGTCTTTCAATTGATTGTTACTTAAAAGTTCAACAGCCTTTTCCACTTTACCAGCAAACGAAGGCATAATTGTATTTCTTAGTTCATTAACTGCTGCCAAAACCCGTTCGGTGTATTCATTAGGCTCATAATTGTCCATTTCTGCTGTAACAACATTACAAACACGAGCAGCACGTCCTCTGATAGCTCCAGCCATTCGGTCAAGATTGTCACCATCATGTTCCCCAAGTGCAGAAACACATTCTTTAACATCTTCGAGAATATGACTTTCAGAAACGGCTAAAAAGTCATCGATCGTTGTAATGTCATCAACGGCTTCGGTTAAGATTCTAACCTGAGTTTCCCAAAGGTTTTTGAAAGCGTCCATATTTTCAATGGCTACTTTTGAATTAGGTCGAGCTGCAAGAATCTTGGCTGCATTTATGACCTGCGGGCAAAGATTTTTTATCTGTAAGGCTGCGTATCTGACCATTCTAACACCTTCCTCGTTATTGGACATACTACAGGCAAGATTTGCGACTTCAACCAATTTGTTTGCGTGTTCCTCAAACATGGCTTGATAAGTTTCCACCTCATTGATGTCTCCACGACGAGCAGCAGCATCCAAGACCAGTAGCGGAACATTAGTTTCCAAGAATGAATCGGAAACATGATCGATAATCGCTTTTCTCAATTGTCTCCTTAAATCTTTTGTCTTTTGTGTCATATGTTCAACAGCTCTTTCCAAATTATCGGATGGCTCATGAGAACCAACATTGGCAAGATATTCGGAAAGAAGATCCTGAAGAGCTTGACGAACAGCATTACACTCGGCGACGATTCTCTCTCTTCTTATATCACGAGTACAAGATGAATCTGCCATTAAAGCTGCTCCACTGATGATACTTTCCAACTGTCTCTCTAAATCGGGTCGAGTGGTTGATTCATTGTAAGTCAATGGCTCCATCACTACTCTCTCATCAAAATCATCCAAAGCCGCTGCCATTTCTCCGGGTATATCATAAGGATCGGTCAGAGTTTTGGGTTTGTTACCCTTAGCAACATCTCTGACAGTGTTAACAGCCTCACAAACTTGTTTAAATATGAAATCACGATTCTCTTTGGCAGCGGATAATTCAGGGTGACGGACAAACACCTTAGATGCGGTTAGAAGCATCATACTGTTTTTCTTGAGAACAGCTCGAGCAGCACCAAGATCATCTCTTAATTTTGAATCTTTAAGCTCATTTTGACGTTTAGCAGCATGATAGAACATGTTATTAGCATTAAGTCCAAATTTATTAAAATGCTCAAGAAGCTCTTCTTGATTGTTAGCATTTGCCACATTATTGAGATCACCTTCAACTGCTTCCAAAGATTTGAGTAAAGATTTTACGTCAATTTTATCGGCAAGAATTATCAGCTCAGCGACACGATAGAGTAAATTTCTTGAATTTTGCACCATTTTATTTCTTTTAACAGAAGAAAATGGATCATCGGCAAATTCTCTAGAAGCCTCTGACATATTCTTACCCGCTTCACGAATCTTATCAATACAACCATTCATTTCTTCTTGAAATTCATCATTTTCACGGGCGATCTCTTCGGCAACGGTGATAAAATTTTCAGTCGCCTTTTCAATCGTAGCCACCAGAACTTGAGGTCTAGTTGATCGCCCACCTTTCTTTCTTTCCGATGTATTGACAAGTGTAGTTACCTTTAGAAGAAAAATAAAATGAGATTAAAAGTCAAATAGAAAAGAAAAAAAAAAATGGAAAATGAAAAAAGAAAAAAAAAAAGAAAACAAAAAGATACAACACATACCTGGAGAACCAAAGGAGCCAATGTTTCTTCGATCGATCGCGTTTCTATTCTCAAGGCCATATTTTAATTAAAAATGTAACAATTAACTAATTAAATAATAGAAAACAATAAATAATCAAACATTCAACTGACAAAAGAAAAAATCAAACAAAAGTTTCATCACAAATGAGAAATTCAAACAGCTGTTTCATAAAATTCTCCACAGATGGAGCCACGATCGAAGAATTAACAATCAACAATTAACCGAATTGACTTAATTAAAGTTTAATTTAGACAACTAATTGAGTTGTAATTGTATCTCAATTTTAGCATGAGTATCCCAGTGATCGATTAACTTCAAGAGATTTACTAATTACTCAGACTATTTGAATACTTTTCTTTTTCCATTGAAAACTTAATTGTAACAATCAAACAAAAAGTCAAATAAATGATTGGCAATGTTGATAATTTATTGGATAAATAATTTATATTTATAATTTTTATCTATGGTTATGAGTTATGAGATAGAGAGAAAGCAAGAAAAAGGGTAAAAGGAGAAATACAATTTATAATGTTGATGATTTGGCTTTGAGACAATTAGACAAATATATTTAAACTAATTGAAAAATTATGATTCCAATTGTGATTAATGTTTGGTAACAATAAAAAAAACAAAGATAGAGATGAATTAATATGACAATTAATGTATTACACAGATTACAGAGAACAGTTTAAATATCTAAATCAATAGAAAGTAAACAACTAATATCAAAGAAATTGTTGAAAATAAGTTAATTGTAATTTGATTTGATCCATTACATTGGTCTCTTGTTTGAGTGCGACAATTAATTACCATTTCACGACGACGATTCTCTGGCATAACAAGATTAACGACCATTGGACTCGCATCTCGACAATGCTGGACAACCACTTTACTTAAACAATCGTGATAAAAGTAAAGTGAACTAAACAAGAAAAGATAAAAAATCAAATTAATCAAATTATAATTGTAATTGTAATGGAAAATGTGAAAAAGAATCAACAATTAATCCAATTAATCTCTTACCAACAAAGTCTTCTTTGAATATCGGGGGCAGTTCGAGCATTTCGAGTGTCCCTTTGTCGCTGTAGAAGAGCATCTTCACAAGAGGCCATATAATATCTTAATTTCTGATAGCAATTATCTCCAAGCATTCCAGGCATATGTCGATCTAACAATTAAAAGAGTAACAATTAACTCGACAATCAAATTAGCAAAACTTAAGATTCGTATTCACGTCTTACCGATGTTACTCATTCCTGGCTGAATGGGAATTCCTGGTACTGGAAGATCACCGGGGAAATTGCCCCCAGGCTGAATTCGCGATCCCATTGAATCAACTGGACCGTTAATTTGATAATTAGTGTCCATTGATTGAAATGATTGCTGTTGTTGTTGCCGTTGGTATGAAGATTCAATTGGATCATAATTACCAGCGCCTTGTTGTAACATCGGTACATTTTGGATCACTTGTTGACCTGAATTCATTGGTGACATATTGTTTTCATCCATAGGTCGTAAAATCCTATCTAAAGTAATTAGAAATTAAATTAAAATCGTCAACCATCAGTAAATCAACAATTAACTGACCTGTTTTCTGAATACGATTCTCATTAATATTTGAAGTATCTTCATTTTTACCAAATTCAATTGATGATTGATTGTAAGATAAAACAGTTAAACCTAATTAAAAAAGAGAGGATCAACAATTAGAGACAATTGGAGTGATTTAGTAAACATGATTAAGAAAAATGATTAACTTACTTAAGATAATTGAGAGTATAAAAATTAAATCCATTGGATTGATTAACTTAAACATGATTGAGTCGACTAATTGTAACCAATTGGTGGACAATTAGTGAGATTAATTGTTTCTAATCCGATGAAAGGTTAAAGGCAATAGACTAATACACATTTAAGAAAATTGTTGAGAGTAAAAAAAATAATTTCGATCACTTGATTTACTTGATTGTTTAACAATTTAAACAGAGAAATAAACTAAATTAGATGATTATTGTTGACTGATTGTTGATGATGATGATGAAGAAGGAAGTTGATTACGTTCAAATCCAGAAATCGCCGGTCATCATCATCATCAATTGGGGAATCAACTAAATTTGATCACAGTGAATTAACAATAAATTAATTCTGTTAAGTGGAAAATACAATTTACAGGTTAGGCCTGTAATTTAGTTTACTCTTAATTGTGTGTCTCTAATTGTTTCTGGGTCACTTTTACCTGTGAATATAAAATTACCGTTATAAGAATAAAAAGATTCAATAGATTAATTGATTGTCATTGATTTAGAAAAAACAATTTAATCAATATAACTCAATGTAGACAGAAAGTTAAATTAATTGTTTACAAGTTTTTCTTTTTAATTACCAATTGATTGTTAATAAATTGTTTACATTTGATTAGTAACCGATTATGATGATTTGACGAAAAACAAATATTTTCAAAATTCAATTCCATCGTTAATCATTCATTAAATTGACAATTAGATAATTGTTACAATTCAATAATCATCTTACCTTGATTATTATTATAATCGTTTGAGTTGATTAAAGGTTTTCAGAATAATAATTAAATATTGTTGATAATTTGATTCTTGATAATCACCAAGTTAATTTCCAATTACAATTAGAGGTAAATTTCTAGTTAATTAATGTTTAATTGTTGTTAGAATCAAGTTGAGTATTGAAAATACGCTTTTCTTGTTAATTAATTGTTTAGTTTTTCAAATCTCTCTCTCAATGATTAATAATCTATTATCAATATTAAATCAATATACTGTTGATATATCAATTGATTGTAATATAATTGAGACTAATTAATGTTTGGCTTTTTAATTGATTGTTATGATAATAATACTTAATTGGTGTTTTTGCTTTTATCGGAATGGAAAACTGTTCATTCACACAATTAGATTTATCCGTACATTCATCAATTGGTTGTTAATCAATTTGCTCAATGACAATTAACAAATTAATTTCTCATTAATTAGAGTAACAATTAGTTTGTTGTCCAAATTGTTACAATTTACATTCTTTGGTCTTGAAAGTCGTTTCATTTCAAAATTGATTCTCTCTTCAGGATAAACTAAATTGACAAACAAAGTCCGTAAATATTATATAATGTGTGTGTTGTTGGTGCCCTTTGGTCAGTTACAATTTAAAGGGAAATTGAGATAATAATAATTATTTCATCAAGAAAAAAAAGGTCATAGAGTTTAAAGGGCAAAAGTGAGTAGATTGTTGTTGTTGAAATCGTTTTTGGGGTATCAATGGATGATTACGAGGGGAACAATTAAATATGAATGTGGAAAAAAATGTCGAAAAAATCGGTTACAATGGATGCAAAACTGGACAATGGTCAAGGGAGGGAAGAGAGAGAAAGAGAGATGAGCGATTATTGGGAAAAAAAGAAAAGAGAGGAAATAGAAAATTTTTGAATGAGTTGCGAAAAGGGAAAAGATGATGAGGTGGTAAATGAAATGTCTTTCTTGTTGTTGGATGTGTGGTGGTTGTGTAAGGGTGGGAGAGAAATTGGTAATTGGGTGGGTTCATGATTGTTTTGTCTGTTTGACCGATTCAATTATTTTCTCTTTTCTCTCTTCTCTTAATCGAGTCTTCGGGGTAAAGGTTGGGATCCATAGGTTGCTCGGCGAGCAGCATAAGATGAATAATAGGGTTGATGGGAGTAACGAGAGGTGGGATTACTCATTGGTGGTAAACCTCCACCATGGTGGTTCATTTTACCACCACCACCACCGCCTCCACCCATAGAATTAGCTTGACCATAGGGATTGAAATGATTATGATTATGATTAACATAGGGTCGGTTTGAGCTCATCTCACTTTTTGGCACAGCATTACTGACATGCAGGGAGACACCTTTCACAATATGATCTCCACAGATATTCTGGGAAACTTCCGACTCATAAGTAACGAAAGCAAATGCTCGGAATGGCCTTGGTATAAAAACATCAGTAATATCACCAAATTTGGAGAAATATTCACGCAAATCATCAATTGAAATATCCTCTGTCAAACGACCAACAAAAATCTTGCGATCATACTCTGTACTGTAAGCATCACCTTTCGACAACGGAACTCGCACATCACACCAACGTCCACCGATACTGTGACGTTTGGTTATAACCTGCCTTTGGGTATCATAATCGGCAAATCTAATAAAACCAAATCCTTTGGAAAGACCAGTTTCAGGATCTTTTTTAATTTGAGCCATTAAAAGCTCACCAAATTGTTCAAAATATTCTCTCAACTCAGTCTCAGATGTTTTCCACGGTAAACCAAGCACAATCAGATCAGTACATTTGGTAGCCTTTTTCCTCACACTTGACTCTTCATCAGAAACATCATCATTCTTTCTTTTGTTATCACCTGAAGAAGATTAATAATAAAGGAAAATAGAATAAAATATGAGAGGATTGGAAAAAGAAAGAGAGAGAGAGAAAGAAAAGAGATGAAAAAATGATAGACCAAGAGAAATGTTCGCAATGGAAAAAAAAGGAAAGGGGAAACCGGTAGAAATATATACAAGAGAATATGTAAAAAAGGGAAGAGAAAGAGAAACGGTGATGGAAAGAGCAGGAAAGAAAGAAAGATGGAAGATAGGATAGGTTTTTTTTGATAGAAATGATGTTAGGAAGGCTACCTTTAGGAAAGACAACATAGTAAACTGAAATTTTCGACCATCCCTTATCAGGAGCTTGAAACTTATTATCAACCAAACTCACAGCTCTCATCGTACCAGTCTCCTCATTTCGATATCTTAACCCGGAGGCACCGGGAAATTGAGAAGTTAAAGTTGTCAACAGCATGGTTCCATCTTCTTGAATAGGTAATTCAATAGGCTCAGATGTTTCATTCTCACAAACCTGAACATAACAAGCCATTTTTATAGATAAAAGATTAATTTGTCTTGTTCTTTCTCCTTTTTTTATAGTATTTTACCAGTCAAACAAATTTAAAGTCACAACAACAGTCAACCAATTTGAATATCACACACAATAAATTAATTGTCGTCGTTAATAAAAATAAATAAGAATAATTAATTTACTAAATTAATAATTTATCAATTTGATCATCAACCAAATCTCACAAAAACCCAAAAAATTTATTCTTTCAAGAATCTTCGCTCACCCAATAGGAAGAGAAAAGAATTGCATAAGTGCTGCCATCTAACGGAAGCTTCGACTAACAAATCATCGAAATTGTTATGGCGGTAAAAACGAAATTGACTTTTTTGGTTCTCGATTTTTTTTCTTGATTCATTATTGATTAATTGAGAATTAAGTTGAACAATTAGATTTATTGTGAATTTTTTTGTAAAGAAAATCAAATCAAATCAAATTTGTTACAATTTTTGTTTAGTTGAAGAAAAACTTTTACTTGGCCTTGAAAACTGTCAACAAAATTGTAATGATTGATTAATATAATTGACAATTAAGTAAATTAAATCATTACCAATAAATGATTAACCTTATTGGGAGATTAACAAATTAACACTATTAGAATTAGAAACAACAATTAACAATTTAAAGGTAGAAAAGTAAAGAGCAAGAGTAAAACTCATTTATCCATCACATTACAAAAGTTAATTGATGCTTAATCATGTTCAATTCAATGATTAATCATTAATTCATCAAAATGTTCATATGTTATTTACACTTGACAGAAAGAAAAAATCAACAACAATTGACTGATTATCAGATTATTGTGAATAAATCAAGATAAATTATCATATAACCAATACAACATGCACCGAGATGTATTCATCAATGGACTCATAATGTGAATTAGTTATAAAGGGTTAATCAGTAAGTAAATTGAAACAAGAAAAAAAAATCGCAATGAATTGAAATCTAAAGAAAAAGATGAGGATGAAGATGAAGATGAAGATAAAATTGATGATGATGATGACGATAAGAGATTAATAGTAGGAGATTAAGAAGGAGGAGATTATCTCATGTTCGTGAGATGGAAACCGCAATAACAGAATTTGATTTGGTTGCTGTTCTTTGATTGTTGATTACTGATTGCTGATTGTTACTCTTATTGTGATGTTGATTGTTACTACTGTTGGGGTGATAATTTTAAGATGACTTGAGAAATCAGGATTAACAAATAAAGTCACTTGGTTTGCTTTGCTTATCCGACCATTAACAACCATTTTGTCAACTGTATTAATGGTAAACAAGTTTACGAGATTAAGACAACAAACTGTAAATATATAAAAATATATAAACAGTAACAATTTAATCGCAATTAAGAAGAAGGGATCTAAAATGAAACAAGTTAAATAATAACAATAATCAAGAAGTAATAACGAAATCAATTGCAATTAACATCAATTTGATCATCTTTTTTTTTCTTCTCCTTTCTTTTTACTTGAATGGGATTAATTTCATTTCGAAACAATTAGATGAATTAAATCAATGAACAATCAGTGAAAATGTAGTCAAATTGTTGGTTGAAAATCACAATTTATTGATCATCATCGATTTAGTGGTAAAAATGAAACAATCAAGGCTAATATTAGATGATTAACTGATTATCTTATTAATCATCATCACCATATTATCAATTTAGTGAATCACATTTTCATGTATTTACCTGACAATTAAGTTAAAAAGGAGATGAATTTGGCTAAACAATCAATTTTCACGAAAAATGTCAATGTTGAGTTGATTAAAGGATGAGGATTGTAACAATTAAATGATGTTCAGTAAATGAAGCAAACAATTAAAAATCAAGTTGGCGTGTTAACCGTTAATCTCATACAACAACAACAACAAGGATAAAGATGATAATCATCAAGGATAAATAGATGAATAAATGAATGAATATCAATTGATGGTAAAGATAATCAATAGATTAATCTGACAATTAAAGAAAAGAAAAAGTAACAAATGAAGAATCATAATCATCATGGAAAAAGATGAAGAAGAGATAAAAGAAGTTCGAAAGACCATGTCTTCCAAATTTCCATCATCATTATAATCAAGATGATGATGAAAAAGAAGAGAAAAAAACTTAAATCATTCTGTAGATCATCATCATCATCATCATCATCATCATCATCGTTATTATTATTACCCCTCAATGAATTAACCAGAAAACAAGTCAGTTCAACAAAGCAGAATATTTTTCAATCAAATTTACCTGAACAAGACCAAACCCACAATTGATTGTTTCCAAGAAAATAGATTGAACATTTATCCTTCATCATAATCAGGTAAAAAGAATCTTTTTCAGACAATCAATAACAAAAAGAATTTCTCAAAAAAGAACATGATCATCAACAAGAAGAAGATGTTACAGTAAATGTATTGGTAGATCAACAGGTAACAGTAGTTGTGATGTGTAAATGTAGTAGTTGGGGAAAGTTTTTCAGAAAGAAAAGTTCTAACGTTACAACGAAGTGAAAAAAAAGCAAAAATAATCGTACGAACTGTTTGATAACTACGATTGTTTCATTGTCTTCAATTACCTTTTTATGTGCATTCATGATGATGATGATGATGATGATTGTTATTGGGAAGAGTCCAAAGGGTTAGTAGATATATAAATTAATGAAATAAACTGATAACAATTAAATAGATCAGTTAAAATATTGACATCAAAATATATTCACTTTTTAAAATTGTAACTTTAAATAAGGAAACAGAATAGAGAGAGAGAGAGAGAGAGAGAGAGAGAAAGATAGATTAAGAGAGAGAGAGAGAGGAAAAAAAGGTTAAGAGAGTGAGAGGAAGATAATAATTAAATAATAATTAAATTGACAACAATATTAATTGGATGATAGGCAGCACAATTAAAAAGGACAAATTTGGCCAGTTAATTACTCTGGATTACAGAGGAGTGCATGAGATGCACAGCAATGGCGTTTAACATAGTTATGATTACAGTAACGGTAACTATATTTTTCAAGAAACTGTGCACAACTCATTGAACCGCCAATTTTTTCAACATTATCCTGACAATCAGGTGATCCAGGTGAAAGATTGTCAAGATTGGGTGATGATGATGATGATTGAGTTGGAAGATTAACTCCTGGTGATGAAACATCAGAGGAACCATCTATTGATGAGGTTGATGATGATCTTTGATTGACAAAATTTGATCGACTTCGTGGACGACCAGCTGAACTACGACGGGATATTGTTGGAACGGAATTGTCATTATTACTATTACCATTTGCACGAGAATTTGGTGATCGGCTAATTGTCTGAGTTACATGGGTATAATCAGGAATAATATTTTCCAGTTCAGCTGTACATTTACCATTTCGACAAACCTATCAAATGGCATGAGAAGAGAGAGAAAAAAAAAGAAACGAAAATACTCAATCAATAAAAAAAACGATAAGACAATCAATCCAAATCAATTGACCGAAACTTACTTGACCATCACCACAAGGAGATCCTTCAGCAGCAGGACGATAAGAGACACAATAACCAGAGGCCGAATCGAAGCAAAAAAGTTGAGCACAAACACGAGCGTCTTTCTGTAAATACGGAAGAAGAAAACAAAAAACAACCAAATTAAAATTAATCACAATAAAAAAGTGTAAATAATACAATCATATGATGACCATAATCATGTTAATTATCATTTAATAGTAATTATGATCATCGTAAAGATGATGAATAATGTTGATAATGTTGAGTTAAGGCTGAAACTTTGTTTACATATTTATGATAACATGAAGAAAAAAAAAGTTATTCAAATATTGTTATTGTATTTTACTTGATTATCATCATTATGATGATGATGATAATTATTATTATACTTACAAAGCAAGCATTGGTTCCTCTATCTCGTTTGCATTGTTCATCAAGCGTGAGCATGGTGCCAGGTAGGACTCTTGGAAGGAGCTGGTTTTCGTGCGGATAATTGTACAAACAGGTCGCTGTTTCGCCGCTAAATATATTGAAACGGGAGAATCAACAATTGGACATAACAGTGAATAACAATAACGTTTAGTCACTTCATTTTTTTTTCTTTCTCCATCACGTATTAAATGTACATAAAAAAAACACCAACAAACGAACTGAACCCTTTCGTACATCGATGTACTCTCTCTTTCATCCTACCATCATCCTCATCTTTCATCTTCATCTTCATCCCACTATTTAACTTTCTCTCTCTCTTTCTTTCTTTCTAATACTTTACTCTTTTGCTACTTGACTTTATTTTTATCATCTTCATCTTTTTCAAATCAACTATTTACTCTGTGTGACAACAGTAAACAAAAAAATTTCAATCATCAATTGTAAACAATGATTACATGGTAGTAAATGTCATAACGGAAAAGATGAATTGAAAAGTTTCATATTCGCATGTCACAATTTTTTGACATCTTTTTTTATTCCGACATCAATTTTATCTTCCTTTTTCTTTCTATAACTTTCTTTTTTTTTCCTATTCTTTTCTTTTTTGTCACTTTCTCTCTCTCTCTCTCTCATCATTATTACAATTAAAGAAAAAGAAAAACCAATAATAATAATAATAAGATTGATTGTTAATCAATCGCAAGTTAACTTACTTTAGAAAATGTTTGAACTGTTCAACACTACATGAAGACCAACGGAAACCTCGTTCAGTATGACGAAGATCACTCATAATGAAACCATCTTCCCATGGGCATCGAGTAGCTCCAGGTCCACCTAAATAGCTTGGCGGTGGAGATCCATCATGGACACATCCCAATCTAGAAATTGAAATACAATTACAATTACAGTTACAAATTAATCTCACAACAATTTAACTCTCAATTTAAGGAGGGAAACAATTAAACTTACAAATGACCAACTTCATGTGCAGCAACAATAATACCAGAAAATCCTCCACTATCTTCAATAATGGCAACCGAATTGACCTTTTCAAGCCTTTTATTAACAACACAAGCTCCGCCGACATAAGCAAAACCAGCGGTACCTCGATTACATCGGCCACCCTCGTATCGGCGTCGACACATATCAAGCTTGGTAATTACCACGGCTAAATCATAGGTTGGTAGTCTATCCTCTCGATACAGATATTTACCCATATCGGTTAAAGCGCCCGCGGCATCAACGGCATCGGCATTTGGAGGACGAAGTCGATTCCGTTCCAGATAGGGAGTTGCATCTCGATCCTGTGAATTGATTTGAAAGACAACAACAAATGAAAACAAAAAAGAAAAAGTTAATCACTGACAATAAAAAAATAACAATCGAATTATATTCAACAATTTAAAACCTAAAATTAACTAATTAACTTTATATACTTTATCTAATTTAAACTCTCAAGACAGATAATATATTCAAATGTAAGCCCAACCTTGATCAATTAGATTAACGATAATAATTAAAATAATTGCTGTAAAAATGAGATTATCCTGAAAACAATGTAAGATACATTTCTGTAAATTACAATTAAATAACAATTAAATATGAATCAAGTAATTAGACCCACACACACTCTCTCTCTCTCTCACTCTCCCTCATCTAATTAACGTTAATTGTCAATCTTTCACTCTCATTCTCTCCCTTGATTGCTTCTAATTTTAAAGAAATTTATTGATTGCTACTCTAATTGATTTTCTCACTTTATCTTTTCGAGTTAACTAACTTTTCAAACAAACTAATTGTAACTATTTTAGAAATTCAAATTTATAACAATTTAACATGATGATTAAGTTGATTTAATAACAATTCAAATTCTGTATCTTCCTCATGTAAAACAAACTGGGTGACAAAGTTTTCATATTATTATTTACCAAGTAATTAATGTTTGTTAATCTCAACCAATCAAATCAAGCAAATTGACAATAATCATTAATTCATTGATTGCAATTAACATGAAACTTTTTTGAAACAATCATAATCATCATCTTAATCCATTAAATCAATGCATTAACCATTAACATTATAATCATTATGATTTACTAAACAAGAGCTAATTAAGATTCATTGGCTAACCTTTAATTTGATTTTTTTTATTGCAATCAAAAGTGTTACATTTGATTGTTAACCTTAAAATAATAGCCCTTCCTAAATACTATCAAGTTAATTGTCAAAGTTAATTGTCATTTGATTATTTGGAAAAAGTTTCATCACTTACAATTGATAATTGTAAGTGTTGTTAATGTTGATTAAATAGATGATCTTGATTGTGATAATTGTGCTAACGAGGTAATTTATATGATAACAATGAAATAAATCAGTGTGATTAAAGTTATCATTTAACACAATTAACAATCAAAAGGTCCATTTGATTTGGTAAATGAGCAGAATCAAATCAAACAGTTGATCATTATTCATTCATCATTGATGTAGTTAATCAACAATTAAGGTTTTTCTTTCATTCATTTTTACAATTAAGCAAAATTAACCCACAAAATAACAACAATCTAATTGATGATTAAGAAAACAATCATTTAAAAGTTAAGGAAGTTAAATTGTTGGACATGATTATTGGGTCGTAAGCTGTTTGATTACCACGATAATGGACACAATCATTACATCGTAATAACAACGATGACAATCAAAGACAATTAACTTGATCACAATTTAGATTTTCATCAAACATATAAAAACCCAAATTTTTTTAGTGCAGTTTTATTTACCTTAGCAACGATCATTCCCGCTAAACTGACCCGGATGGTTGGATGGGACAATAACTTATATCGTAGGTCAACCCCGTTCCAAAAACTGATGAAATAACGTTTAACATCACGACTATTGGCTCCATGTAAAATGTAGGAATCGTAATCAACAACCAGAAGTACCTCAGGCCACACGGTATCGGGCGCTTGACGTTTTGATCGATGGTGATGATTACCATTATCATTTGAGGTGTTAAAGGAAGACGATGTAGATGATGATAAGGAAGATGCAGTTGATAATGAAGGTTCATTTGATACTTTTGATGATGAAGATGATGATCGCAATTGTGAAGCATTTAAACTTAATAAACTTAAACCCGGTTCCAATTCAAGGTAATCCGAGTGACTTTCGGGTTCATGGCGAGCCTTTTTATATACAATATGGGCATTTTTATGGGCATACAAAGATTTCCGTTTCCGGTTCTTAGTATTATTATTGGTACTTGAAGAAGATGTTGTTTTGGGTATCCGATAGTATGGTGAATATTTACTTATCCATGTGGTTACATTGTTATTGTTCAATTGATTTAAACTTGATGATTTAAATAGCAAGGAATCATCACCATTCGGTGAGCTATTGGTATTATTGTAACTATTTTTCATGTAATTGGTGTTAATTTGATTTGATTGTTGATTTTGTTTATTGTTATTGTTTCCATTATGAAAAGCTTCATCAGCTTCATCATCATCTAGAAACATTTCATCATCATCACGATTATAATCACCATAGAAAGTTTCAGATAATTTGCTTGATAATTTTTCTGGAATTGGTTTGATTACTAAACTATTACCCAATGTACCATCCTGATTAATATAACAGTTTAATGTAATCATTATCATCGTCATCATAAATTAATATAATTCAACAGGTAACGAGTTGTAAACAATTTGCATTTTCATTTTCATGCGCAAATAATTTTACCAATAATTCGTAATTTAATTAAACGTCAATTTGATATTCAGTGATGTTTCCGGTTTAATTAGTATGTAAAATAAGAGAAAAGAGAGAGAGAAGATGAAGAAAAGAGAATAAGAGAGAAAAAAAGAAAATAGGAAAAAGAATTAACAATTATGATTATCACTATTACGATTTGTAATGATGCGTGATCAACGTTTTGGTTGGAAGCTCAGGTTGATGGCGAAAAGAAGGGAATTGTAATATGGAGAAAAAGGGTTATTCGGTTACCGTTTTGTATAATTAAGATAATCAACACTATCGAGATTGTTAGAGAGAGAGAGAGAGAGAGGATAAAGTGAGGAGGTGGAGGAGGATTGGTGATGATGAAGATGGAAAAGGATGACTGAAATAAAGAGTAAATATTTTTAGAGAGTAATATATTACCATTTGAAGTCTTCCTTCCGGATCATGGCTCACTAATACAGCAGCCATGTTGAGATGATCATGATAAGGTTTTCCAAGTTCAGGTGATTCCTGATAATTAGATTAGTTGTCAATTAAGTTGCAAATTGATGATAAAGAGATGATGCCAAGGATTAATCCCAAAGGTAGATAATATTAGGGATTTAAATTGATCCAAATTGGTTTGATTTGGAAGAAAAAAAGAAAATTAAATGATTGCGATTAGTAAGTTTTGTAAAATTAAATTTGTTGTACCAAATGCAATTAGTAAGTTAAAGGCTCTGTTGATTGTTGTTAATTAGAGAAAGTTGATTATCAGATTAACAAGAGAAAGAAAAGTTTTTGTTTTTTGTTTTGAAAAGAAAAGTGAATCAAGTCTGTAAATAGATATTGGAATCAATTGAAGAAGAAAAATCGAGGTTTGGTTCGTTTTCGTTGTTTTTAAAGCCGGAATTGAATACGACGACAAACGAAGTAAAGTGAGAACGAAAGAGAGAATAAAAGAAGATAAAAGTGCGATAATAGGGAAATGAGGGAGAGAAAGAAAAGTGAAAGAAAATAAAAGAAAGAGGGAGACCCCCACGATTAGAACATGTCGAAGAGTCGAAAGTATATTGAGACCATCAAATAGAATCAACTTTTTTTCCGGTTAATCTACTTGTGAGCTATTCGATTTAACTGATCATTTTCTTTTTCTTCTCCATCATCATCATCATCATTCTCACTGAACAACTCGCCTGGTAAGAACTTTCAAGATGATGATGAGAAAAAAAGAGTGAGTCAGAAGGATGGTGAGAGAGAAGAGACAGCGGAAACGATTTTCTATCGGCACTTCAAGTCCAGGAGAAACTTTTCCTTCCTATTTATCATCTTTCACTTTTTTTTCCTCCTTCATCATCTTAGAAAACAAGTGATACCTCAAAAAATATTATATCATCATCATAATCGCAATAATAACAACGAATCATCATGAAAAAAAAGCTTATCTTCACCAAGATCGTTACAACAGTTTACCTGAATTCATCTTTTCTTTCTGAATCAATTTCACTCTAACCGAGTGACCTGAACAAAAGGAGAGATACTCTTGAATCAATCTAAATCTCAATCTCTTTTTTCAACCATAAAGATCATGTCAATTTCCAACTACCATGAATATATATTCTCAGCCTTGGAACAAAACAAAATTCTGGTTCAACTGAAATCCAGGTAAACATATATAATATATAAAAATACTCTCATCTCTTTCTGGTTTCATGAATTTGTATCTGAAAAAAATTCTTTTTTTCTAAGTTATCATAATTGTCATCATGATAATCATTAGATTTACATTATCTTTTTACAGGTAGAGAGACAAAAAATTAAGATGCTTACGTAAAAATCAAATATTGCAAACTTTTTGAAAAGATTAACCTTTTTATCAATTGATTATCTGATTACCTGTTATTTTTTTTCTGTTGATTGTTGTTTGTTAACCAACAACAATTGTAACAGTTAATTGTTTGTTGATTGTCACTTTAATTTTCTCACAATCAATACACACACACACACAAAAAACAAATTAATTGTCATGAGATCTTGACAATCTTTTCCTCGGCTTTTTGTTTTAACAAACTGACAATTTTCATGCTCGAAATGATCAACATTTCCTATCAACATTAAATCATTTTCATTCATTTTTAATCTCAAATTTTTTCGTGTCTTCATTTGTCATTGCAGTTTTCTAATTGTAAACTTTTTGATTGGTTGAAAGTTTAATCGCTAATCAACAATCAAAATTAAATAAATGTTAGTAGTTAATGATTAAAAGCCAATTAGCATGGAGAACTGAATTTTTTTCTTACTTCAATATGCTGAAAAAAAGGTAAGATTTGGAAAAAGAAAAAAAAATTGTTGCAATCTGAACTCTTTTAACTGTTAATTTCACTTCCAATTCACAATTAAATTTGAAAATTGTTGATACTCATGATTTTTTTCTCTCTCTCTCTCTCTCTCTCTCTCATCAACAATTTACTTTCTCTCAACCAAATAGTATTTAAAAATATCAGAAGCAAAATTAAGCAAATTGTTTGGCTGATTGTTGAACATAATCAAGGCAAACCCAATTCACATACAGAACAACAATTGAAAAAAAAGGTAAAATTATAAATTAATAATCAAAATGAAATTAATCAAAATTTAAATGCAAATTTAACTGTAAATTAAGCAACAACATTTTCTGAGGTAAATGATATTTAATGAAGCTTAATCAATAGAAATCAAAGTTTACCCTGAAGTTTTGGGTTCGAAAAGAAGAGAAAAAAGTTTCCTGAATTCGGAAAAACGATTAAATCGCAATAAACGCAAACACACACACACAAAATGCTCGAGCAAAAAAAAGCAACAACAACAACAACTACAAACAGATAATAAACTAATCAGTAGTAGTAAGATAATGATAAAATTTTCAGATGATGTTGTGAGATGCTGATGTTTTGATGGTGATGATGATGAAGGAGAAATGAAAAAGCAACAACATTAAGAAAAAAAAACAACATCAACATGAATGAACAGTAAGAAAACAACAGAAAAGATTGAACAATCAGTTGAACTCAACTTTTAGCGACTTCGCCTCACTCTGTTAACCTCAATCAAATAGTAACAATCAAGAGGCGAAAACTAGAACAACATTCAACTACTACGACAAGATGAGCACGGCGTAAACTGATAAAGAGGGCTGACAGATCAACGGATGATCAAGGAGGTCGGATTAGATTAGTTATTATTATATAACAGAATCAATGATAAAAAAACGACTTCATCTCAACAGACTAACAAACTATACAATATATGAAACAAAAACTAAATTCATTAACAATAAACTACCAATAACAACAAAAAAATCAACAACATTAACCGTTTAATCAGTAAAACTATAAAGTTTTTCATCAAAATCAGGTAAAAATTGCTTATTATTGTTTGTATGAGAGAGAGAGAGAGAGAGAAACATATTGGAAGCAAGAAAGAAAATATTGATTGAATATGTTGATTAGAAACGGAAATACTTTGAGGAGATTAAGGGATAAGGAGATAATCTTAATTTTGGTGTAATTTTAAAACGATTTGCCTTTTTGTTTATCTATTCAATGAGAATGATGAATTTACCTTAAGAGTTGCATCTTCTTGGTAACTTAATTTTCCGTTAGGTTTTGTTTCAGCGATGAAAACTTTCATATCTTTAATCCTTTCACTAAAATCACTGTTTGGGTGTAAATTAAGATCGTAATCTTGACCAAACACTTTTAATTGTATCCGTTTGGAATCACCATTAGAATTTTTATTCGATGATTTTGTTTTTCTTCTTGTTGGTGGTAAATTTGACGAGGATTGTGAAGGTGAATTATTTGATAAAGGTGATGAGGTTGATGTGGAAAGTGTAGATGGCGAAGAGGATGAAGATTTTGTTTGTTTTGTTGTTGTTTTTGTTGTTGTTGTTGTTGTGGTTGAAGATGCTGATGATGGTGATGAAGAAGAGGAAGATGTTGGAGCCTCTCTTTTCGGGAGTACTCGCACATGGACGAGATCATACTCGGGCACTTTATCATGTGATTCAACTTGAAATACCCTACGAAGGTCACTTACATCCATAGAATGGTGAATGTTACGAGTATTTGGGTTAACATTATTATTCTTATAATCATGATTATCGCTGTTACTTGTGTGTTGTGTTGCACCCAAGCCAGCACCTTGGGCCAACCCTATGGGACAACAAAGGGTAATAAACACATTAAGGAAAACGACTAGTTGAACAATTGATGAAGAGGAAAAGGTTTGGTGGTGGTGAGAATGGTGATTATGTGTTAATGATTTTGATGGTGATCGTGAAGATGAAGATGATCCTCGTAAATTAACCAGGTTATATAGATGAGAGAGGTAACAAAAATTCATATCGATTATAACACCTCAGTAACATGAGAGGTTACCATTGGGATCACTGGAGACTTTGATGATGATGAAGAAGAAGAAAAATTTTGATAAATTGTAATAAGAAGACGTTGATAAGATTGTTGATAACAAATTGTTGTTATTGGTGTTAAAAGGTGATGATGATGATGATGAACAATCAATTAGTGAAACAAACAACGAGTCAATCCAAAATCCAACCATCGGTCCATAAATGATACCAAAAAGTGTTCAGTAGTCGTTATCGTTATCGAACCAAATGAAGAATTGAAAGAAAAAAAAACTAGAAACTTTTTCAAAAAAGAAACAAAAATGTTCGAAAGTTGGACTTTTCGTTAACAACAATCAACTCTCATTCGAATTAGTTTTTCTCCCTCTCCCTATCGTACGATTAGTTAATCCTTCTTGCAAGCTTAACTTTCTTTTCGCTAATCGTTGGTCGATTCGTTGGTTTTTTTTTCTCTCTCTTCACTTTCGTTCTCTATTGTACTCTAATTTTCCAGGTAAAAATGATAATAATTAAAAAAAAAATCTCTCTCAAAGACTAAAACACTAAGCAGAAACACTCACAATAATATATATATATTTATACTTATAAACTTATATATATATTTACAAGTAAACGCACACAACTAATCCGACCGACTAATACCTAAACTGTTGGTACTTTCAAGTTTTCAACGAAACGTAAATCTCATCTCTCTCTCTCCCTCTTTCTCTTATGCTCCCTCCCTTTTATCTTCTCTTTCTTTATCATCATCTCCTCCCTTACTTTCTCTCTCTTTTTCTTATCATCTTGTGTCTGTTGTTTCAGTGACATCTATTGGTAACTTTTTTCTCTTTCAGTGAAACGAATCTTTTTTTTTCGGTTTTCTTTGGGTTTCCGTTTGGTTTTCCCTTCCTTTTTGGTGGATTGAAATTTCCAATTGTAATCAACTAATTATGAATAGAGAGAACAAAAAGAAACAAAGCAATAGATTAGAATCAAGGGTAATCTAAAAAAGAGATTAGCTAATTAACTTAATCCAGTTGTTTCTCAATGGATATGCAAATTACCTTTAAGGTACAATCGATACAACGAATTAGCTTTCCGTGTGTTTTCATTGAGATTAACTGGTGATTTTGGATGATCGTCTTTCATTTTCTCGATTGATTTGGTTCGTTTACGTTTTGACCATCGCATCGGGAGTTAACCTGGTCATCACCTTTGACAACGAAAGAGAGAGAGAGAAACTTGTTGCTCAACCTTTTTAACGAATTTTTCTTCTTTCCTCTTTTGGCCTCGAGCTTTTGGTCCTTTTAATGTGTATCATCTGATTTCGTTTTTTCTTTTCTTTTCTTTTCCAAGTCTTCAAGTTGATCTTTTTTTCTCTCTCTAACTGTAAGCAGAATTTCATGTTTTCTTTACCATCATTACCATTTTATTTCTTTATTTCGTCTTCATCTTCATCTTTTTTTTTTTCTTTTCTCTCCATCAGCTTCTTCTCTTGTTCTTCTTTTCTTATTACTTTCCTTTTCATCTTCATCTTCATCATCCTCCTCCTCCTTCTTCGTCTTATTATTATCATCATTTTTCTTTCTTCTTTAGCTTCTTTTCATCTTCTCCCTACACATCATCCGACGGCTTGATTTCTTCATGCTGATTGAAAAGATGTTTGGTAACATCCAACAACAATTTTCTCTTCATCATCAATTATATCTTCAGTTAGGCGATACTTTTGGTGTTACAGTTTCTTCCCAAGTTCTGTTAGCCATCAAAACATGAGCATCGAATATCCTGAAAATAAAAAGAATATATAATAAAACATGAGAATAGCGCAGAAAGAAAAAAAAAATGAAAACTCAACATTTCCTGAAGGAAAATGAAGTGAAAGTGATGTGTAAGGTCACAAAGGTCTAAGGCTAAAGGTCAGCAAAAGGGGGAAACGGGTTAAAAATCGTAAATATATATAAATAATATTTGTCTTATTCTTAAATATATTTGTTGAGATCAACGATTTTGATTGCGATTTCGTCAGAACGATTGTCCATCTCTCCTTTTTCCTGATTTCATTTTTTTTTACAGCTAAACACTGACCAGTACCAACCATTAGGAAGATTATTGTAATAAAGCTTACACGTAAATGACTGTGATTGTTATTACCGATAAATCAATTCATCAATCATCATCATGATAGGTCTTATTTTATATAAAAATATAACCAAAAAAAAACTTTTCCTTTACTGTCCGAAAATCATTAAATCCAACCAACCGAGTTGATCTTAATCAAGTTAACCTCAATCCCTCTGTGACTCTAATTGTCTAATTGACCTTGGTCTTATTGTTATAAAATCACCAATTAATGAAGCAAATCTTATATATAGATATCATCTATTGGCTATCTCTTAATCACTCTCCATATCAGCTGAGTGTCCAACCTAAAATGAGAGAGAGAGAGTTGTTGTTGTTGTTGTTTGAAAAGAAAAAGGAAAAAAGAAAGAATATTAATAATCTGATATTATGAATTAAATAAGTACTTACGGTAATGATCAAGAATATAACAACAACAGGTTAAAGGTAGAAAAGAATAAATATAAAAAAAAGAATTAGAAATAGACATGAGATGAAATAAGTGCGGGGGTTGAGTTTCTATTGTTCAATTAATCATGTTTTCACTTTTCCTCTTATCCTGGTGGAGATAATTAAAAGATACCTTTTAACAATCAGCTCAATGTAAAGGTGAATACATGGTGATTACAATTAATTGATTAGATTGTAATGGTAAATTGCAATTAGAGGTTACCCTTTTGATTGAATAGCAAATATCTGGTATCAGTTGATAGAAAACCAGTTGAATGTTGTCATTTATAGGAAAAGTGTTTCGCTCTATTGGAATAAGGTTTTCTTTTCCAAAATCCGATTGACAATTAGTTAATTTGGTTGAAGTGGTGATTGAAGATGTTGACAAATAATCCATGGTTAATTGTTAATTGTCTAAATTTGACAAAAAAAAGAGAGAGAGAGAAAATAATAACAATTAAAATGAGAGATATGTTTGATTAAGAGGAAAACCTGATAACCGGTTTGTTGTTTTACCTTTTAACTGACACTTTCACTTTGATTAAACCAGAATTATCAATCATCTTCTATTAATATATTTATCTGATAAATGGATGGTGATTAAGGATTAATCAAAAGATAAAAAGGAACACAATTAAATTAAAGAGAGAAACAAATTAAATTATTAAAAGAAAAACAATTAAACGTTAATCCGATTGATCAACTTAAAGGGTTAAAGTTAATTCAACCAGAGACCAATGATTTAAATCTGTCGCCATCTGATGGACTTTGTTGAAATCGAAAAACTTTTTCTTAATTGTGATCAATTCTCTCATTAATTAACTAATCAAACTTTCTGTTAAATGTTAATCATGTTTCTCAACTTAAGTAACCTTAATGGTTGACATTAATTTGTTAATTTCTAGGGGTAAAGTTAATCAATGAGAATTTGTTAGTTTAATTGTTTTCTCGTTTCTTTTTTCATTTGACTTTGAATTTGATTTTTAGATTAATTGATGATTTGTTAATTAAAGTTTCTCTTTATTAGTTGATTGTTTTAATTGTTAATATGATTAAGTTTGAGTTTCTATTGGATTAAATGACCAATAAGTAACAATTTGGTTTTTAATTGTCAAGGAAAAGTAAGTTGATTAATTGTTTGTTAATTGTTTTGATTATTATCAACAGACGAAGTTAATTAGATTTAATTGTTTCACAAGCAATTGGTAAACAATCAATTTACTTATGAAAATAAAAACAAATTCAATCAAATTAGCAATCGTTTCCATGATTTACAACAATTTAAACGATGAAACAATTAAAAAGTTTCCATTAAATGATTGAAACAATTTAAAGTCTTTCAATTGTAATCAAAATTGAGAAATTAAATCTAACTAAAAGTTTGACAAACAATTTAACTTTCAATTGTGGATAAATTTTGTTAACTACAATTAAGATTAAGATTAACTTATCGTAACAATTAAAAAGATGAAAAAGTTTAATTGATTACGAAAAACAATTGAAACTATTGAATATAAATCGATTTAATTTATCGAACTTGTTGATTAGAACAATTAGAAAATTTTCTTTCTTAATTTTTTCTTCCTAATTAAATTAACTCAATTACTTTTGTTTAGTTCCTTTTAATCATCTAAGAATCAATTGTAACAATAATTAACAGAACAACAATTTACTTTCCATTTTTAATTGTTATTGTTGTTGATTAGGAATAAAAGTTTATCATTAACTTATCAACATTAATAAAGAGAAAAACTTTTTTTCGTTAATCATAATTAACTGATTTACAATTAATTATAATAAATTTTGATTGCATAAGACAAAAACAAGTTAACTAATTAATAAGGTAAAAAAATTTTAGGTAGTTAATTATAATTATTTATTGTTATCATTGAAATAATTAGTTAATTGTTATATCGTACATACAAATATAATATAACATCACTGTCCCGATAAACTTGATTATCACTGATTAATAATAATCATGATTAAGTTAATTGTTGAAAAATTGTTAACTTTCCAATACCGTGACAATGAGTGAACAACATTAACAATTAACAACAGGAAATAATATCAACAATCAACTAATCATTAAGCAAGAAAATTAAAAAATTAAAACCATTTTAAGATTAGAAAAAAAAATGAGTAAATTGAGAAAAGGAAGTTGATTAAGATTAACCAATTATTATATTAATCATATCCGGTTAAGATTAACCAACCAGTAAGACAATTAACTATTAACTATCAAATTAACGGGTTAGATTGAAAATTAATTACAATCAAATTTAATCGTATGAAACTTAATCACAATGCCTTGACCTTTAAAGAGTAATATAAATGGATTAACCAAGAAAATTAAGAAAAGTAATTACAATTAAAGGTCTAATCAAAGTTAATCAAGGTAATCAGGCAATTGTCTAATCCGTTGATTAATAATTAAATTAAATGTTTTCAATTCAATTGCTATTATAATTTATTCATTGGGCTACGATAAATCAAAAATGATTAAGTTAATTGTGTTGCTGGTTGGCGATTAAGTTAATCCAATTTAGGCCAATGATCACAATTAATTGTTATCGTTGTGATCAAATTTAACAACAATTAACATTGATCACTTGGTGTATATTTAAATTGTGATTAAAAGTGAAAACAATAAAATTAAGGTTTGTTATCATTAAGGTGTGCAATTGAACAACAACAATTAAAAGTTGATCATATTAAGTGAATGTAACTTACAGCAATTAGATTGATTTAATTACAATCTAATAATAATGATGACAATTAAAATGAATCAATGAATAACATTAATAAGATTGATTAAAACAAAAGTTTTCATCTTTTGTTTTATTGACAAAAATCAAGAGTTAATCAACAATTAGTTAACAATTTAGCACCAACGTGATGATTAGCCAATCTTAATAACAATTAACTAATTTTTTATCCTTGAAGATGAAGAAAACAAACCAGCAGCAATTAAATAAATTGTCTCTTAACTAATAGACATATTCCTTGACAATTAACTGCAAACAACAACAATTTAAATCATAAATAAATGGCTGTTTAATTTTGCTTTTACCTCTCATATCCCTGATCCCAAATGATTAACTATCAACAATTAAAAGTGAAAGTGATTAAACTGCAATTGCAAATTATGATTAAAATATTTAATCTCAACATAAAATCAAAATGATGATCAATATGATTAGTTAGAGATTTGAATCAACAATCAACTGAATACACACAAGAAAAGCAATCAAATTAATCTTAATCTTTTAATCACGTTAAAGTCAATGATCCAATCAAGATGATCATGATTAAGATTTTAATCATTTTCATATGTTAACAATTTAATAACGAAATTAAGTTCATCGTTCTAATCATTGATCTAGAGTTAATCACTTTCATTGATTTCTCTGTGTAAACATAATGTTGTTGACTTTTCAACGATAATCAGTAAATCAGTAATAAGAAAAACGTTTAATCATGACAATTACAATCAATTGATTAATAATAATAATTTAATCACAGAGAGAGAGAGAAAGAAATGAAAAGTTATTATTATTAATTAAATCAAGAAGAAAATTAATTTCGCCTTTGAAACTTTGATTGTTGGTAACAATTTAACCCTTTATACTTGGGAGAATTGACAAATTATGGATTACGAAAGTTAATCAGAATGATTAACATGATTTAATCACTTGTTAGTTCACAGTTTTATTTGACTAACATCACAATTTAATCATCGAGTTAATCCAGTTTTAATCATTATCATTTTCTTACAAGACAACTTATTACCTTAGGCTTGATAATCTCGATGGGAATTTAATTTATCGTTGATTGTTATGTCTAAAAAAAGAGATTATCACAATTAATAATCGTGATTAACTTCTTAACTTGTTCCTAAATTGTTGACAATCAAAATCAATCAAAAAGGTTAAATCAATCTAATCATAGAGATCACTGATCTATGGTAATTTATTTTGATTCAGTTTAAATCATTAACCCTGACAAGTCATTGACAATCAAATATTAACAATCCAATCAATCAACAGTTAATCATTAATCCTTATAAATTAATTGTACGTTAGTTGAAACAAATCAACAGAAATAATTTTGCAACCGTTAATTAGTTGATTGTGACAATTTACCAATAATTTGAATCAACAATTACAATTAAGAAAGAGGGCAAAAAAAACCAAATCGAAAATCTAACTTTTTGATTAACTAATCAAGTAAATTGGTCACAATTAACTGGAAAATTCTGAATCACATGAAAAACTATCTTTAGATTAAGACAATTAGTGACAATTACCAAACAATTTAATCAATTTAAACCAAAATGATAGAAAGTATTGTAACTCAATTAGCCAAATTGAATGAGTTTTGATTGTAATTACAATCAAAACGTGGTTCTTATTGTGTTAATGATAACGAGGTTAATTGTTGATGATATAACAATAATAATACACCAAAGGTAAAGTTAATTGCTTTTAATTGTGATGATTATTTTAATAGTAATAATGATGATAATAAAAAACGATGTCAGATTTTGTTTGTTTGTGTTAATACAATCAGTTTGGTGTTGATCAATTATATAATTATTATATTGTCAAGACTTGATTTAAATTTGGTGATGAAGATGAAGATGAAGATGATGATTAGTGAAGATGAAATTGATGATCATTTTATCCAGAATCTTTTTCGTTATTATTTTCCACCAGAATCCTGAGAGAAAACAAAAAAAGTTCTGAGTTGATTGGGTTAACATTTCCATGGTGAATATTTGAAGTTTTAAAAAGGAAAAGGAAATAGATCAAGATAAATATATAATATGATGATAATCATGAGAAAATGAGAGTCTGAGATAATTAACCTAACAATTAGTTAACTAATGTTGATTACAATTTGTTTTTTTGACAATAAATTAAATTCTTGTCAACTTGAATTAGCAATACAATTAAAAGTTTTAAGATCTGGTTGGGTTGTTTATATGGTTGATTGTTGTTGGTGTTAAATTGTTGAAATGGTTTAACCTTTTTCCCCTGGTTGTTAATTGTTAACCTTGTTAATTGTTGGAGTATCAACGGGAACAAATTTCTCCTTAATTGTTGTAATTTTAATACAACTTTTAATCATTTTTTCCCCAACACATTGTACTTTTTCAATGAACAATTTATCAACTCTTCCATTGAGATTAACCTTTTGTTGCTTTCTCCGAAAATCAAATTAGTTAATTGTTGCCACAGGTAATTGTTGATTAAACGAAATGTTCAAGTGCATGGTGAAGATTAACCAGATCAGCGTGATCATTAACTGGCCAGTAAGGAAAACCAAGCTTAATTGTGATGGACAATCGAGGAAAAGAAAAGAAAGAGACACAAACAATTAATATCATCATTAAATCAGAGTAATTGATTTGTTAAGATAATAAGTTAATTTTATTTTTCTTTTTCTGTTCAAATTCATAATGTTCACATTTCTCTTCCTGGATTAGTATTCTACCTTTTATATGATTACGATAATTACCATTTGATTCAGGTAATAATATAAAAGATTATCATGAGAAATATAATCAATAATATAATCATTATAATAAATAACAATGTAAACTCGTAGGATGATAAATGTGATTTTAGTGTTAATAATAATCGTAATCATGAAAATCAGTTAAAGAAAATAATCAAATTAAAAGTGAAAGGGTTTCACAGAAGATTTAATTGTATTATGATTATTTAATCAGGTTAGTTAAGTTATATAAGCAAGCGAGAATGAGAGAGAGAGAGAGAATTTAGAATATCAAAAGAAAAAATATTCGAAATTCGGTAAATTGTTATTTATGGAGTTCGATGATTTAAAACTTACCGACTTCTTTGCTGAAGATTTCTCATATTGACTATCACCGATTACAACGTAAGAGCAATTACCGAATCTTTCCTTGATCTTATTGAGACAAGTTTCTTTACCGACCTTAGCCGATGAATAGATATTATCAACGGGAAAGAATGGACCTAATCTATGGAGTAACAATTTACACAGAGCAGGAACTAATTGAGTATCAGTTACAAGAACGTTAACACAATCGGGCCTAATTGAGAAACGAAGAAGAAGAAAAAAAGTTAATCGATTAAAAATTGATATTCACAATATTGACCATTCAAATGACCATTGGAAAGCTCACCTATCGTTGATGATTGTTAAACATTTAATCGCAAAATTCAGCCAATTGTCAGTTAGATTTTCTATTTGATTACGGACATGCATCCAATCAGCGGCTTTATTTCCTAGGAGAGCTGTCAAATGGATTAAGATGATAAAGAGAGAGAGAGAGAATGATGATTAAGTCACTTATTATTATTAGAAGGAGGAAGATAAAGAGAGAGGATAATGATTATCATCATCATTGGTATTAATGGAATCAAATTGCAATGAACCTCAACTGTAATTTGATTAGATAGTAAAAGTAACAGTATTGAAAGAAAAATACTAAAAACAAACAAACAGTTATAACAACACGTTAATCGCCTTAGGCCTTAATCATCATTATAATTGATAGACCCTTAGGTGAACACAATTGACCAGAATTATCTATTATAATCAAGATAATCTCTATCATAATGATAATCATTATTATTATAAGAGTAAAAGTGATTTAATGACCATCCCTTATAACTAGTAATTTAGGTGAGGTTGTTTATCTGATTTTGATTCCTTGTTGATTCCTGCTGTGATTTAGATCAATTTAATAATCTAAAGTACTTGTTTGTTTATTAAAATCATTAATTTTACTATTATATTAATAATAATATTTGGTGTAATCAGTAAATCAACTTATCCCTCCAAACAATTAACTGTCCATAGTTTTTTCTTTCCTGATTTTGTGTATTTACTTTAAATTATTGTAGTTGATGATTTAGATTAAGATTGAATCTTTTATGAATTGTTGTTATATTTTAGTTGATTTAGTTTTTTACAACAATTATAATAATAGGTATTCTGATTAACTTTAATCATCAACCATCATCTAACTTTTTGGTCTATTGTGGGTTTGATTATACAACAATTTAGCCCGCAAGCTAATTTAGGTTTGATTTAAATTCTCATCACAACAATTAGTCTAAATCAATCTTAAAGTGTGTAATTTGTTTCCCTATTTTTCACTAATTGGTCTTGTCACTTTTAATTGTTGTAAGATTAGTTGAAAAGATATTCTCATAATTAAATCAGATTGTAATCAAATTGATCATGATAATCATGATACCAATAACCATTTATTAACTAACTTTGTTGTTTTAATCAACTTTTTTTAATTTATTTACCCAAATTTAATCCTGAAACTTTTCAAAATCAGGTAAACAATTAAATTAACACAAACAAAAAAGTTAACCAAAAAACATTTAGAGTTGATTAATTAGTTAATTAGTTGAAAAATTTAATTAAGATTAGCTCAAGGATAAAGTAACCTTAATTAGTGAATAAGTTTGATTTAATAATAATGATTAGTAAACAATTAGTCGACCATTTACCAAATCAATTAATCAATTAACTAATTAAATGAAATTTTGTTACAATTTAAAAATTTTAGTATTAAAATTGATCAGCAAACAAGAACAACAACAACAAATGACAATTAAATCAATTTGTTTGCCAAACTAAACATGACACAACTCGTATTGATTTACATAATCAGATCAAATCCAATTAATTGTTGAAACAATTTGATTAAACCACTTTAATTGTCTAGACTAATTAAATATCTCTAACTAATCGGATTACCTGAAACATTAGTACGATATTGATCGTAAATCTCCTTAATCCGACGATATCGAAAAGCCAATTTTCTCATCCAATCGATTCCACTTCGAGTTCCAGCCGATGGTAAACATCCCATGCTAGTGCTTCGAGTTGCCTCATTGAATCCATCGGTGCTGAAATTATATTTACTGTTGGAGAAGAAAAAAGAAAAAAATTAAACAACAATTAAACCACAAAAAGTCACATCGATAAATCAATCAATCAATAATTACCTTAAATCTTCACCATTATCATCGGAGGAAACATCGTCAATATGAATTTGATCACAATGCTAAAAGAATTGGGGAAAAAAAGAGAAAATATAATTAGCTGATTGTCATAGCAATTAAAAACTCAAAATGAAAACAATTGAAAACTCTAAATAGCAATTCGGTAATTGTTATTGCTGATTTGAGAAAAAGATAATAAGACAAGTAGTAAGTAGGAAGAAGAAATCAAATTATTGAATTAGAGGATTAATTAATTAACTTGATTAGTTGAGAATTGATGGAGAATGAAAAAAAATTAACCAATTACCTCTAAATCATTGAAAAAGAAATGGATATCAGCCAAGCTAAGCATCATTTGCTCAATCAATAATCCTAATTGTGTTAACGTATCGGTATCCTATTGTTTCAACAATTAAGAGTTAAATTGTTACAATCATGAAAAGGAAGGAGAAAAAAGAAAAGATAATCAATGATTAGTACAATCGATAATCAATCGAAGAAAAAAACAATAGATAATTATAATCAACATGTTAACCATCATTAGCCCCAATGATCATAATAATAACAGATTGTCCCAATTTCCGGCAATGTCACTAAATAGTAACAACAATTAACTCTTGTAATAGTAAAAAAAAACTGAATAATCAACAGTAAATAGAATAGCTAATCTATCTAATCCAATCCGTTTGATTCAATGTTAAATTAAGATTATAATGTGTAATTAACGTTGACGGCCAATTTGAGGTCAATTTAAGTGAAAGTGATAAGGAAATGATGATCAAGATTAAGATAAAGATAATCAAATGATGATGATGATGATGATTAACCTGAGGATATTATTGATTTATCAACATACATACACTCAACTGAGACCCTAAGGTAATCAAACTTTTACCTTCTAACTTTTTTCTTAAAAATTTTTTGATTATCAAAATGGTAAAAGTTATTAACCGGAAATTGTTACTACAACTAATCCAGTTGGGTTGTCAGTTATTTCCGGTGTAACCTTGTGAAACAAGGGTGACCTACAATTAAAATTAATTACCCAACAATGAATCATTTGATTTACGTTAATTAAACCGTAAAAATTTTGAACAAGTTGTTGATTTGAAATGACATAAAAAACACTTAATTATTTCACTTGGACTCAAAAATTAAATCGATCAGGCTTGTTGTTGGTCAAGTAACAATTAACTTTGCTCACTATCAACGTTAATCTATAAATAAGTTGATCATGATAATTGAGAAACCGTTATCATGTTAATTACTAATCTCAACAATCAATGATTCAACTAAAATCTTAATTTGTTTTCACCTAACAATTATCAAGGAGAGAGAGAGAGACTTGTAAAGTCACAATTAAATCACAGTTGCGGAAATGTAATCAATTTACCTGAACCTAATATCTTAATTGTAAACATTAATCATCATTGTTAAGGTTCACACTAGTCATGAAATCGGAATCGTCGTTTAAGAGTAATCAAAACTTCTTTAATACACAACACATAGAATTACAAGATTAATGAGTTCACAACGGTCTAACGAGAAGCAGATTTAAGGGACAAGGGTCAAAAGGGTTAGCTTAATTTAGCTTAAAGGGGGTAGACTAATGTGACTGTAACAAATAGTACAAGTAATGTGTAATTACTGTCTTTGGCTGTTGGTAAGACAATTGTATTTAAACCATTGGCTTAACAACGCCCCTATTGATTAAATGAAATACTTGAGATTAAGATTAGGGAAAGTTACAAAATTGAATAAAGTTATATGATTAATAGCATATCCCTAACAGAGCCCCCTCCTTGACGTTGATTGGGGTGTCAAAGAGTGACTTTATAAAATTTGACGTCCTGGATGTCGGGTTTTTCCAAAGTCCAAATGCCTCCGATCAACGCTTTCGTTGGAATCCTTGAGATTGAACTTTCGAAACAGTCGAACGAATCTTTCGGAACTTCATGAACCAGTTAATATTCACTTCTGAATATGGTGCCACCAATTGAACCGAATCGGTATCAATGATCTTATATGGATCGAATGATGGTGACCATTGCCAACTCTTCACAGGTTTTCGTCTTAAATCATCTGGCCAATCGTTAATTACTTCCATGATATCCATTAGTAACTTAGCCATTTGTTCATTAGGCGGGTAGACGATATGAGGAAATGGTTTGACCGACACGATTCGTGTTAGCGCAGCGCCATAAACTTCCTCAAATCTCTCAAAGTCGATTAAATAAGCTAAAAGCGTGTAGAAAGCATCGACTATCGGTGAATGATCACTTTCTTGAATTACTCTTCCAAATAATGTAAAGGTGATGTACTTGAGAGCAATTTGATCATTTTCAATTCGGCAATTATAATAATAATTTACATCTCGAACCTTCGGTGCAATGATATTCCAATCATCGGTTGTGAAATCCATGGCATCGAAATCAGTTAATCCACCAGCAACAACGATGATGTCGAAATCAGATAAGATTTCAACAACTTTTCGTCTTACGATTCCATAGTGTTTAGCTCCTTTAATCTCATTCCAAGTTAGTCCATGGAATAACGTGTTGAGATTATCAATCGTTTTCTTTGGATATCGACAGATTTCATTCAGAATAACATTTCCTTCCATGTCCACGATTCCAAACCAAAGTGGCATTGACTTAATTACTCCATTTTCTCTGATAACATTACATTTTTCAATGTCCATAGCACAAACTTTTATTTGTTGTTGTTTCAACTTCTTCCACGAATCAAAGATTCTTTGATCATGGGGAAGATCTTCAACATTTAATCCAGCCTTTGGAATCGAATTCGATTTCAACCATTCAATGATGTTCTTTTCTCGTTTTACATCTTGGCTTCTTACTCTTCCTTGTTCAATTCGATTCTTTTCCAACATTCGCTTTCTAATTGCTCGTCTTTTTGCTTCTTTTGACATATTTGGATCAGCTTTTATTTCTTCAATTGTTCTCTTTTGTTGTTCAATTTTCAATGATGATTTTGGAAGTTGATCAGGTTTGAGATTTGGATCAATTTCCTTTTGAATTTTGATTTCTCCAATCGATTGAGATGGTCGAGTCGACGAATCGTCGTCATCAGGCCATACAATTCGATCTGGAGCACTGACTTTAGCAGCGATTGCTGACCATGAACCCCAACTTGGCCAATCATCGAATTCAACATTTGATTTCGAAGTACTCGGTCTTGGTGGTGTTCCTGGAGGAGTATACGAGCGACTTGATTTCTTCTTTGGATGAATTGTTGTTGCACTTCTTTTCTCTTGACTTGATTTACTTGATTGACTTGATTGGCTTGATTGTTTTGACTTAGAAGATTCTTCATCAGAATAGATTAGATCTTCTTTATTCAAGTCATGCCAGAAATTCTGTTCTGATTGATGAGAGGTTGAGGGCAAAGATTCTTTGCTCTGGCCTCCCATCACATGAACAGTATAACTTTTCGATGGATCATTTCGATCTGTAACAACTTTCTTAGCATAGAACGGAGTTTCACTTTGATGATATTGAATCATCAATCGTCGATCCAATGCTTTATAAAATTCGAGGCCATTGATGAATGGTTCTTTTTCCGATTCTAATTGAGGCACTTCGATATGTTTAGGATTCTTTTTCAAATGGAACAAATAGTTTAGAATAGAATTGATTTTAAATTCATTTCCTTGGCAAGTCATGATGTGTTTTAGAACTTCCCAATATGGACCAGCAACAGGGCAATTGTAATTTCGGCACTTGACTTTTAATTTTCCAAATTTGGTCACTTCGTCACTGTTGATACCAAGAATCTTGGTTAACCGTGACGGAGGACAAACCATACACTTGAATCTTTTATCTAAAAGATCATCGACATTTGGTTGCCAATTTCCTCTTTCTCGATTTTCCATGATGTACAAAACAATGGTACAGAATCGACAGTAATAGTGTTTACATTGAGAACACATTAATGGATTCACGGCAACATGATTACAGAAGGCACAAGATATTGAGATTAACGACTTTGGATCATCACGTTCAGGATTTTCTTCCAAGATTAATCCAGGTAAATACGATTCGATCGCCAAATCAGCCCATTTTTCACCAAATGTTTCTTTCAATTTCTCCTTTACGATTTGGATTAGTACGGATTTGGATATAGAAAAATAGCCATCCAAAGTGTCCATCTTGGTTCGATGACTCAGATTGATTTAGCTTAATTAATCACTCAAGCTTTTTATTGCCAAATCCTTTTTAATTGTTGACTAATTTGGTTTCTTTTACACAAATTTAACCTAATTGTTGGTTAATTGTTAGGGAAAGGAGAGTGAGTCTACGAATCGTGGATTCTTCTCTTCCTTTTCTTCCTTAACAATTGATGAAATCACTTTGAATTTGATTGTTACTGATTGTTGAAAATTTGACTTTACACACTTACAACAATTTGAGCAACAAAATCACAGAATAAGATCACAAGTTTTGAATTAGAATATAACTTTGAGTTACAGGTAATAATGGCACAGAAAAATCACAGATGAAAAGACAAAGAGTTTCACTTGACTTTCTTTGTTTCAATTCGGTTCACAATCACTGAACTTTTTGTTGTTCAGAAGAGAGTGACCCTGCGAATCGCAGGTTCTTCTCTCTCTGGGTCAACAAAATCACAATTAAAATAAAACATAATTAAAATTTTAAACAAAATGAAATAGAAATTAAATCTAATTAAGAGAAATTGACCTTAATCAGTCAGAACGAGAAAGTAAAATGATTGATTGATTGATTGTTAGGGGTCATCTCAAAATATTTAAAACAAAAAGGGTTACCAATGGTGACAAAGACGGTCCCCTAGTGGTAGCTTTTTCTTTAATTAAAATTTGTTCTTTTTATAATTAAGTTAATTATAATTAATCAATTGTGTTTATTTGATTAATTCAATTAATTAATTTTGTTGGTTGTTTAACTTTTGGTTGTCCTCATGGATCCGCGATTCGTGGATCCTTTGGATGACCAATTGTGACACAATAGACTTCGTTTAATTGTAAAATGTGATAGTTGTTAGCAATCCCATTTCTTCACTTGTGTTGTTAATCAAATTTGGTGTTTTAATTTGATCAGTTACTCAGTTTACTCTTATTATATTAACTTGTTAATTTGTTAGTAAAATAATTTGTTTGTAAATTTACTTGGTAATCAATTGATGCGGGACTTAGATTCTAAGTTCCAATCAATTGATTAACTTGATTAATTAAAATTATTAGTAAAAGGTTAATAAGAGACTTAGATTCTAGGTCTCGATTATCCCTCTTGTGTTCATCACCATGTTGATACCATGACGATTCACCAATTCAAGGAAAAGGACAACCAGGATTATCTAGTTTCCAAGTCGATTTAAAACGCTATTTAACTTTACGATTTTATTTGGTGGTTTTGTTTTGTTGGTCAACTGGCTTTCGATTACGTGTTGACATTTGATGAGGAGCCCATTTCCGCTTATTATAACTTCTCTTTTTCTTCTCCGCTTTTTCCTTTGGTTCCTCAATTTCTGTGTCCTTTTCACTCTCTGAATCTCTTTCACTAAATGTTAATTGTTGATTGTTCACAATTTCATCACTTAATTGTTTCTCTTCATTCACTGAAATTGTTAATTGTTCACTTTCACTTGTTAACCGTTTCTCTTTACCACTTAATTGTTGTTCTTTTTCACTGTAATTAGTTAATTGTTGAGAGACGGGAAGAGGACTCGAAGAATCTTTGAGTCGCTTCTCCTCTTGGTTAGATTTCGTTTCTAACGGAACCCAAAACACTTCACTGTTTTTACGTTGATTGTTTTGTTTTGATGAATTTAAATCTCTAGTCACTGATTCACTTTCACTTTTTGATGAATGAATTGATTGTTCGTCAATAATTGTTTTCTCAGAATCACTTGTTTCACTTTTCTCTTTAGTAGTTGATTGAATTTTCGTTGGTTTAGTTGATTGTTCTTGGTTGACCCTTCGATTCGAAGGTTCATCAAGAACAGTTTCATCCTCCTTTTCCTTTTCTTCGGGATTTTTATCCAACAATTTACTGTAATTGTAAGGTGGCATACCCATCGCTAATTTCATTCTGTCATAATTCACCACTTTTATCTTTTTATCATAAACGTCAATGATTCTTGCAGAAGAATCGAATGTTTGTAAAACGATAAATTTACCAGAAAATTTCTTTTTCTTGATTCCAGGGCCAGTTGTATATGGAATCGGTTTCACTTTCACGATATCTCCTCTTTTAAAACTCGGTTCTTTTAGATTTTTATTTCTGTTGTAGGCACTGATTTCACTGTTTCTCTCGAATTTTTGTTTAGCTTCTAATCTCGCTTGAATAACGTCATCCTTTTTGTATAAAGGGTTAATGTTGAATTGATTATGGACCACGACTCGTGGTTCATAATTGTACAACAGTTGAAAAGGTGATTTTCCTAAATCACTTTTAATCGCCACGTTATAACTGAAAACATTTTTCTGAAGATCTTTATCCCAATCTCGATCATCTTCATTGTAGATTTGCATTCGCTTTTTAATGATTCCATTTATTCTCTCCACTAATCCATTACTCTGAGGGTGATAAGGTGTCGAATTGATTAACTTGATTTGATTTTTAGAAGCATACTCTTTAACCTCCTTGGCGGTAAAAATTTTACCGTTATCCGATTGAACTTCTTTCGGAACTCCAAATTTCGCACTTATAATTTCCAGGAAAGTTACTGTATCTTTCGCATTACCATTTCTCACTGGCTTGACAACTCCAAATCTTGTCAAAACATCCACGATAACTAGAACATTTCTGTTCCCATTCTTGGTCGGTGTAAACGGACCAATCATATCAATTTGAATTCGCTCGAAAGGATTGTCAGGCACTTTCATTGCTCTCGCTTTTCCTTCCTTATGAGTTTTCTCTTTAAACTCTTGACACTTAACACACGAACTTATTTTATCACTTATTATTTCCTTCATATCAGGAAACCAAAAGTCTTGTTTAATTTTCTGCATCGTCGGTTTAAAACCAAAGTGTCCAGCTTCGATTGCATTGTGGTATTGACGAAACACTTTATCGATTAAGGAGTCGGGCAAATAGAATCTATTACCCTTATCCTTATTTAATCGATATAAAATACCATCGATCACTTCATAGTTTTTCTTCAATAGACCTTTTCTTAGTTCTTCCTTAATGTTATTACACCTTGAATCACTTTGTTGATGCTCTTTTAATTCACTTTGTTTTTCACTTTCGATTCTTGGGCCTTTACAAGCGAGTAAGAATCGTTTCTCTTGGCTTCGGTCTAAGTAGTCGAACTCTTTGATCATACTGAGTAACACTTTCTCAGTTTCGAACTTGATTATTCGTTCTTCCTCTCTCAGTTCTTCATCTTTGATGATTAGATCATCTTCACTTAGCACTGCATTTAAATATTTATCGAAATGTCCTTCTTCGATCTCTCCTTGTTGGCGATGAGACCATTCATTTGATCTCGAGAAACAATCAGCAGGATGTTTCTCACCTTTTAAATATTCCACGTCAAAATCGAACTCTGAAAGGTCTCGTTGCCATCTTACGATTCGTAAGACTTTGAAACTCTTTTTCTTTAATTCACACAAAGCACAATGATCGGTAACCACAGTAAATTTCTTATGCCTCAGGAAATGAGCAAATTTCCTGCAAGCAAACACAATAGCAGCACACTCTTTCTCTGTTGTTTGATAACTGTATTGGTATTTCTGTAATTTGCACCCAAAGAAATACACAGGATTCCAAATTCCTTCTTCATCTTTTTGAGTTAAAATTCCTCCAATTGCACAACTCGATGCATCAACAACCAACTTCGTCTCCCGATTCGGGTAGAAGTGGGTTAGCATACATCGTTTAGCTAAAGCATTTTTCAGCTTATTCCAGCTCTCCAATTGTACCGCATTTAACGCAAAGTTTATTCCTTTGTATATATTTTTCACCAACTCTTGTAGAGGGGCAGCAATGATCGCATAATTTTCAATGAACCTGGAAAAATAGTTAAATAAACCCAAATGAGATCTCACCTGAGTGTGAGATGTCGGTGGTGCCAAGTTCTTTATCCTCTCTATTTTCTTTGGATCAGGACCAACATTTTTCCCTGAAACCAAATGACCCAAACAAACAAATGATGTTACTCCCGCTTGGAGCTTTTCGACTCGATTTTTGAACCCGTAGGCTTTTAATGCATTAATTACTCTCTCCATGTTGAAACACAATTCAGCAATTGATCTTCCATAGATCACGATGTCGTCGAAATACCCGAAACAACATGAGTATTTCAACTCACCCAGTACCTTGTTAATTACCTCTTGAAAGTATGATGGTGCATCAGCCAATCCCATTGGCAATCTCTTATATCGGTAGCATCCATCTTCCGTCACAAAACTTGTTTTGTTTCTCTCTTCCTCCGGTATTTCTAATTGATAGTAGCCTTGGGCCAAATCCAAGGTTGTGAAATACTTATTTCCCTTTAGTTGATTAATCGCATCATCAATGTTCGGCATAGGGAACGCTCTCTTTTGAATTAATTTGTTTAATTCAATGTACGATGTGACCATCCTCCAAGTACCGTTAGGTTTTGGAACCACAAATGCTGGAGCTCCTCCTCCTGCATCAGAATCTTCAATAATTCCATTTTCCTTAAACTCTTTAATGATTTTTCTCATTTCCGCTCTCATCTTCTCACTCGATCGAAATGGTTTTAATTTCGGAATTGGTTTATCGCCAATGTCGATTTTAAACTTCGTAACTGATGATGGTACACAACCCAAGTCAAATTTATGGGCGGAAAAAGAATCTTTTTCCCGGACTAAAATTTGATGAATTTTGTTTTCTTCCTCTGTTAATTCAGGATTTATTTGATTGTATAATCTTTGAGACAAATTTGTTATGTTCTCAGGTAGATCAGGACTTGATTCACAAAACTCTTCCACTCTGTTGATTAATCTATCCGCGTCTTCCGGATAAGCTTCTCGAAAGAACTTCACTAGATTCACTTTAAATTGTTCTCTTTCCTTTTGTTCCTTCGAATCGAGGGAACTAATTGGAATTCGAAATAGTTTGTTCATATCATAATGTTCACCAAACCATTTTTTCAAAAGAATTTCAATTTCCTCTCTTGTTGGGGCTTCCATTGCCAATTTGTATTCTTTTGATAAATCAAATTGATACAATGAGTAAGGTTGATCACTTCCATTTGCCTTAATGATTAAATTTGTATATTTGATTATGTTTTCACCAATGACTATATCGTTTGATAGCCATGGGATTACATAAACTCCCATCACTTTAACTCGGTCACCCATCCTGACCTTAATTGGTAACACCGCTTCACAATTTACTCTTGATGAGTTAACAGTTTGAAAGTTAACATCAATTGGATAGGCTAATAGTCCAAGTTTAGCCGCCATCTTTTTATTAATTAAAGTTGTACACGCTCCAGTGTCAATTAACATCCATTTCGATGCCCAATTTATTCACAATCACTTTTATCATCGGATATCTTACACTATCCGGAACACTAATTACACTTTGATTCACCCACAAATTTGTTGAAGAAATTGTTCGATCATTTACCACATGATCCACATCGAAACAAGCAACGGAACTTCGATTCGAAGTACCTTGTTGTTGTTTCTCTCGTTGTTCCGCTCTCTCCTTAAGCATCTTTGCTTTTAATTCACATTCCATGATGCATGACCATATTCATTACATGCATTACATGTTAACTTGGTTGTATCTCTTTCTCTCCTTTGGTCTCTTCTCTGATAAGAGCCTTGATCTCGATTTCCACTTCGAGGTGACATTGAAGGGTTACCTGATTGTCCTTTATCACTATAACCTTTGTCACCATAACCTTTGTCGTCACTTCCTTTTGGATACCTTTGACCTGGAGGACCTCTTTGTCCTCTATCACCTTGATTTAACCTCTTGTCATTGGAGGCCTTAGATTCTAAGGTCTCCTTTGACTCTTTTTCCTCCTTGTGTTTTTGCCAATAACCAATTAGCTTCGTTTTTAATCTCTCCGTTGAAAATACAGCCTTTGCCGGAATCAACTCATTTTGAATTTCCTTTGGCAAGGTCGTAGCAATTAGAATGGCAATACCTTTATCATCCAATTCAGGATAAATTACCTTTATAGCTGATTCCACCTTCTTTACATGGTCTTTGGATTCTCTTTTACCTCGTATCTCTTTTGAAATAGCACATATAATGCCTCTGAAATGTCGGTTGCTGTTATATTTGATTCGTTCAAATAGTATTTCCACTCGTCCCATGATAAATTTGGTTGATCACGATTTAATTTTTCAGCTATTTTCCTCGCTTCACCTTCGAATAAAACTGTTGTAGTTTTTATCCATAATTGTTCAGTTGGATCGTAGTCTTTCAAATCGAACTCGAGACTCTCGATCCAATCAGTAAACGTTATCTTTCCATCAGGCCACTTCTTTTTGTTGATTCGGCGATATGCCTGTTGTGTTGGACTCATCTCTCCACTCGTAGTTGGAACCGAAATACTTATATTTTTAGTTTTCGATCCACTCGTATACGCATTCATGATGATTGCTGTTTGAGCAATTGAAATTCCCAGTTGTAGTAATGTGTCTCTCTCGGTGAATAGCAGCGAGTCGATTGATTTGATATCGCCTGCTATTAATTTACACAAACTCTCATAGTTCACACCAATTTGTCTCATCGTGATACCGTCACCCCATTTGTAACGTATCTCCTCGAAAATGTTAACCTTATTAATATCACTTACTGGATTGTTCGTTGAGTAATATTTCTGCACGGCAATGGCTTCTTTTATTTCTCAGTAACATCTCATCATCCTTGAAATTTGTTTTAGGTATACCCCAATCTTCACTCAATTTAATTAGATCGGCTCGTGTAACCTCATCAAGGGCCCTCGATTTCGAAGGTCCTGGTTCACTCATCTCTTTATGAGTCTCTAAAATTTCGCACCACTTAAATCACCAATTGATTTATCACTAAAATTTTATGTTGATTTCTCTTTAAATCAGCACCACAAAATTTTCTCTAAATTACCACTTGAACTTTGGTTGATTTCTCTTTTTAAATCGATACCAAATTATCACCAAGATTCTTGGTTGATTTCTCTTTAAATCAGAACCAAGGCTTTTCTCTAAATTACCACTGGACTTTGGTTGATTTCTCTTTTTAAATCGATACCAAATTTCCACCAAGATTCTTGGTTGATTTCTCTTTAAATCAGAACCAAGAATTGACCACTTTTGCTTTTAAAAGCTCTCTCTTTTAGAGTCTTTTATTAGCCACCAATTCCAATTGATTTCTCTGTTAAATCACTTATGGAATTATCACAAAATTTTCACTCACTCACCTTAGGAAATGTTTCACCTGAAACAACTAAATGACCTTTGTGTCCTTGACTGACCTCTATAGACTTTGAATTGTGACAACAAGTTGTAGAAACTCGTTTAATCTTCTCGTATCTAAAAACAGGAACTGCACTTTTAGGGAACGGAAGTAAAGTTGTAATTCAAAACCAGTATGGTTACCAGTTGAAAAATAAAAAACGTGTTGATTTTACCAACAGCAGAAACTTGGCAAGGGGTTTCCTATGTAGGACAACAATTGAGCTTTATCCACGAATCGTGGACAAGAGCTCAATAGTTTCTGTTGTTGTTCCGGCCGGAGAAATTAAAGAACTTAAAGACGCACTGATTAGGTTTACTTAAAGACGATGAAGCATCTCCACCAAATCTGTTAAGGTTCACACTAGTCATGAAATCGGAATCGTCGTTTAAGAGTAATCAAAACTTCTTTAATACACAACACATAGAATTACAAGATTAATGAGTTCACAACGGTCTAACGAGAAGCAGATTTAAGGGACAAGGGTCAAAAGGGTTAGCTTAATTTAGCTTAAAGGGGGTAGACTAATGTGACTGTAACAAATAGTACAAGTAATGTGTAATTACTGTCTGTGGCTGTTGGTAAGACAATTGTATTTAAACCATTGAAACAACGCCTAATTGATTAAATGAAATACTTGAGATTAAGATTAGGAAAGTTACAAAATTGAATAAAGTTATATGATTAATAGCATATCCCTAACAATCATCATGATAACAAGTCTAGTTAATTGTGATAACTAATTTTTGAGATTAAATATCAGTTAAAATCGTTTGATTATCTTTCACTTTCACTTTAATTGTAGAAACACAATTTTAATTGTTATTAGTTGTGTATGTTGAAAGCACAAACAATTCAATGATGATATCATTGAATTTTCATCATTATCCTTTAATCATCATCATGATTAAAACCTACTTTCATTAATTTATTTTCATCAGAATCATTAAAAACCCTTAAATCTTAATCATCTTCATTGTTTATCATCATAGTTAATCATTTATCATCATTTAAATCAACATCATCATATTTAATAATCAAAACTATTATCTTCTTATTAATCATTAATAGAAATGATGATTTACTGATTCGGTTAATCATTGAGAAAGATAATCATTAACTATTTTTAGGTAAAGATATTTGATTCATTTGCATTTACCAATTTTTCTGTTGCCGTTGATTGTAATGATTTAATGCTGATCAAAATGGCAACAACAACAATTATCAACATGATAATGATAAACAGAAAACTCTAAGGTGAACAATTAACCAAGAGATTTAACAATTAAGATTAACCTTGCCAACTAATTTAGCCAAAAAATTGGAAATTATAATCAAATGATATATTAATAGTTAACCATTAAGAATATAATAAAATTTAAAATATTCAAGGATAACTATTGACAATTAAAGTTAATCACAATAATTAAAGTTTCGAAGAGACTTGGAAAATACAATTTAAATACTAAGTTATCATGAGGGAATAAATTAGTTAATCAAAAATTTAATTATCGAGACTTAATTTAGAATTGAAATATTTACAACATGATTAAGGTGATAATAGTTTCCAAAGTGAGATATTGTCTTAATTCATAAGGTGTGGTTGATTTGATTATGTTGATAATTAAAAGTGAGAGAGAGAGATGATACTAAAATCCAATCAAATTGTTATCATGATTAACAATCCAGTCCAAACAATTAGGACTTTAATTTACTTTTGACAAATTACAATTGATCAAGTCAATCAGATAATACTGATGACAAATTACCACCAGGAAAAAAAAGTACAAGATTAAGTTAACCAAATAAGATTAGATTAACTCAATTTTCATTCCTGGATTAAGGAAAAGGTTGTAGCTCAGTTTTGTTTTTCTTTTGCATTCATTTCAAAGATTTCAGATAATGATAACTTTAAATTCATTTCATTTACATGAAACGATGATGATGATTATTAAGATAAACATGATGGTGAATTGAAACAAAAGGAGGAAATGAATTACGAGCTATACTATTAGTTGATCAATTGTTAATTCACCTCACATGGTTATTTTTATTACTTGTTTTTATCATCATTATCATCATCATCATCAGATGGGAATAATAAGAGATGAGGGTGGTAGGGATGAGGATGATGAGGAAAAAAGATCAAATTTCAAGCCTAAAAATCAATAGACTGAAAAGCTTTCAAGAAATAAAAGGTTCCCTATGAGTAAACTCCCTTGACACTACGAACTCGATGGAAAAAAAAAAAAGTGATTATCACAATAAGCAAACAACAATTGATTTAATTTAAACGGATAGCAATCAATTCACGATTATTGATCATCAATCTATCAAGATGGTCAATATAATGACCATAATCAAAATGAAGTGAGAAAAAAAAATTCAGAACGAAATGAAAAAAAAAGTAGCTCAGTTGAACTACTGGAGATTCTGATATAATTGTAACAGTTTAACCACAACAATTTAGAGGTCAAGTTATGGTGAGAGTTTGTTAATTATTAATTATTTAAAGATGTAGACTTAATTTTCTTATTCTGCTAATTAGATAAATGGTCAGTTTATCTTGTGTGACCTTAGGTGAGAGAAAAGGTAAGTAAAGAACGAAAAAAAAAGTAAAAGTGTTTTCTGTTTGAAACGCAATTAGAAGAGAGAGAAAATGAGAACAATCACAATTTCGAATTCAGACAATTTAATGATAATCATGCTAATTATGATGATGATGGAAGACAGAAAGTGATGGAAAAATCATGGAGAACAAAAGGAAGATGAGAAGAGAATAGAAAAACGTTAAGCTTTTCTATTGTAACAAAAACGTTTTGTTTTAGAAAAGAAGAGAAAAAGTAAACCAACAGAAATATGAGGTTAATATAATGGAAATCAATGGTCATCCGCCCTTGACCCAGTGACCTCGATATGGTTAATGTTGAATGAAATGAGAGAAAGTTAAATGGTTGACAGAAGAAAGTAAAAGTCGTTGCAACGAACGCGGCAAAAAAACTTTTGTGTTCGTTGTAACGAAACAAGGAGAGAATAAGAAAAAAAAAGTTCTAACATTTTTGTTTATCGTTTAAATGTTATTGATATAAAAAACTGATAATGTTAATAATTAAGTTGATATAATTAAGTTTAAATTAACGATGCGATAAAGGTTGGCCGATTTGATTGTGATTAAATATTATCGTTGATTGTTAACTGTGATTGTTGTGGTTGTAAGTTGTATTGTTAAAACATCCAATTGTAACGATAATTTAAATTGTAATTTAATCTGATAAATTGTTTGTTCCTATTGTAATAAAGGATTTTTTTTTTAAAATATAAATATATTTGTCCCAAAGAATTAGTAAATTGTTGTTATTACAATCAGATAAACTATTATCTTCAGTTTCAAGTGCTTAGTCTGATTAATACGTTTTGCTTGCACAATTAAATGCTCAATTTTTCAGCTTCTTCAGGTATGTTCTTGATTGTTGTAAAGTGTGTAAGCTCATTTCAAATGACAATTTAAATAGATTGTTAATTGTGATTGATAATAATAATAAGTTTAGAGTAAGGTAATTGTTTAGCTTGCATTCAAAACGGAAAGCAATGATCTTGAGTCCAAATGAATGAAAAACAAGGTAACTTCCGTTTTTTTTATAGCGTTAAGAATGTGAATCAATGAATAGTTAAAGTGAGAGAGTGAAAATAATAGGATTTACAGTTCATTTAAATTGTTAACAATCAACTGTCCTTGTCTAACAATACTAATGATCACCTTAATTGTTTGGTTCAATTTACTAATCATTAAAAAAGAACAATAAAATTCTGCCCAATTTCATAGTAAAAAACAATCAGTTGATTGTAGAGTAATTTTTGCTCAATGATTGTAATTAAAAATCGTAAATAATTACCATCGTAATTACAATTAACCAAAGAAAAGGTCATGTTATCATGATAGTAATTAATCAATCGATTATTGGTGACCAATAACAAAGAAAATTATTGATTATTAAAACTAACTTTCTATCAATTTAGATTGTGTGTCAATTTAATTAGTATAAATCACTATCATCAACATGTACTAGAAATCACAGTTATCACAATTTTCACTTTTCCTTTAATCATGATGAGCTTTTAAGTAATTGATGACCTCAATTGTTAATCATTTAACTTGATAACTGTACCTAATCAATATTTAATCATTTATCCGGAAATGATTAACAAGTTAAATCTACTTACGAGAGGATTAATCATTTCAACTGGAAATGATGAAATGATTAAATCATGATAATCCAATCAGTCCAATCAATAATATATGAAACCAAATGAAGGTCAAGGTAAAAAATCATCATCTTAAATGATAATAAGTATCATCATCATAATCGATAATTAGAAAGCAAAATGTCAATCAATAAATATTAAAGACAAAATCATCAACTAATTGTAATCATTTCCTCATGACAATTAACAAAAATTTTCCTCTATCAAAAAAGCTATAACCAGTTAAATTAATCAATTTGTAAATGTGTTAATCATAATCGTAAACAATTAACAATCAAAGACACTAATTAAATGATAATGAGAAAAGATCAACAATCTAAAAGGATAAAAAAGATGAACAGAACAATTTGTCAACAGTAAACAATTTAATCGGTTGATTAACAATAATAATAAAAATCTTTTCTCAATTTGAAAGGTAAGCAAAGAGTTGAAAGTGTGTCTTAATAGCCGCAGGGCGATTAAGCTTAATTGTGGATTTAACTTTGATTAAGAAAGCGAAAGCAAAAAAAAACTCTTATGCTTATATATTTTTCATTAATCTGGTGATGATGAATAAGCTTTAAAAACCAGTCAAAACCTTTAACCTGATCATTTACAATTAACTTTGAAAAAAAAGAGCTAAATTAATGTTAATGTTAATTGTTGTAGTGATAAGTGAATACAATTTAATGGATAATCAGGTGAAATGATGTCGCCAAGAGATGAAGATGAAGAGGAAACAATTTCCGCATCACTTTTTTTTTCTTCATCATCATCATTATCTTATATTCAACTTCCGCATCACTTTCACTTCTCAAATGCTGATCATCAACAGAAGTAATAATAATAATGATAATAATAATAATCGCATGTTAACTAATCTTAATTCACTTTCTCTTTTTCTCTTTCTTTAATCTTCTTAATCTCACCAATCATTAATGGATTACAATGGTAACAATAATTATCTTCATCATAATAGTTATCATTACAATTGACATGCAATTGGCATTAATCAGATTCAATTAGATGTTAAATAATCATCATTTCTCCTTCAATTATTTTCCAATATTACGAAATTATCACTATTATTGTTAAATTTAAAAATAATCATCAAATAAATTTTTTCCTTTGATTGTTAGTAGTAATTAACTAATCTCTAATTTCAATCCAATTAGCTTTTCATTTCTTATTTTTTTTCATTCACAATCAATAAAAATACAAATCCTTTCATTGTAACAATTTGATTTTTATTTTTAACTCATCAACTAACTGGTAACAATTTAAATCAACCGGTAAAATATATTTAAAGATCACAATCAAGGTTAAAAACTTTGACTTTGTGAACAATTAATGAAAAATAATCACATTTTTGATCAACAATTAACTAAAATCAAAGACAATCAAGGTTTTTCTTTACTTCGTTGTCACAATTGTGTATTAATCAAAAAGATTAATCTTCATATGGATTAATACAACATTGGGTAAAGTCAATTAATCATCATTTTCAATTATCATCATTTGATTGATTAATATTATTTTAAACTTATTTTTTTGTATACATAATTTAAATTTAGATTATCATGAGATTACCTTGAAAATCAATTTATAAAAACAATCATAATCTTTTGATTTACATATAAATGAAAAAAAGTTAACTACTGACAATCAAAAACTAATAATTAACAATCATATTTGCATTCATGGTAATCAATTGATTGTATTACTCTTAGGATCCAGCAAAATCCAATGAACTTTAATCATTAGATAAATTATCATGATTATTAGTGATTAATCAACAATTTAAATGACCGAGGTAATTGACCAAAAGTTAAGTGAAAGTTAATCAATATTAGTTGGAAACTTTAAATTGATTAACAGTGGTTACATTTATTATTTAAGTTGATTATTAACACTTGATCATGTCAATTGTTGATTATAATCAATTAATTAAATACACACCAAAGTTGCCATTGTATTAATCAAAACATGAAGAATAAGATGAAATCAAATTAAATCCAATTATTGATTACCATGAATGAAAAGAGCAAAAGTTTTATGATTAAAAGGATAAATTTTTAATGAGAAATCAACAAATTAACACACAAAGAGAGAGATGCAATCAAATTAAACGATAAGAAGTGATGATAATTAAAAGATGATTTATGAAACCATGATAATTTGATTACAGAACAATTAAAATTAAGTTAATTACTAGAATTTGGTTAATCAAAAAGGAAAATATTAACTCCTTAGTAACTAATGGCTCCTCTTCCTGAGGCAATTAAGATGGAGAGCAAAATAAAAGCATAATCTTAACCAAATCAACTCAATTAATTGGAATTGAAATATTTTTAATTAGTCTTTTAACTCTTTTTCACCACAATCAGATTAAATCAGGGAGTAAAACTAATTAACTTACGTTTAAAATTGTCTGTGTGAGAAATAAAAGTTAATTACTAATCAATAATTAGTGGATAACTTTTTCTCCCCTTTCAATTGATACAGAAAAAAAGAGAGAGAGAAAAAGAAAATCTCTCAAACTAATCAACAATAATAATCGATTGTGATTACTGTTGATTGTTAATCAATCTGATTTTAACTCACATCTCTCAGGATAATATTGATTGAAATACAATTTATTGGAAACCATCAACTAATTACGGATGACATTAAATCCACAGCAACAAAAATAAGGATTTATATATAAATATCTCAGGTAAGATAATTATGATTGTAATTAAGGTCAAAGAAATTGAATTAGAGAATCAAAATAAATTTTAATCGTTTAAAATCAAATCAAAATGATCACAAAAATCACCATGAAAATCAACATTGACATGGAGAGAATCAAATTGCGTAGGTTGTTAATTTTAAATCATCTTAATCATGATCATTAATTTGATTATCGTTTTTACAGGTTACAGAGGGTATAAAATGTCCAAATTGATTGCGTGATTAACAATCAATTGATTTAACTCTTTCTAGTATCGTAAACTTATATCATTTAGGTTCCCATGTTATTATTATTATATATTGACATTATCAGAATATTCATCTCATCTCATTTTTTGTTGACAGTTTTTAATCTCTTAAACTATTAATCCATTAAAAAAAAAGGGGTTATATAGATTAGTGGATAATAGCCTTAGGGTAAATTATTATCTTAAGAATATGATTGCAAACTGAATTAAGATTTTAATTCACTTCTCTTTGCTTTCTTTAATGAATTGGATGATCAGCCCATTGGTAAAATGTAATAAAACGATTAAACTTTTTTTCTGCTTACTTACAATTATTAATACAAATGATTGACGATTAACTGATTATGACATTTAACTATTATAATTAATAATTATCATCATCATCGTTTACTATTTAACAACTAGACTTAAAATCCAACATATTATTCAATCAACTAGATGATTACATAATATACTCGTTATTCAATCATAATCACCTTGAATTGTTAGCTAATTGTAATCAAAGTTACCTTGTTTTCTACTTATCAACTATTAACCATCGCAACGATTAATTGTTTCATCTTTGATTGGTAAAATTGTGAGAAATTAATCTTCCTTTCCATTGAGAATTAACTAATTGTTGATTAGATAAGAAAGTTGTATTCAAGGTTGGGCATTGATTTAATTCAACATGCAAAAAATTAAACAATTTGATAACAATCAATTCTCACAGTCGATACATATTAATACCTTTTTTTTTGCAATAAAACTAATCAATTACAGGTAACCTGTTAATAGCAAACAATTTGTTGATTAGTTTAAAGTTAATGGGTTTTGATTTAAATGTTATTTTTACTACAGTTTCCATTGAAAAAAAAACAGTCACAGTGATAATAAAAATGATTTAAAAGGCTAATCAATATAAATTTAAGTTTGATTAATTGATTGATAGATTAATTTAAGAGAAATTAATTTCATAGATTAAGTGAAATAACCTCATGAAATAAAGGATTAAAATTCATTGAGAGTTGAGATCAATCAATAGGGATTCTCATTGGAAATCATCAAAATATTAAACTAACAACACATGATATTGTTAAGTTAATTGTTGAGATGAAACGGAAATTAAGCACAATCAGATATCAACAATTATGTATAAAAATACATGTACAAGTTTCAATTGATGCTCGAAGAAAAAACAAATTGATTGAAAACAATAGAAAAAGAGAGAAACTTTTATATGAATGGGATGAGGATGCTAAAAGTTTTCTAGATAAAAGGCTAGCAGGGAATCGGTTTTAACATCATTTGTTGACACAATACAAACAGAATATCAACAACTGGGAGTGAGAATATATTTTTACCTCCTCTGGTTAAATATAATATTATAGGTCGACAATAGAATCGATAGAACTTTTCATATTCGATGATAATATTCGAGAATCATGAATTAAACGGAAATCGTATCAATACAATTTTCCTTCTTGGGATCATGACATAAAATGAATGAAAGTTAATTGTTTACAATCAGTGTTTTATATCTGATTAATGGTTGATTGTTCAAATTAATTAACTTTTAAGAGAAAATTATATTGATTCTCATCAACACAGGAAATTAATTGTAATTGAATATTTGGTTAAATTAAAATCATCATCATCATGATTGGGTTTAATTAACTTTGATCACTATTTTGTATTACAAATGATTTAAAACCTATCAATGATTAATTTAATGGTAAATATTAAATTACCTGGGTAAGTTTGTCATTTAACAATCAATAATAATAATCAAAATTGATTACGGTTCAACAAATAATGCTTGGCAATTATCAATGACCATTAATGTTTCATGTTTTCATTGTGATCAAATTTTAATCATTTAGGAGACAATTAAGATCAATAATTAATTTGAAGAGAAAAAAAATCGAAAGTTAATCAAATGTTAACCAAGCCTTTGATTGTTTACAATTTAACATTGCTTTCTGATCAATAATCATTTGATTCTCATTGATTAATTGTTGGGTCAAAGGTTCAAGAGATTATTATTATAAAAAATTGACTTCTACTATTTGATTATCAAAGATAATTACAATTAAATAAATTTTCAAGAATCAATCAAACAAATAATTCATTGATTCAACTCGTTGTTAAACTTTTTGATTACTCAACTTTTTTACGTGTTGATTGATTATTTCATCAAATTAATCAGCCACACCTTTAATGATTAATTGTATTAATCATTATTAGAAAAGTAAACATTTAAAACAATTGACATTTAACAATCAATAGCAATTTAATTCACCCTAATAGCCCTGAGAAAGTAGTAAAAAGTTAATTGTAAGTGAAGATTTTCAATTGAAACCTTGCAAATTAACTTAGGATAAAAGGTATCAAGTAATCAACAATTAACGACAATGATTAATATATATATCGATTACAGTTTAAATGAATTTAAATCCTTATATGTAGAGAGTGAGAGAGGAAAAACCTTCCGTTCTTGGTAATTGTCCAATGTTGTGGAAACAATTAGACAGGAAAAAGGTAATTAAATTACCTTGGACAATCAATGTTATATTCAAAAAGTTAATTGTGAAACCAGAATGACAATTTGACCTCAAATAGCCTAGACAATTAACAATTGGATATAGTCAAGTAATAGAGGCTTTTTTGTGTGTGTTTGTAAGCGACACAAATCAATTGTTGGTTGTGATTAGTTTAACTAACAATGTTAATTGTCCCTTTACCATCAAGATTGGTCATAAATTGTGTGAAAAGTATAATACAAAAAGTAACTATTTAATCAAGTTAATTGTTATAATGTTAATCAAATGATCAATATCAAGATTACTATTATTATTGTTAATCATAAAACTCTGGTAATAACAATTGTAATTGTCAAAAGTTAATTGCGATTAGTTTAACAGTTTGGGAAAAATTTGAAAGAAGGTGAATTAATTGGTAACAATTTAGTCACAAATCAAGTGAATATTATCATTCACAATTAACTAAATTAAATCTTCTCGATTATTAGATATTTTTCTTCATGAGAATCAGGTTAATCAATGATAATCACAATTTCTTTCTTTTTATATGATTAGTTAATTGTAAGTTAATTTCTCAATCAAATCATTCACATTAAATGGTAAGAAAAAAATCAAAACTTTTCTTGTTAATAAATGGACACAAACATAATTAATGCCACAATTTACAATCAAATTATGAGAAATGTTAATTATTATCAACTAACTTTATGAATTAATCACAACAGTAACAATCAAGACTGAATTAAGAATCTAAATTACAATAGAATACCGATTAACAATTGATAAATGATTAGCAATTCAATGAACCTTTTCTGTAAGAAAAATGGTAAACAATCAAGAAAATTGTTCGTTAATCAAATTAAATCTTATTGTTAATTGTTAATAAGACACATAAACATTTTAATCAAGGTAACAATTAAAAGAAAACAAGAGAAACAATCAAACAATGTTCAAATCTTTGGCTTAAAAGATTAACCTTGTAATCCTTTGTTGTGAAGATTAACTGATGAGATGAATTCTGATTAGTAGTAGATAATTAAAAAGAATCGAGAATACAATTAGAGAAAAAAATAAATAATATTATCAAGATTGGATTACAAGGTTAAACTAATTGTCAGAGTATTAAAAATAAGATTAATTCAAATTATTTGAGGTTAAATAGGTAAATTGTATTGGGAAAAAGAGAGATTAGTACAATTTGAATTGATTTTTATCCATAAAAAGTAATCAATTTTAACAGATTATATCAAAATGATAATTAAATTTGAATTTGACCCATTGTAATTAACAAAAGAAAAGACAAAATCAGGTTAATACAAAGTAAATTATCAAACAAATAGTGATTAGTAAATTGCTGCCAATCAACTAATGTGTATTTCAATTCTAATCAGTATCACATAAATTTCATTTTTTGATGATAAGTTTACTTAGTCAACACTGAATTGATTAGTTAATGATGGATGCTACTTGCCAATCATCAATAATCACAATCAACAATCAAAAAGTTAAACTGATTTGAACCATTTCCTTTAGGCAATTTAAAGGCAATAGAAAAAAAAAACCTTAATTGTAAACCACGAAGATGAATCAACATGTTCCCATCGGCAGTAATCATAATCATCACCACCAAACAAGCAAAAGTTTTTTTCTCTCTCTTGATTATGATTAACTTTTCAATTTCGTTTTTTTCGCAGTTTTAATAACAATTAACATTAATCTAAACATTTAATTAACTTTCTCTTTCTTTAAGAGTTACTAATCAAATAATCATCAAATCATTATTACTTTTCCAATGATCAGTTTGATTGTGATTTAATAATAATTGAAAGTAAATTGAATATTATTCTTGATAATTGGTTAATCAGGACAATCGAGGTCAATTGATTATTGCTTCAATAGCTATTACCTAAAACTTTTGATTTCCCTGTTAATCAACAATCAAGAGAGAGAGAAAAAAATTGATTCAATTAACAAAAAGGTAATAAAATTCATCATGATTAACAATCTAATTGTGATGAAGATTCCAAATCAAATTAAATTTGAATTTACATTTACTATGAATACACACACATACATTAAAAAAATCAATCAAATCAGTAACAAAGTAACAGATTATAATTAATTGATTTCAGTAATTAATTGTTAACAATACAAGTTTTTAAAATGAACACAATGTTACAATTACAATAATGTTTAAAATAAATCGAGAAAGTGATTCGTTCAAAAGCAAAAGAAGAAGAAAAAAATCAACAACAATTAACAATCGAGTGAATCAAAGTGATCAGGTTAGTGATAGTAAATACAACACAATTCAATGAATAGGTTAATTGTTTCCTCTCTCTCTCTCTCTCTCTCTCTCTCTCTCTCTCTCTCTCTCTCTCTCTGTAACAATTAACGGCTAATTGTTGCATATGGTTAATTAATAATATCGGATCACTTTGAAATCTTGACTCTGTTTACGTTTTGGGTCATTTCCTGTTGATTTTCAATTGTGATAGTAAAACAAGACAAGGTATTCACATCTTAATTGTTAATAACAATTTAGAGAATGCTAAACATTCAAATATGAGTTTTTCTTTGTGTTAGATATTATGTAAACACCCAAAGTAGCAGTTAATTGTTGTTATTGTTTCTGGTGTAATTAAAACACAACAAAATATACACACTAACTTATGAGCGTTTTTTTGTTGTTGAATAACTTAATGCTTTTCAACGCTTGAGCGCTGACCTAATAATCATCATGCTAATTATTATTAGTACTAGTAGATGGGGAATAAAAATTAATATATTACACGAAACGGAAGTAATCAAGGCATCAAGTAAGAAAAAAAGTTAATTCTTAAAAAGGAAGTTGATAGTTAACCTATCAACACAGAATTGGAAACCTAATGAATATAAAGAGCAAACATCTAATCAAGATTTACCGTTAATCATGATTAGATGATCAATTTGAAGAAATTAATTAATTAACAAAAAAAACAAAGATTGAACGATTTACAGTTCTGGTTAAACTTAAACGAAATCAACGAAAAGTGAGTCGCCATCTATCGTTAACAATCAAAGTCGTACAAGATTTTTAATCAAATCATTGGAAACTTTTTGATGACTTATGATTAATTTAAGTTAATTAATCATGTTTTATAAATCACAATTAAGCTATTAAAGTAATTTAGTAAACACCATCGGTGTGTGATCGGTCTTGGTGGTTTAAATCATTGTGATTTATTTGGTTTATCATTGAATTGATCAGATAAAATGAGAAAATTGTGATTCTGATCATGATCAAGGTGGCTAATAATCAATAATAATCAAGGCTAATAAATTGTGAATGGTGGTTATTATAAACAAGTAAAAAGTTAACCTCAATAAATAATATTAATAATAAGAATAGTAATAAACTCTCATAGGAATATAATTGAAATCAATTGATATTGACATTTAAATGGAAACGATAATAATAGGAAATAATAATAATCACCAACAATCAACAATCTGATTTGATTCAATGTCATTAAATTTTGGGTACAATAAACAAACAGAAAAAAACTACACTCGTTAAATCAATTTGATCAGTCAAGTGTCACTAACAATTCCCAATAGGTAGTTACCACAATTTATTATGTTATCATTATTAACAATTGTCACAATGAAGATTTTATCACAATCAAGTCTCTTAACCTTTATCATCATCTCTCTTTCATCCTCATCCTTTTTCCTACATCCCCATCTCCTATCTTCCATCTTCATCTTAGCATCTTCTTTGTCTTTCTCTCTCTTTTTTTTCTCTTCATCTTCACCTTCTTGTCAATCATCATCTTTTTTTTTCACTAAGATACAATTGACAATGATGAAGATGAAGATGATGATTCTGAATCTATTATATTATTATCATGCAAGTGATAAACAATATTGATAATTAACTATAATATTGATTAAAAAAATGATCAACTTTGTGTTTGAGTAAAAAAAAAATGTTGATCATCAATCAAATTGCAAATGACCATTTATGTCAATGTCATTTAATTGCAAGCTAATGATGATAATGGTCAAGATCTTAAAAGAGAGAGTCCAGTTGAAGAAGAATATTAGTATTTTCCTCTCTCTCTCTCTCTCTCCATCTCAATGTGTTCGTTGTTTTCGTTGCAGGAAGAGAAAAAAACGAAATAGCAAATGATGATGATGATGATTTAGTAATTATGGTTAACCGTTTATAATCAGCTAATTGTTAGTGGAAAAAGTTTTAACCAAATTAAGTTAAAAATGGTAGAGGAAAAAAGATGAAATATCTTCTCACAAGAGAGAACATGGATTTTTCTTTTCTCTCTCTCTCTCTCTCATATCTTCATCTGATTCTCTTTTCATCTCATCAACATTCATCTCAATTCATCTTTTCTTTCATTTCCATGTCATCCTTATCATCTTCATCCTTTGACAATTTTTCAATCATCATCAAAATCAACAAAACAATCAGTGTATCATTTTCAACGAAAACAAGTTAATCTTAATAACAAAAATCATCTAAACCTCCCAAATTATCAACAAGTTAAACCACAAAATTAACAGTTAGTTAATTTTACCTTCAAGGTAATTTAGCCTTTTAGATAATTAGGTTTATTATAAAGTTGTTAATCGGTTAATCACTCTGGATTATCAATGAAATAATCTTTTCAAGTGCAAACACTAATGGCAAAAAAGTCAATTGAAATTTGAAGAAAAACAAAAATTATTCTTCCTCTCAATTAACTTTTCTATTGGGGTGTTAATGTTTAAATCACATTCAACAAATCACTAGAATGATTGTATAATAATAATTAAGAAATCAATTAAATAGATAGTATAGTTAATAATAATCAAGATAATAATAATAATTTCTAACAAGATAATTAACGATTCCGAGAAAATTTAACATCAACATCATGATAAACAGTAAGGAGTTATAACTCTTAATGTTTTCACTGGATTTAGAGATGATTAGATCAATCATCATGTGTTGATATTGATTGTTATTCTGAGTGTATGTTGAATTTGATTGCAGTAAATTGTTGTACACTAAACACAATAGGGATGAGATAATTGTATCTGAAAATAAATGGAAATTTAATTATGTGGCTGTGTGAGAAAACAGTTAGATGTGAATAATCAAATGATATTTACAACATTGGAATGTAATGTTGACATAAAAATATTTCTCACAGAATATGAACCCATGTTTATCATGGAGAATGAGAGAGAGAGAGAGAGACAAAGATAATGATGGAAATGATGATCAACAGTGGAGATTTTAACTGAGATGATGAACAAGATGAAATTCTGAATAAATGTTGATTAGTACATGATGATGATGATGATGATTAGGGTGGAGAGAATATAAAAAACAGATGAAAAGAAATCTTTCTTTTTCTTTTCTGGGCTAAGACCCAAAATAATCATCAACTTCATCATTACACATTTAATTAACCAGACATCACATATTCTCAGCTCGAAAAAGTATCAAAAAAGAGAAAGACACCAAAAAAAACATGGAGAATATGAGAGATATAGAAAAGAACAAAAAAAAATTCCAAAGCACAGAAATGACTCCATTTTTCCGCAGAGAACAGAAATGAATCTCTTTTCATGGATTCTCTTTATAACTTGCAAATTTATCCCATGTAATAAATGCTTATAGATGGTTATTGTCGATTATAATTAACAAAAGAAATCAATTAATTAACTTACCTTTCCAGCTTTACTTGCAAATGAACCAGTTAAAAGGCTATTGTAGATTATAATTGTCTCATCTAAATCCCAGATAAAAACTCTTTCCAAATGATTGGGAAGTTGATCTGGAGATTGAGTTGGTTGACGACGACCTCGTCCACGACCAGCCTTAGATGAACCTTTCGAGGAAAATTAATAAAAAACACCAAACAATTAAACCATTTTAATAATAAAAAAGAGAAAACAATTTCATTGGAACAAAAGAAGAAAAAAATTTGAATGAATAAGAACAAAAAAAGCATAACCAGCTGATTGGAATTGGAGGGAAAACGATTAATCGATTAATTTGATTACGTTGATTGGAAATTTGATTAGAAACAATTAAAGAATTAATCAGGGAATTTAGTTGATGGATGATCAAGATGAAGAACATTAAAATTAACTAATTAATGAAATAAAAACAATAGAATTTTACATAATTTGTTTTTTTTTCTTTTTCTATTTTATGCTTTTTATGCTTTTCGGTTCTATTGAATCGGCGAATTAAAAATTCTTCATTTGAGTTTTTCCATTTTCTTGTGTATTCTTCATCTTTTATCTTATATTGTGTGTCTTTTATTTTTTATTATTGTTAATATATTGACAAGAGATGGAGATGAAGATGATAAGAGAGAGAGAGAGATCAAAATGGATGATGAGGAGAGAGAGAGAGAAAAATATGACAAACCATTAGAAAACAAATATTGTTATAATCAAGTTGAGAGCAAAAGTGGTTTGAATATCTCTTTCTTTTTCTCTTTCTTCATCATCTTCTGTCTTTTTTCTCTCTCTCTCATCCTGTCAGGGATGATTCTCGACACTCAGCATCTCATGTTACACAGGATGATAAAAAGAGACAGAGAAAAGGTAGACAATGGTTCCAATGAAGCGAATAGACAGACTCAGGAGGAAGAGAAGACATGAAAAGACAGTTTTCTTTTTTTCTTCTATATTTCTCAATGTTAAACCAAATTCACTTTCTCTTTTTTTACCATCTCCGTTCTTTCTCTCTCTCTCTTTTTTTCTGTTACTTTTTTATTCTATTCTATTCTATCATCATCATCTTCTTCCAGTGTATCTTCATCTTCTTATAAAACATTTTGTATTTCTTCCAATCCAAAGAATTAATCTTGCTCAGTAAATTTGTTGCTTTTTCATCTGTTCTAATCTGTGTTAACATCAACAACCAACCCTATTGACTTGACATGATTATCAACCTAAAGTAGCTTAAAGTAGATTAAAACTAGTAGCTTTTCAACTAGTTAATCCTCTTCATCTTCTTATCCAATGATTACAATAACAATTCAATAACGGAAATCCGGGGATTCTCTTTTTCAACAAAATCTAAAATTCAACACTCAACGATATGATTATCATCATAATCATCCTGATCTCTAACCTTTCTCTCTCTCTCTCTCTACAAATAGATATTGGAAATTGCAAATGGAGGCCAAGAAGATGATGGAAAAGAAAACAAATTTAAGGCTAAGGTCAAGTATCTTAGACGAAAATCAGCTGACACTTGATACTAATTAGAATTTTTTTGTTTGTTTTTCAGAATTTACCTTTTTTTGATGGATTAGATTGACTTGTAATTAATTCAACTGTTGGCTTGGGTGTTGTCGTAATCATCTGATTAGTATCCAATGGAAGATGTTGAAGTGAAGGATAATGAAGTGTAGTTGGATTTTCATTCAAATAATGAGCACAATGTTTCTTACTACTATTTCCAATTGAATTGGAATTAGTTGTATTACTACTGTTACTATTAGAATTACTATTAACACAGTTATTAGAAGATGAATTAGTATTATTACTATTCGTGGCACCTCCACCACCACCACCACTATTGACAGTATTTATCGTTGATGAGTTGCTATTGTTTACATTTCCATTAGCAACATTACTGGTATTCCCATTGCTTGAATTATTAGTCTCAATATGATTAGAGTTACTTGAATTTGATGTTGCATTTGAATTACTTGTTGTTGTAGTGATTGTTGATGTTGTTGTCGAGTTATTAACAGAACTATTGTTATTATTATCATTGTTATTTGTATTATTAACATTGCTTGCTGATGATGATGATGATGATGATGAAGGTAAATGTTGTTTAGATGATGGTGATGCTGAAGATGAGGCTGTTGTTATTGATTTGATGTCCTGGTCAATTGAACCTTCCCATGAACCTGATGTGGTCAATAAGGATCCCATGGGTGTTGCTGTTGTCGATGAAGGTGGGATGTGTGCTAATGGATATAAAGACGAAGCTGAACTCGAACCGTAACCTTGATTAGCGTAATAATTAGCGTACCAAGGACTCGCTTGATTATAAGGATTATATGCATATTCAAGACCACCTTGGGAACAATTAGCCATCGGATTAACAGATGAATTGGATAATCCACTTGCCCCAAATCCTGTTAAAGGTAAAATAGAAAATCATTTAAATGGATTGTTGATTTGTTGTGACGTTTTAATTGTTTATTACCTGAATTGTCTTCGGCTGTAGGAACATAATAATAATAACTTGGTGCTTGGGCTGTTGTGTTGTTATTTCCCATCGATGTCAATGAACCTGATGATTAAAAGTAAACAATTAAAAGGATTAGGATAATTAACAGTTACCGTTTAAAAAATGGACACCAACCAACAACAACAACCAGTTGACTGTTTCTTTTTAGTTATTAATCACTTACAATGGTAATTTTTCATTGGGACTCGATCTAACTGTAATCCACACCAATCCATTTCTTTAATTATTATTTGCAGAACAATTTAATCAAAGAAATATGTATATTACTAAATTAACTCAATTAATGGACAAAATGGTCAAGTGTTAACACGGAATTATGATTATCGTTGGTCAGTGGAAACTAAAAACTTAGTGAAATTTTCAAGTTCAGAGCAAAAACAAAAGGGAGATGCAAAGAGAAAACAAGTGATTGATGTGGAAAAGAAAACTTTTTCCACCCCTCCCTTGGAATGGAAGATGAGAAAAGGAAGAGAGAGAGAGAGAGAGAGAGAGAGAGAGAGAGAGAGAGAGAGAGAGAGAGAGAGAGAGAGAGAGAGATGAAGAGGAGGAGGATGATGATGATGGATGAAAAGAAAGAGTAGAACGATTGCAAATGACCTTTGGCCGAACAGAGAGAAAAAAAAGAAACACAAGAAAACCCAAAGTTCCACAAAGATTTTTCTTCTCTTTTTTTCTGGAATAAAAATGAAGATTAAAAAGGTTCATCCTCTCATCATCATCTTCTCCTCCTTCTTATCCTATCTTCACATTCTCTCTCTCTCTCTATCCACCTCTTCATCTTCATCATCTTTACGTTTTGTATTCTCCCCTTTGGTGATGGACAAATGATATTCTCAATGGTTGACCGGAAACTTAATGCTAATGTAATGAACAGAAAGAACAAAAAAAAACACAAAGACTTGACCATTCGATGACCTTAAACAAAACGACCTTAAAACATGAAAAGATTGGAGTAATTTCTTGGTAACAATCAACAGAAAAGAGGAGAAAAGAAAAAGAAAAAGTTAATTAAATGAAAGAAAAAATCAGTTACCATGGAAACCTGTGGATTCTCATCACTTTGAATAAATTAACTGATAATTAACATCGAAAGAGACTAATAACCTTTTAGAATCTAATTGTTGTGTTACCCTATCTTACTGATTTTAGTTAATATTTGATTACTGATTAACATTAATTAAAGTTAATTAGTCATCATTGTAACATCATCTATGAATCTCCTTTTTATATATAAATGATTAACTAAATCATCATTTACCAAATTTACAATAAGATAATAATATTAGTTTTCCCTTTTAAAATTTTCTTCAACAATTAACATCAATTAAACCATTTTCATTAATTTAGATTAATAAATAAACATTATTACTGATTGTCTCATTGATTGTAAACGTTGATTATTTCATTTTTGGTTTGTTTGGTTGATTATTATTATGGGCTAATGTATTTAGTTAATTGTTAGTTAAATATCAAATTTCAAACAATCTTATTGACTTGGAAACAACTATTTTCCTTTCATCTTTTTTTTTCCCAATCCATAAGCTATTAATCAAATCTAATCAACAATTTACTTGATTATGATTTTGATGATGATGATGAGGAAGAAAAATATTTCCTCCTTTATGTAACCAATTTACTACAAGCATACAAAATGATTAACTAATTGCAATGAAAGTGCAATTAACCAAAATATAACAACAATCATCTTAAGTTAATCAATGATTTTTTTCTTGCAAATTGCAGATTGATTGTTATTTAAACTAATCACTACAATTTGATATATAATATATATTGGATTGTATTGGATTGGATTGTTGTTGTTGTTAATTGTAGTTTTGTTTTTGTTGTTTTGATTAACTATTATGGTGAATTTGATGTTAATTGTTACCTTTTTTTGATGATGAATTTGAATGATGATGAAGTAAATCAACCTTAGATGATGAACTTGAATCAAAATGTGAATGATAAGCTGATTCACTTAAAGGATAATGACAATTTTTCTTAATTGCTGTTGATGATGATGTTAATTTAGTTGATGATTTACTATTATTATTATTATTATTCTGATTGTTGGTGGTTGTGGTTGTGGTTGTGTTGTTGTTGGTTGGGTTTAAACAATCATCATCAATTGCTGATGATGATGTTTGTTGATCCCATGAAATTAATTGAGCCATAGCCGAACCTGAAGTTAATTGTTGATACAAAGTGGCCCCAGCCGAGGTTGAACCAACTGACCCATAGTGATGATGTGAACCCGAACCAACTGAATAATATGAACCAGGATAACCAGTTGATCCCGTTGAATAAGCGCTGTGACCATAATCAAAACTTGCGGCCGCTTGTTGACAATTAGTTAAACTTTGATTAGTCGTTGAACTGTTAACATTTGGTGAATTAAAACCTTTCGAGAATTGAGAAGAAAAATAGATTTACAATTTACTAATTGTTTCACTTTGTTTGACAATCAATTTAATTGTGTTCTCATTACCTGAATTGTCCTCTGAAGGAATCATTGTTGGCCAGTAATTAGTGAAATTTGTTGCTCCTTGTGAAGTTGTTGTACTTGCCATTTCAATACTGATTATTGATTGTTAACAATTAACGAAAAGCAAAAACAATTTACCTAATAAATTGTTGTAAAGATAAATAGTGATTTGGTTAATTTTCATTACGATTAATTCAATTGTCTCAATTTTATCCCTTCATCATTAAACTAATCTTACTCTCCATTATGATTACTTAGATTTTGTTAACAATTAACCTTTAAACTCAGCTAATTAAATCACTTCCGTTATATTAATTGCAAACAATTAAAACAGTAATTAAAATATTATAAATAGTAAGAAGGATTTAATGAAAAAAAAAATCAGATTCTGTTCATTTTTGATCATTTAAATTACTTTACGTTAATTACTTTGAATATGAATTGAATCAACTTGATTGTGCAAGCAATTAATGCACAAAAATACTGGTAAATTTTAGCCAATTAAAATTAATTGCAATTGATACAAGAGAGAGGTTATTGCAAAGCTAAATTAACTGTAACCATTGTTATTAATGCTGATCAAACAATCAAATTAAAAGGATGATAAAAGTTTAACAATCAACCGCCTACTAATCAATCAAAATCAAAACCTCCATAAGCCTAATTTAATCATCATCACCATTGATGAAGTGTTAATAGCTAACAATTTGATTATAATCTGTTTGTCAAACAGTAAATCAAATCAAATTAAATCACTTTAAAACCAAATGATCACAAAAAAAGTAGGAAAAAGTGTAATCATCTCAGGAGAGATTGAGAGTTAATCAAGTTAATCATGTGAATTAGGAATTGAAATTGGATCATACTAATCAATAATAACAATCATGGTAATGATCATAACGGTTAATCATAATAACCCAAGAAAAAAAAAGGTTGATGAAAACAAACAATCAACTGATTGTTGAGAAGAAAAAATAAATTCTAATCAACCAAATTTTGCTTTTTTCTCTATGTTATTTACTTTCCCATGAGAGTTAATTTAAACTAAATTAAGGAAGTAAATTAAGCTAATAAAACAATGAGTTTGTGATTTATTTATAGATTATGATCAACGATTAATGATCACAATTAACAAATGAATGATAATCTGGCCAATTTAACATTTGAATTTGTACAAAACAATTTAAATTGTTTACAAACAATCAACCATTAAATTAAAGTCTCAGGTCAATGGCAATTAAATGTTAATTATGATTAATATTATTAATTGTTTCGAGTTGTGGTTGCTTTTTATTTACCTTTTTTTGCTTCCGTATTTAAATTTAAATCACAATTAAATATTAGAAAACAGAAATGATGGAAAATCATTATTACCAAGCTTATGATTAGAAAAGCAATTAACTAATTGTCTCGGATTTGTAATTAAAAACTTTTTTTGTTTCGAGGTGAAAATAAAATGAAAGTTATAAATAATATTTTAAACATCTCGATCTAGTTAATTGTTTATGAGCTTTTAATGGGTTAACGGTTTAATTAACAGTAGACAAATTAAAATGGATTGGTAAATTAAATGAAACTTATCAACAATTAAAAGGTTAATTGTTTTAACAAATAATCTTAATTGTTTGTAATGTGTTGGGGGAAATTTTGTCATTGAGAAAAACGAAAAACTTTTTCTTTTCAAGGTTAATTGTTAAGATCTTTCCGGAACTGGATTAAATTTCTTCCTACCGATTGTGATGATTATCGTTGATCTCAGGTTGATGAGATGATGAAAGTTAAATGATTGATTGTGATTATTGATTGTTAATTAAGAGAGAGAAAAATAATCATTTCGAAGGGAGAGAAAAAAAAAATTATTCTAACCAATTGGTAAGTTAATTTAGACTTTAAAATGAACCAGAATTGAAATTTGATTCCAAGATTTGAACAGGAATCTTTTTCCACTGATTCTTGATTCTTACGTGAGTTAAAACATAATCAGTTTTTGATTATTAAACAATCAACTGTTAATCAATGAATGACTGGCAACAATTTCCAATCACAACAATCAAACACAACCAAATCAACAAACCAGCAATTAATAGAAAGCAAAACACAGATTGAAACAATTTAACCTTGAAAATAACAAATCACAATCAAGACAAACACACGCATAGGTAATACAAGGTAACTGAAACAAAGTGAACAAAATCAGTCAACAATTAACGAGAAAATTAATCAACAATAATCAACAGTAGAAATTATTAATTGTCTAAATATTTTCATCATCATCATCAACAATAAAACTTGGATCAACGTCAAGTTATAATGAAGATAATGATAATGATGATGATGATCATCATCATCAGTGTATTATCATTGTATTATTTGAATGATGTAAGTAAAGATGCTGATGATAATGATGAAGATGAAGATGAGGATGATGATGATAACAAAAAATGAAGAAATGAAATGTGATATTTTAACTTTATCTACAGGTTATCAGCAACTGACACCGGAAACCATCAAATTATCAATTCTCATCAATGAATTACTCATCAAATGGTTTTATATAACAATGAAACATGAAAGTAACAGATATATTCATATTATATCATCAATTATCATCATCATTATCATCATTTACCTTTAAAGATGATGAATGAATGAATTGTAAGGAGACAACAAATGATTAAGACAAGACAACAACAATTAATTTACTTTAATCAATTTGAAATTCAAACTATTCTCAAGAAACCTAAACCTTTAAAAACTTGTAATCTAATTTGAAATCATTAATGAAAATCTTATTATCATTACTATTACCATGGATCATTTAATTACTCACTTAATTGACGATTTGAAAAGTTGATTTAACAATTAACAACAAAACTATTATGTTTATTATTTACATTTGGGAAAGTTACTCAATAACTAAGAGGTAAAGTGAGTGGTCAGTGTGTAAATCGGTTGAAAGATTGACCTAAACTAAATGAAGCAATTTAATGTTTGATTACAATTGATTGTGTGTACAATTGTGATAATAGTAAAGCTAATAATTGATAATCATGTTAATCATAATGATAAATAATGAAAAGAACCCATGGAAAGATATTTATCTAAGTAAAAATAACAATGACCAGTGAAGATGAAAAGGTTTGAAGGGTCAGTTGATGTTTAAGTACAAAGGGAGGTAAAGGGCTACTCTTTTTTTTCAATGGTTTCCTTTTCCTATTATTTGTTTATGGTCAAGGTAAAAACATGAAAAAGGGAAAGGGTCAAAAATGACCATTCCAATTAGATTGTGTCTCCATTACCTCAAAAAGGATGGAGAGGAGGAGGAGGAGAAGGAGAAGGAGGAAGATGAGGGATGATAAGGATGAGGAAGAGTAAACAACTTTCAAGGGAAGAGAGAAAAGGTTTATCAATATAAACGGTAAAGGTTTCACCCAATTGTAAGCAAAAAGAAAGAGGTAAAAGAAAGGAGAACCCCTTTTGTCATCATTATCATCATCATTATCGTAATCATCATCTTTTAGATTGCAATTACTTGACTTGCTGATGGTTATCACCTTAAAAATATGACAAGAAAACGTTTGATAGAGTAACATTTGACCAAGAAAAAAGGTTAAACATTTAGATACCTTTGAGAAAAAGAAAGTTAAATAACTGACCAATGGTCAAAAGTTGAGACCAATATGTTGACAATAACAAGAAACGACAACATGGGTCACTCTCCCTCTCTCTCTCTCTCTCTCTCTCTCTCTCTCTCTCTCTCTCTCTCTCTCTCTCTATCCAACTGAGAGAGAGAAAGAAAAAAACAATTGTTCTTCAATGGAGATTGAAATGTATTCAGAATCATGATGATGGTTTTTACCTTTAAGGTGACATATTCATTGAGATAATATCTGTTGATAGTGTCAACAGATTTTTCTTCTTGACCATCAACAAAGAAGTAAAAAAAACTCATCATCATCTTGACCATTCTCTTTCTTACCTTATCATCCAGTGTCTTTCAATCATCATCATCATCAACAACAACTTGTTTACAATGAAGAGAAATTCATTTGTATGTTTTTTTTATCAACATCTTCAACAAGATTCTTGAAGAGAAAAAGAAAAAAAAATTGAACAAGAAAATATTTCATCTTATCATCATTATTTTAAGATGATGTGGAAATATTTTCACCATTATCATCATCAAACAAGAAATAAGGTAAACAATCAAGCTAATCATCATCATGATTACAACCATTCATTGATTGAGATGAAAATTCATTGAGATGAATCATTTGAATCAGTGAAAGAACAAAAAAAAAACTTTTTTCTTTCTTTTTCTTTGGAAACCAAATTACTTATATAGGAATAATACAGGATATAGAATCTGAATTCAAGGGGATGAAGTTCAGATGATGAGGGTGATGATAAAATGGATGAAGATGTAGGGATGCTCAAGATAATATTAAGGTTAACCTATAAAAAAATATTATCCAAAATAAAAGAAAATCTTGTTGAAAAACTTTTTCTTCTTCTTCTTTTTCCTAATCGATGCACATATTGTCATTTTCATCATCATCTAAACTTCATCTTCTTCCTCCTTCACATCTTAACATCATCACTCCCACAAGATGGAAAACATGAAAACCCACAGAGTGAGAGAGAGACAATTGTAACCTAGGTAATAATATTATCCAACTCTCAGGTAAAAACCTCATTACAATAGATGGAGATACGCAACTAGCATCATTTCCCGTTCCTCTTATCATCATCATCATTATTATTCAAATGATAATAATACTTTGTTCATACTCTCTCTCTCTCTCTCTCTCTCTCTCTCTCTCTCTCTCTCTCTCTCTCTCTCTCTCTCAAGGTTCACTTTCGAAAATTATTGTTACAATTATCATCGAAAATGATAACAATTGAATTTCATATATAATTCAATGTAAATGCTGTCCAAAGGTGGAGGGTATTCATTGCAATATAGGTTGAATTTTACATTTATCTTCATCTTAAAACGCATCTTATGTTGGTCTTTTACTTTTTTGCTCATTTTTTTTTCATCTCTTCCTTTTCTTATTACATATTAAAGTCTATGGATCTAAATCTTGATCCTTCGTGTGCCCGAGTTGTAGCATTATTATTATCATCTACATAGATCGAGCATCGGACTAGTGCTGTTCAATTGAAGAAGAAGAAAAAAAGTAATAACAATTGATTCAGATCAAGATGATAATCTAACAATAAAATATCTTTATCATTATTATTTAGTTTGCGATATTTTCATATAACAATAACATTCACTTTCCAATGTTTACATCGATAAAAAGGAGAAGCACAAGAATCGGGTTATTGGTGAGATGAAGACTCTTTCAAGTCACCAAACATAAACACATCAGGGGTTACATCAGGGAGGGAACAATGAAGACCTAAGACTTTACTAATGCTTCCGTTTTTATCTTCATTATCATCTCTCTCTCTCTCTCTCTCTCTCTCTCTCTCTCTCTCTCTCTCTCTCTCTCTCTCTCTCTCTCTGCTCTTCATCTGTCTAATGCCAAAAGTGAACAAAAAGATGAACAAGAAGATGATGAGTAAAAAAAGAGGAATCAAAATGATGAAAAGAAACCAATGTTGATTTAAAAGAAAAACATCGAAAATTTTGCTTTTCCATCTTCATCTTTTTCTGATGATTAAACTATTGAATATTTTATAAATTTACTGTTTAATTAGCATTTGTAAATATTAATTGTTCCTGTTAAGGGTTTGGTACAATTACGATTGCATTTTTTTCAATGGTTTTAATGTGCTGATGTTGTTTTCTTTCAAAATCTCAAAAGCATCTTCCGTTTATTTACTTTATTGTGATTTCTATCTTCATCTTGAGAGAGAGAGAGAGAGAGAGAGAGAGATGACAAAACTGCATCACTTGACCGTGTTAAGAGTCAAAAGGTGGGGTTAAGATGAGGCCACTTAACTGGACAAAAAGCATCTTAAACAACAACAATGGTCAGTACAATTTTTTTTCCTTCCACAATCAACTAAATGTACTTTTGATTTTCTATTGGATTTGACTGGAGAAAGAGACTAAAGTAATCTCGAAGTGTAATTGCAATTATTTAACATAGACTATTGGTGTTGGAAAAACAATTAAATTACTAATTGAAACAATTTAGTTAAAAGTAAAGCTTGTAAATGATCAACTGTTAACAACAAAAACACGGCAAAGAAAAGATTCAAGTTAATTGGGATTAAAAGATGTTGGTGTTAACAGTAATTTGTTAACACTTCAACTCTTGTAATGTTGTTTAACAGCCGAAGAGACAATTAATTGTTGTGATGCGAACAGAGTGATAACTTTTAATTGTCCATCACAATCAGACTCTAATCAGTAGATTAGCATAAATGGACAACATTATAACAGAAAAAATTGTAACAATTAACTTTAAACATAGAAAAAAGATTAACATCAACTTGATTATCTTAGGAAAAGTGTAACAAGAGTAGGAGGTTGAGGGTGGGGTGGGTTGAGCTTCTTAAGGAGGAAATGATCAAAATAATCATTGAGTACGTGTAACGAGCTTGAGGGCTACTTAAAGAGAAAAAAAGTTCTAATCAACATCAACAATCGAGATGAAGCTAAAATCTAGTTACCATAATCATCTTATATATTTTGACTTCTCGCAGTTAACTAATCTTGCCAACAACAACAACAACAAGATGATGATGATGATGATATTTATAATAGTTATATGAGGAAGATAAAGTTGATAAAGATGATTAAGATTAGTATCAAGATTAACTGATGCTTCTGCTCATCATCTTCATCTTTTAATCATAATGAATTTTAAGGAAAATGAGGAAAAAAACATTCCAGTCATTCTTATCCATCTTAACTATAATTATCATCATGTTCATCATCAGGAAATATAATCACGTGGCTTCCTGTCACATTGACGATAATTACAATGATAAATCAACGATAATCATGATTAGTGAAACAAATTTTCATCTAATTTTCTACTAATTGAATCAAATGTATTGGGGAAAATTATTCCAGTCAAAATATTGATCATTTTGTCAGTTCGATTGGAGTCTTTTCCAGTCCTCTTTCAATAAGGTTTGTTTTGCTTTCTTGTCGAGTGTGTGTGTGTGTGTTTGTATAATGACCTTAAAAAGGCCACAAAAGGCCACCAGAAAAAGACGACATTAAGAACGGATATTTGTTGTATTGTATTGTTATCACAAAAAGTGTGTAACAACGCCTTAAATTTGAATTCATATTGTTGCGAGATTCATTTTAAAGGCTCACGTCTTTTTCTGTCCATAATGTAAATTCAATGCTTTCTCCCTATTGTTAAATATCAAACACTCATTGACATCTTTCCCTCCCTCCTTAAAAAGCCACCCTCTCACTCTGGTCTCTCACAGCTCGATCATCTCTCCTCCTCGGTCTTCAGCTCACTGATCTCTCTCTCTCTCTTTCTCCATCCCTGTGATTATTACATGCAATTGATTGCTATCAAGCCACGAGAATTACAAAATTATCAATATGATGATAATACTAAAAGAGTAGAAAAAATTGAAAACAATTAACTTATATGATTTAACATTCCCTCCATCTCCCATTATCACCGCATCACCACCATGTAATATTATAATCTGCCAACAGATTAATCTGTTAATCCGAAAAGTTTTTTTTTTCTTCAGAAAATCTAAATTAGTTGGAAAGTGAAGTTAATCAAGAATTTTAAATATGACATAAAATTATCACAATGATACTTGTGTAAAAGAGATGACAATTGATGATGATTATGATGTACTAAAATCCGTGAGAAGAGGAGTCACAACAGCTAATGTACTAATGTTAACACGCGTTTTTTCACGTACTCAAAGAAGCAAAAAAAAACAACTATTGGAACATTTTTCCCTCGAACAAGATGATAAGATTATAACACGAGTGTTTTTCTTTGTTAGAATAACATAAATACACAAGGTGAACCCTTAACATTTTCAAGTTTAGAGGTCAAACCTCGAAGAGGCTCCATTATCGTCAAGATGATGTCGATCGAGAGAGAGAGAGAGAGAGAGAAATAAAAAAGAGAGATGAAGATGAAAAGGAAGAGAGTGTTAAAAAAGAGAGCAAAATTCAAATTGAAAAGTTGCTCTAGTTTTTTTTTCTCTTCCACTTCATATTCAACTAGTAACTATTACGAAATTATTATATTGTAAGATTGATTGATTTAGGAAGTATATTCAATAATAATGTTAGTTTGTAATATAACTGATATATCAAGAGGAGGAGAGGAGGCAGAGGGCAGAGGGTGGGGTGGGTAAGGTTTACATTGAATTGAATGGTTGTGGTGGAAAAAAAGTTTCGACAATTTGAATTAACTAACAAGAGATTCTACTTTTCCTCTCCATCACCTTTGTTGATTGTTGTTGATTAAGATTGTTATTGATTATGATCGTTAATTCACAATTTCTCGTAATTGTTAACAGTTTTTACCCACCTTATTGATTGTTATTAACATTTTCGAGGGCGTTTTATTAACTATATTAATCACAATCAAGAGGAAAACCACTTCTGTTTAATTTTCCTATGATAATAAATCACAATCAACAATGTTATCGTCATCATCATCTTGGATCATACAAATTGTAAGATTTATTAGTTAATTGTTACTCAGTTATCTTCAATATTGGTGGTTAACCAAACTGGATTGTAATCACTTAATATTGGAAATTTATCAATTTGATTTGATCATTTCAATATATAAATCGGATGATGATTAGAGGAAATTTAGACAATTGAATTGAACTGAATTTAATTATTAGATTGAATTGATTGAACTTACCTTTTTATATTGCAATTGGGAACAATTTAAATTTAATTTTTCAATCTTATTGATAATCCTTTTGATTTGATTATTGTTGTTGGTCCATTGGTGATATATATTTATTGTTGATTGTTAATTAACTTCACGATCACACACACAATGAACACAATTAAACAAAATTATCCTTAGATGAGTAAATTAAAAAATATAAAAAGAAAACAATTAAGTTAATCAATATAAATGTAACTAAACATGATTAGTAAACCACCTTGATTAAAGTGAAAGGATTAAATTGATGATAATCATGATGAAGATGATGAAGATGATGATGATGATGAACAATTAATAAAACAATTACGATTAAATAAATTTAAAAGGAAAACAATTGAATGTTAATGTTGTTAATGAAGATGATAATTAAAAGTGATTTGATTGTTGATTGATTATCCGGATGAAGATGAGAGAGCGAGAGAGACACAACTCACAGAGAGAGAGAGAGACACAGATTATGATTGTAATTACAATTAATATAAATTGTTGTTGTTTAGTTTTTCTTGTTAATCATAATAATGATAATCTACTATTCCGTTACCAAGAAAGGAGGAGGAGATGCTGATGCTTTTAGCTTGAAAGAGGAGGAGGAGGTGGAGATAAATTATTATTATTATCAACTGATGATGATGATGATGATGATGATGGAGGATGAGGGATGAGGGATGATGAGAATGCGTCTTAATCTTAGGCTTGAGGTGGAGTTTAAATGTACAGGTAATCCGCCTCGTAACCAATCAGATCAACTGATTCCTTCGAGATGGGAGGAAACTTTGTTATTATTATTATTCTGTTTATCATGTTAATCATGATCAAACTCAATTCAATTGAATTAACATTGATGCTTTTGTTTTTCATCATCAATCTTATCATCCTCATCATTTTCATCTTCCTCCTCCCCTTCATCTATATTTCATATCAATTTCAATTGATTTGGCCTCCATTTCATCCTAATGACACAATTACAATTAATTTTCTTGATTATTATTATTATTTTATTATTTTTGTTGATTTTGTTTTTTATTTGTCAACATCATTAAACATTAACTCATCATCAATTTAAATTAAAGTTAATGTTAAGGTTAAAGTTTTTAATTACAATTAATTACAATTAGTTGGTTGTTTTTGATGATTTTTGTTTGCAATTTGATTTATTAATTGTCTCCAATTTGAAATAATGTTTCATTTTTGTCAATAATTTGAGTAGTCAAGTTAATTGTTTATATTTTAAATTGAAAATAGTCTAATTTGTTGTTAACAATTAGATCTTGTTAATTAGTCTTTGTAATTAGAGGGTTGTGATTACTTTTTTTGAACAATTGATTCAATCATCATAAGGAGCTGAGTTAATTTTAGGAAACAATTTCATCATTTTTATCATCTAATTGGATTTGTTGATGATGATGATGATCAATTAGATTAAAGTTTAATTGTTTGGTGATGATTAAAAGGAAATGATTGAAAATGATGTAAGAAAAAGGTTTGATTGTAATGTAATATTTTAAAGGTGAAATTGATGACAGGGAGGTTGTTATTTTGGGAGGATCTTGGTGATGATAATGATGAGGATGAGGATGAGGATGAGGAGAAAGAGGGAGAGAGGATGAAGATAAAGATGAAAAAGTTACGTCTTGATAATATTGATTTTCTCTTTTCTCTTTTTCTTATTGACCTTTAAATAACCAAATGAGAAGAAGAAGAAAATATAATGACAATGGAATAAGAGAATAGGATTAACAAGAAGATGATAATGATAATAATGAAAGAAGAAGATACATTAGATGATGAGGATGAGAAAGAAACAAAAGGAAGACAGAAGGTAAATAGAAAGAAGAGAAAAATATGATAACGATATTGATGATGAAGATAAAGATAACAATAAAGGTGAAGACAGGTAAGATTATTGGGAAGAAGTGATGATGAGAGATGGAAAGGTAAGATAAGGAGTTAATTTTATCTCTTTTTTTCATCGAAATTTTTTTTTCTTTTGCATTGTCGAGGAGAAAACAAAAAATTCGCAGAAATTGGAAACCATTGGATGAGAATTTCAAATTTTCCGCTCAATGGGATCATCGATTTTGACTCTTTGTTTATTTTTCTCCCTTTTAAATATCACATTTCATTTGTTTCAAAGATCATCAATCGATGACCAGATAGACCCATAAACTGATCGTAAAGTGATAATTAAGAGTAACAATTAATCAAATTTCATTTTGGAACAAAAAAATTGATCAAAATCCGAACGTTACAAGTTGAAATTCGGTGATGGTCCCTGAGAATTTTTTTTCATTTTGTTTACATTTTTCTCTTTCTAGATTTTGTTTTGGTTTAATTGTTTACGAATTTAATTAATTAAAGGTTAGTAAATTCTTTCGATAATTTGGTTATTTTTAGGATTTGATTGTGTTAATTGTCTCCGTTGAAACTTTGTTCTGATTATGGTTGGTTAACTTTGATTGTTTTCTTAATCTCTTTTCTATTTCTTTTGGTTTAGGTTATCATGTTATCATCAATGTTAACAAGACAAATTCTGAGGCGAAGTCTTAATTTTACTTCGGTTATTACTCGATTACAAGTGCGAGGGGCTCAACGATCTTCTACTACTACCACTGGATTTGATAGAATGACCTTCCCTGCTTTGGAGAATCTTCGTAAAGTTAAGGAACCACCAGAAGTTGAAAGAAGAAGACTAATCTGGCTTGTTAGATCAATCGTAATTTATGCTACTCTTTACATTACATTTATAACTGCTTTTTGGTTTATTTTTCCTCGAGCATTTTTCCCTCATGGAGAGGTAATCGAATATTAAATGTGTACCCTTAATTTCTATGATTTGAGAATTTAGAGTCTGTGTAAAATTGTGTAGAAATAAGAACACTTCAACTTGTCAAGATTCAAATTAAAAGGTAAAAAGAGAACAATAAAATAAATGTAGACATTTTAACTTATTTATACAAGTTTGATGTTTTAATTTTCTAATTTAATCAACATTTATATTATATTGACAATTAATCTTCGCAATTTCTAAAAAGAAGAAGAAACAAAAATGAAATTGATGAAATTAAAGCGAGGTTTTTTTTTTAGTTAAATTACTAATCTATTCAAATTTTTTTCCCTTAAGGTTAGCAATGGCTCCATATCAGCTCGATAATCTTCATAAATTTCTGAAGGCCTAACAAACCACATTGAATAGAAAGCCAATCCAATAATAGGTATCGCAGGCCAGAGTAATTTCTCACTAAAAATGGGTAATAATCGTTTCTTTCCTCGAGTCTGTTGATGTCGACTAACCATTGGAACTAAATTGAGACCTCGTCTCATCATCTCCTTACCAATCAATGACATTGGGATAACCTACATGACAAAAAGAACCAAAAAAAAGGTCAAATATTAATCCACAGTAACCAAAGAGTTTAAATCTCAATCAATCAACAAATAGCGCAGTTCAAATAATCCATTTAAAATACTCACGTTTAATTAATTGTCCAGAAACAAATTGAACGAAAACAATTAAATCTAATTCAAAACAATTGAAAGAAAAATCAATTCTCTGAAAAAGGGATCGTTCATATAATACGATGAGAGAAATTCTACTCGGTTTGGATTCGATATTCGGATTGGACTCAAATGGAATCGATATTTTTTCTCTTTGGCAACAAATGTGTTGAAAAGATTTCGTCTTAAATTGTTTGAATATTTATTATCTCCTTGATTGTGATAATTTAATTGTCCATTTTAGTTGATGTTAATTTTTCGTTGATTGACTTGACAATTGTTCCATTATGTCTCTACTTTCATCTTTTATCAGAACAGCGAGTCGAGTACCGACCAGTATCTCCCGAACCCAATTCAATGCTTTATTTTCAACTAGTCCCGAATGGAAGGAGAAACTTGATAAAATGGTTTCATCTAATAAGGTTGTTGTTTTCATGAAAGGAGTTCCAAATGCTCCTAGATGTGGTTTCTCAAATGCTGTTACTCAGGTAAAGATAATTTGTCACGTAATCATTAAGAATAATTAATGTCCTCCCATCTCTAAGAAATTTCTCCTTTAAGAATAATTTTTTGCTTTCCAAATTCTAAAGAGAATTTTTTTCATTTTCTTTTTTTTCTTTCCCTTTTCTTTTCCCTTTGTTCTTTTGTTTTTCTTTTTCTCATCATCTCTTTTTCCATCATATCTTTTTGTTTTCTTTCTCGTAGGTTCTTCGGATGCATGGAGTTGATTATGATGCACATGACGTTCTAAGTGATGAGGATCTTAGACAAGCGATTAAAGATTACACCAATTGGCCTACTATACCTCAAATCTACATAAATGGACAGTTTGTCGGTGGATGTGATATTATACTTCAAATGCACAAAACTGGTGAACTAATTGATATGCTCAAAACAATTGGTATAAAATCAGCTTTAAGTGAAACAGAATCCCAATGACATTTACTTGTTAGTTTATAATTATCACTTAGTGTATTTATGATGAGCCAAAATCCATGTTTCTACAATCGGCCATTTTGCTCACTACTTTTTTGTTTTGCCTTCTTCGTACTCGAAACAGCAAAAGAAAGAGAGAGAATCAATTATCTCTCTTCCTCATCTCTCTGATATATATTTTCATCAAAGAGATAATCTTGATTCATATATATTCAAAAAAATGTTGCAAAATAGCAATTGTAACTATACCAAACTGAGTAAATCAAAATTGATCAAGTTAAATCAACAAATCAAACCAAAAACTTAGTTATTTAACCTGATAAATTGTGTAGTTTTAGTCAACAATTGTAATACCAAACCAACGATTGTGATTTTGATTTAAAGATCAATCTAAATCTCCCACTAAATCAAAGTTTACTTTTTATTGTATTCAGATAAATTACCATTAGGAAAGAGACTTGTTGAGGCTCATTGAAATTCATTGTATCATAATTAGACTCAAATTGTAGCTGTTATATATTTTAATTAATTTCTAAATTTGTGGAAACCAACAAAACAAAAAAAGGAAAAGAGATGACCAGGAGAGAGGAATCATCATCAAAAAGGAAAAGTAACCAAGGATAAAGACAAAGATAAAAGTGCCAATGCTGTTTACAGGAAGGAAAAAGAATTAAATTGTCAAGTCCAGTTTACATCGAAAATTTTAAATTGTTATAAATACGGTAGATAAATTAATAGATTCGATATGATCACATTTGAGGTCGTAACATCTCAAGACTCCTAATGAATAGATTGATCCGAGGCCTTGGAGGTAATGGTACATCAACGTTAATCCCTTTGCTCCTCAAAAAGGTTAAACTTTCCTCTGAAACATCACGACAATCACCAACCTTAATCGTCTTTAAATTGTTACAATAATCACCAATCATTCTGTTAATTTAAGGAGAAAAAAAAGAAGACAAAAAGAGGAATCAAAATTAACAATCCAATCACAACAATTTAGTCTTAGTATTAACATTTGTCTGTTTATGTAAAACATTAGAGTAAGAATTTTGTTTACTCTAATTAAACAAAATTTCATATTTTCCTTGTTAATTACTATTAATTGTTATTCTCTCTCTCACCTAACACCATGATCAGTTACTCTCCAACACCCTGAGATATTGAGATATTCAAGATACTTGGAGTGCGACGAAAGGGCCAACAGAACTCGATCTGTGATTCCATAAATCTTGGAAAGTGACAATCGCCTTAATTTGGTACAACGAAAGATCATCTCAATTGCAGCATCATCACTAATCTCCCAGCAACTGGTTAAATCAACTTCCTCCAAATTGGGACAATTAATAACCAAATGTGTAACAGCGATCGCATTAATCCAATGGCAATCCTTTAATCCAATTGATTTAAGACCCTTACAAGTGACCGCGAGTCTTTGAAGGCAATTGTTTGTCACATCGAAACAAGATGAGATATTTAAACTAGTTAAATTTGGATTTTGTTCAATTAAATTTTGTAATTGATCATTTGAAATCCATTTACAATTGGATAGATTGAGAATCCGTAAATTGTAACAATCAACCGTTAGAATGTTAAACGCTTGAGATGTGAAACGATTTGACAATTGAGATAAATCAATCATCAATAGAGATGAAAAATAATCATTGATCAACATTAACATCGAACGGGAAACTGATCTTAATCGATAAAGATCCTTCCATGATAATCGATCCAAAATATATGGGAATAGAATATCATCCCATGGAATTGTAAATAGATTGTTAATTGATTGCTTGGAACAATTAATTTCACCATCACAATTGTCAACAGTTTGTTGATTAGTTAATTCACCAGCAGTTAGATCATTTTCTTTGGTCATTTTCAGAGTTTTGTTTTGGTCACTTGTTTTGGTCACTTCAAGTTGTTGATTTGTCTCCTTTAATTGCTCTGTCATGATTCAATTTGATTGTTACCATCAATATTGATTGTTGATTAGTGTAAAAAAAAAGGATTTCAAATCAACGAGATAATAATTACCAAATTACAATATTTACAACAGTTATGAGCAATTGGATTGATTAATCATATCCATAGATATCAACCAGTTGATTTTACCAGTTAATTGTTTCAATGGTCAAGGATTAAAACGAGGAATATATATTTATTTATAAATTATCACTAATTGTCGATTGGTGGTTTAAAAGGTCATCAGGAATCAGTTAATCACTAATGTAAACAATTGAAATGATTTGTTGTTATTGAAGACACTTGATGATTAGAGACAATGTTTCACTTTAATTGAGGATTAAATTGTAAATAGAAAGTCAATTTCTGGCTAAATTTGGTTAATCTGTCAACGAGATGATTAAATAAAATGGTGACAATCATTATATTTATCAACTGACTCACGAATATTTATCATGTTTATGGTGAAAATTGAGTTGATTCTGTTGATGTTTTCCAGTGATGACGATTTGTTACCTTCGAAAATGGTAAATGTACAAAAAAAGAAATTGAAATAATATCAATTCGAAATCTCGAGAAGAGAGAGAATGAAACAAATTCGAATTGAGTTTGCTCGAGTTTTTCTGTTCTCTTTATTCATTCAATTTACTCATGGAAATTGTGATCAAATGAGCTTGACCAGTCGATCGATTCGATTACACAATCAATTGGTCATTCTATTAATTCGAGTGATATTCTGGTGGGTGGTGAATGTCCATCTATTATTTAGTTCCAGATTTAAACATGACAACAATTAAGAGGTTGAGATACAACTCGAAAACTATTCAGATTAATAATTTAACTGATTAACATTGATGATTAACGATCATCATTATGATTACCAAGATTTCCAACAATTAGTGTTAATATTAAGATTTTGTTATTTTGTTTTAACATTAATTCTGAGTCTTAATTGTAATAGTAACTAATTTATATTGATTATCCAAATTAACTAGACAAAACTTTACTTAGCTGAAGTAAATTGTTTATCTGATAGTCGATAATTAAAATTAAGTTGATCAAACTGTTTGAAACAATTAAGCTCACAAATGTTGATGAGGTGAAGTGAAATTTGTAACAATTAACTTATTGTCATTTCCTAGTTGATAGGAAATTAAACTACTTCATTAAATTGTTGTCGTTTCCTTAATTGTCCTTGTTTAAGGTCTATGAGTTTAGTTACCTGGAAATTTACAGATTACAGTTGCAATTAAATGAGACCTTTAATTGTTATCTAATCAATTTTAGATTCTGTTCACAATTTAAACAATTTGTTTACACATTGAAGAGCCAATTTATGAATAACAATTAATCTCCAATGACAACAATTAACACGAAAACCATGAAAATCATTGTAATCATAAGACAATGGTAACAATTAACAAGTTAATTAATTCACATGAAAAACTTTGATCATATTAGATTGTAATTAATGATTAATTAACTTTGTCTTTACTTTTAATTCAATTAGACCAAGGCTTGAGTAAATGTTTTTAATTTACTAAATGACATCAAGCCAATTAGTAGTTAATATTGATAAATTAAGCTAATTATCAACTATTATTACAATTAAAATTAACTTCTTATCAAAATTGTTAACATAATAATAATCAAGGTAATCAAAGTGTAAAAATATTGAACATGATAAACAATTAGTTAATCATCAATGGATTAATTTTGTTTGAGAAAAACTTTGATTAACTTTTAAACAACAACAACAACAACAACAATTAATGAAACAATAAAGTAATTAAAGTTAATCAAAGGTTATCTTTTAATCATGATAAACAAACAAACAGCTAATTAATTCATAACAATCAACCAAAATGATAAAGTAAAACCAACAATTAGATATGAAAAAAAAATCAATTTACCATTATCAATATAACTCATTGAAGATGATTGATTACCAGTTGATTAGACTAATTAACACAATTAAATTTTATATAGGTGATTATGATTATGATTAAGTTGATTGTAGAAATAGTAATTAAAATAATAATAATACGATAATCAAGACAAATCAACGAGAAACAATTAAATAAATAAAAGAAGGAGAAAAAAAAATCAACAATAAACAGAAAAATGATCAATTGGAAAACCTTGTTTTCTGTTGATTTTTACTTGTTACCTGATGATTAGTTTGTAATACTTTTGGTCAGTGATTCTCATTTGTTGATTGATCTTTCATGATGAGATGACCATTGAAGGAGTTTGATTGTAAAACAAATTAACTCTCAACTGAGAGTAATCAAAACTTCAAGTACACAATTAGGTTAATTAAACACGTATTGAGCACGGAACCAGAAACAAAAAAGTTTTGTTCGTGAACAACATAACCAAAAACACTGATATTTACAAATAACAAATCAAATTGTTAATTATTGGCTAATCAATGTTCAAAAAAGGGTCAACAATTAGTTTACCGTTAATCTAATAGTTAATTAATTGGGAATGAAAGTGGATTAATAGTGGAGGCAGGAGATATCAGTGTACAAATTTGATTAGAATTGGATTATCTTATTCTGTTATTCAATATTTGAGAAGAGCTTGTTGATTATCAAGATCATCAAGGTAACAATTAAGGATTAACGATCATGGGAAGTAGTTTATTTGTCGAGATGAAGGATAACAGGTTAATAAGTACAGTTTGTGAACAAAATTAAGAAGAGGGATTAAGAAGTGACCAGACAAACGATTATCCATCAATGAGAAATGATTTTCTCTTGGTGTGTTTGTCCAGTTCAAAGATGAGATAGTTAATTGTCCAGGTCAATTAGGAACAATTAAAAGAGTCCAAGAGAGTAGCAAATTAAACTGAAGAGAAAAAGTTAATTGTAAATTGTTTACATGAAATCAAAGTGACAATCAAAGGTGTTAATTGTTATAATCGCGAGGCAATTAAAAAACACTTTCTATTAACAAGTTAATAGATTAATAAGGTTAATTAAATTGAATCAAATCAATTAGAATTCTATCCAAACTGAATTAGTTTTAATTGTTGTTGTCGCCAAATTTGTTAATTAAAAAGTTTTCTTGTCAATATTCACATCCGATTTTATAATCCTGACACCAAATTAGATAATTAATCATAATTGTTAATCGTTTAATTATATAATCCAAGGTGACAGTTAATTGTAAGTTTCATGTAAATTAATTAGTTGATGTACTTTTTTTTGTTAATTGTCCAATTTAATTAGATTGTAATTAAAACTGATGAACCATTTTGAGAAATTTTTTCGCCACTAGTTAAACAGTAAATCATTTAATCCATTGATTCATATTTTTTAACTGGATTAAGTCAAAATGATTGTGTCTTTTACCTTGAAATTGTTTGATTGTTAATTGTTTTAACTGATTAATTAATTGCATCTTGTAAAGGTGAACAGAAACATTTGCTCAATTAAGATGGATTAAAGTTGATTGTGATTGATACACCTCTGGATTTACAAGATAGATTAACTAATCAACTTGATGATCATGTCAAGGTTTCAATTAACAAATGACCTAGAAACTTAATGAAAAGATTAGGATTGAGATTAGGATTAGCAGCAATTAAACTAGATTCAAGTGCAAAGGGAAAACAATTTAATTTAAATTATTTTAATCATCTTTTATAAATTTTTGATTAATCCATCTTCATCTTCATCTGCAATCTTTAATATGTCTTATTTATATTGTGGTGAAAGTTAATTGTGAACAATTAAACAACCATCGGTAACCCAGATCTCCATTGATTATTGATATTGTTTGTCATTGATTTTCACAAAGTTAATCCAACAGCAGATTAACATCAACTGAATCAAGATAATACAATTACATGACCACACCAAGATGATTAATCCTCATCTTAATCTTTTACCTTTACTGATGAGTAAAAATTGATGCGTACCAATGATTAGACAACATATAAGAACCAATATCGAGGTGAATTTATGTTTTTTTTTCATGTTCGTGCAAAATGATTAACCAAATTCAAAAAGTATTGCAACTAATTGCAATCAAAAGGTAAGAACAATAATAATTAATACCAGGTAAGCGTGACTCGAGCTTGAACAAGGTTCTAACCGTCTAATTAAAATAACGTCACAGTAACGATTTCGAAGAAAAGTTCTAACGAAACAACAATCGAAAACTGGTCAATCCAATAACAAGTCTCAGGTCAAAGATGATCTTTAACCGATCGTCATGATCGTTATTTCAATAATGTATCATTCGAGTAAATTGGAAGACGGTTCGATCTCTCTCTCTCTCTCTCTCTCTCTCAATTTCTCGATTTTAAGACTAAAAAGTCACGACATTAATTACGACGCTTACGAATCTTAATCACTAATTTACTCCTTTTGTCTTTAATAACTTTTAACTTCTTTTATTAACCATTAGAACTTTTCTTATTAATCATTTTCGCCTCTTCGAATCTAATTATTGTTATTACCTATTGAATATCGTTGTAAACAGTTGATTAGATGAAAAATTAATCTCTTAAATGTAGTAATTGTAAAATCTTATTAACAATCTAACTGAATCACTAATCATGATATTCAACTTTAAACCATCACATTGATTTATAATCTAATCTTTTTTGCTCTTTAAGCTTAATTGTACCTTTGATTACTACTATTATTTCAAATAATCTTATAAATAATAATAACCAATCAATAAATTTCAAAAAATTATCAATAATGATTAGTAAATGAACAATAATCACCAGATAAGTTTACAATTACTTTTGATTAGATACAAATTGATTTTTCATTCATTTACAAAAATTTCATGATAATTAACTTTAAATCCTGCTGATAATTAATCATCACCAATATCATGTTAACATTACAATTAATCATCACAGTGATAGTAGAACAATTAACTGAAATAAATTGTTTCGATATCGATAGGAAATCATATTGTTAACCATTGAGAGATGATTAATGAAAGTAGTGTAACAATAATGGATCATCTCATGGATTAAGATGCTGGTTCAATGAGAGGATAAGGGTTTTCTTTAGGGATGAAATCACTTACAATATTTATCGTGGTTCCTGAATATTTATCATTAGTTATATTTTCACGAATTGTGAACAATTGAATGAACAAGAAACGGAAACAGGAAAACCATTCAAAGTAACTGTTGACAAGTTTGATCATCAGGAAGTAAATTGTATCAAATACTAAAAATAGAAACTCTAATCATCACCATTACCACTTAATGGTCAATCTAATGGTCAATGGATAAGCAAACCTTTTAGACTTTATCTTGGTGGTGATAATATTTGGATAAAATTTCAAATTAATCAGCAATATTATCGGAGGAAGATTGAAAGATTACCATGAAATTAGCTAATGATAATATCTTGATTGTTAATCTCTTGTAAAATGATGCAAAGTTAATCGGTTACTGTTATAATCCTTGGTAATAATAGTTGCAATTATCCTAAGGGCTAAGGAAATGATTATCATCCTCAATCAAACTGATTAATTTTAAATATTAAATAAGATTTAAGAACCAAGAGAAATGTGAAAAAAAGTATCATGAACGTGATTCAATTCAATTCTGAGTGAATTACATGATATACTTTCACTTTTCATGATTCAACCTCATGTTTTTATATCTCAGGTGAAAGTGAAAAAATATATTCTTATTACAACTTTGCTTTCTATTATTATTATCATTCCAATTCCAATTCCATTATCATTATTATCTTCATCTCATTGAGAATTCACTTGTTTCACCAATTAACAGAATTTTCTTCATCATTTCCATCTTAGATTCTTTCTTTTTTTTTCTTATCCTTTTTATATGAGTTTTCTTTTTCCGTTTCCGATGAATAATAAATGTCGAATGATCAATGAATGGGATAAGCTCTTTTTATCACAATAACATTGAAAGAAAAACCTAATAAGTGGATAAAGGTCATAAAAGAGAAGAGAGAAAAACAAAATATTCGAAAGGAAAAAAGAAGAGGGATAAACGTAAATAGAACAAAATAAAAGGAGAAAATTCGTGAATTCTTCGAATTAATAATAAATGATGATAATATTTTATTCGAATAAAGTAAAGTACAACAGAGAATCATCATGATTTTGTATCGAACTTTTTTTCTTTCACTTTTCTTCCTCATTCATTTAAAGAGCAAACATATTACAGGTAATTGTTGTTGTATGTTAATCTTTTTACCGTTACAATCAACTTGAAACAAAGTACTAATTAAAATTAAAGGCTAAACAATTAGCGTGTAATTTGTTCATCTCACCTACAACATATAATTCACCATGATATGAATAAGACAAGAATCATACTCATTAGAATGACCAGAATTTGAGAGTCAATTTGAATACAGAATGAGAATCTTAATTGACTCAAGTTGAAATTGATCCAACTCAAGCTCTTCAAGAGATTAACCCAAGAGATTAACCCAATAGATCATTCAAAGATAATCGCTAATTGTAAACACTTCAAGTCTTTCATTTGATTGTTTGATGAGCTTTGGTGTAAAAAAAAAATCATTCATTTAATTGGACAATTAACATTGAAGTTACCGTAGTTTAATTATGATGATGGCTTTTAATTGTTCTTGTTTATTACCTGAATCAATCAGAAAGACAATACAAAAGTAAACATGATAATCCTTGGGATTATCAAGGATCCAAAGTTTACCAAATAGTCAAGAAAATTAAATCAATCAACCTTGAATGAACAAAGAAAAACAATCAGCTGATTTATTATTATTTTAATTGAACAAGATGAGGAAATGCTAAACAGTAGCAATCAATTTGTACACAACTTAATCTGTCTGGTAACAAGTTGATTAAAGATCATCATTAGTTAATCAACAATTTAATCAAGAAAAACCGAAAACAATGATTATCGATTTGATAGTAAATGAATTGAGATAATCAATTGATTTCTTTCATTTTCTCTACTCTTTTCTTGCGATTATCATCAATCCCAAACAACTTTCACTAACTCTAATTAACCATTTTAATCTTAATCCCTCTCCTATTAATAATACCCTGTATTGTTGAAGTATAATTGGAGAAACAATCATGAATCTTATACTGAACTTTTTAATGAGAAATGAAACTTTTTCATGTTTCGATACCTGAATTTTGCCCAATATTCAATGGACCATAGCATCAATTTTAAACGGATAACCTGTTGATTTCTGGTTATTTCATGTCTTAATTATTATTAACCAAGACAAACATCATCATGAAAGAAACAAACATTACATCATGTTGATAGTTTTACTATTACACCCTGAAAGAGGAAGGAAGATAAATACTGTCTCTCTCTCTCTGCTCTCTCTCACTCATTCATTCACTTTCTCATTTCAATTTTTCTGCTCAATTTATTGAGTAAAAAATGAACAACAGAAAAATGAAAAAATCTACATAACAACAATACAATTTTATCACCAAGAAAAATCATGAATTCATTTAATCAACAGGCCTGAACCTTGAATCGTAAAAAAAGTTTCCAGTTATTCCTGTTGATTAACCGTTAAGAATTTGAAACATTAAATTGTATTTGTTTGTCTATTAAATCAACAACATGATAATCATTTTAACATGACAATAACAAACAAACAACAATAAATGATAATTATTACCAACTACTACCATTAAACAACAAGATAATCATCTTCATCTACCTGAAGATACAAAATTTTACTTCCGGATTAACGGTTAATAGTTTTAATTAACATTTCCATTTTTTTATATTCTTTTTGTTTTCTTTTTCTTGGTTGGTACAAGATTAGTTAACAATGCTAATACTTTATCACTAATCAAGATTATCAAGATTAACACCTTTGGATTAGAGTTTTTTTTGTCGTTGTCTTGTAAAAATGACCATTCATCTAATGGAAAGAAAATGTTAATCATAATTATTATTAATCTAATCGGATTAATGAACAAATAAAGCGATAAATAAATGCTTAACTTTAGATAGTAAATGAATAAATCACAGCTAAATGATAATCTTTTGTTTTCTTTTTTGTTATTTATCATGAGTCAATCGCGATTTGATTTAATTGTTTTCTTTTCTGGTCACACTAATTAACTCTAATTGTGAAAGGTTTGTAGGTGTTTACATCATCATCATCTTCATCTTCATCCTCATCTTTATCTCCATCTCCATCTTCATCATGTTATTATTAATTCAGTGATAACATTTTCCATTGATAAAACTTACCTGTATCATCAAATTTAAAACTAATTTTAATCTTCAAGGAAGTGTATTAATAACTTCATCAATCAGACAACTTGTATTTATAATAATCGACAACAATTAGTTAATAATAATACCAATAACAGGGTGTGATAATTAACAATTTGATTTGTTCATTTAGATGAATAACTTTTTGCTTTCGCAAATTGTTCATGTATTATTGTTAAATCAGTTGGTGGTTGTCTGTTGATTTAAGGGTCAATCAGTTAATTAGCATCATTCTGATCAATTGTTGTATCTCTTACCTGGTTTCTTATTATATGATTTACCTTTAATTTGATAATTAAAATGATTAACATTACATATTCACATGTACGTATGTACTTAATTATAGCTGATTATTATTATTAATTGTCTATGACTTTACTAATCAGTAATCCTTTTGTTTAATCACAACAAACTTTTTATTAATTGTTTAAGTGTGTGACCTTAAATTTGATTATCAGAAATCAATTAACTTGTGTTTATCAGCAAAGTGTTAACTCAATTAATTAATGGTTAACAATTAATCATGCCTCAAGTCTCAAGATTAACAAGATTAAATTAATTCAATATCATTATTTTTTATTGATAATTATCAATCCTGATTAACTTGAAAGTTGATTAAATCATTTTAAAGTTGATTGGAGATGCATGAATAAATTGATTGTCTGTCTACAATCAACAATTAAGTGTGAATTTAAAATATCATAATAACTTATCAATCAAATTAATTGTTAACAGTAATCAATTATTTATAAGCTAATTAAACTAATTAACACACTTTTGTTCACATTGAAAATTTAATAATAAGACAATAAATGGACATTTGCATAAAAGTAATTGTTAAATTGTTACATTAGAGAAAAAGTAATCAAATTGATTAACTTAATTGTGATAGAAAAAGTTTTCTTTTCAATCATTTTAATACAACACTTTAATCAATTTTGACGATGAAAATATATTCAAATTAAAGGGAAAAGTTAACAATTAACTTGGATTAACTAACTAACAAGAAATTATCATCATCAACAATTTAATATCTACCAAATTGTTACATAATTTAAATCGTTAATCGTTAATCCTTGATTATCAGAGTAAATATGATTATGTACATTTTTGAATGATTATGATTAAGAATTAAGATAATGGGTTCAAATGGGGAAAATTAATAATAAGATGGAAATATAAATGATGATGATTAAAGTTAATTATTCACTTAATTTCAATTATTCACATAAGAGTTAACCAAATAATCATTTAAAACAATGATAATAACAATCAAATCCTTCCTCATGTTAATCATGAAAAGTGAAAACAATTTCAACAATCAAAACAATCAACTCTCAAAGACCTGTAGTGACCTTTCAAGGGTAAATTGCCTGAAGCAATAATCAGATTATATTAATTGTAATAATATAAAGATGATGATATTGTAAATATAATCAAAGAGTCAATCTTTTAAATTTATATATCGTGATGATCATTTTGTTTATTACAATCACATTTTCTGGACCTTGATTGTTAACAATCAACAACATCATATAAGTATATCAATCAAATTGAAGGAAGAATCAAAATATTTAAGTTAATTGAAAATTATCAAAATCTCATGTACACTATTAATTATTAATACGATTCACAATTAAAATGATCAACAACAATAACAACGATTCAAATTGAAACAATATCGTTGTCTTTTTGATCATCACAATCAATACGATATTATGATTAATACTGATTTGACCATTAATTGTGAACTGAAAATTAAATCAACCGAACATAATTAATTGATAATGATGATTTTTAATGATAGCAAACTGATCATGTTGATTGTGATTACCAAGATGAGGGCCAATTTATGGTTAATCCTTTTTAAATCCAGTTAAACACTTCGTGACGGTAACATTAATTGTTAGTATATTCTGACGATGATTAGGTTTAGTTAATTAATCATCAATATACGAGATTAGGATTACCACTTTCCCTTCAAATCTTGTATAACAATTAGATGAACAATAACAATCAAAGAGACTGATTTTTACCTGAAAATTGAAATTAATTCACTTTTCGAGATGATAATTAACGTTATTATCATTTCGATACGTATTAATATATTACAATCATTATAATTGTTATTATATATTGATGATATTATTTACTCAAATTAATATCTAATTGTTGTTGTTACAATTTGTATTGTGTGTCGGCTACTTGACATTAACCTGCCCATATCTTTTATATGATAACTGAATTAAATCAACTTCCGTATATCCTAAAATCTTATGTTATCATTTACAATTTACAAATTGTTAATACCTCTGATTGTCATGATTAACTATTGATAATTTAATTTTCCCTCTCTTTATACATAATACATTCCCGTGGCTAATTGTTGAGTTAATACTTATCGGACATTCAATTGAATTAATATAATCGGTAAGAATCATCAATGATACATGATAATCACATCATGTTTAATCACAACAATTAAATTATCATAAAAGATAATCATGTCAAGTAATTCACAACAATAATAAAAGTTAATTACCTTTTCATGTAATAGTCAATCTTTAACCATCTCTCTTAGTTTGTTAATTGTTTTGTCTTAATCACTATTGGATTAACTGATTATTATTACAATGTAACAAAATTTGTTGATCTTTTTTATTGTAAATCGTTAATTCAGATTAATGATCACCTTTTGTTTTCAATGTTAATCAAGATAAATTGATTGTTCATTGATAACTTTTTGATTGATCACAATTAACATTTAAACAATTGGTTTGTGTAACAATTATCCTTAAAATCACATTGATATTATTTGTGTTAATCAAAGGTTTTACAATTAAAAGTATTAATCATTGTAAACATATTTGATTAACCAAATTGATTAACACAAAATAACAATTGATTTTGTTGATATAAATTAAGTGTAAATATTATGATTAGTGAAACTTAAATTATTTATCCTTGATTGTGATATGTATTTTTTTTTATATAAAAATCAGTGTGAAAATAAGTTAAGTTTAATTAGTTAATTATTATTAAAAGAATTTTTGAAAATATTAATCAAACACATGAATTTTAATATAAACAATAAACAAATTTAACTAATCACAATTTAATGAATGAATTGATTTAAACAAACAGCCAAAAACGATTAGCAAACAATCAGGTATGAGAATCATAATCAACTGATAATATTAATCGTGAGATATTAATTGTAACCATGAAAAGATTCATCATTTTTTTTCCCATTTAAGTTACAATACAAATACAATAATAATCAGTCAGTTAATAGTAATAAATAATTAGTTAATCATAAGCAGCTTCCTTTTGATTAACAGCCAACGTTAATCAAGGTTATTTTTTCATGAAATTCACTTGAATTTAGATTTGGAATAACTTATCCAATGGTTAAATATGAATATCGTTTTCATATTAACCTTATTTTCAGGTAAAAAAAAAGGATTCCTATTCCTAAGCTAATCGTTAACAGCTGAATTGACCTGGAGGTCACATTTAAATTTGATTGTTCATTAATCAACAAGGTTAATATCTGTATCTTTTAATTTTCAAGACAATTTTAATTTCATATTTAATTGTTGTTTCATCATTACGATGATTTTAATTGATCACAACAAACTATTGTTAATTATTACTCGAAACCAACATGAGTTTCAAGATTCTGAACAATTTTCCCGCCATCAATTGAATTGAATCGGAGGGAAAACGATTAATCGATTAATTTGATTACGTTGATTGGAAACAATCAGATGATTTGATTAGATTTACTTGAATTTCATGTTGCATTTGAATTAATTGTTGTTGTACTGATTGTTGATGTTGTCATTTGTATTATTAATATTGATTGCTGGTGATGATGGTGATGATTAAGGTAAATGTTGTTTATAATAATACAACTTTACATAGCTAATTGTTCAGAAGGATTTAACAATTAGATTAATTTAATTTGATGATCAAGTATGGTAAATATTGATATTGAACTTTCAACCTGTTAACTGAATAAAATTTTCAGGATAACAAGTAATAATTTAATTGTTATTGAGATACAATAATTTAAATTTAAGCAAATCGATTTAACTTTTGATTGATAGATTATAATAATCAACCTTGAAAATTGATACAATTTAAATTTTGTAGTTTGACAATCAAACATAATTAATTGTTCACTCTTATTAAGGTAAGTAGTATAATGAATATTTATATAAACAATTAGAATCGTTTGATTGTTGATACAATTTAGTAATAATAAATTGTTTTGATCGATTTTTGACTTTTCTAATTGTCTTAAAATTGATTAATCGTAACTTTTTAACCAACATAAAAACTTTATAAGCGTAAATAAAATGTCTTGAAAGTGACCATCACAGTAGGTGACCATCAATTGATTATCCACTTGACCACTTGGAGTTACAATCAAAAAGTTTAAATTGTAAACTGAATCATCTTCATCCTCATCATCAGATTTCTCACTCTGCATGATAATCTGAATCAAGATTATCTTATAAGCTAATCTTTGATACGAATTATATTTAACAAAAAGTAAACAATTTAACAAGAAAACAAAATCAACATTAGTTAATCCAGTTCGTTGCAAGAGACACAATTTATAATTAAACTTTTTCAACTGATTCTTGTTACTTTTAACAATTTATGTGCTTGTTGATTGGTGATTTAATATTATAATATTAAATTATTACCATTAAGATGATCAACTTACCTTAAATGATATTCATTAATTACCATAAACCTAATCAACTAAATTAAACTAATCCAATGAGATATGACAAACTTGAATCTTGATGATAATCATTAATCACTCAAGGCTTTAGGTTAATTCAATACAATTAATTGTTTAACTACGGAAGTTAAATCAGTTTTTACTCATCATCATCATCATCATCATCAGTTGATTGTTTAAAATATATTTAAAATTAATAACATTAAACTTTATATATAATAATTGTTGCAAAAATTTTCTGTAAATTCAATTCACAATCATGATTAACTTAATCATTACAATTGTTTTGAACTTCATCATCTCTCCCTTTTAATCATCAGCTTCCTTAATCATCCAAGAATTGATAATAATCAATAATAATTGTTGATCCAGTTTCGATATATATTAAATACATTGTTTATCAATCAATGTAACTTAATTGACCTAAACAACAACAATTTAAATCACACACACACAAACATTTTGTTTCCAATTGTCTTTGAGTTTGATTGTCAATATCAACAATTTAATTGTTGTTGTTGTTGTTGATACCACCAAACAGCAATCAGTATATATCAGTGATTAATTTAATTGAAAGGTAAATCAATCTACTTCCTTAATTTTCAATGATTATATCAATCAAGTTAAACATTATGATTAAACTGTAATGAACTTGAAATTAATTAAAAAATCAAAATTCAACCAACAATTTAATTGATTTTACAATCAACTGGTAGTCTAGATTGTTTTGTTAATTAAATTGTTAACTTGAGTTAATATTCAGGTTTTGTTGATTGACCAAAGTTTTGATTGTCAAAAGTTTTATTAACAATTAAGTCAATTTTTACAAACGGACAATTGATTGTTCATCTGAGTTAATTAATAACAATAATCAGTTGATTATGAGTAAAGGATAATAATCAGATTATGATTAACTAATTGTTGTTAATGATTCTGGAATAATAATTGTCAACAGTAGACACAATTTAACACAATTTACAATAATCAAATTGTTATTATCTGATTGCGTTAATCAAATAATCATGATAACAATCAAGTTAATTATGATCATTATTATTGTCATCAGTTTCATGAATGTCATGATGACAATTTGGATTAACAATTAACTAATCATCTTCTTCTTTGATGTTTTAATTTGTATCAGTTTATTAATTTCTCTAGTGAATATAAACTATATTCAGATTTGATTATGACAATCAAGCAGACAATTGATAATCTTTTCCCATTAATTGAGTTAACAATTAATCTACAATCAATATAATCAAGATAATCAAGATGATGATGATTATGATGAGTTGAAGTCACGTTAATTCAATGATTAACCACAAGATAATCAAATTAAATTTAATATATTAATCAACATATTCAATTGTTGTTGTCAATGTTGATTAAGACACAAGTCATCCGGAAGTTGATTAACATGATTACTTGATTAGTTAATCATTACTTTAATCATCAACAGATGATCAGTTGATTCTCACGTTAATTGTTGTTGTCTTATTATTGTTTTTTTCTTGCAAAGTGTAAACACAATTAACCAACAATTTGAATTATAATAAAAAAAGTTTTACATTGATGAGACAATTTAATTCAATTTAATCATTTGAAACAATTAATTATCATCAGACAACAGTAACAATCATTTAGCAATTACTGATAATTGTCGTGATTAATAATTACAATCAAAAAGGTTAATTATAATAAGATGAACAAAATTAATTCACTTGATTTGTAAACAAGTTAAATTGTTAATGATGACGATTGAATTTGATTAACTGTCAATTGATTATCATCTTATTGATTAAATACTTTTTTTGATTGAAGTGTTAATTATAATTAAAAATGTTCCCTCCCTTATTAATCATGATTAAATTGTTAATTCGTTTATTAATAATGATTAAATAGTAACGATTGTAGTTAAACAATTAAAGTTTTTCCGGATTAAATGATGAATTGACAAATCTGATTAAATTTGATCAAGAAGATGATTAAGATTACAATTTGATCAACTTTAATCATCATTATCTTAATCATTCATCTTAATTAGTGTTTATCTTAATCACTTTTCTAATCACTAAAATTAAACTTTAATCAACAATCATTGTGTCTGTTGAGCTAATTACATAATTAACAAGTTTCCATTTGTGGGAATTGGCAATTTGTTACAATTATCTAATTGTTAATGAGTTAATTGTTTCCAATTGATTGATGAAATCCGATTAATTATCCACCTAAATCAAATAAACAATTGTGTTAATTACTAATTATTAAGGATACATAATGAACACAATTAAGATTATGATTAATCTTACTAATGAATCTTCAATTTAATTACCTGAATATTTAAATTGTAATAAATTAAACTAAATATTATTATTGTTGTTAATTGTAAGTTAATTGTTGAGAATTTAAAGATTATCATTTATATTATTACGGAACTGAATTAGCTAAATTAATAATAGTCACTGTATAATAATCAAAGGTGAATCCATAAGATACAAACACATTAAGCTTGAAGCAATTAAATCAACACAATTAGTTTTCACCTTGGTAACTAAATCAAAAAGTCAAACAATTAATACTGTTAATTATGCTAGTGGTCAATTGATAATCATATTCAATGTTAATCAATTACAACCAATATGATAACCTCACAATCAACTCATAATTAAGGTAAAAGTTTACCACCAAAAACATGATTACAATTAAATTTAATCAATTTACTTTTTTGATTGTTACAAACTAATTGTTATAATTTTTGCAAAAAAAAATACACCAAATCAAACAAGACTGATTATTATGATTACAACTACAAATTATCAACCTGGGTGGTTAATTGTAATCAGAGATACAATTAAAAGTTGAAATAATTAAAAGTGACAATGATTTAGTTTGAAATTGACCGGAAGTAGTTATCATGAAGATCATGATTATTATGATTTAAATTGAATTAATTGTTGATCAGAGAGAGAGAAGGGAAAAAGTTACAAGGGAAGATGATAATCAACAATTAATTACAATGAATATTAATTAAGATGATAAAAAGATGAAGGTGAAAGTAAATGATGATGATAAGAGAGGGAAAAAAGTGCATATTAATTAACTTAATCAAGAGAAAGTACCATTATCCTATTAGATTTAATTACAATTAAGAAAAAAATTAACTCTTTTTACGATTACATGACAATATACAGATACATATATTTATTTAATATCTTTGTCCTTTTACAATTAAGATCACAATCAAATGGTAATCAGTTAACTAACAACCTTCAAGGTTCAATTGGATTAGGATCTTTGCTAATTGTTAATTAATTGTTACCAGTATGTATCATCCAATCATTGAATGTTAATTTTGTCTTGGATTAAGATAATCGTTAATGAATCTTTGATTGTAATTTTGATTCATTGGATTGGTGAACTTGCCTCTTTAATTGTCACCTTGTTACTAAATCAATTGTCCTTGACAATTAAGTAACAATTAGAAAGTGATTTAAGTTTTTTTTTCATATCTAAACTGTTATCAACAGAAGCAAAAAGTTAGTTAATTAACTAACTAATTGTTGATTAACTTGGAAAATCCCTGATGTTATTAAAAGATGAGGTTATAATTAGTTAATTGTGACAATTATAATTATAACTTTTCTTACTGTTGATTCCGATTCTGTTATATTGTTAATTTGCTGATGTTAATATAATTATATTAGGATGATTAGTGATTAATCAATTGACCATTGACTGATTCCAACTAATTTGATTTAAATTGCTTCATCAATTTGAGAGTAAAAATTTAAGGACTATTTTGATTTTATCTGTTTAAATTTAAATTAAATCAAATTATTGGTTAAATAGTAACAATTTTGTTAATATTTAGATGATTACAAAATGATCAACATAATCAAATTAATGATTGTATTAAATTGTTTAGTTAAATCAATTACTAATGGAAACGGAAAATCATGCAAATCTAATACAGTTAATATATTAATCAAGATTAACACACAATTTAAATTGTTGATTGCATGTTTATCAGATATAATATAAACAGAGAATCAAATTAAATTGGTTGAATAAAATGTTTGATTTAAAATAAAGAAGCTGATTGTTGATGAAAATAACAATTTGCAAACTATCATTTAATAAACTAAATTATCTCAAGTGTTCAAGAAATAGAGAGATAGTAATTGATTAACCAGAATAATCAAATTGTTTAATCAACAATCAGAAATAATAATAACAATCTGAAAACAAGTAACAACAATCAGTTGACAATAGAAGACAATTAAACTTCAAAAATACATAATCCCAGGTAATCATTAACAATTAAGAATGAAAATTAAAACCTTAAATTGATACTGATTAAAATCTGAATGATGATGATGATGATTAACAGTAGACAACAAACAATTTACATTCATCGATTTGATTAATTTACAAACAACACAATCAATTTACAGTTTCATCTAAAAAAAGAAACAGAATCAAAAAAGTTTTGATAAAAAGTTCAATTGATCAAAATCTTTGAAGAACAATTTACTAATCATCTTGATCGTTAATTGTTGATTATTAACAGGTAACAGTTGAGGAATTGAGAAAGTGCTAAGGTTACAATCAAAAATAATAATAACGATAAATAATAAACAATACGGGCAAACGAATTCAAACTCGTGAATTTGAAATCGTAACAAATCAGCAACGAATTCGTTAGAACTTTTTCTTTTCGCTTCGCTCATTTTTCTGACCAATATCGTTATTAGAAAATAACTTCAACCTTCTTCTCCTCACAGACCACCTTCTTCTTCATCATCCTCATCATCTCTTTCTTTTATCTCATCACGTTCATCATCCTATTCTCATCCTTCCAGTCTCATCTCTCTCTCTCTCTCTCTCTCTCTCTCTTCGTTCTCTCTTTTATCTTCTTCTTCTTCTTCTTAACCACTTTCTCTTTTATCTTCATCATTTTCCCTGTCGCTTTCATTCGACCTCAAAAAGTCTTTTAAAAACTGCGAACAATTTTCATCTTCTTTTCACTTTAATGTTATTTTCTTGAAGACTTCGCTTCCTCATTTAGTCCTCTTGGTTTTGCATCCTCATCACCATCGAGTGTTAACTTTGTTTGTTAATAGACGAAAGAAACAAAGTTCTGAATATTATTCAGAATCTTTTTAGTATCTGAGGTTCGATAAGTGTTCAAAGTGCTTTCGATCCTTTTTTATTCTTGTCCTCCTCTCAATCGTCATAATATCGTGAAAAATTTTCTATTTCAAATTTGGAAGACATTCAGTATCATCTTCACTTTCTTCTTCTTCATCTTCATCATCATCATACTTTTCTTCATCTTGAGACAAAACTTTCTTCATTTTCAACCTTCCAACATCAAGTGATTTCCATCCCATTGGATTCAGTGTTTCAAACTTTTAATTCCGAGACTTAATTGTGTGCCAATCATTTAATAAAAAACGTTAGAAACAAAAACTTTCATTTCATCAACGTTCAAATCAATTCCTGATCGTTTGGATGATTAACTAATTGTTGCTATTTATTTGGAGAAAAACTTTTCAACGGATTAACAATTTTTCATTTTCAAATTCAACTGTTTACATCTTATGGATAATGAATTTCTTGGTAAGTAAACAACATTAATCACAATTTAATTTCCAAAATTTCAATCGACAAACAATTAAAAGATTACAAAAGTTTTCATCATGTTCGATATTTTCCCTTTTCCACCGATAGATGGAGCTTTTTTTCCCCCAACGATTTATATTCAATTAGAATTAATTTTGTTTCAATTAAAGTAGTTGATCAAAATTACTCAAATTCAGTTGAGTAAATTGATTAGTATCACTCTGTTAAAGTTAATTGTAATCAATTGATCATGTTAGCTGAAAGGTTAATTTGTTTGCGAACAGGAAAAAAAACTGTTTTCACTTTGAAGGTAAATTAATATAATTTTGATGATTAACTTGATGAGATTGATGAATATGGTTGTAACTTGTTGATTAAATTGTTGTAATTGAGAAGAAATCAAATTAATCAACAACAAGAAAACAAAAAAAGGAAGAGCAATTAACTAATTAGATATGAATTGATATCGAAAGGGATAATTATCATTTCGTGTTACAAGAAAAAGTTGATTGTTGATTGTTGATTGTTGATGAGAGTTAATTTGCTGATTATTAATCTAACTGGATTTAAATTAATCATCTTTTTATGCTCGGAAGTTGATCTTTCATTATGTATTAATATACACTTTTAATCATATTTAGTTGACGATAATAACGACAACAATTAACTTAATCAAATGGACAAACAAACGAGATAAAAAAAAAGTTATATTTATATTCAGTTGTCATCTTTTTTTTTGTTGTTAATTTTAATTGAACAATTTACAGTTAATTACGTTGACATTTTTCAATTAAGTTAGATGATGAGAATGATTAATTTATATAATAATAATTAACAACTAAATGAGTATCACAGTTTCCTGACAATTTGTTAATTCCTGATTACTTTTTTTTTCAACTAACATTCTGATTAGTATTGAGATTATTTAATTATTCACTTAATTGTAATTCTCATGTTTGTCTGATTATGAAAGTGGAAAAGTTAACAATTTATGTTAATTTAGTTATAGATTTAAATATTAATGTTAATCAGTGGAAATATTAGTTAATTAAACTTGATGATGATGATCAATTCTCTTCCTTTAATGATTAACATTGACTTTGAGTTTCGAAGCGAAAATTTTAATTTTCTTCTTGTTAATTGTTCCGTTGATTTGATTAACTGCAACATTTAAATTGAGGTGAAATCGTTAGAAATTAATTTTGATTGATTTACAATAATGTATGGAAAAAATAGGAAACAATTTAATCGGCTATCAATAATAATTAACTAATCCAGTTTCTAATTGTTCATCACTGATCATCATACTAACTAACTAGATCAACCAAATCAAACTGAAAACGATTTCAATTGAATTGAATTAAATTGTTGTTCCCCAAACAATTAAAAATTAACCATTAATAATCATCAATATTAACAAGTCTAATTTTCTGTGATTAACTTAATTTTCATCGTAATTAAAATCAAGATGAAAATATGATCCATCCGGAAGAAAGAGTTAACAATTTATATTGTCTATTATCACAATTAAAAGTTCATCGGAACGAATCAAGTGTTGATTGTTAATTTTAATAATATCATCAAACAACAATCAAGGAAACAATGATTATTGTCACCAAACAAAAAAAAACCAAATGATTAAAATGAACACAACAACAATTAACATATTGTTTATATGATTGTCATGATCATCTTAATCATCTTCCTAATTAAGTGATGATAAGATTCAGATAATCAACAATAAACACCATCAATTGTTAATTATTGTTCAGAAATAACAATTTCTGTTAATCTAATTGTTGAAATTTTCATTCTTATATTTTTTTTTCAATTAAATTGGATGAAGAAAAAAATTACAATAACAATTTAGTTAATTTAATAGATAATCATGATTATTATTAATACAATGGAAACTCGTACATAACAATTTACTAATCATCTTAATGATGATGTTAATTGTTGATAATTTTAATCACAATTTAACGTATCAATTGGTCAGTTAGTGGTCAAGAAATCGTTGTTGTTGTTGTTGTTGTTGTTTTTGCTGCACTTTGTTAACTTTAATTGATTCAAAGAAACTTTAATTATCGATCAACAATCAAAATTAATTCTTTGTCTCATCTTTAATCATCGTTATTAATCAAAATAAACTGCGATTGTCAAGAAAAAAACAACGACTTAATCATAATTTAGAATGAGAATTAAATTTAGAGGAATTAAATTTCTATTCGTAGAAATGAAAAGTTATCAATCATTTCCAATCAAAATGATTGTAATTAACATTTTATTTAATTCATCATCTTCTTATTCTTAATCATTGGCAATCAAATGATAGATTGGTAACAATTAACAGTTACTTTTGTTAACCAGTTAATTAGATTGCAATTAAAGAGTCAAAGGTTAATAGAGAAACTTTTTTCTCAATTTCTTTTCATTCAATTTTCTATTTATTTTTAAGCTTATCAATTGATGTTCACAATTTTCATTCATTTGATAATCAAATTAAATCACTAATTCAGTTGATTGATAATTGTAATCGTTTCCATTTCGTTGATTAGTAAACAAATTTAGTCTTTTCTAGTTAATTACTCAAGAGAAAAAGTTGATTTAGTTTGATCAATCGATAGAAAACCATTAGAACTTCAAAGTTTCTTATTAATATGAATTGATCATTGATTCAAGAAGATTCAACAATTAAGTTAATTGTTGAATTTCAAAGTCACTTGAATAAACTGCTCGAATCTGTAATTAACTTTGATTAGATTTTAGTTGTTAATTAGCTGAAACCTTGTTTTCATTTTGCATTTTGTGACAATCAATTTTCAAACAAGGTTTCTCAAATTGTTAATTGTTACCATTAAAATTATGATTAAAGTTAATTATCTTAATTTTGACAAGATGATGAAACTTGATTATGATGATTAAACTTTTTTTTTGTTATTATTATCAAGGTAATACTATTTTACCAAATGATTATAATCAGTGTAACAATTACAATCTAATCATGATCATTATTTATCATTAAAATTAAATTTGACCCTTGTCAAGATGATTTAATTGTATTCATATTGATACAATATCAAATTAATCTAATCACAATCAGTTAATCCAGTAGCTAAACTAATCCTAATTCCGATTAACGGTTTAAGGTTAAACGATGATAATTTAATGGAATCATTTTAATTGTTTGGATTATTGTTTTGAAACTTTGTTTTCTTCTCGAAAATGATTAAATTAGCTAATTAATCACATTTATTTTCTTAATTGTTACCAATAGAAACTCATATCTAGATTAATTACCTTCCTTTTGGTGTTAAACTTCATCAACTGTGATTCAAAACATGTAATAGTCAAGGTAAGTTTTTCCAAACTCTCATAACTATCTAAGTTAATTACTCTCTCGAATCTAATTAAATCTAATTGTTAATTACAGCGCCGTGCCAGAGTAAATGTTCAAGCACCCGAGTGGTGGAATGAGTGGTGGGGCAAATACATTCGAGATGCGATCGATCCAACGGTCAGGCCACTTTTACCCGCTTCCAATAGTTTAGATTATGATGTTCAAAGACCTGAAACTGATGAAGAGTTCAGACAATCACAAGGGTAAGTCTTTTAATTGCTAATTAATTATCATCAAGAAGAGAGAGAGAGATAATTATTGTTGATTGTTAAGAAAATGACGATATTAAATTATGATTACTGAGTTAACTTTAATTATAAATAACTTTTACCGCCTTCGTGTTTAAATTGTTAACTCAATTTATTAGTTGTATCAACTTGAAGGCGGAAGGTAAATTTAGTTACTATTAACTATTGACCGAGATCATTATGATTATTGAATGAAAATTAAATTAAATATTCGTGATTTGGTCAATCCAAAATTTAATGGTGATGATTTAGAATTGAATTGAATTAATTTTATTAAAGTTTGTAGTTGTAATTCAATTAATAGATGAAAGAAAAAAAAATTTCTTTATAAATTTATTATTCATTTAGGTTTTGTTGATTAACTTGCAATTTAATTTGATTGTGTTTACAGCCCTTCAACTCGTCGACCATCATTACCTGGACCCAGGCCACCATTTTCTCAAGTAACTGACCAACAAGGCTCAGGTCAAGTTGATGATTCTCGTTTCCGTGAGCCATCACAACCTCTCCAACCTCTTCCATCACCTCCACCCTCACCACCTCGTCGTCCAACTCCACAGAGGCCACAACAACAACAACAACCTGGTCCAGTAGTTTTTCCAAGACCAGATGACCAGGTCACAACTTTCAGTCCTCTTCCCGCTTTCCAAGAGCCAGAAACACCCGCGCCAAGACCACAATCTCCTTCCCCTCCTAGACCAAGACCTTTTCCACCACCAAGTAGACCAATTGTTAATTTCCGTCCTCAACCACAGCCCCAACCACGACCTCAACCCCAACCTCGGCCTCAATTCCAACCAAAACCACAACCTCAATTCCCACAACAGCCACAACCACAAGTGCCAACTTTAAGACCAATTAATCAAAATGAATTGCGTCCATCTCAACCTTCCCCACTTCCTCCACCATCTTCCTCATTCGTAAGGCCATCAGATCGTCCAAGACCAACTCCTCCCCGACCTACACAAGGCCAAGATTTCCGTCCAGCTCCAACACCTGGTCAACAGCTTCGTCCAGTCTCTCAAATCGACGCTTCCAGTGTTAAAGGAGGCCCACGACCTCGACCCACACCATCTCGATTTGTTCAACCAGGAACCAGTCCAAGACCCACTTTCTCCCCAGTTCCAACCTTTGCTCAAACACCAAGCCCATTTAGACCTCAACCCGTCTCACCCTCAGCACCTCTTCCCTCTCCTCCTCCAAGACAACCAACTCCATTGAGACCTCTTCCAGTACCAGGTTTTGAAGCTCGGCCCCCGTCACCTCGGTTACCTGTTCCCGCTCAGCCCAATCCATCGACTGCAGACATTGAACCAGAAATTGATTCAGAAGAGCCAGAATTGGAAGTCGTAGAGCCAACAGCTAGTCCAACTCTTCGTCCTTTCCCAGCACCAAGACCAATTCCTCAAGCCCCTCAACCCGCTCAACCTCGACCTGTCCCCTCATTCAGACCAGTTCCCCAACAGCCAAGACCAACCGCTCCTCCTCCAGTAAAAGGAAGACCAGTATTCGTTGAAAAGTAAGTACCCAAATTGGGCTAACAAACTAAATTAATTTACTAAACACTTTTCATCTCCCAATCTCAGCGATCGAAACAATGTTCAACAACCAACTTTCCGTCCAACTGTACGACCTGCAATAACAACAACCGTTGGTCCAACCCAAACTTTCCGACCTCGACCCGATGTTACTCTTGGTCCTCGCCCTGCAGTTACTTTCGCCCCAAGACCAGCAGTTACTTTCGCTCCTCGACCCGCTGTTACATTTGCCCCACGACCAGTTACCCAAACATTTGCCCCACGTCCAGTCACTCAAACTTTTGCTCCTCGACCTCAAATTGTCCAAGAATCAACAACTCGAGCACCACTTCAACCAAGACCTCAAGTATTCGAGGAACGGCCAGCTCCATTTAGACAGCCAACCGAACGACCAGCAACTAAAGGCGGTAGAAGACCACAACAACCTTTAGGTCCCGTTTTCCAACCACGACCCATCCAAACCACACAATCACCTACATTCCGAGATGTGTCCACTCTTAGACCTTTTCCCACTCCAGCGAAACCAGTTGATGATATTTTCGACACCGAGGAGCCAGAAGAGGTCACAGACCAAGAAGAACCAATCACTTCCTCTCCAGCACCAACCAGGCCAACTTTACCACCACGAAGGCCACAACCAACATTAGCACCAAGACCAACTTTCCCACAAAGGTACTTAAAATTATTGAGTTAACTCAAACGATTAATCAAATACTTTAAAATCAGATCAATCTTTCAATCAAAATGCTGACAGGTGATCAAAGATCTTAAAAGATCATTTTAATTGTTATCATATATCAATAACTGTTAATTAGTTAGATTATCAAGACCATTTAAAGATCAATTAGAACGATGATTGAAAAGTTAATCTCTTCCGATTGAGCTTTGATCAATTCATCATTTTTTTTTTCGGTTACACGATTCAAGGATTAAAAATGTTAACAATCAATTGATTGTCAATAATACTTTTCAACAATCTACTTAATCTTTAAATTGATAATAGAGATGAAAAATATTACAATTAACATTATTATCTTATTATCACGTTTTAAAATTAGACCCGCACCAAGACCTGCACCGACACGAGCACCAAAAGCTGAAGATACTGAAGACGATCAACAAGTTGATCAAGAACAATCGATAACAACATCCCGTCCAGTGGCCATTCCAAGTCGTCCTTCTGTTCCTTTGAGGCCAACACCATCTCCAGCTCGACCTTTCTTCCAGCCCACTTTCAGACCATCAACAGTAATCACAACAACAACAACAACCACGACAACCCAAAGTCCAATTGAACCTGAGCAAGATGAGGAGCAGCCCGAACAACCTGAACAACCTGAACAACCTCAGTCAACTTTTGGCCAACGAATTCCCCGACCTAGACCAGTATCGAATCCAACAACAACCACAACACCAGCACAACGACAACCTGACGGAGTTAAATTGCCACCCACTAGAAATCCTCGTCCTCAACCAGACAGTCAAATCAGAGGTATAATAATTAATAAGATCAATTTAGATCAATTAAGTTTACAATTTGTTTTTTTTTCTTCCTCTTCAATTTTCAGAACAAGTTCCGTTCCGACCTCGTCCAATCCCGACAACTACTCAGCCATCAGTCACTGTTACTCAACAAGAAGATGAGAACGAACCGGAAGAGGAAACAAGGGCACCATTCCAACCTCAACAACCCCAAACACCAAGTCCATTCCGTCCTCAGCAGCCCACTCAAGGTCCGGTTACTTTACGACCACAGCGACCAATTGAAATTGTAACAACTCAAAGGCCACCAATCAAAACACCAGTTCGTCCAACTCCAGGTCAAACAGTAAGACCTTTCCAACCAGCAACTTTCCGACCCCGACCAGTGTTTACAACAACATTGGCACCAACAACAACTATTCGTCCAGTTATAAGTACATCTCAAACTTTTGATGAAGATTATGAAGATACTCAAGCACCCGTTGAACCAAGTCAACGACCAGTACAAGAAGTTGTCACAACTCGACCTCGGCCACAGCAACCAGGTTTCACTAATCCCCCACGGCCATCAACGCAAACTTTTACACCAACAACATTGCGACCATCATTAGTACCCCAAGTACCAATCAGAGTAACAACAGAACGACCTGAAACAATTGCCCCGATTGATCAATCATCGGTTGATTATGATGATGGTTCAAATGAACAAGAATTCACTGCACCAGATTTTCAACCTACTCGACGTCCATCATCAGGTTCAAGTGAGCCAGATACTCAAATAATTACAAGGCCAGGTAACAATTAACAAGAATTAAATGATAAAAACATGATAGACAATAAAAGTACTAATAATTTGAACCTTTTCTTTCAAAACGTGAACAGAAACACCTCGACCTCAGCCACAACCACAGCCACAACCACAACCTCGACCCCAACCTCAACCCCAACAACCATTACAACCACAGTTGCCTCAACCCACTCGACCTCAACTTCCCGTGCCAAGTCGTCCCCAACAACCACGAGATGAGCCTGAACCTCGACCAAGGCCACAACTTCCCGCTCTTCCAAGTACACGACGACCAACAGGTCCACGAGTTCCCAGTGGCAAACGACCAACTGGTAAAACACCAAACACAAATGCAGCAATAGTTTACAATCCACCTCTTGGACCAGCGATTAGTATCGATAGACCTGATCGACCACTTCCAGATGGTTCGATGCCCGAATGTACATTATTAGGAACCAATTATTGTATTTTAACAAAAGATTATCCCATGTAAGTAAATTAAGATATCCAAGTGTTAACAAAACGGTTACAAGTAAAACCAAAACAACCGGACACCAATCAACTGACCATTAATGTTAATCGTTATTTTTTTTCCTTCTTTTCTTTCAACTAAATCACTAATTAGGGATGGAATTAATGAAGTAGTTAACCGAAGTTATTCCAGAATAAAACTTATGTACGAAGAATTACAAACAGTTGGTGATCCTGATCTATTTAAAAGTCATGTCGGCGATTCTCTTGCCGCTAAAGGTCAATTTGCTTGTGAAGTTGAGGCCAATACAATGAAACCCGGTTGGGCCAAGGATGAGATCACAAAGGAATGGATGATTATCGTTAACACTGACCTTTTCCCTCAACAAGTACGAACAGAAAGTTGCAAGTAAGTAACCCACAACTAGAAATGTCCAATCAATAACAATTTTCCCTAAACAATTAACGACAACAATTAATTTTCTCTTCCTTATAGACGGCCTAATGAACCTTGTTCCTTTGTTGCTCCTTATTATGAGTCCACTTGCCAACAACGATACAGTTTACATCGGCTGATTGCCGTTGATCCTCACGATCCAGGTAAAAGTCCGGTTGTCGCTTTGTTCAAATTCCCGGCTGGTTGTTCGTGTCGTGTTCATCCGGTACGAATTTCTCAGGTCGGAGAAAAATCTTCGAAATAGAAACTTTTTCAACTTTTTGTTATTCTAAAGAGAAAAAAAAATACACATATGATTAAATCATCACGAAAACAAATGAACAATTATAATTAAATCAAAAAAAAAAGTAATCATTTTCATTTTGTAAATTAGTTTTGTTGTAATGCAATTGATAATTAATTAAAAAAAGCATCACTTTTTATGCCTTAATTTCAATCACTTATTGATGATATTGAAAATAAAGATTTACCAAATTGTTTGTAACATAAAATTACAAAATTGATTGACTGTATATTAAATTTGATTAATAAATTAATTGGAATAATTTTCTCTCGTTAACAATTTAATGTAAAGATTAAGCGACACTTTCTCTTGATTCGATAACGGGTCCTAGGTTAATATAGATTTTATGATAAATCCATGAGACTTGAGGCTCTGATCCTCCAGTTGATTTAGTTTGGATAACACTGTTGACAAAATCGTGTTTCAATCGGAAACAAATCCTACAATCACCGGAACCAATTGTTGGTGAAACTTGTAACCTCAGTCCAATTTTGTTGCCCCGACGAAAAGTTATAAGTCTAAAGTTAATAATGATAATTAAAGAGAGAAAGAAAATAAAGATAAAGAAGATGATTAAGTCAAAAATAATGATATCCAAGTGTTAATCCAATTATAGAAATGAATTATAATATAGTCTCTCTATCTCTCTGTTTCTTTCTGAATCTCTCGATTGAAATGAATTAACTAATTTAGAGAAACAACTTTCAAGGCTTTTTAACTTATTGGGATTTCAGCTTATGTCTAAAAGGCGAAAGATTAACTATTCCTTTCCTGGTCTTAATCTTAATCTCTCTCTCTCTCTCTTCTTGGAAGATAAATAATAACGAGTCTTGTTTCTTTTTCTTCCTCTATCCTTTTGCCGCAAAATAAAAGCTTCTGGTTTCCACTGGTAATGTTAATTGTTTACTTCTTTTCCCACCGAGAGGACGATAGAGAGAGAGAGAGAGAGTGAGAGTTGATGAGAGTAGATAATCAGTAAAGTTGAATGCACTTACTGAGGATCATCATTGTAACGATTTTTCTGAGTAGAGTCCAATTCTAATTCAAGTGTATCATCTTTACATTCCAGGATAAACTCTGATTTTGGGAGGATCACTTTCCCTGTGATAGTTTCATTCATCTCATCTTCATTAAGAGGATGAAGTGAAATATTCATCCCGTATTGGTAAGGATTCTTGAAGGTTAATTCAACCGTTGATTCGGAAAATGGGTATAACTTTGGTTTAGATGCAATCTTAACTTCAGGAATATCATAACTGTCAAGAAGATGAGAGAAAAGAGAGAAACAAAACAAAACAATTAACTTTCTTTTTTTTTTGCCTTTTCTAGGTTATGATTAAGATAATCAGATTTAACTGATTGAGCATGAAGATGGGTTAATGTACTTACTAGGCGGACAATTGAATTTTAAATTTAATTGAAGATGAATTATATTCTGGTTTGATTAGATTGTGATCACATTCTTTACATCGAAGTGATCTTTTAACATAGAGCATTTTACTTATTGGATAAAACTTCTCAACGGGTCCAGGTTGAATTTCTATTTGCATTAATCTTTGCTCGATTGTACTAATCTCCATCTCATTTAAATCTCTATTGTAATAATCTTCAATTTTAAGTGGTTCCAATTGATCGGTTGCTATTGATGGTTCCAATTTAATGTCAGTTAAAGATTTAGACGTTGGCATATAGTTAGAACTTGTTCTACCCGCTTTAGTTCGTAAGCTTTCGGTTAATTTGGCTGAAAGGGAAGCCGATATTCCATATTTATCTAATAGATGAATAGCATGACCTGGTCTTGGATTAATTCGTTTCTTTTCCTTTTCCATTCTTTCTCTTTGAGCGATTACTCGATAATGTTCAACAAGACCTTCGATACGTTTCTTATTTGGAACTTCAACTTCAGGCCAACCACCAGAACCTTTAAGATAAATAGGAGAGAGAGAGAGAATTGAATGAATCAACAATAAAGGAGAAGAATAAAAGAGAAATGATTAAATTAGATACGGATGTCAATCATTATTGGAAAATCATCGTTCTGGTGAGTAATACAAACCTACTAATTGATCAGGAATCCCAACATCTTTTGAACTCCATTTACAATAAGAGCAAAGTAGAACCTGAGCTTTCCTGGTGGTCATCCCGTTTGGATCGGTTTCGCTGGGAACTGAGGCTAAAAATGTCCTCGGAGTAAATGTATGCATACAAACGGGACATTGGAAGCATGATGCACATCTAATGGGTTAATTGACATAACGAAAACGATTACAAATTTTGAAAGAAAAGGAGGACAGACAATATACATCATATACTATATTTATACAATAAAGTTAATTGTATCAATAGAGTACATAAAATTGAAATTAATTAACAACAGGAAGCTTTGAAATAGTAAAATCAATAGACTAACAGATATGTTAATCCAATAGAAACAACAAAAAAATAGTAATAGCCAATAATAGATGAGTCATAATGATTGAGGTCTCTCACTCTTTCTCTCTCTCTCTCTCTCTCTTTCAGGGAGGAGGATGGACAGGGAAATGAGAACTGTTGTTACAAAGTAAAAGAATATGAAGAAAAGATTTAATCAGTCGAATGAGATTAATTAGCTTACTTGTTTTTCTTTAATTTAGCATCAACCGTTGGAATATATTCTAAACAATGTTGACAATATTGGGAGTCAACCTAAAAAAAATAAAAGAAAAGGTTCATTTGAGATGTGAAAATTGTCATTGGAAGAGAAAAGAATAAAATTAATCAAATGATTAGAATGAAGATTGACAAGATGATTTGATTGTCACAATTAGAAACAATTGTAACAATCAAAAAAAGAGAAAAATAATTAAAACCATACAAACCTCATGAGAGACACAATCTTTACACCTTATCTTTAAACAGTAACGACAAAAGTAAATATGAGTCAATGGTTTACAATGGCCACATGAACACTCATAGAGAACCTTATTAGATGAGAATATTTCATTAATTATATCCATGGTAATTAGAATAAGAATAAATAATAACCAAAGTAAAAATTAAGAACATCAATTATTATGGAAAAATAAAAAGGAAGAACAGAAAAAAAAATGTAAACAAAAACCGAAAAATCGGCGAAAATCGATTAACTAACCGAAAGAAAATCGAAAATATCGATTTTCTCTCAAAAAAGAGTAAACGATTAATCGGAGGAAGGAAATGAGAAAAAAAATAAATAAAAACAAATCGATTTTTGAGAGAAAAAAAAACAAACTTTTTTTTGTACTTAGTTGGTACTTCCAACAACAACAACAACAACAAGTTAACAATTTGATATTAGTAAATTATAAAAAGTAATTATAAAAGCATGTCGACCAATTTATCAACAATTATCATGTTAATAATGGTTATTCCTAGTAAACTAATGTGTACACTTTTTTGGTATTGTTTAATTGTTTCAACCTTTTCAGCAATTAATGCCGCTTCAGCTTCACTTGGTTCCAATGGTGGTGGTGGTAAATCAATTGACCAACTAACCGGTGATATAAGTATCGGCGGAGGTTTAAGTGAAAACGGTGAAACTGAACCTGGAGGTGGAAATGTTAATAGTGCCGGTGGAGGTTTAATCAGTTACAGTGTCCGTTGTCCACCCTCACATTTAATTAAACCTTGTGATTGTGTTGAAATTGAGAAAGGTTTAGAAAGTGAATTCAATGAGAATGAATCTCTTGCTTTAACCAATGAAACCAATGAAAGTTCATCGTCATCCTCATCTAATCATCAGGGTGTAACCGGTGATGAAATAAATGTTAATAGTGAACCTCATCCCGATATTATTGAGACAGTTGTCTTTTGTAAACATATATATTCAAGGAAACAATTAATGGAGAGTATGAAAGCATTTAAACGCCATAGAATTAATTATCTTGTTATTGATTCTTGTTCCATTCCTCCATTTCCAACCAATATCTTCAATCAGATCAACATTTTATGGATGGAAGTGTTAAATTCAACGATCCAATTTCGAGAAAATTTCTTCGAGTGTGGTGCTGCCTGCCTATGAACAATCAAATCAACAATTCGAACATCGAACTTAATTTTTATCGAACTTTTTTTTTCTAATTTATTTGATTAAAATCTTATATTCTAAACAAAAAGAACTTTTTTTTTCTAAAAAGAAAAACTTTAATTATGATTAACTAATTTCTCTCTCTTTCTCTCATTCACTTTGCTGACATTTGTACAACTATTTTTCGTTTTTTTTTCTTAATCATCAAACAACAATTAAAATGATTATAACAATTTATATATTTTTCTTCATTGTAAATGATTCAATGATTAACAATCAACGACAATGTTAATTGAATGTCGTCATTTAATTGATTAACTTTCAAATGTCTTGGATTAAAAGTATTGTTTAAACTTTAATATTAAAGAGAAACTTTAATTACATTGTTAATAGTTAATTGTCTAAATAATAATTATTAACGATTAGACTTTACATGTATGGATGATGATGATGATGATGATTATTATTATTATAATGATAATGATTAACTTTCATGATCAATTGTATGAGTTGAATTGTATTATTTGTAAACTAATCATGCGAATTGATTGTCAGGAGAAAAGTTTTGATTGACTTTGATTGTGAATGTTAAGGTTTCCATCATCATCATCAACATCATTATCGTTTATTGTTGAAAACTTTTTTTCTTTCATTGCAATTAAGAAGATGATTTAACTTAACGTAATACAGGATGAACAAGGAATTATGTTAATCATCATCATCATCATTTTAATGATTAGCAATTTAGAGAATAAAAAGTTTACAATTGTTACACAAAGAGAGAAAAAGGTAGAAAATTTTTCAAGGTAAACAAAGGAAAAGAACAATTTTTTTTTCTATTCTCCATCTTAAAAGATGATGATGATGATGATGATGTTGTTGTTGTTGTAGATGATGAGGAAGATAAAGATGAGATGATGAAGATAAGGCCAAAGATGACAGTTACCTAGTGACTTGGTACATCCTTTTGTCTTTTATTTTCTCATCCTTTATCATCTGCTTTTGTCTTCTTCTTTTCTTCCATCTTTCTGTAATCACCCTGAGGCTAGAAATATAAATATATCTTTCTAATGGACAAATGATTATCATGGTTACTTTTTTTTTGTTTTTGATTCTCTTAAATTGTTTGACTAATTTTACTTGTTTACAGCATAATAATCATCTTCCTTTTTTATCATTTCAAATTATCACCATAAATCATCATCATCTTTTTATTATTTGTTTAATTTCTCTCCCTCTCGCTCTCTCTCATCTTTTGTTGATCATCGTCATCATGATGATAATTTATCCACTTTACTCTTTACAAAGTAATAACATAGCAACGAGATCAACTTCCGCGTATTATTATCAAGGTGATGTTATCTTATCATCATCTGTTTATTCAAGTTCATTGTTAATCAACAGATGATGACGATGATGATGATGAAAAAACCATCAACACTAATAGAAGATGAAAAAAAAAATGATGAAATTTTGTATGAAAACAAAAAAAAAGTTAACCAGGTTTTCATTATTATTGTGATATTTTTACCTGCTTTTTGTTGGGTGAACATTATATTATCATGATTACCTTTTGATTGTGTTAATGATGATAATGATGATTACGATTATTGTATAATTATGTTGATTTCTATTTAGTTTGATTTAATGTCAACAGTAAACAATCACAATGAACCTTGTCAATGACCGAGATCTGAATAAGTTGTTTTCTTTTTACCTTTAAGTTGCCAAGATAAAACTAAACTACCATATCTATTTGGGTTGACACTGAATCTACATTGAGTTTTTATGGTCGATACAAGTATCTAAGTGAAAAAGGTGAAGGAGGACAAAAAGATGCAGAGATTAGTAAGATAGAGAGTGAGTGAGACGTAGTGAGAACGAGAGAGAGAGAGAAATGGGAGGATAAAGAGGCCAAGAGGAGATGAAAGCTAAAATTATCGACGAGAAGCTACAATGGTAAATAGAGATTAAGATTCCGGTTCCTTTTTCAACCTTATCCTTGATCATCATAATCTTGTCTCCATTTTATATACCGACAGTGTAGATAATAATAATAATAATAGTAAAACGATTAAGAAAACGACGACCACGACAAACGACTTTAAATCCTTGGCCTTGAGCCCAAAAATCTTAAGGGATGTTGTTTGTTACTGTTGATAATCATCATCATCATGTTATATCTTCAGTGTTTCTTTCATCATCATCATCATCATCTTGTCATCTTCTTCTTTTAACTTGGAAATTGCAAATTCTGCAAAAACTGTTGAACGAACTACAATTTTATCCTTAATTCCGGTTGACTACTTCACCTCTCTCTCTCCAAGAATTAACACCCAAACATCTCAACCCTCATCTTAATCATCCTCATCATCATTCAAATCATCATCTTCATCCTCATCCTCATCACCATCTTCTTATCTTGTAACAAAATTAAAGTTGACAGTTTGTAATAAGAAAGCAAGAAAAAAAATATAGTAAACTCATCACTAGAAAATGTTGAACACGAAAACGTTTACTATCATTTTCTGTTGTTTTTATTCATGATTCTCGCAGCAAAATGTTTACCTTAAAATAAACTGACATGAGCCCATAAACTATTGCAAATGTTGATGTATATTTGTGATGGTTGCAGTTTGTTTTCATGGTTGTGATGATTTAAATAATTTGCTATTTAAATATACAGATTAACTTGGCAGTGAATGTGTACATTTTTCTTGCTCAATTGAACAGTTAATTGCAATTAAATGTTGCAGTAATAATAATGAAAAGCAAAAAGTTTCCAATGAAAACAGAAAAAAAAAGTTAATTTATCTCAATCTTTTTGGGTTACAAAGTTTTACAAGAAAAAAAAAGTAATAATATCAACATAAGAAAACAATTGCATTTATCTCAATTATCATTGGATTCAATGTAGAAAAAAAGTTAAACCTTTTGTTTTATCATTAACACCAGCAACAATTTTCTTGTCTCTTTTTCTCAATGATTAGTTGATTACGATTAATTGATTGTAATTATCTAAATTACGTATGAATGGTTACCTTATATCATTGTTTTTCGGGTTTAACAAGCATTTTCTGGTCATGGTTTGCTTAACATTAAGCTAACCAGTCGTCGCTTTCATTTGCTTTATATAATTACTATCAAGTGATTGCTCATCATTATCTTCATCTTCATCTTCACCTTTCTGTCTCTGTCTCTCTCTCGTTTATCATCTGTCATCTTCTTTACCTTTACCTTTGTCTTCTGTCTCTAAGGCTTCTCAATCATCTGCATCAACATCAATTCACCTTATCAGTTGTTTAAACTTTCACTATTTAAATTAACCTCTCATAAGAATCAACAATCAAGTTGATAAGGTTTCAGATTTGATTGATTTTTTTAGGCTAATTACCGTGATTGGAAAAATATAAATTAACAATTAACCTTTTAAATGGATAAAGAGAGAGAGAGAGAGAGAGATGAAGCAAATTTACATTTGATTTTGTGATTAGCATAAATGGTAAACTGTGATTTGATTGTAACAAACAAATTAAATTATAATCAACTTTGTGATACCAACGTTAACTATTCTGGTTAGAGGCTATTAGGAAAGGTCAGTGAATAAAATGAATTGGGTTTGACCTTATTGACCATAAGGAAAAACGAAATGGAAAATATTACATTTATCCAATTATTATTCTTAATAATAAATGTACTGTATGTATGGGGATGGATGAAAATAAAAAGGTAATTAAGTTAATTTTCTGGGCAAGGAAATGTTTGATTGTCACTTTTAAATGTTGTTGATTTGTTGTTGTTTTCCAAATCATACATGAGACTCAAGAGGGTATGCAAATTGTAAAGATAGAAAGCTGAATATTAAGGTTTGGTAAACAACAATTACCAAGGAAAAAAAAAGTAAAGGTAATAACAAAAGTGTTATAAAGAGCAACCAAAATTAGTTGATTGAGAGCAACAAATACAACATGTAGTTTACAACAGAAAATAAAATAGAATTGGAAATGTTTTTATCAATGGAAAACAACAAGAATCACATTCACATTGTCAAATAATTTCAAGCTGAATAGTTTTCTCTTATTGACTTAGGTTCAATTCAAAGATAACCACTAGTAAATAACCACAAGAGAATCACAAAGAAAGAGAGAGAGAGAGAGAGAGAGATTGGATGATAACGGAAGATATTCTGTGTTGATGAAGATGAGAATGGAGATAAAAGTATATATAACATTAACCATGTTCAAAATGTAGGTAAGGATAATATGATTGTGGATAAAAATAGTAGTTAGACAAAGACCGGTTCTGACACAAGTGTCCATACTAGCACAAAGTGTCCATACTAACACAGGGTTTCTAGCACAAGTGTCCATACTGGCACAGAAGTGTCCATACTGGACCAAACTTTTAGCGGGAAATTCAAACATTTTTCTGCAAATAATACCAACATTCGGTGACCTTATTTCAGGTCAATTTTTAGCGGGAAATTCAAATAAATTCAAAAGATTCTGGAACTAATACCAACTTTCGATGACCTTATTTCAGGTCAATTTTTTAGCGGGAAATTCAAATTTTTAAATCAACATTTACTTAACTCTGGGTTGACATTCAGTGAACTTCTACTCTATAAAGTGTCCATACTAGCACAAAGTGTCCATACTGGACCAAACTTTTGGAGGGAAATTCAAATTTTTGTAAAAAAAGTATAAAAGAGGATGAGCTGACGGTAGGCAGCTCATTCGATACGATGAAACATAACATGATTTTACGAATCATCATTTTCATAATTATAACAGTCATTTTACTACTAATATTCCGTGCAATATTTTTTGATAATATCAAATATGACCAAATCAATCTGGCCTGATTATCGGATCGATAATATAGTTTCAATATGGTCAATAGGACCAATAGATATCAAAGTCGATAATACAAACCGAAAGAAAAAATTCAATGCTCAAGTTATACGAACTGATAATGGTGTGCTGCTGGTTTTTGCATCAGGAAAAATTACAGCAACTGGATTCAAAAGTCTACCCATGACAATTCTAACATTGATGGAAACGTTCCCTGATCGTGAAATAATCTTTATCAGAATATCTAATATAACAGCATCAAGTTATAATTCAGTAAGGTTCAATACTGAAAAACTGAAACAATTATATTGTAAAAAAGATACAAGTTATGAACCTGAATTATTCCCTCCAATATATACAAAACTAAATGGACTAACGATCATGTACTTCCATACTGGATCAATCGTAATTGTTGGCGCGAAAAGTGTCGAACAAATTGAAACTGCGATTGCGCAGTTCATGGACAGAATCAAATCACTATAAATAGAGAGGTTCAACTAAATGAAAGTTCATTTGTCATTTGAACTTTGAAGAGTAAACATAAAAATGGGTTGTGTAATCTGGAGAACACATAGAATCTTTAATGGTCCAATCATCTTTAAAATTTCTCGAAGTGAAAAATGTAATCGACTGGATATACGTTATAGTTATAATAGTTCACCAACTAAATTTGGAATATCCTTAACACCATCAGAATTTAAATTTGTATTTAATTTCTACAACAACAAGGACTTACGTAATGAAAGCCTTCTCTCTATACGTGCAACCAGAGAATCGAGTGAGACATTAAAAATAATGAAAAAGATTCTTATGTTCTAACTCCAATTGATTTCTGGAGAGAAGTTACACCATTTGTTCCTGCTGCTCTATTTTTGTTATCCAAGGATTTACCTATCAAACAGTTAATTGACTTATACATACTATCTTTATTAACAACTGAAGAGAATTTATTGGAACATAAATTCACAGCAATAAGAGGTAATAAAGTCGAGCCTGAGAAGTGTTATTTATTCAACCTAGGACTAGTTACTGCTGATAATTTACTAAACACGTCACTAGATGTCGCTGCACTCACTCGATTCGCTCAGTCCGATCCGAAACTTTTCTGCTCACTCGTCAAACTACAGTATAAATAGAGATGATCAAGTGAAAACAAGTTCATTTGTCATTCAAACTTTGAACAGTAAACATGGAATATATTTGTGCTTATTTCGATACTCAAGGTATCTATGTTAATGGTACTTATCATCCACAAGAGGTTGCAATGTACGGTGATGACCATTTAATTCATGTAAAAGTCGGTAAAACTTGTGAATGTAAACCAACACCTAAAGAGGAAAAACAAATACAATACCTCGAAAAGTACCATCATGGATTAAAATATAATGGATTTATAAATGGTTTAAGTTATGATGAATTGGAAGCTCTATGTGTTACTTTTTATAGAGCCTGCAGAAACAAATCAAAATTAATAGTAGCCGTTCGATCAGTTGAAGCAGAAATTGTCTTGAATAAATTCAATATCCCTCTAATTAATATCAATCAAACGTATGGTGCTTCATACAAATTAATTGACCAGTTAAAACAACCGTGCTATCTCCATTCTTCTTCTAACGTGAACACAAGATGTTCACTAAATATTGTCCAATATATGAAAAAACATATGGATTATGTTAAAGAACATGGAATCGATGTTGTTGATAACTAAATTTATGTTAATCATTTTTCAAAACTTCATATTATTTTTTTTAAATTTATGTTAATCATTTTTCAAAATTTATGTTAATCATTTTTCAAAATTTATGTTAATCATTTTTCAAAATTTATGTTAATCATTTTTCAAAATTTCTATTAATCATTTTTTTTGAAAACTCATATTCATTTTCAAAATTCATGTTAATCATTTTTTGTAAAATTTCGTTTTTCAAAAAATTTACGTTAATCATTTTCATAAGAAAAATTCGTAAAAAACGTTTTTTCAGATTTTTCAATAATCTACTTAAGAATCGAAAACAATAAACAATTGAAATCTTTAAAATGCAAACTTTCTCTGTTTATTTACGTCATCCATTTACAATGTTGATTGCTGGTCCAACAGGTTCGGGTAAAACTCATTGGATTAAGCAATTAGTATCAAATGTTAATAAATACTGTTACCCACCACCAGAAAAGATAACTTACTTTTACGGAGAATATCAGGAAATATTCAGTTCAATGCCGAATGTTAATTTTATTCAAGGTTTACCTGAAAATTTAATACAAAAATTTGATGGTATTAAACCAGAATGGATTATTATTGATGATTTAATGTTTGAATCAACAAATTCAAAAGTGATAAGTGAATTATTTTCTAAAGGATCTCATCATCGTAATTTATCTGTTATTTTATTAGTACAAAACTTTTTTACTCGTGGAAAAGAATCAAGAAATATATCATTAAATTCACAATATGTAGTTTATTTTAAAAATCCTCGTGATCAATCAATGATATCTAATATCGGAAGACAGATTTTACCCGGTAAAGTTAAAAAGTTACAAGATATTTATGAAGATGCAACAAGAAAACCATATTCATATTTATTTTTCGATTTAAAACCTGATACACCAATAGAAACTAGATTTCTAACAAATGTACTTGATGAAGAACCATACATTACAGCATATTTAGTATAAGAAGTTTTATTCTTTTAGTTAATTAAAAATGACGGTTAAACGTGCGCTCAAGTGTTATTCTTGCTTGCGACAGCTAGCAAAGACGAAATCGCATATCCAAAGAAGAAAAATCATTTCCAATTCACCTAAATCTATTTACCCAGTAATTACCGATATTGCTAAACAAATCTTGAAAGGTGTAATACCTTTAAAACCTAAACATAAAACCCAACTCAAACGGTATAAGAAAGATTTACGTCTTCTTACCGGTAAATCTACATTGAAACAGAGACAAAATCTGATTAATCAGAAAGGTGGATTCTTACCATTATTGATTAAACCAGCATTGGCACTATTAGCAACAATTGCTGCAAATAAATTGTCGAAATAATGAATACAGTAACCCGAATGTACTTAGTTTCTGAAGATCAATATAAACGTAATGTTTTGAGACCCAGTGTAACTAGACGGTTGTTGAATAAAAATTTACCAACTGAAGTCAAAGTTAAATTCATTAATAACATGTTGGCAAGAACAAAAGAACATAATCTCGAACATCAAAATTACCGTGGAACTGAATTTTATAATGAAGAACAGCAATCAGAACCATCAGAATTTGAAAGTGCAGTTTCACATACAAATGATCGGACTTTAATTGATACTAAATCGGAAGACGATACATTACCAATGGAAACATCAAGTCCATATCGATTACCACCAGAACCTGTAAGAGTCTCTCCATATCCTTCAAACTCAAGAATGGATGCTAAAGATACACTGACATCATTAATCAGAGGGATCCCTGGTTTAGTTACCGAGAAAGGGAAAATCACAAATGAAACTGGAATACCTTCAAATGCGAGTAATATAGATGAAATCATAACTTACTTACGAACTGTTGGTGCGAAAACTAAATTCCCAAATGGTTCAAAAAGAGTATTAACGATGATTAGATTAAAGTATCCAAGTGCAATTAAACTAATTAAGAACGAAAAAGCAATTGAATTTATAAATGACTTAAAATGGGAGGATCTAGTATCGAACAAGAATTAGAAAAAATATATTATGATCCTGAATCATCTGGATCATTTGGAGGTATTAAAAAATTATATGATACTGCGAGAATTAAAATTCCCAATTTAAAATTTAATGATGTTGAATCATGGTTAAAAAACCAAGAAACATATAGTTTATTCCGTGAAAGAAAAAAACCATTCCCAAGATTACCTATTTTGGTCGATAAAGTAGATGAGCAATGGCAAGCCGATATTATGGATATGAGTTGGCTTTCAAGAGCCAACGATCAATATAAATATTTATTAGTTGTTATTGATTGTCTAAGTAGATTTGCCTGGGCAATACCTTTAAAAGATAAATCTTCAAATACAGTTATTAACGGATTCAAAGAAATATTCAAATCGAGAAAACCAGAAAAATTACAAACTGATCAAGGAAAAGAATTTGTTAATCAATATTTAAAACAATATTTACAAAAACTTAATATTAATCATTTCACATCAACTGATGATTTAATTAAATGTGCAATTGTTGAGAGATTCAATCGTACATTAAGATCCCGAATTTATCGATATTTACATTATAAAAACAAACACAAATATATTGATGTATTAAATAAAATAATCAATTCATACAATAATTCATCATCGAACTATTAAATGACCCCAATTCAAGCATTAACTAACCAACCTTAGCTGTTAGTAATGTTTTCCGCACAAAAGAAAATAAAAGAAACAAAACCTTACCAAGTAGGAGACAGTGTCCGAATAACAAGAGCTAAAACTATTTTCGAGAAAGGTGCAACATCAACATGGAGTCGAAATCTATTATATAACTAAAGTCAAACATACACCTCAAGGATATGTTTATCGTCTACGTGATTATGATAATGAACCAGTTACATCGATTTTTATCATGATGAGATCTATCCTGTGACTGAACCTGATTTATATAAGATTAATGAAGTTTTAAGAACTAGAATAAATCCACGTACTAAAAAGAAAGAATATTTCGTTTCATGGGTTGGTTATCCCGATAAATTTAATTCCTGGGTTGATACAATTGAAAATGTCGAATGAATTTGTTGTTGATGTTATTTCTAATGCAAGTATGGATATTTATAAAAACAATACATTATCTCAGTTCACTAATCGATTACCTAAAAAACTGATCCTTGATGGTGAATGGTCGGTAGCTGTTCAAGAAATTATTTACCCTCTTGCACATAGAGGTAATAGAATGAATGTTAAATGGTCACTCAATTATAATGAGTCTTATTCTCAAAGATTTCCTATTCATCATACATATAGTTTTGAGTACAGTGAAAGTGATAAAATTGATCGGATTATTGATAATTTCAATAAAGAAATGGAAAAAGCTTATCTTACTGAAAATCCAAGTATAAAAGTAGGAGGTATTAATAGACCTCCGAAACTTGAATTAATTAAAGTTAATGATGATGGGAAAGAAAAAGATAAAATATTAATGAAACTTGGACGTCATGAAAAACTTTTACAACCACTTTACCCGATGTTTAATGACCAATCATTCTTTAGACTTCTTGGTTTTGATTGGTACGTGTTCAAAAAGAGAATTCCTGAAGCTAAGAAAAATGGTTCATTTGAAATAACTGCTCCTTATCAACCAGATACTGGACCTAAAGGTCATTTAGTGTTCATTTGTACTGATATTATACATGAACATTTAGTTGGTGATACTCATGCAAGAGTCTTGAGAGTGATACCTTTAAATAAAAATACAGGTGATACATTAGCTCACATTACATTTACAACACCATATTATTATCCAGTTAGAATGAATCAAATTGAGGAAATAAGTATAAGAATTGTCGATGAGAGTGGTGATAATATTAAATTCAAATCTGGACGAGTCTTTCTAAGTTTACATTTTAAACGAAAAGAAATTGTTTAAGAAAAGAATATAAATTAATTAAAATAAAAATGAATCGAAAAATATATTGTCCGTGTGATAGTGATTTCAGTCATCATTTCCAGCATCAAGCTGGATATGGAATATCTGATATTTCTGTCTTTAGAGGTCAACCATATCAGAGAGGATACGGAATAGGATCAGTTTTGCACGTTATGGAATCCCAATATTAAAATTTCTAACTAAACATCTAGTAAGAACCGGTATGAATGTTGGTGCTGATTATCTTGCTGGAAGTGACTTTAAATCTTCATTTAAGGCTCACGGTAAACAGGGTTTAAGAAATGCAGCAAAACAAGGTTTGAGTAAATTAAGTGACTTAGTTGATCAAACCGGTAGTGGTATAAGAAAGAGAAAACGGAAAGTTAAAATTATCAAGAAAAAGAAACGTGATATATTCACATAATGGAGTACTTACATGAATCATCTATGCCTGCAAGCAAATCTGAATTACAAGTTTTTCAATCCCACCAACACAAACAGCAATTGAAAGTAGTTATGAAGTTGAGTACCGTCCTAATGCAAGTCTTGAATCTAGTAATTTTTATGAAATTAATGTTCCAGCAAGTGAAGATTTTACAGATTTGGCATGTACAATGCTGCATATTCATCTTAGTGTTAAAACAGTTGCTGGTGCAGTACTTACAGAAGCAAATAAAGTTAAAGCTGTTACTAATTTTGGTAATTCGTTATTTGAACAAGTGGACTTATCTCTTGGCTCAGTTAATACTGTGCAAGCCAATAATACATACCATTACCAATCTTACTTTGAAGATTGTTTTTTCCGATTTCCCAACCCAATGGATTCCGGATTCCAAGTGTCTGAAACTAATTTACGATCATCTTTTGACTTGTATTTTCGTTTACATTCTCCATTATGTGAACAGGATAAACTTTTAATTAACGGAGTTCCATTAACATTTAGATTCACTAAGAGTCCTGATGGATTTTCATTAATCAAGTATGATGTAGCTGATACAGCTAAGTATGAGATCAAATTTGAGAAATTTTCTTTACACATTAAACGTGTTAAATTATTCCCTGAAGCTCAAAAAAGTATAATTGCAGGTCTTGAAAAAGGTCCTGCAAAGTATTTCATAACAAGGAACGATACTAGAGTTTTCTCAATTCCGTCTGGTCAATCATCTGCATCAATCGAAAATGTATATCATGGTGTTTTACCTCGTAGAATACTTGTAGGTTTAGTTAAAGATGCTGCTCAAGAGGAAAGCATCTACCTTGATCCGTTTGAATTTAAACATTTCAATACGAATTACATTTCACTTAATGTTGATGGGAATATGATTCCATCAATTCCGTACTCACCTAATTTCAGTTCAAATTATTATATGAGAGAATTTATCAATTTATACCGATTCTTCGGACAAGATGAAGGTATCCCACAACTTAATATTACATATGATGAATATGGTAAATCATCTACTTTATTTGCATTTGATCTCTCACCTGATGGATCAATTGGTGCTGAGAATGGGACATTATCTCTGATTAAAGAGGTAATATAAGACTTGACATTAAATTCAGTGATAGATTGAAACAATCACTCAAGGTTATCGTTTTTGCTCAATTCGATAATCTAATTACAATTGATAAAGACCGTAACGTAAATTTGGATTATTAAAAATGTTAACTACAAAAGATATAATTGAATTACTTACTGATGTTCCCTGGTTTGCTGGTGTTTTCCCGATCGATCGATTACCAACAATTCTCAGTAAAGATAAAGCAATTATAATCAATTTAGATGAAAGTTATAAAGAGGGAAGTCATTGGGTCGCAATGTATCTCGATACGAATTAAATAGTCCATTATTTTGATTCATTCGGAAGGAAACCTCAAGGGTTAATACTTACATTTATTGAGAAAATATCTGATTACTATCTATTCAATCCTAATAAATATCAAGGTAACTTATCAGTTGCTTGTGGATTTTTCTGTCTTCTATTTGTAATTTCAGTTTATGATCTAAATGACTTTTACAAGTTATTTCGCGGTTGTGAACATATTAATAATGAGACAAAATTGTTTCATGTACTGAAAAAATATTTAATTTTTTGAATTATCAAAATGATTAACAATAAATTTTTTTGAACAAATATTAATGATGAACAAAATTATTAAATTTTTGATTAAACGAGATTATTTACAATTTTGTAATGACCATATGGTACAGAGTTAATTTTATCAAGGTAATATCTTTTATCTTCGAAGGGGGTTATCATAAGTTTTGATTGGTTAACAACTTGAATATTATGGTTCGTTGACTGAATTCTAGAAGCTGTCCCTCTTTCAGTTGATTCTTGAAATAAACAGTCTTTATAATCGTCAAAATTTATCTTTTTCAGTGAAACTCTTGGGACTCCTTTGGCTCGTTTTTTAACGTCAGACAGTGTCTTAATGGTATAAAGTTTTGGTTTTATACCAAGAAACTCAACAATTTCATCACCAGCAATTTCATTTTTGATGAATCCAATTTTTTTCTTATTCTCATTAGAGAAAAGATGATGTGACTGGGGGTAATTGGAGAAATCCATGAGTTGAGACAAGTTCTTGAGATCCTCATCTATATTGTTTGTGTTAATATGATAGATTAAACTATCGGTGTCAGTATATAATAATTTAATATTATCTTTGAAGTAAGGTTTGAACTCTCCATAATGTAATTGGTACATTTTCAGTTTTGCTATTTCAAGCACGGTGAATCCCACGGCTATTGGTTTATCCATTTTTACGGAACTATTTTTCATCTGGAAAATCACTTTATTCTCATCAAGAATGATGAACTTTTTTACCAGATTCTTCCTCATCGTCCGTTCAGCTTCTATATCTTTCAGTGCAATCTCGACCTTCACATGCTTTCTCTTATCCTCGATCGTCTTGCCGTAAATTGAATTAACTAACAATTTCCAGAAATCTTTTTCAAAATCTGTTGTTGCTTTCTGACGATTCAATGTACAAAAATCAACATATCCTTCTAACCATGGTGATTGATTGAATTTGATAGTACGGTGGACTTTGTTGACTTTGATTCCAAGCTGAACGTAATATTTGAGAGCTTCATAATGGATTACATATTTTGTTTTCTTCAAAAATGTAGTGACAAGTTTAATCGATGGTAATGATTTGACTCCTTGATTACGAAGCTTTGTATGTAATTCTTGCTGGTAGTTACTATACATTGAAGGATCGATTTTCAATTTTTGTGGAAGTAAAGGAAAGTCTGAATGAGAATCGTGAAGTTCAGATGGATACTCGAGATCAACTTCGAGTATATAACCAACACTTCCTGGACCTGGTGTGTTTAAAACGATCTCTAATGGTACGTCACACCATTCAAAACCATCCACAGGTAAGTACTGAGACATGGCATAACCATAAAGGTTATTGACGTCCAAGTATAACATTTTACTTATTGGTTCTTCTGGGTTGTAATTGGGTAATTCAGGGTCATTAGCTCTTGCATATCTCTGACTAACCATAGTCAAACCACCTCGGATACCTGATTCGATCATCAGCAACATATCAACATCAGAAAAATCTGAAGTTCAATTGATGTTGTTTTTAAAGCTGCAGCCCATGTGAGACCAGGTGATGAAAAATGATGAAGTGGATCAATACCGAAACTTTTAATTGACATCTTTCGGAAATTTTCAAATACTGCAGCTAATAGTACGACATCAGTTTTAAGGTATATGTCATGGAGATCTCAATGATGTACAATTGAAATTGGTCCAAACGTCTTTCACATGATTGTAAACCTCTTCTGAAATTGATGACTCGGTTAGATTGGAATAGAATTTATCCTTTGGTGGTAATGTCTCCTCAAACCTCTCCATTGAATCCAGATACTCATATGGTAAGCACCCTTTCTTCATAAGGAGTGATAAATCACCTGTAAATATTTGGTTCAGATACAATAATTTATCATCAGTTGTTAAATTTGCTGATAGAGCATCCAAACTTGCTGAGAGGAAAGCAAAACTATCCATGAACTTGAAATTGTCAATGATGAAACCAATGAATTTTTCAGTTGAATGAGCAATAATTTGAGGTTTATCTTTGAACATTGATGAGTCAAGAGCTTTGATGATTATGTGACCATCAAAGTTTTTCAAGTTATGAAAAACAACTGGAATTTGTACTGGAACTTGATACTCTAGATTACAGGGTTGATGAGCTGCACCCCTAAATTTACCAGTGAGATGATCATGATCACGAACACGAATCTCAGATCCTAATGGTTTGGTGCAAATATGACACACGGTTGCTTCTTTGAATTGTTTTTCTTCGTCGTAAGTTAACGAGAGTGGTTTGATGTTAGCAGCAATATGTTGACGGATGAAAGGTTCTAAACTGATGATTTTTTCCAAGAACTTTTTACCTGCATCATCACCAAGATAAAAATCACTACAGATAATAACACCGTTCCAATCAACAGCTACTAACCCGTAACTACAAGGGACTAAGTCACTGACTGCATCAGGTGTACTCGAGTTTTTGACATTCAAGGTTTCAAAGTCAGCATAAATACTAACTGGAAACTGGACCTCTTTACGGTATTGATTCCTTTTGAGAGTTGAGTTATTGACATCAGGTAAGACCAGTCTTTGTGCAGTCGTTTTTTGACATTCATTTGTATGAAACAACAATCTTTCTTTTGTTCGGAACGAACAAAAACAACGTTTACAGAAGTGTCTTGCTCTTTTATCATTATGTGATGCTAATCTATTGAAATGTGCAATTGTATAATAATGTTGATTATACAAAAACAGATCTACGTGTTTTTCCTTTTCTAGATCACAGATTTTGAGAGGAACAACAGCTTTGCTATCTGGATAGCAAGTATATACGTTGACGGAAATGTTGTTTTTTCTTTGAAATCTTTCAATGTTGTCGATAGGAACGATACCACGAACATCAGAGAAGTCATACTGTTTTATATATTGTGTATAACTGCTAATTCGCCCACAGTTTTTACTTGATTTGTGAAGACCAATGAGCACTGAATACATGAAACAATCATTGTCTGTCAAAGGAGAAATCAAACATTTTTTGTTTTTAATGAATGATGGAAGCTGATCATGTTGACATCCACCAAGAAACGGTTTGAATTTACCAGCAAACAAGTCAAGAAATAAGACTTTCTTAATAGTCCAACCAGAACCTCGTTGAGTAAATTGATCAATACGATCACACATAAACTCTAATGTATCGTTAATTATAGTATCCTTATCTGTGCCAGCTAAACATGGTGTTAAGTCAGACTCAAATCCTCCTTTATCGGTTTTTCCATTGATTTGGTTTTCGAACTCAACAACTACACCGATACTGAATTTAATAGCACCGAATTCATCAATCAAAATGTTGAGAAGAGATTTGATTTCATCAAATTTTGTCTTTATAACTTCACTTATATCAGGAGATTCAATATCTGATGCACGATATTGGACCAGATATCTCTTGAAAGCTGAGTTGATAAGCTTGAATGAAGCATATTGATTAGGAGCATTTTCGGGATGGTCAAAAGTAATGGATAAACCACATACTCGTGAATGGTTTTCTAGATACTTTGGTCTTGTATACGTCTTCCCACACTTTTCACACGATAAAGAAATACCAGTACCAATTTGCATATTTGATGGCACTCGTGATGTCGATGGAACAGGTGATGGTACAGGTTCTGGTTCAGGTGATGGTTCAGGTAATGGTGCAGGTGATGGTGCAGTTGAAAAGTGAATTGGTGAAGTACCTTGATCGATTCTCGGAGCAAATTGGATAACGGATGGTCGATTAATATTAGGGTCCAATTGATGTTCATCTTCTTCGTCAGAAGATATTTCTATTGTAGATTGACTAGATAGTACAATCTCTTCAGGTTCAACTCGTATCGGTGGATCTGGAAAAAGCTCTGGAGGTTCTGGTGAAATTTGTTCAGGAGTTCGGTGAATATTTCTCAATGCTTCAGAACATAGAGAGCAGTCACTGGAGCAGGTTGATTGTGATGATTGTTGTTGGTCTGAAGTTCGTTGTCGTTTAGTTGGTGGACCAGTGAAGGTATCCATCATTCTACACGAAGAATAATTACAGTTGCAGGTATGTGAAAGGTAATCACCCAATAGTTGAAAAATTGAGTCACAACAGGGACAAATGAATACCATGATTGATGGCCAAAATAACAGGAACTCAAATACTTAAACAGGATAATCAGGTATCAGGTATCAAATAGCAGGTATCGTTTAATGGTATCAGCAGTAAGTAAACCTAACAGTCCCTAAAGGTATTCTCTATGCCTATTCAGGATCTTTTCGATCTAACATCAAGACAAGGAATACTTGATTTTACATTGAAACCCTTCCTTTATATATACTTGTAGTTGCACAACAATAGTTACGTCTGAGAACATAAGAATTCAATTTACACAAAATTCATGATATTCTGAATGAACTTTGCAAGCTCATCATGAAGACATGAGTTTTCTGAACATTTATTTGTGAATAGAATAAAAAAATTATCATCCGTTTGGAAGATAAATGATGATAAATGAAAATCATCAGAAGTGCTGCCATCTTCTGGTAAGAAAAGTAAGTTTATTAGAAAGTGTCGCCATCTATTGATAAAAGGAAAAGTACTACGGAAGTGGTGCCATCTGTCGGTGACAAGTGGCTCCATCTCGTGTGAGTTTAATAAACTACTAGCTTCCATGTATATGAGATATCCTGTTAATAATTTAATCGTATATTGTTTCAGTTTTTCAGTATTGAATCTAACTGAATTATAACTTGATGCTGTTATATTAGATATTCTAATGAATGTTATTTCACGATCAGGGAACGTTGCCATTAATGTCAGAATAGTCATAGGTAAACTTTTGAATCCAGTTGCTGTAATTTTTCCTGATGCAAAAACCAGCAGCACACCATTATCAGTTCGTATAACTTGAGCATTGAATTTTTTCTTTCGATTTGTATTATCGACTTTGATATCTATTGGTCCTATGGACCATATTGAAACTATATTATCAATCCGATAATCAGGCCAGATTGATTTGGTCATATTTGATATTATCAAAAAATATTGCACGGAATATTAGTAGTAAAATGACTGTTATAATTATGAAAATGATGATTCGTAAAATCATGTTATGTTTCATCGTATCGAATGAGCTGACTACCGTCAGCTCATCCTCTTTTATACTGTTTTAAAAAATTTGAATTTCCCGCCTAAAAGTTGTCCTAGAACCCTCATTTGTCTTAGAATCTTTTTATAATAAATTTGAAGTTCCCGGTAAAAACCTGGTCCAGTATGGACACTTTGGTCCAGAGTACACTAAATATTGATTTAAAAATTTGAATTTCCCGCTAAAAGTTGTCCTAGAACCCTCATTTGTCTTAGAATCTTTTTATAATAAATTTGAAGTTCCGGTAAAAATTGACCTGAAATAAGGTCACCGAATGTTGGTATTATTTGCAGAAAAATGTTTGAATTTCCCTCCAAAAGTTTGGTCCAGTATGGACACTTCTGTGCCAGTATGGACACTTGTGCTAGAAACCCCTGTGTTAGTATGGACACTTTGTGCTAGTATGGACACTTGTGTCAGAACCGGTCTTTGTCTAACTACTAAAATGCATATACTCTATTCTTGCGCATACCCACCAATACCCACACTCACATTGGATACAAAAATTGGAGGAAAAAAACTAAAATCTCATTTTTGTTCATCATCTTATTACACTAACAGCAACTCTTTTAACCACTTTACTTACACGATCAGTGAGTTCTGTCAGTTAATATTGTTTATCTATTCAATAATCAGCATTCTCATCGTCATCATTTCCATACTTATTTTCAATCTTCATCTAATATTAATCTAAATATTTGTGTATTCTTTGTCAACTATCTCATATATATATGTTTGTGTGAATATATTGTCATCGAAAGGAAAATTTCAAAAGTTACTAACTATTTATGGTCCATCAAGTTAACCGATATCATAGATTCACCTTTTCCTATTTTTGAATATTAACATTTCTCTCGGAACTTTGAGAGAAAACAAAAAGTTGTGTAAAAAAAAATAAAGACAACAAGTGATTATAAGTTTATTATTGTTATTATTATCAACAATTTACTTTACAGTTGAAACAATAACAATTTATCATCATTACGTATAATTACATGCTCACTGGGAATATAATAAGTTGATAATAAGCAACAATTAGGTGACTATTGAACCTGAAATATTTACAACATTTTTCCTTGTCAAAGTAAGTTAACTAATCAATATTGTCAATAGTAAACAATTTCGTACGAATAATAATAAATGTTAAAGTGAATGTTCAATTCTCTCTCTCTCTCTCTATCTGAATACTCAATTATTTACACTCCATTTGTTGAAATAATTTAATTCTCAAGATAAAAGTTTTGACATTTTCTTTGGACAGCAAATATCTTTTGTCGTTATTTTATCCTGTTGATTTATATATTATAGAGATGTAAATATAATATATATGAATTCAATTTCAATTTCAATTGTGATACAATTACCATATTGTTTAGAAACGAAACATTTAGCTTGGTTGTATTTTTGATGATTTGATAAGAAAAATATGACTGGTGGGTATTCATGGGTATATGATTATATTTCATACCAAATGAAAAAGAAAAGACCAAAGGAAAAAAAAACATGTTATGAAATTTTTACTCGAGTAAAAATAAAATAATAATAAGGAAAATGTTTTCCAACTTTAAGCATAAGGAATATCACATTTTCCTTGGTAAAAGTTGAGAAACTATGACAATAGATATATATCCTTTTGACCATGTTAATCTTACGAAGATGAAAGTATCTCTAATCTGATGAAAGAGAGGAAGGAAAAACGATGAAGATACTGGCAAAAAGGATGAGAGAAAAGAAAAGAAAAGTAAATTCTCTGTTCATTCTGAATACTCTTATTACAGAATTCACATTCTCTCATTTCTTTTTTTTTCACTTACACTTTCAATAGTATTTTAGTTGTATACTATCATAGAATTAGGTTTATCATCTAAGATGATCAAAGAGAAAGTAAATGTAGATGAATATATCATCAAAGAGAATAACATTCAGCTGAAAAGGTGTAAATGCTTATGCCTATTTATCTGTATTATGCATGTTATCAGATGAAGAAAATGTTGATTCTCTCTTTTTCTGTCTCTATTTTCTATTCTATTCTATCTTCTTCTCGATTCAATTTCTTTGGAGAAAAATTCTAATCAAGAGATTGCGATGAATACACTGAGAAGACTGAAAAAGGTGAAATATTGACGCGAAAATGAACCAAATTGCTTATTATATTCTGAGGAAAATGTTGATAAAAATCTTTTTCAGTTGATCAACTTTTTTTCTATTCGTTGCCTTTTTTTCACTTTTATCTCTTCAACTGAATTCATGCCTTCTGAGGGAATATAAATATTATGATCTAAGAATCATGTCAATCAGGAAAAGATTAGACAATGATGATGCGGAAGAGAGAGAACGAGAGAGAAAGTTGTTATTCCTTACAAGTGAAATTCAATGATGAAACAGGGAAAAGATGAGGAAATTGAAGCTGAGTGTCTTTTCATCATGAATTTCAAACTCCATCATTGACATAAGAGTAATAATTTGATTCTGTGTCATGACAAATGCAAACATTCAAAGCGAAAAGTTAACACAATTTTTTTCTCTCTCTGTTATTTCAAAACATCTCACAACAATTTCTTTATTGTTTCTCAATCATCATAATCATCTTTGCCCTTGAGTAGTACACAATTTGATGATGATTATGATGATAAAGATGACGATTCCAAGTAAATAGTAAGGGGAAAAAATAGCAAATGAACCAAGGAAAATGTTTACTTTTTTGTCGAGTTCAATGTTTTTGCTTGTTCACAGCGTATTTGTTTCTGGAAGGTTTTTATTTCTTCCGTTGTTATTATATAAGATCAGAATACTTGAAATAAAATGATAATAATAAAAAAATAAGACAAAACAGTTATCATTACTATTATTATTTCCTCTTATATATGTACCAAGAAATGAGATATAAGTAAACAGAAATAATTTAACTTGACATTTAGCGACAGAACTTTTTTCCCTGTCACATTTAATACCTTTGGTGTATTAATATCAAACAGAGAAAATGAAAAAGACAGAGTGAAATTTTTTCAGAATTGAAATGAACTTTTGTTCAGGTTAAGGTGAATAAGAGATATTGAATTTTCTCCCCGCTATAAAATTCCCAAGGAATTGTTTTCATTTGACATTCAGAAGCAACAACGAACCTTATGATCATTCATCTTCCTTGACCAGAGAGAGAGAGAGAGAGAGAGAGAGAGAGAGAGAGAGAGCAGACAGATATTGATAAATAATGTAAATCATAAGCAACTGACCAGTGATGTCAAGAATTCACCATGAGAACAAATTTTCATCATATTCATCACTTATTCTTGTTATATTAGAAGATGAAATCCAAACAGAATCTTGGAAAGTTCAGAAACGTGATCAAAATCGTTACAAGATTTTAAAGAATCTCAACTTTCAACTAAATTAAGAATTCATCAGTAAATGATAATCGATTTATCTTAATATTAACATTATTCTGAATACTTGGTTACTGCAATTCTGTGGCTTTTGTATTAGATACTCTGTATAACAAAATATATATACTTTCATGTTGAATGACATTATATTGACATTACAATCAACACACAGAATCACTGAACATGAAGGAGTATTAATTGAATACAAGAGATGAAAATGATTGAATAACAAGAATGAACCCTTTTTGTTGTATTAAGACTGAGATTCACTATTTACTCTGACAATCATATAAATCAATATTATCAATACAACAGATTCTTAAGTATGTTTATTCTGTATTCATTTTATTTCGTCAACATTTTACTCGAAATTTTAACATTTTTCTTGTTTTTCTCTTCTCTTCTCTTCATCACATATAAACAAGATTCTTTTGGTTCCATTCTTACCTTAACCTTTGTCTTAAGTGTCCCCTTCTTTAAACTTTGACACCATATTCTAAGCTGAATGCTTTCATTTCAATCTTCTAATCTAATACTCGATTCACAGTAAACAATATTAAAAGATAATGGAGATAATTGATTAGTAATATGTTTGTAAATATTTTTCTCCAAATTTAAAGAGAAGTTTTTACATTTTCTAAGCATTTTACTTGGTAGGTTCTCTGTTGAAGATTATCAGATTTTCTCAATGTTTTATCAATAACAAAATTCAAGAACTTAAATCTTTTCATGTTTACCCTATTGAATTGTGAGTAATTATCTGTTAAAATTTTGTTTCATTTTCAGGATAAAAATGTATCTTAATATTTTACGATAAAATTTTATTGTGTGTAAACATTTTACTTGGTTAATATTAATACTTTGTATCATTTTTGTTTTTATCTTTATCCATTATTAACACTCAACTGGATCAATATCTATTTACTTAAAGGTTAATGATGATAAAACTTATTAAGTGACTAATATACTGTTATCATTATCCATATATATGATTCTGTGTCAATATTATGTCATTTTTAATGAAGATTATCACATTCTTATTGGTCAAATCAAATTATCTTCTAGTCACTTTCTGAGCTAATCAAATAGTCAATAATTGCTTTCAACTTGCACTTAAGAAACTTTTGACTTTAATCAGTATCGTCATGAAACATGATGACCAAAAATTCAGAATATGAATCTTAAAGTTTAATCAATCAAACTTTTCAACTTATTGAATATCTCATTTCTTATATCGTCATACTGGTTATCATATCAAATACCACATTACTACCGATAGATTGTTACTAATATTCAATTAAAAATCAAATTGCAATCGAATTGGAATCAAGATTAATCATTTCAAATCAAAGTTCCAATTTCTTTTCAATTCTGTTTAGTCTGAACTATTTCCTTCCCTTTTAAATCATCGAAATTATCATTCCTATTATTTAGTAATTTGTCTGAGCGAAAACATTTCATCAGCTGATCAGTTTCCATTAGCAATTGAAATAATTGTTAACACACTGATTATCAATCAAATAAATTAATATGTTTCAATGAGACCTGAAAGCTTATTGAATTTCTTAATCATTATCATTGATCAGTTTGATATCGTTGATGAAAAGTTGAGGTAAAATATTGATGAAAAAAAGGGTAAGGAAAAAACTTTAAACGGATTTAGAACTTTTTTCATCGAATTTATATTGAATGAGAGAGAAAAAAGTTCTAAGCTTAAATATTAACCGTGAATGATGAACAACAACAACCACCCATGGTAATATAATGTGATAATACTACCATGATAATAGTTAATCTTACAATCATAATCATGGTTTAACTTTTTTTTTTGCTTCCTTCTTGGTGTTTACTCAGATTAACCTGAACTTTTTTGATAACTCTTGGTGTTTAATAGTTTTTTTCCCTTCTGTCTGATTATCTGTAGGTTATCAGGTAGATTGATTTAACCTCTAATTAACAATTGATTGGACCTTTCACGATGAAATAGGTTCTATTAATAGATGAAATTAATGATCACTTAGAATTGTTTTTCCCGTTTTTCAATGTACACAAGAAACTCCACTGGATTCATTTAGTAAAACCTCTGAATCGTAAAAGACGCCTACGATTGATGAAGATTTCAGAGGAAATAACAAATTTATAAATCAGTTGATAATTGAGCAGAACCTACTGTTACTTGTCATGTGGAAATAGTTACATAAAGAGCGGGTCCAGACCAAATGTCCCTCCGGAAATGATAATTATGGTGGTATTTGGAGGATATTATCAAGTGGGTGTTCATGTGGTTATCTGTGTGGGTATTCAAAATAGATGCTGGTCTTTTCTTTATATTGGCACTTTAAAATGAGCGATTGGAAAATAATTCAGATTGGTTGCATATTCAAGGCTAAGCCTTTTTAACGAATGTCCATTTCCTAAGTACTGTCTAGTCCTTTCTGAATTTTCAGAATTTCCTTAATTTCTCCTCGTGGAAGCAGTGGAAATTTAAACGTAGGCCTTTATGAGCTCTATCGATTCAATCAATCTGGATGAATAATTCTTCCACTCTTTCCTAAAGCCCAATTAACTTATGGGCTACCTCAGGTTACATTGACTTAAGGATCTCTGATAGTTTATCCTGACTTGATGAAATTGCCACCATAACATTCACTTGGTAATTCAATATTATCTGTTATGTTATCTGTTTTATTTGGCTTTTCTGTGTATTCATAAGCCCTAAATAAGTCATAAACTGATGCTAATAAACTCGAGCGTGTAAATTGATTAGGTGAATGCTTCACGTACTTGAAAATCGTCTCGAATGAGCAAAAAAATATGTTCGAATGGCCTTATTGTATCGTATTGATTGATGTATTAGTTAATTATGAGAGTAGTCCAAGAGTAGACAGTTTGAACTGCTCTCGATCTTATATAACTACATAAATACTTGTGAATCAAATATTTACAGTAATTGAATTCATCAAGGTACTAATGATAATCTAAAAGTTTAACTATGAAAACATCATCAATATTAAAGTTGGAATATGATGTATATCATTTGGAATTATTTTGCTGTTCAATTTCTAGTAAATCAACAAAACTAAAAGGATTCAATTCCTATCAAAGTAATTTAAGTCTCATGGATTAATCAGTACTTGGGAATTGTTTTTTAATGGTGAATTGTGATTTCTTTTCCCGTCTACTTGAAACAATAACATGGAAACTGAAACCGCTCAGGTAAATATTTTATTCATGATGATGATGGAAAATAAATATAAGAGTAGATTATGAATCATTTCAAACATGATCTATTTGAATTGGATAAAAAACAATGGTAACGATAATTGCTGAGTAAAATTATGATAATGATAAAAGTTAGATATTTATATATATATAAATGGAATCACCTTGAAACTGAATATATAACAGGATGAGGGAAGAAAAAGAGTTGGAATTAAAAATGAATGAGACAATAGTTGAGCTCCAATGTATTGAAATGGTTTTTTTTTGTTCAGATTGTTCAATGAACATGATGATAAATAACAAGGGTATTCAAAGTAACATTACCTTTTCTCCTTTTTATGATATATTGTTATCATCATTTGTGAACAATTCCCAAGTTGATGAGGAAGAACAAAAATTCTGATAATGATAATTCTGATGACTGGTGAGATAAACTCTAATGTAACCTCTCATGATGGAAAAGACAAATAGATGAAGAAAGTGAAAAAGAAAGATAAAGATAAAGATATGATGATGATCATTTCTATTGTTATCATAAGGTCAAGATATTATTTATTATTATTATCGATTCAAAAAAGATATTCCCAATTCTGATTTGGAGTCTGTATAATCACGGGTATTAGAAATACATGAATTCCGAATGAAAAGAATTGACTGAGAGAGAGAGAGAGAAAATATTATCATTAATGATAATCAAAAGATTCTGCATAACAATATAAGAGAAAGGTACAATTCTGATGAAGAAAAGAATCCAAGATGATTAAGAACTCATACTAATCTCTGTATATCCTCAAAGGTATTCAAATGCTCATGAATGTATCTCATGAAGTTCCATGTTTTCCAATCTAAATTCTGTTCCATTATCTATCTCATGTCGTTCTCTCTCTCTCTCTCTCTCTTCTTTCTTTCTTTTCCAATGACAAAATTGTATATTAAACAATCGCAGGTAAACATATGATACTTTTAGCAAATTGTGAAAATTTGAATAATAAGAGAAAATGAATTTCCATTCCAATCAGTATCATGACTTTACTCATCACGAATACATATTCAGGTATTCAGAAAATTCCAACACCCTAAGGGTAAAAATCAATTACAGACAATTGGAGCAACAAACGCTCACAATTATTTAAATGATAACTTTTAACATCAATTGACTTTATTTTGTTTTTCTAATTGTTTTTTTTTGTCATCACAAATTCAAAATTAAATTTACTGTCATGAAGTTTCACTCTGAATCTCATGAATTGTTAACGATTAAATTTCATTACTGTTTCTACAATTTAATCTAGTTTTAAATTACGATTCATTATATGGAAAGAGGGAGAGGGAGAGAGAGAATATCATAATTTCATTCTGATTAAAAGTTTATTATTATTTTTAAGCGAAAATAATTATGTTAATTAATTAAATTGGATGGAAATTAATATTTAGCTTAACAAGAAAAAAGCAAATAATTTACAAACAGAATTAACAAAATTGTGATAACTTTTTTTTTTCTTTTTCTCACCACCAAAAAATTTCGTTAATTCTCATTCAACTTATTCCAAGTTTATTATTTATTGATATTCTAAAAGGTATCATTATATTTGGAAATTTATTAACAACTTATCATGAGGAAAAAAAATCAAGAATCTAATAGATAAATTATTCTTTATAAACCAATTATCGTTATCATCAACATCCTGAGAGTATTCAGAGGGAAATGAGTAGATAAATAGTCAACAGTGTTTCAGAATCATTTATATATGGAAACTCATATTCTATTCAAGGATTTTTCTTATATAAATAAAATTGAATATTTATCTGTCATTTTGATGGAGAAAATTTTAGAAAAATATTAGTTCCTAATTAACTATTCCAATATTTGTGATTTCTTTTTAATGATTTTTTTTTCTCTTAAACAAAATGGATTTCAACTCGATATTTTTGAAGGAACATCCAATGATATATAATCTAATAAGTGAATAGAATCAGGTCTCTATAATATTCTAATGGGAATGCTAATGAAGTCAAAGAAAAATATGAGTTCCCTTTTTGAATAGAAAAGCGAAATGCTCATTTTTCTCTTCATCTTTTTTCTTCCTTCTTCCCTTAACTTATTCATCATTTACGATAAGATTAATAGAGTAAATTTTTCAATCAATTCACCGTTGAAATTTTATTCTAATTTAATCAATTGTTCAGCTTCCTCATGAAGCAAATAATTCACAATTCAGAAATAATAGTAATCATGGTAATTCATTCTGCTCTCTCTTTCTCTCTTTCTCTTCTCACCCCAATATTTGATGTTCTTACACCTCTTATCATGATCAGAAAAAGATAATATTAGATATTATTGGAATAATTTTCCACCCTGATTTATATTTGTATTTGTTTCCATACTCATCTTATCATTCAAATTTCTTCTGACAAAAAAGGGAATTCATTATATTACATAAAATAATCATCATGATGAACCATGAGATGAGAAAGCTTAGAAATGAGATTGGGATTTTTTTTGCTCCTGTTCCATGTGAAGTTAATCAAAATCTCTTGAGATTTCATGGTGATTACTTATTCAATATAAAAATATTATCATGATTACGATTATTACAATAAAGTGAATTCTGTCCCTGTCACAGTTTTGTCTCTTTCTCTTTCTCTTTCCCTCTCTTTTTCATCATGGATCAGAATCTAAATCTCTTTTCTTATAAGATGAACAAATAAAAACAATGGAAAAATCTGATTCATTTGACATGAGATGAACATGATTATGATGATGGAATCTGTTCATTTTCCCTGATAACATGCTGTTTGATTCATCATCTTACTCAACATTTTAATCATCATCTTCGTTATCATGTTCATATTTTAAACCAAAAGCTCATCTATCTTGTAAATTTGTTGGTTATCATGTAGTTTTTTTTCAGACGAATGCCATGAAATTTAATGGTATAAAATATTCATAATTCTCATACTAAATTAGTCAAGTTGAATCTTTCTTTTCAAACTTTACTACCACAAGTTTAGGAACTCAAATTCAAATGGCTGTGAATATCTCTCTATCTGTATTGAGACTACCATTTATCTTCAATTAAATTATCGTTCAATTCAACTGACCATCGGCTATTTGTTTATCTTTAAATTTCAATGATTTGCTGAGGTGAATGTTTATCAAGCATATGGGAAAGTCAATGTAAATACGATGATAAGTTTAACTAATCAACTTTGATCTCAATTTGTTTGAGGTTCCATTTGTTGCTTAATCATCATAAGCTCAGAATTATATCTTGAGTAAATACTTTTCGTGTTCAACCAGAGTATTATTTCATATTCACATGGGCAATTGACCTTTTTTTTCACCATCTCAGTATAATAGCTAAAGTTTGATTCTATTGATAGTCTACTCAGAGCTCAGGTAATAATATCATTCCAGTGTGTTTGAGGTTATCATTTGATTAGCATAATATTTTTCTCTTAATATTATCATGATGATTTCCCCTCATAATACATCACCAAACACTGGAACTAAAGTAACTCAAGTTGATCAAAACATCTTTCCGTGAGCATGATAAATAATCGCACATTCAGCTTATCGAATATCAACTCAGAACTCAACAGAAAATATTTCAATTCTAAAGGGAAGATCACAATTTGCACAATAAGCTCGAATTGAATATAATCTCAAGTGAAGAAAAACTAATAAAATCGAAATTATGAAAATATTGAAAAAGATAAATAATAAGATATAAAAGTAGAATGTTTCAAATTAGATTTCAAGATGACATTTAGCATGGAAGAAGAGAAAAGACAAAATTCATAATAAGAGATCAAAGAGAATGTGAAAAAAAATTCTCCATAGAAAACAAATGTTATCGTAATAATAATAAGATAATAGATGCTATTAATGGTTCAAAGGGAATGCTTTATTCTGACAATGTGAATACTGATTCTTGGGTCTGTAATTTCATGATAATAATCGGATTCCAGTGAAACATTAGCATCATCATAGACCCTGAGGTTGATGGGATTGAGTTGATTGTTGTTACTGTTTATGTTGTTACCCTGAAGTACCAAATGAAAAAAAAGAGCCACGAAAATATCAAGAACTGAATAATATGCAATATCCTGTTTCCATTCTTTCTCATTGAGAATTGTATCAAAGTGAATGTTTTTCTTATTCTCCTTCAACATCGATAAGCAGTGATTCTTATTTTTTTTTCTCGCCATAGAGTATGCAGAAAGAGGAGCAAGAAGATGAGGAAGAAGGGAAAATAGATAACAAAACATGGAAAAGAAAAAGTTTTCTCCTTCTTCATCTTTCTTCAATGTATTCAATTCAGTTGCATGATAGTTATCACTTCAGGTTCCATCATGATCTTGAATACCCTCCCCATGAACAAGGTTACTCAAATATTAATAACAACTTTATTTTCGAGATGTTATTGACTTTTCTTTCTATCTCTCTCTCTCTCTCTCTTCTCATATTCTCATCACAAGAAAAATACACTTCAGAACTTTTTCTCATATCTGTATTCATTGAATACCCTCATCATCATGGTCATAATATTGATTGTCACATTTTGCTTACCCCTGTCAATAGTTAGTCAGATGAATAGAGATGAAAAATAATTATCTCACTTAGTAATCATGTTGATTGTTGATCATCAGACCATTTATCCTTCTCCCCTGTATCATGAATATTCATGTACTTTTCATATGACAACTTTCATGATAGAAAATTTCATTTTAATATCAACTTTTGCTTCTGTTCTCGTTTAATGGGTTTCAATTTCATGGTATATGAGTATTTTTTGTCTCCATTGAATTTGTAACTTTGTTGTTCATCAGATTGTCAAACGGGAAAAAGAGTAGCAAGTTTTTTGATTGATTGAAGAAATTAAATAATCATGAACAAACATGATGATAACAATGATTATCATAAAGAGCATTTTAATTAATCAACTATAAGGAGTAAGAAAATGTTCATTTATAAATCAAATGAATTTAGGGTAAAACTATTTTTAGAATTGAAAATCTCTTCCTCTGAAAAAAAAGTTCATCATGATTGGAACAGTTTCTTTTCATGTCAATTCCATTGACTATTTTAAGATGATGACAGAATGTTATATAATATCCATTATGTATAATCTGAGAAGGAGATGAAAATTCATTACATCTATTCATTACTCTACAGTATTAGAATTGATAATATCGTAAAGAAATCTTATCTTTCATTCAAGTATTTCATTCAACTGATTTTCCTAATGTTTAGAAAAGTTTTTTCTTCCTCAAATTTCATTGAGATATTGAACATACTGATCACTTATCATGATTCTCTGAATCGGAAAAGATTTTTTTTTTCTCATCAAGAAAAATAAAAGAATACCATTCAATTGAGACACTTGAAAGTTCATCAATTAAATTGTTGTTGTAATTAACCAACTCAAAGATTATAAAAGAAACGTAATTAGAGTTGACAAGACTGATTGTTTTCACTTTACCCCATTGATTGTTTGTTGATTATAAGCAATTAAGGTTTTTGATTAGTTTGATTATAAGAGAGAATCACTAATCATCAATGTATTAGAATTGACTATTATATAATGAGCCGAAAAATAATTAACCTTTAAGAGTTAATTTAGTTTAACTTTCCATCTTATTTAGAGGTTAACTAGGTCAGATTAATTGTAATTAAAGTTTAATTTTCTTGGGATTTCATTTATGTTACAAATTAATTGCCTTTATTTTCACAATCAATTTAACATAATATTCACCCTTATTATCATTACCAAAGCAATTAAAGTGTTTGTTAAATATTATAAATCTTAATGATTATAAAAATCAACGGAATAACCAATCAACTAAGTCAATCAAATACAATGTCACTTACATTGTAATATCAATGATTCAATTTCTGATCAATTTACAATTTAAGATAATTGATTAGCTCTTTCATTGATTAGAACAGGTTAATTAATCAAATGATTAACCTAATCAATCAACCAATTTGCTAAGATAATCATCATAATCATTATCAATCTTGACAAACTTTATCAATTCGGATAAAGATTAAATTTCATCATAATCTTTGTTTATACTTAATCAGTGATTTAACTTTACTATTAATTAGATAAGGTAATTAAACTGATGATCATAAGCAACAGGTAAACATAATTGTATCTTTTAATTGGTAAACATTAATAACGGTAAATCATATTATAAATTGATTGTTTTCCTTTCCAGTATCAACAATTTAGGTTTTGTATCCTGTCTACATCTTAAATGGATCATTAAATCAATCAAGTTAATTCACAATTAACCTTTAATTAAAATGACAATAGCAGTGATATTGAGTTTGTATGACCATGAAAAACTAGCATATTACTTATGGTCAATTGATTACAAGTATAAATGATTATGATAAAAACCAAGAAATTAATAGTCCATTGACCTTGACCAATCAACAGTGATAAGTTAAGATGAGTTTCATTAACGGTACAATAAGTTACATTCAGTTGAGAACTCATTTCATGGTAAGTTTACCTGGGGAAGATTAGACAATAACAACAGGTTTTGAAGGTGAATTATCTCATATATGAGTAAGGAAAGATAATCGATGAGAATTCAGGGAAGAGGAAAAAGCAAAACGATATCACTATTATTATCGAAATGCTTTGTACGAAATAAGAGGAAATGTTCAAGATACAGAATTGGACTATTTTCATGTTTACTGAACCATTTTGAAAGTATTAACTGTAGACAGAATATAATCAAATTGAATTATCATCTTACTCACAAATTGATAAAGATGCTGATTAACCAACTAATAGATTAACCAAGTGGTTAAATTTTTCTCCTCTTTTCTTTTTTGGTTTATCAATAAATAGTTAATTCTGTTGATTTTGAATGAATAAAAGTCACAGACAGAGAAATCAATTGATTTAATAACAAAAAGAAATACACTCATAGTGTTACAATGTTTACGAATGCCAAATAAATCATGATTATTAACCAGAATTTAATAATAATATTGAAATGGAATCATGTTATTCAGAGAGGAGGAACAAGAAATCTTGAAACTCATTTATTAATATTATACATTAGAATTACTTTCAAAGGGACAGAATTGGAGAATTGATTCAGACATTCTCATTATATACACATGATAACTAAATATCCATGGGAATTCATCTTCATTTGGAAAAGACGAACAAAATTTTCAGGTCATGATGAAATCATTCAAGTTGATCAAGCACGAACAATCAAATGATATCAAACTTCATAATAATGTTGATAACTTTTCAGAATATTCATTATTGAAACCTCTTGAATCGGAAATTAAAGCGGATGATCAGAATTACTCAGGAAATAATCATGAATTTGAAATTGAATCATTGATTTTCCTTGATTGAAAACAAAACACTGACCTCAATATGTTTTGATTATGATAAACATCATGAACACATATGAAAATCATTGACGTCATGATAAAAATATGTAATTCTTAATTGGATAGAAGGTTTGAACTTTTGATTAACAAATTTATCAAGACACTGGCAGAAAAATAGAGCCAAATAATTTGGGCCATAGTCAATTGTCATATTCAAATATCAAGGTCATTCCAGTCATTCTATTAGAATACGGTTTACAGATAGGATACAGATAAGTTACCAGTACAGGGCATTTCACCAAGTTTCCAACAAGTTTTTCTTGAATAACTTTTTTGTTCAGACCCCAGACTCGAGTTATGGTAGTTTAGGCCATACTCAATTGTCATATTAAAATATCAATGCCATTCCGGTCATTTTGTTAGGATACGGTTTCAAGGTCATTTGATGGTCACAATCGATTTAAATGGCAATCACGAAGGACCAAAAGAGTTTACAACTTTTGGACATTCTTAGTTGCTGAGATATAGCGCTTTTGACGTTGAATCCTTTTCATTCAATCCATGATAATAATTAGGTGAGACTAAGATTGACAAAACTTGGTTACTAAAAACTACCACAATACCTACAATTAAATTTCATTGTGAGGAAGAAAAAAAATAATTCAAAGTTGAAAAACAAAAAAGTTTCAATATTTGATTCTTATTGCTTATTAAATTGTTTGGATAACTTTTTTGTGATCATCTACTATTAAATCTAATACAGTGATTTATTTTATCGTGTCAAGGTTAATTAATGAAATTACTATTGATGATGATAATTAAGGGGCCAACAATCAATTGGAATCGCATAAATTGGAAGGAAATTCCATTCCAATGAAATTTAGTTGTGATTATTGGTAATTTTTAGTAATCTGGATAAGGATTGCGATTTAAATCGATTGTGCCATCAAATGACCTTGAAACCGTGTCCTAATAAAATGACTCGAGTCTGGGGTCTGAACACTCAAAGACAAAAAAAGCTAAGAAAAACTTGTTGGAAACTTGAAACTTGGTGAAATGCCCTGTATAGTAGCCTTATTTTTGCAAATAATGAAAAAAGTTTCTGTCAATTTTTTCGGAATTTGCTTTGCCCTTTCGACAAGCAGATCTTCTGATAAGATTGGACTCATTGAATAGACAGCCACAAAAAATGAGATAAAGAGAAAATGTTAGAGATGTGGACTAATCATTACTTTATGTCTTTATTTGTTGGGACCGAAAATGAGGTTAAATAATGACATTCCCACTTCAGAGAGGGTTAATAATGGAGATATAGAAAGGTGATAATTAGACTTAGAGAAGAACTAGGTTTATCGATGAAAGAAGCTATATATACATTAAGAAAGGCAATCTAGAAAGGACTGAGGGACTGTGACATTAAAAAGACCTTTTAATGCGTCCTTCGGCAAATAACCTCAATTACCTTAAAATGGTAGACGCAATCCAATCAGCTCTTTTCAAACATTCACCTTAACCAACAACAATCCTACAATCAACACTTTGACAACAATTTCACCACCTCTTGGAATAGGAGTTGGAATAACAAACCGACCTGAGAGTGTAAATAGTAAGCTAACGAGTCCAACCTCTTGTGACCTTATTAGCGAAACCGATTTAGAAAAGTTGATTCTAGAAATTGAAAAGGAAAGGATGGAATATTTTAAGAAAAGTCGCCACCTTCAGGAACAATGAAGAGATCTTAAATCGGAGATTGAAATGCTTAAAGTTGAAGATCGACTAACAATCATGGACAGGGCTCACGTGGAAAATACAACTCGTGGTAATAATAAATATTCAACATTAAAGCGAACAAAATCAGGATCAACGAAAGTCCGAGTTGCCTTTTTCGAAAAACTTGTGGATCAATTTTACTTGAATATGAGTATTACGCTGGGCTATAATCTCTTTCTCATTGTTTCTTGGTTAATGATAAATGCATTAGTCAGATAAGTGTTTCGACTGATCCTTTGATTTAGTTTCTTCTGAAGATCCGGAATAAACTTTTCGAGGAAAGAATTGAAAATATAATATATTGTATTATTAATAATAAAAGTGACAACATCAGCTGATAAACAAGACTTTTCAAAATGCTAGACTTGGTGGGTATTGATGAGAAAAGAGAGAATTTGAGAGAAAGGCCGAATTCATTGATGAAATCGGTCAAATTCTGTGGTAAATATTTTGTCTCATAACACGAAAGTGACCAGAGTATGTAATCTTCAAGTGATTTAGTTTTTTATATGATAAAAAACTTTGGATATTAAACTTGAAGTGAATACAATGGTCAAAGCATTGATTAGAACGGAAAGTTTACTCAATGCCGTTATAATGCAAGATCAAAAGGGGAAAAGTGTATAATACAAGGGGAAAAAGAAAGGTAGTAAAGTCAAAAATAGAAAATATATTCTTTACACTATTTTTGGCTCTGGAAAAATATACATTCTACCTGAGAAAAACGTGAAGTGAATTGAAACTCATATATAAATATCAACCAGTCTCATATTACTAAGCAGAATCAGTGAAATCGTGCGGCCAAATGTTTGACACTTGTAATGATAATGATAACCTAATAACATTGGTTTTTATAGTTTAGCTTATGTACTTGGCCAATCTTAATGATTCCAACTTGACAATAATAATGGATAAGAGTTGAACCTTTTTTTTCCTTGATTCTGATTCAGCGGATTTTGAGCCTATTCTCACCATGATTACCATGATTGATGGGCAATGTTTTCTTTGGAAAGAAAATGATAAAACATTGAAAGAAAGAATCAGAAGTAAGAAGGGAAAGGCAAAAAAAAGTATAACAGAAACAAGATAATCAAGGGAGAAAAAAAATCCATGAAAATAACAATAGTATTCGAGAGGAGAAAAAAAAATCTAAAAGAATAAAAAAAAAGAAACAATTCTATCAGAATAATTCTGTCGATTTTTTTTCTCCTTTCCTGGTTGGAAAAACAATAACATCCTCATGATGATGATAATGATGATGGTCATCAGCAAGTGAACAAAATCAATGGTCTTCCTGTGATTCACATGAAATGGCTCATTGTTACTTCCTATTAGCAAAATGATAACAATCAACTAATAATAGTTACTCCTTCAGGGGGATAATTCTGTTTCTATTTTTTCTCCTTTTCTCCAATTCCAAAGTTTCCATCTTAATTATCTAATCAGTTTAATTGAGATTCAAGTTGACAATTCATTGTTTCCATGTTAACGTACCTTGAAAGTTAAACTAATCATCAATTTGACCAAGGAAAACAATTTAATTCCTTTGCTCAGAAAGAGAGACAGAGAGAGAGAGGGGGAGAACAATTTATTAATTGTTTTCGTTGTTTGATATAAATAAACATTAACTTTTATGTCTCTCATCGTTACAATTCAATGACAGAATTACAATGGTAAAGGTTATTATAAATTATCATGTTATTTTTTGTTCCCAATTCTGTTGGTAGAAAAAAGTTTTTGTCTTTGTTCATGTTAAATGATAAGTATCAACATGATTGTGACTATTGTGAGTTAAATTGAAATGAATCAAATTTAATAAATATTGTAAATAAACAATTAACACAATGAGGGTAATGTGTTTTCTAGCAATTAGTTAATAACAATGTCTATTAACCTCACCCAATTTGTCAACACTGGTTACACCTTTTATCCTAACATATTTTATCAACCCAACTTACCATGTTTCCTATTCAGTTGACAGTAATCATGAGATAAAATATTTATCATGGAAGGAAAAAAAAATACTCTGAACACATTCAATATAATAACAAACATTATTCTGTGATAAGTATTCATTTATCATTGAATAAATTGATAACATAATGATAGTGAATTTGATAAGTTTATATGATATTAATATTGTATTCAAATTGCTCCAGGGAGATGTTGTTACTTATTCAATTTGAATTCTATTCAAAATTCTGGCTCATATTTACAGATATTGGAAAAAAAAGTCTTTGATATCGATTATATTATTTATTTTTTTCTCTCTCATGATTTTGGAATTAAATTTTTTCAATTCAATATTACTCTTTTATCTTTATCATGAAATTGATCTGATCTAAGGTGGATATTCACTTTTGTATATAGATTGTGCTAGCATTTGATTAGGAAAATGTTACAAATTATCAAAGTTTTGTTTGTTGCAATTTTTTCCCCCTTGATTGTTGTTATTAATTATTTATCCATGATAGCATGAAGTTAGTTTTCAAAATAATGATGATGATGAGCTTCAGATGATTACATGAGTTATACTCATAGTGCTTAGAGACTGTGTCACCCGTGGTTGATGATAAACATGTTGATTAAATGAATACCCATGGTTATGGATATTGAACAGTTCAAATCGTATCAATAATAAGATTGAATCACTTGGTGGGAAATGAAAAAAAAGTGTTGAAAACTTTTTCCTCTGATTAAATTATCAACAAAGTTTTGAAATTTTAGAGAAGATGAATAAAAAAGTTCTCTCTCTCTCTAAATGTTCATGAATATGCATGAACAGTTTCCATGAATGATTAAACTTCAAATTTTCTGTTATTGAATAAAATTTTCAGCAGGAAAGAATCAACATCAATCAAATAGTTATCATCATCCTCATGGTTCATTAAAAATAAAGGTAAGTTTAAAAGGGTGAACTCAAAAGTCACTTCAGATTTCAAGATGAAATGAATTGTTGTTTTCACTTTGATAACATGATTTTATTTTTCTCTTGCTGGTTCAATTTGAGAGATTGAATTTCGTTGCTCTTTGCAAATTCAATTTTTCTATTACCGTGAAGAGAAAAATCTCACGAATTGGATGTAAGATTGTGGTAAAAGTGATAGAGAGAGATCGGAGAGAGAGAGAGAGAGAGAGAGAGAAATTATTCTGGTCAAGATCAATATCATTTTGACGTTTACCAAATCTCATTGAATATCTCACTGTTATTACTTCAAGTGGACATTGAGACAAACAATGAGAATCAAATCAAATTCAGATCACATCAAAAGGTAATACGAAATAAAAACAGTTAGTCAAAAGTAGTTTCAATATGGTTATCAATCAAATCGACAACAACAACAACGACGACAATCACAACATGAAAATACAATTGACCAGGTTACAGGGCTGGAACAACTCTTGAAAAGTCCTAACAATTAACTTATCCATTGTAACTTTTCCTGTTGACATTAAATTTGACCATCAATAGTAACACTCGCCAAACATACATGTATATTACGATTAAATTTATTTGTAAGTTTTAAATCAAAATTAGCGCCAAATCATTGTAACAAATGAAACTAATTACCTGATCAGTTACACCCGAAAGTTAACTAATCAACAGTCCCAAATGGTTAATTATAATTAATGACAGACTAAAGTAAGAATACATTTTATCCTGTCTGCAGGAAAAAAAAATTAATTTGATAACATTGAATAAGATAGGAAAGTTGTTTCATTTTCATGAATTATTGCCGAAATAAATTATCATAACAATGATAATATTAGATGAGAGAAAATTTAATCCAAGGTAAATTAGATTCATCTTATTCAATGTGTATTCACCCATGATCATCATGATATTAAGAAAATCCAATATGAACAAATTGTTTATTTTTTCCCTTCTCTCTCATATAGTTTATGTAATATTCATTTAACATGATTGTCATTATGATTATCATGATTATCATCTAGATCTAAATCTTTGTTGTTACAACATTCAACTTGGATAATTTTCATAATTCATGATAATAACATTTTCATCTGGTGGTTTATGGTTGAATCTTGTTTCTTTTCTTACAGTTCATGTAAACAATTCAGTTCGAACTTTGTTTTTGTTTTTCAAGGTGAGAAATTCGTGAATGAAAAGAGTGAATGTTCAGTTTGTGGTTATAATTTATTCTCGAGTTGATAATAATAATTTTCTCAATTCTCTAACTTCTAAGTTCATTACTAATTCATGATAAGAATACTTTTACATGAGTAAGTAAACAGACGATGAAATTATTGTTTCATCAAGAGTATTGAAAAGGAAATGAAACAATAATAATAATTCTGATTCATGTAACTATGAATGATAAAGATGATTTTTTGTTCTCTCTCTTTTTTAGATTCTAACTGAATCTCTAATGAATGAATTTTTCATTTTCTTCATTCAATAAGATTCAAGGATTGATTATTCTGTTTTTTTTTCTTGCTAGTTTTTCACTGAATTACCATGAATAACACTCTCAGAATTTTCCATCTTTCTTTTCATTATATTATTCATGGTCATCATCATTATCATCATCATGCTGTTTCAGCATCGATAAGCTTTCAAAATGATTTCTCAATTCATCATGAATTAATGTTCAAAATCATCTTTCTGACTCTTTGTTCATCATTATCATCATCACAATCATGTTGATGATCATCATGCTCTTTATCCCTTTTCAGCATCTCTCTCTCTCTCTCTCTCTCTCTCTCTCTCTCTCTCTCTCTCTCTCTAGATATAATCTTTTTCTCAATGTGTTGTGACCTTCTTAAGTGAAAAATTTTGATCCATTAATAAGGAAATGATAAGATGAGTGCTGAAAGATGCTGAATAATCCATAATGGATGCTCAGAACTTTTTCCCAAATCTTATTCTTAAAATACTTAACTCTCATTGTTATGATTATCCATCTGATGAAACGATTATCGATTTTATTTGTTAACTATAACCATTATCACCTTGATAATAACTTTCTCCTTTAATTTATTCATCACAAGCCATCATGATGATTATTTATATCAGATTAGAATCGATAACATTCATTTCCTATTATTTTTCTCATGAATCAAATAGAAGAAAAAAACTGACACCAATTGTAAATCTCACTTTGAATCTGATCAGAAATGCGATTAATTACTCAAAACTCTATGGATCTATAACAATAATAATAATACCTCATGATTATTGAAATACTCTGAAATATCAATAGTTTTTCATTCATTATTCAAACAGAACTTATAGATTTTTTTGCCCAGCTCAATTCACGATCAACAATCATTAGATATGCAAATGGACACTTGATGATAACATTATCAATATTTCACTCGGGAAAAATAACCAGAGTAAAAATAACTAGTAAATAAAAGGATTATCAAAATACCAAGTGACAGAATTACTTAGATGATGAATATCAATAATATTGATGATGAAAGAGGAATAAAAAAAACTTAAGGTGGAATTACAGTTCTATCCAAGATAAATGTTATCAGGTATCTTAATACTTTTGATATTGATGCTAATGGTTTCGACCATTAGTAAATCAAGTCTCAGCTCCAATGGTCATTAAAAGGATGATCTTGATCTATTTATTTGTTAGCGACAAACTTTTTCGATATCATTTTACATTAACAATAAAAAAACGAATACCCTGTGAATACATATTTATATATAAATTACTGTCCATCGGTTGATGTTACATGAACGACAAGGATTTTTTGTTGTTCGAAGAAAAAAAAAATATAAAAAAAAGTTCAAGAAGTTAAAACGTTTTGACAACATACATTTAAAGACTATGAGTTTAAACTTTGTAATCCATGTTTATCCACCATGAAGATATCATTATTATTATCATGATTTATATATGAACAATTTGTTGTATGAAAGTAAAAAAAAACAACATTGATCTAGACTGAAAATTTCATTACGATATTATTAATAGGACATTTTATCGACTCGTTATAAACTGGAATCGATAAATGATCTATTAAGGTCAGTTATTGGTCAAAAATGGTTGTAAGAGATTGAATCTTATCATTTTTTTTTCTTTTCCTTATCAATTTCCTCAGTTTCAAGGTGAATGAAAATTTCATGATACATGGAATGAGTATCATGGTCTGGAAATGAGATCAAGTTGAATATCAACAGGGAATTGTGAAGAAAAGTTCAGACAGAGATGAGTTGATGTGAAGGTTTCCAGAGATGAACCTTGGAAACAATTAATTTGAAAGCATTTCTCTTAAAAGGTGAAGAGAGAACTTGAAGATTTTCATTTAGTATTGTTACTAAAAGTTGAGAATCATGTTCAACCCATGGAAATCCATGTGTTGATCCAAAGATTTGCATGGATAAAACTTGAAACGATTTATTTAAACTCTCATGATAATCATTCTTCTAATAACAAGTAAGCATTTCATTCAATTGGTTAATGGTGATATTGATACAATTTATTAGCTCTCTATTCATTTAGATAATCATTTATCATTAATACACCATCATGATATTATTGGGGATGGAAACAGTTATAAAATATTTACCTTATACAAATGGTGTTATCATTTTCTCATTATCTTTTCAGTGGGAATATTATCTGGGTCAATAATCACCAGGGACTATTATTTTATTTCAGAGACTCGAGTGAATATCACAACTTTTTGTTCAACTTTTTTTTTCTTCTTCTTCTTTTCCTTACTCATCATCATCATGATCATCAACATGTGCATAAGAAAATGCTATTGTTTGAAAGATAATACATCGGAAAAGGGGATAAGGGAAATGCGGAAGAAGATGTGACAGAATGAGAAGAAGAAGAAGAAAAAAACAAAACAGGAAACTTAAAATTCTGTTCAGAACTTTCAACATAATAACATGTTAACCAAATGGAACCAACATTCAGTTAACAATTACCATGAATATTATTACGATTACTATTGAGAAGAAGTTGATTCATTTCTTATTATATTGTTATCATCTATTGTGTATTCATTATCTTCACTTTTTGTTCCCATGTTTCACATTTTCAAGAAAAGAAGAAGAAAAAAAATTTTCTAATTGACTCATATGAAGAGAAACGATTTCCATGACGATAAAGTAATTTTCATGCATCAACACAGATTCTCATTCATTCAGAAGGTATTTCTCATTGTTCACTGTTCATCATTAGTATTTCATCATGGAATATCATTACCATGAATTATTTTGTCAAACTTTATGCAAACCCAATGATTAACATTGATAATCATACAATCTAATTGTATTCAATTGTATCATCTCACTCGGAATGATTACCTTGTAACCATTTTCTTTCACCTCATCATTATCATCATCACCCTAAAAAAAGAGAGATGATAAAGTTAAATCTCAATGAATCTCATCACCATGTACACATGATGATGATTAGAGGAGGAAGAAGACGAAAAAAAGTTCATCGTCATCTACTAATCAGATTATTATTATTATTATTATAATTTTTATTCTTCCAAATTCTCTGAATTCTGAGCACACACACACATTTGGAAACGTTAATTAACGTCCCTGTAATTAATTTAATTGCTCAATATAACACTTCAATCCTACTCTTGAAACATTTTCTATTTATCTGCATCATTGAGTCTCTTCATCATCAGAATGAATAAAAAAAACAGGATGAAACTTTTCAACTCGTCAGATTATATCCATTTAATTACGATAATAATAATAGTCGTTGTACTTGAAATTCCCATGGTGAATTTTAGAGAGAGAGAAATAGATAGAGAATCGATATGGTGAAAGAGGAAAACATGGTAAAGAGAAAGAAAAAAAGTTCCAACATTCAGAATGACAATTTTTCTCGTTGTTTCTTTTACTTTTTCTGTCTTTCTTTTTTTTCTGACAGAAAATTTCAATTCCAATCCACCAGAGATTCAGATTAACATATTACCTTTACAATCATACTCATTAGCTCATCAAGTGAGTCAACCTTTAAGTAACCATCATGTAATATCTCATGTAAAGATGCTGAGTAATTTTCTGAATAAGAAGAGAACAAGAAAAATCATAAAGTTCACAATGAGCTTGAAACAGATTAACTTGAATATTTAATTAATTTACAGTTATAATCTGAAGAAGTGGAAATGATTTAATATTAAAAAACATAATTTTAATCGGATTAAATTCACTATTTGTATTAACACATAATCTTGAATTTGTTTCAACGTCAATAAAATTTTCATCATATTGTCACACCTCTGAGTTTATCATGGAAACATTAATATGCATGATGAGAAAGTAAAAAAAAAAGTTCTCAACATGAGTATTAATTCAATTGTCTTGATTATTTATTTAACTGTTTAATATAAGTCAAGATCAATAGCAGCCATGAGTTAATCAATCATTCCCGATAATCAACTGAACATAGTTTTGTTTTTTTCTTATTTATTCTTGAGATACTCATAATCACCATGATAATCAACCGATTCGGTTTGATAAACATCATCACCATGAATTAGAAAGGCGTGAAAATGATTTCAACAACAGATTCCTGAGAATCCATCTCATCATGATTGATATCTCAATATTGAACAATGAACTTTTCTCTCTCTCTCTCTCTCTCTCTTCGTTTCATGATATTATTAGATGACGATAATATTGATTCCATATTACGATTTTTTCCTTTCATCGATTTACTTTAAAGTTTCAGTGGAACTTTTTTCCCCCTGAAAAAAAGGTATCATTGAGTTGAACTTTTAAATAACTTTATTCCATGAAGATTGAATCTCAGAACTTTCTAATTAACATGAGAAAATATTTGGAATATTCATTCAAGTCAATGAATTGAATGTCAAAAGGTTGAAATGGTAAATGGATACACTTAAGAGGAGTTTAAGAACTTGATGAAAAAAATATGAATTCTTTGAGTAAGACAAATTTTATACTCTCCATGTAACTCAGTATATATCAATTAATTTATTCTGTAATTATATCAAGTCAAGAATTTGATAACATGAGAAATAAGTTGATTGGGAATAAAATTCTTTAATTATTATGAAATAATCTGCGCAATTGTTGAATAAAAGATGAATTCAATTCTCAATCGTTTCATTTACTTTTTTTTTATATCTTACTTTTTACTATCAGAATCTCATGAATATTATTGAACTTTGACTGAATCATAGAATCATTGATTTCATGGTGATAATCTCTGATTTCATGTGGAAATATTAATTATGGATCCAAGTAAACTAAATTTAACTCCAATCCAATCGATTGAAGGATTCAATGAGTTTGATAATATTTACGGTTCAATATTGGATAAAAGTAATACTTCAAATCCTCATGAACTTCCAGATCTATTGGGTGAGTAATTTAATTGTTCTCTCTCTCTCTTTTAATTTCATTCTCACTGAGTTTGTATTCATTTGCTGATTCAATCTCTCCCTTGATAATAGATGGAAATGAAACAGATAGTTTCAAGATCATTGTTAAAAAAAGGATGGAGGAGTTTAAGGTTAACCGAGCCATCGATCAGGAAGCGTTAATTGGGTTAATGATTAGTTATATCCTGTTAATTGCTATCGGAACAATTGGAAATGGGCTGGTTTGTATTGCTGTTATTCGTAAACCCTCAATGAGGACACCGAGAAACCTTTTTATCATCAATCTTGCCATTTCCGATCTAACACTTTGCCTCATAACGATGCCTTTCTCATTCATTGAAATTGCTGCCAAATTTTGGTCTCTCGGTAAGGAAAATGCTAATATCCAACATGTAGTAATATTATCAAGAAAAACAACAACGACAACAATTACTGATATCATAATATTGATCATCGATAACATAAATTGATCCAATTAGAACTTAACTTAGAAAGTTAATGTAATTAATGAAATTAACTTTGTGAAACAATTTAACTTATTCGCTTACCCAAGTTGATTAATTGGTTTACAATTGAATTCAGTTATCTACTATTCATTAATAATAGTTACCCAATCAAAGTTTATTTATAACAATAAAATCATTCAATGTGCTTGTTAAGTGTTAATTCAATTATCACTCAAGTGATTAAGTGATTATTTTGTTTTCCATCTAATTCAGTCAGATCCAGAGCTTTTTACAACGTAATTGATTAACTTTCCTTGTTTTTACTCATTATTGTTCATCTAACTTATCATCTCTCATTTTTCAACTTATCGTTTCTCTCATAGGATTATTTACCTGTAAACTATCAGCAGGATTGGAAGCGACATCTATATTTGTCTCGACAATGTCCATAACAGCGATAGCTTTAGATCGTTATTTTGTGATAATCCGACCGACTCCGGAAACACCGAAAATAACTCAAACCATTTATGGCCTTCTATCGATCTGGATAGCAGCTCTAATCTTATCGATACCACTTTTCTGGTGTCGAACCACCGTTAAGATCATTTTACCTCCAATATTGTCTTCCGGTATTTATCCAACCAAGAGAACTTGGAATTTGTTTATAAAACTTTCTGAATGATTTTCTTTTTTTTTCTTTTATTTTCTCCATGATGTTCATCTCAAATCATTGGTTAATTTGGTCATCAACTTGAAGCTGATCTTTCAAAAGAAAATTTTGAATATTGTTACGAGGAATGGCCAATCAATAAGGGACGAGCTATTTATTCAGTGTTTACAATTATTCTTCAGTATTTTGTCCCGACAATTCTGGTAACTTTAATCTACATGAAAATCTACAAGAAATTAAAAAATCGAATGTCACAAAAAAGAACAGCAATCAAATTAGATGAAAGGATTAAAGCTGAGGAGAGAAGAACCAAAAGAACCAATTATCTATTAATCTCTGTTAGCTTAATCTTCGGGATTAGCTGGCTACCGCTCAATATTTTAAATATAATCTCTGATTTATATTATCCATTTGAAGATGCTTCAACTTTTAGAATTGTTTTCGCCTGTTGTCACATGGTTGGAATGAGTTCTGCCTGTTTCAATCCACTTCTCTATGGATGGCTTAATGATAATTTTCAGAAAGAGTTTAAAGAAATTTTCTCTCTAATAATGAATAAGATTAGTTGGTTTTGCTCAAAGAAAACTTCAGTTCTAACAAATCAAACCTTGGGTGATAAAAAGATTGAAACAACTGTAGTTTTCCGAGAGCAAATCACCGAGACAACTAATCATCAAAATTCACAAAGTCGTCGAAATACAATCGAAGGTGATAAAAGTAATTCTCATTTCAATCCAACTAAAACTGAATCTACAATTGTCTGTGGTTCCTTTGCCAATGGTAATCCAAAGAAATCCTTAATTGTTAAACAAGTCTAATTTCAAATAATTGCCAATAATTGAATACAATAGTTGTAAATATAAGATTAATAATAAATATTATCTGTAAATATCATAATAATAAGTTGATTAAAGTTAAATTGTGACTGAACAGATATTCAATTCCTTCTTGATAGATGGTGCCACTTTCTTATATTAATAAGTTCATAAAGTTTCATAAAGGTTGATTGGATTTATGGTTTTCTTAAGGCCAATATGATTCTGACCATCTAATGCCCATGTAAATATGACAATTGAGTATCACTTAAACTCATATAACTCGAGTCTGAGGTCTGAATATTTCAAGACAGAAATTTATTCATGACAAAACTTATTGGAAACTTGACAAAATACTCTTTACTTAATAAAAGGATGTTTCTGGATTCGGTGGTCTCCGAATTGAATAAATCTATTCATGTTACATTAAGGATATGAAAGAAATGAAACAAGGTTAATTGGTATTCAACAATTAACTTTATCACAATTAAACAATTTCTTCACCATTGTTTTATAATTACATAGGGATCATAATTTAGGCAAACATGTCAACTGATTATGTATTAGGTAATGTAAATTTAATTTACGTAAACAACAATTAACTAACGATACATAATAGATGAAAAACTCCCAACAACGTATTTAATTAATCAACAATTAATCCAAGATTAATTTGATAAAATTCCTAATGAACAATAATAAACCAAATAACTAATACAAACTAATCTGAAGAGACATTGAAAATATGATAAGATAAAGATAATTGTTAAATTAATATTATTATTCAATGAGAATTAGACTAATTAAAGAGATTGATTCGATTATAAATTAACTGTCACAACTGATTGTTACGATTTAGATTCATTATCATGATAAATTGTGTAATGATTTTATAGTGCTAATTGATACATTTACATGAATATATAAGAATGAGCAGAATCATTGATCAAGTTAATAAACAAACCAACGAGCTGAATTAATTATAAAGTGTCAATTGCTAATAATACATTTAAATTGTCCAACTTTTATCCAAGAGGAAACAAAGTTAATTATGTTTCAATTAGTATTTACCTGTGTTTTATTGTCTTTTGTTGGTGTTTCATTTGGTGATCATCATGATCGTCCAGGTAAATACTTGGCTCACGACCGGACAGTGGTCAATTGTGCTAAATACAAGCGAGAAGCTAATCAACACTCGTGCGTCCTTTCAGCTTTCAACACTGAAGGACCTTATTTCTTACCTGATGATTTAGAGCGATCTAATTTAGCTGATGATCAAATTGGTATTCCATTCAATTTAACAATCCAATTAGTTAATTCCAATGATTGTAATCCATTGAGTAACATGTATGTTCACATTTGGCATGCAAATGCCATGGGTATGTATTCGGGAGTAGATAATGGTGATCAAACTGGTGAGGGGTCGAAAAATTTGGACAAACTTGACCATGGAGGACCAGGTAATCCAGGGTTTCTACGAGGTCGACCAACTCCAATCAATAAGTCACGATTCGGTCGAGGTTATCAGGTGACCGATGCCAATGGTCAAGTTCATTTCAAGACAATTATGCCTGGTTGGTATACTGGTCGGTGTTTACATGTTCATGTTGAAGTTTATCCTCAAGATACAACCTCCGGAAGTGACCTACTATATGTTGGTCAACTTTTCTTCCACCGTGAATTACCCTATGAACTTAAACTGGTTGACCCTTATTCACAGAACAACCAATTTTTAGTTCTTAATGAAAACGATGGTATTTACATTAATCATGGTAACGAAACTGTTCTTGATCTAATCGCCCATGGAAATAGTTTCAAAACTTCAATCACTTTGGGCATTAATCCAGATACTTTGAAATAGGTTTTCAATTTCAATACTAATCCAATGAATTCCTAACACTCATAACAATTAACTTGATGTAATCTCCAATAACCGGGATTTTATATTTTTTGAACTTTCGAACATTAATAATAAACTTATTCCACCGATTACATTTAGTAATTTATCATATTAATTGATATACTTTTCTCAATTTATTCAATACTTTCAATTTTGATTTGATATCAATTTTTGTGGCCAATCAATCTGGTCAATTGTTATGATTAAGAAACAAAAAAACTCACGATCACTAATAATTTACATTCAAATTGCTAACATTAGCTTGTTTCTTGAGCGTTTAAAAGAAGATTCACTTCTCTTTGCCTTAATAGCTATTCCATCTCTTGTTGTAATTGAGGGTGATGGTGTTAGGATCAATCTTTATCGTGCTTCAGTCCCTCGTTTACACGAATTATTGAGAAGTCGAAGCTACATCGATTTACCAATACAACGTGAACCTGTTGATAGTTTGGAGGTGTTTTTTTATAGACCAGAAACCGATCACGATGCTACTGATAAACAAATTTGTGACCTTCTTGCTGATTCATTTGGTTACCCAATTGAGAATTTCAACTATAAAGAAAGTTTAGTATACGGTCGGAAGACCTTAATTGTTTTGGTTGTGACAAGAGAGGTGGTGAGATATCTCTTGAAGTCAAGTAAGTAGAATAAAAATTGTCTTATTAAATTTTAATTCTTTATCTCTTTTTAATTATTGTGTTCAAAGGGAAATTTTAATTTGTTCAAGTTCTAATTTTTCTGTTACATTTTCTTTTGATTATTGTTTCTAATTAAGAAATGAAGGGAAGTTTGGATGAGAAAGATCTTATTCAATCATGTGGATGTTTACCATTGTTGGACCTGCAAAGGTCGTTTCCCCACCGGTCACGATTGTGGAGCAGTAAGATTATGTCACTTATGTGGAAGCCCTGGCCATATTGGAAATTGTCCAAGAGCTTTAATCAATATTTGTTGCATGACTTTTGGCTTGCTTTATGAGCGATGACCACCAGGTTGTCCCATGTTGATGAAAAAGATCATTCGTAAACTGGGCAACACAGACAATTTCAATGAGGTGTACATTGGTTTGCAGACATATTAAATTAACAAGGTAACTATGCATTCTGTTGATAATATAAAGAGGAATGTTTATCTATGATAATAATAAAATTATTTTCTGTTTTCAGGTCACAGTGATTTATTTGGTGGAAATTCGGCATTTCACTAATCTCGAATTGATTTTCGAAAAGGAATTCCATTAACCTCATTTGTCTTAAAAAGTTGGATTTGTTAATTCGTACTGCCACTTTACAAACTTGGTCATCCACTCTAATAAAAAATCTCTGGTTTGGAACAATGGAAGATCATCCGCATCACCACCAAGAACAAGAAAGATTTCATGCTTAATAATTGATATAATAATTTTTTCATTGTAATAAATCATAATTATCCGTATTCTTAAAAGACTTGAAATTCATTCTTAACTAAAAGTTTCAACCGAACCCAAAAGAAAAGTTAACAAAAACACCTCCACCAACACCAGCAACATTATCGGCGTTTCCTTCGCCACCAGCGACTCCATCACATCAGCCATCAACACCCGTGATCCCGTCACCACCGACTCAAGTGACTCCATCACCACGAACCCCTCAAGTGATCTTATTTTTGGCCTTATCGACCTCGAAGCGAAGAGGACGATTTTAAAATTCCTCTCTCCATTCCTGATCCAGAATTCACTGTTGAATTAAGTTCTGACCATGAGTTCACCTTCATACTCATGGTCAGAATCAGACGAAGAAGGCGAGAGGGAAAATTTTGTCTCCTCGAAGAGGAAAAGAGATGATGATGACGATTTTTGGCTCCTCAAATAAATGAATTTGATTAATTTTAGTTTTTAATAATTCTTTAATTCGGGGTAGCATGATGTGACTCCTCCTCTTTCACGTCATGGTACATATCTACTACTCTTCAGAAATATCATTCTGTGAATAACTTAAACCGGACAATCCATTGACATCGAAAACCCTTTTGAAAAGTTCAGTGTCTCTCGAACAACTATAATCTATCTTTATTAAAATGTTGCGTCCAATTGGAATAATCATTCGGCCGGCATGCTTTTTATTTGATGGGACTGTAAAGGACCAATACACTGGGAACTTCTCGAACCTGGTCAAACAGTAACAGGTCAACTTTACTGTGAATAATTGACCAGAGTTCAGGTCGAATTAATCAAAAAACGTCCAGCGCTGGTCAATAGAAAAAATGTTTTTTATCTTCATGATAATACTCGTCCTCACATTGCTTCAACCACCCGACAAAAAATTTTGGACCTAAATTGGACTTTATTAACTCATCCACCTTACTCTCCTGACCTTGCTCAGTCTGATTATCACCTTTTCAGGTCAATTGAACATTTTTTCAATGGGAAAAAGTTCGATAATCGAGTCGATGTTGAAAACGCGTTTCAATCTTATTTGGCCTCGAAAACGCAGGCCTTTTATTCAAAAGGTATTTTTGATCTACCAAATAGATGGAAAAAAGCTATTGCTTCAAATGGTGATTATTTCGTTGATTGAATTAGGCGTTTATTTAAATAAAATTGATTGTAAAACAACAATCAAATTTCTTGCAAAACTTTCTGATCATCCTAATATTATCTCTTGGTTATCACCTTTTTGGAACTTATTCAATAAGATAAAGGATGACCTTCGAACTGATCTGATCGCCGACCTCGGGTTGTAAGATCTCAAGATGCTCTATTGGTTGGTTTCAGATTTTGTCTAGAGTTAACCGTTACACTCTTTAGAACATGGGTCTAATTATGGATTTAAATTCAATTGAAAAAAAGCTACCTGTAAATCCCACTGAGATTACATTGAAATGGTAAACCAGAATTTCAATTGATTATATTCAGGAAAATCATCATGACTTGCGCATATGAGTAAATCTCCTGGTACATCGATTGAGTTATAACATTTATCGCTTTCCAACTGAAACCTGAAGAATTATCAGTTCTGATGAAAAGAATGCTAAAAAAAGAATTCGAATCCATTGAGATATTTTCTGTTGATTAATTAGTCATTTTATATTCTGTGTAAAAATTAAAATAATATTGTAATCAAATCACTTGATGGATCCCACAATCTATGTAATATTAATGAGTGAATTTTTTGATAATAAAGTGAAACAATCAATATTTTATCAGTGTTCCAATCCATGATTTCTGGATAATAACTTGTTGCTTTTACGTTACACGAATTTAATTGTTTGAAAAACTTTTCTTAAATTGTGATTAGTTGATGATTAAAGTTAATCAGTGCAACACATTGTGAAACATATTGTAATTACAATAATGTCATGGTTGTTTTTAATTTATAGTTCATATACAAGTTTACAATCAAATGAAATTAATTATGAAATTGATTACAATACTTCAGAGATACTCAATGAAATTGCTGATGATCCAGCTAATTGTAGTAATACAATTAACAATAATAGTAATAATAATAACAATAATAACAATAATAATAACGGACTGTCTCTCATTTCAAGTGAAACAATACCAATTGAAGGTAATTAACTTTAATTCCTCTAAATTAATCCAATATGAGTAAACAATTAAATTAGCAAGTCTTAGATCTGAACCTGAATTGTTACAATAAATTAAGCTTGTAATTAGTAGCAAATGAACTAGATTAACCTGTGTGATTGTGTGATTCAATTAAATTGTTTCAAGATAATATGATGAACTTGTATTTGAGTATTAGATGAGATTTAATTAAATGTGTTAATCGTACATCTATTGCAAAATCACAATTAACTAATCAATGATCCTAAGATTTAATTGTTTCTCAACTGTGATTAGATTTTTTTTTCATTTTCATCATTTGAAAAATTGAGATGAAATTAATTTTATCTAACATGAAAGGTTATTGATTGAATTGATACAAAATCAGTTAAACATTAATCAATTTACTCAAGTACAATCAATTGAATTGTTTCAATTTTGATAAGAAGATTAAATTTACAATCAATATATTTTCAAAATGATTATTGTTAACAATTGAGTTTATCAAATTGTGAAAAAAAAGTTGAACTTTTCACTTGACCAGAAAAAAAAGTGTTTCAAATGATTGACTTGATTGTAACAATTGATTAAATTGTAAAGTCACTTACAATCAAATCTAATTACCTTTCCTCTCAATGTGACGATAATAATCAACTTAATCAACATACACAATGTACAAATTGTTAATCAACGTTGAACCGGAAACATTTAACCCACAATTAAATTAACCATTTCTGACCTTTTCTAACAGTTGAAACAGTTACAGTTAATCATCATAACTAATAATTTACATTGAAAATCTATTAATAATAGTTAACCTTGAATGTGATTTAATTGTTATCCTAAACAGTTGATGGTAAAATATATTGTTCACCAACATGGGATCGGATCTCTTGTTGGCCTTTGACCCTCGCCAATGACATTGCTGTGATTCCTTGTTTTGCTGAATTAAATGAAGTACCTTATGATACCAATCGTAAGTAAAAAACAACAATTAACTAATTGTCTCGATAATTTTGAGCAAAGAAAAAAAATTTACCAAAAAAAAAATGAGAATTCTCAATCTGAATAATGTCTTGAGAACGAACTTTTTTTTTAATTAACATTATTTCATCTGATCAATAATGACACTTTGTAATTAACTTGATTTGATTTTATACCAAAATCTACATTATTATCAACTAATTTATTATTAGTTTAATCATGATTTACTCAAGCAACTTTATTTGATTATGTCAAAATCAAATATCAAATGTTTACTTTGATTCTTGAGCTTTAAGCATTTGATTAGTGAACAATCAACCAGATAAGCAGAAAAAGATAATTAACTGATTGATTATTGTAATTTTTTCTTCTCCATAATCAACCTGACTAATTAATCGTATTGTTTGCTAATTATTTCAATTTTTAATTCCATAAAGAAAATGCTACTCGAATGTGTCTTCCGAACGGTTTTTGGGCTGGAAAATCTGATTACACCAAATGTAAAGCACTGACTCAAGAAATTACCCAAAATTTTAACGTAAGTTAATTGCTGATCAGTGTTGGTCAATCTAAACCGTAACCGATTCAATTGTTTACATATTAATCAGTATGACCTTGTTAATGTTTACTAATCAATTAATCTGATTGGTGTCTATTTGGTCCATTCTTTTAATAGGAAATCACTGATCTTTCCGATGCTTCAGTTGTGTATTATTTTGGTTATGGATTATCAATCGTAGCTCTGTTCATTGCCTTGGGGATATTACTAACCTTTAAGTATGTATACATATGATAATAATCCACAGAATCATCAGAATTATCTTATCTTCAATTCTGAGAGAGTGTAAATAAAAACTGATACTTGTTCATTGTTTATTCAATTTTCTCTGAACATTTGATGAATACAATCAACTAAAGATAGAAAACTTTCCGGGCAAAGAGAAATTATATTTTCTTTTTCAATTACATTTCTAGAATATATCGAATTGCATTCATCGAATTTCATATTTATCTAAATTATTTCCGTCAGAGAACCATGGAAAGATCCAAACAGACAATTCATTAGATGAGATAAAACTTGGGAGATTTTCTTATGATCCTTGATTAAGTTTAACAACTAATCAGTTAGTAATCAAGCTAATTCTGTTATTGATTCACCTTTTTTCACTAATTGGCTGAGTTTTTATCTACATGAACAGAATGAATTCTGAATAAGTAATGAGTTCGGCCTCCTGTTGATTAATAAATGAAATGGTAAATAAAATTCAGGCGATAAACCTTGAAAGAATTTAGAATAGTGATATTAATAGAAGAAAAAGAAAACAATTAGAGTTCGAATTTTAGTCGTAGAACTTTTCGATTTAATGATTAGAGAACGAAAATCAAAGTGATAAAGATAAATAGTCAGAACATAGAACTAAGTGAATTCTATTGATAAAACGACACTTGGTGAAGAATGAAAAAAGCAAAAGGATTGAGCGTTCATAGAAGATGCAAATGAATCTAAGATAATAATATACAAGAGAATATAAAATTTTCTTAGAATATTCGAGTTCCTTTCTGAACAATTACCATTTCTCATGAGAATATTATTTTTTCTCAATTCGATTTGAAACCAGAACTTTACCTTTCTCTTGTCCTCTCACTTTTTATTCAATTAATTTCTACCTTCCTTTCTAATCTCTATCATCACTTTCACTCATTATATTTTATCTTCCTTATTCTCCTCATCTTTACCATGAACATTAACCTTGTTTACTAGAGACTTACGATGTATTCGGAATACAATACATATAAATCTCATGTTATCTTACATGTTTCACGCTCTAACATGGATCGCAACTGCTACACTTCAGGATAATTCTTTGGTTGCTGCTTACAAGGTAAATGATTTAATCAGATTAAGATTCATCCAATTATCTAATCTCGTTTTATCATGTCAATTATTTGGGTTAATTATAGTTACTATCACTTTGATTGATATTTTGATGAGCAGAAATTTACTCTCTCTTTCTCTCTCTCTCTCTCTCTATTTCGTCATCTCTTGTCATTCAATTTGATCAACCAATTGATACCTTTCACCATTGAATTAACTTGTAATCAAGTGACCATAAAGTGACATGTAACATTAATACAATCTAATTATAATCATCACTTTCACTATTTAGCAACTTAACTTGTTGTTGAATGATTCCATAATCATCATAAAATTATCTTCATTACTCTCAGGGATTTATCATGATAACATCTCCATGGTGAGAGGAGGAAAGAAAAACTAAAATATCACTATTAGAGGAAAACTTATCAGAAAGTTTAGTTTTTGTTTATTTTTCTTTTCCATGGACAATTCAATAGTTTAATTCGTGAAAATTGACAGTCAGGAAATGAACAATTCCCAAAACTTTTTACCTCATTCATACATAACGCTAAACTTTACCATAGAAAATTTTAATTTAGCATTTTCCTTGGAAATCAATGTGATTTGAGCCTTTTAACCATCGAAATTTGATTAAAAGATTGATTCGATGTATATTACATGAGATATTTTGATTGATTACTCTGAGAAATAAATTGAATTACTTGTCCTTTGAGTGAGTCTGCACAAAGGTCAATCAAATAAGCAATTACAAAATTTAAGTTTTCACCATTGAGCTTTAATATGGATTAGTTAAAGTCCATTTTTATTGAGCAAATAAAACGAGATACCCTTGATAACAATGTAACTATTTGGAAATATTTTTCAGGGTAACAGGGTAAATATTAGTTGAATCAGAATCAAAATTTGAAAAAGTTTCGCAATATAAATGATAATCTGAAGACACATAACCATCTACCTTATCCTTGCCACAAGTACAACAAGTTGCATGATCATTATCATCTTGATTCTCATCATTATTTACCTGTTGTTGATTGGATAATAAAAGAGAAACGAAATCTTATCATCATTCAGAAAAAAATAAGAGAATAATAATAGACTTCCATAGCCAATGTCTATTGGCATGCTCTTCGTGTGGATCGTTGTTAAAACTTGACCATTACCTTGACCAGTGCAAGAATCTGATTAACTATAAGAGCTCTCAACTTTAATTTTGTTTAATCTTTTTCGTTTTCTTTCTCTGTTCAGATTTCATTTCATGGTGTCTGTTTCTTGTACATCCTTTTAACCTATTTCACAGCGACCAGTTTTTTCTGGATGTTCTTGGAAGGACTTTATTTGTACATACTTGTGGTTCGAACCTTCAGCATCGAAAGAATCAACGTAATCCTATTCTCACTCATAGGTTGGGGTGAGTCTTTAATTTCCCACTTTTTATCCACCTACGAACCTTCAATTTCATCAAAGATTATATATTATACTTTTGGATCTTATTCATGAAAAGTTCTGACTCTCAATCTTTATCTCTCTCTCTCTCTCTCTCTCTCTCTCTCTCTCGTCTCACTTTCTCTTCACTTCTCTCATCTGATTCCGATTCTTTTATTAGGTGTTTCTTTCATTCTTCTTTTTTTATTTTTCTCTAATATTTCCTATTCTTCATGTTCTTCCTTCCATGTCATGATTATCTGGATAACATATAATTCATTCCAAGTTTCCTGTTACTTTCTCATTATCTTTTTCTGATAATCTTTAACTCTTTGTTCAAAGAAAAAGAGAAAAATCCTTTTTTGTTATTGCACAATAATGAGTGAATATTATGAAACTATGATCATTATCATGATGAACGAAATGATAATTCATGTGTATTAGCAAATCACCAAAAGTATTTCAATTGATTAACACCAAGTTGATTAACTATCTGGTTCGAATCCAATATATTTTCATGATTTATCAACAGGTAGTTTCAACAATTAACTTGTCAGCACATCAGTTTGTTGTGTTCTATTGGGAAAAGGTAACAATTTTATCAGAATAAATCACAAATCTAATCAACATTTTCACGATCAATAATCATTGGTAATTCATTACGAAATTTTTAAATCATGATCAGTTCAAGCATGGAAATATCAACAATGTTTTGTTTTCACAACAATTAAACTCTAAATTGCAAGTAACAAGGAGACACAATTAAAGGACAATTGATTGTCAATTCCTAAGATAATTATTTCTCATTATATCAACGATTGACTTTTCTCTTGATTATATTGCAACAATTAAACAAAGAGATAAAGGTATTCAACAATTAGCCATTAATTAAATTGCGTATCCAAGTGAATCAATGACGCATCTCTTAAACATCTTGAACATAATTTAATTAAATTGTTTTAACGTTTAATCAATAAGCTAATCATGTGGTTAAGATTAACTGATATGATTAACTTTTGTATGGTTAAGATTAAAAATGATCAACCTAATTGTTTAATGCTACAGATAGAGATGATTAGTCCAAGTGTATTGATCATCGTACCCATTAAATGATTAAACTAATATGATATCTGGAGGATTAAAGGTTAATCAGTAGATTATGGATCAATAAAAGACTAAATCAATTTCCCTAATTTCAACAGTTAATCATACAAACAAGTGAAACAATTAACCTTACCCATTTGAACAATTAAAGTCTATCTAATGAGTAACTTGATTTCTACCAAAAATTGAAAATTAATTCATTAAATTATCGTAAATTGTAAATCTCAAATATCTAAATTGTTGAGAAATCAAATTTCACAACTTTCTCCCAATTCTCATGAGTGATTCATTTGGAACTTTCTCCTTGCCTCTCTTCATGATAATTCAACATTTATCTCCCTTTCTCTTCATGAATTTCATAATTCTGAGCTCATGAATCTAATACTTGTTTCCCTCAATTGATCAATCAAGTGTTTGATATTGATTGATGGCTAACAATTTATCTCAAATAGATGAGAGTAAAAAAAAATTCATCAAAAGATTAACGTTAATTGTTGTTGATTGTTTTCACTTTTTCTGGTTCATTTTTGTTTTAGGTTTTCCAGCTATTCTGGTCACTCTCTGGTCACCAATAAAATACCTGTACCCAAACCAGGAAGATGAAGACTCAATACCAGTGACATCAAAAAGGTAAACCAAATGATGCGAAATATTATTGACAAATTTGATCTTCATCATGGTGATGATAATTTTTTTTTTCATCTATTCCTCAACAGTTTCAATTGTCCATGGCAGGTAATTAATATTATCGACCTGATCTACATTTGTCCAATATATATTGTCCTATTAGTGAGTATCAGTATTGATCATTGAAACTTTGTACTTCTACTGACCACAAACTATTTATAACCTTTGACCAGGTAAACCTATTCTTCCTTGGTGTTGTTATCTACGTTCTGGTGACCAAAACAAGAGCCTCAGAAACTTCACAAGAATTTCAACAATATCGGTAAATATAAATACGATAGAACCTTTTTCAACATTGTTATTGTCAACTAATTGTTTGATCAACAATGTATTCATTTTGATATTAAATCTGATGATTTATTGTTTATCAACGATGATAGTGAAACTCAATTTACTGATCATAATCAACTATTTATATGTATAATCATCATGTTTACCTAGAGATTAAATTTGATTCAGTTGATCGCAATGAGTTTATTAATATTATGTTGATGATCAATTGTGTCTTTTAATTATGAATGAAACAAAAAAGTCTCCAGGTGATCATGAATGATGAATTTAATTTCATGATAATTAGTTAGTTTCTTCAGAGATCAATGTTGGCTACAGTAATTGAGATAATTGTGAGGAAACAAATGAATCAATACTAATCCTGATTGTGTGATAATCTCAATTGTAAAATTCTGGTTTCAATGTTTATCTTTCATCTCAATTCCCTTCTCATCTCATGTTACTGAACTTTTTTTTTCTCTATCATTTGTATTCCTTCAATTCTGTTTACGTCCTTTTCCTGGTTTTAGTTTTTTTTCCTTCGTCGATTTCAAATGATAAACAATCAATTGAAGGAAAGATTTGACTTGAGATTATGTCTAATTTTAGGTGATTTAATAAGAGGATTAGGATTAGACTGATAAACAACTAATTGTTATTCAAGTGATTACTTCAATCCGAGATAATCTGGTGAAATTTGATTCCCTATTTACTGTCTAAATTAAATTTTAATCTCCATTGACACAAATATCAATAGTTCCCTATTCTGATAACATGGATCAATATGAATCCTTTTTTCTTCATGGAAACAACTCTGAGTTTGTTGAGATGAGGAAAAATGTATCATCTGAACTTTGGGCGATTTTATTTGAAAGCTCAAGTTCGATTGAACCAATTGATATGATCACCATGATTTTCCTATCAAAGTTTATCAATAAATTGGTGTTGATAAGTTCTATTGATTAGCTCAGGGCGAAAAGTTGAATAACATTGAGAATGAGAATAATGAAAAAAAATTCTGTGATTTTTTCGTTTGTTTATACTTATGTCCATGGTAAAAATTTCTTAGCCTCAGGCTAATTATTGATTCTATTTTTTTTCTCACAGTCCAAATTCTGTCTTCTTCTTGATTGTTAGTAGTACTTTAGTAGTTGTGAACAGTAGTTTCCTTTTCTCATCAATATTTCTCAACGAAATTATTTCTATTCCGAAATCAAATGATAAACTATCAATATATCGAACCTTTAGAATTTTGTTTCTTTTCGAATACAAGCCAAACGAAAAGTTCTATCACATTTTCATTTACTGATGATGAGAAAACATGGAAAATAGATTTCTCCGTTTCGATTGATAAACTAATGAATCGATAAGCTGAAAGTTATTAGATATAAGTGATGAAACTTTGATGACAATCAGATTGCATGATAAGTGAGCATAAAATTCACTTCAAATCACATGCACATAAATCAATTTCCTCAATTAAATGCTAACCAATATTGTTAATAATGCGATAAATGATTTACTGCCACTTAATTTAGACATTTAATTAGCTACAATTACACGTAAACAATTAACTTGATCAATTATCACCAGTTGGTAGCACAAGTAACGAAATGAAAAGTAACAATTTTCAAAGCGAAAAACAAGTTTGAGGCTCTTTCGTTGTAACGATCTCAAGTTCATTCAATTCAATGATTCAAATCAACATAATGAAAAAGAAGCTAAACTTATCATTACAGCTCAAGGTCGTAAATATAATCAATTCATAAAATGGTCATTCAATGGTCAATGCTTTTTCAAAATTCCATGGACTCAGTAAAAGTGAGTGAGGGAGAGAAATGAGAGAGAGATGAATGGAGATAAACCTGAAATACAATCGTTACAATAGACACACAATGATAATAACAAGGTTCTAAATGAATAGTAAACTGAATAAAATGAATTTTCTTTCATGAAGTAAATACGATAATTCAGAGTTTTGTCTGATACTTTTTTTTTCTCACTTTCGCTAAGCAGGAGAGCCGTTAAAGCCTTGCTGGTATTAACCCCACTTCTTGGCATTGCTTATATTTTACTCTTGGTAACCCCTGATTCCAATAATGCTAAAATCATCTACACTTATATTCATGCAACTCTCAATTCAACTCAGGTAAAAAGTGATTCAAATTTATTCACCACAATAATGGTCAATCCCAGTGACAGTTTCCAATATAAGTGAGCCAGAAAAAAAACCCAACTAGAGTAAAGTCAAGTTCAAAGGTGATCCCTTTTATTTGGACAATCCAATTTCAAATTGACAATAGTAACAATGGTCAAGAATTTTTCATGTAACTGAAAACCTTGATTCTCATGGATAAGAATGAAATTAGATTAGACTGGACCTTGTGGAACAAGACAATGGACAGAATAATGGAGAAAAATTTTGACCATTAACAAGTTGATTACGATACTTTGTTTAGAAAAGATATTCTTTTGAAACTGAATACCTATTGGTGGGTGTTCATTGCAACATAATCTAAATGTAGGCTATCAAGGTTATCATATTGTATTATTATCGTTAATTGTTGAGGCTCATTGGTTTTACCAATAAAAACGTTTACAATGTAGACACAAGGCGATTTCATTACAATTTAAATTGTTATTAAGGAGACTTTTATCTTTACTGATAATCACAATTTGATTAATCCATTTGGATTAACAATTGAAAGTGAACTTAATTGTGCCTAATCACAAATTGAACTGAAAATTTTATCCCAACATTGAACAATTATCAAGACCATTATCATTTTATTAATATTTACATGGAGCTTTGAAATGATTAAGGAAAGACCTTGATTAGTTAATCATACAATGTTAATAATAGAATTGAATTGATTAATTATTAATATTTTTATCTTTTTAATTGTTAATTTCCCAGGGATTCACTGTTGCTGTTTTATATTGTTTTCTTAATTCAGAGGTAAGTTAATTTACTAATTGCTGTTGCTCCTTTTGATTGCAATATGTCTTAACAATTAACTCTAATTGTTTGAATAAATTTTGTTGAACATTAATTAACTAGATCTGAAAATTATTCCAAATCTAATCAATCATCAGTAATTACCTTTTATGTATTATAACAGACTCTTAATTGTTAGTCTTAAAGGTAATAATATTAATCAATAGCCGTTCACATTTGATTATTTATCATGTTAATTTAATCAATACCCTCAGTGACTATTAATAGACTATGTTTATGATTAACATTGTTTCAAACAATTTTGTTTAATTGTAATGCAAGTTGATTGGGTTAAATTAATTGACCGGATAACAATTGATCATTAAAATATTAATAGATTGAGTTAGGATTTTACCATTGAGCTAATTTAAGATGATATTAGTGAAAAAATTAGCACTCTGATATTATTATTATATTCATGATAACCTTGAATTGTGAACTTGATTATCACACTTACATGTAACATTATATACAATATAAGATCAATTGCCTGAGGCGATTAATAGTTATATTATAACTCCTTTTACAGTATCAATATACAAGACAATGTATCAATTGAGTAGTAATTTTATCAACAATTAATAGATTGAGACACAATTAAAAAATTTGATAGTGATCGTATCGATTTGGATGAGAGTAAATTGGTTTTATTGTATTGATCAGTTTTCTGAAGTTTAATTAACTAATTGACGAGTATTCAATTTATATTATAAATTGGAATAGGAAATTGTTCTAAATTTTGTTTGGTTCTTTTTTTTCCAGGTTCGAAATTCACTTCGATATCATATTGAACGTTGGCGAAATGTACGAACACTAAGACATGGAGATTATCCACTTCCCGTTCATAGAACCTTTTCAACTCGAAGTCGAGGTCGAAAAAGTGAATATCGATTGAAATATACTTCGTCATTTAATCATCACAATCAAACTTGTTACAATTCAACCTCAAGTTATAATTCATCAAGAGAATTGTCAACTTCTCTATCACCTTTACCACCTATATCACCGATTCCTCCTACAAACGCAATCGTCCAGCCAAAATTGACCCCAAAGGTGAACGGGTTATCCAACCCTCAAAAAATAGTAAAGCCAAATCATCAACATTCATCCGTAAACAATCAACTAATTATGATAAATCAACAAGCAAACGAAATGTTTATGAAGAGTATCTTTAAGATGTAGATATCGATAGGTACTCACAAGAATTACCAACAATCAGTCAACAATTAAGCTTAATCACGACGTCAAGTGAAGACTTTTATTCCTAAATCAAAGCTATTTAATTGTACAATCAATGTAACAATTTAATCATTCTCCTTTCCTTCAACCAAACTAAATTGCTATGTGCCTGAAAATGAAGACAATTAACTTAATCAATACACTATATGACCATTTCTATCACTATTTAATTATTTAACACTACAGATTGAAACAAATTACTACGTTGATTAATATATTTAATTACATTTCCTTAAGCAAAATTATTATCTAATGTAATAAAATGATGATTACTAATCAATTTTAGATCAACAACCTTGGTCCAATTTAATTGTTATTGTTGTTGTTAGTTGATTGTTATGATTAACCATCTATACACAAATTTAAATTACTGTAATCATGTTACAAGAATTGAGAAAAAAAGTTTTTCATGATTAAGGTTAAATCAAATCACTATGTATTGATGGTTGAACAATTAACCTTGTCAATTAAATTTGATTAGTTGTAAAAATTGTGGTCAACAATTAGTTGATTGTTTCTTGAATCAGAATCTTGATTATTATTAATAATAACACAAAAAAAAACTCATCTTCATCTTAGTTAAATTAGCAAAACATTTAGATGATTAATTGATCTTAATTAATGGTTGGATCGATATTGTGGTTTGTTTATCAATTGTTACAATCAACAATTAATTATATGCTGATCAGTATCAGTGTTTGATTGCTTTTACTATCAACAATTAACATCTTAATGATATTTAAATCTTACGTTAATGATAATCAATCAAAAGATACTAATGATAAAGGTTAATTTGATTAATCAGCTGGGTGACAATTTACAAATTATCAACATTTGATTGTTTATCCTAACACAATTAACGGTAAATTGTTTAACAGTTTAATTGTAGTTAACAAATCTGTTAATTAGTAATTAACTTTTCCATGTTTATTAGATAATAATAATACTAATTCTCATCCTTGATTGTTAGAATTAAATTTAATTCAGTTTTGTCATGTAATCAATTTTTCCTCTTTTTTTTGTTGAGCTTGTTAATTGCTGGAAAGATAAAAAGTAAAAGGAAAAGTGTTTAAATTGCTTGAAGCAATTAAATTAAATTGTGAACGATTATCAACAATTAACTCGCACATCAACAAGTCAAGTTTAATTTTCAATGTTAATCAATTTGATTAACAATTTTAATTGGTAAAAATCGTTGATTATTATTAGTTTTTTTATTGTTACTAATCAATCAGATCAGCTGTGGGTTCAATGTTAATTTTGTCCGAAATTGCAATCAGTTAATTGCAATCACTGTTAATTGTAACTTCCCTTGTGCAATTAATTAAATTTTAAATACATTTTACAAAATGAAACGTTTAATTGCTTAATTGGTTTGTCTTTGTCTTTTAGTAAATTGCTTCAGGCGATTTTCAATTAAACGCTCAGGTTCAATATCGATATCAATTCAATAACTATCTGTTGAAAATTTAATTATCATATTTGGTGATTAGTTAATTGTAAAATAACCACAACCCACTGCAATGTGAACCTGAAAATTAAATTAAATCAATATCGATAAATTAATTATAGTTTTAATCTCCACCCTCGATTTTATCATTGTCTTTAATTAGTGGAAATGACAAATTGTCATAAAACTTTGAATTAGTATAAAAGGCAATTGGATCAATCAGTAAATTATCATTCAGCTTTTAACAATCAAATCAATCAGTTCAATTTACTAATTGTGTCTTAGTTTAAATCACTAATTAAAACTTAACTCAAAATGAACGCTTTCTTTGTCATCGCTTCACTCCTTGTTGCTTCAGCTTCAGCTGGTTTAGCTCCAGTCAGCTACTCATACCCTGGTGCACCCGCTTATGGACACCATGCTCCCCTTTCATATGCCCCAGCCACTTATGCTTCTGCCCCAGCTTACACTAAAGTCTTAGCCGCTCCAGCCTACGCTTCAGCTCACTATGCCGCTCCTGCTCACTACGCTGCCCCTGCTTACGCCGCTGCCCCTGTTGCCAAAGTTGCCACCGCTCCAGTTTCAACTTTCCAATTCTCCCAATACGTTCAACCAGCTCCAGCTCACTATGCTGCTGCCCCAGCTTACACTAAAGTTTTAGCTGCTCCCTCATACGCTGCACCAGCTTACACCGCTCCAGTTGCCACATACCAAAAATACATTGCCCCAGCTCCAATCCAAACTTACGCTGCTGCCCCAGCTTACACCAAAGTTGTCGCCGCTCCATCATACGCTCCAGCTCACTACGCTGCCCCGCTTATGCTCCAGCTCACTATGCTGCTCCAGCTTACACCTCAGCTCCAGTCGCCTCATACCAAAAGGTCATCTCAGGTCCAACTTACGCCGCTCCTGCTTACGCTCCATGGAAGTAAATTATAACAAAACGTTAGTAAGAATCTTTAATTAGTCAACTACCTTAATTAATGAGCTAAAAATTTTATATTAATTTCAAATGAGATTCTGAATAATTTGTTTTCTTTAATAAGTTTCGATAAATTAAAAAAATCTGCAAATTCAATTTGATTTTGCACCAAAAAAAACTAAATCCTTAATTGTTGATCCAATCATTTATTTCAACTTTAATCAGATACAATCAGCAACTTGTTAATTTCTAAATTCAATCAAACTGATCAAAAATCATATTAGTTTAATTATCGAGTTGAACAATCATCACTTTATTAAATTGTTTCACAATCCTGTCAATCTAAATCACAATCAAACATTCAGGAAAATCATGTAACTTGATATCAACTTTTAAAATTGAATTAATTATTACTGAAAATACCTTGAAGCAATTAACTTGATTGTTAACAATAATCCAACAGCAATCAAAAATCATTGGATAATAATATTAATTTTATTGATTTCTAAATAATATTTTCAATTTGAGGTAAAATTAAATCTACAAATCCAATGAGTTATTGTTTAAATTGTCAAAACTTAATTGTTACAATCTGATCAATCAACAAGTTAATCAAAATGAATCCAATGGTCATGATATTTTAGACCTTAATTGTCACAATTAATAATCGTCAATCAATCTTACTTTTACTGGATCAAGGATACGAAACTGATTAGATTTAAAAATGAAACTGGTTTCCTTTAGATTAACAATCAGTTTAATCATCAATTAATTTAGTTAAATCAATTCAATCAATGAAGTTAAAAAGCAAAATTGAAAAACTGTAATCAAATCATTTTGTTTCCAGACATAAGCTTAAATTATTGAAATTAATCATGATTAATGTGCAAATTAATGTTAGTTAACAACAATCAACGATCAATGGGCAACATGATAATCAACAATCAACAATTTATAACAAACTAAATCAATAAAATTAAAGGTTTGATTTGAGAAACAGTTTTCTTAAAGTTTATGGTCAATACTAATCACGATTGAACAAAAATTAATAAATCTAATTAATCAGAGAAATGATTAACAACACACCCAAGTAAATGCAACAATTAACTTAATCATTGTGGGCGATATGAAAGTTGATTAAGTTTAGATTATAAAGTCTGGATATTTAATTAGGATTTTATCCTTGATTTTGCAATTAAACTATTGTTTTTATTTTCTACCCGTTAATTGTGATTAAAAAACCTCAAGATGATTTGTAAATCGTAAACATGATTATCCTTAATTTGCTGATTTAATTGTTCATTTGAAAAAACGTAAACAGATTTGTTTAATTAGCTCCTAGAGGTTTAAATTATTTCCCAATCACATTGTGAATTTTAATGATGATCATCATTTAAATCGTGTAAACTTTTGATTTCAAGTTAATTGTTATCATCAAATTGATTTTGTATCAACAATTTACACAGAAAGAGTAATAAATTGATGATGAAACTGTAAGCTATTAATAAATTGTTTCTATTTTAATAACAATGATAAATAATCACGATCATCTCAATCATGATAACAATTGGTTAGTGAGAAGATGAATTAATTGCAATTAAAGTCAATGAGATGTTAATTGGTTGGGTAAGTGATTAACTCAATTGTCTTCAAGAAATTACAATTGTTGATGAGAATAAATAATCTGATGGAAAATCTAAAAAGTAATTTTTTGTTGTTTTCTATCAACGAATCTTAATATCGTTAGAATAACCTTGAAAATCGTTGGGATCGAATGATAATTTGAACGTTGTAACGAAATGACGATGATGAATAATGTGAATTGGATAAAGATGATTATGTTAATGTATTAATTGTTGCGAACACGATTATTGAGATTAATATGAAGAGAAAAGAAACAATTGTTTTGAAAGAAGAGAAGAAGAAAAAAAAGTTCTTCCAATGTTAAAGTTTCGTTCGTTCGTTAGCACCTTGAACGTCGTAGTTGATGTTGAGGTAACTTTGGGACAGTGAAAAGTGATAATGAAGACGAAGACAAGTAGGAGAGAGAAAGAGAGTGAGAAGATGATTAGTATTCTGAAAACTTGAAAGTGAGAATCGAACTGGAAAACTAAACGATCTTGAAATGTACAAAAGCAGAATCGACGAGCTTAAGGTTAAGCTTTGTTTTTCTGGGTGTGGGCAAATACAATTTCCGTAATGAAATGACCGCTACTCGGCTATCATAGTTACTACAGTTTTGCTAATAATGGTGGCGATGATTATCATGATAATAGCGATATTATTATTATCTGAATTTCAAGGAACCAGTGAAAGTCTCATTATCTTTTACGATGTACAAGGAGATATAATGATGACGGTGGTTGATGATGAGAATGATGATGATGATGATGATGATGATGGTGGTGGTGATGATGATAATGGCGATGGAGAAAAGAGAATCTAGAATGAAGCGAAAAATAGCCTTAGGGTAATCGCAAAGTGTCTCAAGGTTTTAATCGTTTTCATTATCTACGAAGGTTGAACACGATCATTTTTTTGGACCTTTTCTTTTGCACGTTCAGATAATATTAATGTTTCTCTTTTCTTATTGTAGCCACCCATTTGAAGATTAATAGTGCTGATGATGTTGGTGTTGATTCTTGTTATTTGCTTACAAATTTGATTGTTGTTGTTGATTAATATTATTGACGTTGTTTTGGACTCGCCCATCGTAAGAATTGGTTTAGTATATAAGTGGTCAGTTGGTTGGTTGAAAGTATCAGTTGTTAATCATCCAACAAACCAAACAGTTTAAAATCAAACTTTTTCTTTTCGTTTTCAACCAAAACACCAAAACCAAACCAAAACCCAAAATGAACGCTCTTTTCGTTGCCGTTTTCGCCATCCTCGCCGCTTCAGCTTCAGCTGGTTACGCTCCAGCCCTCGCTGCCCCAGTTGCCGCTTACGGATATGCCCCATACGGTCATGCTGCTTACGCTCATGCCCCAGTTGTCGCTAAAGTCGCCGCTCCAGTTGCCTACGCTCACGCTCCCGCTTACAGCTACGGTAAGTCTAAAAAACCACGATAGTTACAATAATGTGCTAAACGGATAGTCATAGTTTCAAAGTTTCGAGGACTAAAACTCGAACTCGAACTCGAAACTTTTTTTTCTGCCAACAAAACTTGACCAAAGTGAAAGTGAAAACTTTTCCAAACTCAAACTAAATCTAATTGCTAATTATTTTCTTTTCATCTACTCACAGGTTACTCAACCTACGCCGCTGCCCCAGTCGCTAAATACGCCGCCCCAATCGCCACATACGGAGCTCCAGTCTACGGCAAAGTCCTCGCCCCAGCTTACGGTGCCCCAATCTACGGTTAAACTAATCAATTCTAGTTCAGTTTTAACAACAATCAAACCAAAAACAAACCAAATCATTCAAACAGTCAAGTTAGATTTATATAAATTTAAATAGCCCAACACATAGTAATCCCATTATTATGTTAATCTTTCCTCTGGATTATCTAGAGATTAATTAGTTAATCATCCAAACAGATTATCATCAGCAATGAAATAAAATTATTTTTTATCAAAAAAAAAACAAAACTTCAAATGTCCAATTCAATTTATTAATTTTCGCGTTCAATTGTAATTAACAAGATTAATTGTGATCAATTTGAGTTAATTGTGATAATGAAATTTTAACCATCAACATGATGATGATTATTTTGATTTTGATTCTTTTTGTTTGTTGGAAGGAATTAAGAGAAAATTAATCAATTATAATACAACGTTAATCATTTGATACTTTTAGTTACTTTTTTTTAATGTCGATATAACAATTTACTAACATCGACAAAATTTAATTATTTAAATTTGTTAATAATAAACAAATTTAATACCCAATAGAGAGTTAATTAGATTTGTTTTTTGTTTCCTTAATCATTAATCAACTGTAAGTTTCTCAAATTAACCACAGACAATTAAGGATTTACCAATGGAAATTAAATCTTTTCCCTTGAAATTGTTGACATTGTAATAAGGATAAACATTAGTAGATTTTGATTGTTGCCTGAAAATTGATTGTTGATTAAGTGATTAGTTTTCTTTCAACGATTAACAGTTAAGGTACCATAGAAATTTTTTTAATTAAATCAATTTAGGTTTCAATTGATTTAATTGTGAGGGAAAAACAGAAAGAGTGAAGAAGAAAAAAAAACAAATGAATTAATCATATATTTAAATCTAATTCTCATTTTGTATTAAATCACTGTTAAGCTTATTGTTATAACTAAATCACTATTATCATCAATGACAATTAAATTTGGATGAAATGAAAATTATAAAAAAAGAAAGGGAAAAGAGAGAGAGAGAGAGAGAGAGAAAGGAAAAGGTAAAATTATCACAAACATGATCATGATCACAAAGAACTTAATCACAATTAATTAATCAAATTAGCACCTTAACAGAGGGAGAGAGAGAGAGAGAGAAGTAATTAATTATAAATGTAGGAGGTAATTAGTCAACATGAAGAGCAAAAAGATTAAATCACAATGGATATTAATTATTTAACTATTTGTACGATTGACGATTGATTAGTTGTTGATGGTAAGATGATTATTGCAAGTTGATTAGCTAATTGTTGTTGATTGGAAGCCAAAAATCATTCAGGATATAAGAGTTAATTTCCCGTTAATTATAATCAATTGTATTCCTAATCTTGTTTACGGTTTGGTGGTCATTGTCACATTAACGAATGGCAAACAAAAAGTGAAACATCATCAGGCTTAATTGTTGGTATTTGGCAATCAACTCGAATTTGTGATCATCTTCCTTCATCGAAACAATTGGACAATCCAAACATTCTTGATGTTGTTTTTTTTTTCATCGTACAGTTGAAAAGTTGAAACAATTAATTATGTTGGTTTGTTAAAAGAGTTACAATCTAGAGAAAGAGGTAAAAGAAGAAATTGATTAGTTAATTTGATCAGTTGGTTACATGATTCGATTAGAGAAAATCAATTGGATACATACGCTCTTGAACTTTTTCAGAACTTTTCTTCTTGCATCTTAGGTGACACTAGATTAACAATGTATTTTTTGATCTTATTTTGATTAATTTGTTTTCTTTGGGAAAGTGGGAATGGGTCATCATAACAATTAGAAGAGGGAAAAAGAGGTATTTTGATGATTTTTTTCGTTTTCTTTGTGTGTGTGTGTAGTTGATTGTAATCGATTGAAGTCAATAGTTTGATGAAACAATTAATAGAGTAGTTAATATATACGTTGAATTAGAAAGACACATGCAGATATAGAAGAGGGAAAAAGCATGAAAGTGATAGAGATAGAAAGAGAAGAGGAATATTGAAATTAAGAATACACAGAATGTGACGTTTTAGCTTCTTCTGCCTAAGGATACCCGTAGTGTGGACAGTTATAAGAATTGTAAAGAGAGAGAGAGAGAGAGAGAGATTAAGGAGAAAGGGAAGAAAGATGAAAAGATACTAAGCCCAATTAAAGGGTAGCAAGGGAAGAGGTGAAAAGGATTAAAGAATGGAAAGAGAAATAGGAAGAGATAATTCACAAAATGCAGTTAATTATGTTTGAGAAGTTAATTAGAAATAAGCTGTCATCAACGTTGACAATTTACATGTCAATTGTTACCAACGATAACCAGTAGATTATCAATAATATATGAGGCTCAAAAAAATTGGTTACCAGGAGAATACCAAATATCCAGGATACTAAGTTAATTGAGTATGAATATTATTGTGATTAGCGCATTAAATTGTTGTACTTTAAGACCCGTAGTGTTGTTTTTTTGTTGTTATAAATGTTGCTTGATGTTGATGGACTAGGTCCCGTTGGCAATGACAATGAAGATGACGCACATGAAGACGATTCAATACCCGTAATCGAATTTGTTGCAATAGCATTTGAGTTGTTCACTGACCATTTAAAAGGTCAATAAACGAAGTAGAAGTATTTCCTAGGGAATTACCGATTGAGTTTATAAGACAAGAAAAAAATGAGGTATATTGGATTACCCGTAGTCGTTGTTAAATATATTGTGTGTTGTGCTTTTAATTTGTTTGTTTCAAAAGTCCTGACGAGGATGATGATTGAGGTACTTTTGTCACACCCGAATTGTTGATTTACTTGTTTTTGATGTTGCTGTTACTTTGACTGTTGTTGATGATGATGATGGTTACCATTACCACTGCCAACAGTCATACCCGTAGTAGTTGTTGTTAAAGTAATAATATTTGAACAAGTCTGCGAGGTGACTTGATTACCCGTAAGAGATGATGATGAACAAGAGTTACCCGTACTTGTTGAATTGTAATGATTTGAATTAACTAAAGATGATGAGTTAGTTGCGTTGTTTATATTTTCACCACAGCCATTGGTACCACACGATTACCATTACCTCCCAAATTTGCCTCACGATTGATGAAACCAAATATTTAAAAGATGAGCTTTTATGATGTTTTGGTAAATTAAATTGTTTAATTTGAATTAACTTGAGCAATATCCAGACTATGAATTATTAACCATCACTACCCTCCATCATTACCATTACCTCCTCCTTCATAGATTGAGGCACAAATTGATGGTGTAAAGCAACTGGACGAAGATGGAGACGATGCAGAAAGATAAAATTCTGAAACTTGTGGAGGAGGATGATGATGATGATGATGATGATCAAGCTTCTTTACAATATAATATGGCTTCATTATGGATCATGAAACAGCCCATTAAGAGCGATAATGATTAGTATTGGTGTAGAAAGAGTTGTAATCATGAGGTGTGTATGTGTATATAATATTGGAAGATTGAAGAGTTCCTCAAAAGGCTGTACAAATCTTTTAGATTTGATTGCAATCAACTGATGATCCTTGTTATTGTCTTTTGTAGTTCAATCAAAAAGTTCAATGAATTGAATGAAATGATTCTGTTGGTAAAAGTTGCAATCTAAAATTTGAGAGAAAGAAGAGGAAAAAAAATGATTAGTTAATTGAATGATAAATGGAATCAAATTAACAGAAAAAAACGATATACATACACACTCGAATAACTTTTGTTCTTGCATCTCATCAGACACTAGATTAACATTGTATTTTTTTTGATTTTAGGTTGATTAACGTTATAATTAAGGGAAGGTGAGGGTTGTAACAATAAAGACATTGAGACATGTTAGAGAGACAATTAACTATTAATAATAAAAGATCTGATTCGAAAGGTTGAAAGGGTAAACATGCTAATATATATGTTTAAAGGAGGAATAGGAGGTAAAGCGTATTTTTTGTTGTTTTTGATGTATTTTTTTTCGTGTGTAGTAGTTGATTGTAATGGATTGAATTCTAGTTTGATGAAACAATTAATAGAGTAGTTAATATGTATATGTATATACGTTGATTTGAATTAGAAAGACACATGCAGATATAGAAGAGGGAAAAAGCATGATGAAAGTTGTTGATAGAAGGAAAATTAAATAGAAATTAAGAAGTTAAAAGAATGTAATTTTTTTTTTGCTTCTTCTGTCTAAGGATACCCGTAGTATGGACAGTTATTGGATGTGTGTCATTGAGAAGGACAAAGGGAGAGAGAGGAAGATGTAAGGGAAGAAGAGGAAAAAGAGATGAAATGGAAAAGCAGATAAAAGATACGCAACCCAAATAAAGGGTAACAATTAAGAGAGGTAATAGGGATAGATGAGAGAAAAAGAGAAAAAAGAAATAGAGGGGAAAGAGAGAGAGAGAGAGGAGAGGGTAAAAGGGAGAAAAGGATGAGAAGAGATAATTTTGAGAAGATAATTAGAAATAAGTTGTCATCAACGTTGACAAATTTGAAGTCGATTGTTGCCAAAATCAACGATAACCAGGATATTATCGATAACATGAAGACCTGAAGGTCGGTCACAGTTTAAATCTTGTCCAAGATACTCGAAAGATTGAGTGAAAAGATTGTAGATACAGATCCGATTGTTGCGAGAATCAGCACAGAAAATAGAGTTACCCAAGATCGAAATCCCTTGTGGTCGTAAGAATTCACCCCAACCAGTTCCTTCGCCGAAACCAATTACTTTAGATGCATCCTCTTTAGATGGGAATTTGTCGAAAATTAGAAGCCTGTGTTTGTTAAAATCAGAAACAACGATCCGATTGTCACCAAGGAAGGAAACACCTCGTGGTGAATCCAAGGGATGTGAAAAATGGGTTATATATTGTCCGTATGGTGTAAATAATTGGACCCGTCGATTTCGTGTATCACTGACCAAAATTTGATGAGTATGGGAACAAGAGTCTACATCCCATGGATAACAGAATTGTCCGGCTCGATTTCCCTTTTCACCAAATTTAAATTGATATCTTCCTGAAAGGTCAAACACTTGAATCCTATGGTTATCCTTATCGGCAACAATTATATGATTTAAACTTGTATTAATTGTTATACCCGCAGGCCGATCAAAAAGTCCAGCTCTAGTCCCTGGACCCGAACCAAAGACTTGAATAACTTTGATACTCATTGAACCAGCATCAAAGTGTAATAATTGAATACGATTGTTACTACGATCAGCGACCGCAATCAGATAATGTTTATTATGATTTTTGCTAATTGTTGTACTTTTAGACCCGTTTCGATTGGTGTTGGGACCAGGTCCCGTTGAAGATGATAATGAAGATGATGCACATGAAGACGATTCAATACCCGTAATCGAATTTGTTGCAGTAACATTTGAGTTGTTTGTTGACATTGAGAGGCCAACAATAGAAGTAGAAGTATTTCCAAGGGAATTACCGATTGAGTTATCAGACGAGAAAAATGAGGTATATGAGTTACCAGTAGTCGATTGACCAGACAATGAATTGTTGGTCTGTAAATGTTGTGTTGTGCTTTGATTAGTTGATTGTAAATGTCCTGAAGATAATGATTGAGGTATTTTGTCACACCCGAATTGTTGATTTACTTGTTTTTGTTGTTGCTGTGACTGTTGTTGATGGTTACCATTACCACTGCCAACAGTCATACCCGTAGTAGTTGTTGTTAAAGTAATAATATTTGAACAAGTCTGCGAGGTGACTTGATTACCCGTAAGAGATGATGATGAACAAGAGTTACCCGTACTTGTTGAATTGTAATGATTTGAATTAATTGAAGATGATGAGTTAGTTGCGTTGTTTATATTTTCACCACAGCCATTGGTACCAATACCACCACCACCACCACCATTATTAATAATGGAACTTGTAGCCAAATATTGAGGAGTCAACATAAATGGAGGCATTCGTACAATAGCAACACCCCATGGTCGACACAATTGACCAATTGCATTACCCTCTGAGCCAAAGGTTAAACCTAAACGCCATCTAGATCGTTGCTCTAATTGCACCGGTACATGGAAAGGGGATTCATTTAAAGGTATACAATTAACCAATACTGTAATAATCAATTCACTTGGTAATGTTCGTGATTGTGGTACTAAATAGGTTACAGTGTATTTTCCGTTATTATGATCCAGTAAAGTGTAAGGTATGTTTAAAGTTGATGATTGGGATGATCCTAAATGTTGATTATGATTATTTGAATTAGATGAATTTGAGCCTATGTCCAATCCAAGTATATCTTTAACCACATCTTTAACACCATGACAATTACCACCATTACCACCATTACCATTACCATTACCTGCTCCATAAATTGAGGCACAAATTAATGGGGATAAAGAACCGGACGAAGATGGAGACGATGCAGAAGATGAATTCTGAGTTGTGGAGGAGGAAGATGAATTGAATGATGGTACAATTTTAACAAAAATATTTTCCCGGCCAACTAGTAATTCTTCATTGAAACAATTACGTGTAACAATAGTGAAATTATTATTCAAACCGGGAACCGCTACTTCAAGACCATCACCGGTAGCAGAACAGCAAGGTGCAAACGCTGGAGTTGTTAGAAACCCTAAAGATGATACTGCCTTTAAAAGAGCTGAATCTGGTTTATTAAAGGTAACACTTGGTATTGGCAATGAATGACCACCAATCTCCGAGTTTGAATCATAACATGGTCGACTTTGATTGAATCCAATTCGCCGGTGTCCATTATTAGAATTGGTATTACCATTATTGCTGGAATTAAAACCTCCGCCAAGTCCATTTCCTTCAATATTGTGGCTACCTGATGAACAGGAAGATCCCGTTGATGGTGATGATGGTGATGACTGTTGTTGTTGTTGTTGTTGTTTAAAGAGCTGTAAATAGATTCTTTTTACATTCTCTAATTGCTGGAGAAGCTGTTCCCGGCGAATTTGTAGGCCACTCATGTGTAACTGGATGGTCGAATGAATCTCGTTGGCTATCTTGGCTATTTGAGATTCAAATTCATCTTCATGGATTCGTGGTGAGTCAACAATGGAGGAAGAAGATGATGATGAGGCATAATGACTGGAAAGGGTTCCACGGCGAGATGTTGCTACATTAACAGCATTAGAATGACAAATGCTGGTCCCTGGTTCAATATCGTAAAGGCAGTTACCATTTCCTTTAACCAGAGGCGGGAATAGATATGATGACTTATTGTTACCATTAAGATTTAATGAAATCGATGAAGCAAGGTCATTTCGTTGAATGTGGTGGTGATTTAAGGTAACATTATCAAAACAAGAGGCTACTGTTGATGAAGAAGAGGTAGTATTGGAAGTATTTGTATTGATACATGGCTCTAAGCCTTTAGAAAGAGAGGTAGATGTGGATAACAATGAATTGTAAGAGCTATCAGATAATGGTGAAAACAGATCATTGGTACTCCATAATCCATCACAGTTTAGTTTAGACTCGGTTAATCCTTTACGAGACAATAATGAAGAACCAATATTATACGAATCAATTGAACAATTTGTTTTACTACCGGGTGCTTGAAAGCTACTACCATCATTTCGTAATGGACATGGATTACCGTGGAAACCACGAGAGTTATTTATACTGTTAATATTATTACTATTACTATTAATATTATTTAGATTATTATTATTAATCATGTTGTTGTTGTTGTTGTTATTGTTGTTGTTAACATTATTATTGGTAGAGGTGGTGGTTGAATTAATATTATTTCCTGTAGGCCATGGTCCAAGTAGATCATTAACATCCCAATTATGAGTTGATGGACTATTTCGCTGTGATAATGAGACAATACCACCAATACTTTTAGAAATTTCATCTTCAGTTGAGGTTCCAAATAATTTGAAAAATTGTGAGCCGCTTGATGAGCCATCAATTGTTTCCATTATTGGATAAGATGAACCACAATAATATTAAATAATAATAATAATAATAATTAAATCAACTGGTAATATATGTAAATATATATACTATATATAAACACGGAACAGAAAAAAAAAACTTCACTTATAGCACCAACTAAAACAACTTACAAAGAGACAAAGAGAAAGAGAGAAAGAAGGGTTTTTACTTTAAATTGGTCTAACAAGAGATATAATATTTATATTTATATAAAAAAAAGAATTAATTATTTAGATTAATTTAGAAAAAAAAGAAGAAGAAAAAAAAACGGAGACATAAAGGAAAAGGTGACTTGGGTTGACTGACTGAAGACCAGGTAACAACATCAACTTCTCATTGAGACTGTGTTCGGTTCGAGGGACAATTTATACATTGCGTCTGTTTCATTTTCTTTTTTCTGATTGGACACAATTTTTGTTTCTCCATTTTATTTTTTTCTTGTTCTTGTTAATTTAAATTTCCAATTGGGAATTAACATTCCAATCATTGTTTCTTCTTGTAATCATTGGGACAATTTAAGTTAATTGGTGACTTAAAATGTCAACAATTAACAATAATTTCTCACATTAACCAGTAACAATCTTGATTTGGAGAAAAGAATTTTTTTTTTCTTCTATTCTCTTTTTTTTCCTTTGTGATTTTCTCTCCTTGTGTTTACCTTTTCAATTTTTTTCTTTTTCATTTTTTTGTTATTCTCTTCTTCTTTTCTTGATTACCTGTGTGATTTTTTCATTCTTCAAATCCGTTGATTGATTTTGGTTAATCATTTTTTATTCTCTCTGGGTTACAGTTTGGTTTTGGTATATGTGCTTCTTGTTAATCTTTTTTTCTGTTTGTAATTGGGTTAAAATTGTGATTGGAAATGTTTATCTCGCTTTTCATGATTAACCTTGTGATCCTCTCGTTTGGTTTAAATTGACCATTGAAAATTTAACGAAAAAATTTAAATTAGGAATCAAATTGATTGAGTCATTTATTGGATTTATTATTGAAAATTGTTTTTACATTGGAAATAATATGATCACTTGTTAAATGTGAAAGACAATCGGTTTTGATCATTGAATTTTGTGTTATTTACCTGATGAAATTAATTAATTTATAAACAAAACCTTTTCATCAAGTTTATAATCTTTACATGATTAAGTTAATTAATTAATTTCCTTTCTTTTCTCCAATCACCAATTATAGATTTAAACTGGTTAACAAAGAAAGACAAAAAAAAAACAAATGGACTATTGTTGAATATTTGATTAAGTTTAATCCAAGTTGCTAATCCGAATCAATTACCAACACTATTACCATCATCCAAGTCTCGCTTGATATTAGCTAGAGAAATAGGAGAGAAAGAGAAAGAAAAAAATTTAATAATAACCAACAATTAAATTTTTCTATTATATATTTTCACAGGATAGAATTGCTGACCAGACAAATATCACTTTTCCAACATGATGTCCACCTTTGCTTGACCAAATAACCATTACCTGTCACTTTCTCATCACCTTCTTGTCTCATCCTCATCCTTACTCTCTCTCTCTCTCTCTCTTTCTCTCTCTCTCTCTCACACACTCTCTTTCTCTTTCTCTTTAAATTTTTAATCATTTCCCAATGTTGACAATCTCAGCATTTTCCCTTTCCACTGATATTACCTTTCCCAATTCTCATTTAATTACAACTTGACGTTGATTCATTTAATCACCATCATCAAAATCAACAAAAAGTAACAATTCACATCATGAATTACAAATTTGTTGACACTTTTTCATCATCATCAAAAGATGAGCTATAAAGATTTGCAAAAGTTTTTCCTTTTTATCACTTTAATATTTCATCTCTCTCATCATCATCATCATCATCATGTGTCAACATCGTTATCTACTTTAATAATTATCATTATTAAAGATGAAACACTTAACTGGACTGAATGAAGGTTAAATTGTTTCACGTTGAAACAATTCAACTTATCAACAATCATCATGTTAATCATTTACTGTGAATCCTTTAAATTAGCTTGCAACATGAAACAATAATTAACAGGATCTTAAGGATTTGTGACAAACAAAAAATGAACATTTAAATTGTCACAATTATTGTTACAATTAAAAGGTTAACAATTAACTTACCTTTATAAGTAACATAACCTTTATTACCACAAAGACGTTTCTTATTAAATTCATGATTTCCTTTCATTGATTGACTGGTTATCTGAAATTATTAATGAATCAATTGGTAATATTTTTTATGGTTAATTAATATGAATGAAGGAAAAGTTGCTTAATCTTTTCAAATGAATAATCAGTTAATTGTGATCAATGTGAAACAATATTCCCATTTATATACACATATTGTTATTCATTTGTAAAGGTTAATAAAATTTATCTTTACCTCATCAAGAGTTGTATTGAATTCCCTGAGTATATTTGTCCGGACACATCGATAATTTGTCGACTGAATTGGTCTATAATTATCACCATAACCATCAATAATCAGGGAATTACGGATTAATGAGAGTTGATTATTTGTTGCATAAAGAGGTTTATTCAATACAATCCACTGAACTGTCTCATGACAGGGTGGCTCAGTCAGGGAACCCTCATAGGTGATATAATGTTCCAGTGTTGGTAATAATTTATGAATATCAACTGATTCCAATTTATGTGATGTACCTTGAAAATATAATCATTTATATGGTTAATGGTTAATAATCAAGTTAATCTGTTAATCAAAGCCGAAAATTGATTTACACTGATCAACACAATCAACTGATTGTTGAAACGTTCGTTGCTCTCTCATTTGTTTTTGCTACTTTTTACTAATTGTTGGTGATCTTTGATTAGATGATTTTGTCTTTCGATTACAATTTGTTCAATTACATATACATGTATATTATACCTTTGATTGATTCAATTCTATTAGTTAATTGTAATCAAATAGTTTTCCATTATAAATGAATGTGCTCAGAATGTGAATGCTTTTTCATTGATAACCTTTAATTATCTCATAATCCGATATCTCTATTAATTGTGATGAGCATAATTGACGATTAAAGCCTTTTTATCCAACCTCAAGTTAATCATAATTCACCAGATGATGATGATGATGATAAGTTAACAAATCATCTCTCTCATCCTGATGATTATCATCATAATCACCATCATTATCCTCATCATTATTTTCATTCACATTGAAAGCGTAACCAATATTTCATATTGGCAATAATATAAAAACTAATAATAAGCCTATGAAGATGATGATGAAGATAAAGATGAAGATGAAGATGGAGATGATGATGATGATCAGGTTGACCAAATTGATTAACTTGCTCTTACTTTTGCTTACAAAAAGTATAATCTTTTCATTCCGATCTGATATTGCTGTTGATTGTTATATTATCAACAAAGATTTAAGAGAAAGAGAGAAGATGATGATGATGATGATGATGATAAAGAAGATGATGATAATGGGGGTGGAAGACTAACCTTTATATCCTATTGAATGGACATTGAATAACCAAAAGCCAAAAGCATTAAGTAAAAGAATCAACCAATGGATAACTTAATCGACTGTAAATGAACAATTCTGATGGATAACAAAAGGCAAAATCCTTGACTAACTTTAAGTAGTTCCATTGATTGTTATTAACTTAATCATCATTGTCTAATTCATTTTCACTTATCATCATTATTATCATCTCATAATCTTCGTGGGTCTAATCAATTTTGCTAATTTTAACATTGACCATAGTAAGAGAATGATACAATTTACCAATTGATTGGCCTTTTATTTGAAGGGTCAATTTTTGGCATCGGAAATGTATTAATATGTAATGTTAATTTTGTCTAATTACCTTCCAATTTAATGTGTTCAATTGATTTAACGATTGAATTTAAAGCGATCGCAGTTGATTCCTCTTCCGGTGTTGCTGCGATGTGGATTAGAACTGCAATCACTGCTAATCCGTTTGATTCTTGAGCGGCTTGAGTCCAATTGTGATAAAGTTGCGAATTATAAAAGTATAACTGAAGTTCACCCGGAAATGCAATCCCGTTAATCTTATGTTCCGATCCACGATCGACCTCAGTACCATAGTGTAAAATCATATGATTAATTGAATATTGATATGATAAAGGTCCGGAGGTAATTGTTACCGATGAATTACCAATGACACTTAATTGTAATCCTCTTCCAGTGTTAATCAAGTTACCATGAATCTTTAATGAATCAACATCAACATTTTCAATTATTCATTAGTAACAATCAATTTCAATTGGCATTAAATTTATCACAATGGTTAATTTTTTACAGTTAATAGTTGATTTTAATAACCAATTGATTTATGGATTTTTCTTGTCAACTTTTATATTGTCAAGTTAATTGTTCTCATAATCGTCTATCTAATGGCACATTATATAAACTTAATTGTTGACAATTTGCTATTGTTATTGCCTATTTGTCTTAGATAAATGTATCATCATCTTTTTCAGTTAAATTGTTGCAATTTATTGATAAACTTTAATCACTTACAGTGTCTTTAATTTTATTCATTTGAATTGGTTCTAATCCAGGATCAAATAAAAGCGAATCTGGATTAATATCAATTGGTGATTGTTTCCTTCCCTTTGAACAATGTGACCATTTAGGATTTATAATACCCCAATAATCTGGACCTGGAAGACAACAATTAGTTAATTGTGAGTTAGGAAAGAAAAGCTGATCCAATCGATTCTCCATTAAATTTAAAGTTCAGTTTAGAAACGATAAATGTTCAATCGTAACAATTTTCATGAGAGATTATTAGAAAAAGAAAAAGTTTGTCAAACTTTGTGAGAAAAAAAAGTTTTCCAACTTCAACTTGAACTCGAAAATTTTAAAGTTCTAAATTTAAGATTCGATTATCATCTAATTGGTTGATTCATCTTACCTGAGATACCATCATAAGCCCACCATTGATCCCAAGAACTAGTTGCTAATGATGAAGTTAATTGTGAACTGATTAACAATAGTAAAGTTAATTGTGATAATAAAAAGTTGCAACTGTTTTTTGTATTAACTGGTAAGATTTTCATAGTAAATTAATAATCAATCCAATCAATTGAAAGGGACGATTAAATTTTCACAATTAAAGTTGATTAAGACACACATTCAGTTGAGATTTAGTTGAGAAAATCATCTAGCAATTTAGATGAATTACAATCAATCAGAATCAATGGTTAACCAATCAAGTAATTAAATCATTTTGACACAAGAGGCGAAGGAAAAAAAATCCCAGAAAAAAATTGAGTCAGAAAAAGGAAACTTAATCCAAATGATTAAAGATTAAACAAGAATTTAGATAATCCAATGGAAGGGAATTAACTTTCTCATATTAATCCTTGGCACTTAAACACCATCAAAATGGAATCAATTATTTCGGTGATTAGTTAATTGTTGCAAAATTAAAGGTGAAAATAATTAGAGAGAAAAAGTTTCATCTTAACATTTTGTTCACCTTTTATTCAATGAGATAATAAGCCTTATATACTTAACCTTTTATACTTTAAGGGAAGATAAATGTACATAGATAGATGTGAATGTTATTCTTGAGCATTCTCATTCTCTCCCTGAATACCCTCCATGAACATCTATAGGATAACAAGAAATTGAATGCATACCCTGTAAGAATAATAGTAATCACTGTTCCCATTGAATACCATTGATACTTGAGGAATGGTGAGTTCACCTTAGATTGAAACTTTTTTTCTGCTTATCGAAGTAATTTTCAATTTCGATATATATTATATTGATATTATCAATCAAAGAAAATGTTAACACTGAGAAATGAACAACAAAAAACTCATGACATTTTCAGTTATCTCTAAATGTATTACTAGAATCGTTCTGATATTTCTAGAGACAAACGGATAATATTATGATAAAGGAAAGTTCTGATTAGTATTCAGAGATTATGATTAAAAGTGAAAGATTGAACTGATTGATTTCTCATGATTCAGAATTGATGATTAACTTTTTTTCTGGTGAGTTTTCAGTGAGTTTAAAATCAATTCTTTGAATTTGTAGTTACTTTTTATTCACTTGAATTTTTACCATGGAAAGGAAACTTAAATCGGAATAAGATGAAGAGGAGAGATTCTGTTCACCATGAAAATATTATTTCTGAATAAAAGTATAAACTAGAAAAAGAATTGAATCCAATGTGTTGAGAAGATTAACCTTGGGTGTGTATTTGATTCTCTCTCTCTCTCTCTCTCTCTCTCTCCTTTTTCTTTGTCTCTATCGAGCCATGAAATCGACCGGAATATCTGTTGATAATATGAACTTATGGACAGAAAATCTGAGGACAAAATTATCACCATGATTCAACCTTTTCTCCCCTGAAATTCAAACATTCTCTCCATCTTTTCCTCTTCAACATTTTTCGTCCCATCGATGAGTAATTGCTCGGAAGGTTATATTAAATGAACTCATAGGTTACTGGTGAAAAAAAAAGAAAAACAATATTTCTCAGATTATCATCAATTCAACTGAGGATATTCTGAATCCTCAGTTCCTGAAATATCAATCAGAAAGTTTATCAAGATCACTGAACTTTTTTCTTTTCACTCTTTCCATCAACTTTCATCTTAAATTAATCTCACAAGTTTTACTTTTTCATTTCTACTCTGATATTATTATTAATTTATGGATAACTAATCATGAATTAATCATTTGAATCAAATGAAACGTTGATGAGACTCATCATGGTTACGAATTTTTTTATATACATATAAGGTGGGACAGCAGCAGCAACAGTAACAGCTAGAAATTCAGCAATGGAAACGATTAGTTTAATTTTCCAAATATGAATTCCAAATTAATTCACTTCCTTGGAAATAAACCAAATCGATTCCTGAAATTAAATTAATTAACTAAATCAACTTGATTTAAAATTAAAACAAATTAACTTTATTAAATTAAATTAAAATCAAACATAATTATTAAATTGAACCTTCACCATCAAAAGCTAATGATTGATTGATCTTGTTGTTGTTGTTGTTGTTTACCATCATCATCAACAATGAAAAAAATTAATAAAAATGATTATTGTTGTAAATCAACAATCAACAATTAAATCAAATGTTGTTTTCAAAAACAACCGCAACAATGAGCGACATCAAAATTTACAACAATTAATTATTTACCAAAATTAAATGTAGGGGAAAAGTAGGAGGCAGAGAAAAAGAAAAATGAAGAAAAAGAAAGAGAAATGAAAGAGAAAAAGAAAGAGAAATTAAATCAAGGGAAAGAGAAAAAGAAAGAGAAATTAGAATCCCTTTGATTTTCTTTCTCTCATCTCTTCATTACATTACACCCCCACCCTTATGATTAAACAAAGGGAGATGGAGAGATGATTCATGGTGGTTCAGGGTTTCTCTTCAGCTTGGTGATCGGAATAAGGTGCTTTGAATGAACCTGTTCAATTCTGAGAGGTGATTCCGATATGGCAATGTTGTAAATGTTATCAGCAATTTTTCCAGCGACTCTGTATGGTCCACAGCTATTTGGATCTAATTTCCTCTTATTGATCCCAGCAAGATTTTTAACGTACACGATTTCGTTATCAGCGAATTTATAATCATCGTGTTTATGATTAAAAAGGTCAGCATTAGCTTGATGATTATCCAAAGAATTTCTGAGAGCTTGAATTCGAGCCTCATCTAATTCAGGAAATTGAATATCATCACAATTTTCGGGTTTACTTCCATTAAACAGGTAAAATGGAGTAAATTTGGTAACAGCGTGAGGAGTATGATTGTACTCAAAGATCGTACGTTGTAAGTACTTGACCCAGCCATATCGATAGTTGTTGGAGATCATCTTGATTCTGATCCTATAGATTATTGTGTTTCCAACACGCTCACAAAGTACATTACTTTGGGGTGATGATTTGGGAATGAAAGTGATATTAATCTTCATCCGGTCCAAATATTCAGCGAATTCATTTGATGTTATAGCAGTGTATTTATCAGCTAGCAAGGTATCAGGTTTACCATCAGCGATCACTTTATTAATCAGTGATATAAATTCAGCAGCAGTTTGGTGATTTGAGGCAATAGCCCAGACAAATCTAGTGAAATGGTCAACAGCAAAATGGATGTAGCGTTTCTTGGATCCATATCGATCCAGCCCACAGATAGTATCGATAGCAATTATTTGGAATGGTCGTTCAGCAGGACCAAAGTGTCCCATTTCAGCAATTAGTTTCGACCTTCTTGTTTTACCCAATTGACATGGATTACAGCTTTTAACAAAATTAATCACATCCTCGGTTAATTTCGTCCATGTGTATTTCCAGCTAATGATGGTTATCATTTTCCTAATACCAACATGACCAAATTGTTGGTGAACAGCTTCCATCAGTTTATACCTTAAGGACAAAGGTAAAATTATCTTCCTGTTTCCATTTCTGTCAGTTTTATAACAGATTCCGGTTTCATCAGCAAGTTTTGAATCAATGTCATTGATTTTGGATTGTTCAGCTTTTATTTCTTCAGCAGTGATGAAATTCACCAATTTGAATGGATAATCCACCGAATCAGCAGCAACAGGATCTCTTGAGAGATAATCAGCTTCCACGTTCTCTTTACCAGGACGATACTTGACCTCAAAGTCATATTGAGAGAGGAAGAATGACCAGGTAAATAACCGACTATTTGGCTCTTTAATCTTGTGAATTGCCTTAAGAGCAATATGATCTGTGATGACGGTAAACTTGCGATCATATAAATAGTGGTGCCAGAACTTAACAGCTTCAACAATAGCGAGACACTCGAGATGAGTAACAGGATAGTTAACTTGATGAACTGTTAACTTTTTGGAAAAGTATCCAATCGGGTGCAGCTTATTGTTCTCATCCGGTTGTTTCAAGACAGCACCTAGACCAATACGACTAGCATCGGTTTCCAGGATCAGCACAGCATTTGGGTTAAACATTTTTAGCACTGGATCAGAGGTGAACAAGGTTTTAATTTGGTCAAATGATCCTTGACAATCAGCAGTCCAATTGAACTTTGTATCCTTTTTCAGCAGATGATGAATTGGGTCCAGAATCTTTGTAATGTTTTTGATGAATTTCCGGTTATAATTTACCTTGCCCAAGAATCGTCGAACTTCTGATACATTTTTGGGTGGTTTGAGATTCAGAATTGAATCAATGTTCGAATGAAGAGGCTTGATCGAATCTTGAGATAAATGATGACCAAGATAATTCACATTAGTCTGGAACAATTTTGATTTTTCAAAGTTCAATTTTATGTTTTCAGCAGCAACAGCAGAGAAAAGTTGAGAGAGATGGTCAAGATGAATTTGGAGAGATGGAGAGAAAACAATAATGTCATCAATATAATTGTGACAAAATCCAGTCAATTGATGTTTCTCCAGGATGTTACGGATTGACCTTTGAAAGATGGCAGGAGCGTTTTTCAATCCAAACGGCATAACCAGCCATTCATAATGACCATGTTGAGTGACAAAGGCGGTCTTATGAATGTCCTTCTCTCTGACTTTAACGTGCCAAAATCCGGACCTAATATCGAAGACACTAAAGAACTTACTCCCGTAGAGGGAATCAATAATGTCCTCAATCCTTGGCATCGGATATTTATCAGCGAGCATCTTATCGTTGAGTTTACGATAGTCGATGCAGAAGCGGGTTTTATCGTTGTCTTCCCTCTTGAAGGCCAACGTAACAGGTGAAGCATAAGATGAGTGAGATGGACGGATCAACTTTGCTTCCAGCAGAGATTTAACTTCAGCGACAATTCGATCTTCACGTAAAGTACGATAAGGTTTCGAATTGATGGGAATTTCAGTATCCAATTCAACGATACATTCGACATCCTTTAATTGACCCATGTCGAATTTCCCTTCAGCAAATACCCCTTTGTATTTTGTCAGCAGCTTCAGCATAGCGGGATTGATACTATCAGCATGTACCTGATCAGCAGCAACTAATTTGGTTTTTAGGTCCAAATAAAAGTTATCATTCAGCTTCAGCGGTAGAGGAATCAGTTTGATGGTTGTTGGTTCAACAGGAGCAGCAAGAGTTTGTTTGATTTGGTAATCAGCATGATGAGATTGAATGCAGAAATCCAATATTTGTCCTCAAACTAATTGTATCGGAAACCAGCTGATTCGAAGAGCTTGATCAAAGTCTTCGATTGTAACATTCGTTTTCAAACCAATAAAGGTTTTCAATCGAGGTCGATAAATTTGTTTCGGGTAGTAGTGTTGATCAGCTGGAGATGAGATGGGTTCATCTTGAGTGAAAGAGGTTTGATTACCTTGATAGTATTGATCATCAGCCATGTTTACTAATAATCCAATCTGTTTACCTTCAATTAATCTACTGATTCCTTTAATAATCAAAAGTAACCAGTAGAGAAAATCCAGTAAACAGAAATGAACAAAAGTAACCATATCAGCAAAAGATTATCACCGACAGATGATAATCCTGTCGACTTATAAGGTGGGACAGCAGCAGCAACAGTAACAGCTAGAAATTCAGCAATGGAAACGATTAGTTTAATTTTCCAAATATGAATTCCAAATTAATTCACTTCCTTGGAAATAAACCAAATCGATTCCTGAAATTAAATTAATTAACTAAATCAACTTGATTTAAAATTAAAACAAATTAACTTTATTAAATTAAATTAAAATCAAACATAATTATTAAATTGAACCTTCACCATCAAAAGCTAATGATTGATTGATCTTGTTGTTGTTGTTGTTGTTTATCATCATCATCAACAATGAAAAAAATTAATAAAAATGATTATTGTTGTAAATCAACAATCAACAATTAAATCAAATGTTGTTTTCAAAAACAACCGCAACAATGAGCGACATCAAAATTTACAACAATTAATTATTTACCAAAATTAAATGTAGGGGAAAAGTAGGAGGCAGAGAAAAAGAAAAATGAAGAAAAAGAAAGAGAAATGAAAGAGAAAAAGAAAGAGAAATTAAATCAAGGGAAAGAGAAAAAGAAAGAGAAATTAGAATCCCTTTGATTTTCTTTCTCTCATCTCTTCATTACATTACATACATACAAATACTTATCACTCTGATTTTTGTATCTTATTTACTGATAACATGAAAGTGTATCGAGATTCAGTTTTTCAATCAAAGATTTAACTTGATTATGATCGATTGGCCTTCTAATTGTTATCATAAGGCAATAACGGGATAGGCAAGGAAAAAAAAGAATCACAAATTATCAGGTTAATCTACTGATGGGTGTTAATATGATGATGAGGATGCTAAGAAAAGTGAAAGGTTTTCCTTTGAAAGGTGATGGAGAAAAAAAAGTTCAATTGATAAATGACTTCTGAACAATTGTAGAAACAATTGTAATCTTTATTACAATCAACTTCAATTATATACCAATGATGTTGATAATGATGATGATAGAAAAATGCTTCGGATTTGCTGAGCTGAATTTTTTTCTTCTTCTGCCATTTCATTTCATGTGATCCATGAAAAATGGCATTTCATTCAGTTACTTTTCTGTCTGTGGCCTGTTAATCTTATCCATGTGTATCTAATATAGTTCAATAGTGAAAGTTCAATATCATGAAACATGATTATGATGAAAAGGTCAGATTATTGCTTAGTAAATTGTAGTTAGTCCCAAAAAGAATCAAGAACATTATTATCAATTGATTTACTTCCAGTCAATGAGTTTTGTTTATCTCTCTCTCTCTCTCTCTCTCTCTCTCTCTCTCTCTCTCTCTCTCTCTCTCTCTCTCTCTATTTCCATCATCATGTAATAATAATATCGAAAAAGTTGATTTTTGTTTTATCTGGAATAGAAATGGAAATGATATTATCACCAAATTACATAATTCGACACGAATATTTTCAAAATAAGATCAAAATAAAGTTCTAACCAATATATCTATTAATATCTGAACTGAACATGATGATCGAAAGTTAAATCATCATTATCTCAATCTAATCATGACTCCTAATGGGTTAATAATCTTGAAACTATTACTATTATGATGTTGAAGGAAAAATGTTTTTTTTTCCTGTTTTGTGAATGATAATCACAGGATAACAAATGATAATAATGATAATATCATCAAGAATTAACCATTTAACTAATATTATATATTAGGAATGCTAAAGATTATTCTGATAATAGTGATAACAATTAATTAACTGTTGATTTTTTTGCTTCTCCTTCCCTGTTAGCCTTATGTATAAACTTTTTTGTTTGAAAAGGTTTTGTGGCTCATAATAGTAATTGAACATTAGGTAAACGTATCGCTCATTTAAGCTCAATTAATAATATGAAAAGGTTACGGAAACAAATGAAAGTTATTCAATCAATTATTTGAATCACGTTTTCTGAATGATAAAAGATGAATATCATCATTATAATAATATTATTATCATCATTTGATATTCCTTGCAACTTATGAACCTCGTATTAATGTTGATAAATGAGTTAGAATAGGGAAGAGTGGGGATGAGGGTGGATTCTAGAAGTGTTTCCCGAATAGAAGATGATGATGAGTGAGAGAGGGAGATTGAGATTGAGGGAGAGTGAATGAGGTGCAGGGCGATGATGATGATGAAAGAGAGGTTGGAACAATCAATGGAAAAGTTTTTATTCTGTTTGGGATATTATTGTTACAGGGAAACAATAAGGATGAGGATGAGGAGGTTATCATGATAATGATGATGAAATTAGCTGAGCCAATGGTTAGGATAAATAAGAATAGTGTATCAAAAGAATGTGTTTAAGGATGAGGATGGAGATTTTTTTTCTTCCATTCTTATTGTTACCGTTATTCATTTCTATTGTGATGATAAATACTTAATATTATTCAGGTTAAATTTCTGAGCCATATGAATGCTTGGAAATGATAAGATGGCGATGATGAGGATGGAGAATAATTTTTTGTTCTGTTTTCTTTGGCTTCTTTCACTTATCATCATGGAACATTTTTTTTTTCTTCTTCCTGTTGACTGTTTTTCCATAGTTATAATAATAATTGTCAGGCCAATTGGGTTCGATTATTGTTCTAATAAATTCGTGGGATAGTTTATTGCTCTGTTTTATCATTTGATTTGCTGGACATTTTGGTTTCTTTCAGAATGCTTAGAATGCTAAACATTCACATTCATTTTCTTTCGCTGTGATATAATCTAAGTGGCGATAAAAACGATTCATAATTTGAAGGAAAGTTTCAGATTTTCAGTTGTGATAATTATCATGGTTCCTTCACATGGTCACATCAATGTTCTAGAACCGAATGAACTTGTCAATCTTTGGAATAGCTTCAGGTATAAGTTAACTCTCTCTCTCTCTCTCTCTTGAAAATATCATTTTTATGGATATTCAATTTCCGTTCTTGAACCAGAATTTGCATGATAAAAGTTACGAATAAAATGTTTCATTTGATAGAATTGAAAAGAAAAATGTTCTGAGGTAAATATTATGTTAACATGATTAAAATATTCAAATTGAATTAGTATATGAGAGAAATGTTGATCTTATTTAATCAGCTGAATGAAAATTTCAATATAAATCAGCTAATTCATCTTAATGAAACAAATAAAAGTTCTGGGGAAAAATATGCAATGATGATGATGAAAATTTGAAGATAATTTCTTTGAAATTGAGACAATTTCAATATATATTATCTAACATTGAGATTAGATAATAAAATAAACTGAAATAATGATTGTTATATAACAAGAAAAGTCCATAGGGAAGTGAAGTTGAAATTGAAGTCAATGTTAATTATATTCATTACATCAAATTCAACGTTATAAAGATATAACTTTTTTTCTTGGTCAAGTTAATTTCAACCACTCCCAGTTTATCATCACCATCATATTATTATCAATGGTCACCTCCCTGTTGATCAATTAAGAGTAAAAGATAACGGTATCTGAATAACATGTAAGTTAAAATGCTCACCAAGAAAAGGATGATAACAATGTTATCAACTTTATCTGAATTACAATTATCTTGAGAGATATTCAAAGATTAGAAACACTTGATATCACCAGGAAACTGAACATATATTTCATGGAGAGAGAGAGAGAAAAGTTCTGAGCTTGAAATTTTCGTAAAACTTTACCTGAACTTTTGCTTAATTTTCATGGTCTTTTCTTCAGATTCTTTAACATTGTTCAGAATAGTTTATTGATATTTTTACTGTTTTTCCATCAAATTTTCATTTCCTCATCAGAAGTTATGAAATCGAAACATTGATTTACTTTAATTCAGTCTCAATGCAATTAACTTGGTAACTATAAATGAGAGAGAGAGAGAGAAACATTTATTCATTCATTTGATTTCTTTTTGTTAACTCTTAATGGGCTCAGGGAATGTTTCATGAAAATAACATAGAATTAGTTTCAGAATAAAAATCAGAACCATTATTATCATCATCTGCATCTCAACATTTCCTTGTCAATCAATCAAAAAGTTCTTGGTATCATAATGGTAAAACATTTTATCTTCTTCCATTCATCTTGTGAATAATATTCATGATTGTGATTCTTCATGACTGAAACCTCACTTGACCATCATCATAATCATCATCATCATCATTTAGCTTTACTGTCGATTGGTCAGCGAAGGGCTGCTTAAAGCAGAAGAGAAGCCAACAAGAAATCATTAGAATATTCAAAATCCTATGGATATTTTACAATTCATTTATCATGGAAGAAGAAGAAAAAAAAATCTTTTCCTCCATAAGAGCTAATCAAATACACAGAATAAGAAAGAGATAATTCTCATTTTGTAGATGACCATTGGTAAGACAAATGTTCAATGGATAATAGAAAATATTTGTTTACCTTGATCACAGTTTACCTGATAGAAAAATGAAAGAAAAGTCATCAATTATATTGATCTTCCAATGAATTTGATGTATTTAGAATTTATCACTTTAAGATGATCCTCTCTTTAAAACCATCGAATCGTTTAACCATCAACAACAAATAAAACCCACAAGATGAATACTAAAGATTAATGATAATCAGAAAAGGTAAACCTAATGGTCATCATTTCATATAAAATATAACCAAATTATCATCTAAAGGCGATTCCATGATAATTATTAATAGAAGACGAAAAAGCAAAGCCCATTCACCAAGATTATTAGGATATTTGAAAAAGTTTCGAGTCTTTTTTTTTCATCCACTTCCTTCATTGTAAACCAAATTATCGTCCTAATCATCATTATCTTCATAATCATGATACTTTTGTATTGTTATCATGATTGTTTCTCTCTCTCTCTCACTATTTTCTTGATTAAAAAGCTTAAATTGAGATAAAAGTTAAAGTTGTTAGGCCAACAACTATTTAAGATCCACTGAATTTAGTAGGAAGACTCAAGTTGAAAGTAAATTACTCAGTAAATAATATCTTCTAATCAGAGGGAAGTGGTTACTTAAATGAAGATGAGGATGATCATGATCATGATGATTAAGAGGAAGAGGAAACACCAAAGGTAATAGTTAGAAGTTGATGGTTAAAGTAACAAAATGTAATCAATGTTGAAGGCACGCATACGATGAGCATTTATATTTATATTATATTAGTTAACTTAATAAATATGATCATTGAGAAATAAACAAGAAAAAATTAACCATATCCAAGTTCAACTTGAACCCAACAGATTAGGATAAAGAGGATTTGAAAAAACTTTACGAATTTAAGGATTTGGATTTGATTCCATATGATTAATTGTTTTGATTAACAGTTTGATTAACTTTCCTCTATTCTACTCTGTGATTTAATATTAAAGTTAATCTTTAATCTCAGGGTGAAAATTGATCAAGATAAATGTTACATTCACATGGATTTGACTTGTTATCATGATTATGATAAAAGTAAACGATAATAACGGTAAAACTTATATTCACTAAAAGATTAAGGTGATTACCTATTATTTTGTTTTTCTCGGTTCATTGTGACAAAAATTGTTCAATATTATCATGATTATCCTTACCAATCATATTAATTATCATCATATTGCCAATAAATTGACTCATTCTTTCAACTAATAACCTTAAAAAAGTTTTTCGTTTTCTCTTTAGCTTTTCAAACAATTGAAACTTAGTCTTTTTCCCACTCACACTTTTCAATGCTCATTTCAAGACTCTCATGTTGTCAATTGTTTTCATGATAACGATTCTTAAATGTTGTCATTTATTAAAAACTTTACCATCATCATTGTAAAGATTAAGGTAACATTTATCTTGGAAGTTTATTATTACTCTTGGTGAGTCTTATATACATTAAGATTGTTTTCCTGTGGATAAAATTAAGTCGATTTTTTTTCTCTCTCTCATTCTCTCCCATGTTCTAACCTTTTCCACCCTCTCCATTATCCTGTTTTATTCTGTTGAACATTCTGATTGACTCTATACAAACTTTAACCCTAATCCAATCTCGATATTTCAATAGGGAAATGATATAATGTTTTTCATGGGGAAAATGTTACAGAGGAAAATGTTTAGAGAAATATTTCCCTCTTAGTTTTAAGTGAACTTACACTCCAATCTGTTCATCCATTTAACTCCCAGAATCGACAGATTTTTATCATCTTTAAGTCTTTTCATCATCCTCATCCTCATCCTCATCTTCATCTTCATCTTTTAACCTTATTCTTTGTTCATCATCTTATAATCTTTCTCTCTCTCTCTCTCCCTCGGAAACACCAAAGTTACTTTAAGAATTTTATTTCCTTGTTTCTCATTCTATGTGAATGTATTTCCAATCCACAAATTCAGGGGGAAACTCTGAATATCTACAGACTAGAACTTTCCTTCCCTCGGTCTCATGTTAATCTACTTCTTTTCCACCATAATCACCATCTTATTAAGGAATGAGCTCAATGAATATATATTGTATTCTGGTGGACTGAATAAGATGCTATTCAAGGTGATGATATAATAATATCAATAATGCTACAGGTTAGTTCAATTAGTGATTAGGATACTCAGGGTATTGATTTATTGTCAATATCCGATGATAAGTTTTATTGATTTTCCATTCAATGGTATATATAATATGATACTCAAGCAGATAAATTGAAAGTGTGAACGATTTTCATGGTGTGTGAGTTGATGAAACTTTCTCCCTATCGATAATTAATGAAGATTATTCAATCAATTCAAGTTGATAGAACTTGAAATTGGTATTGAGAAAAAAAAATCTCCAACAAGGAATAATTTTCTTCTTTCCCCATGTTCTAATTATCTTATGATTTAGGTTTTTCAATGAGAATTGAATTTGTAATTGTTAAAGATTAACCAAGTTAATTGGGTACCTTGTTAATTGTTAACTAACTGTTAACCTTAAACTACTATTAAGACAATAATGGCTGAAGGAAATAAGTACGATGATTAAGGTTATTATTATCACAATGATACAGAACTTGGAGAGAGTGGAAGAGAGAGAGAGAGAGAGAGAGATGAGGATGAGGATGAGGATGAGGATGAGGAGACAGTGGAAGGAGAGTTTATTTTAATTAAAATCAGCAAAGAGACGATGGATGAGTGAGGGTGGAAAAAAATTCCAGGGAGAGAGGAGCATCTTCTTGGAAGATTTCAAGACTAATCCATTCAATTATCACTTTTTATATTCTCATGTAACATAAGAGAGACTTTTTTTTTCTTCATTCGAATCTTTTGAACATTCTTATATATACTGAGAAGATGGTGGTGATGATGATGAGAAGAGAAAAAATAGTTCCTCATCCTTTTATCTTCCTTACCCTTTCTCTTCATCTTCTCTTTCATCCTCATCCTTATCATCATCAAATTGAATACCATTTACCTCATCAGATGAATAAGCTGATTCTCAACATTCACAGGGAATTTTTTTCTTCTTCTAACAAAATTTAATTAACAGTCACTTAATTATCTTCTGATAAGTTTTTTCTTCTCTCTTATCATCATTATCATCTTTAAGTATCTTCTCTGTTAATAACTTATTGGTTTCTCATCTTCATCGCAATTCATAACATCTAACAAAAAGTAACTTGATTCAGTTAAAGAAAACGTGAGATTTGAGTTAACATTTCATCATTTTCATAATTAGGCCAATTGTGAATTTGATAATTGTATATAAATTTCCGTGTTATTAACGAGTGACAAATGAAACCAATTATAATCAGTTAATTACAATTAACAAAATGAAGAGAATTTCAATTTTGATTATAAGTTTCCAATTGAAATCGTTCTGTTATTTGCTTTCCATGGGATTCCAGGTGAAAAATATAATACCCATGGAGTGAAAAGTTATCACAGATGAAATAATCATGAAAACATGAAATTCAATATCGATAATAATTTATTGGTAAAAATTATTCACAGAAATAACTTTTTTAGCTCTCACTTTTTTCACCACTGTCACTCAAAAACAAAGTTCAGTGGAAAGATTCAGTTCATGGTTATTATTAATAATGATATTATATCAATATCATGATAATAAAGTTATCATGGTGAATGGGGAGAGAGAGAGAGAGCCGAGTATCCTGAATGAATCAAAAGATAGATGAAAATGAATTTTCTATTAATATAATAATAATAATAGTAAAAGGAATTGATTATGATAATGTTATTAAATTGTTGTTCAAAAAGAACAAAAAAAATGAAATGAATTCAATTGAACACAGAAATATTATCATCTTGTGAATATCACATTATCATGATGGAAATAATTTTCTCATGAAATAAGTTTTCCTCTTTCCAATTGAGTTGGAATAATTTTTCTTTCGCATTCTGATTAAATGGTGGCTTCATTTTTATGCTTAACTTTGCACAATTAACTTAATATTGTTTGTTCAAGTTAATTAAATGATAATTCATCTCTGTCAATTTGTTGCCTTCTCCATTTGGTCAAAAGTTATTGCAGTTTTCTTGCTGAAGATGAACATCTTAAAGTTGATGAGATAAGATGAATAGTCCCCATGGTGGTTTTCATGGTGATTGAATTGATACAATGAATAGTGGCCAGTTAATAGGATAATTAGTGTCAAATGAAATAATTAGTGGTTCCAAAAGGTTAGCATGTGCAATATCAATGGATTAGAAAACATGATCTGTAACAGATTAACAAGAAATTAAATTAGTTAACAAGTTTAATTGGATCTGATCAGAGATGAATTATCAAAGTTCTGGGAAAAATAATTCGATTCACTTTTTTCCCCCTGGATGACATTGTGACTTTTTCTGTTTGAAGTCGAGCAAAGTGAAAAGAATACCATTAATTTCAAATGAAATATCATGAAGTGGGAAAAATAGGGGGAGAAAAGTTCTGAGTGTATTCTGATTCATTTGACATTCTCAATTCAAAAAGAATTAGAATTTGATAAGAAAAAAAAATGTTGAAGGTAATTAGAGTTTTTAACTGAGAGATATTTTTATCATATGTACCGTTGATTGACATTTCCTATGTTTACCAAAAGGATTGTTCAATGTTGACATGATGATAAGTTGATATTTCATATAATTCGTTCATGGGTGTTGGAGGTTTAGATAAAGTTATGCAAAGATATTATGATGATGATGACAAAGGAAAAGGTTCTCATTTAATACTGAAGAAATCTTATCATTTTCTTTTCTTCATAAACTCCCTCATCAGCATCTTCATCTTTTCAACTCATTCTCACCCTCATACAAAGTCATTCAAGATCTTTTCGGTGTAATTGTGACATATCATCAGCTCAATTCTGATTTGATATCATGATGAAAGAGAGAGAGAGAGAGAGAGAGAGAGAGAGAGATGATTCTCTTTTAACATATTAAATTGAACATCTTCATCATATGATCACAAAATTATAAGTTCTGTCTGAATATTCACCATGAAATGAATGATAGACTTGACATAGTAAAAAGAAGAGGAAAACTTATGGAATCAAATTATTCGCATCAAATAAATCGGAGAGAAAATGTTGAAATAGTAACAATCAGATAGAAATCAGTGAATCAGAGAGATGAATAAATTCAAGCTCATTGAATACACAAAATTCAACTCATCAAATTCATCCGACTAAACTCGTACCTTAATTCATATAACCAGCAATTAGTAAATCTCCTATTTGATTATCATTAATGTTCATCAACAACGAGGAGCAAAAAAAAATCTAAACACTAGCCTGGAAAGATCAACACATTAAGATAATATTCAAAAAAAGTTCTAAACTATGATAATAACTTATGTTAATATTGAGAATTAAATAAGCTTACATTGAACTTTTAAATTGTTATTAGTTAAGCACATTTTCCTTGTATATAAAAAAGTTATTGAATATTCCCATAGGGTTTGTTACAATTTATTCTGATACTTTGAGTATTTCAATTCCAACTCCAGTGATTATCACAAAACGATCAGGCCTGAAAACAAGATGAAAGAGGAAAAAAAGAAACCAGAATTAACATTGGATAGAAAAATAGTTGAAAAATAAATAAGAAAAAAAAGTTTATCATAAATTATCTCAGATTATGTTATCATTTTCCTTTTCGTATTCAGGTTGATGAAATCTCTTCATGATTATCTAATGATAATTCAATTATAACATGTATTTAATATTTTCTCTCAATCAGGATGAGAAAAAAAAATTATATCAAATTGAATAATTATATATATATGATAGATGTTCAATGCTTACTTGACATAGAGTATAGTTGAAGATGAAATGTCAGCAACAGAGATTAAGCGAGATAAAATTGGATGAATTGTTATATCATTCGCATCAGAATTTACTGAATAGCTCCATATAGCGATCTTCTGGTCAATTGAACATGTGAGAAGTGATACATCATCGAAAATTGACACAACTAGATTAGTGAAAATCGAAAAAGAAAGAAAAAAGTTAGAATATTCGACTAAAGAAAAAAAAATAGCAAAATAAAGAGAGATATTCAATTCGATTGATTTAATGATTACCTGATATTTGTGAACAATGAATGGTACCAACTCTTTTTTGGACAATTAACTCAATATACCCACCAACCAATCTAATTAGGGATGCAGTTAGTACTGCATCATCACCAGAGGAAACAATTAGCCAAATATCATCTTGAATATGGGGAAATTGAAAACAAAATGTTAAAACTGTGGACAATTAAAGTTAATTTTGTGTGATTTTATATGATTTACCTTTGATTAATTTTGAATCAATACAATTGATTCCTGCTTCATGAGAGGATAAGCTATTTTTTTGTTTAAACCTTGAAATGTTTAATTGTTCAATTTGAGATTCAAGAGTTTCAACATTGTTGATTTTTTTCACTTGATTGTTGATTATCCAAAATCTTAGGTCACCATCATTTGATCCAGTAATTAGAGTATCATTGATACGATGTAAAGCCAATGGACAATAATTGCAAACTTTGATCTCTTTAAACGGGCTCAAACTGTTTTCAATTAATGAGAACATTTTGATAAATGAATCTGAACTGGTCACTGAGATTAAATAGCCACCCGATGATTGTGATTCCACAATGTTAATTGTTAAATAACGGGATATTGGGTCATTGTTTTTCTCTAAGGCTGAACGTAAATGTTGTCCTCTATTTTTATCGTCCACAAGATTATTGTAAACTTGAACAATAACCATTCGTTGTCCTTTACGAATTGTTATTGACCAAACAATTAACTGAGATTGTCCACCAGCAGATACCATGAGTACAGATCCATCGGGCTTTTTGATTGCGGCCAAGGCTCGAACTGCACTTATATGACCTTTACAATTATCGGTGTTTTTTAAATGCCCAGTGACAGAATTGAATTGACTTAAAACTATATTACAATCTTCACCTCCAGTGGCAATGATAGCCACAGGCTCGTCATAATCAATCAAGCAGCTACAGTTAATTTTACTCGAATGAAATTTGGACTTAATGTAAGGATTTGCCATGTCCAGTGGTGTAAATAGACGGGAAATAAAGTGTAGATCAGATTTACTATAATAGGAGAAATTAAGTGAATCATTGACAATCTTAAAATCCCAAATACGATGACCACCTCCACAATTAACTGTCCACAAGCGAGATGAATCAACTTTCCTCCAAACGACAAAATTATCAGATGAAAAACCAACAAGAGTAAGTTCATGATCAGAGTCAAATGAAATCCTTTCAATCCAATCAAAATCGTTTTCTATTTAACAAAGTAAACAATAAAATTAGTTAATCATTTTCATATTAATAAATCAAAATTGTAATAGAAAACAAAAACTTACTTATTGGGACTAAACGGAGTTTGGTTAATGTTTCACCATTCCAAAGATATTCAATTACTTTTCCATCTCTACCACTAGAGAAAAGGGTCTTCCTGAATTCAGGGTGAAATTTCAGATCAGTAATACCATGCTTATCATGAACTGCTCGGAGTGACTGGATTGATGTTATTTGTTTATTTGAGAAAACGGAAAGATTACCACTGGCATCTCCGACAATTAAACGATAGTTGTCAAATAGAGCACAATTAACCCAACGATGTCTACATGGGTTCATTTCATAATCATTAACCATTGCTTGATTATACCATAATTTGATTGAACCATTAAGCCCAGAAGTGAGTAAAATTTATTATTTATAAGGAGACATGATAAAATTTTACCATCATGAGCTTGGAATGAATATTTTTCAACCATAGAGGGTAAGGTAATTGCTTTAACAATACCAAATCTATTGGCACAATAAAATGTATTCTGATCACTTAGACAGCCAACACAATAAGATTCAAAAGTTTCACTTAAATATATTGATCGGTCCATGATGATTGTACCATTGTTAACATGGAGAATTGAACATTGCCCATTGTCGGTTACACAGAGTAAATTGGGATCGGTGGATGAAGATGAATTCAGGTAAGAGATGAATTTTGGTAAAGATGATAAACAATTACCTGAAATCCGTTCAGATTGAGCTAATTTACCTTTAAGAGAAAACCTTTTTACACTTGTATCATTGGATCCAACATATACGGCTCCTTGTTTGGGCGAAGTGGCAAGACACCATAGCGATGATCCATCGGAATTATTTGTTTTGTACATTAAAGCTCCAGAATAAAATGACCAGATACAAATCTCTTCATTTTCACCGCAACTAATTAGATAACCATCCAGTGTTGTTAAGGAAAATATTCTCGCAGTGTGACTATAAAGTTGATGGAGAAGGATAAATTTACTTGAAGCCCATGAAGATGCATCACCAATTAAACAATTTAAATGGGACCAAACGTTTATACACCGATCATCTGAGGCAGTGAACAAAGTGTTAGATGAATAATCGTATTCAATTGCAAAAACAGCGCCTTCATGGTGATTAAGTGTGGAAATTATGTTGGTCGATCCATTTTTGTAACACCAGATTGATGTTGTTTTAAAAGGTGTTCCAGAGGCAATAAAAATATTCTCAGAAGAATCAATTGACAAAATTCGAGCAGAGTAAATGATACACTGGACAGGAGATGAAATTTTCTCTGAAATCTTCCAAGTTTCCATATCAACTGTTACAAATGAATTATCAGATAGAACAGCGAAAATAACATCATGGTGAAGTTTGATTGTTGTTATCCATTTCTCCAAGAAAATTAATTCGTTAACAAATTCTAAACTGACTGAATTTCGGATAAATACGTCTTTTATCACTTGGAGAACAACTAAATAACGATTACCACTAACGATCACAAATAGATCATCATCAATAGATCTGGTTTGTATTCCATGGATAGAGAATGGACTAAATAATCGTTTACTTGCAAGAGATTTCCATGGTTTCTCAAGCTCACCAATAGGCCATAATTCAAGTTTATTTCCCGACCCTAATGAAAAAAAAAACAAAATAAATCAAATTAAATCAAAAATCAACCAAAAAGTAAAAACTAAATTGTGAAAATTAATCAAACCAACTTACCGGTAAACAAATAATCATCATGTATATGTAAGGCTGTAATTGGAGCCCAACAATCAACATAATTAAGTTTCAAAGCTAAAGCCATTTTAAACAGAATAAAAAAAAACGATCACAACTAATCAAGTTAAATCGGCGAGAACAATTAACAGTTTGAATTAAAGAGAAACAAAATTGAAAAAGAAAATATGGAAACCACGTGATCGAAGAAAAGATTCTCATTGGTTGATAGAAAAACATGTGATCGATTTTCACTTTTTCTAAATGTAAACATTAGATTTTCATCTAAATTTAATCTTAATTAGTTTAATTATCTTTTAGTTTATTAACAAAGTTTAAACTATTCTTTGAATACATTATCACAATCTAATTAAAACTCTCCACAAGTGAAACAATGGTAAGTTTCTTTAAGAGAATTTAATTGTTTAAATGATTTTGAAGAGACAATTTAATCTCTTTGAGTTTTTTTTTCTTCTTTTCTTTTTTAATTTTTTCTTCTTTTCTCTTTGATTTAATTTGTTTATTTATTTTCTTTAGCAAATGGCAAGTCGGAGTTTGTTTCGTTTAATCCGTTCTAGTCCATCATCTGTATCTTCAATCTTTAATCTTGGTATCATCAAGTATCAACAGACTTGTTTACAGCGATGCTCAATTTCATCAACTTGTAAATTATTTACATTTAAGGTTCCATTTTATTTTGATAAAGGGGATAAAGAGGAAACTGATGAAAGTCCAGATGAAAAAGAAGATCGTTATGTTAGGCAATGGCTGAGTGAAAAGGAGTTTCAATATCAAACCATCGAGGATTTTAAATCTTTTCTAACCAGCGATGAAGATGTCACTAAAATGAATTGGATTCTAAATGAATATGAAATAGCAAAATATGATACAAGTTTATGTCCATCCTTTTTACCACCGGAAAGAGCTAAAGAGATGCTAGAAAATTTTCCCGATCAAACTAAATTAATCAACTATTTCCATTATTTATACTCTCGTGAGAATCGTAAAAATGCTGAAAAATTAAGGAGAAGTGATAACAGGAAAGAAACAGCGATAAATTTACGACGAGCCCATGATAATAATGTAAAATTAGAAATGGGAATTCAATATGACTCGAAAACTGGTAAACCCGCTTATGGTAAATGGCGAAATGCTTGTTTCATTGATTTAGGACGGAAAGAGGAATATACTGTTTATATACCTCAGAACATTGTCTCTTCTCTGTTTGGACAAAAGCTTGTCATCGATTTTTCTTACGAGGATTGTATGTCCATCCAGGAAAAGAAAAGTCTAATCAAACAATTAAATTTCTCTTTCCAAGCAATCAGAGAAGATGAGGAACCATTTGACTTTTGGTTCTGTAATTTAGATGATCAAAGTAAAACCTATTCACTTTTGGAGAAAAGTCTTGGTTGGGATCATCAGGCTAAATTTTCTTCTCATTTTATACATCGGACATCAAAATCGTATATTGACCTATTTCCACGTGATAAGTTAATCTATTTGTGTCCCGATTCATCTTACGATTTCACCAATTACGATGATGAGGCCGTTTACGTTGTCGGTGGTTTGGTTGATCGTCGAGTAGTTAAACCTGTTTCTCTGGCTAAATGTAAAAAAGAAAAACTGAAACACATGAGATTACCATTAGATCAACATCTATCAATGATTGGAAGTAAAATATTAACAATTGATCAAGTAATTTCAATTCTAATCGGTTTGAAATCAGGTAAATCCATGGAGGAATCATTGAAATTATCAGTTCCAGAAAGGAAATTAAAGAAACCTGAACAAATTGAATTAGAAAAAGCAAGACGTCTCCTTAAATTAACTGTACAAAAACATAGTAGAAAAAATTTGTATTATTGAAAAAATTTCATTTTCTTTCATCGATTCAAATGTAAATCAAATTAACATGAAATTTAATTGTTTTGTTTTTTTCCTCAATTTCATCAACATAAACAAACTTGAAGAGTCTCCTCTGTATCTCTCTCTCTCTCTCTCTCTCTCTCTCTCTCTCTCTCTCTCTGTCTGTCTTGTTTATCCCTTTCATTGTATAATTTTAGGTTTTACTTTGTTCCACTAATTATAAATAGAGAAAATCAATAAATCCACTTGGTCCAAACTAATTCACTCAATTTAATTAATCTTCACTCAACCTTAACAATTGAATTGAAGTTAATTCAAAAAGAGCTCGTCCCACATGTGGCGCCCTCTTTATTTTCCTTTGATTCCATTGACTGAAATGTCAGTTGACCAAAATACTCAAAGACAATCAACTTAAATTGTGATTAATTTTATATTTTTTATTACCAATTTGAATAACATATCATCAATTTAAAGAGTTGTTGATATAATTTTCGTAATGCCATTGAAAATTGAGACCAGAACTATTGAGGAAACTTTGGCTCCTTTGGTTCTTGAGGTTAGTTGATTTTTTTTTTGCCTCTTCTTTTGTTTTTGTTGATAACTTTGTTGTTAATTGTGATTTGTGTTTTTTTTTCAAATTGTGTGTTGATTTTTAGGTTACCACTTTGGTTAATAATCAGGAGAAAAGGAAAGGTGGCCGATCTAAAAGACCTCAAGTGCTTGTTGCTACCGTTGAAAAGTCAATTGAAAATTTCATCACCATTGGTGAAGAAATTGCCAGAGAAAATGAAGATATTCAAAAAGAAATGAGTATTTGTATTGATAAAGTAAGGGAAGCGGGTAAGAATATGAGTGAAGCCTCTCGAGAATTTGCCGATGATCCATTTTCTTCAGTTAAAAGGAGCAAAATGGTTCAAAATTCAAGGAATTTACTCTATCGTGTTGCTGAGTTAATCATCTTAGCCGATGGTGTTGACGTGACAAACCTCCTTCGGTCTTTGGAAGCAGTTGAGAGTGATCTCAATAACGTAGCAAATTCAAATAGTCATGATGAACTGATTGAACATTTCAATAAGTTTGGTGTGAATGCAAATAATTTATTCTATCATGCAGCTAAACGACAAAATGAACTTAAAGATTCTAAAGCGCGAGATGATCTTGGTGCTGCTCGAGCTGTTCTCAAGAAAAACAGTATGATGCTTTTAACCGCATCTAAAGTGTTTGTCCGTCATCCTGAATTATCATCAGCCAAAGAGAATCGTGACTTCATCTTTAGACAAGTTTGTGAAGCTGTTAACACTGTCAGAGATGTTGCTAAGGGTAACAAACCAAAAAACATGACAGATTCATATGATATTCCTGGAGAAATGGCAACCGCATTGGATGATTTTGATGAAAGATTCATCATGGAACCATTGACTTACAATGAATCAACCACTCGACCCGATTTAGAGAGACAATTGGAAAGTATCATCAGTGGAGCAGCCTTAATGGCAGATTCATCTTGTACTCGTGATATAAGAAGAGAGAGAATCGTCGCCGAGTGTAATGCTGTTCGTCAAGCTCTTCAAGATCTTCTTTCCGAATATCTTGCCAATGTTGGTTCTCATGAGCCATCCGATAATTTGGAAAGAGCTGTTGAACATATGACACAAAAGACAAAAGATTTAAGGAGACAATTGAGAAAATCGGTCATTGATCATGTTTCAGATTCATTCATGGAGACCAATGTTCCGCTTCTTGTTTTAGATGAGGCTGCTCGTCGTGGAGATGAAGTTGAAGTTGAAAGATATCAAGCCATGTTTGAGGAACATGCAAACAAATTGGTTGAAGTCGCAAATCTTGCCTGTAGTATGTCCAATAACGAGGAAGGTGTTAGAATGGTCAGATACGCAGCCTTACAGATAAAAAATCTTTGCCCGCAGGTCATAAATGCAGCTAAGATTCTTGCAGCTCGACCCAAATCAAAAGTAGCCATTGAAAATATGGACGCTTTTAAAAATCTTTGGGAAACACAGGTTAGAATCTTAACCGAAGCCGTTGATGACATTACAACGATCGATGACTTTTTAGCAGTTTCTGAAAGTCATATTCTCGAAGATGTTAAAGAATGTGTTTCTGCACTTGGGGAACATGATGGTGACAATCTTGACCGAATGGCTGGAGCTATCAGAGGACGTGCTGCTCGTGTTTGTAATGTTGTTACAGCAGAAATGGACAATTATGAGCCTAATGAATACACCGAACGGGTTTTGGCAGCAGTTAATGAACTAAGAAATACAATTATGCCTTCGTTTGCTGGTAAAGTGGAAAAGGCTGTTGAACTTTTAAGTAACAATCAATTGAAAGACTTGGACGACAATCAGTTTATTGATGCATCTCGGATGGTTTATGATGGAGTGAGAGAGATCAGAAGAGCCGTTCTTATTGACCGATCTCCTGAAGATATTGATTCGGAAACTGACATGGATTATGAAGATAACATTTATGAAACTCGAAGTAAATCAAGTGTTATAACCGATTTTGATGAATTTCCCGATGTTGCTGAAATAAGTAACACCAGAGAAGCTTATAGAATGATTTCCGAAGAGGAGAAGCAAAAAATTGCAGCTCAATTCGAAACATTTAGAACTGAAAAGGTTCGATTCGATCGAGAGGTTGCTAAATGGGACGAAAAGGGTAACGATATCATTGTGATCGCCAAGAAGATGTGTTACATTATGATCGAAATGACGGAATTCACTCGAGGTAAAGGACCATTGAAAACAACCATGGATGTGATCGGTAAAGCGAAAGAAATCTCTGAACTTGGGACAACCTTGGACAAATTTGCTGGACTAATTGCTGGACAATGTCCAGAATCAGATACCAAGAAAGATTTGTTAGCATATCTCAAAAGGATTGAATTATATTGTCAACAATTAAACATCACATCAAAAGTAAAAGCTGATGTTCAAAATATATCAGGAAATCTAATTGTTTCTGGAGTAAGTTGAAATAATCACTGATAATCTAATTATTACCCTAACAACAATTCCCATACAAGACCATTTAATCAATTTTAATTAAATTATAAATTTGCTTAATCATTACAGTTGGATTCAGCTACATCTCTCATCCAGGCAGCTAAAAATCTGATGAATGCTGTGGTACTAACAGTTAAAGCCTCTTATGTTGCCTCAACCAAGGTAATTATTATCAGTTGCTCATCATCATTATCATCATGGAATCGCCCAAATGATCAATATTAATTCCAGTTACTTGAGAATATTTTGAAACAATTTATATTCCAACTGTATGATTACCAATCATTAGAAGGATATTATCATAATATCTAGATGAAAGTTTCATTTAATTTCATTCCAATTCATCTCATCTACAATATAAGTTAATTCTCAAGGCTGTCAGAACTCTGTTAATTGAATTTCCAAATTTCCAAGTATATTTACATTCGGGTGGTTATATATATATAATTATCCATGAGTTCCAGTTAACCATTAACCTTATTCATGTTTGCAATTCAATTAATCTAATCCAATTTTTTCCCTCTCTTTTTTTCATATCTTTCTCTCTCTCTCTCTCCAATTCTCTATTAGTATCCACGAGGAGGAATTATCAGTGTAAGTTTTATGGTATTTTAATTTATCCTCTGCAGCTAAATTACAAGATGAATACTCTCATGAAGCTCCCTGGAGAATTTTCCATTTTCAAAATAACCATAAACATATTAATCGAGAACAAGATCTTTATCAATAATCGAGAAGAGGATTATCATTTAATTAGCTGTTGTAATTTGAGTCATTGGATGTTAATTTTTCTCTCTTAGTTACAAAACTATCGGTCTAGTTGATTGATTTGATCAATTAATTGATTTACTATTTTCTTTTTTTTCTTTCTCTTTTCTCTCTATTTAGTCACCGATTGTTGTTTGGAAGATGAGAGCACCGGAAAAGAAACCCTTGGTTCGAAGAGAAAAGCCCGAAGAGGTCAAAGCTGTAGTTCGAAAAGGTTCAACAAAGCGAAACGATTCACCTCTTAAAGCATTGAGTCAATTCCAAACCGATGGATTATAATCAAAATGAACTATTCCCAATTCAGTATTTATACGATTTCCATGATAAATATATTTATTATCGCGTGATTATCTGCAATCATCATCATCTTCACCAACTCATCATCATCATCATTCCTGGATTCAATTTCCTCTCTCAATCTTAATTCTTGATAACAATCAAAAGCAATTACTAATTTTTACGATTATGCGCTTTTCTAATTGTTCTAATCATCTTTATACTAATTTTCGCAATCTCGATAATTAATTTTAATTCACTTTTATACCTCTAATTGTATTGAACTTTTTTCTCCTCCTATTTTTATATACATTTCAAATATTTGATATCTTTTTTTTTCTTGTTTGATAGTATTTCCAATCTAATATTTGTATTAATATTTATTATTATTAAGCTCTTTTTCTTATTATGATTTAATCATCATTTATACTCTTGATTGTTGCAATCAATCAAAATGATTAATTAATCATCATAATACTAATCATATCCTTCATTTGAATCTGATAACAATTACTACCTGATCTTGATCAACAATCAACTTGGTCAAACAATTAACTATGAAAAGTAACAAATGCTTAATATGTTACTGTTGTTGAACAACAATTAAAATTAATTCAGTTTACAATCAATATGTTTTATACTTTATTATTAACATGGAATACAAAAAGAAGTGAAAATGTTTCAAATTAACAATTAAAATTATATAATAACAATAATTAACCATGAAGATGATGAATGAATGAATGATGATGATGATATTGTATTTCATTCAATTAATTCATTTGAAATTTTAAATCAATTTGCTCAGAATTTGTAACAGAAAAGTTTTTGGAAATCAAATTAACTTTAATTAGATTTTTTTTTTCTCGTCGAATTAACAACAAAAAAAAAGATGAACAGAATTAATTTTTAAACGGAAAACAAAAATTAATTGCAATTAATTAAAATCTTCTATTGGTTCCAATTTCCATTTATTATTATTTTCGCTTAATTGTAGCTTATTTGATTAACTTGATTAACCAACAATTTAAATCCTTTCGCTGAATTTTGTTCATCTTAATTGTTTTTGATTCCATTGTAAATTGTTAATAGTTGTAAGGGTTAAATTAAGGCTTCTTTTTAATAATAGAAACAATTAACTTGTAATTAAATTGATTTAAAAGACAATCAAACAAAATAATGAAAAAAAAAACGAGAGAAAATGATTAAACTGAATTGATGATAATTATACAATTATAATTGTTGATGTTAATTGTTGATGAGAAAAACAAGATTTTCAGTTGAGTTGAGTGATTAACTTTGTTTAGTTTAATTGTTGTTACCGTTTCCATTTTTAAACTTAATCATCGCAATTAATTTACAAATAAATAAGATTAATCTGTTGATTTTATTTACAATTAAAAAGAAACAATTAAAATTATTGGTCAGTGTTTTTCAATTGATGATTAAAGCTTAATGATGATGATGATGATGATGATGATGATTTAATAAATCTTAATGAAATTAATCAAAGGCTAGTCAATTAATACACAATTGATTATAACAATTAATATTAATCATTAGAATTGATTATAACACAAATACTTGATTGATATATATATTTTTCTTATAATATTGAAAAGTGAAGGATAAAATTTTTCTGTTAATCATTTTGTAGCAATTAATAAATTGTTCAATTATTGTTTATTAAATATTTTTGTTTCTGCTTTTCGCAACAATTAAAGATGAGCTGACTCAAAATCAATTGATTGTTGCTGTTGATTATTATTACTATTAACTGATGATCGGTTAGATGTGATTCCATTTCTGATTAAAGGTACAACTTTTGTTATCGCATTATTATTGATAATAATGTTATTATTATTGTTTCTGTTGATTGATTTATTTTCATTAACTAAATTAGTTGAATTAATTGGACCATCATCTGAACAGCAAGAGTAATTAACAATTCCCTGGGAAGGTTCACAATTAAATGATATATTAAATTGGTGATCACTTTTTTTATTACGATTTATAAGCTCAACATGATTACCATCATCTTCATCATCATCATCATCATTAACATTATCATCATCATCATCATCATCTGTTGATTCATTGTAAATTTTATCATTTTCATTATTAATTATTATATTAGCATCAGAATCATTTTTCCTTGAGAGTAAATTAACAAAAGTAACTGCTTCATTATCATGATCAATTAATTTACCATTTGTTGTCGTGTTAACTGTTACTGATTGGGAACAATTAATTGAGTTACTAATATTAATCTCCATTGAATTACCACTTTCACCGCCACTTATACTTCCAGCCTGATTAAGGCCAATTTCTGATCCGGAAAGATGATCAATATAAGCACCTTGAGATGGATTAAGATTACAATTGTATGAACTTCCAGGAAGAAGATGAGTATGATGATGATAATCAGATCCATCGCCATCACCACCACCACCGCCGCCACCTCCATTACCTCCACATCCTGTTATACCGATACTTAAACCACCACCTCCACCAATAGTTGTACCTTTAGTTGACCCTCGGGTGGTTCTTGGGAAAACTGAATTCTCAACATGAAGAGCAGCATTAACATCCTTACCTGCCGCACAGGTAAACGCTTTGGCAAAACTTTTCTTGAAATTTTCACTTAGAAAAGCATAAAGTATCGGATTAACCGCTGAATTGGCATATGAGAGGCAACCAGCAAGTAATAATATGCAAACACAAAGGTCAGAATGACGGACATTTGGCTTTTGAAAGGTAATATAAACTTGACCAATCCAATAGGGAAGCCAACAGGCAACGTAAACCGTTATCACCGTTAAAACCAAATAGGTTACCTTTCGATGTGATCTTTTCTTTTCTTTAGATTTATTTTTAGGTCCAACAGTTCGTAATTTACATATAACAAGAAAATAGAAAAGAAAGATTAGGATAAAAGGTATAAAAAATCCTAAGGTAAAAGAGTAAAGGGTGAAAGCCCGTTGACCATTCATATACTCGTTCTCTGGGAAAACAATGTTACACGAAGCGGTTTGTCCATGGGTGAGAACTTGGGTGTAAAGGTAAATGGGAACCATTAGAAGAGCGGAAACTGTCCAAACGGTGAGGCAAATAAATTTGGCAATAAAAGGTGTTCGATATCGAGGTGATGAGATTGGATGGCAAACGGCAATATAACGATCTGCAGACATAACGGTTAATAGGAGGGAAGAAGTAAATTGATTTATTGAAGTTGTTATCATGTAAATGCGACACATTACTTGACCAAAAGGCCAAGATTTATATTTAACGGTTGCTATTAGAAAGGGTAAACCGATGAGGAACATTTCATCGGCAAGGGCAAGGTTAAAGATGTACATGTTGGTCACTGTTTGCATCTTAGAGAAACGTAGGACCACATAAAGAACCAGTGTATTACCACAAAGTCCGACCAGACAAACGATTCCGTACAAAATTTTGGTAAATTCAAGGACCAGGGCTGAATAGCCACCAATGAAGGCATCTTCCATGGTTGAATTACATTCAGGATTATATGATCTAAATGAATCAAGTGAGGTGAGAGATGAATTTACAAGAGATGCTGCTGAACTTGATGGATAAGATGTGGAAAAGGGTAAAGATGATGATGACGATGATGATGAAGATACCCCTAGGGCAGAAGATGAGGAGAATGGTGATATTGGATAAGCTGATGATGATACCGATGAAGCTAAGGTTGCTACTCCGGCTACTGCGGCTGCTGTGGCGGCGACTGGTGCTATTGAACCGGGAAACGTTGGTGAGGGAATGAAACTATTTGAATTGGTCGAGTTGATATAATCGTTGACCATTGAGGGTAAACAACCACTAGGCCAACTCATATTGTTCATGATAAATTCAGGCTGATGGATCGTTTGATCAACCATAGTAACATGTGAGTTGATTAAATTAATTATCAAAGTTTGAAGCTCATTTTAAATTTGGTTCGTACTGATAATATCATAATCTTGGAATAGTATTGAAAATTTTGAAGGTTAATTTCACTTTTATCGTATTAATCACATTCAGTTGATTAATTTTCACCTTGTAACGATTTATATTTATATTTAAATTGTCCTCGATATCCACAGAAAAATAATCACAATTTGGTTGTAATCAATTCAAGTTGATTGTTGACTTTAATGGTTTCATCAAGTATTATGATAATTTATATATATTCCCAGAATATATCAATGTCAATCTGTAATAATAATCGAAGAGGATGGAAAATAATTAAGAGTAAATATTTACAATTAATAATAGTCAATATCTCATGTCGTAAATATATATATTATCATGATGATGACGATGATGATGATGATAATCATAGGCAACAATTAATAGTTGGAGTTAAAAAAAAAAGTTGATTAATTGATTGGCAATCTAGATGAGAGAGGACGAAGAAAAAAAAACAAATTGATCAACACTCAGGTTCGTTAACAAACAAACAGAATTATTAATTAACTTGAACTTAATCAAACACTTGGTAAACTAATTATCATCTAATTATCATTGTAAGTTTAATTTTCTTTGGGTAACTTTAGTCAAACAAAAAATATATACCAGGGAAAAAAAACTCCAACAACAATCAAGTTGAAATGGTTTCACTTGTAACTTAATTGCTTAAGCACAAAATGGTTAATCACTAATTAGATAATCACTGGAAGATCAATATCACCAACTCTTTGATATTGATTGTGACAATCAACTGATTCAAGTTTATGTAATAATATATTCAAGAGAGTAGATGAAGAAGAAGAAGAAGAAAAAAATAAGAATAACAATTTAACCTTAATTAAGACAAAAGATTATTAGAACATTAGAACTTTCTGTTCTCGAATTGTTATCGAACTTTAGATGAAAAGAGAACGAAGTAGAAAAAGAAAGTTTTTCCAATCGAATTTGTTTGTTTTTTCTTTCCATTGATTATCGAAACTTATTATGATCATATTATCATATCAGTGATTGTTATGATTATCAACATATAATCAAAGGTCACGGGCAGTGAGTATTATCATCATGAGATGATAACAATAAGTATCAATAAGTTTGAGGTGAAAACATAAGTATCAACAATCAATGAATGAAATGATGAATATACAATGATGAATGTAATGAAGGGAAGAGAAAAACATTGAATATCATGCTAATAATAACATGGTAATAGAATATTATTTATAAAGAATAGAAGAAAAAAAAAAGTTTTTCGAATAAGATTGTTAACTAATGATAATAATTCTATGAGATAATAAAGAGAAAAAAAATGTCATTAACCTAATAATAACATTCTCTCGAATATACAACTCGATAGAACTTGTTAGAATTTTCTGTTCTCTCTCATTCTCTCATTTATATTCGTTCTGTTAATATTCAATTCAAGTTGATTACATTTAACATGATTATTATCACAATTACAATAATAATGTTAACACTTTTATGTTTCCAGTAACAACAATTGAATAACATTAAGGCTTAAAATCTGCTAATATTAATGTTTCATGAAAGATTCAGCTTATCATGAAAATAACCAATTATCTCATTTCATCATTATCTTTATTAGAACTTTTTTATTTTCTCTTCTTCTTAATTTGGTTCCATGATAGTAGATCAACTATTGGAGAGAGTGAAAAATTCTGTACCATTCAGATGCAAACAGAGTATCTCATATAAATTATATGGGAAATTAAAGTCTCGTCGAGTATCAAGAAAAAAAAAGAAGCAAAATTTTCAATCAGTTTGAAAGAAAAAGAGAAGAAAAAAGTTCTGAAAAGTTCTGATGAATGTTCATCATCATCGATCAACATTAAATGGTAATCATTTGGAATTGAAAGGTGATTGAAATTAAAAATGAAAACTCATGAAAAGAGTATATAAACTTGAGGGCATTTTGTTACTATTTCCTATTAAGGAGAAACAAAAAAACTATTCAGAGAAATGAACTTTTCATTCAATTGTTTTCCATGTAATTTCATGTTGACGCAAGTCGTATGTTATTATTAATGTAATAATAGGTTGGAACTTGTTTTTCTAGGTTATAATAATAAAAGACCACTGAACAGTGGGTTTGAAAGTATCTTATGAAAAGTGAACCATGGGATAAGACGATACGAAATTAACAGAACTGAATATGGAACAAAAAACAACAGAATAAAAATTTGAAGAAAATTTTTTTTAACTTCTCATTGTTTCAAAGGAGAAACTTTCACTTTTCTAACTCTTTCTTTTTCTTGTTCACCCTGAAGGCTAATGACAGGAAATAATTTTCTTATCATGTTTTTTTTTCATGTTGTTATCAGAATTGTAATTACTATGTTCTCATGTCTGTATGAGTTTGTTTATATATAGATTGAAGTTTGGGAGAAAAGATGATTTTATGAGACGATTTTGCTTCAATTCTTTGAATCAGTGGATTGGATAACTTTCTGAAATTCTATGATAACAATAATGATTCTGGATGGAGGTTCATTAATATCGATGGTTTCTTTTTCTATTTTCTCAGATATTCGGTCAGATTTTTGTTTACCTGTTCAGGCAAATTGAAATTTCATGGAGAACAACAAGTTGCAGGGAGTGAATAGAATCAACATTTTCCTCAGCTTTTCCATTATTCTATACACACGCAGATACACACACAAGCATATTCTCTTGATACCTTCATACATTTTTCATTGTTTTTTTCTCTTTACTTCTACTATCCAACTAATAGCTGTTTCGATGACAACAATTCCCATGAGATATCTCATAGGTTTTCCCTCACTCGTTACCTGTATTCATGATAAAACTCAAAATTCAGGTAGAAAGTAAGAGCTCGAGAAAACAAAATTACATCTTGAGTAATTTTATTTTCTTCATCTTCTACTTCATCCCTCATCCACCAGCATATATCGATTAGAAACTTATCATTTCGATAATTTTATCTTCAAAATGTTCAATGAATAAAAAAAGCAGAACTTGAAAAGATTATCAAGAAGAGAGAGAGAGAGAGAGAGAGAGAGAGAGAGAGAGAGAGAGAGAGAGAGAGAGAGAGAGATAAAAACGAATCAAATCAAAGTTCAAAATAGAATTGAAAAGAAAACAAAATTGGTCGAAATTTTTTTTTCAATCGCAACCGAAAAAAAACTGAAACTCGAACTTCAGTAAACATGATATCCTATCGGAAACATCAATCACTTGAAATGCTTAAATTTTTCATTTTCATTTGAATATTTAAAACGATATCAACATTATCATGTTGGTTGATTTAAATTTCCAAATAATATTGAGTTATGACAAAGGAAAAAACAAATTAAGATGATGAAAAGTTATCAGCATGATGCTAATACGAAATCATTTATATATAATATACTAAAGGAAATGTTATAACATTGATGATAAATTAACGATTCTGGAAGCCAAGAAAAATTTCTGAAAGAGAGATAGAAACTCGTAAGTGTACAGTTATCATTAATTTCATCTCATTCTCTCAATGAATTATTTATTTATCATATTATTTTATTTTCTTTATTCTCATGTCAACACTGAATAATACCCGCGAATTTATCATCATCTGAACATAATAATTTTCTTTATCGACTTCATTTTCACCCGTTTTTTTTTATTAAATTTATCTCTTCATCGTTAAACAGTTTTAACTTGAGAATTGAAATCATCATGAAACATAAAAGATACAGATTGGTGAGAGAGATAGAGAGAGCGAAAGTTCATCCATGAGAAATTCATAGATAATATTGTCACATGAAATAAACGATGAATTATAAATAAACTGTAAAGGAGCAAAAGAAATGGAGATAAACTGAACAAAGGTAAATTAGCATGAACAATGAATTCGCAATTCATATTACTACTAATTTTTACCTTTATCGAATATGTTTGCTTAGAATAGTTCTAATTGTGTCATCTCAATACATTCAGGATTTATTCATGTTCATTTTCAGAATTTTTTATTTTCACTCCAAGAGAAATGAATTTTTGTTTTCTTACATACAACAATTTACTTGATGGCGACAATATAAGTTGATTGTTTGACAATCTGATGAGAGCTTTGGAAACATTTTGTTCATTATTATTTGAAACTGTCACTCTCAATCTAATATCTTTAAGTGTGAATGCTCATGATTATCACCAGCATCATGAAGATATTGTTACGGTTTCTGTTCTTGTTCAAATGTTGTTGTTTTTTCTTATGTTACACAACCAGGGAGAGAGAGAGATCCAAACTTCTTGCCTCAAGTTGATTGTAAGGAAATAAATTGTTGACAATGTTTATTAAATTATTCTGATTAAAGAGTGAAAATTTCATAGGAACAAATTTTCATGATTCCAGCATGATTGACTTGAAAATAACTTTTCGATAAGTAAACTCGTCTATTATATAAATTTACTCATAAGTAGTGAAAGGATACCCAATCAACATATAAATTTTTTTTGACAGAAAATAACAATTTTTTGACTCTTTTTTGACTCAATAATTGACTCAAAAATTTGTCAAAATGGTTTTGAACGAAAGAGAGTAAAAAAAGACTCAAATTGTACTCAGAATAGAGTCTATGAAATTGAAACTTGTGAATTTCAATTTTTTTCCAATATCGCGGGTTGAAAATAGAAAAATTGATCATTTGAATAAGCGCAAAATTTGAACTGGTATCTTGTTTATTTTGAAAAAATTTTTCAAGGAATTTTGAATTTCATAATTTTGGTAAAATGATTTGATCTAATTACAATGATCATGAGCAATAGAATAATAGAATTTGTATATGATAACAATGAAAAGATTTGGACAAGAATAGTAGAATAAAAAAGGCAAATGTAACAATTTTTCTCATAGGAATATGAATTCAATTTCTTTCAATAGAAATTCAATAGATTCAGAAATCATTGATATTAAAACATTGGCTGTTCATGGTGATTCCATTGGTTTGATCTCTTGTGAGAAATCCATTGCCTCAGCTTCTGAGAAAATTGGATCTTCGGTTGATTGTTTAAATTTTTCGTACAAACAATTAGCTTTTTCGTTGATTTCTCTCAATGGTTGATCCTTTAGGTTCTTTTTATTTGATTCTTGAATATGTTTTTTCAAATCTTTTTCTTTAATGATTATCTTTCTTTTGATTTTCTTTCCTATGGATCTTTTAATGATCTTTGAAGGCAATTTATCGGAAAGTTGAGATTGAATCACTAGAAAAATTAAAATCAAAATTAAAATTAAAATAAGCGTTTTAAAACCGACTGAAAAATGAACAAAAAAAGCTTTTATCACTAAGAGAACTTACATTTGACCATTTTGAAAATAGAGAAAAATTGAAGATAATAGATGAAAATTCACAGAAAAAGATGATGAAGGTGATGATGATGATGAGGATGAGGAAAAACAATCCAATGAATAAAAAATCAAAACAAAAAGAAGAATAGAAAAGAGAAAAATTCAGGAAAATTAGCTTTTTCGTAGATTTTGCTTTAAATGAGAATTGAAAAAAACACTAATTTCACTTGAATTTTCACAATTTAAGACCAAATTTTGATCTCTAAATGATCACTGATGCTTAAAATACACAAAACTATGAATAAAAATTAGAATAAAAGATCACGAGAGAAATGGAAGAAAACTGGCAGAGTATCATGGAACGTGAAGTAAATTCGAAACAGCTGAAATGACTCTGGACTTTAGCTTTACGCGTTTTAAGCAGGTTCAATAATTGACCAGAAACAGCTCAACTAATATATCTTTATGGTATTTGTAGTGGAACTTGGTACTTTGAATGATGAAACATTTACGAATCTTGTCAGTCAGTTTGATGATTTCTTTTCTTTCCAACACTTTTCACTTCTTGTAAATGGGGTAATTCGAGGCATATGATCCACAGATCCTTTGAAATTTATTTTGATTGGAGCTGTTTCAATTCTTTCACAAAATCCGAATATCGTTGATTCCGAACGGAAAATTTGTAGAATTTTGAAAAACTTTCGATCAAATTCTATCACAGAATCACAACACAGCTTATCATCTCCATATTCGCTTGTTGAAAAACGTTTATCATTGATTCTTATCGTTTTAAAGAAAAAAAAAGCTGAATCAATTGAGGAACCAATTCTTTCTTGAATTTCTTTCGTGGTGGTATCAGAAGGAAAATTATTCTCTCTAATTAAGAGAGTTCGATCAGGATAATCAGGATTCCAATTCAATCTGGAAACAAGACCAAAGTCCTTTTTTTCTTTTTCAAGTAGAGGCCAATTTAAAATTGAGTTTAGAATCACATCGTAGTTAAAATCATTGATGAAAATTCTGACCAATGATTGTGCGATATTCGATGATCGCCGAACTTTATCTTTCAATAATCCCATATAATTTTCTAACGGATACGAAGAAACATTTTTCGTTGGTCCAAGATTTTGTACGGAATCAGGTAAATGGGTCATTATATGAAGATTGTAGGTCATAAATGGTTTACCATAATACTCCATCATACCATTTTGAAACTCGAATATAAGATTTTCAATTCAGATATTTTATTCTGATCAACTGGAGAGCAGTGTGAAAGCTGTAAAACTCTAACAAGACATAGTAGATGGTTTAGAATTTTGGTTTCAAGAGGCCTTTCAAGATTCCAAATGAATAATAACCAAGAAAAGCATCATACTCGAGCTCTTCCAATATTTGATTTGCTCGAAATCTCTTGGTCTTCTTGTTACATCTGATGGAACCTTGATATCAACAATTCTTCGGGAGAGCTCTTTTCTAAAGAAATTTTTATCGATTCGTGTTTCAAAGATATTCGAACTTGTTTCACCAAACCATCCTTTAAGAATCATCCCACGAAAAACACCTAATATCATACAATGCATGTACTCAACCGCCACGCCATCGACAATATTGAAACTTTCGAGATTCAGAGGGAGATCCACCAATGATTCCATAAAACGTGACTGCTCTTGACTGAAGCTTATTTGATCAATTGAACGTAGATTTTCAAAGAGTAAAAAATCATCTCGTGTTCTCTTGAGCTGTTGAATTTCTGATTCTGCCACATTTGGATAGAATCTTGATCCTTGATATGTAGAAGCTTGTAGTAAACACCAATCACATCCATGGATGTGATTGTACTGGCGTACACTACGCAAAAAAGCTCTCATCGGAGCATCGGCAACTAGTCCAATGACATGAAATGTTGCTTGAATCTCATGTTGTGATTCATTTTTCCATGTTATTGGATCTTTTTCCAGTAACTGCAGCTCTTCGCATATTGGTCCAAGATAACTAGCGACATCGGGCTTAACTTTTCCAACAAACAAACCAACTAAGAGAAAATGTCTTCTCCGGAATTCAGGTCTAAGCTCATTTATTGACACGAATATTGGGAAAATTTTAACAGATGAGCTGTTTCCAGCAGCAACTTCATCAGAGTGAAGAGTTAAGGTGATTCTTGGTGTTTCACTTAGACAAGATTCTTTACAAGCACTAGCAAGTCTTGCATTGGAAATGTCAATAGTCTCTATTTGATTCAAAGATCTTGTCCATTGAGAATCAGGAATCACTGGTAGATGAGAAAGAAGTTGATCTTTGAGTTGAATGTGTAAAAAATATCTATCATTTTTCAAATTAGCTTCACAAATATCTCCATCGCATTCGAATGAGCCATATTTTGAAGGTTCACCGAAAAAAGGACCATGGCTGTGTTTTTTTTCACATAAAATATAAACCCCGATTGGATTTTTCTTGGATCTTTTTTCCCAAAAATATCGTATGTTGGGTAAAATGACAGGATCACGAGAATATCGTCTATTCACATTGTTAAATAAATTGATCACTCTTTCACCAGCGGCTAAGGTTAATTTACACTCACTCAAAAGCGCTGAAACTAAGACTTCAATGTAATCGTTTTGATCAATGAATCGCATAGACACATCATCTTCGGAAAAATCAAATTCACTTGAACTTATACTTTCAAATTCTTCATGGGATTCATGATCATCAATTGTCAAATGGTTCTCATCATCACTCAATGAACATGATGTTGAAACTTGAAGCTCAGGCAAAGAGTCAATATAATTGATTTGTTGATAACAATGAGATTTTCTTTTCTTTCTGTTGACACTTCTTGTTGACAAAGAACACATATTTGATATTTAATTATTGAGATTCAATCACAAATATAAATAAGAAAACGGATCAAATAACTTTTTAATTGGTGGTCAATATTTAAATTTAGAATTAAACTGAAATTAATAAAAAAGCTTATATTTAGAATAGAAAAAAAGCATGTTCTATTCTAAAATGAGATTTAGAATAGAACAAAATTAAAATTCTATTCTCTTTTGTTTCTATGGTAACACAATCTTTTTCTTATCGGCGGAAAAAAGAAATTAGATTAAATTTTATCTAATCAAAAAAGGAAGTTGTTTTTTTAAATCAATTTTAAATCAGTGCTTTTAGTTAATTCAATTTTTAGCAGTTTACATGTGAACAACAACCATCTTAAATTGATTTGTTAGAGTGTTTTTAGTTTCATTTTATGGACACTGATCAAAGAAAGTGCTACAACCTAAGAATCTCAGCCCGACAGAGTAAGAAAAAACCAAGATTTCTTTTTAATCAAACAACGATAATTGGTTCACTGTGTAGCCTTATGGCAAATGAAAAGGTAATTGTTGCCCTAACCCGAGTCAGGGATGGAGGTGAAACTGAACAATCTATTCCGATTGGATTCAAGATCCAAAAAAATATGATTCCTCAAGATATTAGACCTGATAGAGTTCATACGAACAATATTGTTCATCTTCAAATTTTTGGGGGGAAACCTTTACCAGCGATGATAGTTTGTGTAGGAGGTAAGTTTTTATGCCAATTTGTTTAATGAGATCATTGAAATTTGTTCTTGTTCTTTAGATGATTCTCAAGATATTATGGCCCTTTACAAAGCTTTTTGTTACAAGGTTAAAGACAAAAAACTTCCTTGTTTAGCCAATAAAATTAAACACTGGCTTTCGGTTCCCAACATCATGGTAAATCGAATTCAGAAATCAAGTTTCAAGCCAGTATCTATTAAAGATTTCAACGCGTTCATTAACCACGCCAGCTCAGTGAAAAAGTCATCAAAAGGTTCAAAAGTTGATCATGAGCTTATTCATGTTTCAGATGATAGTTGTCCCGCTACGAAATCTCAGCCCGCATCAAGTGATTCTGGTCCTAATCAAGTTCAATGTGAAACAAATTTCGAGAATCAAAGTTCTTCAATCTCTCAAGATACTGGAACCTTGAAAGAACTTATTAATATCACTAGAGATAGAATTAAGAAGTATAAATCTTTGGCGGTCAATTTATCTCCAACTTCACCATATTTTCTATTTTTCATTGAATCTGCTCAGATTCAAACTAATTTGTTGGAAATTATTGATTATGTTGAAAGATCAACATCAATTCCAAAGTTAGAATCTTTGAGTGAAACATCTAACACTTGTGATGTGAGAATCATTTCTGAAGAAGACAAGACAAAAGAAAGTGGAAATATTATGATGATCGAAGGTCTGTTACCGGTTAAATCTTCGAAATATAAAAAAGCTATTGGTCTCCTTCCGTCAGCTTATCAAGATCGAGAGCCTTCTCAAGTTATAGCTACACTTGCGAAAATTTGTTTCCCAGATCATTGGATAACAGGAGTCACTTTGAAAGGATCTGGTGGTCGGAAATCCCTTCTTGAACTATGGAATCATGAAGATCCACTCAAGTATCCAGTATGTGGTGGAGTTGATAAGCGACGAGGGTTCGATCGTTACCAGGCACTTCTCGATCACACTATGAGAAAATGCGGCAAGAAATCCTATGATTCTGGTACTGAGAAGCATCTTGGAACTGTGCTCTCGAAAGCGATCCATTATAAAAGAACAAAGATCTTGGCTACTAAAGGTTGGGATAACATGGATACAACTTCTTCGGATGATTTCGATGAACAAATTGAAAGTGATAAAGAAGAAAATGACGATGATGATGACGATGAAGAGGTAATACCTCCTCCTAAAAGCCGTAAGTTGAAACATTTATCCTCTGATAAAAGTGTGAAACATGGAAAAAATATTCCGAGAAAATCAGGAATCATCATGCCCGAAGTTTCCATGATCGTTGGATCACCAATAATAGATCATAGACAACACGATGATCAGGTAGCTGACGACGAAGCAACTGAAAGTGAAGATATTGGGACTAAAAGCAACCAATACGATGAAAATATGAATGATTCAGAAAGAACCCAGGATGAAAATGTCTTGCAACCAAAAGTTTTTCCAGGAAAAAAGCCTCATGAGAACATTCAATCTTCTGAGCGAGAAAAGGAAATCAGCCCTGATGAGGAAACTCAAGATTCTGTTGAAACCCAAAAAGAAACTCAGCGGATCAATGATATTGAGAAAGCTTCTGAAGAAAATACATCGAATACTTTTGAGATTAATTCAAAGATCGATGATTTGAAAAAGCGGATGACTGGCGAAAATTCTGAAGAAAAATCAGACTCGGTCGAAAACAAAACTAAACTTTCAACAACTAGTGATGAGTTTGAATTCGACGATGACGATGATGTTCTCGATACAATTGTATTTGATGATGAAGAAGAAAACCAATCACCAGATTTTCTAGCTGTTTCACCACCAAATCCAATGTTTTCTACTGAAAAAGACGAAAAAAGTTCATCGAATCCTTCTCTTGGAAGTAAGAATGAAGACAGTATTTCAGAATCTCACATCAGGTCATCAACTCCGTTAGAAGGTAAGAAAACAATAACACTAACATAATGTCGTTTTCATTTGAAATTTAAATATTACTTTTTTTCTTCGAAAACAGAGAATTCTAAGATAAAAGATCAAATTTCTGATGAGTCGGGTATTGCTGCAAGTGAATCTGAGAGAAGTTTCGCTGAGACTGAAATTGAAATTCCAGCAACCCAACCAATTCCTGGAAGTTCAAATCTACAGAAAAGAAAGCAAACAGAAATTGTATCTGTACAAGCAAAGAAAATCAGAGCAACAAATTTGGACGAAGCATCAAATAGTTCGGCTACTTCGGAAACAAAATCAACAGGTTCTCTTGATGCTCCAAAAAAGGTCATAGATCAAAGAACATTGGATTTTCTGACAGATCCAGCCAATGCAGTTTTTTTGCAGCAATTGCTTGCAGCAAAATCACAAGTTCAATCTGACCTTGCAACAGAAACTCCCTCAAAAAAATGATCAAGAGCTTTCATTGGGTAATTTTCCAAATTATATTACTTTTTCACCTTTTCAAGGATACCAATTATTCAAGGTATTTGACATTCTCCCCTTGAGAGCATCCGTTGCTTTTCATTGGTTGACAATTTAATCAAATGATGTCAAACTATTTACTTTCTGGAAATTTCCCAATTTTTAGCTTTCAATTTTTCGGTTTCCGATTTGAATCAATAATATTCACAAAATGTAACAAGTAATCTCAAAAACAGTTAATTAGTGTTCAAACATAGCAACGCAAGTTGAGATCTTTATACGAATAAATCTACTTACCAAATTATTTTCAATATATAATCAAAGTGTTAAGTTCTATTATTTAAGTTCAATATGTCACATCATGTTCCAAATTCTTCAAGTTCGAAATCAAAAAGTTCTCTTTCAGTGAAATCCTTTCCATCTACTTCTGGGTTGAGAACCTCAACCGGGCTGCAAAAAAATTTGAAAGTCTTTGGAAATTTCAAACGACCGAAAATTTCTACTACAATTGAGGCAATACATCAACATAATCAAGAACCGACAGCTACACAATTTGATATGATACTGGAATCTGGAACATCAGCGAAAAGTAAATCTCCTGAATCAACACGTGATATCACTGCAAGGCTTGATCAAAGTTTATTATTTGGTATTGTTTATCCGTTCATTAACTGTGATGGTGAAAAAGTGGAGCAACCCATACTGGTGAAACTTGAAAAATCAGTTTTCATAGAAAATGACATCAATTTGCCTTTTGAATATTTTTCCGATATGAAAATGAATTGTTTCAAGTTTTTCATCAAGAAATACTTTTTTCGTGGACGCATTATGGCTTTAGGAGGTGAGTCTTCATAAGTTTCTTTTAAATTCAAAGATCGTGATATTAATTGATCATATCTTCTTCACAGAATCTCCATTTGATCTTAAAGTTTGCCTCCAAGAAAACTTGATAACAGTGAAAGCATGGAAAGGTCTTCCGAAGATGAAAAAAATAGGAAATGGAGCAATAGTATTCTCACACTGCCCGCTTGAATATGAAGATGACATTCCTTCTTTTCGTGTGTTAAATAAACTTGAATTGGAAGATCTTTTTTCAGGGAATTCAGAAACTGCTGCTCCTTCAAGATGCGAAAACGTTAGTGTAATCAACGAGAATTTAACCAAAAGCGCTGATGAAGAGGTGCTGGAACAAGAATCTCCACCAAAAAAAGCCTTGAAGGTTGACCAAAATAAGAAATTTGAAAACGCTCATTCACCTGATCTTTCATCGACGGATTTTGCCATGGAAAAGATTGACAATCAACTCGCTGAACTAAACTTGAGAAAAAGTGTTCTTTCAAGTCTTGATACTACTGGTTGCATACTGATTTCAATAATCGAAACTTTGAATGAATTTCGTAAGATCATTGATCATAAAAAGCAAGATGAGATTGAGAATTATAATATTGTTCCACAAACAGATTCAACATATAAAATCAGCCAAAAGGTAAAATTTTGCATAATTTTACTACAATTTCAACCATAAAATGACGATATGATCATTTAATCATTAATATTCACACTTTTCTACCAAATTCAATAGAATCAGATTTTCATCGAAGGTCTGATTCAATTGGATCTAGATCTTTACGAAGCTGCTACTAAACAAGCCAAACCTAATAATCCTCCTTCTCTGGCCTATTCAATTGTGAAATTATCATTCCCTAAAAGTTATTACGAGGATGTGGTTCTTGGAAAAAGATTTTATGATAAAAAAGAATTCAAAGATCTTTTTCAGAAGAAAGATGGTTGTAAGATCAAGTATCCTCTTGCTTTCATTTGGAGCTTTAAAGACCCATTTAATGCTAAGCTCCAAGGTGAATCTGACCATAAACTTGGCCATGAAAGAGTTCGTGCTTTTTTCAGTAAGATATTCGAACCACATTGAATTTGAATCAAGATATTTATTCCTTCACTCTTACTTTCTTAGATCACTTATTCAGAAAATCAAAGATATTTTCATATTCTAAAGAACTGGAAAAAACTGTTCGGAGAAGGATGATGAAGGAACTTTGTTCATTAAATAACGAGCTTTCCAGAAAGAATAATCAAGAATCGTCCAATGAAAGTTTTCAAAACATTTGATATAAGTTGTTTCACCGATGAAGATCTTGATAATTCCTGATAATAATATCTATGAACTGTGAAAATCACATCTAGAAATTTATTCTGTTATTTTCTTCTTTGAGTATTGATCAATTAAAATTCAATGAACAATAATTTTCAACTTTCAAACTTCTTGCACGTGTGTGGTCTAAATGATCAATTATAATATATATTAGGAATTAAAAATTCGAACGAATATGGATCGGGTATTCTAATATCCAGGATGATTAGCTATCCAATTCTCGAGAAAGTTTCTTTTCTACACCTTAAGAAAACCGCAGAATCAAAGATCAACTTTCGCTTTTTCATAAGATCTTCTTAGATGAATCTTCGCGAATTTAAAAATCAAACCCAAATGGTCCGAAAAAGGTCAAAAATGACTCAAAACTGGTCAATAAAGAGTCAAAATTGAGTCTCTTTTACCATTTTTAGAGTCAAATAATGATCTAAAAATGTTCAAAAAAGACTCAATTCGTGTCAATTTTGACTCAATTCGTGTCAAAAAGATTGACTCAAAATTGAGTCAAAACGTCCCAACCAACCTGTTTTTTGACTCATTTTTGACTCCTCACTGTTGATTGGGTAAAATTTATGTACACAATTAGAGGATTGATTAAGTTAAGTGAATGGGTTTTGTTTCTGTAAAAGTTCAAAATCATCGTATGGGGATAACTATTACATGAGATTTCATGGTTATACATGGGGAAATATTCGTTGATTTTATGATATAAAACTGGGGGAAAATATGTGAATAGTTATGATTACATGGGAAGACAGTTTCCTGTGAACCTTCAAGATCAAGAGGTAACGACAATCATGAATCAAAAACGGTTCATTTAGCTGATTGCTGATCAAATTCAACATCACATTCTAATTGATATTGTCAACAGAAATGATTCATGGTTAAATTAATTTCTGTTAATCAGTGAACATAACAAACATGGATAATAGTTTAATGTATGTACAATAGACTAAATTGTTGATATATTAACTGAATCAACCATTGAAAAAAGTTAATGTTTTGAGTAAACGATGAAAACAAAGTTTCATTTCGTAGAAAAATGTTTCATCATGAATTTCAGGCAACTAGATGAATGGTAAACCTGGAATCATGATGAATGAGTTATTGTAAGAGTTTAATAGAGGAAAAGAGGTAAGAAAAATAGAAAGAGAAAGTAAAGAAAAGAGAGAGAGAGAGAAAAAGTAAGTTCTCACCAAGGAACATGAACAAAGGAAAACAGAAATAAGTTCTGAAGTAAATCTTAGAACTTGAAAACTTTGTCTGTTGACTTTTGAATAATCAATGAGCTAGAATCAGAATTAGATAAAACCATCGATTCTACTGAACCATGGAACGAGATGGAAAAGCAATGAGATAATATTAGGTGTTGACGATGAAGATGATCAAGATGAGAGGTGATGAGGAAAATGCGAAAAGTCAACAAGTTGTTTATCATTTGTAAGTTGTAAGGGTTTTCACTTTATTAATAAGAGTCATGATAAGTTTCCTCATGTTTACTTGGTCATACTCAGGAAATTGGGTGTAGGTTGAAAGAGAAATCAGAATAAAAGAACGGAGTAAAGTTTCAACGGAGAATCAGGTGAAAGTCTACAAAATGTTATTCGATTACATGGAGAAAACGAATTGAAATTTATGGTAAGAAAAGGGATTGATTTCCCTTCCCACCAACAGGGAGTGAAATGAATATTAAAAAAACGAAAAGAATAGAAATAAAAATGAACTGAATCTTTGTAATTTTAGATGGAAACTTATTATTAATGATTATTCTCGATGAAAGAGAATCCAGAATTTTAAGTTTATTATATTGTTTCTTATTCTCATGATAAGTTATCCAAAAAAAGTAAATAGTATATCCAATCCATGATACTGAATTTTATATACATGAATCAATATTTATTGTTTAAGGGAAATTATTTACACTTAATCTAAATAATGAGATAATTTATTCTTACCTAAAGTTGATTTAATATTATCCATGGATATTATTATTTACTTGTTAGAGGATTTTGTAAGGATTTTAATTATCAGACTTAGGATAATGATAGTCACCTTGTAAGTTATAATCAAATTGAATACGATGCTGACCTTTGATGGTTATAAGAAAATAAGATACTTGGTAACTTGGTCAGTCTTCAATTAAGTTGACTTAATAGTTATCACATGAAAATAGCATGATGATGATTAACAGCAAAGGGAAAATAGTGAATGAGAAGAGGGAAAAAAAGTTCTGACAATTAATATTTGATTAAACAGTAATTATAATTAACATGATTCCTCTCATGATTCCAATCATTGAATAGCTTTTAGTGTTTCCTTTTTTCCCTGTCCATCTCATGATAACTAACAGCTCTCTCTCTCTCTCTCTCTCTCACTGTTATTATTATGATTACTATTATTTTCATTTAATCCGATGATTTGGCTGAGTTTTTTTCACCAAAGTTCACGTTGCAATTTCCATGAAAGATTTACCCTTCAATTCAGGTATCATTTTACAACATTATCATGGTTCATTATCATTTTCAACATCATTTCCATGAACAGAAGCATCAAAAGTTTTCTCATCAGCATTTAATATACAGCAGATATAATGAAATTCACCATTTTTTATATTTCTGAATAACATGATGATCAACATAGAGTATAAAACTTTACAGTATATTCCCAACACAGAATAGGGATAAGGTGGTAAAAAAGTTCAATTCCCTAATGAACTTCAACAAGAATCATTACTATTGATTATTATTATATAACTGATTTTACGTTCTCTTATTGGATTGAACTAAACATGATACAGAACTTTTTTTTTCATTAAAGTTTCAGCGGAAAAGGAGGAGGATTGAGAGAGTGTAAGTTGATTTAAAATTTATTTGATTTTCAGTCTCTACGAGGCAATGAAATAATGATCACTTCAATTGTCCATCTACAATTTAAATGGTCAGTTAAAAGCATATTCAGGATGAGAAAGACATTTGACTCCAATTCTTTTATTCATGGTGATAGAATTCAGGAAATTCGACACTAGAACTTATTATGCCCACGGGGTGGAGAATCTACTGTTCGATTTCTCTCTCTCTCTCTCTCTTCCTCTCATCTTCTCGAGGGTAAAGTCCTTTGGTCTGTAGAAAAATGTCATCAGTGATTAAATTAAAGATAATCTCTGACAAGGTAATTCTATTAAGTTGAGAACTGTTGAAATGGCGATATTTCAATCAATTCAATTAAACACTTCAATCGAAATTAACTGTAAATCTTTAGGAGAGAGTAAAGAGAGAGAAAGAGAAAACGACCAAATTGGAAGAAAAAGAAAAAGTATTTCAAGTGGACAATGTTATCTTTTTGCTTACAGAACAAATTTGATTCGATCGATTTTTCCTAAGATATTTCGAATTTTCTTTCAAATTTATAACATTTTCCTCATCAGAATTCACCTTTTTTATTTTCCTCTTCATATTTAATTAAAGATAATCTGCCAATCATTGATACATATTATCTTCCAGCAAGAAAAACACTCTAGTTTCTCAGTGTTGATGATAAAGATGATTGAAACTGAATTAACGGTGAGAAAAGTTAATTTGATTGATAACTGGGAGAAGGGAAAAAAACTACTGATCAATAAGTTGATTGATATAAATGTTTACTTGATTTCTCTGTGTATTCAGTATATTTGTTTGATCAATTAATGATCTATGGTGATTAAGACTATGCTTTGGTTAACAATAAATAAAAGTAGAGAAAAAGTTTCCTTGTAAACATTTGCATCATCGCCATGATAATGGAGATATGAATAGGAATCAGTGCAACTTCACTGGAAATATTATCTATGTACCTCATTGTAAGTCAGCTGATACTTTGATACTCAGATTTACACCTACAGCTTTTTACTTCCCATGGTATCATGATATGAATCTATGAGGTTTTGAAACTCAAATGAATCAGATTTACAAGGAAAATCTGATGAAATAAAATCCCAAGGCATAAATATCTATATAAAAAGTAGATGTTCATGGATTTCAATCAAAGAAACTCGATAAATTTTTCAGAATCTTTCATTTTACATACGTGAGTGAAAATGATTCAATTCCACCTACACATTAACATACCTAAAGTTCAATCATGAATCGAGTAATTAAATATAATATTAATTATCGAACTAATCACTCTGAAGAATTGAAGAAAATTAAATTAATAGGCTTGAATTAATGGAGAAACCAAATGAAATTATTCAATTCTAATCAACTTTACGAACCGAGAACTAAACTTTACCAGAATACTTTTGATATCTTTGAGAACAATAATTCAGAATTTTATTATCATCATGTTGCTCATACTGAAAGGAAAACGTAGATTCTTATACCTTGTTGCATGTTACCTTCCAGTTACCATGTTTGCTGAAGGGAAAATGAATCTCACAAAGAATGATAATGATAAAGTTCTGGAATAAAAAAAAGTCATCCAAACATCTCAATCTATCTTGTTAATGGTAAGAAAAGAAAGTGAAAGTTGAAATAAGTTGATTATTTTCATGATAACTGAAAATAACAAGCATCACCTTCACGATCACTATCACAGTAGATAAAATGATCTTGTTTCTTGTAGATTAAATGAAAAGGGTTTCAATGAAAAGAGGAAGATGATGATGAGCGTCATCATCATGGCGACCAAATTAGGTAATCAAAAACAACGAGAGAAAACAATTGATGAGATTCCCTTTGAGATTTAAGATGAAATTTGATGTCAGTGTTTTCGCAAAGGTGATTAGTTTCCCTTAAGCGATAATATTCAAGTTAATCTTTTTCTACTCAAATTCTAAGATTAGAAAAAGAAAATAATTGATCTCAATTGGGGTGAGTAGAGATAAGTTGACTTTCTCTCATCCTCCCTCTCTCACTCACCCACTCACTCACTATTTCTATCTCTATCTCACTCTCTATCATGAAAACTATTCTCATCATCATTTACTTTGATACAGATAAAAATGATTAAGATTTTTTCTGATTTTCTATGAGGAGGTTTCATATTCATGAAGATCATCAAGTTTCACTATTTATTAAGATGGTTTGAATTTAATGAGAACCAAACAAATGACAAGAAATTCACATTGAATATCAATTAATATAATGAAAGGCAATCAGTTGGTAATTGGAATTGACTGAATTCTGATTTAGTTGTCATGGTAAATCATGAATCTTAAGATACAAAATAATATCCAAGAGTAAACAATTAACGTGATACAAATTAACAATCGTTATTTTAAATGTAATGTTTTCTTTGATTATTCATAAAACAATCAATATTTGAATTAAAGATAATCAAGTGAACAATTAACTAACAACAGTGAATCATTTTCATCATTATAAAACAATTTATATAATAAAATGATCATCAACCTCATTCACAATGGTGAACAAAAAACCATTAATCTTCTGGTAATTTATCAAATCTACCAGTTAATCAATCATTTAATCAACACTTTCGGGTTAACTGTTATCTCTTAATCATGATGATTATACAACAATCAAAGATTGAAAGTCCAATAACCAAACCAGAAAAAAAAAGTTAATCAATATTACCCAAAAAAAAAAGGTTTTCACAATACTTTAAACAGGAAAAGGAAATGATAACTTCTAATGGTTAAATTGATTTGATTTTATTGTTGATATTTTCATAACCATTATGAAATATTAGACTGACGTTGTTTTCAACAACAATCATGTAATGAAAGTAATCAATATAAAAGGATTTGTGTATAATAATATGAATTGGAAACTGAGAATCGCCTGAAAATTTGATAACATTACTTGAAAACGAAATGATTTCTTATGTAAATGAAATGGACACTTTTTTTGTCACTGGTCAAGCCATTTCTCTACTTTGACATGATAAACAAACAAAAAACTAAGTTGAATGAAGTAAAACAAACCAATAGACCTGGAGGATTTGAGGTTATTCACTATCATCATGATTATACTTTGCATTTTCTTTCAATCAGAATTGTTCAGTTATCAAATAATCTACTACCATGAAGAATAGAACAAAAAAGAAGAGAAAAAAACATGGTAACTAATATATAATCTCATGGATTTGGTGACGAAAAAAAGAGGATACAAAGAGGATATGAAATGAAAAGAAAAGTTCTTGATGAGAATCAAAGTGATATCTTTTGTTTTTATTTCTCTTTCAAATGTATTAAAAGGTATATTCTATCTGGAGAAAGATAAACTCAGTAAATGTTGTTGTTCCATGAGAGAACTTATTACCATTAGAACTTTGAGAGAGAGAGAGAGAGGAAGGGAAATCTTTTCCTAAGGAAAATTGGTCTGTTCAAACTGAGAATACCTCCAGTGTATTGTACATGTAATATTCTGTATATCATCAATATACTATCAATAAAAGTCTTTCCATCTTCATCCTTTTCCTATCACTTTCCTCTCTCTCACTGTTTCATTTCTCCTCATCACTTTTATCATCTTTCCATTAATGAAGTTAATACTTCCGTATGAAATATTCACATTCATGATGATTAATTTATCCATCATCTATTTGAAGTGCTATTCAAATGATATTATCTATGATATGTAATATTAACATGGTTTGGAAATACTTTCTCATTCAAAGGTTACCATGCAAATGAATTCATTTAAGATTATATATCCATGTAAATTGTTAATAGAAAAGGCGAAAATGTTTCACCTTTTCATGAACTTTTTGTTTCCATGAACAAGAAAAAAAATCAACTTTTCAAATGATTAGATTATCGGTTCAAGTTTATCACCAAACTAATCAATACAACTAACACTTTATTACAGCTCTACATGGTTACAATATATAAACTAGTTCAACAATCATGTAACAATTAGATGCTGATTTTTCAATTCCTTTCACATGTGACTGCAAGTGATTAATATATATTAACATTTACTATTGACAAAATCATATCATGATACTTGTTAGTTGTATTATTAATCTGATTCAACATTGTTATCCTCTTACCTGTTGAGAGTATGTACCTTTTTTTATTAATTCATTTACCTGAATAATAATGAACAGGTAAATCTAATTGGAAAAGTACAATTTTTAGTTTTTGATTGTTAAAAGTTGTAATATTACAAGTAATTGATGATTACAATAAACATCGATGAGTTTTGAGAGTCAGTTAATTAAGTGAATTCATGAAAAGTTCTGGAAATATTATTAATGAATATAAATCGTTTGCTGTTTGTTGATTTATCATCGACAATTTAATAACTACATAGTATGAATGAGTAAACAATTTCTTTGGACTTAAATTAAAAGACAAAACAAAAAGATACATTTTCATTTTCCCGATGAATTCAAGACACTGAAATTATTACATGTAAATCTGATTATATGTTAGTTGAGCATTTATATTCATTTACTATTCTCTTTCTTTTTCTTTTTTTTTCATACTCACAATTTCATGTAACTTACTGAACTTTTTCCTTATTCTTTTTCCTTTTTTTCTCATAAATTTTAGTAAAAATGTTAACTCTGGTGAAAGATTCAGGAAATATGTAACAATGAAAGTAAAGAATATTTTCTCATTCGGATGACCAGCGATGACATCGTGGTCAGTAGTTATTAGTAGACCCTTTTCGCTTATTACTTACTTATGATTGAAATGTTTTCTATTGTTTTCTTTTACTATGAGAATAGAAAACTTATTTTTCTCATTTTTCTTCATGAAACAAAATGAACTTTATTGTATTACTCTTGATCTTCATTCTAATAAGATAGAGATGATCCCTACGATTCAATGAACAACATGATTATCTATTTCTTCCTCTCTCTCTCTCTCTCTCTCTCTCTCTCTCTCTCTTTTCCATTTAATTTCAATTTTCTCAACATGAATTCCCCTGAATACAAAGCCAGAACTTTCTATGAAAAAAACTTTGGATAAATAACTGAATGAAAGTTTCATTGAAATAATGAAATATGGTTACAGTAAATTATCAGAATTCGTGGTTGATTGAACTCTAGTAATTTTTCAATTGAATAACAAAATATATTGTATATGAAACGATTCTTGGATCAATTTTAACCTAGAAAAGTCAAAATAATGAACAATCTATCAATAATAATTTAGCTTCAAGATAAACAATCAGAACAGGTAATTCTTTTATCAACCAATACATGTAAATGAGATTAGACAATTGAGATTATCTCAAAAGTTTCCAATCGATTCATAAATTATCCTCTGCAATTGCTTTATAAATAATACTCGTAACAACTTTTTTCCAACTAATCAGTTGATTATTTCGGTTATTAAATTTTCGTCAAAGTTAACATTATTTCCTCTCATTCTCCATCTCTCTTTCTTCATGATTAATTAACGAAAGAATTGATTAATTACTTTTATAATGATGTTAAATGCAACTTTCTATTTCTATTTAGCAACAAATTTTTCCATTTTTTTCTCTCATTAAGTTTTACTAATCTACTTTCTCTCTCTCTCTCTCTCTCTCTCTCTCTTCCTCTCGTATTTATCTTCATAAAAATGGATTATAAAAATGTACTTTAATCCATGGATAGTATTTGCTAATAAGATTATAACAAAAAAAAACAACATTGAATCTAATTTGTGATAAAAGCAATCAACTCCGCAACGATATTTATCTTGAACAATTTTCCATAAAATTTTAATCCATCTTTTGCTTCATCTAAATTTTAATCCTCAAAACTTAAATACTAGAAAATCAAAGTTTTTAATCTTGTTTACATCTTTTCAATGAGCTGATTATAAATTGTCAATTGATGACTATACTAAAGTATAAGATGAAGCGTTTGTTACTTAATGAACACAATCGTGCTCAAGATAATCCATGTAAGTGTGATACATTGTATCTAAAATTGATTGGTTATTGTGAGATAATTAATTACTTTTTCCTTTGATAATCAGGCACTACAATTAGAGAATTAATAACAATTAAATGTAAACGATTGTGCAAAGGGAAGTCAATTGATTCTCTTTGATTAATATTGATTGCTTTGTATCTTTGGTCTCTCTCTGTCTGTCTGTCTGTCTTTATATTTGTCTATTTTCAATAGTAAATAACAGTTAAATGGTAATTAGGTTAATCAAATTAGTTTAGTTAAAAGAAAGAGAGACAATTAAGTGATAAAAATTAATATTGATCGTATTATTATTGATGAGTTTGTTGTTTCTGTGCTTTGGTTTAAGTCCAATAAGGTAACTTGAAACTAACCTGGAAATAAGTTTTTGATGACAAAAGATGAAGATAAAGATGAAGTGACGGTTTCAGGATATAAGAATATGATAAAGTGTTGACATGGAAAAGGTTGACACAAGGTGTATTTATTGTCATGGAGATGGAATCTGTTTATTCAGGAATTTCAATATTCTTGCAAGATATTCAGTGAGGAGGAATATCAGGACGATGAAAACCGAGGAAACGAACAAGAACATGAAACATGGAAATTTATTGAGAAAAAAAGTTCTAATCTTCGAGGAGGCAACAGAGAGAGAGAGAGAGATCACTTCTGGGGATGAGAAGCTTTTCTTTCAGTATTATTTTGTGGAATCAAAACTGTGTTCTTTTTTTATCAAAAAAATTCGATAATCAGAACAACATCAAGAGGAAAAAATGAGAAAAGGCTCAATGAACGATAATTAAGTTTGAGAAGAGACAAAAACTTAAACGAAAACATTGATTCCATAAATTGAACATTTCAGATGAACTTTTCTCAACCATGAGTTGACATGAATTTATTCAATTAATGTCATGATGACCACTTGGATAGTTTAAATAGCGATAAAAGTAAATGATAATGTCTCAAGGTCTTTGTGAGGATAAAAAACTATCTTTGAGAATCAACTGAGTTAAAGTTACATGAAGAGACTTGGAAAAGGGAAAGAAAAAAACTCCAACCATGAATTGACATTGTTCAGGATGATTGTTTGATTGAGATTAATTCATTCTAATGCTTTTGTTTATCATCATCATCATGATTTCTGTTCATCTCAAACACAAATAGACAAAAGCTGCAGGGTGAGAGAAAGAGAAAGAGAAGAAAACAAAAATTACTAATCTAATGTAACCATAATTCAATTGATAATCATGAATTGAGGTTGTTCCAAGTTCACTTGAATCGAGGATAAAGAAATGGAGATTGAGATGAAGATGAAAGTTTATCCTAATCTAACGACTGTTGATCCCTTACCTTTGTTTTGGGTTGTAAATTATCTTATCATTTAATCTGAAAGGTGATTAGCTAATTGTGATTAGATTTTTTCACTTACTCTTCTTCTTTTTCTCTTATTCTTTTCTTCTGTATTGAATCAACTGGTTCACCCTTTATAACAATAGACAAAAAATGTTCAGTGTTTTCCCATGAAATTGATCATACACATGAAACTCATCATTGAGATGTAGTTAATGTTATATAACATTTGTGGATGTTTACAAATGTTCAAAGTTTATCTCGCCATAGGAATTGAGCTTTTTTCTTTCTTTGCTAAGATACAATTCAACTCGAATCATGAAATATCTTCATCATGACTCTCGGAACAATTTTCCTTATAAAACATTGAGAGATATTTTTTTCTCCTTCTTCACTTTATTTACCTTATTATCCATTGAATCAATCACAATACAATTACTACAATTGATTTAATCATAGACCCTTTTTTGAAAATCAATTAGTCAAGTCTACACAGCTCATTCTTAATGATCGTTGCTCTGAACTAAGTTGAAGTAAATCCATTTAGTTTAAATTAGTGCAATCGTTGTACATTATTCTACCTACGATTTGATTGTCAATGGAACTCATCAATTGGATGCTGATTGTACTAGGAACTAAATGATTTTCAGTTGCAATCAGTTGATAATATTAACGAAAAGTGTATTATTAACTGTATTCCGCTTAGATTGATATTCAATGATAATTCAATTTCCTATTGCTTTTCGATATCTAAAGCTAATGGTTACTAACCTTGGCTTAATGTATTAAGTTGAGTCGATTGAGATTCAATTTGTGATTTTTATATTTGGTCACAAAAATCAACTGGTAAAAAGAGTCAAGTGAAAAAAAACTTCCATTTACTTTTTTCCATCAGAAATCAATGAGTCTTTTTAAATCATTTTATTACTCAACCAGAAACACTTCCAATGTATTCTCACAATTTGGACACACATTTATATACATACACCGAATAATAATAAATTGCTTCATTCCTTAATCACTCACAAATACTTACGAATCTATCATAATGATTTATTACTATTTCCTCTCTCACTCATTCTAAGCACCTTTTTCACCAGACATTCCAGATTTTTGTGATAATTTAATTCTGCAATCGTTGGAACGTTCTAACGAAGTCACTGTGGCGCAATCGGATAGCGCGTTTGGCTGTTAACCAAAAGGTTGGTGGTTCGAGCCCACCTAGTGACGACCAATTATTTTTACTTTTGTCGATTACAATGGAAAACTGTTAAAAAAACAGTCCAAAATGACCTTAATGATAACAGCGAAAATATTTTTATTGGAAATGTTGTGAAGGGGAAAATGGCGACTTCTCTACGAGGAAAATGATTTCGAAAGCTCGATATCGCTATCAATGTTCAATAAGTGCCATTGATTGAAAAGGATTGCAAAACGTTGACGTTGAAGCAAATTAGTGCTAAGTAAATTAATTATTTAGTTTAATTATCGAATCACTTTGATGAATGATAATTGATCATTGTAACGTGAATTGAAATGAATTCATTTATTACAATGAAACAAAATGTTATTATCAATATATGATGCTACTAACAATATTAACAGTATTAGCTTTAGTACACGAACCACATTAACCAACAATACAAATTGTAACAAAAAATTATAACCATGATAATTAATCAAACGAAACATGATAAATGTACTAATTAAAGACAAACTGTTGACCTTATTATCAAAAGTAAAAATAATTGGTCGTCACTAGGTGGGCTCGAACCACCAACCTTTTGGTTAACAGCCAAACGCGCTATCCGATTGCGCCACAGTGACTTCGTTAGAACGTTCCAACGATTGCAGAATTAAATTATCACAAAAATCTGGAATGTCTGGTGAAAAAGGTGCTGATGATTAATTGAGCTATTATTCCATAGATTTATGAATTTTCAAAGCCAGAAAGATCTTCAATTTAACAAGCAACAGAAAAAAAGGTAAAGAAACCAGAAAATTAAGAATTTAAATCCCAGGTTGGGACTGATTGGGTATTGATATCGATTTTTGATGGCTTTTGAAATCATTTCACTCGTAGAGAAATCGCCATCTTTGACTATTTTCAACATTTCCAGTAAAAATATTATTTCATCTTTAATCTATCAAACTTTTTAAGAAAGTAAACGAAACACGTTAATCGTACTAACATTATTCGAGCTCTTATCATTGAGAAGGAAAAATCAACTTTCCAGGATATTTATTGAAATTTTAGTGCCAAATTCATCATAATGATTATCAAAAAAAGTTAATTGCCGTCACTAGGTGGGCTCGAACCACCAACCTTTTGGTTAACAGCCAAACGCGCTATCCGATTGCGCCACAGTGACTTCGTTAAAACGTTCCAACGATTACAAAATTAAATTATCAGAAAAATCTAGAATGTCTTTACTTTTATAACTTTGATATTATTATCAAATATTGCCTGAACAATAGTACTGTAACCAGCAAATTTTGTTTTCCGTCATTTTGATTATTTTGATTATTTTGTTTTTTTTTGTTGTTTCGATTTTTGGCCTTCAAAGTAGTTCAGGTCACATTCATCGATGTTCATCGAGATCAGGGTTAGACGATAAAATTGGTACTAATCTCTTGACAATACATACATCGATGTAAGTGTCAGCGTTAACAGCTCCTTAACTTTGCTGAAAATAAGGTTTAGAATGTCCATCCTCACTAATTTCGATCGAAAGCATCAGGTACATCGTGAATGTCATCGGTAAAAGAAAAATTTTTTCCACCTAATAGACAAAAACTGTTACCGATGAATCAAACGTTTTCGAGAGATCAATGATCAAACTAAGAGTCCAACCTTTTTTTCCGAATAGGTTAGCAAACTGAATTTCGGTTATCAGCTTTTTCTTGATATCTCATTCGTTTGCAACCATACAGTTGTATCAGAATAGAAAATAAATTTGTTTTAATGATGAATATGTAAACGCTAATTTCTATGAACGTTTCGACTTTGTTTGTAATTTAATTTTGTAATCGTTGGAACGTTTTAACGAAGTCACTGTGGCGCAATCGGATAGCGCGTTTGGCTGTTAACCAAAAGGTTGGTGGTTCGAGCCCACCTAGTGACGGCAATTAACTTTTTTTGATAATCATTATGATGAATTTGGCACTAAAATTTCAATAAATATCCTGGAAAGTTGATTTTTCCTTCTCAATGATAAGAGCTCGAATAATGTTAGTACGATTAACGTGTTTCGTTTACTTTCTTAAAAAGTTTGATAGATTAAAGATGAAATAATATTTTTACTGGAAATGTTGAAAATAGTCAAAGATGGCGATTTCTCTACGAGTGAAATGATTTCAAAAGCCATCAAAAATCGATATCAATACCCAATCAGTCCCAACCTGGGATTTAAATTCTTAATTTTCTGGTTTCTTTACCTTTTTTTCTGTTGCTTGTTAAATTGAAGATCTTTCTGGCTTTGAAAATTCATAAATCTATGGAATAATAGCTCAATTAATCATCAGCACCTTTTTCACCAGACATTCCAGATTTTTGTGATAATTTAATTCTGCAATCGTTGGAACGTTCTAACGAAGTCACTGTGGCGCAATCGGATAGCGCGTTTGGCTGTTAACCAAAAGGTTGGTGGTTCGAGCCCACCTAGTGACGACCAATTATTTTTACTTTTGATAATAAGGTCAACAGTTTGTCTTTTAATTAGTACATTTATCATGTTTCGTTTGATTAATTATCATGGTTATAATTTTTTGTTACAATTTGTATTGTTGGTTAATGTGGTTCGTGTACTAAAGCTAATACTGTTAATATTGTTAGTAGCATCATATATTGATAATAACATTTTGTTTCATTGTAATAAATGAATTCATTTCAATTCACATTACAATGATCAATTATCATTCATCAAAGTGATTCGATAATTAAACTAAATAATTAATTTACTTAGCACTAATTTACTACAACTGTTAATCAGCTCATTTCAAATCAAACAATATTCACCAGCAATTCTCAACAGGTAAAATCCTCATTAATTTAATTTTCATAACCATAATTCACTAGTTGTTATCCTTTATTGTATTAAACTCAGTGTTGAATAATTATAATTCATGCTGTATGAATTTCCAATCACTTTTGAAGCATCAGAAGATCATCTCAAATAATTAAAGCTCAATCTCTTTGATTTCGCACACTAGATGCCACTGATAATCTAAATGATAATCATTTCTAAATTATCTCAATCTCTGATTTTTATTGTATCGACTGAGCATCAATTTCATGTAGTAAATTCTGAATTTAATATCATCAGAATTGTAACAAAGTTTCAGATTCTATGGTTTTTTCTTTCCTTTTATCGACATAGAATTGATTGTCTTTGTCATTTCTCTGGTTATTATTATTCAATTATAATCTATTTCATCATCATGATTACCTCTTTCCCGTTGGATCACCATGATATTTATGGAAATAATTTGGTTGAAGGCAATTTAATTTATTCATGGTAAATGTTTGAATGAAACAAATTGAATTACACAAAAATCAGATTCACAATTTTTCCTTCCCTATTGATGATGTTGATTTATTGAGTTACGATAAATATAATGATTAGAACCAGAATTTGAAATGAACTATCAATATATAAATAAATGAATCCCAATTGAAAAAATATATTCACTTTTACTATTGTCATCAACTGTTACACTAGAAAAAGCCCTCAGGGTACTTTGGATGGGTCATCATGAAAATTGTGACTTTTGATCTTCTTCCTGTTTAAATGGACTTTAAGATGAAGAAAATTGAAAATATATTGAATCAATTCAGTTTCCAATTTGTGTGCCTCATAAATCTTGGTTCAGAATCTCTCTCTCTCTCTCTCTCTCTCTCTCTCTCTTCCATCTCAGAATTTGCTCTACTTATCAGTCAGTCACGGCATTCGAGGTAATCGATAGAGACGAAATCATCTTCCATCATCATCATCATTATCTTTTTTATTTATCATGATGTTCACGTAGATATTACATCATTTTTCCCTTTCATGCAAATTTTTTATTCTTTTCATCATTTTGTATTAATACTTATCATCAAAGATATTTTTACTATCATTATCATCATCATGAACAATTTGTGTTGATAACTATTAATGATAATTTCAATCAGTTGTTGATATCAGGAAGAAAAAAAATAAGTATCTATCCTGAGGCAATATTGACATTCAGCTTAGTATTTTTATTTTCTGTTCATTTTCATCACTCGACTGTATTTATACAATACTCTCAATAAGGGGAAATCTAATGAACGACAAGTATTAGAAAGGGTCTCACAGACTAATTATTATTTCTCCTAGCAACTGATTTAATCGTTGAAAATTTACCATAATACAATTAATTTATTTACTTGTTGCAAAACTTATTAAATTATAAATAACAGGGAAGCTGTTAAATTGTCAAATCAAATGATATATAAGTTTCTCTTTATTAAGTGCTCATTAATTAAGTAATTAACATGTTTACATCCAAAGTTAATCTTAACCTAATCTTTTCAGACTAAATTAACCGTGACACCCTTTATATTATCATATATAAATTAAACAAAATTAACTATCACTTGTTGATACAGTGAATGAAATTTAATTATTCACAATTGTTCAACCAATTTAACAATCAATTACTAATAGTGAAATGAAGTGAAAATTTTTCCAATATTATAAGTGTAATTATGAGCATTAATCACTTTCTGTAAGGTTGATAAATTAATTCAAATAATGTATATAACATAATTACCTGAGTTATACATGGAAATGCTAATTACTAATTAACTGAATAAGATGATTTCCTGAACATGATACACGATTAAATAATTTTGATATGAAAATGATTATTCTGATGATCCAACCGGAACTGTTATTCCTACATAAATCTATTACCATGAACACCCTGTAATCACACTCATTACATGAGTAACTTTTATCATTATCATAAATTATCACAGAGACTTTGATAATATTATCTCATCACCTGAAATGATATAATTTTGATATAGTTATCATAATGTGCTGATGATGATATTGACCAAGGTCAGTTCTCTCTCTCTCTCTCACTTTCTTTTTCTTTCTTTCTCTCTCACCTTCTCAGTAGGATAAGCAATTTGAAAACACTAATGATGAAAATTAACCAATTACTAAAATGGATTCTGACTGATGTATTAATACAATCAGACGAAATTAAAAGAGTCGAGGAAACGACAAAAAGAAAACCTCATATAAATGAAACTCTGTCTATCTCTGTGTCTATTTTCAATATCCATTTAATATTCACCACGTTTCTAATAATCAATGTAACTAATGTCCAAGTTAAACTAATTACTTTAATTTAATTAATAATGAGAAAAATTTGACTTTAATTATTTACAAAACCAATCAATTTGATTACCTAATCATACAAAGAGTATGATTATAAAACTATTATTAAATTGTACTTGAAACGGTTCATCATTATCAATGCAATTTCAAATCCTCTAGAGTTTAAATTTGTTCAAAATATTTGGACATTGGTCACTATTTTTATCACTTGACCATCTATTAAATGTATTATTAATACGTGTCTACATACACCCTGTAAAAACAGGGTATTACAAATTAGGATATGATCCAGTTAATTTATTACCATAAATGTGATTGTAAAAGTTATCACCTTGGTATTTTTGTCTTTACCGTTATAACCTTAAATTTTATCATCATAAACTTTTATCCGTAAATTTTTTGGGTCAAACAATTAAGTTAATCTACTTTACGATTACGTGTCTTGGTCCTCAATCATTCACAATGTTGAACCTTCCAAACCTTTTGATACTCACAACCATTGATTGGAAAATTTAAATTTAGATTAAGATTTTGGGTTAAATTGTTTATATATTTATACACTTGGATATTGGATCTATTGTTGAGAGCAATTAACACCAATAGATTAACATAATCTTTTATCCTTATTTCGTATTACAATATAACAAGTAAAACCCAAGTTATATTCATGAAATTTATATGATCACATTTAATTTCAACAATAAAAATAACATTTGATTAACAAGGGAACAATTTACTATCCAATAAAAAAAAACTCCGTTTTCATGGTGAATTGAAATAAAAGGGTTTCCATCATTACTTATTCTAAATTCATTCTGAGCTCAATGCTAGAACCTTATTCTTGTTTCATTGTGCTGCTTTTCTAGCATTCTAGAAGACCAAGATTGAAAAGAAAGAAAAAGGGAAAAGAGTATTCAGAATTCTAGGTGAAATGTCATGATTATCATATTAACCTAAAGTAATAAAATTTTCTTCAACTGATCATATCAATATGATAATCCATTGGTATTCTTATGCTTTTTGTCTGTTAATTTGAATAAAAATCAATTTGATATACAATTTATTATCATTATTATTATTAATCTATTAATATGATTATTTAATGGTGATGATGATGATGATGATATCTATTGTATTGATTGTGTATCATTATTATTATTGAATAATTTATTCTTATCATTTATTTGAGCCAGAATGTTCATTTAACCATGATGATGATTATGATGAAAAGAGATAATCTTTTGTCATGTTAATAATAATCATCAACATCAAGAAGAAGAAGGGAAAAAATAATCGTAATAAATATACATTGAGATGATACATACTGATAATATACAAATGTAGACTTTTTTTCCTTGCCAACATGATATCATGAGCACTCAGGAAAAACGTGAAATGTTATTTTCATTGTTGTCCCAGAATTCTGGTTTCATTTTCTATTCATCAACGAATGAAAATACCAGCAAGTAGTAAGTTCTTATTATTAGTCAGTGGGAAGATTATGATTAGAGAGAGAGAGAGAGAGAAAAATTAATTCCATTTCTACACAATAGATAATATCTTCATCCCTTTGGTGAGATTAATCACTGAATATCATGACAATTAGTCTAGACGATCTACGGAATTCCTAATAACTGATCAGCAAAACGGTTATACTCTAATATTATGATGATAGTTTTGGGAATTTGAATTTCGATGTTCACAAAATTTTGTTTTGATCTTTTGAACTGAAACTTTTGATTTCCTTTTTTCATTTTAACCATCAGCTGATCTCTTGTCAATTGACCATGTACCAAGTATCATATTAACTAGCATCTTGAATCTATTGTTAAAAATATCTTCATACTCTTTGTATACACTTTTTTTAGCTGATATTTTGACACATTACAACAACCATATTATCATACATTTGAAAGAAATGCTGACAATGATGAAATGTTTGTCATCAGCATATTATCGTGAAGGAGATTATGCTGATTTTTTCTTGAGTTCAGCTTCAGATTTTTCTAAGATAGAAAAAGATATAAAAGAGAGAAAACAATCTATCCAAGTGTACAGTCAATGGTATCAGAGAAAGAGAGAGAGAGAGAGAATGCCTCATGAATATCATTTAAGTGCTATTCTAAAAATCATAATGAGAAAATGATAATATCGATAATCGTGTTGATAATTGCTATCTTTTAAAATTGATATAATTTCGTGATATAAATTCTTGAGTGTTTACCACTTGAATTTTGCAGGTAGAAATGATTATATTATTGTTATCCAATTCATGATCAATCTTTTAGGTGTCATTTATTATTCAGTTGAATAACTTTTCAAAGGATTGTCCTAATTTCATTATGGATTATTTTGCCTTTTTCAGATCACTTTTAACAATTGATTCCTGGGAAAATAAGATTCAACCATCAAACTGATCTGAATGTGATTCAATTGTGTTAGCATCATGATATGAATCTAATATATTGATGGGCTCACTGAGAATTGGGAAATTAATAAACCGAATCAAGATTGTTTGTCATTGGGAGCTTGAAAATTATCCGGTAAAGTTAATAAGGATGATTGTCGACAATTCTGATAAATGAATTCTGAAATGGTGAATTAATTCAGTTGCTCCGTTTCAATACATGAACTAGAAAATGCAGTAATAATAATATGCAGGGGAAATGTTCAAAAACTTTATATATACTGTGTATCATGTTTATTATCAGATTTGATCATGAAAATATAACATCATTATTATATTTTTATAAGGTCAGTTGCATAATTTAGTAGCTGACCTACTATTAACATTGAGTTCTCTTATAAACTTTGCACTTGACCAGAGTTAACCTGAAAATTATCTGATTATTATTCACGAAAAAAAATCCATCCAACTACTGAATATATAATTCTGAGCTGTGAACATTTCCATGGATTTTTTTCCTTCTGTACTTAACTCGAAACAATGGTAATGATAATCTTCATCTCAATTCTTATATGTGAATCATTTGAATAAAGAGACTGTGATGATGATGGAGATGAAGATGAAGATGGAAAATATATAATACAAAAGTTTCATGAGATTCTGAGATTGAGGAAATGAATGAATAGAAGGAGAAAATAGAATTTACTTTAAGCTCAGATTATCATAGATAAAATTTTCAAGATGTTATCAATATTAGCGAATGTGATTATTAGAGATAAAAGTATATATTATAAGCTGAGTATGGAATTAGAATAAAAGTGTGAATGAGATAAGAAGGATAATGAGGAATGATTATGTCATATTCTTAAAATACATGAAAACTTTTCTATTAAATTGAGGTCAAAGTTGAGTAAGATACCTTTTCGTTAAGAGTAATAATCAAGTTGAGATAATTTCTAATCTATCTCTTGATTTTCTTGAGAGAAAATTTCTTGATATAATATCATATATTTATATTCCATTTCCAGAAAAGACTGACGAGAATAAGTTATCATGAACCAAGCCAGAATTCTCATTGAGTAGATTGCTTTGATAGATAAGAAAATCGAAAATTCTTCTCCCCTTTGATTATCTTCCGAATTTTTCTTTAATAGAACTTTCAAAATCTTTGACAGAATCTCAATAAGATAAACTAACCAGAAATAACCTCAAATAATATTAGTTGGATATCGGTTGATTGTCATTTCACTAACTTCTTTCTCTCTCGCCCTCTGATAAATTCTAACTTGTTACTCCAATGACTTTGATTATTTGTCAATGATTAGACTCAAAGTTAATCTCTGTTGATCTCACATCATATTAAATAATTACTACTCATTTCCTCCACAGGGAATTCTTAGAAATAACAGTAAAAAGAAATGAATCAACGTTAGATTCTCAACATTTATCATGATGATTTCTCACTCAGCCTTTTAATCACTGAGTAAACATTTCACCATTAAACCAATCAAATATCAAAGGAATAATATAATAATCATTCTCGATTACGAAAAACAAAAATAAAAGCTAAGATTTTTGTTCAGAAACTGAGGTGAAAAGTTTTCATGAAACAAGAGGATTAAAAGGTTTAATTCTAACTAGAAAAAAAGTAATTGAATATCTAATTGATATTCTAATTGTGATCTTAATTGCTTGTACATCGAGTTAATTTATTTGTTGAACATTAAGTTTAATGAGACTCTCATAATGAACACAATTAAATTTGTTTTTTCGTATTCAAAGTAACAACACCTTGACCATCAATCTAAGGGTCAACATTTTTCTTGGCTTTTTTCTATGGTCATTTATCATTAACCATTTGTATTCCAGTGATAATTGTGGAATCACATCAATAGTATTTCTCATTATGCAAAAAAGTAAGTTGACAATATTGATTATAATAACTTGATGACTATTTCATCAAATTATTAAGATCTTATTACCATGGGAATTAAACAACAATGCAACTGAATTAGATAGTTTAGATTATTATAATATTTTTATTCTTTTCTTCTTTTAAATAGAAATGAACTTCTTCCACTAAATTGTTTCTATTCAATTTAATGTTGACTTAGGCTGAAGCAGTTCTGCAAATTCCCAAATTCAGAATTAAAAGAAAACAGCAATCACAAACAAATATGTAATGGAAATTTTCGATCCTCTGCTAAAGAATATGTTGTTATGATCACAATTGATGGTTTCATCGAAGGGTAGGGCTGAACAATATCTTTTGTAGATATTCCCAACCAACAGTTGCAAATTCAGGGTGAAGCAGAGACTCTACAAATGCTTGCAAGTTTTCTATTCTCTAAATTCGGTGGTTTAACTAAGTCGTGAAAGCAAAATTGCGCTTCGTCAATAAACTAAATTTTTTAAGGGTCAACCTAACCTTTTGCCATAAAGACAAACTGCAAAAATAGGACGTTTTAGTTTGTTTAGAGTTTAGACTTTGTGTATCTGTAGGTTCAAAATATTGAGTCTAAATATGTTTATCTTTTTCTAGTCTTAGCAGTAATTTTTGAGTGTATTTGATTGTTCTAAAATTGCATTGGAATTCAAAATAAGCCAAATAGATGATGATCGGAATTCAGTAGCGACGACCCATGTAGGTCTTATCTGCTCGATCCAGCATTCCAGATTACAAAATTACTGAATCCTGTTACATTAATAATGGGACCATCAAAAGCTTTTTTATGTGAATAGCACAAATTATGTTGTGGATTGAATTCCAGTCGTGATGAAATCAATGTTGATTGTAGAATCACCTCATTAGTGATATCTTTAGCATCTTTTAAACTGGCCCAATAATAATGTACTTAATCAGGTGGCTCTGGGTGGTAATTAGGAAAAGGCCATATTTGAGGCAAAGCGTCCATTTTGTATAAATTGATAATCATTGTTGGCAAGGACAATTAAACAACAAAAATAGTAATGAAAGGGAAGGGAAGGTGAATATGAATATAAATGTGAAAGTGATGCGTGAAGTGAGCACAGCGATTCAAAGAATTGAACTAAATGACTGTGGACGTTTTGAACAATCGGAAAAGATTGAAACATAAGAAAGAGACCTGAGAATGGTATGACCCTTTAAGTCAGATCTAGTTTAGACATAGATGTATTCATATACATAGTGTATTTACTTGTCCGCTTTGGAAGGACACAGTACTATCAAAACATGATTTTTATTTTGTTACCTTCGCTGGTGTGAAGCTGAAACCAGAGAAATCGAGTTGAAAGTGAGTGCAAAAAACCAAAAAAAAACTTCCCATCACGAGGGCTATAATTTTTCAATTATAAATTTAAACGATATAATAAAGATTATTTCGCTCAGTAGTTAGACAAAGAGCGGTTCTGGCACAAGTGTCCATACTAACACAGGGGTTTCTAGCACAAGTTTCCATACTGGACCAAACTTTTAGCGCGAAATTCAAATTTTTTTAAATTGTTATAACATCAATACCAACATTCGGTGACCTTATTTCAGGTCAATTTTTGGCGAGAAATTCAAATAATTTCAAATGATTCTGGAACTAATACAAACATTCAATGACCTTATCTTCGGACATAATTTTAGCGGGAAATTCAAATTTTTAAATAGGACCAACATTTAGTGTACTTAACATTCAATGAACAATACCAATATTCAGTGACCATATTTCAGATCAACTTTTCGGCGGGAAATTTAAATTTCATAAAATAAGTATAAAAAAGGATGAGCTGACGGTAGTCAGCTCATTCGATATGATGATCCTCATGAAACATAACATGATTTTACGAATCATCATTTTCATAATTATTACAGTCATTTTACTACTAATATACCGTGCAATATTTTTTGATAATATTAAATATCACCAAATCAATCTGTCCTGATTATAGGATCGATAATATAGTTTCAATATGGTCAATAGGACCAATAGATATCAAAGTCCATAATGAAAACCGAAAGAAAAAATTCAATGCTCAAGTTATACGAACTGATAATGGTGTGCTGCGGGTTTTTGCATCTGGAAAAATTACAGCAACTGAATTCAAAAGTTTACCTATGACTATTCTGGTATTAATGGAAACATTTCCTGATCTTGAAATAACATTCATCAGAATATCTAATATAACAGCATCAAGTTATAATTCGGTTAGATTCAATACTAAAAAACTGAAACACTTATATTGTAAAAAAGATACGAGTTGCGAACCGGAATTATTCCCTCCAATGTATACAAAACTCAATGGACTAACGATCACCTTACGTCCTTACGTCAGCCAAGGCTATTCTTATTGCAAGAAACAGCAATAAGACTATAAATGATTTAGTTTAGCAAATTTCAACGTTTGACAGGCTTTTCAACGAGGAAGCCCATAAAAATGAAGCCCTCCATAGGGAGAATACTGAATTGAGACAAATGCTCAAGATTAAAGAAGGCCAGGAAGGAGAAGAAGATATTTCTTTCCTCACCTGGGTGATGAAGAAAATGAAACAAGAATTTTCCATGAATAGTGAAAAATTCAAAGAAAACCCACGAGGGTTGTAATCATATGTAAAACAAAACTCATACCACTAATTATCTAAAAATTCATTAAAATTGGTTAATTTTCATCTATTAAACTTTCTCTTTTTTTTTAAATTTCGCGCGCAAAAACTTCCCAGAAAAAAAAATTCATCAAAAAATTTCATCATGAAACTGATCCTGAGTGTGAATTTGTTCCAGAGTTTCATGTGCTGGAGTGTGAGTTTTGTGCTGGAGTGTTAGTATGTGCTGGAAGAGGCCTTTACTTAACTACTTCGCTCAATTGGTCGAATATTTCTCATTTATTCAAAATACGCGCGAAAAACTTTGAGAAAAATCAGCGAAAAAATTTTATGCAGAATTCACACTTCTGGTCTAGTGTTGGTTCAGAAGATTAACTTTGATCGTTAAATGACGGTTGTACCAGAGGTGGACATTATATGACTACTCCTAGTGTATCAGTTAGTTGGGATGAATTCCCCCTTTTCCTCAGTTAAAATGAATAAAGTTTTGGTCTAAACAGTAAAGCTATGATAAAATTAAATAATTGAAATAATTATTAAACAATTATCATGAGAAGTTTATTTAAACTACACAAATATCGATATTGTTTTCTTCTTGATGATTTTCGATTAAGAAAAGACTATTCATTATGATTCTCTCTGTAACATCTGTTCAGGTAAAGCTACAATTCTAAGGAAACAACAAGTTGTAAGAATGAAAATAGAATTGAAACTTGTTCACCTTTGCGCAAAGTAAACTCTCTCGATATTCCAGCAATTACTTTCATTCTGCTATCCGTTTCGATGGTAACACATAACCCATGAGACATTTTTTAGGTTTTCTTCAGGTAAGAAGTTTTAACATTATAAAAATTGAGAAACTCAGGTAACAAAAATGGAGTAAATTTGTTACTAAGAAAAGAGAAAATGATTTTAGTAAATTCCAACTGAACTTAGCCGTTACACGTAATAGTCTAGTTCACCCAAGTGGATCCCCGGAGGGGATTAGTTTTATATTTAAAGAGGAAAAGAAAAAAAAGAAAATGCGAAAAATACTCATTTCAATCTTATGAATCGATTTTTGATCGGTAGCTGAAAAAAGAAAAAAATTCTTATTCTTTTTTCCTATCAAATTTCAAAGAATTGATAGAACTTTGGAAAATTCTTAGATTCCAATTTAATCTACAAGTTACTTTCTCTCCAAAGTGATTTAATATCCAAATTCTCGCTCCTATTACTTAATCAACTATCATCATCTTATATTCACCATTATTATCATGATGAAAGAAAATAGGAAAATTAAGCTTCTCATCGTTATCATAATTAACTTCTAAAGAAATGCTATCATCATGAATTGTTTATCTAGAATGATTATCATCTGATAAGTATGAATTCACGGGCGAAATAAAGTCAACGAAAGTATTTATCATTATATTCCAAAGAAAATGTTTTATAACATTGGTGATAAATTAACAATTCTCGGTTGAATGAAAATCCATAGACAGAGAGAAGCAAAAAAAAGTTCCAAAAGACTTGTAACAATAATTTCATATTATTCTCAATGAATTATTTATCTATCATATTATTTCATTTCCATGTCAACATTGAATTATCTCATATTAATAATAATATTTCCTCATCATCTTAAATAACAAATCCTCTTCCCAGATTACATGTTACTCTTTGTTAATAGAATATTATTTTCCAATCATTAAATATTAGTTAATTTGAGATTTGAAATGATGAACGGAAAGATATTCCAATTATATTACCATTTGCATAATATTAATAATCTAATCAAAGATAATCTGAATTAATGATTTTCTTTTCTTCTTGATAACACAAGAAATTGTCTATTCTAGTTTCTAGAGAGTAAATTTAATATAATATTCTGTCTCTGTGATTAACAGAAAGTTCTTGACCAGAGTTCAATTGTCAACTGTCATGTTCAGTCTAATCAACGATTCAATGTAATAATAATAATATTATTTTTCTTTTTGTCTCAACTTCTTAAAAAGACTTAAATCTTTTACCAAATACTCAGGGTTAATTGGTTCACACTTACATCATCCCAATCAACAGTTCGGAGTCAAAATTGAATCAAAAAGATGGCCGAAATGACAACTTTCAATCAATTTTGACTCAAACTTTTTTGATCAATTTTTGAACACTTTTTACTCATTTTTGATACAACTATTTCGAATAGTTGAAATCACGGAAATGATAAAATGGAGATCTTTTTGAATTGGTGCGAATCATAGTCTGATTCGACTTTGATTCAAATATTTTAATTCACAAAAGATTGAATGAAAAGATGTAGAAACAGAATTTCAATATAATTAAATAGAAATTGAAAGGATTCATCTTCATCTATTTATTATCGAAATGCAGTATATTATTTCAAAGTCAAACATATTTAATGAAAATTAATAATTAGAAAATTTATCAAAATTTTTCTCAGAAACAATTTGGATCGAAAATATCAGAAACATTGTCACCATTATCAGCCTCGAAATACTCATCGTCAGTATCATTTTCATCAACGTCTTTTTCTGAACTTTGATTTTCTTTACTAGTGGTGGCTTGAAAACTATTTTCACGTCGAATATGCGACAAATTTTCTTTTTCTTTTTTGTCTTGTTTATTTTCTTTCTTTGAAGTAAATTCATCATATTTATTCGAATCAGATTCAATATCAGAGCTACTAGATTTTCTTTCTCGTTTCTTCTGGCCTCCTTTGATTGGTTTTCTTCCATCATTTTTCCTTTTCTGACTTGCAATTCCAGAATTCAACGCAGAAATTTCTTTTCCTATTCTCATTCGAATTTGTTTTTCCAAAGCATCATTATAATCGTGAATATTGCATTTTCTAAGAATATGTTCTGGGGAAAATAAATTGAAAATTAAATTTCGAAACAGTAAATGACCCAAAGAAGCAAAAAAAGTAAGTATGAATCAGTTATATTTTCCATACCGATAAATGCCTGAACTCTGTCTTGTCCTCGAATGAAATCAAAATCGCCAACAAGTGGTTTATCGTAGGGTTCACTGAATCCCCATGCAACAGCTAGTGGAATAGAAATTCTATTTTCTTTACCTTGAGAAATGACTTTTCTGAAGTATTCAACTTCATCCTCTGTGTAGTTTTTTCTTCCCAAAGTTATGTGATTAATATATGATGTTGGAAAGGCAGTTTTTGTTAGCTGATAAGCTATCGAACATGGATTATTCCCTTTTGCTTGGCAAATCGCAGATTTATACTTATTAATACTCAATTCTACTTTACCTTCAAGAAAAATTCTGCCTTTTGATTTTGACTTTCGAGTTTCATCAATATCAGGAATTTGAATCATCTCTTTTTTTTCATCAGAGATCTTTCTACAGAGAAGGTTTGAAATGAAAGATACAATATCAATCAAGTCAATAATTACACTTCCATTCACATCAACAAGGGAGAGAAGATTCTTCTTTTTCAAAACTGTATCAATCCTTGATTCCAATTTATCCAATAAATGGCTCTCAGAATGCTTGATTTTTTCTCTTTTTTTTGCTCGATTTCTTGCTCAGGGTTATATCTCTCTTCCTCTTTTGGCAGCTCCGTAATCCTGTTCTTGTTCGTGGGTTCATCACCATCGCTATTGAAATCAGGATTTTCTTTCTCATGAAAACGAGAATGTTTACCAATTGAATCACTTTCCTTCTGAGATGTTCCATCCATAGATTTGTGAGAACCTGACATTTTCCCTCTCTGAAGAGCTTTTTTGAATTCAATGTATGATGCGTTATTCATCTTTGGATAATCAAGAAATGAAAATTCACGGTCGGGTTTGTGTTGAATCTTGAAACTTAGTTGCGCGTTTCCAATCATCTTTTCACAGTTTTTCCACTTTGGATTATTTTCACGTTCCTCGTCATGTTTTCACTTCAAATGCGTTTTCTGAGATATGAGAAAATTGTTTAGAGAATTAGAATCATAAAAATTTTATAATTAAAAGAGAACTTACTATTGAAATTATTTCACCCATTAGGCAATATGAATCGAATTCTAGTTGAAATAGGTTGAAGAAATCCTCTGAATTTGTCAAATGGCCATTCGAATCCAAGCTTCAAAAGTTTCTCTTTCGATAGATTCAAAAGAACAGGTTGTTTGATTCTTTTCAATTTTTCATCAACAACAAAAGGAAGAAAAAGAACATAGAATAAGCCATTCTCATTCTCACGAAACAGATTAAGTTCACTTGAACTGGTTTCTGGATTATCGTAGATTTGACTTATTTGAGTAGAATGTTTAGAAACTCTTTTCATAGATATCACTGGTGCACTTGATGGAAATGAAATATCATTGCTTTTTTTAGATTCGATGACTTGCGAAGAAGATGTTTTCGATGTGATGTCAGAATTGATCTTTTTCTTTTGACCATCTTTCAATAAACTATCCGATGGCTCTGTACGCGAGTATTTTTTCACTTGACATGTAGAAATTGAGGAAACATTTGATCTTTTTCTCACTTTACTTTTGTACATATTACAGTTAATTTCAACTAGTTAGAAGAAGTAAACTTTTCAACAGCGTGAATATAAATGAAGAGTAAGTTCAATAAACAAAATTTATTTTGTAATCAAATTGTAAAGGAAACGGAAATTCAAAAATGAAAAATAGATTGGATGAGAGAGGGTTGAAATCTCCTCTTGAAAAATTTTGATTGGACTGTTGAAAGATATTTGATTGGAAATTCATAAGTTGATTTGAAGGGGAAAGAAAATCTTTCTTACTAAATATGGGGTTGAAGTAGTTTCCCCTGCATAATTTCAAGTTGTGTAATAATTTTGTTGAAAGTAGAATTTTGTCTGTTGAAAAAAATGTAATCTTCACTGCTAATTGGAAGAAATTTGAAAAAATTGTATTTGAATTTTTTGATGGAACTCACGGTTTTGGCAAATCTGAGAAAATACTTGAAGGTATGTTGTTCTTACTTGCCAGTTGATTAAGCCAAGCTAAAAGTTCCGGTGTCATCTTAGGTGGAGCAACATCGGATGTTGAATCTTTTTTTTCTTCATGAAACTTTTCGGCAGACCGCTTTTGCTTTTCAGTCGACTGTAGATTAGACGAAACATCTGGTTCAATAATTTCTTGGCTATTTGATGGGCTATCTGAATCCCGGTCAATCTGTTTTGGGATTTCCTGGGTGAATGGTATTATTACAGAATCACTTGTAGACGCATGAAACAAATCAGTTGTTGTTTCTAAATTCGGTTGATTAACAACTTTAACTTTCTTGACAAAATCTTTTTGAGTTTCTGCAGCTCTTTTCCGTCCCGAAGAATCTGTCGCAGCCATCTTTTCTGTTTCAATAAATCCAGAATCATCGTGAGAACTTTTGGAATCGTGTTTTTCATGATCAGCGTTTTCAGTGGCAATGGAATTTGTATTTTGAGATTCAAATTCTTGAATTGCAAGATTTTCCGCTTCAATTAATTCTTGCTCATTTTCAGTAGCTGGAAAATCAATTTCAGCTTGCGGCTCAGCCAATTTGACACTCGAATTACTGATCGAATCATTATCCATTCGTCTCTCTAACGCAGCCTTTTTTTCTCGTAGTTCTTTTTCAATTTTCTGTTTAAGCTTTTCTTCTTCAAGAAGTTTCATTGCTTCCTTGTGTTGTAATCTTTGAGCTTCTTGTGAGTTTGGTAGATCCAGAACTTCATCTTCATCGCCACCAAAGAACGTTTTATCCGGACTGTCTGTAGAAATCGTTTCAGTTACCTGTCTTTCATCATGATCAGATTTCTCATCATCAGAAGCCATCATCTCAGCATAGGTTTTTCGCTTTGGTCTAGGTGATGAAGAATTTGAATCAGACCAAATCTCTGAAGAGCTTGATTCTTCTTCACTTTCAACGTCCTCACAAGAAACTTGAAAATCCGAGTCGAATTCAATTGTATCGTAATAAAGAGGTTCATCTTTTGGAGCTGGATTCGGGAATTTACTTCTAGCGTAGTAAAGAGATTTGGCCAAGTGTGAAAGAAGTTTTGTTTTTGTTGCGTTATCGTAGGAAGCTTTTCGAGCTTTTCTCACAACATGATCTAAATTCCAAAAAATAAAAAGTTAGAAAATTGCAAATTAAATAGAAATTTAAACATACCAATCAATGCTTGTAACCGAGATTCACCTAATCCCATCTGCTGCAACCCTTCGCATGGATTCTTGAGAGGATATTGATTATTCCAAATTGTAACTAGTGATTGACGACCACCATGACCTCGACAAGTAACATCACGAACCCAATGAGTAGGGAAACAATTGTGAATTATATTGTTGAGAAGTAACTTTTCCAATGCTAAATCAGCTTGAATCGGATCATCATTTTTTCCAAGTTTCTTATTCACCGCGAATTTATATCTACTTGTTTGAAGAGGAAGAATTCCTTCGACGTAAGTGATGTCCCCTTGCTCGTTTGTCTGATCAACTTCAGGCAAAATACGAATATCTTTCGTTTCTTCACCTGAAAATGTTACCTTGAATTCTTTTTGTGAACAAGAGATGAGATTGTTATGAGAAAGTGTGAGAATTTCTATAACTTTCATCAACTCCAAAGCAAAGTTTTGACAAGTCCGAACGGACAAATTTCCAATTGCTTGTTTCAGAGGATAATTCAATTTTGTTTTGAGCTTGATCATTGCTTGAAAATTCTTTCTGTTCAGAATCAATTTTATTCTTTGGAAAGTCAACTGAATCATCTTTGTTTGATTCAGTAGTTGAAGCGCTTGTATTTATAGCTTTCGAAGTAGATGGAGTCGGTTCTTGTTGTTCTTGAGATTTTTTCTTGATTTTTTCTTGGTTTTTTCTTGCTGAATCAACCAAAAAAAGGAAAGATTGAAATGAATTCTCCGAAATGGTTGGAAGACCTTTCGATGCTGTTTCATACGTTTGAATTCTGAGATTTTCGATGTTCAACCAGATCGAAATTTTTTTCTGTAGATTCGGAAACTTACACGACGCAAATCTCCGGAAATATTTGAAAGCCTCTCCAAGATCCTTCGAATCATCTTAAAATTGAAGTAGATAAACAAATTAGGTCATTGATAGGGTTAAAAAAATCACTTACCTGAGACGATAACAATAAGCGCTGGTACAGGTTTGGAGTCAAAAATAGAGATGTTAATCAAGTTGCTTTTCTTGATCTTGAAATTTGTAAAATCATTTGGAACCAAGATTGAGTCCATCTTGAAACACACAGGCACTGTTCTAGTTTTTTGACCGTAGTCTTTCACCTTGACCAAAGCTGTAATAATTTTTTCATTCATCATCAACTTGAACAATGATCCAAGTAAAGTTGATTGATTTGAAACCACGGATTTATCAAGACGCGATTTGTAAGGCTTAACTAGTTTAAAAGAATATCTTTTTCTCGATGGTTTACTTTCCATACACGGGAACAATTGTAAAATAATTAAAAAAGAATTGACTTTTCTTAAAATGAATTGAAATCAATTAAAATTGCTCAAACGCAGCTGATAAAAGAAAAATTCGATTAGAATTATCAAAACCGGAAATCGAATTTAGAAGGTAAAATATTCTCTTCAATCTGATTGGTTGTTGGCCGTTCGTTACCAACGCTACCTGTTGTCAAGACGATAACTAAAAACCTCGCTTGACCCATGTGGTTTTTATCTTAGTAATCAATATACTAAACAGTTTTTGACTCTTATCACAAAAAATTAAGAATTTAAAAAAAAGAAATTATTTAATTTTGTTACTTATAACCATAATGAGTCGGAACAGAAGTGAACATCGTAGGAATCGTATACAACATCGATACGAAAATCTTTTGTATCTATTCAATGTCCCATCGCTAGATACAGACGATTCTATTGAGAGTGAAATAAGCTTTTCTTCTTGTGAATTCAGTGATAATTTATCTGTCTCATCATCATCTCCTAGTGAACCATATACGTCTGATGAATCAGACAATTTCGATCAATTTGATTCTGCTGGAATTAATCCGGACAAATCAATCTATTCAGAGGTGCTTTTTTCTACTCTCTTATCACAAGTGGGCTTAAATTTGACAGCGTGTGATATTATTGTGAATCTTGTTAATTGTTTCAACTCTAGATTCTCTAAGGATCCAATTCTTTTCCCAAGTATACGATATTTTTGGGAATCAAAAGCCCATGAAATCAATGTGAAAGTGTTTATCTTGTGCCAATTTAACCATGCACATGGCCCATTTTCAGGAGAACCCAAATTTTTTCCACCTTATGAATGTGAAACAACTCTTCAACCCGCTAAGTTACAGAATGGAAACTACTTTCTACATATTCCTCTAAGACATCAGCTGGAAAATATTCTTCCTATTCTTAATTATTCATGTTGGTTTGACAACGAATCGATTCCTGATATTTCAAATTCAATTCAAGCAAAAAAAGTAAAAGAATCAGTAGATCGAGAATCTGGTACAATGCGTCTAACATTGACGATTCATGCTGATGAAATATCCGTTGGTAAAAGTTCAACAGAAAAAATTTTTCCGGTTTTCATTTCAATCAATGAGTTGAAAAAAGAATATCGCAGAAAGTTTTTCTTCTTGGTTGGTTTATTTATTGGAAAACAAAAACCACACGTCGAGTGTTTCTTAGGACCAATTTGCGAAGAATTGAAAGATCTATCAATTAATCCTGTTGATTGGACAACTGAACTATCAGAAAATTTTTCAGCTACTTTTCATTTGATTGCTCTCATAGCTGATGCTCCGATGAGAGCATATCTGAGGAATGTTAAACAGTTCAATCACACATTTGGATGTGACTGGTGTCGTCTTGAAGCATCAACTTTCAATGGTGCAAGAATGTTTCCATATCGTAGTCAAGAGCAATTAGAAAGATTGAAAAGAAGACAAGGTGATTTTTTAGAGTTTCAACGTTTTTACAAAGAAAACACTTCGGTGAATCTTGATTTCAACAATAGATTCCAAGGATTCAATGGTGTTACTCCGTTATTGATGTTGGCAGATTTTGACATGGTACTTGGAACAGCTGTTGAACCAATGCACAGCATAAGTTTGGGTGTTTTTCGAAATTTAATCATGAAAGGATTTCTCCAATCACAGGAAAATATTTTTGAAAATAGAATCGATCGAAATATTTTCAAACGAGAATTCAGCCAGAGATTGATTTCTATTTCCGTGCCAACCGAGTTCACAAGAACACCAAGAAGCCTGGACGTAATCAAATATTGGAAAAGCAATGAGATCGATTCCTTATTATGTTATTTTTTCTATCTAACTGCGAAGGGACTATTGAAGCCATGAATTATTCATCACGTTTAACACTTTCAAGACTCTATTATCTTTCTCATGTTTCAACTGAATCTTCTTCGAAAGTCATGGAAATAAGTAACATGGTTGAAGAGTTTCAGAAAGGTTGTCTTGAAATTTATGGCGAAGGTTTCATGTCATACAACTGCCACATTCTTTCACATTTGGCTGATTCGGTTTTTCATCTTGGACCAAACTCGAATGTAACTTCATATCCTCTTGAAGACTATATGGGACAACTGAAGTTGAAAGTTCATCGTTATTCCAATATCGGATCATCGCTTGTTCGCTTTTTTATGGCAGATTTTAAATACAGAGAGTACAAAATAAAAATGCTAAATAAATGGAATCTCACTTTCAAGGAGAGAAAATATTTCAAAATTCAAGATGATAAATCTAAAACTACGACAGTTCCAGATAAAAAACCTCAAGGTTCAAGAGAAAATGACCATCGATCGGTTCTAAACTTAATGATGGAAAAAAATAGATGTTGGAATCGATCTTCATTGCAAAATCTGAATTACTTGCGGTCTATTAAGTTGAATGGGAAAAGATATTCAACATCAGCTTATTGTGCTCAAAGAAAACGTGATGACTCTCAAATCAAAGATATTGATGGAAAATTCTACAATATTAAATACATTGTTGAATATAATTCGAAAGTATTTTTTTTCTGTCATGAATATTCAACTAAAATCGTTCAGATAAAATTCACTGGATGCAATGGATTCTTTTCTTTTCCTCTTGAAAACATTCACGAAATAATCAAGAAAATGGAAACACTTTCCATGGTGGAAACTGACAAAATTCATTCGAAAGTAATTCATGTCGAAAGCTCTTCCTTTCACTTTAAATATACCAAAGATCATCTTGTTGAACAATTTCTACTTAATAAGTAGACTCACTGGGTTTCTGGAATGGATCAATCAAGTTCAGTAAACTTCGCGCGTAATCCGTTTGAAATCAATTTCGAAAACGCTATTTCGCCCATTCTGTTGAATGGACAATTCAAGCTCATTTAGCTTCGCGCCTAATCTATTTGAAATGAATTTCGTTCGAAAACGCTATTTGGCCCATTCTCTGTCTCTGTGTGTTTTGTTTTGTTCATGTCAATTTTTTGAATCAACTTTTTCTTCGCCCAAGTGCCTTTTCTTTTAATTGTGAAATTTCATCATTTTAATCAACTAACTGTGGAACAATTCATTTCGTGAAAGTCAAAATCAAAGGTAAGTCATTAAGTGAAATCTTATAACAAATTCATTGATTCTAATTCACATCCTTTCTTGGCGTTTTAGAAAATGGGAAACATTATTGTCGCATTATTGTCTGAATGTTATCGCCATGAAAACAAACAAACAAGTGATTCAAATGTGAAAATAAATCGTTCAGATGATCTCGTGATGGATTATGAATTGGAATTTCCGAAAATGGAAACGGATTCATTGTCCGAAAATATGGATTATGATGATGAAATAGAATCAATGGATTTTCTTTTCACAGATATTGGCATTTACTGATAACTCTTTTCAAAAAAAGCCACTTTCCAGACCGTAAATTTCTGAGAATCATTTTTATATTCAAATGTTCATAACTGTTACAATTTCTAACAAATTCTATCACTTTGCCTATTTATTCACTGCCATTTTTATGATCTCAATTGAAATTCTATATTTCCATCAATGTAATCAATCAAAAAAATTTCAGTAAACAAAAACTTGAAAGATTCAGCTAAAAAAAGCTTCTGATTTTCTTTCAACTTGAATCAAGATTTAAAACGCGCTTTGATTTCGTAAAGACTTTCAGTCAAAAGTGAAATTGATAAAAAACATATCCGAAACGGATTCTGATTCGGCTATCGGATACTATCTTTTTGGATTCATTTTATAATTTAGCTATTTGAATCTGATTATTTTTCTAAATTTCAATCAAATCTTTTTTTTTGAAAGATTCGTCTAATTTGAATCAATTTTGATTCAAAATGAAGTCAAAAAATTTTTGATTCAAAACTGTATCAAAATTTGAATCAATTCTGAATCAAAACCTCTCCAAATTTGATCAAAAAATTTTGTATGTTGATTGGGATGTCCTCTCGGTGTAAATTGGTAATTCCCTGAGGAGATTATGGATTTAGATAGGGAGTGAAACAAAAAAGTCCAATAGAAATGAAAGGATTTCTTTTAAAAATAAAGGCAGAAATTAGGTGTGGTCAGAGGGATTATCATGATCTTTATAATGATTCAGGTTTATTTGACTTTTTCTCTGATTCTTTGAAATGAAACCTGTCAGTTATTAATATCATTTCTGCCATGTTGTTGTTATATTTTTTTCCTCTTTTTTAGTTCTGATTCAACAATTCAACTTTTACCATTAAACTTGATTGTTTGAAATTGGTTGACAATGTTAATTAGACTATTCAATTAAAATGAATTGCGATTTTTTTTCCTCTTTCTCATGATTTTATATCATCATGATTAACTTGAAATGTTTTCAATTACATTATATGAATGAGTATAAGGTTTTATATAAAAAGTTTCATGTTGATATGTTGATACTTTTCATGAGATTGGACAGATTGATTTTTTTTTCTTTCCTAAAGTTTCAATGTTGTTTAAAAAGTTTCACTTCAATTCATGGTGATGAAGGAATAAAATTCATTAATTTAACCAAGTAAAAGATGGCACATGAGGAAAATGTTGACGATAACTTTTGATGATACGATTATCATGATAATCCAGGATTAGGAAGCTACGAAAATAAATAAATTTGATCAGCAATTAAATATTGAACTTTGGTTTATTCATAAAAATGTAAATATAAAGTAAACCTTTTGAATTTAATGTCTTTCGGGATGAGGCATTTGGAATCGCTGGAAATTGTCAACATTAAAGTTTATTGTTTGTTTACCAATAAAGGAAAATAATGATTTAAGGTTAGAAAAATTCAAATCTAAGGTAATAAGATGATAAGAAAAGATAACAATCAAATTTAATGTTACACCAGCATTCTAATTGCCATGTTAATCAACTGAGAATCGTTATGGAGGACGTTCATTCAAAATATTGAGCTAATCATGAAAGTTGTTACGATTTTAATAATATATTCCATCATAACAATTTACCTAATTAAATGAGGAGTTAAGTTTGTGTTTTTCTTTTTTTTGTACTATTTTTTATATGATTAAATGATGGAAAGAAAGTTAAGTTAAAAAAAAACTACTCTAAAGGGTGAGAAGTAAATTATGTTATAAAAGTAATGGAATTGATGATGAACCCAATGAATATCGATATCGATTGATAAATATTGGAAAATGTATGAGAAAGAAAAGGATTGAGTGTGTTAAGGAGGTGGAATGATAATAATGAAAAGCAATTGAAAGGTATGATGGTCATCATCATGTCGATGGTCAAGATTAAAGAGTATGAAAGAAAATGAGAAAAGTCAACAAGTTACTCAGAGAATTAGCTGTTTGTGTTTCCACTTAGATAATAATAAGAACCAGTGGTCAGTTTTATCTGTGTATTCACATGATGTACTTGGAATTTTGCGAATGTGAATTGTGTGTGAGAGAGATAGAGAAATCAGATAAGTTCAGAATGGAAAAGAATAAAGTTTCAACTAAGAATCAGGTGAAAGTCTGTAGTCTAAAGTCGACAAAAGGTAATTTGATAACAAGAGGAAATAAAAAAGAATTGAAATCGATGATAAAGAAAAGAACAGGATTTCCCCTGTTCCACCAACAAGGAGGGAAATTGAAAAAAGAACGAATAATAAAAGAGATGAAATAAACTGAAACCTTCAGAATTCATGATAACTTATTATTATTAATGATTTCATGAGAGAAGAAGGTAGAATCCTAATGCTGCTCTGGATTCTCCCTGGTTTTAAATGGTGACTTTTTGAATCTTCACTTGTTTCATAATTTAATCATCTATTGATATTTAATATATAAAATTCATCTGAACCTTACGATATCGAATACATAATAACAGTTATTCAACATAATATTAATATCACAATATTGTTTTTTTTTCTGTGGAAAAAAATTTCAAAAAATTGAATAGAAATTGAACATTTCGAAAAATTGATTCTTCTATTATGAAAGTGTATCAGGTTTCTACCATTATTAATAGTTAATCAAAGCTCTAATTGTAATCAGTTATCTCGAATCAAGATAAATCCTCATAGATGAGAAAAGTTTCATTTCTTGTCAATTAATTTCGTTTTTTTGCTCATTTAAATTACGCGCTTTTCTTTTTTATTTCGCAATCTTTCAATAGCTAAATGCTTTTCCTTTAGAATTAAGTTCATTTTCTCGAAGAGAATTAATTTTTCTTCTCCAATCCAATAGATTACAAAAGAATTTGAAAAAATCTCTTAACAACTGAGATCGATTTCTTAAAAGAGATACACAAACTGATTCGATCAACAAGTGAGGAAAGAAAATGATTGAAAAGTTGTAAATGACCATTGTCCATCTATTGTGATAGAAAAACATTTTCATCTATTAATTCAATTAAACACTCCAATAGAAATTAACAATGAAAAGAGTTAATCAATTGATGGGATAAAAAAAAACTTTTCATCTGATTGAACTTTTGTTAAGATTAAAACTAAATTAACAATGAGAGAAAGTTAATTTGATTGAACAAAATGAAAGATCAATAAGTTAATAGATACGAAATAATAAATTGTTCATATCCATGTTTCCATCAATATAACTGATGAGTAAGATTATATTCTGATTTCAATAGAAGAAAAAAAGTTTCCCCTCTAAACATAATATGATATGGAAAAGATATTGATGAAAAAAAATTCGAGATCAGATAAAATCATTGACATTTACAAGAAAGAGTATTGATAGATGATTGGTTTCTCTTTTGGTTTATCAAGACAAGATTTTTTGGAAATTAACAGAATTCAGGGGAAGATTGAATTTAGATCAGTTAAACGAACCGAGAATTGAACTTTACCAGAATACTTTTGATATCTTTGAGAACAATAATTCAGAATTTTATTATCATCATGCTGCTCATACTGAAAGGAAAATGTAGATTCTTATATACCTTGTTGCATGTTACCTTCCAGTTACCATGTTTGCTGAAGGGAAAATGAATCTCACAAAGAATGATAATGATAAAGTTCTGGAATAAAAAAAAAGTCATCCAAACATCTCAATCTATCTTGTTAATGGTAAGAAAAGAAAGTGAAAGTCGAAATAAGTTGATTATTTTCATGATAACTGAAAATAACAAGCATCACCTTCACGATCACTATCACAGTAGATAAAATGATCTTGTTTCTTGTAGATTAAATGAAAAGGGTTTCAATGAAATGAGGAAGATGATGATGAGCGTCATCATCATGGCGACCAAATTAGGTAATCAAAAACAACGAGAGAAAACAATTGATGAGATTCCCTTTGAGATTTAAGATGAAATTTGATGTCAGTGTTTTCGCAAAGGTGATTAGTTTCCCTTAAGCGATAATATTCAAGTTAATCTTTTTTCTACTCAAATTCTAAGATTAGAAAAAGAAAATAATTGATCTCAATTGGGGTGAGTAGAGATAAGTTGACTTTGTTTCCCCCTCTCTCACTCTTTCTCTCTCTATCTCTATCTCACTCACTATCATGAAAACCATTCTCATCATCATTTACTTTGATACAGATAAAAATGATTAAGATTTTTTCTGATTTTCTATGAGGAGGTTTCATATTCATGAAGATCATCAAGTTTCACTATTTATTAAGATGGTTTGAATTTAATGAGAACCAAACAAATGACAAGAAATTCACATTGAATATCAATTAATATAATGAAAGGCAATCAGTTGTTAATTGGAATTGACTGAATTCTGATTTAGTTGTCATGGTAAATCATGAATCTTAAGATACAAAATAATATCCAAGAGTAAACATTTAACGTGATACGAATTGTTAACGTTTATCTAATAGATTCATTAACGATTATAATTCAGGATAATATTTTAATTATATTTATCATGTTAAAGGATAATTCAATGATAAGATTTTGTTTTCCTTTTATATTTTCACAAGTTGGTCAAAAGAGAGTAACTATTTGACCTGAAAGGTTTTCATGAGATCTATCATGATAATAATAATAATAATAATAGTTTTCCAATATAAACCATCATGTATTACATGATAGAATTGTTCATTTCAGAGTAACAATAATCAACCAATGAAACTGAGATAGAAACATGAGAGTAACATAATCTCATGGATTTGATGACGAAAAGAATATGGAATGGAAAAGAAAAAGGGAAAAAAATTGTTCTCAATGAGAATTAAAGTGAAACCTCTTTTGTTTGGATTCCCTTTCGAATTGCATTAAAGGTTTAAAGATCGAAAGATCATAATGATAACTCTGTTAATCGAGAAACTTATTACCATTAGAACTTGAAAAATATTGGATAGTAAGAGAAAATAGGATTCTGAAAGATAAATACCTCTAGTGTATTATAATAACCCGATCTATCATCAATATATCATCAATAAAATTCTTATCCCACTCCACTTGAACATTCTCATTATCGTTTTCATCTTCATCTTCTTCATTTTTCCACCATATCTCATTTTCCATTAATGAAGTTTCCATATATATACGCATTTATGATATAATACTTTTCCTATTGGATATTCATCATCTTCTTCAAGTGCTATTCAAATGATATTATCTATATCACTATACGATAATATTATTGTCAGTATTTGTCAATATCACTTCCCATAAGTACCTTAGTCATCTGGTAACATGAAAATACAAAATTGTCTGTAAGATTATCCCAATGCAATCAGATCATGACTACAAACCCTAAGATTAGTTTCAATAGATTAGTTAGAATTGTCTATTTGGATTCATCTATGAATCTATCTGTATTTACCTCATCAATGTTTAATTAGCATTCTCTTTGTCAGAAATATTGTATTCAGCCTGTTGTTGTCATAAACAACAGGAAACATTAAGGTCCATCTTCTTGTTTAATTGTCTTTGCAAATACTATGACAGTTATTCATTAGCTGACCAACACAAATTAATGTAAATACATTGAAAATTGGAAACATAATCAACCTAATTGGATACACTGGTTGATTCTGACAGTTGAACAATCAAAATATACACAAGGGGTATTCCAAAATTTCACCAGTTTACTGGATATTTTGTTTTCTCTTTCACTCATTTAATGATAATAAAATCAACTAGTCAAAATGTTTTATGTTAATATCAATTGAAATAACTAGAAAGTAAAAAATCCTCCATTGATTATACTTTTTTTGTATTTGATTGTAAATCATTTTTGACACAATTCAAAGTTTTACAATTACTATAAATTTTATTAAAATGAATTGATTGTAATTTGATTGATTGATTGAACATTGTGTTTACATCGTTATTGTTATCAAGTGATTCAAGTCTCTCTCGACAATAATTAAACCATGAGAATCATTTTAATCTAATTATCTAATAAAAGAGTGATGAAAATTAATATTGATCCGTTGTTATTATTAGTTACACATAAAGTTATTTGTTCAAACTCGAAAAAAAAAGGTAAAGTCCAACAATAAGGTAACTCGAAACTAACCTAGAAGAAAAAAGTTTGTGATGATAAAATAAGAAGATGAAGAGTCGAAAATGAGTAAAGTGTTGACATGGAAAAGGTTGAGGAGATGAGGTGTATTTATTGTCATGGAGATGGAATCTGTTTATTCAGGAATTTCAATATTCTTATTATATATAAATAAATAAATAAATAAATAAATAAATTTCTCTTTCAGGGGAGAATGAGAGAGAAAATGAAAATACTATCGAGGAACAGCTTTTAGTACAAAAGGGTATGGAAAAACTGAGAATTGTAAGAATTGAAAGAGAGAGAGAGGAAAAGATAACCTCTAATCTCTGGAGTGAAAAGTGAATGAACAAAATGGTAGAACTTTTTTTTTATTTGTATTTACGAGCGAATCATCCTATCATCAAAATCAGAACATTTCATAATCGAAATGATATATAAACCATGTAAAAGGCTTAACAGAAAAAAACTACGATCTTGGCATAGAAAATCAAATAAACTCTCAATTTCTGAACATTCTGAGATTACAAAGCAATCATTGAACTCGATTATAGTATAATATTTATATAAAGCTAATACTGAACTTTTGAATTAATATATATTATTATTATATCCAATTGGAAGTTTCAAATTCATGTCCAAATGGATATTTGGACATTGTAATGATGATATGGTTAATGATAGTGTCTCAAGGTCTTTGTGAGGATAAAAAACTATCATTGAGAATCAACTGAGTTAAAGTTACATGAAGAGACTTGGAAAAGGGAAAGAAAAAAACTCCAACCATGAATTGACATTGTTCAGGATGATTGTTTGATTGAGATTAATTCATTCTAATGCTTTTGTTTATCATCATCATCATGATTTCTGTTCATCTCAAACACAAATAGACAAAAGCTACAGGGTGAGAGAAAGAGAAGAAAACAAAAATTACTAATCTAATGTAACCATAATTCAATTGATAATCATGAATTGAGGTTGTTCCAAGTTCACTTGAATCGAGGATAAAGAAATGGAGATTGAGATGAAGATGAGAGTTTATCCTAATCTAACGACTGTTGATCCCTTACCTTTGTTTTGGGTTGTAAATTATCTTATCATTTAATCTGAAAGGTGATTAGCTAATTGTGATTAGATTTTTTACTTATTCTTCTTCTTCGTCTTTTTCTCTTATTCTTTTCCTCTGTATTGAATCAACTGGTTCACCCTTTATAACAATAGACAAAAAATGTTCAGTGTTTTCCCATGAAATTGATCATACACATGAAACTCATCATTGAGATGTAGTTAATGTTATATAACATTTGTAGATGTTTACAAATGTTCAAAGTTTATCTCTCCATAGGAATTGAGCTTTTTTCTTTCTTTGCTAAGATACAATTCAACTCGAATCATGAAATATCTTCATCATGACTCTCGGAACAATTTTCCTTATAAAACATTGAGAGATATTTTTTTCTCCTTCTTCACTTTATTTACCTTATTATCCATTGAATCAATCACAATACAATTACAATTGATTTAATTACAAATCTCTCTCTCTCTCTCTCTCTCTCTCTCTCTCTCTCTCTCTCTCTCTCTCTCTCTCTCTCTCTCTGGTATAATACAATTAGTTCACCTTTTTAACAATCAATTTGTAATCAATTAGCTCAAAGATTACACATCACATGTAAATCAAATCTAATTAAATCTAATGGTAATTAAAATGAAATCACTAACAATTATCAGTTAGATAGTTTTTCCAAAATCAAAGTGATTTTTGGTGTTTCTCATCAATTATCAGTAATTAACTAAATCGTCACTCTTATTGATCATATAATTAAAATATACTAATAATGATTATTGCATTGGGATTTCATTCATTTACTTTGATCAATTTTTTTTTTCATCTTCTCCATATCAAAGATTATCAATTACAATTAACTATTCAATTCTGTTGATCCATTTTGAGTGATATCATAAATACATTTATTATCATAATAATAATACATGTAACATGAACATCGTACATACATAAATGTTATTTATTAATGATAATGATGAAATTGTTTCATTTATTATAGTTGATTGATTTTCACGTCTCAATGAATTATGATAATATTAAACATCTCATTTATTAGTTTATTTAATGACAGTATAATTATACTAAATCAATGGATTGTAATCAGAATAGTTTCCATGTTAATAAGTTAATTGTTATCAACATGACAGTTAAAAGTTAAACATCATATCTCTCAATATTATTTTGATTGTTCATCCAACTTATTAATAAATTGTTCTGATTTTCCTTGTCAAATTAGATTGTATTAACAAATGATAATAAAATCACAAATTAATTTAGTCTATTCAATTTCACCAAATTAAAAGTCGTGTAAATTTGTTCAATGATTAGTTATTAATAATATTCAACAGTTAATTGTTATCGATTGAACTTCACTAATTGTTCAGCTAAATTGTCATGATAAACATTTCCAAATTTTCAAGTTACCAACTGATTTTCAAGTTGATTTATACTTGAAGTTGATGGTCAATCGGATTGACCTCTTGACGGCTCTCAAGTGTCCACTCTGTATTTATCTCTGTTTATCTTGTGTATATACACCAAGGTAAAAATTACATTTGATTGGATCTCTCTCTCTCTCTCTCTCTATTTTTTTACAAGTTAAATTGACAATTGTGATCAGTAGCTAGTAAACTACCACTTAATTAGATTGTTGATTAAACTTGTAAACTGAATTAACCTTTAATTGTCTAACTGACAATGTCCAGGATGTCAGCATGAAACGTTTGACATAAAGTGACGATTTCCTCAATAACAATTACGATTCCCAAACATATCTTAACTTTTGTATCGTCTATTTTTTTTCCTCTTGGAGTTTTCAAGTTTTTCCATAGAACCGGAAGTAATTAACAAATTATCGATTTAAATGATCTAATAATTGGAATTTTTCAATTCTCTCCTTTTTTGGTTTTTTCCTTGAAACCGGAACAATAGTTTTCCACTTACCGTTATCATGTTGATGAAAGATGAACATGATCATAATAATAATAAGGGTGCGCAACAGATAAACTGATAATTCTGTACATGAGCAATTCTGCCGATCATTATGAGAAAGAAAGAAAAAACTCTGATGATATTATCTTATCATCTTAAATGATATTACACTTATAATATTTATTAGTTATCATCTACCAGCGCAGAGAATTTATTTATATTATGATAATATTAAGTTACGATCATCAAGTTGACTTTTATCTCTTACAATTTTCTCCTTCTTTCCCTGTAGGTGACCAATTGAACAAGTTTCAACATGTTAACCTAACGATATTCATGAATGGATTCTGACCGATACAAGTAATAGACAGAAATTAAGAGCATCGGAAATGAAGATGAATAGAAACATAAAGAAAAGATCCATTAATATATCTTCATCTTTCTATTTTCCTGTCTACTTTTCTGTCTATTTTCATTCTTCTTTCTCCTAATTCTGATCAACATTATCATTTATACATTTTCCTTCAGTAACCAATGTAATTGTTGTAAATCAAACGATTACTTCAATTCAATTAGTAACAATACTTAATAATTCACTTGAATGTTATAATCTTTTTTTTTCTTACTTTTCTATTACTTAAAAAGATTTGATCATCATCATCATCATTAGTGAAACTATTGGAACTTATCAATAATTTCAAATTGAATGGTTAAAATTGAGATATTCATCCAGAATAATGGTCAACATCCAGATAGATGACCATTAACATGGTCCAGTTCAAATATATAATCCAAGTTATTTACTAAACTTTCAGTTCCCTCATAGTATTTATATTATCACCTTTTTGTATTTTCATCAATAACCTTACTTATTATTATTATTATCGTTCTCATAACCAGCATCGTCTAAATTGTTATCAATTTAATCATAGACTTTTCCTTTCATAATCATAATCATCATTATCATTAAATTACACAAATAATGAAAGTTAGAAATTAATTTCTCAATTTCTTATATCATCTTTCATGATTATCCAAATAATTGAAATAATATCATGATGAGAATGACAGAAACTATTAACTTGTTCATGTCAAAGATTCATGATTATAAAGGGGGAAAAAATGAATCCGATTAACTTAATATAATACCATGAATATCAGAATCTATTAACATTTTCATCAAGATTGAAAAACGATCACAGAATTGATTAGATTTCTGGGGAAAAAAAAGTAATTAAGAGTCGAAATTGTTGATCATCATCTCGATGTCATCAATTGATAATATATAATTTTTTTTTTCGTTCTCTGGTTTGATTAATTGATTTAAAAGAATATAATTTACTTACAATTGATTAACAAATTTGATTCAAGAGTAAATGATGAGGAAAATTTATGAAAAATATTGTTGTTGATAAATGATGATGATGATGATTTTGATGATGATTTTGATGATGATAGGATGAATATTAACTTACACACAATGTCCATGGATGTATTGATTAACTTTTAACTTGAAAATCCATTTACAGCAATCAGTTAATTTAGTTTGTTATTTTTTTTTCTCTTCAATAATTTTCGTTCAATGGAAATAAATTTTGATTCTACCTTTTTATTTTCACACCACAGAGTAAAAGTTATTACATGGGATTTATATTCTGATATAATAATAATAATAATAAGATGATAATGATAACGGTTGAGGAGAAATTTGTTCTGTATGAGATTAGATGAAGATGAAACAGAATTGAAAAGAAAAATATATATAAGAAACTTCCAGCTGTTCCAAGTGAATTCTAACTGAAAACTAAGCAGAATGTTCATAACCCATGTTATGTTCAATTGAATAATACGCATGGTTAATGTTATCGACCATTTAACTTTCGAGTGAGAATCAGTTCAGATATGTACAGTTGATGGAAGGAGAAAATAATATATAAAGTTATCATCATCGCCGTAATATCAACAATATTGGTAATCCTAATGATCTGTAGCTGGGAATGAATTTTGATAGTTACCGATGAGAATGTTGATCTTTTTTTTTTAAAGATACGATTTAGAAAACAATCAAAGTTAAATTACTTTTGTTGTTGTTGTTGTGTTGACCTAATTGTCTATTGTTGTTATTGACAGTTCTCAATGGGCAAGGATGAATTTCGATCAGAATTAATCTGGAGAGTTAATTATAAAGATATTATTCTTCCGTTGGATTATATACTGCATGATTTGAGAAAAAAAAAGAAAAGGAAAATATAAATTATTCAGTTGATTGTTTTTTTCTTTCGGTGGTTTTGATTAGAAATTGATTGCGAAAATATTTACTCTCAAGATTTTACAAGTATTTCCAATTATCAGGATATCTATCAGACAACTGAATCAAAATTGTTCATTGGAATGGAAAGAGAGGAAGAAAAATTTATTTTCTTATTGATCAATAAATGAACATCATCAAAATGAAAAGAAATCAAATTTTTAATCAATAATTTTTTTTTCGAACTTCAACTAGCCTGCCCTCTGGTGTTTCTTTTTCAAACTATTCGGGTGCCGGTTGTTTGGTTTACGTTTTTGGTGAATTTGTTTACATTTGGTTTGTTGATGTTTCGTTAATTTGATTGAATCGAAAATGATAAAAACATTAATTAGGTTGATTTATCGGTTAATCAAGAAGGATAAAGTTCCTGTGGTGTTTATATTTGGTCCAACTGGTGTTGGTAAGACTAAATTGTCCATTGAATTGGGTAAACATTTTAACTCTGAAATAATATCAGCTGATTCTATGCAGGTAAGATGATTAGAAATTTGGTTGTTCGAATTTAATTTTAATTTTTAAATTCTTTTCTTTTCCTTTTCAGCTTTATAAGGATCTCAATATAATTACTAATAAAGTTACCGAACAAGAGAAACAAGGAATCAATCATCATCTAATAGATTTCGCTGATCCACTTCATCCTTTTACTATTGTTGATTTTAGAAATCGTGCCTTACCAATCGTAAAGTTTTCTCGTAAATTTGTTACTTTTTGTTATTTTTTTCTTCTTCTCCATTCAATTAATTATTCATTTTCTGTGATATTTTGTGCTTCTTTCTTTTTTCTCTTGTTCTATTAGATTGATGAGCTGATTGCGTGCCAAAGGATACCAATAATCGCTGGAGGAACAATGTATTATGTGGAGAGTCTTCTTTATGAAATATTGATTGAACCTGATAAACGTGGAGACAATTTGGTTATTGATGATGATGAAGAGCAATTAAGAGGGATGATTGATTCAGGATTTGTTTACGATGATTCAATTACAGCAAGTGAACTATTTGCCCGACCAATTTTACCTAAGGCTCTTAGATCAGTTTCTTCGGAAGTTCTTCACTCAATTCTGGCCTCAGTTGATCCCGAAGGTGCGGCTAGTTTACTTGCCAATTCAAAGCGAAAAATAATTCGAAGTCTTCAAGTTTACCAGCAAACTGGAAGGAAACACTCAGATTGGATTAAAGAGCAAAGATCCAAAGGTGGAAATAGATTCGGTGGTCCATTACGTTATCCTAATTCCATTATACTCTATCTTACCTGTGATGAAACAGGTAAGTTGCAATCAATTGGAAATTTAATCAAATCATAACTGAGATTGGTATTTTTTTTTGTTTTCTCAATCCAATTATAGTTCATAATAAAAGGTTAGATGAACGAGTTGATCAAATGATTGAACAAGGATTGATTGATGAATTAATCAAGTTCCATGAAAACTATAACTTGACACGATTAGAGCAAAAACAGTGAGTACATTTGATGTATTAAAAGCTCGAGTACAAATTGTTGAGTTAACATTTGATTTCATTTTTAAATTTCCATAGAGTTGCTGATTACACTGAAGGCATTTTCCAATCAATTGGATTCAAAGAGTTTCATGATTACCTCATGTTAGATTGTGATGAGAAAGCAACAGAAAAAGGTGAAAAACTATTGAATTCAAGTATTGAGAGACTTAAATTGGTAACTCGTAGATACGCTAGGAAGCAAAAGAAATGGATTAAGAATCGATTCATTAATGCAACTGATAGACCGACACCCGATATTTTTCAATTAGATACAACTGACCTTTCTCAATGGGATGACCAAGTGAAAAACAGAGCAATTGAGATAATCAATCTATTTAGTCATTATCAATCTTATCCGAAAAATTTGACACCAATTAGGAAAAGTATATTCATTTGATGAAACAAATTCAACAAATAAAATCTGAATGTTGATTAACAGTATTGAGAATAGTCATCAGTTAATTGTTTCCTAAGTAAGTTAATCCAATTTGATTGAATGGAATGAAAAGTTTTCCAAATTTTTTCTTATTATTTACCAAATCAATGTGGAAACTAATCAATACCAGGACATAGGTAACAAATTGATTCTTTTTCCTTGAAAGATCATTTGATTTATTTTAAGATTAATTTTGAACAATCTTATTAAATTAAAGAGTCGTCCAATTTCATGATTGTTGATTGTTAATTGTTAAGCTAAAATTGTAATGACAATTCGTATCCTATATAATCATATCCTAATCCTAGTTTTTTTTTCATCGTTACAAAAAAGAAAGAGGGAGAAAGAGAGAGAGAGAGAGAGAAAAGTGTGGGTATGTGTTTAAAGATGAATTTGTTGGAGAATTAACAAAATGGCAAATCAAATTAATTGTCGATAAATTAACCAGAGTGCCTTGGTAGGCCACACATTTCACAGCTTATAGATTCTGTTGGATTTTCGAAAGTACAAAATGAACAAGACCAGATTATTGTCACATCATTGGTGCTACTTGAAGAGGTCGCAGCTCTTGAAACGTTGTTACTTGATGATGATTGTGAGGGCACAGATGAGGCTGTAATAATAATGGATAGAAAAGAGAAAAATTAAATTGTTAGCAAATTGAGACAAGGAAACAATTGGTAAATAGGAAGAGAGAGAGAGAGAGAGAGAGAGAGGAAAATATGATTAACCTGAGTCTTGAGCAGCGATAAGTTGTTCTAATGTTTGCCATTCTTCAGTATTAGTCCATTCGAGAGCTGCTTGGTCATCCTTTTTATTGATCGCCTCAAGAAGAGGGTCAATTGAGTTTCTTAATGGAAGCATATCCATCGTTGAAATATATAATATGAAATGAAAATCTTGAACTGATTGTAGAAATTGTTTTTGGTTAAACTGGCTCAAATAGCGACAAAGTGATGAAAAATCTTGAATGTGACCTTGTATCGATCTATTCTCGATAGGAAAAGGTTTCTTATCAAGGGCAGGGTTAAAGGTGTACTTAGGCTCTACTGGTGCGGAAACGGGAACATCAACCAAAAGATATTCAACTGGTAAGGTTCGAGCAAGTTTCTTTATCTCATTACCAAAACTGTCTTTCTCTGCATATAAAACACCCGGTACATATTGTTGTTTTGTTGTTTCTCTAACAAAGGCAAGTTCGGGAGCATCTCGAGTTGGTAAAAGGCAATTGTCACGGACTAAAGCCATACATTGATTAGATACTTGATAACCTTCCATGTGAATTTGATTATCTTTATCTCCGGTAACACAGACAGTAACAAATTTAGATCCAAAATAGCCTGAAGTTGAAAGTCTACAAATGTTTGGATAAATATTTTGAAAGTGTCCAGCATGAATACACTCTTGAGCACTGAGAAAATATGTATCAGCTGAGCGTAAATGTTTAACGGTTCCTTTATTAGTATCTTCAGGTATGAGATCAGTAAATATCCAGCCAACTCTGTGAAGATTTAATTTCTCTGATATTGAATCAATCTCTGATTGATTTGGTTCAGGCCAAGTTAATTTAACAAAATCCCGACCTGTTTCCTGAGGTGGCTCATAAATAGCAACAACCGTAGTCTTTATACCAAGAGGAACATTTTTGGCTACCTCATGATAACCATATAAGAAGCCTATCCTTTGATGACCAGTAGAACGCCAATAGTCCAAGTATCTTTCAACAATATTTGCATTCTCAAAGACTATGTTATCAACATGTCGATAAACCTAATGGAAGAGAGAGAAAGAGAGAGAATAGAAATCATTTCCAAGAGAAAGAAAAATAAACAAAAGCAAATAAGAAAACTAAAACAATCTCATAATCATAAACGACATCATGACGATGATAGAATCACATACTTGCTGTGCCAATGTAATTGCGTTCGGTTGACATTTAGTACAAATACCCGCAGGCCAAGGTGAATGTTCCTTACAACCTTCTTTAATTTTACAGCTTATATCATCTAAAGCTGCAAATTTACCCCTGGAAGAGAACAAGGGAGAGAGAGAGAGACATTAATTTTTAAAAGAATTGGAACAAGTAGAACAAAAATTTAAATTCTAAACAAAAAGGGAAAGAATAAGTAAATTTAATGATGACAAGCAGAAAATTTTCTCCAATAAAGAAAAGAATATAAAAAATAGATACAAACCTGTCAACTCCAGCAGTCATTTTCCTTAAATATGAATGGAAAGACATATGCTTTATATTGTGTTCTTTCATGTATCCTTCATCGTAAGGTTCTAATGGGGTACAATGGACACATTTGGCCATCTCACCGTGTTGACACGATTTCGTTTTGCCACGTTCAATACGACCTTTATCGGCCCGTAATTGAATATCTACAATATCTTCAATAAGATTTTTACCATTTTCTGGTGTTGACTTATTCTTATACTGGTTCATATGTGTAACAATTGATTTCTTTTAAAATCCACAGAGAAAAACAACAAAATAAAGTTAATCAGGTTTGGAAACTGTTTCAATTGGTAATCAATGAAGTCAAGGTGGAAATTTAATTCACTAATTGTTCACACAATTAATTGGAAATGAAAATCTGTTGTAATTAATTGTTAAGCTTTTATAAAAAACTAAAACTTTCACCTTTGAGACACAAGATGTCAGGGCTAATCGAATGACTTGTTTACTTTTTTTTGAATAGAAAAGCGCGTTTTTCAAATGGGTAATTCCAAATGTTGAGAATTTTTTTTCTCAATATTATTAAAGTTTCTCGATTTGTTTTTAGATTTAATTTCAATTCGATAGCAATTCAGTTTGATTTTGTTTCATTCAGATGATAAACTTGAATGAACTTTCTGTTCAACTGATTAGTAAAGTACAGCGAAAACTAAAGTAATCACTGTTAATATTAATTTCGAGAGGTAAATTATTCGAGATGAGAAATATTGTAAATCTAATATTTGGAAAAGTCGATGAAAATTTTTGAAATGAAAAAATTTTCGCTTCGAATATTATTCTAAATTCAGTTTGCAGAATTTATTTATTCGAAGAAGATTGAGTTTCTCTTCTTTTTCCTTCTTCTTTTCCATGTTAACTGAAACAACTAAATACAATCAAGAAATTGCTCAAGACTTTCTGATTATGATAATTGAAATTATCGAAATTGAAGTTTGTTCATCCAATATTTTTCTTTAATAACAAAATATTCATTCAGTTTTTTGTGCTCCATCATTTTCTTTCAATCAATCTCTTCCTTTCAAAGTTAATCACCTTTCGAGTATAACAAAGTTATCATTAGAACATTTTTTTCAACATAGAAAAAAAAATTTATCAATTCTGCTTCAGGCAGAATTCAATTCTCTTTCTCTCTTGAAGGATAAAAGAAAAGTTCATCAATTTAAAAGTGATAAAAGTAATAATAACTTATCATCTTCTTCATCACCATCACCATGGGATGTGAAACAATCTAAGGTGTTATATATAAATAAATATTTCCACTCAGGTGAACATATTGAAAGATAATGGAGAAAAAAAATCCATTCGAGAAAAAAGAATAGAAAAACTCTGAACTTTTCTGGAAGAATGAAAAAAAAAATTCTCACACAAGATGAGTAAAAAAACTCATTTACACCTGAACATTTGTCGAAACTCAACTTCGACAATTACACCAACAATATCATTGTTAGAATTTACCTTTTATCACTTTCTATTGTTCATCAAATGATAGAAGAAAAAAAAAGAAACCAAAAGCTTGAGCTCCATTTAACAGTTCTCTCAATGATTAACTCAACAATTTAGCTTAACAACAATTTAAAGGACAATATCAGGTCTAAATTGACACATAACTTTCACTCGGATTGAGATAATATTTACAATTATGAAAATAAAATGTTCCCATTGAGGTAAAGTTTTCAAACCATTTTAACAACAAAAAAAGCTAATCAAGACAATTTAATCTACTCGGTCTATTATATTAATAACTTAATTACCTTTATATTATCATCATCATCATTATTCCGGAAAAATGTCCAATGCAATTGACAGATTGATTATCAGTGTAGTTGATTGAATTTAAAAACTGATTGATTCATTTTTTTTGCTATATATTATTGGTCCATGACTGTTGACTGATTGATTAAAATTCTGGTGACAAATTTAGTTCTAGTGAGAATTGATTCAGATTAAATAATTCAATCCCTTTTACTGGATAATTTCATGGTGTTTTCCAATTACAAACCAAAGGTGAACAGTCAACATTATCCCTTAGATCTGAGTCTTCATTTCAACTTGGAATCAAAGATATTATTATTATTTCAATTATCTTCCCAGTGAATTCAGTATCACCTTCACACAATGATGAAAGTTTCTACCTTTTTCCATGAGACATTCAATTTATTTTGAACCAGAATAAGTTTCATGTTGAACCTTTTAAGTTTTGATCATCATCATCACCAAGATCATCACCATCATCATTAACTTTATTATTACAATAGCCAATGGTCATCATTATCATTTTAACATGTTCGTACATCTAAAGTGATCATCATTGAATCAACAGAAAGTAAGGTCAAGATAATTTGAAATATTTTTCTTGTTTACTTATAGTTAATTGTTGACAGATTTTCTTTTCATCAATCTCCATCATGATCATCATCAAATCAAATTGGAAATTAATTGGAATACCTGTAAACTTGAACATTACAAGTTAAGATAACATTTAATTGAGAATAATCTTATTATCACATCTCTAACATCATCATCATCATCATCAGCTACATGATTATCATTATCATCTTTTTGTTTCTTCATCTTAATCATCATCAACAACAAGATTCTTCACTTTTATCCTTTCAGAATCTTTCCAGTTACTGATACAACAACCATGAACTATAACTGATTCTCACTCGAAAGTTAAATGGTCGATAACATTAACCATGCGTATTATTCAGTGAAACTAACATGAACTATTAACATTATCGTGAGTTTCCAGTTGATATTCACTTGGAACAGTTGAAAACTCACATTTTCTTGTTACAATTAAAGTTATCATCTCATATTCACTGAGTCAAATTTCATCTCTTTCATCATCATCATCATTATCATCACCATAACCATCATTCAAACATATTACAATTAATAATAGACAAACGGAAACAAGAATAATAATCAATAAGTAATAAAAAGTTAAATCAACTTTTCTAATGAAAAACAAAACTTTGTAACTTTCTAATTTTGTGATCAAAATCAAAAAATTGCAAAAACTTTCAATGGAAACCTAATCAGCTGATTGTAATGGATAAACTTAATTAGTTAAATTAATCAATATCAACTCATGAAAATAATAGTTAATATCATCGCCTCGATCATCAATATTTTCATCACTTCCATCATCTTTTCTGTCATCATCTTTTATTCATTGATCCATTGTAAGTATTTTTTTTTCATTCTTTCCATAATTTAAATCAATGGAAAAAGTGAGTGAGTGAGAGAGAGAGAGAGAGAGAGAGAGAGAGAGAGAGAGAGAGAGAGAGAGAGAGAGATGAATACGAATAAGGATAAAGAAGATAAAATAACAAACATTATGAGTATCGGGAAGACAAAGATGATAAAGTAAATGTCATCATCCTGACACTTCATGTTCAATGAATTCATGTTGACTCAATTTTTTTTCATCTCGTTCCTAAAATTTGCTTATCATATTCACAAGTGAAACTTTTACTCTATCATCCTTATAATCATCATTATCATCATCAGCATCATCATCTTGTGAGTGAGTGTGTTTTTTTCAAATACTCAGCAAATCTTTCACTTTTTCTGTATCATAACCCATGTAAAACCTGAATCAAGTATCATGAACTCAGTCCTGGGTGAAAATCCTTGTCAGATTATGCTAATCATCTGGATATTGATTAAATTTCAATGCACTTGACATTTATTTTTTCCCTGTGAATCCAATGCTAACATAGCATATAACTGATTACTAACATTGTCTACTGATAATCTCATGTTATATTCAAATTAACCTGATATTGTTCATTCAAGTGTATGTGTCCATATAAATGTATATTGATGTAGACACAATCAATTGATTGAATATGATTAATTGAGAGCAATTGAATCACATTTAATTGCAAATTGACTGGCAAATTTTCATTCCTTCAAATAATTATCAACTAAAGACCCATAACAATTAGCTAATGTAATGTCCTATCTCCATCCAATTCCTAATGAAAATCTACATATAATTGTACAATTAATAGATATTAATTCGTGTTCAGCTTAATGTTTGATTCAACAATTTCAATCTGATTTGATTACAGAACTTTAAATTATCATCATCATCATCATTATCATTTACTCAGAATTGATTACAAATTGTTGAATTATAAATGTGTCTTTAACACTCAAATTTTAATTCAATTGTAAAAGTCTAATTGGAGTCTATTTATCAATCTAAAGCTCCAAGTTTCCAATATAATACTTGTATAAGTAATTTAATCACTTGCAATTCCAACAATTTAATCAACACAACTCAATCCATTACTCCATTCCAAAGAGCATAAGATTTTTGTCATTTTCCAGAATCGATCAAATTAAATCAGGAAAAATGCAATCAACCAATTTACACGTTCGTAAATCCGATGATCATAATTTGATTAAAAGTATTGATTCAACATTAGAAACATTTAAACTAAGAAAACACTTAATAATCGTAAAGGGCAAACTGTTTTTTTTTCTCCAACTGTAATTAACCCAAATTCAGATTCATTCATATTTCAGAGTAAAAACAACAACAAGAAATGATGTTACATTTGGAAACAAAACTGACAGGCAACTATTAATATCTGAGGCTATTTTTTTTACTCCATTAAATGTAATCATATAATGATCATAATGATAATCATAATAACCTAATGGTTTGCAAATAGTTGCCTGTAAACACATTGAAAAGTAAATCATTTAACTTTTAACAGTCTGTTAAACATTTTCCTATTCAGAACTTTTCTTCAGAATATTAATAATCTTAATTTGATAAGAAAACTTTAGTCTCTCTCTCTCTCTCTCTCTCTCTCTCTCTCTCTCTCTCTCTCTCTCTTGAATCGAAACTCTTATCAGAACTTTTCTCAATGATATCTCATGTTAACCTTTCTATCAACATTTACATGATGATATTTTCATCAGGGTGAAAGTTCAAATGTTAATAATATATTTCAACAGTTTATTGTCGCTCTTGCTTAATTAACCTTTAAACTTTGGTAGTAATAGTGTAGGATGGTTAGTCTATGTACTATGATAATATGCTTATCATGTTAATATCGAGTTAATTGTTCATCATTAAGATGATGATGAAGATGAAGATGCTCATCATCATTTTGTTCAAATTCGAGACATGAAACTTTCAGATTTCATGTTTAAGTTTCTTATTGACATTATCTTAATTACGTCTCAAGTATTAATGAACTTGAGTTGTTACACTTTTTTTTACGAAGATAATTACCTGAGAGAAATGCTGAGATAATAAACTAATCTTGATAGTTAGAAAACGTCATTTACCAGGAAAAGTTGATCAAAATTCTGACTTTGTCATGAAATTGTTATAAAACATTTATCAGGTTAAAGAAAATCATGTTACCATGTTAATCATGATAAAGAAGAAGAGGAAAACTCATGTCAGAACTTTTTAAAAGTTGATCAACAATCAAAACTTTTATGATTAGTTGTAGTTACAAGTTACGAACAGAAAAAAAGTAATTAACTATTAATTTTATTCATTATTAAGATCGTTGATGTTCAACATGCTTCTAATTTGGATTTAATCAATTTCTTGCTATTAATCATTCCCATAAATCATAAAGTCTTTTTTTCAAATAATAATATCAAGAGAAAACAATCAACTACAATTGTTGGTAAATTGTTACTTTAATCATCATCAGTGTTAAACTAATACATTGGGGTTAATGTTTTACCAACAATTTACTAATTCATTTTCTTGTTTTCATCATTTTCTTACCATTAGATTTATTGTTACACTATCAAAATCAATTATCAAGGGAAATTGTATCATTATAATAAAAAAGAGCAGGAAAAAAAAACAAGATTAGCTTATTACGATTAAATCTTGAAGGATTAAGATTAATTTCACTTTTTGATTGTTTACCTGAGGTTTCAGTTGAGATTATGATTACCAATCTAAATGTTATGATTACCTGTGGATTTATGTATTAGGAAAGGTTTCCCTTTTGATTGTGATGAGAAAAAAAAGTTAATTACTTCTAATTGATTGCTCTTAAATTGTTAATCTGTATTTTCACAATCGATTATGATAAGTAGAGAAAGAGATAAATGATAGAAAAGGAATATTTATTATTTTCTTCTTTGAATGGACAATTTTGTATCATCAGAATTACAGAATTGAGTCTTTACCATTTTCTGCCGGAAGTATATGAACATTTTATCTGATTACCTGAGAATTCATGATAAAAATTGTAACAATGAAGCAAATCCTCAGGAGGAAGAGAAAAATGTTAAATGGTGATTCTCAAGTTAACTTGACCATTAAACGAATCAACCATTTGATATATTATCATGATGATTATCAAAAGGTTAATGGTGATAATAACAAGAGACGTCATAACAATTGTCCCTAAACAAATTGTTCATCTTTGAATAATCATTTTTGATTTAAACCAGTAATCATTAGGCTATTATTATCAAAGGTGATGGTGATTATTATCATTTGAATATAATAACATGGAAAAAAAATTTCCCCGGTGATTATTTCATCAGAATTTACCTTTGGAATTGATTAAGTGGAAAATTATTGTTCCTCAGCTTAAGATGTCAACCATTTTCTGTTTTCATAATGTTTTTGTATATTAACATCTTCATCTTCCTGATTATCATCATCATCTTGCCACAGTTTATCAAGCTTACCATTATTTCATGATAATCACCATGTTAACTCACTGAATTTTCATCCACAATTTACCTGTTCATCATCATCATAATCATTCATTATGAACAAAATTTGAATATTATTATTATACAATAGAAGGTGAAAATTTTTTCTATCAAAAAAAGTTACCGAAAAACTGAAAGATAATAAATTTTAAATATTGGAGGAAACGGAAACAAGTGATTCTTTCTGACTTTAACTCATTATAATCTAAATGGTAAACTGTATTGTTGATTAACAGTTAAAATCATGGTAATTAATTGCTCATCTATTATCATATTATTGATCAGACTGGTCAAATATTGAATAATAATGATTTTCCATGTTTTTTTAATGAAAATAATTTAAAATTTTGTTGAGTTTTCATGAGATTCTGATTTCTCATGATGATGATGATGTTTTTTTATGGTAAATAATAATTAGTTTGATAATCATTTATTCAAATTACTACTACAAATCGGGTTAATTTTATCACATTAGTTTCACGATTGCTGGATGAACTAAACTTTGAGCATATAAACAGAAACCCTTTTAAGTTAATTATCTTCAAGTGAGAGATCAAGTAATTAAGGATAGTACAAGATTTTCTGCTTAATTCTAATGCAACCATATAAATGATTGTAATCAAGTTACTATTAATTTTGATAATCATGATGATTAACTTGAAGCAAGAAGAAAAAAAAACTATCAAAGAAGAAGATGAAAAAAGTGAAGCAATTTTAATTCTCATTCAATGTAATTAATGATTCAACTTTACTCTGTTTTCCTTGCCAATTGTAACCATAAATCACATTAATTACCTTAATAAATCAAATTATTGATCTACCAATGCATTGGATTGATTTAATTTGAGGCATTTTATCATTGAAACAATTTGCAGAAAAAAAAAACTAATCAATTGCAAACTAATCAATATTGGTAATCAGACTTGATGATACAGTGTTAATTGTGTATTGTTGCTGAAATTTACAATCGAGTTGATGTTTTAAATTGTTGATTTAATGAATTAAGAGTAAAGCAAATTTGATGATTGTTGTTGGTTAAAGTCTTTGATTGTTGATTGTTGAATAAAAAAAAGGCATGAATGACTGAGTAGTTTGTTGAATGGATCAATCAAAATGTGATATTGAATCAAGATAAATATGATTAATAAGATAGCAAATATCAGGTAACTTTGAAATTTGATCGTCAAGTAAAAATACTCAATAGATTCGTAGGTGTTGATATTATCCTGTTGACATGAGACCTGATGTATCCTGAATTTTGTTCAATATTCTTGCTCTTCAATCAGAATTATATTCTTGGTATTAATATGTCTTAACTTGAGCATCAATGATAAAATCGTTTTAAGATTGAACAACAATTTGAAGAAGAAAATTTCTCATTTCATTCCAAGCAAATTCATAAACGTATTCTATTACCTCCATGAAATGCTGCTCTTCTTTTCTTTAGCTCTTCAAGATGAATAATGTCTGAGGAAAATAACAAGTATCATAAATGTAGATCAAGAGATAATAGTTGATGATTTAAAAAAGAAAAAAGTTCCAATCAAAATTGAAGATTGACTCATTTAAAGGTAACTCTTTACCTCGTTATCATGATTATTGAAGTTTCATGATAAAAAAAATGATTCCATATTCAATGTTGGCTTCTTTTCCGGATGAAATTTCTTGATACGGTTACTTGTGTTTCCATGATGGTTATGACAATAAGAATATAAAAGTTCAATTGAATAAGAAGAAAGGAAAAATTCTCGATTCTATTCAACATTTGATATTACAACTCTGAACTTATCCATCAATAGGAGAATGACAATAATTTTTAATACTTTTCATCACTTAGATTCTACCCTGATGTTTGTTGAATCATAAATTTAATTCTCATATTCATAAGGAAGAAATTATCAGTCAATATCATGGAAATACTTTGATTAAATGCCAATAAAAAGGCAAAACTTTAAGAGGTAAAGAGATGATCAATTGTTGTAATATGATAATAATAATCATCTTGGTAATAATGAGAATTATATAATATCAAAAATCTTGAGAAAATTATTATTATCATTATATTATAAAGGAATAAAAGAATAATAAAGATTTTCTATCCTTATTCATTGGCAGAATTGTTCATACATAGAATTCCATCAATTTTGATATTTGTGATGATTCTTATATAATGATTCCAAGAAGTTTGAATAATGTTTTCATGAGGATCATGATTTAAGATGACTGAACTTTTCTTGTTGATGTTGATCAACTACAAGGGTATTTCTAAGCGAATTGATAAGATATCATGTTCGCTGAAATATCACCAAACTTTATTTTCCTCTAATTCAGATAAGAAGAATGTGAAAACTTTTCGAATAGCGTATTCTCCCTTCATTAAAATCTCAGAATTTTATCCGATACATGAATAGATTTCCATGAATAGTTGTTCTTAAAATTCTGATTCCTTTATAAATGATGAATATGCTTCTCTCTTACTTACTCTCTGAATTATTTGTGATTCTTCATCTTTATTATTTTATCATCAACATTTTCCTCGTCTTCCAATGAGAAAGTTCAAGTTCTAAACTTACTATTTTTTTTACTATTCTAAACACATTCGATTCCATCTCACTTTCACTTTTCCTCATTATCTACATTATCGTTCTTACTTTCATTATGTTTCTACTATTTTTCCTTCATTTTTCTTTCTTCATTCATCAATATTTCATTCTGATAACGACTCAGATGATAAATATGATATGAAGATAACTCGAGCTCCCATCATAATCTCAACTAGAATCTGAAGATTATCAATGAGCTGAAACTCTCTATCTCATCTTTATTTAGTCTCTTTTCATTAATGATTCAAAGTCAATTAATTATGACCTAACAATTTAAACAGATTCGATAATAGTTGTGAATATTAAATGAATATTTTCATTAGGAATTGAAACCTTTTCACTCTCAATGAATACACAGGGGAAATTTATTACAATACCAAGTGAAAAGTATTATATTAGCAACCGTTTCCTGATACATATAAAGTATATTATTATTAGTTAAACAATGGAAATAAAAACATTCCCTTTGACAGATTATTCAGAATTTTACACAACTCACAACGAATCGAATGAGATGAAGAAAGTTCTGAGTAATGAGAGAAAAAAAAACTTAATATATTATCATCAGCTTGATCATTATTAATATGAAAATGTGAGATTTGCTCCTGTAAATTTGTTCCAATACTCAGATTCATTTTTTTTCCTCTGTGACATTTTCCCCACCACCATCAACATACCCTCATATGGTACGATGATTTTCACCTCTCCCATGTTCACCCTGTAAAATTAATTCAAAATCCTGTTGCTGGTGAACATTATTCATGAAAATAAATAACAATATTCAACCAGAACTCATAGGTTATGACAACAATTGATAATTTTAAGGTTAACTTACATTTGTTACTCGAACATAATATTAACATGACTCTATTTACCTATTATCATATTAGGTTGATAGTATGATAATAATCATAACGCCGAGGAAAAAAATCCTGATACAGTTTCAAGGATTGAAGGATAATCATTATTATTAAATATCGTATTCATGCATTATCATGTGTTGTAATATTTTACTATCAAGATGAACTTATTTGTTTAAAACTAATTCTGAATGACAATATTTAACATGAAACTTGATTTAGTTTGAGATTCAACCTTTGACAATTCATTTTCATGGTATAAAAAGTTACATGGCACAGAAAACGAGAAGAAAAAAATTTTTGATTTAGATTGTTTTTTATTTGAATTTTTCAGAATTTCTTTCTATTGATTTTTTTACATTTCATCCTTTCTAAGGTTAACTTATCATGGAGAAAATTTTGACAATTTTTCACTTTTTCTCATGCAAAGTTTTTCACAAAAATCATCATTTGTACTTATTTACTTAGTATATTCTGTACTTTTGTTTGTCCCTTTTGAATTCAGAATTAACAATTATCTTGATTGATATTTAAATTCACTCATGTATGGGTGAAGAATGAGAAACAAATTTGAAAATTGTGCCCTTTTCTTACTCATATAAAACTCATATTCCAATTGAACATCAATATTGTGATAAAATTGGATGAAAATGAATTTGAAAACCTCATGAGATTGAGGGAAAGAATTGATTCCTGGACTGATAGTTTCCATGTGTGTGGTGACATTGGTAAAATACAAAAGCGACATTGATAATGATTCTGGTTACTAAATCGAGTTGAGATCATGATTGGACTTGAATTACTATGAATTACGATATGGATCAGAACTTTTTTTCCATTAACCCATTCATGGTTATCTTTCAATAGTGAATATAATTGACGATTAGCTATGATTTCTTTTTGTAAACCTAATCGATACTCAATGATTCTGTTAGTTGATCTATTTCGTTTGATTGTTTGCCTACTTTTCGTGATCAGTTCTTGTGGAACATCTTGTCATGATAAACTGAAAGTGTTCATGATAGATTTAAATTGAATTAGATTGATCACCAATGCCCTTAAGCGATTCATTTAGATACTTGATTGAAAAACAACAGAATCGATACTCAATTTGAATCTTTTTCATCGACAATCTATAAACCTACAAACCTTCAAACCTGAATATTTGTATAAATACCAATTAATTGAAATTTTCTCATTAATCATCTAAACATTCATTATGGTTAATCATCTGAACCATTAATAACCAGATATATATTCAATTAGGTTTCCGATTAAAATGCTAAAGTGCAAATTGTTTCAATAGAAAATGTCACACATGGGATTCATTCACCTGATTGAGATGAAGGTAATTTGATCAACATCATTCACCATGAATATACATTTAAATATAAGCCAATAATAAGTTTACCTTTGAGATCGTAATAATTTCCAAAGGTTACATTAAATCATTAATCTGTTAGTTAAAAGATTGTAACTATTCATGCATCATGATACATTCAAATACAATAGTTAAACAATGAGGTTCAATCATCAGAACGACTTATTATCAATGAATAAAATTCATAATAGAAAACATTTAATCTACTAATTCAGTCGATTCATTATCCAATTTTTATATTTTTTGGTCGAGCTCTAAGCTAACCTCAGGGTCAAGATTCAACATGGATAAGAATTGGTCAGAAGTTTTAGTTGAGACAATCAATTGAGTTGATTTATTTATTTAATTAGCATTAACTGGCAAAGAGTCTGTTTATTAAATAACACTTTTGATAGTGAAATTGTTATTCAATTTCCTATTTTTGAAACTCGGTTTTTACATTATTACTATTTGATATTGGTGATGATCTAAGCTTAAATAGTAATGAGACAATGATGATAATAATAAAGCTACTAGCAGATAACACGAAAATAGGTTAATACCTTTGACATCCTCGAGTAATAATTATCCGTTCATCAGTTGGATCAGATTATCCTGTTTACTTATCCATCTTATTAAGTCTGTTAAATGAATTTTGTCAACGTTTATGTTCACTGGATAATCTTTATCGGATGAATATCGAGGTATTTACCTTTTGGTTATCACATATCACATATTCGCTTGTACAATAAATGATATACTATTATGATTATGTAATCGTATTAATTAAGAGTCGATTAAGAGTCAATTCTTAACAGAAAAAAAGAGACAAAAAGTTAATCGTATTTTCAATCATTCTTTTGCATGGTTGAGTCTCATTCGATTCCTGAACTTTCCCTTGTCCAGAAAACTGACATAATATCTATATGATACCACTGGAGATTCAGACTTATCGGTTTATCTGGTTTAATAGAGTTTTGCCCATTTCCTTGATAGTGATAAGTTTCCATTGAGCAATATTCCTATGGAGATAAATTCATTCACAGAATAAATTGTTAAATTATATCGATATTTTTTCCAGAAGTCATTATATTCTGGTATTTATGTACATCTAGTTTGGTAATTGTTCAAATTGTTTATCTTTCTTGATTAATTGTGTCAATTGTTCATAGTAAAAGATTAATTTTCAATCAGGCTCTTTGAATAAACTTGTGATTTCAAAGGAAAAAACAAACAATCAATTTAAAGATAATTATCATTACCTTTTGAATATTCATTCGGAAGGTGTTAACTTACTTCATCTCATTTACCATGATTCTATTCCCCAGGAAACTATCATGAACTCTATTCACAAATTGTCATCTTATTATGTAATATACAAAGAATTACATTTAAATAGTAGTAATTTTCATGTGTATCTCAAACTTCACCAAAATGTAAGAAAGAAAAATTTAGAAGGGAAAAAGGTCAACTTTCCACTGGTGACCTTAAATGTTGCTTGTCAATGGAGAAACTCGGTGAAAGATATAAACTAAGAAATTTAAATCATTGTTAAAATATCAGTTTTTTGAGTCGTTTCAATATATTGAGTTCAACAATGCTATCGATTTGATAGTTTTAATATATGAATCTAAAATTTCAACACTAACGTTACATAACTTGTGGATAGAGAGGTAGAATTCATTGAGAGAACTGGGCTAATGGAGTTAACCGGGAAACCTGATAAAAATTTGTTCGAATTTGTTTTCCTTTTCTTATCTAGTTAATCTTCTTCAGCTGATGAAAGATTGATGAAAAAGTCTTTCATTCTATTCTATTTTATTTCTCTTCTTCTCCTTCCTCATCCCTATTATTATGACCATGTAAAAGCAACTGTAATCAATCAGTTAGTTCACTTTTCCATCAAAGATAACTGTGTGTTTTTGACCTTCCGGTTCTGTTCAACATTGAAAAGATTTTCATCAAGTAACTGAAACGGTGATTTAGATATTATTGAATTCGTGGAGTAAAACCACTCATAAGAATTTGTATCAGTTTTTTAATAGTCGTTTCCTCTATCTCATCTAATTCTCTAGGCCTTAGAAACCATCATGAAAATATTTGCTCACCAATGAATAAGCGATTGCATCTAATATTTTGTACAAACAAAGGTATGTGCTGCATATAAAAGCCGAATTTCACCTACGCTGATATTCTTCGCATTCATTATTTTCAGATAATATTTTCTATGCATTAATATTCAAATTTATAATCAAAAATGAAAACTGAAATTTCCGAAAACATTTGTAACATAATCAATGGTATCAGCCTAATATCATTGGCATTTGGCCTTGTTGATGGTGAGTAACAATAATAGCCTGAAATCATATTAGAAAGGGTATTGTAATGTATTATCTAAAATGGACTTTCATTAAACTTAAAATAAGGTCACGATTGTTATAAAACACAATAAAACTCAGTTTTGTGAAACGGAGTTTCGAGAAGATCACCTTAATATTCACCAATATTAGACAACAAAAGATACAATTTTATAACATACTTTAAGCTTACTTTAATATTGAAGATGATTAAGGGAAGAAGGAAGTGGGACTGACAAAACATTGTTTCAATACATTGGTACAATAACGATGAAGGTGATCATGATCGGTGCATCATGATCACCTTCTAGAACATTCTAATTATTAAATAAATAAGTTACCGTGACATACATTAATGACCATGATATTCATGGTCATCATCATGGTAACGTCTCAGACAGAAAAATAAATGAACAATCAATAATTAACTAATAAATAATTAATAATAATTAAAATTGATTTTTGATCGGACTACAAATACAAAAGATACACAAAATGTAATTAAGCCTAAATAGTGATGATTGTCAATAAAAAGTTTCAAAGTTGGATTTTTGTTGAAAATAAATGCAAATAATAAACTGTTATTTTTTTAAATGTTTTTGCATTGGCTGGCAAGATTTTGAGTCTGATTTCAAATACTCGAGATTGATTTTGAAGTTCATGCAGTATTTGTTCATCATGTTATATCATGTGAAATTCTTCAGATCTTTACCAAATTGATATAATATTCATGATTTTACTCCTGGATTACAATGAACTCTTTGAATTTGCTCTAAACCTTATACTTTACAAGTTCGTGAATCATTTATCATGTTATATCATGCGCAATGACTCGAATCTTCACCAAATTGATATAAAAACTAAATCAATTTCTTGTTTTAAAGTTGAAGGAAAGTGGGAAAAAAATTACCAGTGATAGTTTTTAGTTTCATGTAACATTGAATTTTCATTTTTAAATTGTAAAAAAATATTAATAAAGCCATTGGCTTTTTAATTTGGCTATTTTATATTGAATTTTTGTGATGTTCCGTGTAAAGAATCAATAGTCATAATCACTTGATTCGGATGAGCTATTTGTCTTTCCTTCCTCCTCGGATTTTCTTTTGTGACGATTAGATGCTTCCTCCTCTTCCACCTCCGAGCTTGATTTATCACTAGAGGTCTCTTCATCACTTTCGCTGTCCGCGTTGTAGCCGGTGGAGTGGTCTGAATGAATGGAAGATGCACTAATCATGGAGACATTGGAGTTCAACTGCAGGTCGACCTCCATGGTGTCTAGATTTTCTACGTCGAGTCGCTCTCTTACCATGATTACCTCCATCTGTCTTCGCTCTTCGCGAGCATTCTGTTCGGACTGGTCTCTCAAGTGTTTATGATGTGGACGTTGTTTCTGTCTCCAAGTTCGTTGTTGTTGTTGGTGGTGATGGTGGTGTTCAATAATTAAATAGAGTTTACAAATGAATGAAGTCACACTGAAGAATAAGTGAAAGCACTTGACTTGACATTATATTTCGTATTTTCGAAAAACACAGACCACAGTAAACACACATCCATTGCCATTACCAATCATTGTTACCTAAATTTTCATTAACTAAATAAAAACAATGAAAAAGAAATTTTTTTCATAAATAATAACTCACCATATGAAGATAAAATAATCTGCATTTTTGGTCTAAATTTTGGTGGGCAGGCATGATTGATTAAAGAAAAAAAGTCAAATTCTTTCATAATGAAACAAGGATTTTCAAACCGAAAATATCATGAAGATGGCGATTTTTTTCTTGATCTTCTAACCTTTCACACATCTTAGGTATATTTCATCACTAAACGTGATTAACCATTGAAGAAAATCTTAAAAAATTCTTTTTATCTAGTTTTTGCACACGTTACCAAGATGAAACGAGATTACAAGTGAAATTTTTGGCTATATTCTAGAACACTACCGTTCGCAAATCGTCTTGAAACTTTTTCAGTGTATAGCACTCAACATATAGGTCATACATATGGATGGAATTTCCGCGGAAACTTTTGGTTCGGAAGATACAGATAATCAAAAATCCATTTTTACATATGGCACAATTTATATTTTAAATAGAATTCACTAGTTTATTCATGGTGGTGATGATTTTAATTGTTTCCAACTATCATGAAAAAATGGCTGAAAAACCCAACTTTTATTTGGTAACAGAGAGAAAAACTTCTCTCTCCAAATCTTGCACCATCATCATCACCTTCTAATATTAATCAATAGAAACTACCAGGTACCATGTGAGAGGTGGTACCTGGTTGTGTTACTTTACAACTGGTTGTAACTAGTTTGTTACATTTCGTCCGGGGTACATGAAAAGATCAACGTCCACGTTGATTTACAATTAAGTAAGATTATTATAATTAATTAAGGATTAGTTAACATTAAATATTGACTATTAAAATGTGAAAGGTGTTAGTAGTTAATGATGTCCATCCTGGAATTCCAATAACCAATGTGAGATGTTCTGTCCGTTTTTACCATTTCTCGTACAATTTCGGCTGAAGGTATTGGTATATTGCTGTCTGTTAATTTTTGTAGTTCCATGTAAGCCTTAAGGGTTACTCGTGAATCTCTTTCAGAGGAATGACTAATAGTGACGTGTGAATCATCTTATCTTATCTTATAGAATAAAAATTTATCAATCGATACCAAACCAATTGGTTGTTTACCTGGCCATAACTTTTGAAGATCAATATGTTGTATATTATAAACTCTTAGTCGAGCGGGTGTTAGTTGTAGTTTTTGCAGATCGTCTTTTCCCTGAGTTATTAATCGTCGTCCTCTTGAAATTTCTGCCACTTGCATTGCAATCTCGTCCAAAGTTAATCCTTTTGTTAAATCATTGATCTGTAGTCCAGTGATTCGAGTGAGGGGATTTATAATATAATGATTCTTTACCTGGGCATAATACACAGTTTGAATACGTATTTCTGGACCAAACCAACCAGATAAATGGACACTACCTACTCCACCGTTACCATCTCCTTCAATATCCGAAGCTAATGTTTCCTTTTTGTTTGTTTTAGGGCCGATTGGTACATAATTTTCTAATTGTTCGGGTATTGGGTTATTTAAATTCTTCCGCCAAGGTTTTCCGCCATAAGCTGCTCGTAATTTGCGTCGACGAAGTTTTCGTTGTTCTCTTACATAAGCATTTTTCTTTGATTTAGATTTTACAACGGCGGTTATGGTGACCTGATGATCGGTTTTGAAGGGAAGCTCGGGACAATTTTTACGGAAGTGATTAAGTTCACTGCAGTATGAGCAATAATTACAATTAATTTTCATATGATCAGAGCGGAAACACAAAGAGCAATGATTCTCAGGTATTTGAATTAGTTGAATCTGGGTATAATTTCTGCTATTTTTATAATTTAATAATTCAGTGTATTGATTTAGTTTATGATGGGCCATTCGTATTTTATCAGGGTGATTAGCTGTTACTGTTCATTAGTGTACTTATTCATCTCCTTCGGTGTTCCACTGATCTCATATTCAGGTGAAATAATTTCTGGTCTCCAAACATGGCCAAAGTAGCTGGTGAATTTGGGTGCAAATATTGATAGTACAAGGAAACATTGTCTAAAAATTGCTTCTGATGGCGAGGTGAAGGAAATTCGATCAATTTTAACTGCTATCGTCGTTGTTTTGCTTCCATTTTTTGTTCAAATGCTTCTAATTTAGGATTTGGAGCCGCATAGTTATTTTCGGCTGGACTTCGGATTAGGTCCGCACGTTTAGAGACCTGAAATTTTTTGTACGTATAGCTCATGTCAAACTACATATTATGTGCGAGTGTGGAATTGAGGAAAGATCTAGTTCCTGAGATACAGGGCTTCAAAGTTGGATTTTGCCATAGAGCTCTATGGGTAAAAATGAGGTTTTCGTATATGCATACTAATGTCTTTTACTTCTTGATTTTTATATATGTTATACCTTATGGTATGGAGTATTATCATGAAAAAAATTAAGACTCTAGCTACCACGTGTGAGTACTTATAGTGTGTTCTTTATGAGAATTTATTCGTCTTTTACTATAATTAATGAACCACTACATATAGAAGTACTAAATTTAGTTGAACATCAAGTCAAGGTCACAAAATAATGTCAAGGTCATCTCAAGGTCAAATTACGGTGAGAAGTCTATGATGTTTTTCACTGCTAGAAATATGTATAATACGCTCGTTGTAGACGAGAATGATGTATAAATGCACCGATTATGTGTGATTCGATAGGTTATTTTATTACAAAACTACGTGCAAAAGTAAATGCAAATAGATTTTTTTATGACCCTGAAATGACCTTGACATTATTTTGTGACCTTGCGTAGTGCGTAGATTCATGTGAAATTTATATTCAGTTATTTAAATGATTGCACTATTGATTAAAACTCGATTTATTGAGGTTGCTTCATACCTACAATCGATCCACACCTTACACCTTACACTTTAAGGTTAACTCGCTTGTGATTTAACCCACTGATTTGGCTATCACCAATAGTCACAATACTTGAAATATTAGGTGATAGGGTTTAGCTTTAGATAACTCAATTAGTTTGAGTTAATTCTCACCCTATTAATAACACAATTTGTTATTAATTTGTACTCAAAGGTCACCTTGATGAACAACACCAAACGTAGATAGCACTTTAAAAGAACTTAAAATTATTCACTTCATATCATATAATTCACTTAATATCATATAATTCACTTAATATCATATAATTCACTTTAGATATACTTTAAACATAATAAATCACAATTTAAACTATTAACTCAATCCCCGTAAGGGTGCCAATTGGAACAATTTATATTTTAAATAGAATTCACTAGTTCATTTATTGTGGTGATGATTTTAATTGTTTCCAACTATCATGACAAAAATGGCTGAAAAACCCAACTTTTATTTGGTAACAGAGAGAAAAACTTCTCTCTCCAAATCTTGCACCATCATCATCACCTTCTAATATTAACCAATAGAAACTACCAGGTACCACGTGAGAGGTGGTACTTTTACTTTTACTGGTTGTGTTACTTTACAACTGGTTGTAACTAGTTTGTTACACATAGGAGTCTATGGAGAAAATGAAAGTTTTCTACAGCATGTCGAAAAATTTCTAGAACGATGTTTTTGATACCATGTGTAACAGGTTCAATTTCGAGATGAACAATTTAGTGAACAATTTAACTTAGTTTAGAACTTAGAACAAAACTTTAACTTTTATTTGAATAACTTTAAACTTAGTTCGAAAACTTTTATAACTTTACGTGGGTTATTTAAGTTTATTGATTAACTTGATTGTTGATTGTTGATTGGATAAGTTTAGTTAGAATAAAGAGAGAGAAAGAGAGGAAAGAGAGAGAAATTAACTTCTACACTGAAGTCATTCTTCTACTAACAAGGTTGTGAGACTTAATGATAATCTTGGTGGGTTTTCATTTTTCTTTATATATTTTCCAGAAAGGAGAGAAAGAGAAGAAAAAGCAAGAGAAGGAGAAGGAGAAAGAGAAAGAGAGATGATAAATTTATTATCTCATCCGCTATTAAAATTTAATAGCTTCCTGATAAAACCCAAAATCAAAAAGGTAATAATTTATTATTACTTTTTGCTACAGGAAATCATGAATTTTATTCTCTATACTCCATACTCTCATACTCCATGTATACATATAGGTATGATGATGTCAAGTGTGAAAATTCAAGGTTCTGAGTGACTTGGTTGTGCAGGTAAAATTGGATGAAAATTGTATTTTCACTGTTTTCTTAGATTACTATTGAAACGCAAAGTCAGGCACACTCAAAATTTAGTGCATATTATTCTCAAGGTCGAACTTACTAGTCAAGGTCATTTCAAGGTTATCACTATATTTTTGCTTATGTTGGATATTTCAATGATAATGGTAACTGATGGACTTTTTAATATGCATGGACTTCTGAATGTATAAATTTGATGAAAATATCAGTTGAATAATATATGTAAGTATTTTAACCACATGTTTTCCCAATCTGATCGACCATTAAATCGCAAATCAATTTCCAATAGTTTTTTGTGGCCAAATATTGTCACATAGTCATTGATAAATTGTTTCTTTTCCTCAGTCAGCCACTCGTCCGCTGCTTTTTTCATTGTATGTAAAAGCAACCAAAATTTCAGGTCGGTCATAACAGGGACATTTTCGATGTTTCCCTGAAATAAATAGAAAAAGTTTTTAAATTAGTAAACTGAAAATTATTGAAACCAGAAACGAGATAAATAACTCATCATTATTAGTTATTGGAAATATTTTCACAGAGTGTACTTTTCAAGCGATAAATTTGCTATAATAATTTCCCTTGATAGATTCTTCTTTTATATCGTTTTTCAAGGTTTATTTGAATGCATCAAGGATGTCGCGATTTAGATATAATAAAAGTTGATATAGTTTGTTATAACTTCAATTAATTCAGTTTTAATTAATTCAATGATTTCCTTCTGGAAAAATGCACATTTTTTTAATGAGAATAAAATCCTCCCATAATTGTTCTTTAAAATAATCAATCTCGGTTTTCAACCAAATGTTTGCCCATTCATCTTTGTTGTTTGTCTCCAGCTGTAATTCCATTGTTTTGATGGAATCATAATATGAAAGAAATGATCGGTACATCGTATGGAGCTCAATATGGTCATAACGAACCGCCTTCCTTATCTGAAAAATGATTTTCCAGAATGTGTCATCATTGAGGTGTACTGTCTTGTATGAAAAATCCTGAGAAAAATGAAAGAAAAGAAATGATATTAATTAAAAAGATCAAGATTAAAAGAAAAAACTCACCACTTCAAAGTTTAATATGTGGCGAAGGTTCTCAAGAGAAGAGTAGTTTTAAAGTGAAGAAAAACGATAATGCACTCTTCTCTTTATTCAGTTTCAACATCTCATCTTTATTATCAATCTTTGCCCTATAAATTAGATACATTGAAACTTTTTAAGATTTATCTAGATTATATAGATTAATCTTTAATCCTCACCTTAGGGGATAATTAAACCAATTGAAACATATTAATATCATTAATACTAAACTTCATTATAACCTGAGGGTCTGAAATATTTGTCTTGAGATAAGTATTTGAAGTAATGATTCATTGATAAGTTCAAAGATAAAATTGGTTAACTTAGTAGGGCACCTGGAAAGAAAAAAACAGAAAACAAAAGGATGAATAAATAGTAATAATAATAATAATAACATTAGAAAGTAATTGAGTCCAAAATTCAATGACATGAATTTGGTGAAAGACATAGTAGACAAAATGAAAAGAATACAAACTAAATGATTGAAGAGGAAAAATGGAAATGAGAAATTGAAGAAGAGAATACAAAATAAAATGAGTACAAATAAAAAGAATGAAAATAAATGAATAAAGATAAAAAAGTACAAATGTAGTCAGAAAAATTTTCACCAATATTAGCACCAAGAACAGCGTTATTGATTAGGATCAATGAATCTAGCGTTTTAAAAAACACATCTTTTGTGCCATACTTATTAAATTCATTCACAATAGAAATTGGAATTTTCGCGGACAAAATAATGATGGATCCAAAATTACAAATCTTGCCCATGGGTCTCGTCACGGTACATTATGAACTTGGTTGGAAGTTAGTTTGTCTATTTGTATCCGTTTTTGACAGACACTTCTGAATTGGTTCGCAGCATTCCTGTTTCCTCTAACATGCCTGAATAGATTTATTCCTTTGGTGTAAAAGGCTCCACAATATCTGCATTCCAAAACAAACGGATGCTTTTTTTATAAGCCTCTTCATTATGTGTAATGTATTGTTCTTTTTCTTCTTTCTGTATTTTCGCATAATCCAAAATGTTCTCATATAAATCCTTAATGTCATCATGGTCCAAATCAATAAAATTAGAAAGTTGTAGTAAATATTTTAGGAAAGTGGTGATCGCAAAAATTTGACCATCTGGCATCCGGATTAGACCAATAATATTCGCTGGACTGATAGACAAATTATGATACTTGACAATCTGTTTAGCAGGAGCTTCGTCAGACAGGTGTGTTTATGAATGTCGTTTAACTACTTCAATCATATTTTGTTCTTTCTGTTCATCATCCGACAGTTCAAATCATGCAGCTTTTTTAGTGGGTGAAGATCCATGGCTGGACAGTGGTCTTTTCTTCCTAGTGTTGGATGAAGGAGATGTTATGGCTGAAGTTGGAGGGGCTTAAGGAATACCAAGAGAAATAGAAACAGTAGATGATAAGGCCTCCGCTTCAGAAACTTGTGGAGTAGCAGGTTGTGTGAATAAGCTGGAAGATGATGCATCATTTACTAGAGATGAGATGGAAACAGAAGATAAAGCTGAATTAATAATAATAGGAGAAAATATTAGTAAAGTTATACAAAATTTCTATATAAAACTTTTTCGCCAAGTGCGAATCGATTAATTTACAGTTTAAAAATGTTAATCCTAATACTATCTCTTGTGTTCATTAAGCTCGATTTGGTTCGATGAATATCACACTACTAGGTATAATTTACATCTATTCATTTATATTTATACTAATACGATTCTATTCTCAAAGTGATAGAAACGTCGACTAAGTATACTAATATTTGTCATTGCTAGTCACAATCGTTAAAAATTACTCACCATTTAGAGCTGTTTCAATATTTCGATCTTGCTGCTCAACGTTAGCTTCTTCCTCTTGTTGTTGTTGTTATTCTTGTTCTTGTTGTTCTTGTCGTTAATGTTGTTTCTGTTGTTGCAATGCTTCTGGTTAATAATAAAAAATATGACTATTTAAATTGTATGAAAGATATATTAGGAAAAAACCTACCATTAGTGGTAATATTTCCTGTGTTAATAGTTTCAATATTATGAGGCATATTTTTTTGGTACACTATAGCTAAGGGGAACAAAATAAAATAAATAGTTATAGTTAGATTATCTAGACATACAATATATAATAACAATAAACAACTTATCAAAAAGTAAAAGAAATTGAAATGGTATGTGAGCAAATAACATTTTTTGATGGAGATAAAAATCAAATTTAAAGAACTTAGATGAATGAATTCGAAAAAAAATGAAGTAAAAACAGTAAAGTAATAGAGCAAAACCTGAACTAAAAGAAAAACAGGAAAGTATCAAAGTAAACAGGAAACAGAATGGTCACGTGATATGTTGCTTAGTAACAAAAATCACGTGACTATTCGACCGCGTTCATTTGTATAATTTTCTTTATTGAAATAATTTAAATAGATGATAATTTTTCCTACTTCCGCTTCAGAGTGGCTCAGAAGCGGAGGTTTTATTACTTATGCTTCTATTGCTTGAGATAATTGTAGCTTCCCATTTTGTCTGAAAACACATGAAACGCCCTTTAGTAGGATTTTAAAGAGAGAAAACAAATTAGAAGAGAAAATGAAAGAGAAAAATAAATAAAAGAAAGAGGAATTCTAATCCTTACTTTTTCTCTTTCCAAAAGTTGACTATACATTTCGACAATTTATTGTGTTAGTGTTGATGTCAAAATGCTTCTATCGAGCGTAGCTATTGACACGGTCGAGGCTATTTTTGTGACTTTAACTTCCTCCCCGTCTAGAATTCTTGACTTAATTTAATTATTTTTATTCTCAGGTGACACTAACAATATAGTTGAGATCAAGGTTATTGTTGGCGGAAATGTAAGACTACCGTGTAATGTAACAAATCAGATAGAAGATGATTCGGTTACTCTAATTTTATGGTACAAGGAGGGGACTGGTGGTCAGCCTATCTACACCCTTGATTCTCGAGCTAATCTTGATACCGATGGACCTCAAGTTTTCTCACATCAACGGTTAGATAATCGTGCATCTTTTGAATTCAATAAATCTTCCGTCCATGGATCACTCCTTTTAATCAATCCAGTAACAAATGAAGATAATGGTAACTACAAGTGCCGAGTCGATTTTAGAAGAGGTCGAACTCAAGTAACCAATATAAACCTTTTCGTAATCGGTAATTTCTTTAATCTTACCATATAAATGAATAACAAATCGTTAATCTAGCTCTTAAATCTTTTTTCACAGTACCTCCTTCAAGAATAAGCATAATCAATGGGGATAACGGTAAAGAGATAATTTTACCTAATCCAGTGTCTTTCGATGAAAATGCCAACATAAACCTTATCTGTCAATCATCTGGAGGTAATTAAAAGGCTTGATAAACGTAATTAAAGATTAACGTATCACATAAAAAGATGATCAAGAAAATTTTTTAATATTAATCAAAATATTCAAATTGAAACTTTCCTCAGCCTATTATATTATAATCAGAAAAGGATTCATCTCACATCTTTAAGCTAATCTTGCTTTAAGAAAACCTATAATTACTCATAATGAATGTAAAAAAATTACAATCTAACGATTTTGTCAAAATTATCGCCATTTCAATTAGGTCGACCATCTCCATCACTTTTCTGGTACCATGATGATCAATTAATTGATAATAGTTTTGACATAATTGATTCTAATATCGGTTTAGTGGAAAATCATTTAACCATAATCAATATCGATAAAAAAATACTCAATTCAATCCTATCATGTAAAGCAACGAATAATAATTTCACTAATGGACCAACAATATCATTAACTTTAGATATAAATAGTTAAGTATTTATTAATTATTACCATTGACACCTTCTTGAGTATGTAATCATCTCCTGGATTAATCAATACAAACCTAATATTTTGATCAAATGGGCCTACAATTGAACGATAATTAATAATAATTTTCTTTGTTTGATTATAATAGTTAAACCCAATTCAGTTGAAATAACTAACGATCGTCAACCAATATCGGCTGGTCGAAAGATTGAAATTATTTGTGTTGCATCAGGTTCACGACCTCCAGCTCGAGTTACTTGGTTCAAAGATGATAAACCAATGATACGTTCGAGGTAATCAATCAATTTCAGAGAATTGAACTTGTTAGCTATCGTTGTTATTTTATTTCTTCAAATGTATTATTATTATTTTTTTCGCAGGCAAAGTTATTCAGCTGATGGTCTTGTCACTACAAGTGCCTTAATCTTGATGCCGACTCGTGATGATGATAAAGCAAACATTTTCTGTAAAGCCGATAATCCAAGATTAAATAATTCATTCATTCAAGACTCATGGATTCTTGAAGTTTATTGTAAGTTTAACTTTCTGCTAGTTTATCAATATTATTTCCGGTTATCAATATTCTGTTCTTGTATTATTATATTGACGAAAAGAAAGCAAAAGAAAGAGCTGAGCATTATTATATCATTGATACTGAATTTTCTCCTTTCAACTTTTACCATATTCATCATGTAATTTTCATCTGAAAGTCATTTTCCTTCCTGTGGATTGCCTTAGGTTTTATCTTTGTCCATGTTACTATAAATAAACCGATAAAAAAGATTCAAGTTTCAAGAACCAAATCTTCCCATTCATTTAAAATGATATTTTCGTCTCAATTTCACCAAGAAAGAGAAATAGTAAGAAAAGATAAAAACAACCAAAGTTAAGATGAGAAAATTGGATTAACCGTTAATATACTTAGAGAATTAGGTGGATAAATTGATGAGGATTTACTTTGACTAATACGCTGATCTTATTTCACCAGATGAGAAAGTTCAATCCGGAGATTTAAGCATTTTCACTTGATTATGATAACATTTTCAATTTGTGAACTAAGTAAATGAAAATATTTCTAATGGCCTAACAAATTGTGTATCAAATTATTATTCAATGTGTAAAGTCAAGTCACGATCTGATTGATAATGTTGGTTAAACCTTAACCATGTATAACAATCAACTAATTTGATCATTTGAAAACTAACAGTGACAATGAAACAATATTAAAGTAACTCAAAGTTAACTTGGATTAGAAAATTTTACTTGTCAGATTATATTTATTCATGAGATGTAAAATTTCAGATTCCCTGAGATATTAACTTTTACCATATTAGGTGAATAGAAAAGAGTGGAAATGAAAAATAAAAACAAAAGCGTAAACATTTTACTCAGAATTTTTCAGATTATTCTGAAAATTTTCTATTATGAGTTGATATGAGTTTTTTTCATTCAACATTCACCAAACATGATTAGTGTTGAGGTGTCTGAATATTTGTTTTGTGCGATGAAACTTTTTATCAAGTGATCAAAGTGTGACCTTTCTCTCTCAATTTTTCCTCTCACGCTCTCACTCAGAGTTATTACTCAACGAGAAAGAGAAAAGATATAATGAAATACATGGACATTCAGAATATCCACTCAGTAATCAGATTATAATGATAATTTATCTTCACGAGGCATCATCATGTATCAAAAGAAATGAATGAAACCATTTATTTGAATGAACATGGAGGAGAATGAAAAAGAAATGGTTTAGCTTAGTCATGGAAAATGGATGAACATGGAAAATGAAATAACATCATCATGATAGAAAAAATAACCTCGACGAAAAAACTTTCATCACTTTTTTCTGTCTTACTGAACTGAGGCGAAAAATTTCATCAGTAGCTCTGTCTCCCTCCCACTCTCTTTCTCTTGTAACACCAATAGGGTTGAACTTAATATCAAAACAAATTAAACATATTACTTTAGAAAGGCCGAATTAAATGTTGGTGATTTAGACATCGACTTCATTATTAAAATTCATATTAATCGGAAAGATGATTTAATTTATATTTGTTAATTACAAAGGGTTACAATCACTTAGATAAAAGGAAACTTAAAGGAACCGAACACCGTAAAGGTGCCAACTCGATTGGCCAAAATGGCGGAGAGGAAAAAGGAAGAGAGAGAGAGAAGGGGAAAAATAACAGGGGAAGATGAGGTGGTTTGGACCAGGTACTAAACCAGTTTTAGTACCTGGCCAAAGTTATTATGACATTATCCGGACGCCATCCTCGTAAAGTCCCTTTTACGAGCAGAATTATTCAAACGACTCAGTAGACTTTCCATATCGAAGGTTGCAGTTAGATTGTTCAATTCCAGTATAATAATAAATTCAAAAGGTTAATAAATGAAATTACCCAACACCAAACCCAATTACCGAGTTGATTAATTATTGATTAAATTTGTTTTTAAGATAATAATATTCAGCTTCCACGGCATAATCCTTAAATTCATCCATTGAATTTACCTTTACCACAGCAATATACTTTAAAATACCAGGGAGGAATCCATTTTTAATATATCTTATTTTATCATCGAAATCCATATTCGGGTCAAGTTTAGCACACAGGCCACCCATTTCAAAGAAATAAGATATAACATCTTGACCTTCGTGTTGCTTTTTATTTTCAATTTTCGAGCGTAATTCATCTTGGTATAGCGAAGGTTGTTTGAAAGCTGCGAGTAATTTAGCTTTCAAATCATTGAAAGTAGTTGGTCGTTGATCAACAGGTTTACTTCTTATGCTAACAGCATACCAATCTTTAGCAGGACCAATTAAATAAACAGGTAATCGTCTTAATTTATCAATATTATTTAAGCCAGCGGCTTCAGTTATTTGTTCAAAATCGTCAAGCCAGTCATAGACATCAGCATTATTTCCATCAAAGCTTTTAATATTGTTTAACAAAGTATCATCGAAATATCGGCTCGTCATAATTATGAATCTTTTGTTCTAAGTATACTGACTATTGAATCCAAAACAAACGAACCAGCAATCTTGAAACGAACGGTTAACTCAATTAACCAAAAAGACAAAAGTTTCACAGATTCTGGAACAACGGACAATCGAATCAGTTGATTGAACAACAATTTATCAAAATAACAATTTATAACTAAATGATAATCAATAACTAGATTATCCCAATAATCAAATACAAAATTTTCTGTTATAACAAATGTTCCAAACGAAATTGACTATTAAATCCAAAAAAACGAACCAACAAATCTTGAAACGAACGGCTAACTCAATTAACCAAAAAGACAAAAGTTTCACAGATTCTGGAACAACGGACAATTGAATCAATTAGTAGAAAACAGTAGAAACCAATACTTCCAGATTTTATCAATAAAATTTAACTAATTGTTGATCAAAATTTACCAATTGACGAAATTGATAATTAATAACTAAATTATCAATCAGATTTTAACTAAATTTTAGACGAGATTTACCAAATGACGAAAGTGATAAACAATAACTAGTTTATCAGACGAATTTAAACGAAGTTGACCAAATGACGAAAGTGATAATTAATAACTAAATTATCAATCGAATTTTAACCAAATGTTGAACGAAATTTATCAAATGACGAAGATGATAATTAATAACTAAATTATCAATCGAATTTTAACCAAATGTTGAACGAAATTTATCAAATGACGAAGATGATAATTAATAACTAAATTATCAATCGAATTTTAACCAAATGTTGAATCGAAGTTTTACCAAATGACGAAATGATAATTAATAACTAAATTATCAATCGAATTTTAACCAAATGTTGAACGAAATTTATCAAATGACGAAGATGATAATTAATAACTAAATTATCAATCGAATTTTAACCAAATGTTGAACGAAATTTTACCAAATGACGAAGATGATAATTAATAACTAAATTATCAATCGAATTTTAACCAAATGTTGAACGAAATTTATCAAATGACGAAGATGATAATTAATAACTAAATTATCAATCGAATTTTAACCAAATGTTGAACGAAATTTATCAAATGACGAAGATGATAATTAATAACTAAATTATCAATCGAATTTTAACCAAATGTTGAACGAAATTTATCAAATGACGAAGATGATAATTAATAACTAAATTATCAATCAGATTTTAACTAATTGTTGAACGAAATTTATCAAATGACGAAGATGATAATTAATAACTAAATTATCAATCAGATTTTAACTAAATTTTAGACGAGATTTACCAAATGACGAAAGTGATAAACAATAACTAGTTTATCAGACGAATTTAAACGAAGTTGACCAAATGACGAAAGTGATAATTAATAACTAAATTATCAATCGAATTTTAACCAAATGTTGAACGAAATTTATCAAATGACGAAGATGATAATTAATAACTAAATTATCAATCGAATTTTAACCAAATGTTGAACGAAATTTTACCAAATGACGAAGATGATAATTAATAACTAAACTATCAATCGAATTTTAACCAAATGTTGAACGAAATTTATCAAATGACGAAGATGATAATTAATAACTATATTATCAAACAAATTTCAAACAAATGTTGATAAGTTTATCACAACCTGTTTCGTAACTACTGTTGATAATCAGTGACTCTTAGCGAATTCTAACTTAATGTTAAACAGGTTTCAAAAAAAAGGTAAATTATCGAATAACTATACATATCAAGGATGAGATGGTTAAAGTTTCAACAAAAGTTGAATAGCTAGTTTTTTTTTAAAACAAAACCTGAACAAGTTTTTACCTTCAATTTGTGAAGGTTCTTTTCTTTATAACTAAAGCTTACGAAAGCAAAAAAAAAACCTGTTTGTAACTTGGCTATCATCGATTCAATTTATAATCTAAAATCGATTCTTGTCACAATAAAACGATTATTACTGAAAAAAAATGTCCACAAACGCAATATGAGAAAAAATGATCAAAACGAAAAGGTCCTGATTGTTGACAACTACTCAATATAATCAGTTATAGAAATGATGAAGTACAAACAAAACAAAAATAATCTGGCCGTTTATACTGAGACAAATGTATCATTTTCTTTCACTGGATTAGGTTGTTTACTTTTGTTACCAGCGAAATTAATTTAGATGAATAGATTTATTAGGTTAACATTCTGTGGTTTTTTTTATAATCTCAAGTTAATCGTATTCAGTAGGTTTTTCTTTATAATCACGAAAATCAATTACGAAAAGAAAGTAAAAAAAAGATTGAAAGGTAAACTAAAGTGTATCTATGAGATAAACAAGAAAAATACAACACAAATCACGTCCAAGGGTCACCAAAAATGTAACACCAATAGGGTTGAACTTAATATCAAAACAAATTAAACATATTACTTTAGAAAGGCCGAATTAAATGTTGGTGATTTAGACATCGACTTCATTATTAAAATTCATATTAATCGGAAAGATGATTTAATTTATATTTGTTAATTACAAAGGGTTACAATCACTTAGATAAAAGGAAACTTAAAGGAACCGAACACCGTAAAGGTGCCAACTCGATTGGCCAAAATGGCGGAGAGGAAAAAGGAAGAGAGAGAGAGAGAAGGGGAAAAATAACAGGGGAAGATGAGGTGGTTTGGACCAGGTACTAAACCAGTTTTAGTACCTGGCCAAAGTTATTATGACTCTCTCTCTCTCTCTCTCTTCCGTATCTTCCACCCTCTCACCATGCCTACGTTTCTTTATGAAAATGTCACCTTTAATTCGTATCACTCATCAAAACATAATGAAATTTCACGAAAACACTATTAATTATACCATGTTGATGATACTTAGATTTATATACATTTCTCCACGAAGAGAAGGAGTAAAAATAATTTTCTCTCTCAGAACTTTATATTTACTTGATCATTTTATTCATTACATAAAGTTATCTCTTTCTTTTCTACTCTTTCTTTATTTTGTTTAACTTTTTGTTCACATTTACACTCTGTCAGTTTTTACACTCTTCAATCATCGTCATGATTAACTGAATGTTCAATCACAACGATTCATTAAACTTTGAAGCTCCATGCACTTAAATTTCAGAACAAAAACAACTCATTCTCATTGTTATTCAATCGAATATATTTTTCAATCATCTCTCTCTCTCTCTCTTAGATGATCCAAAAGTGTCTCTAACAATTGGAAATTCATCTAGAGCTGCCTTAGTAAAAGCCGGTGATCGAGTAGAACTCAATTGTAACGTTTCTGCAAATCCAATGGTTTTTGAGGTTCGATGGTATCGAGATGGTGAACCATTGATCAAACATAGTAAGTTAATTAACTTAGTCGATTGTTACCAAAATCAATTGATTACTTCAATTTAACTGATTCATTGTTTCTCACTCTTAAACGATTGGTGAAGCATAAAAGGGTTACAACTAATATATTAATACATTTAAAGCTAATTCATTGATGAATAATTTTAACATGGTTACAATTATCTATTCACTGATTGTTGCAATTAATTTTTACTAATCAAAAGTGGACAATAAACAATTGTATTAATGGAAACATTAATTGTGTGGCTCTATGTTTTGTTCACAATTATAATAGTAATTATTAAGTTTTATGAAATTCATTCATCCAGATGAATGTTACATGTTCTCATTGAGTTTTTCTTTTCAATATAAATATAAATTTGTCAACATTACGTTAGAATTAAATCTTAATTATTGATAACCTAATTAAATATGAGCTCGAAAAAGTTTATCCAAAGTTGATTACTTCAAATCTAGACTTGCATTTGATTAAATGCTTCTATGTAAAGGTCAATCTTTATATCTTTTCATGGGTCAGTTGATTAATAATGATAATTGTTTATTTTAATCAGCAGGAGTCAAACAATTAAATACAACATTGATCATTGAAAAAACGATACGACAAGATCATGGTCGATATCAATGTTCAGCAATGAATATTGAAGGTCAAACAATGTCAAATGTTTTCCATTTGGAAGTTCATTGTAAGTTATTCCAAGTTTATTTCTACAAATCAATTAGAATCTTAATCATAATCAACTCTTCTTTCAGATCCACCGACATGTAAGAAAGGTCAACGGGGTATTGTTGGTGTTTCTCTTGGTGAAACCCTCAGAATTACATGTGAGGTTGAAGCTTCACCGGGAAAGGTTGACTTTTACTGGTTACTAAATGGATCAATGGGTCACGAAAATCAACCTGATTTAACAAATTTCAAGTTCAATTCAGAAGGATTAATATCAAAGCTTGAATATCAAGTAAAAAGTAAAGACGATTTTGGTATATTTGAGTGTTGGTCTCGAAATGCTATTGGACCACAATTGGAACCTTGTCTTTTCACCTTAATACCCTCTGGTCCCCCTGAGGCTCTTTCAGAATGTACAATCTATGAAAGATTATCAGATAAATTGTTTATCAAATGTTTACCTGGTTATGATGGAGGATTAAATCAAACATTTAACTCTCAAGTTTTAGACAATCGTAAACAAATTATACAGAATATAAGTAATCCAATTGAGCCGATTTTCAATATAAGTGACCTTACACCAGAATCCAGTTATATCTTAATGCTGTTTTCATCCAATTCAAATGGATCGTCAAGAATTATTTCCCTCACAACTACGACTCGTTCTTGGAGAGATGATGGTAATAAACTGATTACAATATAAATCCTTTACTATTAACTAATTGTTTGCATCTAATTATTTCAGGGGATTTTGTCTTGTATCTATTTGACTCCAATATCATGTCCGCTGTTAGATTAGGCTTGATATCGGCTGTTATTTTATTGTCCTTGGTAGTGACCATTGCCTTTGGCATACGAAAGCATCGACAGCTTAAAACAACAGTAATCAAACAATCAAATATAATGTAAGTTTGGTTAAATTGTTACTAATTGTTGGTAGTTAATTGTTGTTGATGATGTTCAATTAACAGGGAATCTGAATCCTTTGGTGATAATCTAACTGATAGCTATGCAAAACCATTCACTTCGGGTGCAATTAATCCTGATGTGGTTCCTTCATCAAAAGATTGTTATATTGATAAAGTAAATGATCAATTGATTGGGACAAATCACTACACTAATTATGTTTTACCTTCGTACAATCAAATGTCTACAACAACGAGTAATTATAATTACACTATTGGATTTACTGGTTCTCAAGGATATGGAATTAATTTTGTGGATAAAAAGTTATATTCAGTTGGATCATTTCCCAATTTTCGTGAAACAATCAACAATTTACAAGAAGTTAATTGTGATAATTCAATTGCTCTTGGTGATCTTACAATGAGAAGTCAATTGTTACCTAGACGATCATTTCAACACACCAACAATTTAAGGGTAAGAAAAATTAACCACAATTTATGATTAAATTTTTCTATTAAACTAACAATTGATCAATAACCAAATTTAAATTGATATTTATAAATCTTCATTGGGATTGAATATTATTTGTAAATTGTTGGCTATTGATCAAATTTTTAGATTAAAATTCAGCCAATTTGAATTGATTAAGATCTCAGATGATCATGATAATTAATTTTACTTTACAATTTAAATTAAAACAGATAAATCAACAAAGAAATGTTCATTTTGGAACCAATATTAGCGGATTTTCAACTCCAGTTTAAATTAATCATCAAAATTTAATCACAATCAACCTGTAAATTGTTACACTGAGTGTTTAATTTGCTATATGACTTAATTACCTCAACAATCAAATTTTCAAATCAAATTATTGAAACTAAATTAATGCCTAAAAAATTGCTAATAATGATAAGTAAAAAAATGAAATAAACTTTTTCCAATCAATCAATGAAAATTTGATCGGTCATTTCATTAATTATTTCAAGCAATTAAAATCTAATCAATTGATTTACATTAATATCATAATCATAATCAAAACCAATTGATTAACCTTTGATCGGGAAAACTAATTAATCAGCTAATGTTGTGATCTTTAAGTTTAACTAATATTTGAGTAAAAGTGAAACTGAATCCCTGAGGGTAAAGGTCAAGTTTAATTAGTTAAGTTAATCACAATTAAAAGTTTAATGGTTAACTGTAATCTCTTAGATTAAGTTAAATCATTAGATGGCGCTAACAATTTAAGTAAACAATTGATCACGTGGGTTAATTGTTACCTCCTTTTGGTTTAAGCTTTTTTCAAATCATTTGTAAGTTTGAAATCATTTTAAATTGTGATTAAAGTTTATAACTTGTTGAACATGATGATTATAATTTGGATTAACAATTAACCATAATCATTGAGTTTAAAGTAAATTTGATTGAAAGTTTATGAGCTCACGAAATTTGTGAGTCCATACAAATCGGAAAATCAGATCAACGGTTAACCAAATCAACTTAATTTTAATCATCGATTGATTTTGTGTTCGATAGCGAAAAACTTTGTTCCAATCGGAAAGAAATCAATTTAATCAACTTGGAATTTAAGTTAATTGTTCCATAATAATAAGCTGAACCTTTTTCTTCTTGGTTAATTAAATAAATTCACTAATTCCATTGGCAAGTTTCCCATGTAAGTTAAACTTTTCTCATTTCTTTCACTAGTTTTTATCGATTTATGTTCATCTTGATCTTCTATTCTGGTTAATTGTCACAATTATTTGTCCTAATTGTGATTTTAGTCAAGAATAGGAATCGGATTAACGGTTAATTTTCTTATGTTTGATAATTGAACTCACATTTTCTTTTATATATTATTTCATCATGAAATCAATTGCTTGTTTTATGTGAGTTTCAACTAGAAGAAGAAAAGAAAGTTACGATTCTGTTAATTGTTACTCTTGATTGATTATCATTGACGATGAAATATTATCATCATGATTTTCATTATCAATATTTCATGTTGAGTTTTTTCTTCTCTCTCTCTCTCTTTTCAAAGAATTAATTTCAAGAACCGTAAAAGGATCTGAATAATTCTGGCTGAGTAAAGAACGAGAAAAAAAACTTCGTATTCATGTTGATCTGTTCATTTTCACCATGTTCACATCTCTTCCTGAATCATGTTGACATTTTCCCCCATCATCATCATCTTCATGTTCATCTCTTTATGTACTGAAAATAAAATGATGGATTAGTTTCAAAATAATCTAGTCTGTATATAAGATTTACTCTCAAAACTTTCAACTTTATCTCTTTCTTATTTGCTTAATCTTAAGCCAAGAAAAAAAAAGGCTTTCGAAAGAAAGTAAAGATATTATTTTGATGAAGATTAGATGAATTTCTATCTATTTAATTTGATTGTCAGATTAAATTCTAATTTGAGTGAACATTTTTAAGTTAATTGTTGGAATTACTATCAAATGATCAGACTTTAAAGCTTACAGGTAATCTGATCTTGATCTAAATCTATTACCATCATAAGACATTCACCTGATAACAACAATAACAGAAAAAAATGTTAATCAATTTACAATTAGAATCACAATTAATCAACAATTGGCAACAGTTTCATTAATATAAATAGTAAATTTCTTGTCGCAATTTCAACAATTAGCCCAAGCAATTTCAATACCACCAACAATTTACCCAGTGACTTAATTAACTCACAGATGATTATTATTAATATTAAGATAAAAAAAAGGATAATCATATCGTTATCTTCATAACCGTGAAGGTAATCCAGTGATTAAGATGATGATGATGATGAAACTTTTGTAAAAATAACTGTAAAAAAATAGTAACTTGTTTGTGCTAAAATATGAGCTAGAAAATTGTTAACCAAAAGTTAATTGCAAATTTAAAATGCAATTGAATTAAAGATGAACATAAATTTTCAGATTAATGATGCGAGAGGAAAACAAGATTTAACTTGTTGATTAAATCATCTCAATAATAGGGAGACAACAAATATGAGTAAACATGAAATTTCATTCACCAACGAAAATGTGAATCAACTGATTGTAAAAATAATCAATTGACGTAAATTGTTAGTTACAAAATAGAAAACAAAATTGTTATCAAAGTTTCGCTTTTGGCAAGAATCAGAGACAATAATATATTTAGAGTTCCCTGGTATTATTATCTTAATATTAAGATGATATTCCAATTGATTCAGGAAGAATCGGTTGGAAGAAAAGAAAAGTTCTAAGGCCATTGACATTCGACAGACGTCTGAGGTTAATGATAAGAATCTTTCGGAGAAAAAAGGTAAGAAAATAATTCGAAACTTGGAAAGTTCTAAAAGAAAGTTTTCCTTGTAACATTATCAGTTGTTCACCCTCGATAATCATTTAGATATTTTTACATTGTTTCAATTTCATCTTCTTTAGGCTCAATCAGTTCAGTCTAGAGTGTGAACATGGGAGAGCTATCGCTGAGTAAGGTTAACTTTCAATGGTGTTGATGGGCTAAAGGTTATAATCAGCTGACCGAATCAAAATCTTCTGCCTTGTTACCTAATTGTTTGCTGGCCTGTATCAGATAAACTCTCTCATCCTTTTCTCTCTCTCTCTCCTATTAGTTTTTCTCTCTCTCTCTCTCTCTCTCTCTCTCTCTATTCTTCCTTCCAAAAGCTTCTTAAGCCTCTTTGCTTACTCATCATCTTCATCTCTATTTCTCTCTCACCTTTAACTTACCTGTACCAAAGTACCTTCAACCCTTCAGCCTTTTCAAATGTTATGGAAACTTTTTCATCTTCATGTGTCTTTCATCATTATCATCGCTTTTTTTACTATTATTATATTTTCGCCTTCGTTGATATAACTGTAAAAACTATCATCAATTTGTCGTTTCTACACTTGAGCCGTTGACAAGTTAGATTTTAATTTAATTCCTCTCTTTTTTTTTGATTTATCTAACGATTAACCTGCCAAACAATTAACTAATAGTCAAAAACAACGCATCACCAATAATAAACTAATACAGAAAAAGATTAACCTTTAAATTGTTGTAGTTTTTTGAATTCATGATTAGTTTAACCATAATTTGATTTACTCACAGTAAACAATTTAAAATTAACCACAAAATTAGTCTATTTTAGTTTATACAATAAAATGAACAATCAAATTAAGTTTGATAAAAAAAAGTTAATCAAGTCAGTTTGTTATTAGATTTATATTGATATGAAAAGGTTAAAGACTTTTTCACCCTTTTGATTATCATGATCAAAGTTAATTCAGTTTAAAAGTACGAAGTTGATTAAATTGATGACCATCAAACTATCAACTTCTCTGATCATCCAGTAAATTGTGCTATTTAATTGCAATTAACGAAAGTGTTAGTTTGTTTAACTTTATTACGAGGCAATTGGAAATTGATTTGTAAAAAAATTGTTGATTAATCAATTACTTTTACTATTAGTAATTTACCTTGATTGACAATCTAAATCATGTGTTAGCAAAAAAAAGACTGATTTGATTATCGCTATTTAAACACAATAGAATCAAGGAAAATTAGAAAGTGATTAGTTGATCGTAATTGAATCACCATCGTTTAATTTAATAATAATATTGAAACAGGTTCTAAATTGATTAATAATAAATTATGTATTATTAAACTCTGATGATTAGGTGCTCATCATGATCAACAATCATTAACTTGATTGTTTATTGTGTTGACTTTTCATTGATTATTACAATCAAAAGTGTATAATTTAAATTAAAGCTTAACCATGTTTTCAACAATTTAAATGTGGGCTGATTGTTATTGGTATAGAAGATGAAATAAACAATTGATTTACTGATTTTCTTGACAATCAACATGAAGATGATTATGATTATTAAATATACGAGTTTGATCAACTTTCACTAATCAACACACACACGAATCTAAATTAAGTTAAAGTTTATAATCTGATTGTTGCAACTTAATTTTCAACGATATTGTAAACAATTAATATCGTTGGAAACAAATTTAAATTGTATTTTGATAAACAGGAAATTATATTTATTCTGACAATTTAAATTGTTGTCAATCAAATGACTTGTTGGGATGAAAAAAAACTGAACAACAATTAAGTCAATTGTGATCAGAAAAAAAAAGTAAAAACTTTTTCTTGTAAGTCCAATGATTACTTTTAATTGTGATGCCAATTTATTGTTGTTAATTAGCTTAATCAACATCCACCCGGAAATTTTGATCAACGATTGACGAGCTAAATTTAGTTGTAATTAAATTGTAAATAATTTGGCAGCAAGAGTTGATTTCATGTCCATCTAACAAAGTAATTAAATAACAATCAGTTTGGTTAAATCAAATAGTGAAACAATTCAATGTTAATCTATTAATACAATTACTTGAAAGGTTTAATTTGATTGTTGTGAAGATTCAACAGTTTTTGCTGATTAATCTTGATTATAATCAGCTAATTGTAATCAAATATTTATACGAACTGAATTATATTCTGAACATGAACTTGAAATCGATTCTGATTTAAGGTGAAAGTTTAAATTGTGAATTGTTGATTACAATCAAATGAGAGCCGGAAAAAAAAACAATAACAAACCAACCAATGTGATAATTAAAGTGTAATGTTATTAATTGTTGACTAAATTTAACTTTAAATCATCATTAATATGGTTGGTTAAAAGTTTATGGTCCAAGAATCAAAAGTTAACAAGCAAATGAATTTAAATTGATCATGAAAAAAATAGGAAACAATTAAGGTTATATGTATCATAGTATTTGTCAGTAGCAATCAAATTTTATTTTAATTAACTTTTTCACTAATTATAATTGAGTTGATTTAATTGTTAACAGAAAAAAAGTACTTTGACCGAGTTTCCATAAGAATCAACTAATTCTCAAAAGTATTGAGTTTTGAAAAACTTTTTCCAACCTTCAAATGATCACAATCAAATCAGATCTTCATTAATCATTATCCTTATTTGATAATGATAATAATAGTTGAGCAATTAATTGTAATATATTACATCACGACACAATTAAATTCTCATTGGTTTTAATTGATTCGTCCTTAAGTTTTAACCAATTGATTAGCTAAACTCTTGATTAGTTGAACAAAAAGTAAACAGTAGTTACAAAATTAAGGGAAAACCTTGTTGATGGAAAATTAAAAACAATCAAGGCTAAATTGCTCGAAATCAAATTAAGCTTTCAACGTGATGGAAATGATTAAAATTATATCTCATGGGATAGTTTGTATATCGATTTCAATGTCACAGAAATAATCTACTGATCATATTTACACACTCGGTGGCAATTTCTCGACCCGCCAACAGTTAACTCGACAAAAATCACTCGAAGTTTTTTCCTGGGGATTCTACTCACGACTTTCTAATATTATCCATATCAGGCTTATAGCGAGGATTCCTCGCTCCTTCTATTGCTGTTTTTCAGAATCGGTTCTTCGGGTATTCCTTTTTCCCCTTTTGCCTCAGGGTTCCAACGATAGAAAGATTTCTATGAGCTGTTCGAATGATCCAATCTACTATGATCAGATATGAAAGTTTGTTCGGCAGTAAATATCAAATTTATTCCATATAAATCACTTTTTCGTGCGAGTTTCGATTCCTTAATTCGAGTCTCTTTTTCATTGAATATCAACAACATTGAACATGTACATTGAACTCGACTAGTTGCCGACTCCTTGTACCCCTAAAGACATTGATACTTTACCATCATTTAAAAAGATGAAACAAAGATCGTCAAGATTATTGTGGCTCTAGAAATGTTTCGAACTTGATTAAATCGATTCCGTCAGTCTGGAATAGAGTTCGAATCTGAACATTTGTGTTGCTATTGATAATTTTCATCATCTCCGCAGCTCAGGCTTCCAAGAACTATTTCATTTTCGTCATTAAAAGTTCCATGATAAATCTCTATTCGAGAATATTTTTATAACCTGAAATAACAAATCTGTTTAATTAGTACTGATGCCCTGTGGGTAAAGAATCAATTAACACGTACCTGAGTTAATCACCTTTAACTTTTATCTTTACTCAATTAAAGCACTTTAAGTGAGTGTGTTGACAAAAAAGTCCATGTAAACTGTTGGAGGGTTAGTGACAATTTGTACGTTGATTGTTACGATCAACAAAGTTCTGATAACGTGACTTGTTTTCACAATATTTTCTTGATCACAGAGACAAAAAATAAATTGTTCCACTAATGGTTATTGCCTGAAGGGCTGATGATTGAAAATAGTATCATCACCAGCAAGAAAACAACCAATATCATCATCATTATATTGGTAATATTGATGATCAGGAATCAAATAATGATTAAAGATCAGTTTACTTTCTGATCATCATGCAAATGAACAATTGACAAAGACTTGAATATCGTTTAGTTGGACAATCATCAGCAATCAACAAAGATCATCAATTGTTTCGAGTGATCGTTTTCACGATTTAATTTCAAAGTTGAGGGTCAACTTGTTTTCTTGTGAAAATCAATGCAAACAATTTGTTAATTGTTGATGAAAGTTTTTCCAAATTGTATCATGCAGATGAAACTATTACTGATTAATCATTAATTGCAATCATACTAATGTAATTAAGTGAGTTCATACTATTAATATGTTTGCAATCGTTTTGTTGATGTACTTTTTTTTCATTAATTGTTAGTAAATTAAGAAAATGATTTTCAACTGAGAGAGAGAAAAAAATGAAATCAACATTACAACAATTAACAGAATCATTGAGAGACTGTTTTTTTCTTCATCACAATCAACGTTTAATTACAACAATTGATAATTCGTGAAGTTAATGATGATTTTCATTCATCTGATTATTACGTTAACCTTGATTTGATTTTCCGTAGATTATTTTTTGTTTGTTTGTTTGCTTGATGATTACAATTAATTTTGATTGTTATTAGTAAACAGGTTTTACCTTAGACAACCTTGCATATGATAATTATGTATAATCTTGTTAATTATAACAATTAAAACTGATTTTCAATATTACTACAATGGTCAATGGTGTTTGTAATTACAAATTATTCAAGGTTCGGGTGATGTTGATTTTTTGCCAATTAAATTGTTTCATTCAAACAATTTAGAGTTTCTGTAGTTAAATAGTCTTTTGATTATCTCAATTTAACAAGATTAATTAACTAATCACTCTTGCAATATCATCTCTTCATTTTGTTTTTCAACAGATTTGAATAGGACTCAAGGTGCAAATCAGTTAATTGTATAAACTATTAAGAGGTTAATTAGTTAAGAGAGGAAGAGGGATAAAAATTAAGGTTATTAACTTAATTCTGATTATTGTTAAGAGTCAAATTAGTAACAATTAAGGTTGATTAAATATGACGTTGGTCTCTGGTGATTTCAATCCAGGAACACGGAAAAAAACTGATGAAAGTTACGAAGGTTACAATGGAAATGGAAATGGTAAAATAGATGTAAGTAGTTTACTCTACAATTAAGTTAATTGTTAATTAACATAATGTAATAACAATGTTTATACTCCTCTTTATGTATTAATAATTACCTAAAGTTTGGACAATATATCCATCAATAGATACCATGGATAATAATATTGTAATTTGTTCATGAAACCTCAAACAATCATGAAATTAACTAATCAAAGTTAATTAGAGTGTGACATGATTGTTAGTATGAACTAAATTAACAAAAAAAAAGATTAGTTATCATCTTTTAACATCTTAATTTTGTTTTGAATGTTCAATTTGATCAGGCTAAAAGTGTACGCAATGATAAACTGGAAAAATATAATCATCATCATAACAACAATCATTCAAGTAACTCATCATCATCAACATCATCAACAGAAACTACAATAAACCAACAGAGTAACGTTAATTTAGTTAATGATGATAAACATTCCGGTCAATCAAATCGAGCTCGTTGGGGTTCCAAGTGGGAATTTTTACTTTCATGTGTTGGCCTATCGGTTGGTATTGGTAACGTTTGGCGATTTCCTTATTTGGCCTATGAAAATGGCGGTGGTGCTTTTTTGATACCCTATTTGATCATGTTAACCTTGGCTGGAAAGCCGATGTACTTCATGGAACTGGTCATTGGTCAATTTGCTTCCAAAGGACCGCTTTCAATTTGGTCCTGTTGTCCCATCGCAAAGGGTGTTGGTGCGGCCATGGCCTGTGTTTGTTTCATTGTTTGTATCTTTTATAATGTTGTCCTTTCTTATGCTGTTTACTTTATCGGCGCTGTTTTCCGTTACGGTCTTCCTTGGACAAGTTGTGATCATGATTGGGCGATTGGTACTAATTGTCAGGTTCGATCTGGAAATGTAAGTTGTTACAATTAAATTGAGTTCGATCTTGTTTATTGACATTTTCCATTTGTTACTTTTGTCCACAGTATTCGTTCATTGAAGGAGCCAAATCATCGAGTCAAATTTTCTGGGAGTAAGATGATCAATCCGTAAATTGGATTATCTGATTTTTGATTTCTTTTCTTTTTTGCTTTCGAATTGACAGGAGAAAAGTTCTTGATTCAACAGATTCTATTGAAGATGTTGGTGGAATCAAATGGGATCTTGCTCTTTGCCTTGCAATTAGTTGGCTAATTACGGTTCTTTGTCTTGTCAAAGGAGTCAAAACATCGGGAAAAGTTGTTTATTTTGCAGCCACGTTTCCATACGCCATCTTGATCTCTCTCCTTCTTGTTGGCTTTACTCGAACTGGATCCTGGGAGGGTGTCAAGTACTTCATTACACCTTCATGGGATAAACTGCTCTCTATTCAGGTAAACATACTCATTGTTGCATTTGAAAATCTAGTAGGTAATACATGTAATTACCTGAGTTTTTCATTTCTCCTGATCAAAGGTATGGCTCGCAGCGGCAAGTCAAATGTTTTTCTCGCTTGGTGTCTCGATGGGTGCGTTGATAATGTACAGTAGTTACAACGATTTCAGTCACAATGTTTTCCGGTAAGTTAGACTTTGCAATGATAGATTCATTTGTTGTACGAAACTTGAATCAAAATTTGAAAATTAATTGATTCATAAAGAGATACTTGGTCTGACTGTAGTTTCATCGATTCAGGAGAAACGTTGAAATCAATGAAAACACTTCAATCGAAATTGATTAATCAAATTTGAATTATGATTGGAGTAGATTTCAAGTATGCCTTTTAACTGTCAACAAAACTATGATTGATTAGATGAGTTAAGACTAATTTCAAATTGATTATTTTTTCTTCATCAATAGTGATGCTATGGTCGTTAGCATATTGGATACAGTGACCAGTATAATTGCTGGTTTGGTCATTTTCTCAGTACTCGGTGCATTAGCTCATGAACTTAATGTTGATATAAAGGATGTGGTCAAAAGTGGCCCTGGACTTGCATTCGTCATTTATCCTGAAGCCCTTTCTCGTTTACCGTTCCCTGAATTCTGGTCTGTTGCTTTCTTTGCAATGCTGTTCATTCTGGGTCTTGATTCTGAGGTAAGGAAGACAAAGATTTCATTTCCTACCTGAAAAATAAGAAACTTAATCAGACAATTGTGAATGTAAACAATTAATCAATACTTACATCTAAATATCGGTACATGTACATACATCATTCAGTTGGGCGTAGGTTTTAGTCAATTGGCTGAGAATGACGATACATTTAGTTCATTAATTATCCAATTAATCATCTGGATTTATATTTTCTGTCAAAGTGAGAGAGAAAGAGAGAAAGAAATGATAACTAAATTTAAATTTGATTATATGTGTCAAACTTTGTTCGGTTCTAATTGTTGTATCACAACATTACAATCAAATAATTAACTTTTCTCAATCAAAAAGGTGGAACTGTATTACTGATTGTTATATATTAGTATATCTCCACCCGTTCAATATATAATAATGATTATGATATTTATGATTTCTGAATGAAATCATATTGAATGGTTACAAAGAAATGATTTAATAGCTTACCAATAAACAATAAGACAATTAGAATATGAGTAAAGTTAATCAAAAGTTAAGGCGTTGGTTTCAAATTGATTCATATTGGATTGACCTTGGATATCCAATGAATATGAGGTTCTAATTAATATGGTTAATGGTCACTATTAAATGTTAATCTGAAAAGATAAAGATAAAGATCATTAGTAAATTAGATTTAGTTTGAATGGTTGACATTGAATTAATCTTTTTGCTTTGTTTGGCAACTTAATGGTTTCTTAATTGTTGACAATTTCACTTTTCTCTTCATCTCTCTTTTTCTAAAATTTAATATACAAACCCAAATATTAATATCAATCTAAATGTTAGATGTTAATCAGAATAGGAACAAAATCTCATGTATATTTCATCATTACCATTGAGTTATTTTTGGAATAGAGATCACAAGTTGTAGCTCTTGGCCCAGTTAATTGTTGGAAAGTGAAACGAAACTGTATCATGGTTACAATTAAGTGAGAAGAAAAAATTAGTTTATACTTACTCAGTTAATCAAGATGAGGATAGTTCATGAGATTTTCTGTCTATTGATTGAAACGATTATTAAATCAGAGAAAACGATGAGAAGAAAAAAGTTGCAATTCTTTTCCTTTGATTGATTTGTTTTCCTTGACCATCAAGTTAACATTCATATAGAAACAAATATTATATGAAATGTATTAGTTGTCATTACCCTTGTCTATTAATCTTGTGACCAGTTAATTACGTTAAAGATTAGGATAACATGACCACCATTAATTGTTGATAATTAACTGTTAACCAGATCTCAATATGTTCCATTCTCTATGTTTAACAAATTGTAATTGTATTTGGCTCTTTAGGTTACCCAGTTGATTAAGAGAGAAAGTGTTTCCCATGTTATCAACATTCGGTCTCTTATTATTATATTAGTTAACCACTTGAACGAAAAATACAAAGAAAGGAACAAACTAATTAATGGAATGTCAATCTAATCAATAGATTCATCTTAGTTAATGATTTCCACTGGTTATCGATTAATTATTTAAATCACAATCTGGTTGAGTAAATTGTTCACATGGTGTAAACAAAAGGTTATCACCATCAAAGAATTGAAAAAAAAACCAAATACACAAAACACTCATGAGAATAAGAAAATCAATTAATAAGTTAACATGTTAGTTAATAAAAAGAAGAACAAGAAACAACAATCAAAAACGATAACAAATTGTTAACCGTTGAGAGAAATAAAAAACCGTTTAATTAACAATTTAAATTCAATTCTAAAGATGAAACAATTAATCATAACAAGTGAAGAAAAAAAAAGAAAGAGTCAATTTGATATACTTTCTTTTTTTTTCTATTCTTTTCTATTTAGAATTTTTTGTTTGTTCTTTTTGTTCAAATTTGTTCTTTTTTCGTTTTTTTTCTTTCCTGTCAACAGTTTGCGCTCCTTGAAAGTGTCATTACCAGTTTAAGTGATGAATTTGCTTTTGTTCGTCGACATCGATTGAAAAGTGTCTTCGCCGTGGGTACAATTTGCTTCCTAATCGGTTTATCGTGTGTCACCCGTGGGGGTAAATTTGTCTTCGAGATTCTTGATTACTATGGCGGTGGATTACCTTTGGTCTATATTGCGGTCGCTGAATGTGTCGCCGTTATGTGGATTTATGGGTTTAAAAATTTTACCTACGATATTTATTATATGCTTGACCGTCGCACTGGTTGGTACTGGAGGTTAACCTGGGTTTGGACATCGCCCTTTGTGTTGTCCTTCATTGCCATCTATTCATTGATTACTCATAAACCACTGAAATTGGGTGATTATGATTTCCCTTGGTGGGCCGATGTTGTCGGTTGGTCAATCACTTTGTTTATACTTCTTCAAATACCCATTTGGGCCATTTACCAGATAATTAAGGAGAAACGAGGGGAAGGACTAATTGAGGTGATTATTATGTTATTATTATTACCATTATTATGGTAATTTAGCTGAATCAATTGGTCAATTATCTAAATTGTCTCTGGAAATTTTTTTATTTATATAGAGAGACAATTGTGACAGCTGATTGTGTGTTTCCGTCCAATTTTTTAGTTTCTAGTGTTGTTATTGATTGATTATTTTCATTGATTCATTGATTGATTGGTTTGTGTATTGTGTTGATCCGGGAAATGTGATGACAAATTTATATATACTTTTCATCAATGAAATAATTCATGTGACTTTTACTTGTTAGTTTGAGTTTTCAATTTTATTAATCACCAATGGACCAAAGTCACATTAGCTGTAAACATCATCTTGATTAAAGTTAATCATTTGGTTTGTTGAGTTACTAATAAAATGATTGAGAAATTTAGTAAGATGATGATTAACAATTGTATTCCTACAAATGAGTAAAATGTGTCACTTGTTAATAGCAATTAATAGGATGTTATTCAATAGTATTAATAATTTGATGTTGCCCTTTAATTGTAAGGTAATTGTTGATAATCAAATTGTTGACTAAATTTGTTTTTCTTTTATAATTTGTTTTTTTTTCGGCAGAAAATTAAATCGAGTTGTCATGAAACTGATGATTGGGGACCTCAAGATCCGGAAACAAAGAAAGATTGGAAATCAAAGTCAAAAGGCCTCGGAAGTGTTTTCATGGGAGTTAAATCAGAATTTTATGAGAAACGAGAATCAGCGAAGCTGCAAGGGTTCACAATGAACGGAGTTTCATGAATCTTTTTTTTCCTGTGATTCCAATTTTTGTAATCTCAACATCGAATAATTGATATGATTGTTATCGAACAAGAGAGAAAGAGAGAGAGAGAGAAAAACAATTCCAATTGATTGATTTTTTCTTCCATTCGAACACCTTAAAAGGATCATGAACTATAGTTAAACTGTTCAACTTTGATCAACAATTAAGAACAATTATATCTTTAATAGATCGTTCATCGAGTGTCCAAAAATGACCTAATATAGTTAATCCAATGGATTTTAATTGTAAATATTCCCACCTAAAAACCGATTTATTAATCCTCTTCGGTTTTTTTTCTCTCTTTCTCTCTCCCTCTGTGATTTTTTTTTCTAAATTTTGATCATAAATCACAATCTAAGCTTATCCTTAGCTCATTGTTGTAGCATTTAAATAGTTATGAATTAATTGTCATAATATTTTACAGAGTAACTTTTAAAGTGAAATAAAACTTTTTTTTTCGAATGCGCGAGTTTAAAGGAGATGACAACAATTCTTACAACGAAAATGTTAATCAACGAGTTGAATTTGTGTTTAAATAAAATATTTAAAGTTGATTTACAAATGATGAGGTGTATGTGTCAATTATATGAAATATTTACGTTTATACGAAGCTCCAAGTAAAAAGAGAATTGATATTTTCACATAAAATAATCTAATCATCATGAAGGAAAAACAAATGAATCCATTATTTGAATATGAGATCAAAACTTGTTTGATTTTCTGTGGGCTCATTTTGTGGGATTAATTTAGTTTATGGAAGAGGAATTGATGTTTTTGGTTGAATCATTAAATCACAGTGAGTTGATTGGTTCATGAGGCGATTATTTTTCGACAAATAGATCGAGCTAAATTGAGAAACATAAAATGTAGCGAATATTGTAAAACTAAAGCACCGAAGCCTTTGTAAAGTCCTAATGTTGTCTCTTCTTTGACAATAGTTTGAAAACACTCTCGAGCTCCTTCGTAAGCAGATATAACCGGTAAGACTGTATTTCCAGTGTCAATATTATCAATTATTGTTCGAGTTCCTTGGAGATAAAGTCTAAAAATAAATGAAAGAGAAATGGGAATCATAAGTAAAGTGAAGATTTTGTTTTGGATGAGAATGAAAATTGATTCATACCTTTGAATTACTGTGTCAAGAGGGTAAAGGATAATGTCTGCAGTTAAATTTCCAATTAATTTAATAATTGTAGCTTTATATGAATCAGAGTCTTGTTTTGTTCTACTCAGAGCAAAACATAATCCAGTGACATTCGAGCTAATTTGATAGTGAAGGATAAAGTAACCAGCAGTTGGAATACATAATGACCAGAAAGTTAATAAGCGAGTTCCATTTGAATTCCAATGAGTTAATCGAGTTAGACCTTCTTTTAAACAGTCAAATACACCCGGAGTTTCACTGGCGATTGAAGATTGAACAATTTCAATTGAATTTGAACAAAGAAATGGACTTGCCAATATAGAAGCTAAACCTCTACAGATGAGATTCCTATTATTATTTGTAGAAAATATTTGGGAAAATATCAATAAGTTAATATTATTTCGTTGTAAAGAATTAAACAACAACAACTACTATAACACTTACTCTTCAGTGCCAAAAGCACCGGCAATAAAAGACTGACAAGATAAGTACAATCCTTTAACGATTAGATTACTTGTTAATCCTTTCCATAAAGCTCCAGATCCTTGAGTAGATCGTAGTCTGTATAGTAAGGGTATAACTGTTAAAGGGGTCAAATGGTAACGATTGGAAAAACGGGTAACCTGGTAAAAGATAACATTGTATTAATTTACACTCTAATCACTGGATTAACAGATTGTCTTACTTGACATTGACGTCTAATAACAACTAAAGGATGAAAAATAACATGTTCAGAAAGCAAATCAACAACATTGATAACATAAGAGGTTATCCTTTCTTCATGGTCATTATTTCCTGAGGCAAAAGATCTGGATCGTGGTTTCCGAAGATCGACTAGATTAACTCGCCTAGGTGTACTTTGATAAGGAGGTAATCTACAGTTGGAGAAAAAATGCATTAGAATATTTGTAAACAAAACATTAAAAGAATACAACTCAATTGGAACCAAATTCTTGATTCTTTTGTAAAATGTACTAAGTGATTTAACATGCAAGTAAAACTAAATTTTCTCTAGTAGTAGACAAGTAATTAAAATCTAATCTTCAAATCTTCTTTTAAAAGATTATTAACTATAAATTATAAAAGGAAAGAAATGTAATCGTAAATATTAATAATAATTGAATGGAAAATTATAAGAGAAAAAAGAAAATGAAAACTTACCGATCAAATGAACCATTTTCAAAATGTGAATCACCAAAATCAGCATAACTTCCCAATGAAGAGTAATCTGGATTATCCATTTAGATAGAAAATCAATTTAAATTAATCAAATTAATTATAAATATTTAATTGTTGGAAGAGACAAAGTCAAAGATCATTGAGTCTAAATGGAAAATGGAAAATTAAATCTAAGGTAACCATGGAAACGTAGATTTAAAGTGTGCGCCTTAGATGGAGAAAAGAAAAGCGGTAAATTCAAATGAAGGAAAAGAATGAAATTTTAATGAGAAAAAAGAAGAAAATTTAAATTTAGTCATGAATTGTAAATTAATTGTCGAATAGTGAAAAAAATCAATCAATCGCTTTGAACTTTTCATTGTTTCATATTGGCAGCTCTTCGAGCGACTCTTGGATCTCTATTGGCTACGTTAATAAGATCACTGGGGATTATCAATGGTCGAGATTGTTGGTCATTTGTAATGGCCGATTGACCATTTTGATTAGGCCAATTAAATTTCGCAACTATCCCAGTTGATTGGTTAGAATAAAATTCTAATTGTTGCTGTTGTTGTCTCTCAACGGGAATTAAATCATCACAAGGATCTGTTTGAACTCCAACTGATCGAAATGTTGAAGAATCAGTTTGAGTAGCAATTGACTTTTTCGGGTAATTATCTTTTCTAGAATTAGAATTAGAATAACAATTAGAATAATCATTCTCATTAAACCCCATTGTCCAATCGACATTTCTGCGATCAGAACTAGAATCTGGACCGTTATTACGATTAGAATCCCAATCCCAATCATCATTTCGTCTTTTCTTTTGAAATTTATTTCGATCATCACTACAATTAGAATATCGATTTGAATTAGTCTCATTATAACCACTGAATTCACCATCACCATTACGCCTCGAGTTATAGTTATTCTTTGACTTTGAATTCTGATCATTTCGACGTCTCTTATTATTATTATCGTTACTTTTATCTGACCCATAAGCCCACGAACCGGATGGAGGAGGCGATGGACTTGGATTACGAAAAACATTAGCCATTGATTCCCAGCAATCATCGGAATCATATCGTTGATTATTATTTCCTTGTACCAATTGACCATTACTATTATTATTATTACTACAATTAGCCGGTAATCGATCACTAGGAAACACAACTCGTTGTTTAACAGGTAATTTTGTCTCAGAAAACGGAGCAATTACCTGAGTGGGTTTACCAAAAACCGAAGACGATGACGAACCCCGAGTCGGCCAATTAAAGGTCAATCTATCCTTTAAAGATTTGGTCTCAGTTGAAGTGACCAATGGATCGGACATCTTATTATTATTGTACTTTTCCAATTCCAATTCCAATTAGATACAAAGTTAAATTAAATCACGAAACAAACGAAAGTTAAAGAGAGAGACAAAAACTAAACCAATCAATCAAATATAAATATAAATTGTTCCGCGTTAATTGTGACACTTTTTTCAACCGAATGATACAAATTATCAACATAAAGAAAAGAAAAAAAAATAAACATTAGAAACAAAGAGAAGCTTAAAAAGCCATTTTGTTTGTTTCTCTTTCTCGATGACCCATTACAATTGTGCTTCTTCATTACCGATAACCAATCAGTTGATCATCTTGTTAATGTTTCTAATTGTTTATCCAAAGTACTTGTTGTTAATTGTTAATTGATGATAAGTTTACATTGGCGAGCTAATTGTTTATCTTTAAAAAGTAATCAAATGTTATTTTCTCATCGTTGAACAAAAAAAACACTTAAGTTACTTTTCTATTAGAAAATTGTCATTTGTTGATCATTAGTGATTTTTAATTTTCTTTCAGCTATAAATGTGTAAATTTAATTCATAATTAGTAATTGAATGTGAAATTGATTTAATTGTTACAAGGGAAAAAATGTTAAAGTGATTTTTAATTTAATTCTTTGGTGTTTCCAATGGTCCAATCTATTGTTGACCTTTTGTTTTTGCTTCATTGTTACTTATTTGTTAATCTATAATCCATTTTAATTTACTGATTGTTTCTTAATGTTTAATTGTCCTTCACTTATTGTTGCTGTTCCCTTGTGATAGTAATTAAATCAATTTAATTTTATTTATATTTTTTTCAACAGGATTTCTATTGGATTTGAACCTCTTCCGGTTTTCCCTCTACATCTTGTTTACTGTTGTTTGGTGTTACAGTTGATCTCATGTTGACATTTTTGTTTTTTTCTTTTGGTGGAAGTAATCTTGATGATAATCACTTAATCACTGACCACTTTCCCTGTTTACAGTTAACTTGAACACTGTGTGTCCAGTTAATTGTTACCTTGTTTGCTGATTAATTACATTAAACCACACGAGTTTCGTGACATGAACCAGTTGAAGTGAAATTAAAGGATTGAATATAAGGTAAGCTGGACAACAACGTGTCTTTTGTTTTGTTGTAATTAAATTTAATTGTCTTTATCTTTATTAATATTATCATTTTATCTCCATTTTCATACTCTCCCCTTCTCTATCTCTCTCTCTCTCTCATTTAGAGTGGACACTTAATGGACAGTAGGACAGAAAGAAAAGAATAACGAAACTGCAAGTGAATCAAAATTCGTATGAAAAAAAAGTTGTAATCCAAAAACAAGATGGAGATGATGATAGAAGACTAATTGAGATGAAGAGAAAAAAAAAGATGAGGAAGGATTGAAAAAGATTTTGTTGGTGATTATATAAAAAAAAGGTCTTGATGAAGATGATGATTTCCTTGATGATGGACAATGGACACTGATGATGACGATGACGATGATGACAAGTTTTGGGATCCCCAAAGTAATGGTTAATTGGCTACAATGTAATGTGAATGTATGAATTGTGAATATAACAAAAAAAAACATCGATTCCTGTTGATTGGTGTCAACATTAACGAGGAAATATAACATCATCACACCAATCGTTGTCATTTGGCTTAATTATCCAATCGATAACATGAATGACTCCATTTGATGCTGGTATATCAACACCATAGACTGGACTCATGTTGACTTCAACCAATCGTCCTGTTGGTGATGGTCAATCATTGCGGGGTAAAAAACAAAAATGGAAAAGATAATATTAGATGGACAATTGATTAATTGTCGGTTGAAACAAGAAAAGAAATCGAATCAGTTTGAATTACAACCTAAATTTCTATTAACTAATAATTTCAACTGTAGTTCCATTTAAAAAGTAATTCATCAAAACTTCTGTAATCCAATTTTCTTTATATTCTATTTGATTGTATTAATATATATGTTTTTTTTTCATTTCTTTCTTTTCATCTTTCAGCAGGGGCTACTAATACTTACTCGAACAACGGTCAACTCTGACCCCAACCTTGATTGGAAGTGATGATTGTAAAGAATTGATAAATTGTCCATCCATTAAGTGGCTACTATAATACAACCCGGGGACAACATGGTAGGCCAACATATCTGATGAGAAAGAAAAATTTATTATTAATATTGATGGTCTTAAATAAGTTGATTATAAGATGGTAAATCAATGAAAGTGGTCATTCTTAATTGTTTATTTAATATTTATATTTGGGTATCGTTTTTGATTGATTGAATTGAATTTACCAAATTCAAAATTAACTAACAAAATTTTTTTTTCTCTTCTACTATTAATATTTACTACTTGTTTTCTCAATGGATTCTCAGGTTATCACAATTATGTAAACAACTATCCTGCCGAGATGATGATGATGATGTTTGTACGTGTTTATCAAATACAAATGGACAGTCAACTTTGATTAAATTGGTAAATTAGGACAATCTATCCCATCAAGAAAAACTTTACTCGATATCATCTGAAGCATCTTCATCTTCATTTTCATCTTTCTTTCTCTCTTTCTCTTTCTCTTTCTCTTTCTCTTTTCATTGTATTTGGTTAAATATTCTCAAAATGATGATGGTGATGACAATAGAGGATTAAAATGGATCATGATTCAAGTTAATACTCGAAAACAATCAAGCTAATAATATAATGTGTGTTCTCTTTATCAATGGTTAAACTAAAAATGAATATTATCCATAAGAAAATGATTAACATGATCTACCATTTAATCATCTTCATCTCCTGATCTTCATTTTCTTATTTTAAACCTTAACTTTCACTTAAATGATTCAAGAAAATCTATTATTTGGACAATCATCTGATTCTAATACCTTTAGGCCATCAAAACTTAACGGAACCTTTAAGATTCACTTACCTGGACCTCTTGTATTCGTTAAATCATCATCATGATCATATTCTTAATCATTATCTAATTGTCTCATCATCATCTTTCTCACTAATGACTTTTTTTCACTTGTTCCAACTATTACTTTTATCTCCATTCACTATTGTTCAGAATTTAACTCTTTCTCCTTTTTTTTCTCATGATAATCGGAAGTTCATCTTTTCTCACACCAAAACTTTTTCTCTATTCTAATCAAGGTGTGTATATGTGTTTCCAAATTCCTATACAAATTTACTATTATATTATTAGAGTAACATGAACAATTCTTTCATAAATTGTAGCTGTTATTTTCCTCGAATTCTCATCCTTAACTCTGTTGTTGTTTAGCTGATTAACTGATGATAAATAACAAACCGGATTTAATTTGATTCACTTCAAGGCTAATTACTAACTGACCCATACCAAAATTAGAAATTCATCTATTATCATTTTATCTCACTCTTTTCTCTCTCAATTGAAACAGAACTTACAGAATTTCCATCATCACGTGACAATGGATCATGAATTGAAGACAGATTATGAGAAAAAAAGTTCTAAAAAAAGTTGTGAACTTTTTTTTTAAAATTCATTTTTCTTTTTTTTTAATAACAATTTTCTATATAAATTTTGATTTTCAATATTGAAACTCGAGTGTATATTAATATATATAATTTACTGTGTATGGACCCGAAAGGAAGACAATTGAATCAAGTTAAACAAGATATCGACTCTCAAGAATAACAATCAACTAAATTTATACATATACATGATAAAATATATATTAATTTAGTTAGTAGATTTGATTATATTCACAACAATAACAAGAAATCATCTTAATCATGTTTATGGTGAAACTTTTTGTTCATTGAAAAGATGCTACCTCATATTAATGTAATAATATAATTATTAACTTTATTTTAAACTTGATTCAACCACAACAATCAATTTACTACTACTATTCTGTTAACAATTAACTTGCACGATTTATCCCCTTTAAACTAGAGGTTAAATTGACGAAATTGGTTGAATTACAATCAGTACGATAGCTGGTTAATCACAATTAAGATTCCCTTTTAAACCACGATCGGTTGGTCATCATTGATTGTTCACGAATTCATTACAATTAATTTAAACCTTGGAAAGGCTAAGAAAACAATCAAATTAATTTAATCAAATTTATATTATTTTTTTTTCTTCTTCCTTTCAATGATATTAAATTGATTGAATAATATGTTGAAAGAAAAGTTTTAAATATAACATTTATATTATACCGTCAACCTGAGCAATCAATAAATTGTTGTTGTTGTTGTTATATTAATATAACAATTTAACTTTACAATTACTTGTAATTGTAAATGAATGAATGAATGACCATTATAAATAATTGGCCAGGTAACAATGAAAATTGATTCAGTTACTTTATTTACCTTTTCGGTGGCAGTTTTTTGTTCATGAAATTTGATGATGATCATGATTATTGGGTTAGCATCAGTTTCACACTGAATTGATTGTATTTTGATTGTTAATAAATCCTATTGATCAACCTTGAGCTGCTCTAATCAATTGGAAACTGATTATATCTATATCATCAGACTCATCTAATCAATATCGATAATCATAATTATATATAAATAACAAACAAAGTAACCCAACAATTATGTCTCAACGAAACTTTATTATTATCATTTGAAAATCAATCAATTATCAAAGGCTTATAATCAATTGAACCTCCGTCTGTAATTTAAATTGTTGGATAACAATTACTTGTTAGGTAAAAATAGTAAAGTTAATTTTGCATAATTTACTAATCAATTGCTCTTAAACCATTCAGATGGATTAAGATGATACATAATATTAGTAATACATGTAAATCAATTGTATTGTTTTATGTTTAGATTGTCAGTCCAAACTGATTAACTTAATCAGAACTGATTGTTGTTGATTGTTGTTATTATTTTCTAATCAATTTAGACTGAAAAAGATGAGTTTATTTATGGTTAACTATGTCAATTGGATTCTTATTAATCTAACTGATTGTTAAAACTAATAAGTAAATCAGAAGCTCATTTAATAAACAATTTTACAGTTAATTCATTTTCCCCTTAATGATTATGCTAATTTTTAATTCTCTCACATCAATCTAATTAAATTATTGATTGAATTTCAATTGTTTACTCAATGATTAGTTAATTGTGAACATTATTTCTTCCAAATTGATACTAAATACAAAAGGATGAACCCTAATTGTTACTCTTTCATTCATTACATCATCAACTGACCAACCGATGACCACAATCAACATTTCCATTCACAATAATGATACTTTTTCCCGTGTTTGTTATTTTTACAATTTGATTCTTACAGCTGATTACCAATGTTTAACTTTGAACCCTAGAAGTTAATTGTTACCATTATTATTATTATTTAGTTACGCCAATCATTCATTTATGTATTAACAACAGTTAACAAGTTGATCCAAATTATTACAATTTAACAACAACCCAAATGAAACTAAAGGTAAAATTAAATGTCTATTTAAAAGAGTTGATGGTTTTTCAAGCAATTCAATCAATTTGCAAGGTGATAGGTCAGAGTATTGGTCAGTTTAACAGTTAGATAGACTTTAAATTATCATTATAACTCTACCGAATCAAGGTTAATCATTTAATGTTAAAAGTTAATAGTTACTGAGTCTTTTTTTAATCATTGTTTTTTTTTCATGTGAGAAATTAAATTGTTTGAGTTGATTGAAGTTTCTCTCATTCTTGATTATCAGAAAAATTAGTTACTACAAATAGATTTCAATTTAAAGTTTAACATGTTAGTTTAAATTAGTTTAGACTCAATAAATCACAATCAATTACAACAATCAATTTTTTTTTACTCTGATCAAGTTAATACAATAACAACAATTGACTTTTTTTTTGTTTTCCGAAATTAATATTATCAATTAACTTATTACTCTTATTCAATGATTATCATGATAATTAAATATTTACCTGTAAACATTTAACTCTATTGTCTTAATCAGCTAATTGTTTGGGCCTAAAAAGTTAATCTTAATGGTAATTAAGTTAACAAAGTTATTCATTTCTTTAATTGTTACTTTTTGTTTCTCGTTTACTTTCATTTATTAATTGTTGACTTAAATGGTTATTGGATACTAATGATTAGACATGAATGAGGAACTTGGATCTTAATTGTAAACCTGATAATTAGATTACAATTAAAAGGGATATTAATGAAATTAACTGATTGTTTATTCAAATTGTAAGTTTTTTGTAGGTTTGAATGTAAATCCAACAATCAAGCAAAGGGCTTGTTACATGTTAAATTTACATTCATAAAAGTTAATTTAATGATGATTATGATTTCCTTAATTGTGCTTTGCATTTATGCTTTATGATTATTGATCCTAATTGTAATTGTAATCACAATCATCTCTATGAATCTTAAACTAACCTACTGAGCTTGTTAATTGTAATGTTCAATTGGTTATCCAACCCAACCTATTGGGTAGATTTAAACAATTTGTTACTTTTGGTTAGTAAATCAACAGGAATTAATCATAAATTAAGTAAATTGTTGGTTAAATTGTTACTTGTATTACATTTAAAAGGGTTAAATCATCAACTGATTACAATTTTTTAACCAAAAAGAAATGAGTTAATTCAATTCACATACTCAAACAATCAGAATGTCTAAATTGTATTAACAGTAATTATTACATTTCTCCACGTTCAGCTAATCATTGGTAATTTAAATTGTTATAAATTGTGTGTAAATTGGTTCATTATTATTACAATTGAATTTAGATTAAGCGAAAATAAAATCATATTAATCTGACCAACAATTAAATGTTAATCAAGGTCTAAAATTAATCTTAATCATTTCCACCCTCGAAAAACAAAATTAACTCATTTAATATTGAAAGTTATTTGGATAAACGTAACAATTTAACTCTCATCCTACTCATCTAAATCATATTATTTAATCAAACCAGTTTAAATTGTAATCAGATTAACAATTATATTGAATAATATAAGTCATAACAATGAAATGAATGATAATGGTTTAAAAATTAATTGCTAATATTAACAATTCTGACAATGAATTGTAAATCATATATTTCCATTCAAATGATTATCACAAATTCACTGTGAATCTATTTTTAACTGAATTAACTGATTAGTTGGATTAATCATCATCATGATACTGACCATTGATATAAGTTAATTGTTCCAAACAATTAACTTATATCAAATAAAGTATTTCTATCAGATAACTGATCTAAATTGTATATCAAGTTAATGGTACAATTAAAATCGTAACTGTAAAAATGATTAACTGATTATCGTTTTTTTTTCGTTAATTCCAGTGTTAATTAAACGGTAGATCATAATTATCATTGATTGTCGTTAATCGTTGATGTTAAAGCTTGATTACTGATCAAATTTATAAGATAAAACAATATAATCTGTTACTGATTATCATCAATCATGAAATTAGTGTGAAAGTGATGATGTTAATTGTTGATCAGACTGAGCGTTACAACAATTAAAACAAAATAAATCCGTGAATCAGATCATCAACATTTGAAATCTACTATTGGTCTGAGAAAATTGTGAAATCATGATTAACAGATTAACGATTATAATCAACAAATGATCAACAAGAAAAACTTTTCAAAGTTAATTTCAAACTTTCTTAAGATTAAGTTATCAAAACGATGACCAGATAATAAGTGATGATAATGATGATGATGATGTTTTTTTTTCATAAGAAAATGAAACCATCAATGATAATAATTAATTGTTGTTGTTGTTGTTGAGAAATACTGTCAATCAACAAGTTAATTGTGATGAAAACATAATAATAATAATTGAAAATAATCGCTAATCATCATCATCATGTTGTCAGTTATATTTTTCAATTATTTTCTTAATCAATATCATGCTAATAGAGATTAAGATTAAGATGTTATTAAAATTTTCAATCTTCAACCTTTGGGTCTTTACCCTTGATTTCACCTTCTTCTTGTGAGTATAATTGCTGATCAATCAGTTGATTGTTGTGATTTACAATTGAAATAATAACATGATAATCCTTACCTTTCAGAGCTGTCATATTGGCTCTTACAAGTTGTAAATCTTTTTCTGGTATTTTCTGAAGAGCCTCATTACTTGGTACGAAAACGGTATAAGGTCCACCTAATCAACAAAGGAATTAAGGTAACAATTAAGTATGATTAATGTTGAACAATCTCTTTAAAATGATGATTAAATGTTATTATTCATGATCTTTTGATTGATTAGATTGGCCCAGAAACAATATATATATTATACTGAAGGGAAACTGTCACTTAATTGTAAACCTGATTGATACAATTTCATTATTAGGTTTACAATTAACACTGATTGTGTCAGATAAATAAAGGATAATCAATGTGCCAAGGTTAATGGAAATTAATTAATAATAATACAATCAATCAATCAAATGAGAATCAATTGTTATCATCAATACATTTGTATTAACTTGAATAAGTGTATCTTCATTTAGTAGGAAGTAAATTGGTTTCTAATTGTTAATTGTATTGTGTTTAATTAACTCACCTCTGGATAAAGTTGATCCTAATCCAGTTCCCATTGCGAGTGTAACAAAACCATCAAATTTATTACAAGATTTCAATGTTTCCATAATGTTTTTATCAGCTGATGGATAAAGGATTCCCTCAATTATATGGATTATCCCGTTATTAGGTGACCTTTGATTACCGATTGAAATTTGTTGACCATTAACTGTATAAGTTTCATTACGAAAAATACCAAATTGTAGTTGATTAGTACCCGATTTCAATGATATACCAGTCATTGATTTAAGATTTTCCAATGTAATCTGAGTGTCGATAAAGTGATTAGTTAAAAGTGAATTTAATCCGGACGAATCAGATTTCCAGCGATTAATTAAGTTTCCAGGTAATTTAGCTAAAGCTTCATTACTTGGTAGGAAAAGAGTATAACCAGAAGTAGATGAATCAATTAACGATTGAATAATTGATTGTGAACTTGGGATCGCATTTAATAATAGATCAGCACCAAGGGTTGAAGCGATTGATTCGAGGGTCAATGATGAGCTGGAACTTGAAATCAATGGTTCGGTTATCGTTTGACAGCTCATTGGACATCGGGAAAACTTCAGATCACATTGACCATTCAAAGAAGATGATGAAGGTGAAGGTAGAGCTAATTTACCTGAGATAATCTCCTCATTGTTGGCCGATTTCTCGGTCACGGTCTCAGTTTTATGATTATTGATTCGATTGTTATCATTTACCGTTGATTCATTTTCACGATCATTTGAGTTACCGTTATTTTCGTCAACATCTTCATCCTCATCGAATCCTTCATCAGAATTGACAATATCATTTGAATTATCTATTAACGATGAACCAGAATTAGAACCAGAATTCCAGGTTGAAGTTGATTCGTTAACTTCTTGTAATTTGTCCAATTTCTTGGGTGATCGTTGATTCCTTGAATTACTAATCATTGATGAAACTGGTGGTGATTCTAATTTAGATTGTAAATCAGATTCTATGAAATCATTTGAGTTAATTTGTTCATCACCTCCATTAATCTGTTGTTGAATTGGTTCCTTAATTTGTTCAGTCTCTTTCAGATTGTTAATTGGTCGCAATTTACCTTTAATTATATTAACCGGTGAAGCTAAATTGAGTTTACTTGGTGTTTGTAAAGATGATTTTTTAATTGTTGATGATAAACTGTTGTTAATTTTAATCTGCCCTTCAAATTGTTTCATCTGATTTGAATAACTTTCAATTGGTTTAAAGCTTCCAGATTCTAATCTTGGATTTACAAATCCACCTTGATTAACTGGATTGTTTTCTAATTGTTTAGAGGTGAATCGATGATTTTGAGAGTTGATTGGTTGTGATGATTGATGATTAACACCATAATTAACTGGACCTGATAGGACACTTACTTGATTACCACCTTTACCATGAACAATTTGATGATGAATTGCTGAATGTAAATCATTGGTTCGGATGTAACCAATTTTGTAATTAGTTGAAACGGGAATTGAAACAATTTTAGATGATCGGCCGATTGTTGTTAATTGTGGTGATATCGGTGATGCTGATGACGATTTTAATGTAGTTTGATGGTTAATTGTTGGTAAAGCTGATGATCCAAATGAATTATGATTAGAGGTTGTTGGTTGATGGCGAGGTTTTTGTTGGTGATTTAAATTGTTCACTTTGATTGGTTCAGATTTTACAATTGATCCGCTGGTTAATTGTTTAGAATTTGAATTTTGCTTGTTTTTTTCAACTACTTTAAGTCCAATGTGCTGAGCAACGGGTTTACCCCAAGTTGATCGATATCGAGCAATAATCTTATATTAGCTTCGGGTAAATCGAGGCCAACTGTCGCTCCATTGGGATGATGTTCAATTATCGGTGTTCGGAAATGTGAACTTTCAATTGAATAAGTTTTATCGTGAGTCTCAAATGAAACATCAGATGATTTTTTCTCAGGTAAATAAACAGTTGATGATGTGATTGAAGCTGCTGATGATAAAGATGATAATGATTTTTGATTGTTGTTGTTGTTAATTAAACGATTAAGTGTAACTGGTAATGGATTCCATGGATGTTTACTTGGCAATTTATTCTGAGAGATACAATAATAACATGAAATTATTGTTGTAAAAAAGATAATTAACTTAATCATTATGGATTTTAAAACTAAATTAAGATTCAATTTGAATTGTCAATTGTCATGAAAAAATAAATGATAAAAAAAAGCACAAATCAAGAGCTACTGTTAAGGTGAAAGTTGCAAATGATAATAAAGATGAACAGTTAATATGAAAGTTTATTAAGATGAAGATGAGAAGACAAAGTGATGAGGATGAGAAAAAAGGAGGAGGAAAAGGATGAAGATAAGAGGAGGACGATGAAGATGACCACTGAAGATGTAACACTTTCTCTCTCTCTCTCTCTCTCTCTGATTGTTGTAATCATAATAATAGAATTAATTTTCTTGATTAAATTAGTATATATTAGTTACTACAATTCAACCTAAATTGTTGATCATCATCCCTCCTCCTCTTTACATGAGATTAGATCATAATTTTCATCCTCATCAATTGAATCAAATTCAATTATCAAATTATCATTGAAAATACAATTTTCATTCTGTGATTAACTTTTAATCAAGTTTTAATTTTTCTTTTCGAATGTGATTATTTTGATAGCTATTAATTGATTTAAGTTGATTATCATTTCTTTGATTAATTCAATTAATTTGGTTAACATTAATTTACATGATAATCATCTGATTATTATTATTAATACAACAGTTGATTGCTAATTAAAGTTAAACTTTTCAATAACTTTCAATTTTGATTAATCGTTCAATAGTTATTATTATTAAAATTTAAATTCTAATCAAATATTAAATGTATAAAATGTTTAATCAACAATTGGTTTAATTGATTAGATTGATTGGAAAACTTTTCCAACAATAATATAAAAGTTATTAAAATTTAAATCAATTGGAAATCATTGATTGTTGATATATAAATATATTAATTTCATCTCTTTTTGTTAAATTGTTTGATAATTTAATCTGATAATTAATAATTTCAATTCTATTTCTTAACTAATATTATTATTTATTGAATCTAATTAATTGAATTTATTGTTGATTCCAAACATCAACCAACAACAATCAACTAAATATAAGGTAATCACGATTTAGTTTCTTAATATATTGTATCCATTTCATTCACCATTATCGTTAATTGTTACAATCAAATCAACATTTAATCACGACTTTTGCCCTCTTAATCTTTAACTACATTATTATACAATCTCTCTGATTGTGATTAATTGGTTACAATTGAATATTTAATCAGTGTCAGATTGATTAATCTCATTGGACAGAATTAAATTTGAATATTCATCAAAACGATTTAAATTAACTCAAAGTTTAGAAAATTAATTGTTTTCTATAATTAATTAATTGTCGTCAGAATTAACAAATATTAATCATTCGTCAAGTTATATAATCATATATTTAGAACTGTTAATTTATGTTAATTTACCAATTTGAACAATTAGTTTTCCAAACTTTTTCCTTTCACAATTAATAAATTGTTTCTCCAAATCCTGTCCACTTCGCCATCTATTGTTCACCATAACAACTAATAATTATTGGCAATTAAAAAGCAAACTGATTAATGACAATTAGAGGATATTTTTAATATTCATGTTTAAGTGTCAAAAAGATTTTGTAATTTAGGGAATTATAATTAATTGAGTTCTGATTAATGTATAAAAAAAAGGTTCGTGCATTGAAGTTACACTTTTAGTTGATACAAATTGTTGTTTTTTTCTTGTTGATTAATAATGAGAATGATAATAATTAGTCAATGACGATGATAAATATTATATATATAAATGAATGGGAATTGATTTTCTGTTTGTTGATTGATTGATTGATCCTTTTCAATGGCAAAATTATTGTGAATTGGATTCATTGACTTGGCCAAATAACTTTTTTGTTTAAATCTAAATTGACTTGATTAGCTGATCGACGATTATCATAAGTTTGCTCATCGTCCGTCGGAGATTCATCAGGCCATTCATTGTGCCAATCGATGTTACCCTCACCGCTACAACCTTCGCCCGTCCTTCCCTCTCCTTCACTGTAATCTTCATCATCAGGACGACCACCGATCGTTGTAACATGAGAACGGCCCATTTGCTCCCAATCGTTGGCCATCACCCCGTCGCAATGGTCATAATTAACACCGGAAGTTAATTTGGTAACTTCATTGGTACCATTATCTTCATCCCATTCATATGAACGACGCCAATCATTAGAAGCAGTTCCAATAACAAACCCTGGACCAGGAGGGTCACAATTACTGGTTCGTAGATATGTTGATAAGTTGTGGTGTTTATTTGATCCCATAAGGTTTGAGGTCAACGCTGAGGTCAAATTAGAACTGGGTAATTGTTTTTTGAACGATTTTTTTGATCCCATCGATTTACTAGTAGACTGGCCAGCTGAAGGTACTTTAGAACCAGTTATCTTGACCGCAAGAGCTTCACCAACTCGAGATATATGAAGAGGTCGACCTTTCCGATCAAAATGATCTCTCTCAAGATAAGCCATCAAATCCCTAAAATAAGAGGGTTTAATGTTATTTGCGACAAAGCTTAAGATTAACCAGTGTCCAGCTCTTTTACAAATACCACGGACGAAAGATTGATTACACCCTGGGGCTAACCAAGAGACTCTGAGTATTCTCATTGATCGGAATGAGATGAAAAATGTTTCAACGGTCAAATGGAGAGTTGTGATCGCAAGTAAAATCGCAAACCAAATCCAAAGAATAGCGTAAATTTTTTCATTGACAATGTTCAATGGAAGGAAGCAAAGAGCATCCTTAGTCTCCATGGTACCAGAGAAACCATACTTATGGAATGTACATTTTACCATTCGAGGGAATATCGAGATTAACGGATCATCGCTCGAATAGTGATTAGCATAAGATAACCATCTTAATCCAAGGGTGTAAAATGAACCACCGAGAAATATATTGGTAAACCAAATTTGTACTGCAAGATGGACAAGACAATAAACCTCACAGAGGATCACGGTGATTAGATAATTGTGAGAGATGCCAAGATTATCGGCCACTTCTTGGACAAGGGCTATCCTCGAGTTTTCATCTAGTTCGGCCACTGATTTACCCGATAATTTACTGATTAGATCTTTGAGTCGTCCCGATTCAGTTGACCGCCATAGAAACTTTGGCAAATAAAACATTACCGCCTATGGAATGGATATAACAATTAGAGAAGAGAGAAATTAACAATTTGAGATGACAATTAATCTTAATTGCAATTCTTTTGGTATATTTATTCAGTTTCAATTATTAGATTAGTTAATCAGATTTAATCGAGCGATTGAAAGATTTTGTTTACTGTCATTATCGTAGACACTTTGTTTTGACTATTAACTTAATTAGGGCAAATTTAATTGCTGGTTAATTATTGATGACAGTTTACATTTGTCTTGACAATTTATATATTTACTTTTCAAAGAGTTGACTATTGATTTAATTACATTGAGATGTCACTTTGATTTGATTGATTAATTGTCTATTTACTTGATTATTTTTCAAGTCTCAACAAATTCAATTGAATCATTAAGATGTTGTGACTAATTAAAAATTGATTTAAATGTTTAAATTTTCAACCATTTTTAATTTAGTTATCTTGGTTAATTTTGTTGAAATTATTTTACTAATTAAAATGGTTGACTAATTGCTAATTTTAAACATTTTACCTAATATCTAATTACTGTAATTAATTGATTAACTTTCAATGTTATCAATCAAATTGTTTACTATTGAAATCTTATTAATATTATTTTCATAATTCAAATTTAACCAACAAAATCCTAAATCACTGAACTTTAATCATTGTTAACTAATTGTCTTCATTTGAAACAATTGAGACAATTAATTTGTTTATAATAATATAAAAATTAGTCCAAACAATTTACATAAATTAACAACGATTTAAGTAAATCAATTTAACATTGAGAACTGAAGTTTTTTTTTGTTTTGATTGTTGTCATTGTTTTTAAACGGAATCGGGTGTAACTAGTTAATTAATTAATCAAGATAATCATTGAAGGCACAATTAACTTTGAAAAGAAAGTGATACATTGTCGGTAAATCTAATTAAACTAAATCATATCCTCTATTAAATCCTCAATTAATCTAATTAAGATTCAACCTCATAAGATAATAAGTTAAGTTGTCAAAATAAACGATAAATGATTAACATGATTCTCGGGGAGTTAATGTTAATAGATTGGACAATTAATCGTTTAATTATGATTATTAGGATGTAATTAAAAGATTTGCGAGTTAATCAAATATGAAAATAAGATAGAGCGGAAAAAAGCAATTAAATTAACAAAATTATCAAGAGACAATCAAACAGCCAAATTGATGAGATTGTAAATATTAATAATAAGCATCTAAATATTGAATAGTAGCAATTAAAAAAAAAAGGAAGCCGATTGATTGACTATCACCAACTAATAACAAAGATTAATATTGAAACAATTAACTAATTATAAGGAAGTAGATGAGATTTTGTTTTGGTGTTTCTTTTGGATGATTAATGGAAAAGGTTAATGATTAATATGATTAAGTTGATGATCATTTAGTTACCTGAATGATTAGGACAAAGTAGACCCACTGGTAGTATTTGTGGTGTCTCTTAATCGAGGCTGAAGTTGTCGGTGCCACTCCAGGGTAGGCTGAAGAGGTTCCGGTTTCCCCGCCGCCGAGAACTGAGAATGCACCTTCAATCCAACAATAATGTTCAATAAGCGAGGCTTTAATATCGGAATCTTTAGTTAAACAATCAATTGGTTCACCGAAATATTGTCTCATTGAGACGAACATCGTTCCAACCATTAAAATTTGAACTGTAATCACTGAATGAAGAGTTAGTATGAAATTGTCAATTTTCACATTCACTTTAGATGAAGACCATAAATTGGAGGAAAATTTTCTTACATCACTTAAGTGTTTCTTTATTTCCGGTAAGGTAACTGGTGCCCGTGTAACTGATCTCATGGTTGTTCCAAGTGATTCAGTATTGTACATAGGAACCGAACAATTAATCGAAGCTATTTTGATGAATTAACGTGTAACAGAGACACAAACAAACACGAAACGAAATAGAAAAAAAAAATAATGATGAAGATGGAAACGAAAATGGTTACAAGAGAAGAGAATTAAAATTCACAATTTAATTGTTTAGAATTTTAAATTCGGACAAGTTAATTGTGATTATGATGGACACTTTGTATGAATACGATTGAGATGAAGATGGAAATGGTAAGGAAGACAATTAAATCTTGACCATTAACTTTTTCAGTCCATTTCGAGTGTCCCTTTGGAAACTTTATCTTATCATTTAAATCCGATAATTATTAAATTGTTTAACTTTGATTATCACTTTGAGATTAGGGATTTGGTTAATTGTGAAAATATATCGTAGTTTAAATGGTAGAGATAACAATTAATCCACATTGTCACTGATTAAAATTTCCTCCTTGCATTTGTGACAATTAAAACAATAAGAATCAAAAGTCACCACTCAATTGTATTTACTTTGTTCATTGATTAGTGATAATCGTTAATTAGTAATTATATATAAATATTAATAAACACTGATGATGATTAACAAGTAAATTGTGTTTTGTTTTTTCATTTTTCGCGTTTATTGTTGACAATTTGCCTTTTCAATTGAGATGAAAATTAAGTGTCGTTGATTAACATTAAACCATTGGTGTTGATGATTATCATCTGAATCTTGATTGTTATCATGTCCTGTTGGTGATGATGATGATGATGATTGTTATAGACTGTTGATTATTGAACAATTTAAATGATCATCATCTCAATGTGAATACAATTAAAATAATAAGATGATCATTTTATCAAAACAAATAAAAAAGGTAATCGGGTTGATGATTATGAGAATCATGTTGATATACAATCTAATTGTTGTTCCAGTGTTAATTTACAGTTTGATGAGTTTAAATTGTAGTTTAATGATGAAATAAATCACATACACAAAACAGTAACAAAAAAAAGGATAAATAAATAAATTGTGTGTATGTGTTAGTTAGTTAATTGTTGTTGATTAAAATAATAGCGTTACAAGTAACCAAGTTTGTCTTATAAACAGTTATAAAGACTGAGATTTGGTTGTTAACCATTTTTAAAATGATTTTCAATCACAATTAACTTTGTTGTTAACATTGATTATCTTCATCAATTTAATGATCACCATGATGATCATGATGTTTCAATGATTATTGTAAAAGTATATTATTTATCATTCTGATAACCATGAACAGAGGAGATGATGATGATGATGATGAAGAGGGAGGAGGAGGAAGAGGTAAAAAATGATTTAAACTATTTCTCAAGCGTCTCAATAACAACTGGATTAGGACAAGGAAAACATTATTAACGTTGTATTTAAGTATATAAACAACAATTGGAGACACAATTGTAACAATTTAATCAGTTAATCCGGTTAATATATTATCATGGTGACCGGTGGAAAAAAAGTAACTACGGAAATCAACTAGAAAGTAAGTACGATGATAACTAATGGGGGAGATTCATGTTACTTGTCTCATTTCATCTTCTCTCTCTCTCTCATCTCCCTCTTTCCTTTTCATAATTATCATCTTATCATCTCTCACTCTCTTTCCATCATCATCTCTATCAATCTCTTTCATTTAAATGAACGATCATCATCATCATCTCTCTCTCTCTCTCTCTCTCTCTAATCAGCTTCTCCTTTTCATCATATTGAATAACATGGTAGCTAATCTGTCGCTTCCATTGCGGGTTTGCTTGTCTTCTTGTTGATTATGATGACAATTTATCTTCTTCCTCATCACTCATGAATTTCCAACGATAATCATCTGCTTCTCCATCTTCGCCATCTGATCAATTTATTGGAAATTATTATCTTGATTGTTGACAGAAATTCAAAGTTAATTGTTAATCCTCCATGAAGGTGAAAACTTTTCATTCACTTTTGAATGAGTGAAAAGAAACAATTAATTTATCTATTGATCATAATTACTTGATTATCTCTTACCGTCAATTTGATCAAGATAATTTATTATTAATCGCGATTGAGTTGATTGTTGCTTAGTTTTATCAATAATTAGTATTAATATATTGGTAGTAGCCATAACAATTAACTCAATTGATTGTTGATTGTGATTATATTGGTTATTAAAGACAAAAAGTAAACATTAATTATAATTAATTTTTGTTTCTCTCTCTCTCCTTATTTATAAATTCAATTAATTTTCTTCTCGTTTTAATATGTAAGACAATTTATTTAATTAACTTGATTACTTATGACAAATTAAGGGACCAGGCACTGAAACGGAAATTACAATTAACTTAACTTACAGTTTTCACTTGAAAAATATATATAAAGATAATCAGTAATTGTTAATCCAAGTTGATTATTAGTTAATTGTAATTCATAAATACACTTGGCATATGTTAGGATGTAAATAAATCAAATTTAAGATGATTAACCATGATGATGATGATGATTAAATTTAATTTCTCCAATCAAAATATATAAAACTCAATTGAAAATGATATTAACTGTTTATTGAATTTCCTCTGATTAGTTCAACCAACTTTAATCAGAAATTAAATTGTTATCTAATAATAACGATAACGATAATAATAATAATCCATCAATTACTATTTGATATACAATCGTAAATGTATCTTTCCTATTAATAATTAACCTTTTCCCTCCATCAAACAATAAACAATACAAAACATAGAACCATATTAATGTTAAATTCTATTGGAAAGTTAATTTAATTGTAAGAAAATTCAATTTTATTCCAATTGATTGATTTTCTTTTGGAGAAATTTGGTGAAATTGAAAATGGCGCCAAAAATTTTCCAAAGGTGAAAATGTGACTCATTCAGTTGTTTACTTTTTCCCTTACCATTTGAATTTAATGATTAGATTTTCAACTCTGGTTTAGTTTTTAATTTCCATTTGATTTTGTTTGTTTCTTTTTTTCTTTGTTTAATTAGTTTTACGATAATTAGATGAAGGTTGATTATGGTGGCAATGAAATTGATTGATATCGACTCTCGATCGTTTTGTGTTCATCCCGCTGCTGATTGTCTTCTCAGTGAAACTCAATCTTCAGGATCGGGTGGTTTTACTGTTGTAAGTGCTGTTGGAATGCAAAGTGTTGGTAAATCTTCATTACTCAATAAAATTGCCCGAGGAAACATTTTCAAGAATCACCAAGATCCTGGTAATGTTGATAGTCTATTGAAACATATTACACGTGGTGTAGATCTTCATGTTACTAAGGAGAGACTTTTACTCTTGGATTGTCAGGTAATCATTTTTTTTTGTTTGTTTTCTTATTCTTATGGATAAAAATTTGTCATCTAATCTTTTATTTTATTTTCTTCTTCTTAATTTTGTTCTTTTTTAGCCTCTAATGAGTGCTTCCATTTTAGATGAATATATTAAAAATGGTTCTGGTGTTTCCAATTCTATTCCTGATTCATCTGAACCGGAAACCAATGTTTTTATTACCTCATTACAGTTACTTTGTTTCCTTTTGGCTGTTTCAGATTATGTTATTGTTGTTAACGATTGGTCGATGGATATTCATTTGATTAAATTGATTGCCACTGCAATGATGATGGTTGGAAATGATACCAATCAAGCTGAGCTTATTTTCCAGGTACCAAAGTTAAAAGATGAAAGTGAAAAGAAAAGTTTACTCTCATCACTTCAAACATTCTTGGGTGGTGAATGTTTCACTGTTAAGGAAATTATCGATGAGAATGAGACCACGACTACTTTAATCAAATTACTTTCACGACGAACAATTAACGATGATGAAAGAGGAGCCAATAATCATAATTGTGAAAAATCTTGGCTTGTTAACGCTCAAAGATATTGGGACAATTCAATCCGTAAATCAACAATCTTTTCAGATTATGCTAGACTTATGCTCTAAGTAAGTTAATCATTGAAACTTTAATCATTTTAAATTCAACTAATCCGGGTAACAAAGAAAGGGACATAATCCATTTTAGATTAGAATGGTCTCTGATACAATTACCCAAGATCAAATTAATCAGTTGAACACTCGGAAAATAATTAGAATCTTTCCAATTCCGGCTACAAATTGTTTAACATTTTCTACTCTCTTTATTAATCTAACAATTAAACTTCTTTTCTCTCTTATACTAGATTCATTTGGTAAAAAGAATCAAACATGGACACTAAAAAGTTTAATCGAATAATTAATTATCAATGTCGTTTGATTGGAATCAGCTGACAGATATTGAGATTCTGGTGGAATTGCTGTTTACTATTCTCGGAGAAAATTTTTACAAATAAATTCTAATGTTAAGGAGAAACACTGAGAAAATTAGTCTCAATATCAATGGTGAGTTTGATTATTATTTAAGGAATATAAATTGGAACTTTTGATTTAATTCTGTTCTCTTTATTTTTTTTTGGTTATTCAAAGTTTTTTCCAATTTCAATAATAGAGATGATCATCCAACATGTGACATAATTACAGGAATGGACATAATTTAATCGATATCATGACATATTAAAGTTCATATCGGATTGATTTTTATCCTCAAGGAATAAAACATTGGGACAATATTTATATGTAACTGTTGATCTCACCAACAGTAATATTGTTGTTTCATCATCATCATCAGTTGATTCATCAGAATTTTTCTTAACTCATGAAATAACAATATTATTATTATTATTTAGAATACAATGTATCACCTCGTCAAATGGTTCGTGTATTCAGTTTGAGGATCACGTCTTGGTTTTAGATAAATTCAGTTCTCCTTTTCATCCTTGTACTGGGATATTATCATCTTAGTTGTACAGTCACCCAATCCATTAGGAATTACTAACTGGGCTCAGTAGAAACTGAATTGGGATCGATAAGATATTCGCAAATATTTACATCAAATGTACAAGGTTCTCGAGGTAATGCCAAGAATAATCTTCCATTGGTGCAAATACAGACTTGGAAAACTCCTGGATTTGGTTCCATGCTTTTCAAAGGAAGTCCGATTTTCAAGTTTTTCAATTCAATTCTATCAGAATCAAAAATAATCTATTGATTGTAAAGAGAGAAAAGGCAAAAGATGATTAATTTTTGGTAATTTGTTAATGGTACTGCCGTTTGTAATACTAACCTTCCCAGATTTGGACATGAGCCTAATATCTTTACGACTGGAAAGAGTCATACCATTACCTGAATTAAGATTTACCTCAGTTACAGCATTAATTTCAACTGCTCTGGTCTTTGATTGTAACTCTAAATTGTGAAATGGATCACTCAAAATCAATGGACTTTGAATTGAGCTGTTAAATTGGATCCCATAATCATCTAAAGGTTAATGATTAAAGAAAAGCAAAGAAAAAGATGACAATACTGATAATCCCTTTGTTTCAGCTCTAATTTCACCGATCATCAACCTGATATATCATCATTATTACAACAATTTATCAATCCTAACCACAATCATCAACAATCATCTCAACCATACAATAATCATATCATCAACTTCTCGATCAAAATGATTTGGTCAAATTTCCAGCTAATCATCAATGGTAAATGTTTTGGTCAACTTACTATCAATTCGTAGCTTAGTTGAATACAATTTCAATTCAGATTCATTGATTGTTACCAATGGTTGATTATCACGAGTCTTAATTGTCATCTCATTAACCCAAGCATTAATTGAACCATTTTGTAAGGATAATAGATTAACCAAATCACTATCATTTGATTGTCCACCATTTGATTCAAGCTCAAGCTTATCTGGTGAGATTATCCTTAAGGTTGATTCCTGGATATTAAAAGTAATATATCAACACAACAGATACGAAAAAAGGAAACATAATTAATTGTAAAATGATTACCATCAACCGGATTGATGGTAACTTTTGTTTGGCAATAAATCAATAGTGAATTGATTTACCTGTGGTGATTTAATGTAACTCGCAATTAAAGTATCTCGACAATAACTTTTACCATCAATTATGATTCCATCATCAGTGAATATTATTTTACCAATTCGATCCTAAATCAGAGGAGATTAAGAAGAAGAAAAAAAAAAGATTAATGATTAATATGCTTTGTCATTTTTAAAGATTTAAGGAAAACATATCAACAAGTATATTCTTGTTGGAGATTCAGTTGGTATGAATAATGGAGAGGAAGATAAAAGATAAATTTATCATGAAAAGTTCAGATAAATATCAGAATCTTTACTTTTTTGAAAAAGGAAACAAAATATTCTTTATTTAAGATTAAAATTGATTCCTTATTCCAATGATAATGGAAAAAGAAATCAGATTCAGAAGAAATTAGATAATCTTGAGACTAATTCATGAATTTAATCATAATCATGTAAAGGTAAATAGCCTTTTGATTTAACATCTAAAAAGTTTTCATCTTTTTAAGAAAATAGAATTGAAATCTTATTATTGTTTCAGTGAATCTCCATGATTATAATCAGAGAATCACTTATTAATATTGATATTGTTTCCATCGTCATCAGCAATTAACTATTGGATAAAATAACATGTCAACAATTAACTGATAAGTTGTGACACAATCGATTTGTCCTTTTATAATTAAAAAGTGATGCTAACAATTGATTATCTTTGAAAATCAATGGTCAGAAATTATCATGTCTCTTTCTTGTTAACTATTAAGTTTTCCAATGTAACAATTGCCTTGATTATCAATTGATATGAATGATTAGTGAAAATTATCAATATCGATTGGGATCATTTCTCATCACATATACTTAATAGCTTAAGGCGATTAAAAGTTAAGCTTAATTGTTGAGATATAAGATGATGGATGATTAATCTTGATATTAACCTGTTGCAAAAGTGATTTGATTGATTGTCAATGGAATAACCTATTGATATAATAATTGAGGAGGTTGATAGGAAATGATAAATAATAAGGCTGATTGAAAGTGACACAATTGAGTGTTGAGACTATAAAAGGGAAAGTGAATATAACGAGTGATCCTTAGCATTTTACAAAGGGGAAAATGATGAGGATGATAAGAGAAAATCTTAAAGATGATGAAGATGCGAAGAAAAAAAGAAAAGATGAAAAAGACTCAAGTGATGATGAGGAGAGAGAGAGAGAGAGGAAAAAGATTGAGTGATGAAGAAGATGAAGAAGATCTTAAATGGCGTTAATATGATCCACAGTTTGTCTTGTAATATGATGATGATATTGTTAGAAAAAGAGAGTTATCCATAAGGCGAAAAGAGCATCTTCATCATCATCATCATGTTCTCATCATCTGTAAGAGAAGTCCAATCATCCAAAGGATGAGAGGTCAATGATAATCTCTTATCATCCTCATCGTCTCTAGTAAACACAGTTTCTTTTTTATGTAATATCTGTATGGTTATGATGAAAATCTTTCCATGTTAAGCTATTAATCTCTAAGTTGATCTGTAAGAGAAAATGATTCCGTTGGAAATGAGAAAAGAAACCAATTCGATCGTCTATCATCATCATCATTATCTTCTTCATGGATCATCCCATGTTCTTCACTTGTTCTCCTCTAATTCACCATCCATATCATCTTCTTGTTTATTTCATCTCATTTTCTTTTTCCAAATTATTATTCTTCTTATTCTGTTTATCAAGATCAATAATCATGGATCATAATCTTAATTGTGATAATGGTAAATTGTTATAATAACAACGTTCTAGTCTTCAGATTTTGTTTTAATTGGATTTAAGTCATAGGAGCCCATGGAAAGGTAATTGATAATGATGGAGTTCATTGTCTAAGAAATTAAAGATGATCAGAGGTTGAAACATGATAATGTCATGGAACTGAATTTATATTTATGGGTAGAAGTTCAAAACGATTGGATTAATAAAGGTAAATGTTGACTAATTGTGATAATTAATTATATGTGTGTTGGGTTAAATTAGGTCTTGATAAGGGTTGAGTTGTTTTCTAATCAAAGGATTAGTTTAATCAAGCGACAATTGATTAATCTTGAAGGTGACACTTTGCAAATGATTATAAATCAAAATGAGAGAAATGAAATGTTTGTTTTGTCTGAATTGATTTGATTAGTTTGATTGTTTTACTTGTTGATTCGGGAAGATTAACATTAGTAAATTAAAATAATACCAATTGAAAATTCAATAAACGGACAATCCAAAGGGTGAGCGCTGCATTGACCACAACAAACAGGGAGATTATGATGATTAATCCATAAAGAAATCTCCTTCTCCAACCGTAGATTCCTATGGTAATTAATCGTGAAGAGGAAGCGACTGATTGTTCCCGATAATCTGATTCACTTGTTTTACGTAAATTGTTGCTCTTTTGTTGATTAGCTGGATAACTAATTGGATTACGATTACTATTAGTTGATCGACCGCTACTTCGTCGAGTATCTCTTAACTGGACAAGATCAACACTCGGCCGTTTACCTCGTTGATTTCGTCGAGGAAAAGTATCACCTTTAATCACAGGATAAGAAACTGATTTTCCAATCATGAAACTAGTCGACATGATGGAAACCCTATTAGAATATCATAGAAACACAATTTATCAACGTTTCGAAAAACTAACGAAAAAAGTTATCCACAAATTGAACGAACAATAGATCACATAATCGAAGATGAAGTTTATCTTTACATTGATTTCGAAATAATAAACAACTAATTTTCTTTCGTATTCAAATGAACAATTGTCTAATCAAGTTCTCCTTAATTTCTAAATTAGTTTTATAAAAGAATCTTTATCCAATTATTATTATTATTTCGAAAGTTGAAGCAAAAAAACAACTAGAACTTTTTTTTGGCTTCGAATTTGATTATTTCTACTTTTCCATTTCTCTGGTACTTTAATTCTTAAACTGTTGCCAAGTTATTTTTAAATTGCAATTAAGATGATTACATGTAAAAGACACTTGTTCACACTATTAACAGACCTGATTAATGTGAACAATTTAATGATAAACAATCAACAGTCTTGATAATCTAATCGTAAGTTACTTTAACCATAATAAGTCCATCTTACTACAATTAACTCAAAAGTTAATCAAGACTCTAATGATCAAATCATTGGACTATTTTACACTTTTAAGATTAACAATCAACTTTCAATTGATTGTTACAGGGATGCAAAAAGATACTGGGCCATCATCAACAAACCGTTAACAACACACTGTACAGTAACAATGATTTGATATAATGGTTAATGATGAAAATTTCAACTGTATTAGTGATGGAGATGATGTGATGACAGGACCATGAGAGTAACAAAAAGTCAGGTAAACTTTTTTGGTTAACCAATTTAATGTTTATTTGTATGAACATTAAGTTTTTACATGTTTGTTATAAAGGAAAAAGAGTCAGAATCAATGTTAAGAAAAGGAGCAAGTGAGATTGAAGAAGAGGGAGAAAAGTTATGAATAGGAGGAGGTGATGAGGATGAGGATGAAGATGAAGGAGGAAGGATGAGTAAAGAGAGAGAGAGAGAGAGAGGAAGATGTTGATACCACTTGGGAGATGATCATTGTCATGGTAATGATGTTGCTGCTGTTGCAGTTGTTACAGTTATAGTTGATGGTGATGATGATGATGATTCCTTTTCCACATGGGAGTCATCATGTATCCCATTCTTGAGCCATTATGATCCACTTATCAGTAACTCACCTCGTAGTATATGCCTCATGTTATTTCAGTTTCTATTTTTCTCTTTCTTTTCCAGTTTTACTTTTCTTTCATCAAAATTTTTCCCTTCCAACTTCATGATAATACAACCAAACAACAACAACAACAACAACACCAACAACTCCAGCGGATGAAGCAACTGTTCATAATTTAGCCTGAGGGTATAATAATAATCCGGTGAATTACTTGTTTTCATTTGTTGCCAACCTTAATGGTTTATTCACAAATGAATGAAAATCAGTAACAATCAATGAACATTTTCAATTTACAAATTTGTAACCACAAATTGTACTAAACCAAACATAACGGTAAACTGATTAGCTTAAACAATCAACTGATGGACTAAATTGACTAAAAAAAGATTATGATAAAAAAAGTAAATGATAAATGCTGATGGTGATGATAATTTAAGAGAGAAACTAACTAACAATCAAGATTGATTGTGATGATAATTAGATTAATTAAATTTTCGGTTAGTTTTTTTACACTCTCATTGTTGTTCTTGTTGATGGTTAATTATCAACAATGGGAAAATGTAAACAATCAACATTATCATATCTCAGTTTTTCCGCTCTCAGATTAAATCAGATAGAATTGAATTAAATTAACTCGGTTAATCATGATGATAACAATTAAGTTACTCACAGAAAAATATAAATCATAACCATTGATAACCTTTTGCCTGGTTTGGTGATAACAAAAGGCTTCATTAGCCAAATAATCAACGAAAACATCATAATTATCAACAGTAATTACTTTTAATTGTTTCAAATTCATATTGTTAAAAGCTAATCCATTCTAAATTTAATCACAATTACAATGACAATTATTAATTTACAATCAACATCAAAACCATTTATTGTTAGTTAATCATCTTAATCTCACTCTGAGAGACTTAATCATATCTTGTTGATTAGTTATTCAAACTTATGTTTCAACAAACAGCATTTAATTGTTGATCATGATCATGATTATCCTTTCATGTTGATAAAATCATTCTGATTGAGATAAATGTCTGAATGAATATGATGATAACAAGAATGATGATCAACAATTGTAATAATAATTTCTCTTCCTATTAAGATTATCATTGTTATAGGTTTTCTTTTTGATATAATAATAATTTCGTCGACTTTTAGTTAAGATGATGATAATTATCCGAAAAAAGGTAAAAGAAGTTGCGAGAGAAAATAACAACGAAAAAGGAGAGAAAAAAGGTCAAATAATATGTCGAAAGAGATTGTAAGAGATTGGGGAGTTGTGATTGCATCTTAATAAGAAGATGAGGAAGAAAAGATGAGGATGCTTATCCTTATACTCTTTGTATTAGCAGATGACTTTGTTTATTGCTACTGATGATGATGATGATACATCAACCGAGAATCAGTCAACTGTGTGTTTCTCATTTCATTAATTGCATTTCCAAAGATCTTTACGATGAATGAGAGAGAGAGAAAACGCTTCAACGCCTTTCGAAACCTTCTTTTTATATCTCTATCCACCTTTCATACCTTTTAACCACCTTCTCTCATTTTCGACAATCTTGATCATCTTTTCCTCTTTTCTATCTTATTCCCTGATTCTATTTGTTCTTCTTCCTCATAGTTACATCTTATTTACCTTGAGAATCATCATCTTACCTGAGTATTCATTTTCTCTCCTCAGGACAATATGACCACTTTCTCTCTCTCTCTCTCTCTCTGTCTTTGCCGATTATTTTATTCGTCTTGAGTATTCCTAGAACTTTATTCCTATCCAACTAATAGTTAATCGAAATGTGTCGAAAATTATTGATCTGATTAATCATCTTTTCCTTGTATTCTCATAATGAATAAATAACCTGATCTCCACATGAAAAAAAAGAGAATCAATTTAATTTTAAATTCTAAATTGAATCGAAGTTGAAATTTAACCTGAATTCATTCAGTCCTCCCTGTCATTTATTCAAACACACACACACACATACATATATAAGAATAGGAGTAACTGGGAGTGATAATCTTACTCCATAAATAAATTTTGACTCCCAATTCATGATCCTGATCAATTTCAATTGTCTTGATCAATTTACACACATGATCATTTTTTACCTCATATTATGATTAACTTAACTTACCAAACAATCAATTGATTATATTTTTTTTATAACAAAGAGATAAATGTATCATTATAATGTAAGTGTAACAGTAAATTTAAATAATATCAAATAATCCGATAACTTTAACCAATCATTTATTATCACCAACAATTCAGTAATAGTAATAATAATAATGGTATGAGAAAAAAATATAAATACTCAGAATCAAGAGGATGTCAGAATCATCATGATGGTTGATATCATGAAGGAAAAAATGTATATTCATTGAATATAATATTCTGGTGTAAATGAGTTTTTCTTTATATTCAAATTATTACTATACGATTGGTATTTCATTTTTTTTCTTCATCATCATTATTATCATCATGATTATTATTATATTCATCAATGTATTCATCTACCATGTTAGTTTCATGATAAATAAATAAATGAAATGAGTAAATGGATTCCAACTGATAAAACCATGTTGATTCAATGAATTCAACCATTTTAATCAATATTATAATACTTTTTTTATCACCACAGTTTTCAATGTTTAACTTTTTCCTTTTCTTATATATTGTAATAATAAAACATTGTTAATTGTTGTAACTATGATTAAGTTAATTCTCAATATTTAGTATTACATTACATTCAATTCTTATTCTATTGTATTAATTAGAAATCAACTTTTCTCATTGTTATATTTGTTTCGAGAAAAGTTTATATTCTAATCACTTGAAGTCATCGGTGGTTGATTATCAATCATTTGCAGACTTTTCTTAATTGTCTTTATCATGTACCTAATGACTTTATAAATTAAATTAAACTAATTCGTGGTAATTAACAGAAACAGAGATGATTGATTTAAGCTTTGATTAATTGAGAAGCAGATAATCAAGAACTAAGAATTTGATTGAGTATTGAAATTACATTGATTCATATTAGAAATGAATTCAAGTTAAAATAAGAAAAAAAGTAAAAAAAAGTTTCTCAAAGTAACGGTTCATCTGATAATCCATTTCAATAAATCCTGTTAAATCCTGAGTGAGATTTTGATATTTTTTTTGTTTCTCAAGTGAAATAAGGTGATGAAGATGATAATGAACATTATGATGTAAAAAGAATGACAGAGAGAGAGAGAGAGAGAGAGAGAGAGAGAGAGAGAAAAGGTTATTGGATTACCTTGTTCGTCGTCCAGTTTTCTGGACTAAATCTCCTCAGGATAAAGGCGATAAAAATAATAATCAGATTTACTATCAACGTCCATCCTGAAAGTGGGACATCATCATGATAACAGATTCAAAGTGAAATTTTGAACAATTAAAACAATAATGAATAAGACGAGAAAAGTGATTGATCACTTTTCTAATTGCATTTTAAAACCTTATTGATTAACCTTTCATATTAAGATATCAAATAGAAATTAGGTTTTAATCCTAATGTTATCTTATTGTATTAGTTTCTACTATTAAAATATGTAAGGGATTGTGGTGAATACATTTGATTCTGATTTAGGGTTCACTGATTATTGTTCATGCATATGGTTATTAATGTAATTTCTCATGTATTATCATGTTACTGATATTTGATCAAGTGAAAAACAGAGCACAAAATAAACCATAATAAAGATGCAACATGAATACGACAAGATCAGGATCAACATTTTCCGTTTCTATTGAAGCGACAACAAGACAGGTAAATCTTCATCCAGTATCCTCATCCTATTTCTTTATTCATCATCATGAGGATAAACTTTGGAAACAAAGAAAGTATGAAATTTTCGATTATCATAAATGATTCTAACCTGTCTTCTCCATTATTCTCATTCTCCATCACTTGAAGCATCTTTCTCGTCTTCTTCTTAATCACAATCAACTTGACAGTTTAACAATAACTTCCCAGGGTGTTTTACATCCCTGTTTATCAGATATTCTGTTACAATGTAATTATCTTAGACAACATGAATTTAATTGTTCATTTGGTTCATTAACATGATTCCATTTTATCTTAGACTACTAATTTACTTTAATCAAAATTTACAAGTCAATTGCAGTTCTGCATCTCTCTCTCTCTCTCGTGTTAATTTTGATTAGCAGGTTAGTTGCATAACTAATTAGACAGATTAATTAGAAAAACTTTGAAATTTTTAAGCTTTGTTGACACAATTGATTTTTTATCAATGAGTTAATCAATTAGCAATAATAAACGATGATAATAAGCGATATTATTAAATGATAATAGCAGAAAAAAACGATTCAATGTCAACATGATAACAGATGTAGTTGATGTTGTCTGTTACATGGAGTAAAAAAAATGATACTTACACATGGGGTTAACTGAAGGTGTCAAGGATGATGATGAGGATGAGGAAGTGGGAGTTAAAACTGTGGGAGTGTGACTGGTGAATAGTGATAATATTATCGATAGTAAAATCAAAAGTATTGAGAGATGAGCATCAAAGATGATGAAGAAGATGGGAAATGATGATCAAGATGAAAAAAGATATTGATCCACGTATGTGATGGTTTATTAAGCTTGATGACAAGAATCTCTCTCTTACTCATCATCATTATCATCTTTCTCTCTTTCTTTCTTTAGACAAGGTAACATCAATCCAGGCATCACATGAGAATCACGTCTTATAAGAATGTCGAGAAAAAGGTTCTTAGAACTTATAGGTTCGAAAATGTAACATTTCCTCTAACATATTAAACAACATTGAGATAGAATTATTAACAATTAAGTATCAATTTGATTGAACTTTTTCTAAATTTGCATGAAAATCAACAATTGATTATTTCTTAATTGAAGATTAGCCATTTTCATGATTACATGGAAAATAAGAAAAGTATTTGAAACTGATTCGACTGTGGAAAAAAAAGTTTCATTTCGATTAAGAAGAAAAAATTATAAAAAAAAATTCGAAAAAAAGATCAAGATGATGAGAAGAATCAGAAAAATACAAAGATTATGAAGATGAGAGAGTGAGAGAGCTCCCAAAACTCTTCTCTCTTTCTGTCTCTCTTCCATATTCACTCCTCCTTCTCTTCTCCTCCTTCCTCATCATCTGAATTCTTCTCACTCTTTTTTCATCTTCTTCTCCCTCGTCTACATGTAACTCCATTGATTTTCGTCTTCTCGAAGACCATTTTGCTAGAGTTTTCTTTCTCCCTCTACTCTTCTTCCTTTTCCTCATCTTCTTCATTTTTATCTTCTCTCCCTCTTTCTCATCCTGCTCATCATCTTCTTCTTGGTCACAATTCTCATTTTCATAGATAATCTTGATTCAAAGTCGTTTCAGATCAAAACCTGAATTCAACTGAACACGTTCATTGAAACACGAAAACAAAAAGTTCCAATAAATTTGAATGACTCGAAAATTCAATTTCCTAACAAATAAACAAAACTTTTCATCAACTTTCTCATAGATTTTCATGATTAAATGTTAATCTATACTAATCCAGTTCCCTGTTAATCTTAGGTTGATTTGAATTTTAATTGTGTTTAATAATATTACTCTTTGATGATTAATTGTTATTCTTACAATTCCTTATGTTTACTAATGTTGTTAACAAATCAACTTTACCAAATTCATTGAGAAATACACTTCCTAGAGTAACAATTAAAGATAATCCAATATGTCTAGATGATCAACTTTTAACTAATCAACAACAATCTCACCATTATCACCATCAATCATCTGATTTGATTGATCTTGACCATCATAATCAACAATCAACCCAACACCATCATCTACAATCTAATCATGCAATTAATGGCAATAATCAAGGTACCAATGGGTTAATCTTTAATCCAACTGGTGATCCAACTAATTTACTAATTGGTCAACATGAAGCTCATATTAATAATATTAATAGTTTCCATCCAAGTGATTTAGTTAATCTTTCACCATCATCGTCAATAATTAAGCCTTATTACAATTGGAAACGATTAACTGTTTATATTGTTTTAACTGTGATCTTAATTTTAGTGATAATTAATGGAGCAACAACAATTTGGATAATGGCACAAATCAATTTCTCAATGGTTAGTAAACAATTAAGTCAATTGAATGAAAACTTTTTACAATTTAATCTTAAATTGTTACAACCTTTTGTTTTTCATTAACGAGACAATTTTACAAACTAATCTCATTGAATTCTTGAAATAATTTCACTGAATTTTCAATTGGATTTTCATTGAAATTTTCAAAAATTTACAAATTGAATTAAATTGAGATCAAGTAAATTGTTGTAAAGTAATTTAATAACAATCGGGATAGTGTTTGAAAAGTTTTCATTCAATTGATCCAATGAACATCTAGTCAAGTTGACTGATAGAAAAAGTCAATTAATCAATGAAAAATCATGATAATCATCATGAAATTTTGGTGCAAAAAATACATTCATTTATAAAGTAAACAATATATATGATTAATGGCTTATCATGATTATCTACTGACATGATAATCATCATCAAATTTACAGTTATGATGAAACAAAACAAAAAAATAGTAACAAAAACAACACATTGATGGTAAACAAAGATTCATGGTTAGCTGGTCAATCTTTCCGGTTCAATTGTATTCCATATTTACTATTGACCCTTAGAACTGACCTTTCCTACTCCTTTGATTTTCCTCATCATGATCATCATGTTTTCACATCTTCATCAACACACAATCAGTGAATGATTCTTGAAACTGATTGAAAAGTAACATTTTCACTTTTAAATCACTTTCCTTTCACAAGTTGATAACATTGCTAATCAATAATAATAAAGAGAAACAATAATAACTCAAATAGTAATTATAATAAATTAATTAACTGTGGTGATAATTTATTAACATCATCATCATCATCTTCATCATCATCATCTTGATCGTTTTATCCTCATCCCTTTCCCATCAGAACAGGATAATAATGATTTCCCTCCCATGATATCATGTTGTGAATTAGATTCTGAATTAACCTGATATTGTGTCAATATTTAGTTGTTAGGTTAACCAGTATGATCATTATCATGATAACAATAATAATAATAATCATCATCATCATCATGAAAATAATAATAATAATATTTATGATTATCACAATATTAGATGAAAATGGAATCAAATAAATTATCAATTTAACCTTTAATTTTTTTCCTCTCCTCGTCCTTAATCACAATTCTGTTGACATAACAATTTATCATTACGATTATATATTAAATCAATTGTATATCATGTTACTTAATCATTGATCCCTTTTGATTTACCTTTTCAACCTTAATCCTGTTCACCTTTAATTCAGTTTAATTGAATATGACAGTCTACCAATACTATTAATCATTAAATCCTAATCATAATCATTTAGTAGTTAGTTAATCATCATTTGAACACTTGAACCTGTGAATTGTGATTAGTTTTTTTATCAGTTATAATTTATTCATTTAAAAATTAAAACTAATCATTAACAGAAGCAACTTTGTTTTAACAATTAACTTAACCATCAGAAAAGTTAATTAACTATTTAATTGAACATTTAATCAACTAATTGTTTACAATTAACATTCAACAATTAACTAGATTTTATTGATTTTCGCCATCATTTACCTTAATCATTATGGTTTGATAATTAATTGTTTACACCTTATTTAACTTTTAGTAGCAATTTATTGTCCAATTTAATCATGAAAATATTGTTAATATGTTTTCATATGTTATTATTATTACACTTATTTAATGACATTATAAATCAAATCTAAATTAATTAAATCACCATCAAAGTAAAACCTGATGATTTATTGTTAACAATTAATCCAGTTAACAATTTTATATATGAAATACAAAGTAATCAAATCAAATCAACAACAACAACAACAATTGAAGACTTGTGATTAGTTAATCCAACTGATTAACTGATTGTTGTTCAATGGTAATAACTGGAAAATTCAAATGATTAAATTAATCAAAGATTATCATCATTTGGAAACTATTAATTGGTTATTGATGTTTAATATTGTTTATTAATCAAACTTAAAGGTTACCAGAGTTGATGACTTGAGGTTATTATTGTTAATTGGGTTTAGAGTTAATTAATTTATGGTTAAATGTTTATTGTAGATATTTAAACATTCAAGATAATCATCACCTTGAGAAGAGGAAGTTACATTTAGGATGAAAAGCCCTAAGGGCATGTACACATATACCGATTCAATTGATGGTAATTGTGAAAATAAAAGAGGAGAAAAAGTTTTCAAACCAAAAAAGGAAAAGGAAATTGAAATTTAACTGAAAAAAAATATTATTCGGGATATGGTTAATAATGATTACCATGATTCTGATGATGATGATCATGTTAATGGTGTTGATTGTAAAGTAAATTGTTCAACAAGAAAACTTTACTATTAGAATACAACCTTTACCTTTTAAACGAGAGGAATCAATTGGATTCTATCAATTGATTTGATTGTTTGGGTTAATTTTTTTCCTCTTGATTATCATCGCTAATCAATACTAATTGATTTCTCTCTTTACCTGTTAAATCATCAGGATGGAATGGGAAGTTTATCAATTGATTCTCAAAGTATTAAGCTCAATGGTCAAGCTTTTTTCCTTAAAGATTTAATCTCACCCAGAATCTCATCGCCAAAGGTAAGAAATGATAACAATTAACTGACCAATAGAACCAACCATTTGTTTACCTTTCCATTAGCTAATTTATATTCTTGTTGAAACATTTTATTTGATTAATTAATCCATCAATCAATCAAACAACAACAACAAAATACTACAAAATGATTAAGGATAAAAGAATCCGAATTAGCTCAAAAATTGGAACTGAATTAAGAATCGGTAAAGATTCTGGTGATGGTAAAATTGGAAATAAATTACAGTTAACTAAATCAACTGTTGTCGCTGTTTCGGACCAATTAACAATTAATAATCATTTGGGAAAACCACTTTTAACCTTAGATGATGAAGGACTTAAATTAACTCCTACAAGGATTAAGATCACAGGTAAACAATCAACTATATTAACAGAATCAATTATTTATTTATAAGATATAAAAGGTAAAACATGATCAGATAGAAACCTTTGCTTCTTGAGTTTTTTTCATCTTCCTCTTTTCTTAATTTCCGCTCTTACTTTATCCATATCATCTTCATCTTCATCCTCATCCTCATCTTCATCATTAACACTATCAGTTTTATGTAATTAACTTTATCCCTTAGGTTCAGATGAAGTTCAACTACAGGGATCAATTCAAACAACTTCCGTTAAATGTTCATCATCTTTATCCTCATCACCTTTACCCTTAAATCTTAGTATCAGCTCATCAACACGGCGAATATTAATCAAATCAATTAATCATGTTAATCTGGATGCAAATTATGGTAATATTACAATCGAAAGCCTTAAAGATTTTCAACTAATTTCAACTAACCGAAAGGTAAGAGAAAGTCTAATAACTCAACAGCATGAAAGGTTTAATCGTTAACCTTTAATTGATTAGATTGCTCAGTGTTATATTTTTATTATTAAATTGCAATTGACAAGATTGAGACAAAATTGTTCACTCAATTAACCAAAAATAATCAATTGAAAAGATTATTATTTTTACCTGACAATTTACACTTGGATTCATCTTCTCTAATATCGATTAACTTGTTAATCTTTCCAATTTCTTATTATCATCAGCATCCTCATCTTATTGATCCTTTGATCATCTTTTAACAAAATGTTCATTCAGGTTGATTAATTGTTACCAAAGAAAATCTAGAGAGAGAGAGATATTCAATCAAAATGATACAATTTAATAAAACTCTCAATGAAACAATGAAAAAATCAAATGTCAAATTTTAACCCGATTCCGATTAATTATAAGTCGATAGTGAAAGTATAACTGTAAAGATAATGAATATAATTTAAATGCTAATAGAAGACATAACATTGAGAGAAGAGGATTCTGTAATTAGCTAAGCTTGGATAAGCAAGGAAAATCTTTGAGAATGCTAATATAAATGTCTTACCTTTAAAGTTGTTGAGAATAACAGAAAAGAATAAGAAAAAAAAAGTTGGAATTAATTCAAGGTTGGTTAACCGTTATTTCACGCTGGTTAACAATTCCTATGGAAAAATCAAATCAATTCGACGTGAAATCATATTAGGGATTAGGGTTTGAAGAAATTATCTCATCCTCCTCGAGTTCCTTGAGTGAACAGTCAAGTTCAATTGGATTAATTTTCAATCTTTAATCCACAACAATCAAGAGCAATTATGATTGTTACTGTTGGTTGTTGATACTTTTGTGTTATCATGTTTACCATTTAATAGTAATAACAATTAACTTTGACAACTTTATGTGTGTTAATCTTTGATTGTTATGATGATTAGGATTTCGATACCTTTAATTTTTATCTTTCTATGTTTTTCTTAATCATTAAAGTGATTAATATATATTTTTGATTTCTTTTTATAACAGATTAACCTTAATTCTACATGGATTATTTTGGATAATCTAAAAACGGTAGTTGCAAGTCGATCTGGTAAAAGTTATCCAAACATACTGTCCCTTTGTGCTTGTCCGAATGGTCAATTGTTCATCTCATCGAATAACAATCAATGTATCGCTCATGATAATTTCTGTAACAATCATAGTCCAATTAACGATAATCAACATAAATCAAAAGGTTCATCGTGATTATTATTGAGATAATAATAAAATTGGAGTCAATTAAACTTTTTGTTTTCTCGTTCAACTGGACATTCGTATTGGTCATTTAAATTTCATAACATCAGAATATGATGACAAGTGAACAAGACTTAATAGTAACTCTAAATAATGTCAGGAATATGATGATGATGATGGACAAAGATTCAATGAAATTGATTGATTGTTCAATGAATATTAATATTAACGGTATCATCTTCAAATTGACTTGATTAATAAAAAAAATCGTTGACATTTCAAGTCAAGTTTCAGTTTCTTCACAAATACTTGACAAATTTCAACAGTTAATCAATAACATCTCAATATTAACTGTCAATCAACAAGAAAATGTATAAACTTTTCTTCAATATTAACACAATTAAACTAAAAAACAATCAGAACAAACTATTACAATAACAATTAACCACAAATGTAATGAAAACAGAACAAAAAAAAAGTTTAAATGACAATTTGATTTAAAACTGATTCAGTTATTCAATTGTATAAATCAACTAAATTAGAAGAAAATTTAAAAATGATTACAATCGTAAATCTAATTGTATTAATAGTGTCACTCTTGTTTCTAAATTAACTCGACCTTATTATGGTAATATCATATTATGAGAGAGGTTTCATTTTCTATCTTCAAGTTTATTAAATATTAAAATTCATCACCATGATAATAATAATATCATCTTCATCTTCATCTTCCTCATCATTCAATAATAATCATGTCAACTCTTTCCCTGTTGATAGTTGATAATATTATGAAAAAAGGTGTTACTTGTTTGTTTACCGTTATAATGTGAAAACTCATCATCATCATGAGAGAGGAAAAAAAAAGTTTATCTTGTTACTGATTATGATGAACAAAAAAAGATTCACAATTTAATTTACCCTTTTGTAGTTTGTCAATCAATTTAAAAAGTAATCAAGATAACAAGGAACATGATTTCATTGTGATTCTCAATTAATTATACCGAAAACACCAAGAAAATGATGTAACAATAAAGATTAATATCTCTCATCATTTTCAGGAATTAACTTTTTTCTCTCTCTCTCTCTCTCTTTGAACATTTCGAATCGTATGTTCATTATTTTCGTCGACTTTTTCATTCACTAATCTGATAATTAAAGGGGAAGGAGATGATTAATTACAGAGTTAGTTTTTGGAAGATGATCTCAGCTGATGATATGATTAATTAGGTTTTTCTTTTGAAACTTGGAAGTTATTCTGTTTAAAGGGGAAAATGTTCTAACGAGTTCGAAGACACTTTCGAACTGCTCATAAGTTTGTTTGGACTTTTTTTTTCTCTCGCTTTGAAAGGTAACATGTTTTCTATTGATTCTGAATTATGTTGATTTTTAATCAGAATTAATGTGAATCAAGTCACGATTTAGCTGTATGATTATGATACTTTCTCCCATTGTGACACTTTTTATGAGGACAAAACTGTAAACATGTTGATAATATGTCGCCATTTTCATGGAGGGGATGAACTTTTTTTTTACTCGAGAAAAAAATAAATGATAATCTTATTGAATGGTACAGAATTTTCAAAACTATTCTCACCATGATTTCACCTTCTTCTGATTCATTTTTCTCATTATATTCAGTTTAAGGTTCAACTGATACAAATGAAGAATCACAACTTTTTTTTTCTTCCTGTAAATGTTTACACTTAACAGGCGACAATCAGCTGATTACAATTGCAAATGAATGTTAACCGATACACAAGAAAGTTTCATCCTTCATGTTAATACTATTTACAGGTTGGTCAAAATTGTGATGATTATTATTATTACTTGAATTTGTTTTAGTTGTGTTGATAAATTGTCACTGATGGAAGTGAAAAATGATGAAATCGTGTTAATATGTCAACAGATTGACCATAACTGGATTAAATGATTCACCAAAATGTGACCAGAATATTTCATCACAATGAGAATGTAAAATGTTTCCAATGAATTCAGTTTGAAAGCAAATATCTGATATTTAGATTATCTTTGATTTAATGATCTACATGATCAATTCCTTGGTGTCTCATATAATATTATGAATATCATGAACCATGAAAACTGTTAATTCCTTGCAGATAATTTCATGTTTTTCAAAAAATGAAAATTTCTCTTAAAAATCAATTTGGATCATAAGTTGAAGATAATAATAATTGTTATTATCATGATTTCCATGAATTAAATTTTACGCTCACTTGAACTGAAAATGATAATTCAGGTTACTATTAATAGATTATCACCTTATGTTGATGATTAAAGAAGAGAAAAAAGGTAAATCAGAGAAAGAGAGAGAGGAAATTATTGTTTTCCATCTCTTCCTTTTTCTTTTATCATCCTCATCATCATCTCATGGGAATTGATCGTTGATAATATGGATGAAGAGAAAAAAATTCCAAGATGAAGAAAAGACTTAAAAACTAATCCTCTTTTTTGCATCATTCTAATTAATTCATCATCTTTTATGGAAAATGAAAGGTGATGAAGATAATGTAAAGGAAGATTAAAAATCATCTTCTTAATCATTTCGATTCCATTTAAATCTCAATTGTGATTATCATTATTTTCCCCAATAAGTGGATTCAGGTTCTGGTTTATAATAATTTTCTACATCGAAACAATGTAAGAATCTCCTTTAAATCACCAGAATTCATCCTGATTAACTAATTCTCCCTGAAATGATTAGATAAACAACGAAAAAAACGCAAATTCAGTTTAAATATGAACACTGATGATTTGTTAATTGTTAATTTCCATTGAACTTTTGATTTACTTTTTTTCCTTTTCCATCAAAACCGGACACAAACATTTCCTGATGACACAATTTCCATCATTAAATAACATTGGTTTTCCTAATTGTTGATGTTGATTTAACTGTTGGCAGAAATTCAGTTTTGTTTATTAATTATCCAGCTAATCAATTTTACTATCATTGAGTGAGAGATAAATTAGGTCAAACAATTAGCTAAATAATCAATGGACAAACAAAAAGGTGAATCAATCAATTGATTGTGACGAAAATTAAAAAACAATAAATGATACAAAGTAAAAAATGTTTCCATTCATTTGATTTGCTTTCTAGTGTCTTAATTAATGTCTGACAATTAAGGATAGTGTGAGGGAAACGTTGATTAGTGTAAATGAAAATTGAGATGATATTAATTGTTGATTAGTGTTAGTTAATTTTTCTCGTTAATTGTAATGTAAACTGTTTCTTTAATCTAACATGGGAGAAAACCAAACTCAACGTTGATGATACATTTCCAATTGTATTACTATTATCATCATCACCTTTAATTACAATTAATTTCATCATGTTGATTAACCATTTAAGCTTAATGACAAACAATTTAATCTAGTGGCTTTTGTATTATTAATTCCCATAGGAAATTAGTAGATGAAGACGAAAGAAAAAAAAAGTTTCCCTAATGAGAGATTCTTGTTGTTTTTTTACTCCATTTTTTTGACAAGTTAATCAAGGAAATGTTGATTATATCTAAATGATATACTAATGAGGATAATTAATTGTTCAAAGGGTTGGATAATTTACCGTTAATCTGTTATTGTTTTTCTTTTAGAAAGGAATAATTTTCTTTATGAAAGGTAAACAAACATTGGACATTCGAGCTAAATGTGGACCAATATTCGAGGATGATGATGATGATGATGTTTTCTTACAGCCAAATGAGAAGCTTTTTATTCATTGTTGTACCATTTTCTTGATCACGTTCCGTTGTTTGGCCTCGAAAGAAACTATTGTTTATTCAGAAAAATTGAACAATTTCATGGATTCTATGGCTGATGTATGTTGCCTTCCTTTAGTTGATGATCGAGTTCGTGATAGATTATTGAATCAGTCTCGATTTCAAGCTGAATCATTTACTTATTATCTTCATATTTACCTGATCTCTTCAGAGGGAATTAACCTTATTGCCTCTAGAAGGACTGAAGATAAAGTTTTCCTGGTAGCTGAATACACGGACGATTCAGGGAAAGTTCATTCACTTTCCATGCAATTATTTCAATTCCAAAGGAATGGACCTTGGCTTGCGATCTACGATTATGTATCTAAAACTATGGAGACCATGTTTCTCAATTTACCTGATTCAGTTATTGACGATGATAAAATGATCTCCTTGAAGTTAATTGTTCTTAAACCAAATGCCTCAGGCAATCTTAATCCATGTCCATACACTTTATCCTGTTGTTATAATTCACAGTCATTGTTAGTATTTAGATTAACCCCTTCACAGATTCATTGGGATGGGACAACAAAGTATTTCAATGTAACTGGATTAGTACCCGAATCATCAAGGATTAAATTACTATTGAAATTGCGATGGGCACTAAGGCCGAAATTGAGTTGTGGTGGTTACAATTTATTTCGCCAAAGTTGGAAACTTCATCATCAACTGATTACAAGATTTTTCCATTATCGATGGAGAAAACGATCGTATCAACAATCAACAGAATCAATTAACTGCTCGGGTTCAATTGATAGAATTGCGATTGTTGATAAATTTTTATGCTCTCAAAACACTTCGAGAAACTTTTACTGGGACAATTTAACAGAACATTCAACTCTTTTGACAGCACAATTAACGAACAATCAATTCTGTAATTGCTCCGAATGGTGTTCGATTTACTCCTTTTACTATTCCAATCCGATTATTCGTTTCGTTCTTGGACAAAATCAACACTTATTCCTCATACCCAATGAGTATATTGTTCCGTTCCATTTCAAAGCCGTTTGTACCTTCATTAGAATGCGACATTTTCCCTGTTCGAGTTTATTATCTTCGATTATCAAACTGGTCCATCAATACATAAGATCACAATTAGAGGAACGAGCTGGAAACAATGAGGATGCTTTCTATCGGAATAAGGGGGCTAGAGTTTTGGAAGAAGGTTATTGGCAATTAACAAAATGGTCCAATGGTCCAGGTGATTTTAAACTTTCGAAATGTCCATTTGATGATCACCTGAAAGCGAATCAATATTTCACTCTAGTTGCGAGTTGGCTCAAAGTCTCAATGAAAAATATTCCCGATATTCAATTGATTAAGAAAAGAAAACACATATCATGTGGTGTAATGTGATCGATCATTAAATTGAGACTAATCATAATTAGAATAACAATTTCCATCGATGTGTTAATTATCTTGTAAATCTTATGGGTTTTTTTTTGCAAAATTAAATTCAAAGCGATCTCTTTATTGGTAATAATAAAATTAGCCCATCATCATTAAGAGCATGTTGTGAGTGATTTTTGTTTTGTTTATATGTGTGGAGGATAAATTCACTTGATTGGTTATATATTTCAAGGGGAACAATTTAAAGATCAACTTTTGATGAGACTGAAAATTAGTATCATGTGTTGGTGTTGCAAAAATGGTGATGATAAAGAAGAGAAATAGAGAGAAAGAAAGAGAGAGAGAGAGAGAGAGAGAGAGAAAAGGATTCGATAAACAAGAATGTTAGTAATCAATTGATTGATCAATTATGGTACCAGAAAGAGAAGAGAAAATTTTGTTTGTTTAAATTTGATCAATGTTATGATTATGATTGTTTACATTCTTCGGGATTTTTAGCTTGTCCTCGCTTTTTACGTGGTTTACGCCCTTTAACCTCGTTATCATCACCTTCTCCATCTTCATCGTCGTCGTCATCATCTTCATCATCATCAGAATCATATTCTTCCTCATCTTCTTCATCATCCTCATCATAATCGTCATCTACCATGGCTTCACCGGTGAAATAAAGAACCGCACGTGGAACCAAACGATGTCTGATAATTTCTCCAATCTCAAAATCAGCCGAAAGAATTTCTTGGGTAGTTTCATCGATATCTTCTTCATTTTCTGGAACTGGAAGAGAATACACAAAATCAAAATTTGATTAATCAGAGAATCAAATTTAATAATTCAAAAAGAAAGAGGTAAGGAATATGGTTACATTATATTCAACAATTACACTTACCTTCAGGAGGAGCGAAAAAGTTGAAAAATGAATCTGATTGAACTTCTTTAGGAACAGTTCGGGTTGATCCTTTGGCTTTATGCTTCTGTTTCTTCATAACGGTTTTAATTGTAACATTTTTACCTTCATTCCAATTAATTTTGCAGCTGAGTCATCAAAGAGAAGAGAAGAAAAAAAAATCACATGGTTAGTAAGCACATGCCACGAGTTGACTACATATGAAGCAACATGAGAGAGAGAGAGAGAGAGAGAGACAATCAAGGTCAGAATAGATAAAATTTCTTACCCAATTGCTTTAGAAATTTCTGGACCTTCGAATGAGAAAGGGTCAGTTTCATCAGGAGTGCATTTAAGCTCATAAGTTTTGGTCAAAACACTGTCGGTGAAGAATTCATTAGAACTAAAATAGAATTCTAAAGTAAAACTCTAAAAGAAAAGAAAAGAGAAAAAAGCAAATCATTATTATCTTATCAATATCCATTTGTGAGAAACCCAAGCAAAAGATAATATTGTTGGATATTAAGATTATGATGATGATTGAGAATTTTAAAATGGCGGACAAGCTTACCATTGGATTTTCAACCAATTTGACCTTAATATCAGTTAAATGCTTAAGAATGGGTTCATCACATTCTTGAATATTTTCTGAAATAAGATCAACATTTTTGAAAATGGTTAACCAAAATTCAGGGATTCCTTTGGTATCTTCATCATCATCCTCAGGTTCATCTGTTTTCATTTTCTCTTCCAAATCTTTGGAAAGCTTTTTCTCCTTATCACCATCTTCACCGGTTTTATCATCACCATCAATTTCCTTAATATCTTCATCGTCGTCTTCATCATCCGAAGGGAAATCACATTCTTCATCCTTGGGCTCATATGAGGCGTTTACAATATCCGCTCGTTTAACCAATAATCCTTGATATAAAGCGTTATATTTACATTCAACAGCATGCATCTCTTTATGAAACTGTGATTCCAATTTGAGATAATCAACTTGTAACTTTTTCAAGGCTTTAACCCTTCTTTTAATTGATTTAGGTAATGAATCATAATAACCGGACAAATTACCAACCATACCAGCGAGCTTTGATTGCATGAAAGCCAAAGCTTCAGGATCGTTAAGTACTTCAGCGCTGTTCATTGTAATTCCTTCAGTTATTCTTTAAACTAATGATCACGTAAATTAAATCAATTAACAAAAACAAATGTCAGCAAACAATTAACAAAACTAATCACAATTAAACTAACCAAAGAAAGATAATAAACCAACAGACAAAAAATGCTTTTCTTTTTAACGAAAAAATTTATTGGAAAAAAAAAACCATGCGTCTTGTAGAAAATCAGTGACATCTATTGGCTTTTTCTTCGACTAAAATTCTTCAAATTTTCTTTTTTCCCGCTTCTCTTTTTTTTCTCCAGCAATTAAATTTAATTGTCTCTTTTTTTTTGTTGTTTTCTTCCCAACAATTATCAAGTATTTTATTTACTAATTGAATTCATTATGGATAATTGGAGTTTATTTTAAATTCTAATGGATTTTCATTGGTTAACTTTTGTCTATTCCTTTTGTTTTCTGCTGGCAAACTTAATGGAAATCAGATCGGATTATTAATTGTAAATATGATTAGTTATTGGCTTGTTAACAATTAAATCTCATTGATCATTTTACACTTAACTAGTTAGTCGCAATCAATATCAAATTAATTGTGTCTAGACTCTTCATTGATTAATAATCATTGGAAATCCAGGTGATATAAATAGCTAGTTAACAATTGATTGGACAATTTAACTGATACAAATACATAATTAACTAATTGTAATGATAATTGTAATCTTATTGTTTACTTATTGGAAGTTGATTAGTTTTGGTAAATTGCGTTGAAAGGCTTTTTTTTCAAGTATGCAAATTGTTTAATTGTCTTTCAAGGCTCATTCAATTTCTTGATTGTAATCATTTTATGTCCAACAATTAATTTTGACAATTTTTATGTTCAATTTAAGTTTCGTTCATTGTAACCATTAAATTTGATTGTCGAAAATGATTCAAGTTTAAATTGTCAAGTTTTTTCCTCTTCTAATCATGAGTCACAATTGTCAATTACGTTAATTGTTGATGGATAATAAAGAGAAATTAAATAACAATTTAACAATCAGTGGAAAAAGAACATGTTTATTAAATAGAAAAGAGGGTAAAAAGAAAAGAGGAAGTTGAGAGTTAATTTAATTTCTCACATGAGAACAATTAACAATTCAACTTGTAACTCTATGGATTGAATTTAGGTTGATAATTAAAGTTGGAAAAAAGAATTAAAAGAAAATTAAATGTAATTGTTGTTTGTTTGTTTGTTTTTTTCCATTAAACAAGTCACGTGTAAATTGTTGATAAAAATTCGGTTATATGAGTTGATTGATTCATATTATTTTCTTCAATTAGAAGTTACAATTAAGTTTTTACAATGAGTAAAATTTGAGCAATTTAACTTTTCCTCTCTCGCTGGTTAATCTCACAGTCATTTGATTGATTTCATATGAATTTTATGGTCAGTAACTGATTTGATTTTGATCCCATCATTTAGTTGCTATTGCTCAACGATTTACTTAATTGTATCTTAATTATAAGTATTATGAAGATTCTTGAATGTATGAGCCTTCATTGTTTGAAGGCTTCGATTACTCATTGATGAAGGTGAATTAGATCCAAGATTTGTTGTGATAAAATGATGTTGATTGAGTATATAAGGTTGTTGATTTTGTTGTGCGTTATTGAAATGCTGTTGGATTGTCTGGTGATTCATAACCGGAAATTGATGCTGAGGTAGTATTGATGATGGTTCCTTGTTTTGGCGACCGATTGTTGAACTTAATCCATAGTGTTGGGTTAAAGTGGTTGGTTGATGAGGTGATTGAAGTAGATGATGGTGAAGATTTGATGAGGTATTGTTAACATTGGATCTATTTCCAAGTGTTAGAGAAAGTTGTTGTTGGTGTTGGTGTTGATTGTGGTTGTGGTGGTGATGAGAATAGGGATTAGATAATGTTGATCCCATGAGATTAATTGCTGAATGACTAGATGAATGGCTACTTGCTGATGGTAAAGTTGTTGATGCAATTGTATTACTATAAACTGCTTTCCAATTTCTCAATCGTTGATGAAGTTGACTAAATGTTGGTCGACCTGATGGATTCTCGGTCCAACATTGATTCATTAGAGAGTAAATGTTTGGTGGACATTCTGATGGACATGGTAAAAGATGACGACCTCGTATCATATCGATCACTTGTTGATTAGTGTAACCATAATAAGGTTGTAATCCATAAGAGAAAATTTCCCAAAGTAAAACACCGAAAGACCAAACATCAGATTCACTGGTGAATTTCCCATATAATATGGACTCTGGTGGCATCCAACGAACAGGAAGTAAAGATTTTGAGTGAACTCGATAATAATCTGATGCATAAATGTCTCGAGAAAGACCAAAGTCCGATATTTTTACCGTCAAATGATCAGAGACAAGACAATTTCGAGCAGCCAAATCTCGATGCACATAATGATGACTTGCCAGGTATTCCATTCCTGCTCCTATTTGAGTGGAAATGTGAAGAAAATCATTTATATCCAATACTCGAGCTCGACTTCCATCCTTTTCTTTACCTCCTCCAACACCACCAACACCTCCAATTCCTCCAATTCCACCGATATTACCACCAACCATCTCATTAGTTATCGGCGAATGAGTAATCAAATACTCATGTAAATCTCCTTCCGACATAAATTCAAACATCATGCACATGGGTTCTTCTTTGAAACAAACACCAAGAAGACAAACGATATTTGGATGGATCAGATCTCCCATTAGTTCAGCTTCTCTTTGGAAATCTTGACGAGTCTTCATGTTTGCATCTTCTTTCAATGTCTTTATTGCAATTGGAACTGTATCAGTTAGTGACATCATTAATTCACCTCGATATACTTTACCAAAAGCACCTTCACCAAGAACTTCAATAAACTTCAAACATGATAATGAATATTCAGTTGCATGTGATTGTTTCTTTGGTAAAAGTGAATTCATTTCAACTGAAGATCCACTTGCATTTATATTATTACGACTTGTTTGAGAATTGGTTATTGATCCTTCTGATTGACGACCACAATTCAATTGTGAACCAGGTAATTTAGATCGTGGCTTTCGTCGTAGGCAGCATAAAGTCAACAAAAGTATAAACATTACAAGAGCACCAAGACTTGGAACAACAACATAAAGCCAGAAATTGTCAACTGAAATTATAAGAAAAAAAAAGAAATCAATTAATCCAAAGACACAAATAGTAAAACAAAACAAGTTTCATCAAAATTGAACTTTTCAGGTTCAATAACATTGTTGTCAAAAAATGAGAAGATTGATTAAAAGACATGATTGATGATATGAAGATCGATTATATTCTCAGAAATAAAGCAAATAAATTGAACAATCGATAAGGTAAACAGAGTAACAACTATGAATCTTAATTTGAGGGAAAAAAATATTGATGATAATGCAACAGATTAACATGTCCAATCTTCAAGTACTACTACTCGAGTGATGGTCAACAGGGAATGATAATTTTATAAATTGCCTATGGTCAGTGAAGATAAATTAGATTATAACCTTCAAAATGTCAACATAAATGGTAGTAATTTTTGTGAGGACAATTAATTGAACGGAAATAAAGAGGAAAAGAGTTCGATTTATGATCTAGTGAGAATGATAATGATAAAGATGATAACATATATTAGAAGAGAGAGATACAGTGATGATAATTTTCTGCACGATCTTTACCGGAAATTAAAGTGAATTGTATTTAATATACAAAAGCCATTGAATGTTATCTGAATAGATTAATGAACATTTAAAAAGATAATTACTGTTCATTAAGTAAACAGTTATGATGACAAACTAATAGCTATTGACCAGGGCTATAAATAATAAACCATGTTGATACAATCAATAAATCATAAATGTGATATAAACCATTCAAAATCACAATCTAATTAGATTGTGTGTATTTTTCATGAATGAAAATATTAGTTGTAAGAAAATCAATTAAATTAATGTCTGAGTTACCGTGAGAATATACAATTTCCAATCATCATCATCCTCATGATTAATTAAGTATAATCTCATCATCTAGTTTTTTTTGTGTTTATCAGTATAAACAAAAATAACTTTTTAAATTATTTCAAAAGAAACTCAAGTTAGTTTGATTGATCAATCTAATTAATACTGACCACACTTTGGTACATCACAATGAACTTTCCTCATCTCTGGATCTCTGATAAAACACCAAGGTTGTGACTCCATTCCCCCTGGATTACGACAATAATTATGTCCACCAATTAATTCCGGATAATCAGCAGTTTTGTAGAAAACTTGTTCATGCCAAGGAGCACATTCGCTTCGAGAAACTGTTCTAGAAGTTGTTCCTCGATAATTTTCACCATTTCCATTATAACATGTATCATCTTTATTGGATAAGAAAATAATAAGTGGTCATTAATTGTGTTCCAATCGATAAATGTTCAATATTTTCTACCCTTAACCTCTTAATCTTTAGCAGATATTAAGGGATAAAAAGAAGATATTAAAAATGATAAATCTACGGAGAGATTATTATGTAATTACCTTGGACAACTTGGACAACATTAGGTACACCCAATCGCACGCAATCAGCACTTTCTAACGATCCAGATGGAGCCAATTTCTCACAGGCAGGTAATAAATTTGCTTGACCAATTAACTGATGACGTTTAGCGATTGTGTACTCAAGATGACATATCTGATGCTCCAACATTTCACATTCATCGCGACAAACCTAATAAAATAATAATAATAATACATTTTTCATAATGAAATGAATAACAAATTTCTCGATAAACATTAAATCCTAGAGAAAAATTTCCAGCAGAATAAAAAGTTAACAATCATCATTCAAGATCCATTTTGAACGCAATTTGATTACATGAAATTCCATACAATAGTTATTCAGTTCTTACATGAGAACATTGAATAAGTTGAATCTATAGTTTAAAGATAAATATCCATAGACATTTACATATCATAACAGTAAAGTCATAGACCTTTAGATTAGACTATTAAGTGAAGTTGCTGACCTATTGTGTTGTTTAGCTTTTGTTGTGAATTTTTTTCTTCCAAATTTTCACATGAATACAATGTTTAATTTCATGGTGTAAGGAATAAGTTTAGTATGGAAACAAGATTAATGTTCTGTTTATGGAAATGGAATTGATGATTTGTTAACCCATAGGCTTACCTGTCTAGGTTTAGGTTGAGGTAGATCTTGATTACAAAGAGGAAAACCAGAGAAACACAATGAAGGAATTGCAAATCGATGACATTGAAGGGAAACATCTCGAGATGATTTAATTACGGTGAAAACTGCTCCAATTTTTTGTTCCATTGAATCTTGACTACCTTCAGAATCAACGTAAATTGTTTGATTACCAATTACCTGGGAACAAACTGTCCCTCGATAAGGTTCACAAAAACCAGATCTCATTTTCTCATCAATTTCAGGTTGACCAAGATAACTTGGAGTATTCCTATTTTAAACCAAATGGACAAACAATTAAAGAATTAAAAATAAATACGAATTATTTTCTTCAGTTAATCAAAATTAAGAATAATCAACACAAAGAGATGAATAAATATTAATACTCACAAATTGATGTTCATCTTGGTGAAAGAAAAATGGTTTATTAAATTGATGAAGAGATTAATAAATTATTGATTAGTTCACATTGTAAACGAAAATGTTTAAGACAAAAAAAAGTTAACATAAATTACATTGACTAGGAAAGGAGATTTTCACTGATTAATTGTCAAATTTAATTGATCACAATTAATCCAGTTAACTGTTAATCATAAATCGAGAAATCAAAGAACTGGTTTTCTCATGTTATCAAAATGGCGTCAATTTTTAGTTCTTCAACCACTCGATAGGTGGAACTGTAATCAAATTCGAAATTCTCCCGGAACTTAGCGTCATCTATCGGGGAAAATATTCAGCTCGAAATTCGTTTAGTTAATTGTTATAATTAAACTTTTGTTTATTTAGTTTACTTTCCATTAATTTGCATGAGACAATTGATCAGTTTTCCATTGTAATCAAGCTTTGAATTCTATGTTTTCCTCAGCTTTTATCATATTTTTCTTTCTTTTTCCTTTTTCTTTTTCTCTTTCTCATCATCTTCATCTTCTTCTTCATCATCATCTTCATCTTTTTATCTTCATCTTCATCTTTTTATCTTCATCTTTATCCAAATTTTCATCTTCATCTTTTAGTTTACTTTAAGAATCGTTTGAGTGAGTGTTAAATTTTTTTTTCTCTTCAAATTGTTTACATAAAATATTAATTATCTATTTCTCTGATTAACTAAACAACCATGTAACTTAATCTAAATAAATTGTTATTCGAGTTCAACTTTTGTTTTTCTCCAGCAATTAAGCTAATCTCAATTATCGGATTATCGGAAATCTTTGTAACTGAATGAAAAAAGTTGTTCTTTTCTCCCAAAAAGTGATTAGTTCAAATTCATCATAATTCACCATGATTTGATTATCGTGATAAATTAAACATCATCTCATTTGGAAATTTTCTAAATCAACAACAACAAAAACAATCAAATGTTTATGGAAAACAATTTAATCATTTCAATATTAACAACAATATATTTTTCATCAATCATCTTATCGGTAAGTGAATACAATTTAAATCTTTCAACAATTAAAAGTAATTCAAGACTAAGTAATTACATGATGTTACTCAAACTATTCTGTTGAACTATTCATTCAAAATTCATTGATTATCTCCTCAGTCATTTGTGATAAATGAATCAATCGCAATTTCAATTTCAATTTCAATCAACCGTAAATCCTAAGCAATTAGTCAATTTCTGGTTAATCCATAAAAAGTAAACCATTTTTTTTGGTAAAAATTTTTTCCTTCCAACAAATTGGAAGCAATTGAAGTGCATGTTAAAAGATGATGATGATGATGATGACGATGAAAGTGATGCGGATGATGAGGAAAATGATATCTCAATGAATACATAGAAAAGAGAAACAACTTAGAATGGATGAAATATTAGAAGAAGAGAAAATCTAATTATTAACCTTGAAACAAATAGAATTGATTAATATCATTGATGATGAATTGATGAATACCCTGAATAATATTTTCCCTCCATTGAAATCAGCGGTGGGTCGAAGCGTTAAAACATCTATTGTTAAACTTTTCTCTCCTGAAACAACAACAACAACAACAAGAAAGTTCTGACAGTTCTAAAGGTTAGAAATAAAAGAAGAACAAGAAGATTAAAAGCTAATTAACGATTAAGGAACAAAACCATAGGAGAAAAACAAGAAGATTATTAAATAGAAGAGAAAAGGAGAAACGGAGAGAGAGAAAATAACAAGGGTACATATATAAATATATCGAAAGAGAATTGAAAGTTCAGAGGTCACAACTCACCAGAGGTTCTCCTATCCTATTTTCCCTCTGTGTGTGTTTATTATTAGAGAAAAAACTTTAAAATTTAAATGGTTCTTTTTTCTGTTGGGCTTTTTTTCTGAAATGTAAGCATAACAGTTAACGGTCTGTTTGAATGATGATTGAGATGATAAGCAGAAAAGGAGGAAAAATATAAGATAAGACAGAGAAAGATGAGGATGATGATGATGGAGAAAGCATAAGGATCATGTTTACAGTGTTTCTTTCCAGCAAAAATAAACATGGAGAGAGAGAGAGAGGAAGTTGGGATGAAGGATCATGTTGTTGTTGTTGTTGTTGTTGGTCAATGGGATTGTTTCTGGTGTGGACAAAGTGAAGATTGTGTTGACCCAATGTTCAACTTTTTGACATTTGATGCCAAACTATTACTACAACGTAATTAATTTTAATCATCAACCATTGATTAATTTTGACAGACTAACATTAAGTTGAAAAGTTAATTTGTTCTCATAGTTTTATATTTGCTTTATATCCAAAGGAAAGATTATATTTCGTTGCGATGAGAATTGTTTCCAATCAAATCGTTATTCTGATTAGATAATTTCTCTTGATTATAATCAACTTGTTAATTGGTTCACTTAATCAATTCTACTCTTTTGGTAACAATTGAAAAATTTCTAGTTTGTTTAGTTGATTTGATTGATTTGGTAATAATTGTTGATGGATCATTTTAAAATTAAGTTAACTCATGTTTACTGTTTCATCTGATTTTGATTAATTAACTGATATTTGATTTCAACAATTAAAAGGTCAACTCATCGGATAACAATGTAAATTCAATAGGAATTAAAAGTTCACCCAATGGACTAAGTTCACTTGATTCCTTTGGATCAATTAATTCAGTAAACAATGAAATTAGATCATCATCTCAATCTTATGGATCAATTGATGATCAAGGATCAATGGTTGATCCTAATGTTAAATTGTCAAAAGAATCAATTGAAACTCATGAGATTAATAATAAGATGAAATCAAACGATAATCATGGTAACAGTGATGATGAAGGTGATAAATTAAAGATGAAATTAAAGAATCAGCCTGATGATGTAAATCAAAAGGAAAAAGTAATTAAAAGTAAGTAATAGAAATTACTAATTCTAAACTGATTAAACTTAAATTATTGATCATTATCCTTGGAAAAGGTAAAGGAAACTCACAATTGAATTGATTTATTTTCCACTAGCAGGTAATCAATTGAACCAAAGCTCAACTAACTCATCAGCTGATATTGTTAAGAAAACTTATCTTCGTCTATTGGAACCATTAACAAATTATACTAAATCAATTGGATCAACGTTATTGCTCAAGTGTACCTTTGAATCAAATCCAGGTAAAGTTGAGGTTACCTGGTATAAGAATGAGGCTCAATTGGATAACGATGATAACAGAATTGAAATGAAACAGAAACGTCAACATAAAACAATGAAAACTGTCGCAAGGTTAAAGATCAGGTCAATAATGTTCACCGATTCGGGTTTCTATAAGTGTGAAGGTACCAACGGGATCGATATGGTTGAAAGTTTATCCGTTGTTAAAGTCGATGGAGGTAAGTTTAAGTTCATTGATTAACTTTTCGTAACAATTTAGATTATGATTAATGAGTAATTGCTAATGAAAAAAAAAAGGTTCAACTATTTACATGATAAATTATAAACAATTTGACATGGTAAATGTGATCAATGTCATTTAGATGATCAGTAAAACCAGTTTGAAATTGATTTTAATTTAGTTTTCATGGTGATAATTGAAATAAATACATGATAACATTTTCTGTAAACAAAAATCAAGTTAAAACGAAAATGATATTTGATATTTGAATTTAGAAAATTTTTCTAAATTCAATATTTGAAATTCATTCTCATATATCCAAGATTCTTACATGTAATTTACATGATGAATTGATTGTTTATCAATGTTCTTAATTTTGTTATTAAATTACATTGGTAAATAAATCGGATAATCTACTTAAATTATGAGGAGAAATTAAAAAATTTCTTCCAATCAATCAAATTGAAAACTTTTTTTTCTATTTCAAGATGTATCTTCCCATCTTGGTGTCATTCCAACAATTGATGAGGATATAATTCCTGATTTTCCACAATTAGGATCAGACAGGTAAGCCCAATATTGAATTACGCCAACAATTAACTTTCACTAATCATTAAAGTAAACAGCTTTTCTTTTTTGTACCAACCAACAACAATTAAGAACACAATTTTTTTCCAATTACTTTCAATTGTTCACGAATTGTAATAACATTTGGAATACACATTAAGTTAATTAGCTATTAATTGTTGGCACAATTTGTTTGTCATGATCTATTTTCCCTATTAAATGTCCATCTCCAAACAATCAACTAAATTGATTGATTGTTGAAGATTAACATGGAATATAAAAACAATTAAGATACTAAATTGTTTCTCTATCTCTGGATTATCATGTTTATCTTAATCTCTAGTGTTCCAAGTTACTTTGAGAAATCTGATTCAGATGAGAAGACGAAATCTTATCCATTCTGTGAACCATATCGAGGAACAATTTGTTCCCAGGTAATTGGTAATCAAACAATTTACGTTGATTCTGAAGGTAGTCAAGATTCAATGGAACAAAAAATTGGAGCAGTTTTCACCGTAATTAAATCATCTCGAGATGTTTCCCTTCAATGTCATCGATTTGCAATTCCTTCATTATGTTTCTCATCATTTCCATTATGTAATCAAGATCAATCTCAACCTAAACCACGAAAGGTAAATCTTATAATCCATATAGTCAGATAATCTCTAATTTGGTTTGGGTGTTAATCTGTTGATTATATTTTAGGTTTGTCGTGATGAATGTGAAATGCTTGAGGGTAAAATTTGTCACCTTGAATACACTTTGGCCAAGCGACACAATCTAATTGGTCAAGCAAATTTATTACCTAAATGTGAAAACTTATCTCCATCTGGATCACCTGAAAGTGCCGATTGTTTGAGAATTGGAGTTCCAACTGTTATCCAGGTTATTCCAGGTAAATAATATTCTAACTAATGGTGAATAATTAGGAGAGATTAATGTTGATTTATTGTTCTAATTAGATGATACATGTTACAATGGAAATGGTGAAAATTATCGAGGAACAACTTCTAGAACAGTTTCTCGAAGCGAATGTGCTCCTTGGCATGAACAAGTTTTCTACAAAACTGCTGATTATCCGGAATTAATTGGTGGACATAATTATTGTCGTAATCCAGGGGGAATGGAGTCACAACCTTGGTGTTTTATCAGAGATCCAGAGATGAGGAAAGTTCATTGTGATGTACCAAAGTGTGGTCAGTATTAAGTGTTGATTTACTTTGATCGTTTTTCTCATGAAACTTTATTGTTTTTTATTTAGTTGACAGTTTTTGGATCTTCATTGTCGCTCCAGCGATCGGTGTTTTTGTTTTGTTCATTTTGTGTTTGGCCATTTGTTGCCTACGACGAAAGCCACGATCTAAATTACCTGGTTCACAATTGAATTGTGGTCGTCAATCAGAAGGATCAATAACCAATTCTCAAACAAGTCGTAATAATATAAATGCAAGTGGATCTTCAGTTGAAATGAATTCACTTTTACCAAAGAAACAATCACATGCAACTGAATATTCATTATCATGTTTGAAGTTTATTGAAGTTCTTGGTGAAGGTGCTTTTGGTAAAGTATATCGAGGTGAATTAATGATGTCACTAACTGATACAGTTCCAATTGCAATAAAGACATTGAAAGAAGATGCAAACATGAAGACTCGTCAAGATTTCCAAAGAGAAGCTGAACTAATGGGAGATCTGATCCATCCAAATATCGTTTGTCTTCTTGGTGTTTGTTTCAAAGAAGAACCCATGTGCATGATGTTTGAATTTATGTCGGAAGGAGATTTACATGAGTATCTAATTACTCATTCGCCGATAACGAATGAGATGGTTGGTGGTAATATCGGTGGAATCGGCGGAATCGGAGGAATTGGAGGTGTTGGTGGTGTTGGAGGAGGAGGTAAAGAAAAGGATGGAAGTCGAGCTCGAGTATTGGATATAAATGATTTTCTTCACATTTCCACCCAAATAGGAGCAGGAATGGAATACCTGGCAAGTCATCATTATGTGCATCGAGATTTGGCTGCTCGAAATTGTCTTGTCTCTGATCATTTGACGGTAAAAATATCGGACTTTGGTCTTTCTCGAGACATTTATGCATCAGATTATTATCGAGTTCACTCAAAATCTTTACTTCCTGTTCGTTGGATGCCACCAGAGTCCATATTATATGGGAAATTCACCAGTGAATCTGATGTTTGGTCTTTCGGTGTTTTACTTTGGGAAATTTTCTCTTATGGATTACAACCTTATTATGGTTACACTAATCAACAAGTGATCGATATGATACGAGGTCGTCATCTTTTACCATGTCCATCAGAATGTCCACCAAACATTTACTCTCTAATGAATCAATGTTGGACCGAGAATCCATCAGGTCGACCAACATTTAGTCAACTTCATCAACGATTGAGAAATTGGAAAGCAGTTTATAGTAATACAATTGCATCGACAACTTTACCATCAGCAAGTAGCCATTCATCTAGTCATTCAGCAATTAATCTCATGGGATCAACATTATCTAATCCCTATTCTCATCACCACCACAACCACAATCAACACCAACAACAACTTTCTCTAACACTTGGAAACAGATCATCAACAATCAGTAAATCACCAAATCAACAAGTTCAGTCTCCATCACCTCAAACCTCATCATCTTTATCTCAAACTTATGGATTGAGTTCATCCAATGGCCGACAAAGTAAAGATTCATCTTCTGCATCTAATAAACAACAATTTAATCACCAAACAATTAAGCAACATTTCAACAATTCACATCAAAAACATCAATCGTATTTACTTAATCAACATCATTTCATCACAACAACAACTAATTCAACCTCTCCAATTAGTAATCAGTGTGTCCATCCAATGACTGGACAAACGTTCAAAGGCCATCATAATAATGGATATAATTGATTTATGGAACCAAATCTAATCAAACGATTGACAATCTTATGTCTAAACAATCATAATTAATCAGCATTCTAATCATAATGTTAATTAACTAATTGTTATTTATTTTCCCATGATAATAATTAAGCAGCTTAACTTTAACAAAGTTTATTTTTACAAGAAAAAAAGATAATTTATCAAATTGATTGGAACCATAAAATCAACAATTAACAATTTAAAATTGTTAATTATTCTAAATACTGATTGCCTTAAAGTACCAACTTAAATATTAATAACTAAATTTTTTCTATTCAATTTCATACAATTAACTTAATTTTCTGATTCTGATTTGTATCAACAGCTAAACAAAAACAAAAAATGTAATTAAATTTTTATATAAATTGAAAAAAAAAATTGATAATAAAACTTTGCAAACAATTAATCCAATCCAAAGTAATTAAATTATTAAATTCCTATGAAAATATTGATTAAACAATTACAAGAACTATTAAAAAATTAAAAGCTTAATTGTTGGCTAACCACTCATTTCAAAAAACGCGCGCTTTCTACTCTGATTTTTGCCTCGATTTTCAAATGAAATTGAATTAATTAAATTGTTGAAATCTTTTGGTTTTCTAATAGATTATGCTTAGATAAACCCAATTGATTGCTACTAATTGTGATTGTGGAGCAAAAAATTCGTTCATATCGAGTACAATCCCATTCCATTTGTTGTACGGTTAATTGATCATTTGACTGTTAATCAATTTCAAATTGATCAATCAAATCTCCCCACTGATCAGCAGTAACAATTATAATCTATCGAGTGACTAAAAAAGATACCAATGTACTTTTCATAGGTCTATTAGCGACTGTGGTTATTATTTAGAGGCCAGAATCGCGATTTTCTGAGAAATTTTCAATGGGAAAATACCGATACTATTAATAGATCTAAGTGACCTTGATTCTGAATATGATTAGCTTAAGTATATGAGGTTATTGGTCAAGAAAACGAAGATTTTGAAGTGAAAAATTTCCGTCCAAAAACACCCGTTCACTTTTTCAGGCCACTCAATTTCTTGTGAACCATAAGTTCTTGAAAAATATCAATAGCTTGAAGATTTTTTCTTGTGAATATTCAAATTTTTCAATAAATTTCAATTTCATTATTCAAAAAGTTCACCAATTAATCAATTGATTAATCAATCTAATCACTAAGTTATCCAGTTACCGTTTCTATTGATTATGATAACTGTTATTCAATTATCATCACTACACCAGTGCTAATTAAATCTGATTGAACTTAACTGGTTCAATTAACACTAATCACTTTTTGATCATCTAATTGATTTGATTATTTTTAAACGATTGATTTCAATTTATGAACAATTTATATTTTATCAAATTTTCACATGACAATTGAACTAAAAACAATAGATTGAAATTGTAATTGTTAAATCAACGAGTCGCGATTAAATTACAATTACAATTGTCTCTCTGTCTCTCTCTCTCACTTTTCAGGTCTAATTAATTCAATTGAAAAACTAATTGTCAATTAAAGTGGAATAAATTTCCCGCAATCAACTAATGACCAATAATTTGAAGAAAAAAAAATTAACTTAAATTATTGGAAATTTTTTTTCTATTAAATCAACTTACTAAATACAACAAGTAACAATCTAAATTGTTGAAAATTTGTTTCTTTTTTTTCATTGACGATTTTAAATTGTGATTAGATTCACGGACAGGAATTACTATTAAATTGTAATTAAAGAGGCGTTGAATTAATGGAAACGTCATTAAACCAGTTTCTCTGTTAATTTCATGTCTTGTTAATTGTATCTCTTCTTGATTGTCTTCAATTAGCAATTTATTTTAATTCTAAATTGTTATCATTGAATATAATTAACAGGAGACTATTTATTTAACCAAATTTTACAATCCATTTGATTCTGTGAACTATTAATCTGTGATCATTACAGTTAAACATTTCCACAAGCTATTGGAATCTTAATCGTCACAATTAGTTGATTCTTTTGCTTCAACAATTAAAAATGTCACTTGTTAATCAATCTGAATTCAACAACATCTCTTACAATGATCATCAAAACAAATCATCTGAAATATTATCAAAAACAATCACGATTGTATCTTCAATATTACCGTTACAATTACCAATCAATTTAACCAATTTAATTGCGACTTTAATTGTGATATTAACAGTTTTTACCTTAAGTAAATTGATTCCTTTGATTATAATGTTGATCAAATTAAAACGTTTACCTCAACAATCAAGTAATTGGTTATTAGGACACTTGGGTAATTTACTTCCTCCTCCGTTTACCTCAAACAATCAATTTGGTAAAGGTAAGTTGACAATTTACTAATTATTAGCAAACTAACAAGAACTTTACTAATTAGTCCTTTCATCATTAACAATTAATCAAAGGTCTCAAGAATTGTGTTGACAGATTGGAAACTTTTCTCCATCAAAATGGATTAATGGTCTTCTGGGTATCATGGTTTCCAATTATCATGATAACCGATCATCAAATCTTAATGGTAATTTGAAACAATTAATATCGATCGTAAATTAATTTAAGAAACTCAACTTTGAAAAGAAAAAAAGTTCATCTGATTCATTTTGATTTCGATCGTTAGATGGCTCTAGTTGTTTTCTTTTTTTGTCTCAATTTAATTTTTTCCTTCTACAATTAATTGATAGAAATTAACATCGGCAACAATAGAGAAAGGTCCAGGTCCTGATGTGGCTCGAAACTTTTTCGGCGATGGTTTGGTTGTACAAAATTCTCGTAAATGGAAAGGTAGACGTAAACTGTTGGCTCCAGGTTATCACATTTCGGCTCTTGCAAATTATTTACCAACGATATCAAAAGTTGCTCGAAATCGGGTTCGATTGATTAAAGAAATTTCCAATGACGAACCAATTGATACCCGACGATTTACCCAAGAAACTGGTATGGACATGACGTGTGAAATTACGCTGGGAATTGAAAGCGGTACCAAAGGAACCCCTGGTTGGTTATATCGTAAATCTATTGACGTTGCTCTCGAAATGATGCTAATCAAAGCAATTAATCCACTTTACTGGTTTGAGTCAATTTTCCGTTGGACAGTTGACGGTAAAAGATCACGAATCGCCTCACAATATATCCGTTCATTTCCTACCTCGCTCATTGAGACTCGAAAGGTCACCCATGTTCCCGGAAGCATAAACCCAAAGAAATATAATCCCTCGGTTAGATTTAGTTTACTTGATTGTCTAATCGATTTACACTTATTAAGTCAATCGGCTGATAAAGCTTACTCATTTTCTACGGCTGATATTCTTGAAGAGACAAATAGTGCTCTTTTCGCAGGGAACGAAACTACCGCTGGCTCAATGGCCTGGACAATGTTCCATCTCGCCGCTAATCTGGAAATTCAGGAAAGAGTTTACTTGGAATTGGTTGAAAATGGTTTCACTGGACCAGGAAGTTCGGACTACACGGAAGATGGACTTAAATCGTTAAAGTATTTAGAATGTTGCGTTAAAGAAAGTCTTCGTCTTTGTCCACCAATTCATACAACTACACGACGGCTAGATGAAGATCTTACAACGGACAAAGGTCAAGTTTTACCGAAAGGAAGTGTCCTCGCTTTAAGTATCTATTACATTCATCGTGATCCACAATTTTGGCCTGAACCAGATAAATTTATACCTGAAAGATTTTCCCTGGACCTTTGTTCATCTCGACCTTCACTTGCATACATTCCCTTTGGCTTTGGTCAACGACAATGTTTAGGTCAAAAGTTAGCCATGAGAGAGATCAAAGTAGTTATCGCAGAAGTGATAGCAAACTTTCAATTAGAGAATTGTGAAACTTTTGATAACATCGATACCGCTTTTCTTGGTACATATCGTTCAGTTGAAAGTTTAAAGATCAAATTCAAACCGCGCATAACGAACAATCAATAGATTGTTACTCGATAATCAACACAACATTTCAATTGTAGAGGAAAATTAATATAAGTAAATCATCAAGAATAATCATTTATTATTGTCTGTTAACAAAAGATTAAACAATTTAAGTTTAAATTACTAATCAAGTCTTCGTGTCTTAATCTGATATTATACCAATATAACTGATAGATTCACTAATCCAGAAAAAGCAAAGGAATCAAATTAATCTTAATCAAGTATTAGAATCAAAGAATTAGCATTTATCATATTATCAGGTTAAATATTTCACAGATAATTTATATTGAATATTCAATTATTAATATCTAATCGGGTACAGTGAATTATTATCAGTGTGATAATCATTAATCATAATAACCATATTAAGAATAGCATCTTTAGCAAAACTATCAACATAATTAAGAAATATCAAAATTGATATGGTGAATAAAATGATTAGTTGATAGTTGAATTTATCTAAAGAGCTTATAAGGTTTATCATAGTCAATTATTAATCAACAATTAACATTGTTTCTAATTATATCCTCTTTGTATTGATGATATTGGCTCAGAAAATTATCATCAGCAATTATGATATTAATCAGCTTTTCCCCATGTTAACTAATTAGTCTTAATTAGTCTTATTATTACTTGAGATTCACATCTAATAGATGGTTGAAATATTTATTCTCTCTCTCTCTCTCTCTCTCTCTCTCTCTCTCTCTCTCTCTCTCTCTCTCTCTATCGTCTCCTAGCAACTTGTTGTATTCACATTTGCAATGAGAGAGTAGTGAGAATCGGATGAGCTGAAATGTTACAGGGAATGCGCAATATACAATGTCATCATCATGAGTAAGTTGAGAGTAATTCCAAAAAAGCTGAATAAAGTTTCAGTTCCAGAATGAACAGAGTAACAGAATCACCTCTCACCTCCGAATAACTCACTTATCTCAACAATAAACTATGAACAACAACAGAATTGATTCTGGAAATAATAATAACAATCTAATTATCATTATTTTTGGCCGATCAAAATCAGAATAATCAGTGACTTAAATTATTTGGCCAAAGTTAAACTCAATAATCAAGTTTATATATAAATTGTTCATCGGATCAAATCTGATTATCACCGTTCGGGTTTATTTTCATTATTATTGTGTGTTAATCATCATCATCATCCTCATCACCATCATCATGGCTTAAGGGCTTCCATTATATTTTCTCATCATATATATTCTGATTAAATCTATCTAACATTATCATCACTAATTCTTTCACCATGGGAGCTTTATCTAAATCTAAAATTCATCCAACAATCAACTCGGAAATCGATGATAATCATAATTTATCAATTCGTCCAGTTAATCACCACAAGAGCAAAGAATTTTTCAAAATAAATGGTTGGACTCAACCTTTTCATCCTCTTCAACTTCTTGCTTTCTTTTTCTTCTTCTTCTTCACAGGTAAGCATCATTTCCGTTTCCTTTTCAATACACCCACAAGTTTTATCATCACAATAAACCATTTTAAAAGCAACAATTTTCACCTCACAATAATAATAAAAAAACATTGAAACTTTTTCTCCTCTCAATTGAGATAATGTTATTTTCATCATCATTTTTAAAGGTTTCCGCATCCTTTTCTGTGCCTAATAACATTTTTCTTTGTAATGGTTTAACTTTGCAAAAGTAATTTAATTGCAAATTTAATGATTAATTATAATCTAACTTTGAGAATGAAAAAAAAGCAATTAATGTAATGGTTAAGTTAATAACTTTCTCGTCTCTCTCTCTATGGTGTTATTATTAATGGGCAATCATGCAAATCTTTTTCAATCTTTACCTTGACATTTTCAAATGTTTAATTGCAAAGTCCATTTTCATTTGTTACTCCAGTGATTTAACCATAATTAAAGATGAGATATAATCAAAATTAAAGTTAATTAAGAGCATAAAAAAGGCTAAAAATTACCTGGAAAAAGAAACAACCAACCAATCAACTTGGAAAACAAGTTAATCTTATTGATAACTAATCTCATAGACTATTATTAACTCATCCAAAGAGTTAATTTCATCTCCAATCATGATCTCTAATTGTTTATCATTTATTTTATCAATAGAAAATTCAATTGATTACAACATTTGATTAGTCTTATTCAATCGAATTTGTAGTTTTTATAATTAGATTAAATTTTTTCTTTTCTTTTCTTTTTATCTCTTTATTTCCTTTTCCTTTTAGGAATATGTTTCTTCATAATGTTACCAATGCTTCCAACTTCATCACTTCGGTATATCGTTTATCCATTAACTGGACTTTTATTTGTGAGCCATTTAATTTTCCACCTGATTAATATAACAATTAATCCCGCTGATCCTGCTGTGATAGATAAATATGATAATCAACAACAAAATGAATCCCAATCAACTAATCGAAAAGGACCAAAAACTTTCGACAGATCGAAACATAATCACGTCATCGAGAATCAATTCTGTTACATTTGTGAAGTTAATGTTGGACCTAAATCGAAACACTGTTCAGTTTGTAATAAGTGCGTTTCCAATTTTGATCATCACTGTAAATGGTTAAACAATTGTGTCGGTGGAGCTAATTACAGGTAAGTTAATTAATACCTGATCATATCAAATTGTCGATGCTTTCAACCAACCAAATAGTAATATTAATGTGTAAACAAATTTCCAACCAGAATTGCTAATTGGCTTTCTGATTGAAAAGTAAACAATATCAACGATACATCGTTAATTTGATGTGATTACTTTTTCCCTGATTTATGTGATTAATCAGTAACAATATATGTTAGCACAATTGTCAAGTCTATTTGGGTTAATCAATAGATTGAACTTTTTTTTCACAATTAACCATAAATGTAGAATGGAAAAAGTTAATTGTTGTTGTATTGTTGTTGTTTGATGATTCTGTTGATTACTATTAACATATAATAGTAAATAGTTAGAAACCTTGACCTAAAATAGTACAAATTATGTATTAGTCTATCTAATAGTTTATCAATTCTTTTCTTCTTCTTCATAATTCATGATCAATTGATTCATTCAACTAATCAATATTATCTCTCCATGTAATGAATGTTTCAACCTTTGAAATGTTATCTTTATTTAGATATTCAATTTTTAATAGAAAACTTTTTTTCATTCATTTTCATTTCCATTTCCCTCTCTCTCTCTCTCTCATTTCATTATCATGCTCCTCTGATGATATTTATCTCCCTGACTGAATTAATATTGACATGGAAACATTGAAATTAATGAATATCAATGGTGACGATCAAGACTGTTCCTGGTTTGTGTTACAATTGCAATGATTGGATCTATTAGTATATTCGGGTTGACAATTGTCTTTACAATTGCTTATTTTAATCAATCAAGTTGGTTTTATGGTAAGTTAATTAGTTTATATGTTTAAATTATTTTCAATTTACCATTTTAATCAATTCGCTAATCTCACTGGGAGTGATATAATATGATAAACTTGAACACTTTTCTCAAGGCTCAGTTGATTTCACAAATTAAATCTTTATTTGTTTTGCTAATATTAATCAAATTGTGAATTAATCGTCAGTAATTTAGATTTGCAATTTGTTTAATTGTATTAATAATTGTAATTCAACAAAAGTTGGTTCCATGATGAAATAATCAGAATTAACCTTAACCTTTATATTAATATTTTTTTCATATTTTCTATTATTTGTCAATGATAACCAATATATTGATAAAGTTTAACAATGATTTGATTATTGATTAACCTTGATTATGATCATGCAAACGGTTTGGTATATCATTAACTCAGTTAACAATCAATTGATTGTATAAATGTTTGATTATGTGATTAACAATCAATTTTCACCGATCAATGTAATCAGATTTCAGTTTTTCTGTATCTTCTTGAATCATTAACTTTCAATTGTCTCGAGATTTAGTTGATATTTTTTTTGCTGATTGTTAATCATTTATAGTAGTCAAATATCATTAATCACAACCAGATAATTGTTAAACTGTTAAGTTAAACAACATTAGCGTTAATTATTCAGTATCTTTATCTAATTGGTAATTGATCGATTGATGCAATCAAATAATGAATTTACAAAATCGCCTTAAGGTAAATCATGATAAAAATTTAATCGTTGTAATAATTAAACCGTAACTCAAATGGTTGACTCACAATTAATTGGTTATAATCTAACCAACTCAAGAAAATGGTTCAATAGTAAACAATAAATAATACTTGATTGTCCGAAAGGTCAAGGTCACGAAGATTATGTGTCAATCAGTATATTACTACAGCTATTTCATTAGGATATGGATCAATTATTATTAATATTTACCGTTATTTTTTTCACTCTCTCACAAATTAGTTATATAACTCACATGATCATATTGTTTACACTACAAATCAAATTTCCAATAGTTAATTGCAGTAGATCAATTTAATTATTGAATCAGTAGTAATCGAAATTATTAAAATTAATTTGAATATCAAGTTATCCTACTTTGGAAATTCAAATATCACTTTATGAGCGTTCAAAGAACGAGCATGGAATTAGTTTTCGAGCCTTGTATTAGTTTAATATTTTCTTCTAGCATGATATTAGTTTCAGAATTTTCTAACATCCAGTTTGTTATTAATAGAAAAATGTTAATGTGATTTACTTATAAGATAAAGATTAAATGTTCGACATGTTAGAATCTTCGTCATCTATTAATATCAACACTGAGAATAAGTTGAAAGAGATAATATTGAACTGAGAAGTTCAATATGTTTATCGTTTATTTTTTCTTTCGAAATCAGTAAAAGTTCTTGTTTTTGTCAATTCATGTCCAGTTTTTTTCGGTCATGTTAGTGTTGATTATTCAGTTCGAAATGCTTGAGGGCAGAATTATCTCTAAGTAGTTTTCCTTGTTTTTACAGAATGATAAAGATTGAATAAGATGTGAAAACGAACAGAACTTTTTTTCCTCTTCTCTTCTGGAATTTCAAAATAAGAGACAAAGTTAATTGTCTTGACAAGTTTCATGATAAATATTCTAACGAATTGAATAAGATATATATGAACGTGATGAGAAATAGAAAAGTTGATAAATATTTTCTCTTCTCGTGATCTTTTTGTATTCAATTTTCAATCATCACTTTCTCATCTTGTCTTCATTCAACTTTATCATTCTAATCTCTTCCGTTTCATCATCATCATCATTTTCCTCTGTTTTTCTCTTATTTCTATTCAATTCAATTCATCCAGAAATACACAATCTCACCATGATGATGGAGAAAAGAACAATAATAATAAAGAATAGAGAAGAAAAACTTTTCCATTGATTTTAATGACTCAGTAAATTTCTCAGAGAAAATTTCATTCCAATTATCAGGAAAATAACGAGAAAAAAGAAAAATTCTTAACTCGAAAATGATTGAAGTAAATTAGATTCAGGAAATGATTCAAAACATGAATAACAATCAAGTTTAAGCTCAACCGAAAAGTTTCAATTCCTTAATCAGATTTACCTTGAAAACGAGAAAAAAATCATCTGAGCTTTAGATTAATTTATCATTCAACTTTTAAATTCTCTGGATGAATAAATAACCATTCTAATTATCACCATATTAAAAAGTGTTCATATCCATGGTGATGGAAAACTCAACATCTGAACCTTTTTCACCAGCGAAAGAAACAAAATCTATGAAATTAATAAAATGATTTACATAATTAAGAGAATATCCTAATAACTTTGAGACTGTTCGAGAATAATTCAGTTCTATGCAAATATGTGAGTAGTTCATGAGATAATTTGATGGAAAATTATTTTCTCAACACAGGTAACATTATAGTAGAGAATTAGAATGATGAAATGTCAATGATGGTAAGAAACTTATCCATGATAAGCTTGGAATCCAAAATTGTAGTGAATATCTAATTATCTTGTATTATATGTACAATATGTTAATCGAGTAACAATCAGTTTAAACGGAAAATCTAATTGTTATTAGTTAATAAAAAGAGAGGAATGAATATGAAAATGAATTTCCTGAAATGTGAAATGATTTCAATCCATCATGATGACTGAGTTCAGTCAAAACAATGAACTATGCAAACTGGTAGACGTTATTATCATTTATTATTTTAACATTCTCATTGGTTACTATGGTTTTTTACTCAATTCTAAATACATTATCAGAAAAAAAACTTACCTTGTTAATCAAGGAAAAAGCCTAAAGTAAAGTGAGGAAAACAAAAATCAATGAGAAAAATTAAACTCATTGTTGGTCAGTTCAATGGATTTTATTGATTTTCTTTCAGCTCAATTCCCTTTCCACTGACCAGAAGGAGAATCAAGCAATGAGAGAGAGAGGGAGAAAAACTATCCAACAATAACATGACTATTTTCATGTAATTTCATTTTATCAATTTAATCAAGGAAATGATTCCTATTATCATAATGATAATTTGTAAAATATCACCATTTATATGTTAGAAAATAAATCAAAGTGAAATTTTTTTTTTCATCTTCTTCTTTATCTGTCACATTAACATCAGATAATCATTTGAAATTTTATTCTTATATCAGAATTTGTGATGATATTGTTGCCTGATTCCATCAGAAATCGTATAATGTTTTTAACACGTTTGATGATTTTGATGAAATTGAATTTGAAATTTATTCTTTAATTGAAATTCTGATACATTTCTGATCATTTTTCTCTTGATATTGTAAAGCTAAGGGAAAGAAACTGAAAATTGAATTAACTTGGATTCTCAAGGTTGTCTTATTATTGCTATTTTTTTTCTCGATTCATTTCTTGGTCAGGAATTGATCAACTGAAAACTGATTAACGTTACACTGATTGGGTTGATTCTGATTGTCAGTTACATGTCGTTAAACATTTTCTCCATCCATTATTGCTAACCAATAGCTGTCGATTTACTAATAATAATAATATGTGTCCAAAGGCTTTTTCCCACCCATTCATTAAGAGTACTTAATGATTCAAAAGTGTTTCTCATCTCAAGATATCAATAGACACACGAAAATGTCATCATGATATAACTCACAATTTACTCAATTTAAACATTATCTCACCATAAATCAGACTTGACCCAATAATCAGTCTATAATAATAGGAATACAAACTGAGTCTCATGAAAATGACATGAAGTTGATGATGGAAATTGAAAAGTAAAGGTTGAGAGAGAGAGAGAGAGAGAGAGAGAGAGAGAGAGAGAGAGAGAATCAGACAAATACGATGTAACTGTTTTCTTGATGAGCATCAATTTGTTGACACTTTTTATTTCGTCCCAATCTTTCAATAGAAACAGAACTATTTCCATTCTTGGTTTAATCTTCATCTTGACCGTTTTTTCTAGTTCATCCTTTTCATCTTCATTATATTAGTTATCACCATTCTCATCATAATCATCATTATCCTCTCTCTCTCTCTCTCTCTCTCCACTCTATCCTCTTAATCTTAACTTTTCTACTTGCAACTATTAACTTAACTTATCTTTTTCTTCATCAATGTGATGATTATTTCTCATCTTGATATAATTCTTGTTATAACAATAACATTGGAAACAAGAGGATGAAGATAAAGATGATGAAAACACATTCTTTTTTTCTGCTTTTCTCGCAATATTTTTAATCTTCTTCATGATGACTCCTTCATGATATTTGAACGAATAGCTTACCAATAGTTCTGAAATGTGAGGACAGAAAATGGATCAGACTTTCAGTTTATACACCAAAAAGATGAAACCAATATTTTCAGTTATCATCATCTCGTTTCTATCACATTCAACTATGCCGAATATCATTACATGCATAGCACTTGAATGATTTCCACCTAACAACACATAACACTGAACAATATTTGTTAATATGATATTCACATTTCACTCAGAATCATTTCCTTTTCAACCGATATGATTATTTTTATACTTGACCTTTTCTTGGACAGTTCAAGTAAAAGCTAATGAGCTAACGATAATATCATTTACTGAGGAATCGTGTTATTTATTGACAGTTCACCAAATATATTCAGATGAAAAAATGTCGAATTTCAAAATCTAATAATCGTTTTCGTTTTCGTTTTCGTTTTCTAGCAGTTTTAAACTATTTCAAGATAATTAAATTCTAAATTTCTAACATTAATGTACAATGTAAACTGTTGAAAAAGAAACTGAATCATAGAGCTTGATGATGAATACCCTTTGAAATTGAGCTATAAACATAATCTCCGTAAATGTTAAAGCAATTAACTTACTAGATCTAATTATGAATCAATCATGGATAGAAAAATAAATAAATATTCATTTACATTGTCCTATTCGGTTAATCTGATTGTTATGATGATTTTCAAAGGTAAATTATGTCATCTCTTTGCTTGCTCTAGATTATCATCATGTCAATGAGATTAAATGTCAACCAGAAATATATATATGATGAATTATTGATTGCAAGTGAATCAAATTTGATTAGACAAATGATTCGCCCTGAAAAATAGGTATGAAAACTCATGTTCTGGTTACTCAGTAAATTTGATAACCTTTGAGTGTTTCATTTCTCATGGTCAACTTTGACTCTCTCTCTCTCTCTCTCTCTCTCTCTCTCTCTCTGTCATTTTCTGGACAAAAGTTTTCGTGAGTTTAATCAGCTTAAAGTGACCACAAAGTGTATAATAGTTTGATCTTGGTTCATTTTCCATTTTCAACCTTAGCATTGACATTTATCATGAAACTCAATCTTTACAGGGGAGATGAAAAAAAGTAAACATCTAACAAGGAAAAGAAAAGATAAAACAAACTTTTCATTCTCATTGTATGTTTACATGGTGATGGGTGAAAATGAAACGAAAACTCTGTATATATATTGAAACTCTGTTGAGAATTTAGAACTTTTCTCAAATTCTTCAAGAGATAAACTGATAAAATGTTTGCCCATTGGCTTAAATTTCAACAGAAGAAAAATTTCATCTTGTTACCCTGAGGCTATATAACATTATAAGCTTAACGAACAAATAAAAAAACATTTCAAACAGCAATGAACGAGAATGGTAATGATTTAGTAGATTATTCAGTTTACCATTGAGCTGATTGCTCTTGAAAATGTTGATTACAATAATTAATTAGTCTTGATGAGTAGTTGAACTGTCAATTAACTTAATCATTTAGATTTTCATTTTCGCTGAAACATTCAATTCATTGATTGACATTTGGGTTTATCACCTTTCCCATTAATGCTCAAGTTTTGTTTCACTTTCATGATTGATTGATCATCGATAATATTAATAGTCCAATAGGATGACAGTTATATAAATGATAAGAGACTAGGAAACGGAAGTAAAAAGTACTTAGCATGATAATAATCTCTCTCATTATTATTACGATGCTAGCATTTTGTATTTTCTTCAATATTTTTCTTAGCATTTATAATAATACTGAGTATGATAATAATTAGTAAAAGATAGGAAATGTCCACATGAAACTTGGAAATCCGGAAATAGAATCGATAACATTGAAAGGGGAAAAAAGGTAGAACCGGAAATCGATTCAATATTTTCCATCTAGAGAGCTGGAAAAGGGAAATAACATTTACTAAGATGAATGTTGAAACATAATTGTCTAGGATATTTTCTTACATGAATATGGAAATTCTGAAATTGTTCCAATCAGAATGCTAAATATGATATTCATATATAAAATTACAAATACACACAAATGTAATAAAATCGAAACAAATTGAAAAATTGGACTAAATTGTAATAAAAAAAAGGTAGAAAATGTAATCGGCTTGTAACCAATGAGAATTGTCAGAACTTTAAGAAAAATGTTGTCATTGAAAAGTCACGTTCACTTTTAGGTAAAAAATGATGGAAGAAAAAAGTTCAAACAAGAATCAGAATCATGTAAATAAAGGTAAATATTAACAGATAATCTGAATCATCTTGACATTATCATCTTCATCTTGCCAAGTAGCTGCAGCATCTTTCATCCATTTCCATTTACTTCCATCAATTCACCTTCTTGATTTATCGATTGAAATAATATATATAAAAAAGAGACGAAAAAGAAAAAAAAAGTTCTTTTTACTGAAAATTTTTTTCTTCTTGTTCTCAAATCAATAAACAATTTCATTCGTTTGTATATAATATAAGTTTATCTTGAGCATCTCTTTTAATAGGTTAGTATTATATGTACTTTCCTCATCAAAGGATAGATGAAGATGGAAACTCACTGTCTCTTTCCTGCTTTTTTTATTCTTTCAAAATTTCATCTATTCTGTTTCCTGTGAGAAAATGTCAAATCCCTTTTTTTACACTCTCATTTCATCATCTTTCTCCGTCATCCCCCTGAATTTATCATCTTCTAATATTTACTTGAATGCTTTTCCATCACCATGTTCCCTTCATAATATTACATGACACCCTTAATGAACAGTTTTCAATTTTCATTTCATATCAACATTCAATTCATCAAATCAATCAAAAATGTTGGACTTTTTTTGCTCAAACAAAATAATCATTAAGATATTGATACTGAGACTGAGCTTTTAGCTTGATAGTATTCCTATTTTCCTGATGGAATGAACTGAAATGTTTGGAATGTAATTGATTCATGATAATTTTATAAATTGAATAAATTTTCACGTGGTAAAAACAATGTAAATTATATATTTGCAAATCTCAAGTGTTATAATCCATCATGAATCAAATTTCGAGAATAATCTGAGCTTCTTATTCACCATCATGGTTCTTGATTGTTTCTTTTGCAATTCTGATCTAATAACATGTTTGAATATTTTCGAGTCTCTAAAAGTGATAACTTTTCTCTTATTTATTGATTCTTGTTTATCTCATGAGATTAACGATTTTCTTATTCACCTTGTTAGCAAGAAGGTGATTCCATGTCGTTGATATATTATAAGTAGTATTCATCTTGTATAATAATTAAATCAGAATTATTTATGTTAATCATGATTCAGAAAACTTATTCCATGATTAAAGAGCGGAACAATTTTCTTAACTCTCTTCCTCTCCAAGAAAAAATCTCTCTCTCTCTCTCTCTCTCTCTCTCTCTCTCTCTCTCTCTCGAGCTTTATTGATTAATTGCTAATTAATTTCACTTGTTAGAACTTTTCTTTCTTCCAAATCAAAACTTTCACTCGAGAGTATGATCAATGTTGAAGAAAATATATTATCACAACATTGAGTATCCAATGGTGAGATTAACGATGAAGCAAAAAATAAACTGATCACGTTGATAACTTACCTGAACATGATAGATTACTAAACTTTTGAGTGAATTTGATAACTTGAATTATGATGAAAAAAATACATTCAAGATCAAGGGAAAAGGAGATTTATGATCATGTGATTTTCATGATACTACATCTAAATAGATACTCGTATAATTAAGGTAACCATGAATTCAGTGATCTATTTAAAATTCTGATGATGAATCAGTATCCAAAAGGTATATACAACTGTAAAAGATGATCAACTTTTACACATTTATATCCAATTTCCAGGGAGTGAGAAATTGAACTGATATTTAATATGGAAAATGATAACATTGGATTGAATCAATATTATTATTAATACTATTTATAAATAAACAGAAATCACTGGAAAAGTTTCACTTGACATTTATCTCTATCACATCTTGGAACTGACCATAGGTTATTATTTATCATGAGAGAAAAAGCAGAAAAAAAAGATGATAGAATCATCTTCATCATGATGGTCTGAGTTAACGATAACCATGATCCATGGGAAAACAGGGAGTAGATAAAGTAAAGAATTGACTATTAAGAGTTATAGTTTATTTCTCATTGGAAAAATTTATTCAATGAATATCAAGTTGAATGTGAAATGTAATTTTCAACTTGTAAATGAATAATGAACATCATTTTCTCAGAAACTAATTCTCAGAATGTTCATCTCATGAATCTAACGATAATCTCTTAGAGATATTTATAACATTGAATAGTTGAGAGAGAGAGAGCGAAAAAATAATTCCAATACAATTGATGATTAACTAAAAGCTAATAATCTGTTGATTATTTTCAGCTTATGTTATTAGATTAAAGTTAATCAACGGGAGAAAAAATCTATACTAAATGTTGAATAATATGGTAAATTAATTTTCCATCTCAATATCATCATCGTCATGAAACTTTATTTAATAAGATTATGCTAAGAATGAATCGATTCCACATTTCTGTTGGTAATAATTTCATGATATTCTTAAAGGTTAATTAACCATTTCATTGAGAAAAGAAAAAGTAATCAACTATTAATAAAAACCAAATTCTTACAATTTAATTCAACAATAAAGAAAAATAATCTAATACAAAATCAAAAACCAGACAATTAACTAATAGCAATTTAAATGAAACAGTAACAGAATTGAATTTATTTTCAACTCAACTGAAAATAAAATCGTCTTTCAAATATCATATAAATATAAGTTATCACTTTTCACTCCCAGTGCTCAGTCAAACTTTGATAACGATTAAGTTAATTGATTATATCAATTAAGCTCATTTTGTTTTTTTTTCTTGTTTCGCCAAAATTAACTAATTGGAACAAATTAATTTACTTTAATTGTCTCTTCTCTCAGATGAATCAATTTGGGAAGATGATTTTATAACAAATGGTCTACTTCGTGCCTACATCATCAATCCATCAACGTGTTATCGTTCAATATGGATAACGATTATCATGATGACAAGTATCTTATCCCTTGTCACAGGTATCCTACTTTTGCATCTTCTATGTTTCCACATTTTCCTTAGTAAGTAATCTTAATACCCTTTTCCAGCACTTAACGTTAATCTATTATGAAGCTCATCTCAAATATAATCGAACCTCATTATTAACTATTCACAATTAATCATCTATCATCTATTATTATGTCGATTTTTTTTCCTTTTTCCTTTATCCGATAATCATCCATGAATATTGAGAAAAACTTTCGCCTATTTTTTTCTTCACAATTTCCAGAAATTCTGAATAGAGATAAAATCCTTCTGATGATTCCTTCTAAGTGTCCTGTTATTTATTTATTACTATCGTTAGTAAGATAACATTTTCTTTGGCAAATTCTGGTTAATTGTTTTCCTCTTGATCGTAACAAATTGTTTCTCTTTGATTACCTTGAAACTTTCTTAATCGTTAGAATTGATTAATGGTAAAATAATTTGATTCTAATGGAAATTATTTCAATACTTTTCCATGTTTTTTTTTCTATTCTCGATTTTTTATCATTCATATAAACAGTTATTTATACGTTCCGATATTAATGATGTTTCATTTTCTATTTATCTTCCTTAATCATTACCTGGAATTAGTAACGATTCACATTATTAATTATAATCACTTTCTTTCTTCCAACGACAATTTAGGCTCTTTAATTTGGTAGAAAACTTTAATTTACTTTATTTATCTTATACGATTTAGATTATTAAACTGAATCAAAACTTATTATGACTTTTATCACCTTGAGAATAACGATCGAAGATCTAAATCTATTGATTGGTTGAAACTTTTGCAAATTCGAGGAAAATGTTCTTGATCTTTCGCAATCTGTACTTCGAAACTTTTTCATTAGTTGGACAACTTTTTTTTCCTTATAATTGAACAATCGAATTAGTTTTTTTTTCTATTAGAACTTTAATTGAATCGAATTTGTGAAATAAGAATGGAAATTCTGAAATATTATCGTTTCATTTTGATTTTCATCTTCTCGAAAATGATTCAAGTGAATACAATCGAATCTAAATCAATGTTGATGATAATAGCAGTTCTTTTGATTTAAACCAATGAATGGTGAATATTTTATGCTGCAAATCATCAGTATTGAATGATAAATATCATGATGATAATAAAAAACGGGATGAACTATAAAACCATTAGGAAATATTTACTAAAGCAGGAATATGAAAAGAGAGAAACCTCAAAATCCTCAGGAATACATGATATATTGTCAGAATTTGGATGGGAAACAGGGAAATAGTTCATGTTTAACCATGGTAAATGCTCACTCATGTCAGAACTTTTCTTTCATTTCCATTTGCTCCCATCAACAAGGAGAGTCAACGATTATCATAATCATCATAATTCCTTCAGCTCTCCCTTCAGTCTTCATCTCTCAACAACAACATTCTCTCTCATCATCATGCCTCTCCTCCTTCTACTCCAAACCTAAACTTAGTTACTTATCCATTCTATTGAACTCGAATGACTATTTGTCCTTCCACCTAAAACCTGAATCAAAATGAATCTGATTCAGCAGAATCAGTGAACAAGGAATTCAGGAGAGAGAAAGAGAAGAAAAAATGATAAAAAACATGGGGAAAAGAGAGAAAATAATAAAATCAATATTCTTTTTTATTCCTCATTTCCATCATTCCAAAGTTTCTCATGTGTACTTTTCATCGGTAGCATCAGTTTTTTACATTATTCTTTTAATATTCATAAATATCTCCATCAATATGCACATTTCGATGATAATATTCAAGAAAAAGATTATTACAATTAAGCTCAGGAATCTATAAGTTTTTCTCCAATGTAATAGCAATAGAAGCACAAAAAGAACGCATCATTGGATAATACAATAGTTCAACTGCTCGAACTCAAGTTCGAGTCATTCATGACAGAACGTGGTGCAAACATGCATATATAAACCTGACAAATCGCTCAATAAATTACCTTTCACTATCGATTATCATATGTTCATGATAAGTTATTAATAACCTGCATTCATTACTAATTGAAATATGTGATTGTATTAATAGTTTATTGTCCCAGTCTAAACTATTATTACATTAATCAGAATATCAAAGAAAAGGTATGATAACCAATAATCATGATTAAATTGAATTGAATACTTGAAACATTAATTGAGACTTTAACTCTGTATGTTATTAATAATAAGTGTGTTTTGATTAATATTGTTATTGTTTATCAAATTTACATATTAATTGATATTCTTTTGATATGATTACTTCAACCAGAATGGATGAAATTATTCATAACAATTAGTTTATGATTCTTGACAACTCATGATGGGAATTGCGAGTAGATTTTGTATTACAATAATATTATTCTTATGTTGGGAATTTTCATCTTTAGCATCCTCATCATCTCCTCTTTTTCCTTAGTTTTTGCTCACTAAATCTTCCCATTCAATCATCATCTCACTCTTACTATTACTTTTCATCATCTTCTTCATGATAATCACCTGAATACGAACCAGAAAATCATTGAACCAACGATTTAAACTTCATCATTCATTTGCATGCAAATGAATACAATTTTTTTTACTCTTCTTTCATATGAACAATTAACTCTAATCACAATTATACTAACCAAGAAAATAAAGAGACTAATACAATTATTATTATTATTATTACAATCTAATCAAAAATAACAAAAAAAAAAGAAAAACATTTTCTGTAAACAAGAAAAATACAATAACAACAATGATCATCAAGTATAATCTGTGAACATTTATCATGAAAGTCTTGGAACATGAATTTTCATGATGTGACAGAAAAACTGGTTAGCTAAACATCAATGAGGATTTTAATGTAATTACTCTTGTTAATCAATCTTAATCCAAATGAATAGTAACAATAATAACATTAGTAACTTTGATAATCAAGAAGAGGAAAAAAAAAATATCACAACTATGAAGGTGAACAAAAAAATGATTTATTATTATGATTCATGTAGGAAACAATTTCTCATGATAAAAAAAATGAATATAACTCAGCAAAAGGTTACCTATTATTATTATTATTATCGAGAAAACCTCTGATATAAAAACCTGATAGGTTATTATTTATCGATCCCAACATTGGTCAGCATCCTCATCACTCTCAATGGTCATCACCAGGCAGAAGGATAAAAAAAAATCACATTTCTTCAAGATGGAAGGACAAGAAACTACAACCTTTTCTTTTGGTATCTGAATATGTACATCAACTAATTGTCCAATTTTCCCTATTATTATAACGGTAAAATGGTTGACTTTGATTATCCTTATATTGGTTATCCAACATTGATTAACATCCAACAATTAAATGTCTTGATTGTCTTCCATCTCACTTTTATCCAATCCTTCAATTAGCCTAAAAGTTTCGTTACCTGTCCAGTAATAGTTATTACTGAACAGAATTACTTTATATAAATATAATTTTTTTCTTATTAAATTATAACCTTTTTTTTTATTATATTTTCTCCTTCAAATGTTGACTATTAACTGGACATTCAGTGAAAAGGAAAAGGAAATGTTCAATGTCCATTAATCGTAATAAGTCAATTAGTTTAAATCATTTTTCTTTCACATAAGCTTCTTAAATGTTACTATTACATTACATTGATTAACTTTCCACCGATACAAATTACATAGGAAACCAAAGGAAAAAAAGTTCATTTTTCTTTTCGATAACAATTTATTATTAGTAATACAACAGATTAAATTGATTAGGATAAAAATCTGATTAACTGATTTAATTTGTTTCTGTTTCTCTGTTAAAAAAAATAACCAATTGATAACCTTTTAATATGAATCACTTGAATTCAATTTACCATGTAGGTGAATTGGTTATTCAGGGGAAAATTAATATTAACATCTCTCAATGATTGACTGGATAAAATAATATAAATTACATGGTGAATAAGTGTCCAATTAATTAGATTGACTAATTTGTTTAGGTTCATCTCTATGTATATATAAGATACTTTAGTATTTCCTGGTGATGAATTGAGATTAAGATTGAAATTGATTATTCAATTTCATGAGAGTTACAATAATATTGATATATAACAAGTGGTAAACCTTAATTTCTTACCATTCTCAAGGCAATTCTGTTACATGAAATGTTAGTAATAGTTGAGTTTCAATATCATAATCAATTTGGATACTCTGAGTATGTCAATATACATGATGATTGTCATTGCCTTGGCTATGTGTATATATACAGTTTATTAAATTATCATGATGATTATTAGCATGATTGCTGATTGATTAATCAAATTAATACATTGACTTTTGGATAATAGGATGAGCAAAATAACATTATGCTTATAAGATCAGAAAATCAATATGAGATTTATGTACTAATACATGTGAGTAAATCTAATCCACATACATATTCAGTTTGGATATTCATTATATTCAGAATCTTTTTGTTTTGTTTTTGATTATCCATCAAACAATTTGATATTAGCACAACAATTAAACAACTTACAGGATATTATTCAAGCAGAATAATATGTTTAATATCAATATTGATCTAATCATTATCATCTCTTGAATGGATAACCTTTAATCAGGATAAATATATAGAGATAATAATAATACTAATGATATATAACTTTTAATGAGGGAAAAGCTGAATTGATTCAAAGTATTAATACTTTCAAGTGTTGATAAACAATCAAATATAATCGATAGTGTAAATAGATTGAATTTTCAAGAACCAGCATCATAAGAATTAACTTTCCAAACAGTTTCATTGAACAAAATCAACTTGGAATGATAATAAGATCAATTTGATTGTAGATTAATCTGTTGAGCTAAAGATTAACAGGAATAAGATTATGTAATGATTAATGGAAACGGAAACAGAATTGATGGTGAAAGATGATTATTTCAATGGTAAATTGTTTTCCTAATGATGATGATGTATTTTCAGTTGATAACCTCAAGATATAACAACAAACTTTGTATCTGTTTGTTTTAGTCAATCTTGAGTGTCCAGTTTTCGTTGGTCAGTTTCATATAATATATCAATTACTTTATATTTAATGATTAAACTAATCATCATCATCTTAATGATTATTACATATGAGAAAATGATACTTTTTTATTATTATCATTAAGTAATTATGATCAGATGAGATTTAAAGGTTTGATTTTCATCATTATTTTATGATCATTAGTAATGAAACTTTGCTCATGTTGACCTCTAAACAATTGACCACTACTGTTATTATTATGATCACCATTACAATTGATTATTAAACAATAAGTGTTGATCACTTTTCCTATTATTTAATCAATTGGTTCAAGTTTTTTGACTTTGGCTGATGAAATTATTGATCCAATAATCATAACAATGGTCATCATCATGTTAATATTAATACAAACCAATGGTCAGTATTTTGTTTTGTTTTTTGCATCCTTCAGCTTTGTTTTAACAATATTTATCCCAAATGAATGGTTTATATTAATGATAATAACTGTAATTGAATGATATAAATAACAAGGGTAATTAATCAACTGTGGTGGTGATGATATTACATTATCATGACTGTATTATAAAGTTTTACCATTTGATTAATTGTTTATTGTTTATATTTTGTATTCACAATCAACAACCTTTAATCAACTTGATTACAGCTTAATCACTCTGTCTGGAAATCAATTTTCAAGGCGAACGACTTTTCTTGTTATTATTATAATAATAAAGTGACGTGAATAAAGTTAATACAATGTAATGTAAAGTATTGGAAACAATTTAACAAATTACTCTGATCAATCATTAACTTGTCATAAACAATTAGTTTTTTCTTACCTTGGCAGAGTAACAGTTAATTAGTTGATTACTTGTTAGATTGATCAGTTTGTCTACGAAGTGTTTTTTTTCAATTTCTTGTTATAATTACCAAGTTTAGATCGATATTCACCCTGAGGCGATTCTACCTTATAGTTGAATATCATTATCTAACTTGATGTTGGTTGAATTTGATGGGGATTGTGATGAATTAATTGGTTTTTTATACGAAATTATAATCGATAATTTTTATCTGTGATCGTGGCCGAGTGGTTAAGGCGATGGATTAGAAATCCATTGGGATTTTCCCGCACAGGTTCGAATCCTGTCGATCACGAAATCTTTTTTTTATTCCACGAAAATGTTTACATTTTTATCCAAATTCGAGCTAATTAAACTTCAAGTAACCTAAAATTCTCGAGAGAACTTAGAAAACTCAAGGTTCGATTGTATTCTGAGATGTTTGGTGAAAGTTAATCAACTTCGATAACTAATCGATTCTTTTGATAAATTCTCAATTCTCATCAGATTGTATCGGCCTTTCAACCTACGAGTTCATCGTTTCTCGACGTCAATCGAAAGACTTGGAGTCCGAAAAACGATCATCTTTAACATCCTCATCATCCTCAGCATCTAAACGAGTTAAATTACCTTCTAGATTGATTCAAATTGCTCCTTGTTTCCGTTGGTGTTGTCAAGCTCGATGTGATGAGAACGATGAAAAAACTGAAACTAACGGACAATCGCAATTAGTTAACCATAATCAGAGAAACACTGATTGTCAAACTGATTTGGTAGACGAGAGAAAAATTAACATGACAAATTCATCAATTTCAGCAACATTATCATCTTTGAATCATTTCAAATCAAATCCATTGATTCCAATTAACCAATTTAACGGTAAATCATTAATTGACCGACTAGGATCAACTCCAAATAATTTGATAATAAACTCAACTGACCATGATAAGGATAACAACCATCAACAGTTAAATAATGAACAGATCGATGGTAAATTGAAAGATGGATCAATTGATAGAATTGAATACAAAAATGGTTTATTAATCGATTCGATGAACAATTATCATCGATCATCATTATTGAGAAATTCATGGTTAAATAGCCATCGGTCATTTGAAGAGTCTCATGGTCAAGTTTATCTGGGAAGTCCTGAGAGACGATTCTGGGAATCATTTAAATCACACAATCAACATGTAAAGAACAATCAAAATTTACCTTATAATCAATTAACGGTAAATAATAATGCTCGAAATCAAATTGTTTCGATTGCCAATGAACAATTAACGCACAATTTATCGCCCACACCATCACCATCATCTTCATCATCTTCATCATCTTCAACAACGGTTGATTTAATTGAAGATTATCCAAGTTACCAAACACCGTCCAGATCAATTAACAGTGAAATTAATGATAATCATGATCAAGAATCAATTAAATTGTCGACACAATCAGTTGAACCAATATTTACACCGATCAATTTAAGACGAAACTTAATTAATGGTCGAACCAGTAGATTATCATTTACACCTAAAGTAATTGAATCAACAACGACCACAAATCCAGTCATTTATCCGGAATCATCGACAATTGAATCAATTAATCACTTAGAAGAAGATAAAATTGTTAATCCAGTTAACACAATTAAACCAAGTAATCCGATAGTAACTCCTAATCGTGGTAAAGTTTTCCTTCGTAATAGACAATTAACTCAACCAATATTATCAATTAATCAAATTGATCGATCAGTTTTCTATCCATCATTGTCGATTGATAATTTAAAGGAAAATGTTAACAATCAATTTAATGAAAATGATGAGAAAATTAAAAGGCAAACAATTAGTGGTGAGAAACAGTTAACAGCCACTGATGATGTTGATATTTTAACAATCAATTGTATCGTTAATTTTAATGAGAATCATCAAAATAATAACAATATTATCAATGATAATCAAATATCTGAACAAGATAATCAATCAATTAATGTGATCAAATCAAATCATCAAGTTAAAAGGTTCCAATCAAATGTTGAAATATCAAGTCAACTTTAAGTCCAAAATTAAATTGTTGTCAAGTATTTAAGATAAATCAATTTTTAACTAATTAATTTGTATTCTTTCAATTGTAATAAAAAAAATGTAATTTCAAACAATTAAAATTAAGAAATTAAAACTTTTTATTATTTTCACTGAATGGAAATAGAATCAACTCAAAAAAGAGATTATCTAATTATCTAAAACAAATTGAAACCAATGATAGTTAATTCAATTTTCTGAGGAAAGGAAAATACAATACAACTAACCAAAGAAAATTTCAAAAGTAAATAAAAGTTCAGAACAAAAAACTTATCGAATTTAATTTCGAACTTTTTTTCGAAAGGATTAATTTCGACCACCAGATGACGTAACTTTCGCTGAGAAAAAATCGATAAAAATATCGGATACAAAGTAAAGATATTCGATAGTATCGGTTAAACAGTTGGTCATTAATTTCAGTTTTTCTTGTTGGTGATTAGTTACTTTTTTAATTGTTATTCGTTAATTGTAAAATTATTTCAGGTTCAATTCTAAATTGAATAATGTTCAGGACACTTATTTCAATCGCAAGACTACCAGTTAGGCCCAAGGTTTCCACTCTTTTCAATCAAACCCGTAAGTTTACATGTCCTTGAGTTTGCCCTTACTTTTCATTAGCTTGACTTATTAACCTTTTCATCATTTTATTTAATTATTTCTTTTAATTTACCTTTTTCTTCAGGATTATTGGCACACCAAAAGCCACCGGAAGGTTCGTCAGCAATTTACAAGCCACCTCATGATGTAGAAGAGACAGACGAAGAATTTGATAATAGATATTACCAATATTTCTCCAGGTAAAGAGAAAAATGAATGCGTCGTTTTCAATATTCCTCTTTTGTTTTTTACTTTTTTCTTTCTTTCTTTATCTCTATTTCTATATTAATGGTGTTATTGATTATTATTTTGTTTTTCTTTTGATTCTCTTTCTCTCTCTCTCCCTTTGTAATTGTGATCAATCAATAGACCCGATATTGATGGTTGGGAGATCCGAAAAGCTTTCAACGATTTGATGGGAATGGATCTTATACCCGAACCTAGGATTATCGAAGCAGCTTTAAGAGCTTGTCGTCGAGTTAATGATCATTCACTGTGTGTTCGATACTTGGAGGCCGTTAAATGGAAGGCAGACAATCACGATAAGGATATTTATCCCTACTTGTTACAAGAATTGAAGCCAGTTTTGGAAGAACTTGGAATCAGTACCCCTGAGAATCTTGGTTATGATAAACCTGAATTAGCTTTAAGAAGCCCAGATTTTTATTAGAAAAAATTTAAAGAACGTCTGATGATCGGATTAATAAGTACTAATTCACTGTCAGCAGTCATCAGAGGAAGTTGATTGTCTCGGTAATAATTGATTAAATGAGTGACACTATCGAAAGTACATGCTTTGGTTCGAACCTGTAAAGACAAAAAAAGAAAGAGAAGCAGAAAGTAAAAGAAAAATCAATTAATTTCCTAGAATAGAAGCAACTGTAAGAACAATTTACAATATACATATACAATATATAGAAATTACTGTTCCCTTGTGTAACACTTACCACTCCTTCAGGATCAACTAAAGTAAAATGTTTTCTTAATCCACCTTGCATACCAGTTAGAACATATTTGCCGGGCGAATGAAGTGATTCACGAACAAGAAAATCTCCATCATTAACAACAAGCATTTCACTTTCTCGTCGACCAATGGCACCATGGAACCATTCAGCTTTCGCTAAATCTTCATTAGTATTTACTGTTGTTGTTTGAGTTTTATGATCTGCATCATCCAAGCCACATTTAAATGATTCATTGATGGGTGAAATTGATGATAATAACGAACTTGGTTCCATGTCATTCGATAAGTTTTCCAATGCTCCACAAAAAGGTTCTAGAAACAGGAAAAAAAAGAAAAGATTTTCATGTTAAAAAGTGAAATTTACAGATCGATAAAACATCAATTATTATAAAACCAATGAATTTCGTTACTATTGGAAATTATGGTTAAATTGGAAAACGTCACCAAACTTGACATTTAGATGAAATTGATACGGAAATCATAAGTATACTAATTTTTGTTAAATTGTTAACGGTAAATTGTAAAGGATGAGTACTAACGCATGTCAAATGGATCTTTAATGGCTGATGGTTGTGATGATGAGGATGATTCGGTGGCTGATAATTTAAATAGTTCATCTGGATTGCAATTAACATATTCAGGTTCGGTTTTACAGTTAAATGATGAAGTCCGTGAACAGGAAGCAGAATTATTTGAGATCGTTCTCAGTTTAGATATTGATGATGATGATGACAATGGTGTTGAATTTGTTGTTATTGTTGTTGATGTTGTTGTTGTCGTTAAAGTGTTGACATTGTTATTATTTGGCATGATAATTGATTCCGCTGTAAGAGGTACAGTTATTGGACTTTCATTTGGCATCACTTGAAGATCAGAAGTTAAATCAATTAGATTAGGTGTCAAGTCGGAAGTTGAAGGTAATAATAGTTGAGAATTAAATTTTCCAATAGAACATCGGCCTGAAGATGAATGATTATTGTTCCTTATAAATTTATCATCATTTCGTCGATCAGTTTTCCTCTCAGGTAAATCAGGCGGAACTTTCCCGGGCATATCATTATAATAATCTCGATCATCACCCCCACAACCACCACCACCTCCAATCGCTCCATCAACTGGACCATGATTAGTTTGATAGGCTAAACCATTAAATTGTGTTCGTCGATTTTCATATCTTTCCTGGATACTTTTATGTGGTTGCTTTTTGAGAAACTCTTTAAACCTTAACTCAAACGCTTGTCCAATAATTGATATAACATCTTGAGCTTTACCACCGCCACATTCAAGGACAAAACAAGCACGGACAAATTTATCATCTTTAGCAACATAAGCAACAAAGTCAAGTGTATCCGAATCACCGCCCGAGGCAAATGAAATGTTTGGCATATCATGTTTAGCAATAATCTCTCCCGTTTCCATCACAGATAATTTTAAATAACCACTGGTAATCTCTAGATTAACATTTGAACCAGCATTATCCATATTCGGACGATCAGCTAACATTTTACAAATCCTTTTATCTGGACGACGTTTCTTGTCAACCGTTTTAAGGCCACTTGCTTCACAGACTCGGTTAATACATTCTTTAGCCACTTTACTTCGAGTATCAAAATCTAAACTTTTCATGGGTGTATTAATCTCCAAACAACCAACATATTTTAATGAGAAAAACCTCCAATCTTGTCCAGTGTTCATTGAGTTGGTCATCTTGTCCAAAATAATATCAATACAATAATAATAAGAAGAATAATTTAATTTCTAATAACCAGGTAAACTTGATTATCAACACTATTTAACAATTACACAGGAAAAAGAAATACAATTTATATATTTATAAAAAAAAAGAAAAAGATTATCAATCAAATTAACTGAGAAAACAAAACAAAACCAAAAATTTTTTTTCTCTTCATTTCTCTTTCTCTCTCTTTCTTTCTGTTTACTTTAGAATCGAATATCGAATATCGATAATCGACAGTAATCGATATATTTGGAAAAACTATCGATACTTTTGAGAGAAAAACAAATTTAATTTAATTTGGAATTTGGAATTTTTTTAATTTAGTTTTAATTGTAAAAGTGAGTATTTAATTTGGATTTTAATTGTTTTTGGGGTTTTAGAAAGATGAGAATTTTTTTGGGAAATTTGATTAGAGTGAAATAGGTTTTCTTTTTCTTTTGTTTGATCCTTAGAAACAAAGACTGAACAAGTTGTTACTCTTTGTTAGAAGCCAAGTGATCAAATCTGATTAAGCAAATTGGAATTGTTATCATGAGATAATCAGAGTCGTTTGTTGATTGTTAAAAGAAAAAGTTAATCTTTACTGATAAAAAGTATAACCTGAGTGCTGAATTATATTCTGGTTTAAGTTCAAAATCTTTACTTGTTGCTAACTAAAGTATTTGTTTGTTTCCATTGTTGATTTGGTAAAATCTTTTTTTCTTTTGTGTTTTCCTTTTAATTAATTTTGATTGTTTTCTTTTCTGTGTTTAGATCAATTTTTGTACCACAATAATGGCTATTCTTCAATTAGTAAAATCTTCTGCTGTAAGATCAATTAGACAATTAAGTAATGTTTCTGGTTCCGATGTTGTTGTTGTTTCTGCCCTTCGGACACCAATTGGTTCATTTAGAGGATCATTGTCACAATTAAGTGCTGCTCAAATGGCCACTCAGGTGTTTAAAGCTTTAATCAGTCAATCAGGCCTTAAACCTGAGCAAATTGATGAAGTGATACACAAATTGGATAATAAATTTGTTTTAAAAGAAAAATATATTTATTACTATTTGAGTTTGTATTTAATAAAAAGTTTTGTAAGTATTTAACTTGAATATGAGAAAAAAAAGTTCATGTGTACAATGGACTAGATTGGATTGGTTGAATCAGGACCAGAATCATCGCTGATTTTTGAATAAAATCCAGAATCAAGATCTCCACTTAATCCAGAATTAGAATCAATGTTAACTCCTTTCTTAGAATCGACAATTGTGAGCGGTTCTGGTCGATTATCTTCAGCAATAATCTCATTGTTCTGGTTACTTAAAGCTCGATAAACACTAAGTAGAGTGATAATGGACAAGAAAGAGCCAATGGAAAGAGTTCCAAAAAAGGCACTGGTCAAAGGCCAATTAACCATCATATATCTAATAGAATCAAAGAGAAAAAACAAATCATTTTAATGACCATAAATTAAAAAAAACCATTGACAGAAATGTAATCATACCTGAGACCCTTAAGGTTGGCAGTTACAGTTAACATTGCTGAGTAAATTTGGATCTTTCGAGCTAATCGAAAATTAAAGTGAATGAAAAAAAAATTAGATGTTCAATTGGGAGGAGGAAGGGGACAGAGATTGATGAAGGTGGTGGTAATCGTGGTGGTGGTCATCATCATCATCATCCAGGTGTAATTAATTGTATTGTGTGTGTGTGTGTGTTTATAGATTATGGTGTTGATTTTGTTTACGAGATTACGATTTAAATTTAGGTTGTATTAATCACTCAGTGATTAAATAATAGACGGAAAAAATGATAAAAGCTAAAGATATAATTATTACAAGGGTTGAAAAATAGAGACAGCATTTGGCTGAGAAAATTTTCCTTGGTGATAAACAGGATAAATTAGGGAAACGGAAATTAATCTCCGGATTAACTTTACAGTAAAGGATGAAAAATGTCACCAACCTCCAAAGGATAAGGTGAAAGGTTAGAGCGGTAAAATGGGTTGAATAATCTTTATCATTGAGCTCAAATTTGAACATCACTACGGAGATCACATTATTATACTCAGAATCACTTTGATCGTTTGATGAAAAAGACGAACCAGAATCACTTAGACGGACACCGTTCTCATCGGAGTGGCATCTTTTCTGTCCATAAATGGTTAATAAAATGGCCTCAAAAGCGAATCGTATAAAGGAAAGGTAAGTTATAAATTGTGCTCGACCCATTGAATTGGATCGTACAAAGAAACCAAAGAAAAGAAAATTGAATAACATTATAACGGTGGCCACGAATATGGAGATGTTAAAATTGGTGGTGAAAATGGCTCCGATAAAGAAGCCAACCCCTTGGGCTATATAAGAGGCAAGAATTGATATTGAGACAAAGTTATTAAATCTTGATGACTTGGTGACAAAGGGAATCGCGTCTACCCATGAATTCAGGCCAATCTGTTGGGTTGTATAATAAGTGAATAGGGAATAGAGGTAGGGAAGGATTAACTGAATCCAGAATTCTGTTAATGTTCTGGCCATATAATAGGAGGCGGTTGAATACCATCCGTTACGATGTTCATTCATAAAGATTTTTATCTCAGAGGGAAAGGTTAACACCGTTGGCATGAGAACGGCAAACATGAGGAAAAGTAGATTGAAAAATAGGTAAGATATGTTCCTATCGATATTTGATTCCTCACGAAGACGGGAAAGTGGAACTTGCTCCGTACTATTGGGACGATAATAGTATCCAGCTGAATTTACCCTTAGGCAACCATCATCTACACCAATATTACCATCGTAAAGCATTGAAAGTAAAAGGGCAACGAATACATGTAAACCAACACGAATAAATAACCATAAAGGTTCACGACAAGTACCATGGAGAAATGAACGTCGAAGTAGATACATCATATGGCGAAGGCTAAGGTGATTCCGATTTTCTCTCATTTCTTCAACTTCAGACATTGAACTGGTATCAATTGAATCCATTTCGAATTCAATCAACTTGGCAGAAGATTCTTCTAATAATCGAACTTTTAATAATTCTTTCTCATCTAATGGTGTTACTATTGAAATTGTCGTTGACTCTTTGGGTTGTTGTTGTTGTTGTTGGTGATTTTTACGTTGTTGTTGTTGACTTGCAGGTCCATTTGGTGGTGATGAGGATGAGTATGAAATTGGATGAGATGAGAAGGATGTTGGTGGTGGTGAAAGATGAAGACAATTATTATGATTGTTGGTGTGATTACAGTTATTGAGACAATTATTTGTTGTTGTTGTAAAATGTGAGGGTGAAAGGGGTAAAGGTGACAGGGAGTTTGATGATAAATTGGTTGTCGTTTTATTGACTTGTGACTTGGCGACTGCTGATGAGGATTTAGATGATGATCGAGATGATCGATGGCTTCGACTAAAGCAATCGGTTGGTTCTTCTTCGTCCAAAAGGCAAACTGTATTTATCAAAGCGGCATCAATGATAACATCCACTGGATTATGTCCATTTGGACAATTAACCTGGAATTGAGATAAATATGAGCGAAGTACTTCCGGTCTACCTTGGTAAAGACATTTACCTGCTCGTGAAAGAACTTAAAGTTGATCAAACAGTTTAAGAATCTTGTATGAGGGTTGATGAATTGTCGCAATTATGGCCATTCCATGGGCCATAAGTTTTTGCAATTGAGTTAATACGGTAAAAGAAACGTTTGAATCTAAACCTGATGTTGGCTCATCGATGAATAAAATTTTAGGTTTAACCTCTGAGGCCAATTCTTGAGCGATAACCAAACGTTTACGTTGACCACCCGAACATGAGTGTACCAAAGTATGGCGACAATTACGAAGGTCAAGTTGATCAATAAGCTTTTCAACAACCTTGGACTCATTTTGAGCACCCTTTAAACGGGAAGCATAAAAAATGGACTCAATAACCGATAAACAAGGGAACAAGTGATCTTCCTCTTTTTGGGTTATAAATGAGGCCTTATTTGCTAATGGATTACGATAGATTTTACCCTTATAACAACCTGACCATGTACCAAATAAGCATTGTAACAATGTTGTTTTACCAGCACCCGTGCTCGAATGGTCCCGTGATAGCGGAAAGATCATGGAATCGAAAGACACCTGAAATGTTTCGTAAAATGGCCTTACGACATTTATGGGACATGGATTTAACCAGGAAACCGTCAAGTAGATCCATTGGTTTATAAACGGTAAGGTTTCGCCAGACAACGGCCACATGATTGTTTTCATCAACGGTGGTCACTTGAGGTGGACACATGATGTTATTTGTTGACGGTGGTGATAACTTTTTACCACTCAAATCAATCGGTTTGATTGTTGATGATCCTGATGATAATCCGTGATGCTGAATGTTGGTTACCTGTTTAGATGGTTGATTATCAGGATCAGCTGATTGATTATTTAAACCGTTACAACAATCACGGTAACGATTTCCTATGGGTTCACACTTTCCCGTTACGTCACACGGGGTCACTTGTGATGACCTGGTAAAGGGTGAACCGTTTGGACTTTTGGGTATCGTCGCTCTGCCTTAAGTTTACGGTGAATCACAAAAAAAAAGGTTCTCGGCGATTTTGATTGTTGATAATTTTCGTTGATCAACTTTGATGATGATTTATGATGATGATGATGATGATTTAACTGTGAATTAATATAAATTAAAGAGAAATTTTTCTTCAACTCTAATCAAAATTAATTGTAAGCAGTTAAACAACAGAAACAACAGAAAAAAGTATTCACAACAATCAAACTGGTTAATTATGATTTCTAAATAGAAGTGATAACTTTTTTTTGTCTTCTGCGGATTCGATCAATGAATTTAGGTCAAAGTTAAGGTTAATTATTGATGATTAATTGTTGTGATTATATTATATGAGATTATGAGGATAAATCGTCAGATTGAACGTTATCCGTTTTTCGATGAGATGAAAAGTCGATAGAGGGACAAGATTAAGGAGAGAGATAGAAAGATGAAGAAAACGAAGGTAAAACTTAATTTTCGATTAGATTATGATTGCGAATATGATCAGTTGATTGTTGACTGTTAATTGTGGATGAAACTTGTAGGTGTCACGCTTGAATCTATCAAGATTGATTGTGATTTGCGAAAAATGTTAATCAAGGACTTGTTGATCTAAAAATCTAAACTTTTCATGGGTGTATTAATCTCCAAACAACCAACATATTTTAATGAGAAAAACCTCCAATCTTGTCCAGTGTTCATTGAGTTGGTCATCTTGTCCAAAATAATATCAATACAATAATAATAAGAAGAATAATTTAATTTCTAATAACCAGGTAAACTTGATTATCAACACTATTTAACAATTACACAGGAAAAAGAAATACAATTTATATATTTATAAAAAAAAAGAAAAAGATTATCAATCAAATTAACTGAGAAAACAAAACAAAACCAAAAATTTTTTTTCTCTTCATTTCTCTTTCTCTCTCTTTCTTTCTGTTTACTTTAGAATCGAATATCGAATATCGATAATCGACAGTAATCGATATATTTGGAAAAACTATCGATACTTTTGAGAGAAAAACAAATTTAATTTAATTTGGAATTTGGAATTTTTTTAATTTAGTTTTAATTGTAAAAGTGAGTATTTAATTTGGATTTTAATTGTTTTGGGGGTTTAGAAAGATGAGAATTTTGGGAAATTCGATTAGAGTGAAATAGGTTTTCTTTTTCTTTTGTTTGATCCTTAGAAACAAAGACTGAACAAGTTGTTACTCTTTGTTAGAAACCAAGTGATCAAATCTGATTAAGCAAATTGGAATTGTTATCATGAGATAATCAGAGTCGTTTGTTGATTGTTAAAAGAAAAAGTTAATCTTTACTGATAAAAAGTATAACCTGAGTGCTGAATTATATTCTGGTTTAAGTTCAAAATCTTTACTTGTTGCTATCTAAAGTATTTGTTTGTTTCCATTGTTGATTTGGTAAAATCTTTTTTTCTTTTGTGTTTTCCTTTTAATTAATTTTGATTGTTTTCTTTTCTGTGTTTAGATCAATTTTTGTACCACAATAATGGCTATTCTTCAATTAGTAAAATCTTCTGCTGTAAGATCAATTAGACAATTAAGTAATGCTTCTGGTTCCGATGTTGTTGTTGTTTCTGCCCTTCGGACACCAATTGGCTCATTTAGAGGATCATTGTCACAATTAAGTGCTGCTCAAATGGCCACTCAGGTGTTTAAAGCTTTAATCAGTCAATCAGGCCTTAAACCTGAGCAAATTGATGAAGTGATTATGGGACACATTTTGACTCATGGTGGTGGACAACATCCAACTCGCCAAGCAGTAATAAACTCGGGCCTTCCATCAAGCACAGTTACATCAACAGTTAATAAATTATGTGCTTCAGGTATGAAGTCACTTATGCTTGCATCCGGTTTATTGTCACTTAAACAAGCAAATATCATGATTGCCGGTGGAATGGAGAGTATGTCAAATGTCCCTTACGTTTTGAAAAGAGGTGACACCAACTATGGACACACTACATTGCATGATGCTCTTCTATCTGATGGACTTATGGACGCTTTTCACAATATTCACATGGGAAATTGTGGTGAAAATACTGCTAAAAAGTACGGTATCACCCGAGAAGATCAAGATAAATTTGCAATCTCAAGTTATGAGAAAAGTGCTGCCGCAGCTAAATCTGGACTATTCGACAAGGAAAGGATTTCTGTTACCGTTCCCGATCGAAAAACTGGAACCAAGACAATTAGTGACGATGAAGAGTATCACAAGGTTGATTTCGGTAAATTGGCAAGTCTTAAAAGTGTCTTCCAAAAAGACGGAACCATTACCGCTGCCAATTCTTCTAAATTAAACGATGGAGCCGCTGGTTGTATTCTGATGCGATCAGAAACTGCTAAGGAACATGGATTGAAACCATTGATAAGAATCGTAGATTATGCTGACAATGAATTGGATCCAATTGATTTCCCTGTCGCTCCTGTTGGTGCTATTAAAAAATTACTCTCTCGTAATGGAATCAGTAAAGATGATGTCAAAATGTGGGAAATTAATGAAGCTTTTAGTTGTGTTCCCTTGGCTCATATTAAGATTCTTGAATTGGATTCAAGTAAAGTCAACATTCACGGTGGTGCTGTTGCCCTGGGTCACCCTGTTGCTGCTTCTGGAACCCGAATCGTTGCTCATTTAGCTCATACTCTTAAATCTGGTGAATTTGGAATCGCTGCAATTTGTAATGGCGGTGGTGGTTCATCCGCTATGCTCGTTCAAGCAGTTTAGTCAGATTCCAATCGCAACTATTACAGAAAAAGAGAAATTTTCTTCCAATTTCTTTAATATTTGTAACGACCATTAATCCATAGTCACTGTTAATATTTCCAGCGATTTGGATTAACAATTTTGTGCCGAAATTATAAAAGCAAAAATTATATTCTAAGAGAAAAAAAAACTTATATACAAATTGGATAATAAATTTGTTTTAAAAGAAAAATATATTTATTACTATTTGAGTTTGTATTTAATAAAAAAGTTTTTGTAAGTATTTAACTTGAATATGAGAAAAAAAAGTTCATGTGTACAATGGACTAGATTGGATTGGTTGAATCAGGACCAGAATCATCGCTGATTTTTGAATAAAATCCAGAATCAAGATCTCCACTTAATCCAGAATTAGAATCAATGTTAACTCCTTTCTTAGAATCGACAATTGTGAGCGGTTCTGGTCGATTATCTTCAGCAATAATCTCATTGTTCTGGTTACTTAAAGCTCGATAAACACTAAGTAGAGTGATAATGGACAAGAAAGAGCCAATGGAAAGAGTTCCAAAAAAGGCACTGGTCAAAGGCCAATTGACCATCATATATCTAATAGAATCAAAGAGAGAAAACAAATCATTTTAATGACCATAAATTAAAAAAAAACCATTGACAGAAATGTAATCATACCTGAGACCCTTAAGGTTGGCAGTTACAGTTAACATTGCTGAGTAAATTTGGATCTTTCGAGCTAATGGAAAATTAAAGTGAATGAAAAAAAAATTAGATGAATGAATTTCCAACAAAATTATCAACCTTACCTTCAATTGAAATAAATGCTTTTATCGCAGATCCATGTCCAGGTTGATTTGAATCAATATAATCTTTTTTCAATGGAACTGAAAGATGTTGAGATTCTCCGGCTAATCCAGTAACAAGCCAAGGCCAATAACATATGATATTTATGATCCTTAAAATTGGTGATTTATAATATAAGATGGATGGTGAAGCATTGTTATGTAATTCTCTGTCTTTTTCATCCAATAATCTCAATCTAACCATGAACATCCCTTGATTCCAATTAACCTCCGATTCGGGAAGATCCATATCAATTGTGAACTGATATGATTGACCACGAGCAAATATCGATGGTGTTTTAAAGTCTTGCAGGGCAACTTCAGCATAAGGATTTAAACACTCATCTTGACACCGAGAATCAAATTGGAAATTAATATTTCGAGTGTAACTTATTGTTGGTATATAGAGAAAGTAAAAGGTTAAATAGATGAACATTGAAGACCAACATATTAATAGGAAAGCGATAAAAATGAATGTTAAACGATTAAATGTACTCCATAAGAAGATAATCACTTTGGTCGGTGAAAAAATGGTCAAAAAAGGCCATTGATATGTAGCGGGTTCGTCATCCAATGTTTTCCCTTTCATTATTATCTAATATTTATGAACACTGAATTTGAATACTCGATAAAATTAACCAAATAGATTTGAATACATTTAAAAGGTTCACAGGTTGATGATGATGATGATAGCACAAAGTTCACATAGTAGAGAAGATGATTTAATCTGTGAAAAGAGAAAAGAATTAATTAATAACAATTATACATATAGAAATTTATTCTTATTTTTTTTTTGCCAAGAAAAGAAAACCGAAACCAGGAAAATGGAATGACAAATGATTCTAATGAAGGTTAAATTCTAGCAAAACAAGTTACCAACTTACCTGATTGAATTACCATTGATCAGATTGTTTGATTGTTCAAAGGAATACCTGAAAATAAATATTAATTGAAATTTAATACGCAGATAATTAACAATTAAACAAGAGCAAATTGTAAGCTGAGTGTCAGTTAAGTTGTTGTTATGATTGAACTTACAGCTGATTAATAGGACGTTTCTATAATAGATTTTGTTGTTTTGGTAAACTTTTCAAACTGATGAGAAATCAGGTTGTAACAATTAAATGTAAAACAATTGATTGAATTAAAATTATTAGTCAAACAATTAATGTGAATTGGAGAGGTGACCTGACAATGATCTGTTTTAACCAGAAAAATGTACATTAATAACAACACACAAACGGATTACCAATGAAAAGGTTGTTGATCTAATTAATTTATAGATTTTGATTTATAATTGAATCAAAATAATTTCCTTCCTACAACAAGGATCAACATAAACACAACGACACAATTAAAAGGAACACAATTTAATAAATTGTTGATCAAATTGAGAAGTGAATGTAATTTGTGAAAAAAAATTACCTTGAAAATGAGTGAAATTAATTAAGATGATTAAGTAATTGTAACAATTAGAATGTTAATTGATTGAAGAAAACACTTTGATAGATAAAGTAAAAACTCTTCTGATTAGATTGTTAATCAAAACGGTAAAGATTATTAAGATTAGTTAATTAGTGGAAATTAAAAGCAAATGGAAAAATAAACTATTCGTTTCTAAGGATTTTCTCATATTCTTTTTTGTTTCTCTTTCTTTTTCTCTTTCTTTTGGTCATCTGTTTCTCTTTCAACGTCTAGCACTTTGTCTGTAACCTTGTGAATTGTTTACATTTAAGTTAATTGATTTTCTCTTTTTAATTTTTGTTTTTTTCTACAATTTGATAAATATTCTTAATTGTTTACAACATGCTAATCAGAGTGTTTAAAGCGTTTTCACCCTCATCCATTGGATCAATTGGTCGACAATTAAGTACAAAATCAAATCCATCTAAACCTGAGATTGTAATTGTTTCAGCTTTAAGGACTCCAATTGGATCGTTTCGTGGTTCATTGTCTCAATTATCTGGTCCACAATTAGCTTCTCAGGCAATTAAGGCCATCATAGATGAGACCAAGATTAAACCTGGACAAGTAGATGAGGTTATATTGGGTAATGTTGTCGGTGCTGGTGCTGGACAGGCACCAACCCGTCAGGCCGTGATCAATGCTGGTCTACCACCCAAGACAATTACCACAACAATTAATAAAGTTTGTGCCTCTGGTATGAAATCAATCATGTTTTCCGCTTCATCTTTGGCACTTTATCATACCAATATCATGATTGCCGGTGGTATGGAGAGCATGTCAAATGTACCTTTCTATTTGCGACGAGGTGATGCCAATTACAATCATGCACAGTTAATTGATGGAATCATTCATGACGGACTTTGGGACTCTTTCCATCAGATTCACATGGGAAATTGCGGTGAAAACACTGCAAAGAAACTTGGAATCACCCGAGAAGATCAAGATAAATACGCGATCGCAAGTTACGAGAGAGCCGCTGCCGCAGCTAAATCTGGACTATTCGACAAGGAAAGGATTTCCGTTGCCATTCCCGATCGAAAAACTGGAACCAAGACAATTAGTGACGATGAAGAGTATCACAAGGTTGATTTCGGTAAATTGGCAAGTCTAAAAAGTGTCTTCCAAAAAGACGGAACCATTACCGCTGCCAATGCGAGTAAATTAAACGATGGAGCCGCTGCTTGTCTATTGATGAGGTCAAACACCGCCACAGAATTAGGATTGAAACCTTTGGCTAAGATTGTCGATTATGCTGACAATGAAATTGAACCAATCGATTTTCCAATCGCTCCAGTTGAGGCCATGAGAAAATTATTAGACCGAAATGGTTTAAAAGCTCATAATGTTTCCATGTGGGAAATTAATGAAGCTTTTAGTGTTGTCCCGTTGGCTAATATTAAATTACTTGGCCTTGATCCTAATAAGGTCAATATGCACGGTGGAGCCGTTAGTTTAGGTCATCCTATTGGAATGTCAGGAGCTCGAATTGTCCATCATCTTGCTCACAATTTAAAATCCGGTGAATTTGGAATCGCATCAATTTGTAATGGTGGTGGTGGAGCTTCAGCAATTCTGATTCAAGGAAATTAATTCCATCAATTTATTTTCCATTCAAAATTTAAATTCTATCAATTTTGTCGAGCTTTTTATTTCCTGGTTTAATTGATTGTGGTGCCTTAAATATCAATATTTTTATAAAAATAATATTGGAATCAAATTGTTTACAATTAAACAGAAATTTATACATTCATATTGTATATTTACAAATGAATTTTGAGAGAAATCAATTGAATCAATTTCTCTTTTGTTAGACGATTTACTGAATTAGATTATCTTGTATCCAGGATGAAAATCAATCGATAATTAACTTTTTCAAGTGATTAAGATAAATTATGATTGATTATCTTAATCGATAAGAATAAGTTTCTATTATCACCAAAAGTTAACTTTTTTTTCTAATACAATCAACTAATCATATCTATAAATTGTAACAATTATCATCTCTTGGAATTGTTTGTCCATCTTTGAAAGAAAAAGAAAAAAAAAGAAAAAGAAAACTTTTGTTAATTAACCAAAAATTAACGAGAAAATTAAATTGTTCAATTAAAATTAAATTCCAAAGAACAATTTATATCCGATAGATGGCAGAGTAAAATGAGCGATTCTGATTGGTTCATTTTTGTTTTTCTTTCAAATTCAAACTGAAAATTATGATTCATTTTATTGAATTTGATTTGATTTCTTATTTAACTGTTTCACCTTTACCCTTATTTAAATTGAATTGTTTAATTATGTTTCGTCTCATTGACAAGTTTATTGTTAAGTTAATAGAATGGATAAGAAACATTTTGGTGTCTCTTTCTATAGTGAACCTCCTAAGGGAATAGTAAAATTTGACAAAGTGATTGAATTGGTTAATGAGAGACTTCATATTCTTAAAGTATTGGTTTCCAATAAGGAAGATTATTCAACAATTAAGGGTAATCCAAATTACTATACACTGTTAAAACATAATATCTTTGACGCTGGTGGTTGTGATGGTGACAATTTCTTTAAAATTTTAACAACTAATTTCGGTTCCTGGTCGGAAGTAAAGAGGAAGCCTATCAACGAGATGAGGTCTCACATTTTTTACTTCGATTATTTTATTGTAAAGATGATCAATCAACTCGATGGTTTATTGATGTTGAATGTGAATTACTGAGATTCCGTTTAATGGAAGAAGGTGTTAGACATCAGATTACCAACTTTGTTCGTCTTCATAATCTTGTCGAATATCAAGAGTTTGAATTGAAAGGAGACGTTGAATATTATCGTTCCAGATTTAATTCAGCGAACAGGACAAAAGATGAGATTCTTTGTTATAATAGTTTGGTCTATTATCTTGAGCAAACGGCTGATGACATTGAAGAAGATGAATATGGAATCAAGTTTATGAAATATACTCGAAGACCTAAGATGATGTTTAAAGTGAAATTTGAAGATGCCCTTGAGTATATTTCTAATCGACGGGCTGCCCCTTGTGGTGGTTATATCTTAATTCCTGGGAATAGGATGATACCGATTATCTGTCAACGTTGGAAAGCCGAGATGTACCGATGCATGAAAATACTAAGAGAAACTCGAGGTGAGCAAATGATTGGAACCGAAATGATGCCAACGATATCGGATTATCATGATCGTATTATTGGATCAATAAATTCGGTACGAAGATATTTACCCACTGGTGAAGGTAGAATGACACCTTTAGAACTTGTTAATGTCCTGAAAGAACAATCATTTCCACCCTGTATGAGTCATGTTCACAATAGTTTAATGCAAAATCATCATTTGAAACACTTCGCTCGTCTTCAATATGCACTTTTCCTTAAAAGTTTGGGCTTTCGATTACAAGAGACTATGGAATTATTTCGACAACAATTTAGCCATCGGATGACTGATGCTCGATTCGATTCTAAGTATGGTTACTTTTTCCGTTATATTTATGGTACAGTTGGAAAAAAGCGTAGCCTAAGTTGCTACAGTTGTAAGAAAATAATCGACTCCATCAGCACCGGACCACAAGATTGTCATGGTTGCCCTTTCAAGCAGTTTTCTTCCGACAAATTGATCGGCTTTCTGTCTCAACAAAAGCTACCTGAAAACGGAATCACCTCGATAATTAGTAAATCAGGTGAACGCGAATACCGGTCAGCCTGTACAACCTTTTTCCACCTAAAGAATCCCAATTCTGATCTAAAGGAGATAATCTATCATCCAACTCAATTTTTCCAGGCGAGTCGAAAGGCGATCGCTAGAAGATCAATCCAATGAAATCACCACAAAAATCATCCAAAATGAACGATAATTATTTTCATGACAATTCTAAAAAATGATCAACAGTTTTTTGTTCTCGAAAAAGTTTTTCCATTATAACTTTCTAACCAATTGATTTTAAGGGAAAGCAAATTATTCAATCGTTGACATGGAAAAACAAAGAGAACAGAAAATTATTTCTTATGAACAAATAATATTCATGAGAAATTGTAATAAAAGAAAACAGAAAATTATTAGATTCATGATTTTCAATTGAAAAGAGTGAATGTTGAATGCATTTCTTTTTTTATGTATATTGAATGCCTTTTGGCTATTCCATAATCATTACAATCTAAATAAATTGTGTTCCAATTTATCATCAAGTAATCTGGTAAATGCCAGTGAAAATATTGAGTCAAGATGAAGGTAAATGAATTATGGGAGAGAGAGAGAGAGAGAAAATAAACAGGTAAAAGGATAAAATTAATCTCTCTTTCTCTTTAAAAAAGTCCAATTGTAATATAACAAGAAAATTATCATAAGATGATTAATTAAAATCTCAACAGGTCCTTTTTGCGGTGGAAACAGTTTCGCGTGTCGAATTGTCGAAATTGTTTTTTTTTTCGTTTCCTTTGGAGCAGAACAATTAAAAGTTGATGTTTGTCTCCTTCTTTTTGTTGATCATTGGTAAATTCAAATGGTGATTGATGAATAGATGAATAGATGAATTCATCAAAATTGACTCTCTTGATCTGCGCTTAAGAACAACTTTGGGTATCAAAAAGAAGAAGAAAAGAAGATTGATTTTCATTGATTGAGATGGTTGATGAAATATTACAACACATTTCGGGAGTTGATAAACAAAAATACAACTTTTGTTAATGTGTAAGAGCTTCGGTCCGAGAGAGAGAGAGATAGAAAGATTAGAGAGAAAAGGATAGAGAGAGAGTGAGAGTGAGAGAGAGAGAGATGAAGATTTTTTCTTTTCCAGGTTGAAATTGATTGATTTTTTTCTTCTCTTTTTTTTATAGTTTTTAAAACACATTAGAATTAATTATTTTCTTTGGTTGAATTAGTTTACTGTTAGAACCACTACTACCGGAACCATTATTATTGTTATTGTTATTAGAATTTGGCAATGGATCACCAGCAACTCGCCTTTGATACTCTTCTTCTTGGCGTTTCTCATAATGAAGAAAATCATCAAAAATTGATGTTGTATGACGATAATTATGCATGATCTTGAGTACAGCTTTACCTTGGGCGAAAGGTACTTCTTGAGTGTCTCTAGAATTGGTCACAGGCTTATTCTCATTATTTTCTAGCCTAATGTGCCTTAATTGAGCGTTAGGAACATCTTTGACATAAATCCATTTAACTTTGAATTGTCCTTTCCATTTATCCTGTGCCCACACACTACTGCTTGAATTGTAATCAACCATTGATAACATTTGAGCCATACCACAAAAATGTCCACTTCCATTAACAGAGTAATATAAATAGATTGGACCTTTATTTTCTTGAGATTTAAATGCAAGATCAAGTCTTTTGTTACCATGTTCAGTTGAACACCAAATACTATATTTAATAGACCGGTGGATATCATCTTCACTGTAAGATTTAATGATGAAAAATCGGGCATCTTTAGTTGATAAATTGAAATCTTTAGGATTGTAATTATTTTCAACTCGTAATTTATCAAGAATAGGATGTGATGGGTATGTTGGCCCACTATTTTCTATTGGAACAATTGAACTATTGTTGATTGAATCACCTAAACCACTATGAGTTGATCCTTGTTGCTGCTGTTGTTGATGTTGATGTTGATGTTGATGCTGTTGTTGTTGTTGTTGCTGCTGTTGTTGTTGATGTTGATGTTGATGTTGATGTTGCCCACCAACAATTGAATTAATGTTGCTAGAACCACCTAAAACATTATGATGTGATGATCCATGATGACCAACAATTGAACTACAGTTACTTGAACCACCAACACCACTATGATGAGTTGATCCTTGATGTCCGATAATTGAATTATTGTTATTTGAACCAACACCACTATGACTTGATCCATGATGATGGCCAACAATTGAACTACTATTGTTTGAACCAACACCACTATGATGTGTTGATCCATGAAGACCAACAACAATTGAACTACTGTTAGATGAACTTCCAATAACACTACCAGTTGACCCTTGAAGACCTACATTAGATGTACCATGGTGACCATGATGACGCTGTTGACTATGATGACCATGATGATGTTGGCTTTGTTGAACATGATGACCATGATAGTGGTGATTAGTTGCATTTACATGTCCACCATGACCACCTTTAGCAGGTTGAGAGGCAACAGAAGCCCAAGAAGGTTTTTTAATAGACTGACCAACAACACCTAAACCAACATTACTATTAGAAGTTAAGTTAATTGAATCCATTCGTTTAAAAACATCAAATGAATTTTCTGTACCAGGTAAAGCTTTTTGTACAGTCACTTGTGGTATACCCGCTGAAGGCATTGCAGGTTTATTTGATTGAAAAGATTGTGAGCCAACTGTTTGACCAGTTAAATCAGTCTTTATATAATCAAGGGTTAATGCACCCATACCAGTTTCGACGTGATTAAGAACACCAGCATTAAAAGAAGCACCACAGGTATCACCCCTAGAATAATAGGCATCATCATGAGCTGATCGATAAGCTCGTAAAGGTTGTCCGATAGCTTGTTTAGACCAAAAATGATCATTACCAGTAAGATTGGCAGGTTGAGTTGCACTGGGAAAAAAAGGTCCAAAATTATTGTAACCAAATATATCCATATAAGGTGCAGTTGGACCAGGAGCAGTTAATGTTGGTGGTGGACCAGGTTGATTACCATGATGCCCTTGATGTGGACCAGAGCCTGAACCAAGTTGATTATACATTATTCTCTTCCTATTTTAAACTTTAAATATATTCAATTGATTAATAAAAAATAAAAACTAGAAAACAGACACAATTACAGATATAGAGAGAGAGAGAGAGTAGAGAGAGAGACAAACACAGAGAGAAAGACAGAAACAGACACACCGATAGAGAGAAAGAGAGAAAAGGAGAAAGATGATACAAACAAAATCTTCATAAGCTGTAAAACCTAAAGTGAGAAAACAAACAAACAAATTAAAATAAGAAACAAAACAAAAAAGTGAAAAGGTGTAACTTTTAAATTGATAAAAAAAAAGATGCACAGAGACAAATGGATGAACCTGAATGAATTTTTTTCCACAGAGAAAGTAAATAGAAATTGCCTATTCCCTATAATGGAACCGTTGCCTAGCAACGAGCTACTAGTAAATAAGTTCTCAGCTCATATGGATAAGCAACGAATTGCGCGAAATTTGAATCGCTTTCTTTTTCGAGTTGCACCAAAATCCAAGTGTAAACTTTTTTTTCCTTATTTGCAGGTTAATTAGAAGAGAATTGGATTTTTTTCTCTTGACAATTATCGAAATCAATTGTTTGAGATTGTGATCGTTTTTGAGTTTCTTTTGGTGGATAAAAATAAAGTCAATTAGCTTTTGTGATGTTTGACATTTTGTTGAAATGTTTATTTTTACTTTTTTGATTAGATAAACTAATCATTTGTGTATAGATTGTTGTGAATTAATTGTTTATCTTATCAATGATAAACACTTTTAAAGTCATTAACATTTGCAAGTCAAGTTTTTCCATTTATTCAATTGTGAGAAATTAACGATTAAATGTTTCATTTTGTGTACAGATCATTTAGTGTTATTTTTTGTCGTAATCAAATTCTTAACTATAAGATTCCTGGATTAAAATTTTGATTTGTTAATTGCGGTTGATTGAAGAGCAAAAAAAATTAGATGTTGGAGGAAAATACAGTCACACCTCTCTAATCGCCCCCTCTATTATGTCACAAATTCTTTAATTTCACAATTTAATTTTTCGATTAAGTAGAATATAGTCATAATATGTCACACTTCAATTCATCATATTTCAGTTTGTGAGATTCAATAATTGTGTTTTGTCAATGAAAATGAGCTAATTTGGCTTAAATTATGGAATTAGTAAATTGCATCATTTTGAGAGATCAAAGATTATTATTACAGAGAAAAGTTACTCAACAAGATATAATGAAGAGGTTAAGATCAATTCGTTGTTGTAAAAAGATTCCAATAAGTAAATAAAAATTGATTTTCACCTTCATAATTGAAATTAATAGATTTCAAGTCACAATAAATTGTTGGGTCAAATGAAATTAGAGGTGTGACTGTATTGAATGCTAATTCGTGGAAAAAGCGCGAAATTTGAAAATGTACGAATTTTCGAATTTTTTATCAAGCGAATCTCGTAATCGTCGAATTCAGTTAATTAATCTCACCAATGATTTTAATTCTTTAAACTAGAAGACATGAATTGGTCATTTTCTTACAAATACTGATGAGCACCTTCAGTCTTGAAACTTTTCGTTCTCTGGTCAATTTTGTTCATTCATTCATTAATAGAAAAACAATTGACCTCATTATGTGACAAATTCTGGTCCATATTAATGTGGACTCAACGAATCGGTAAGATGAACGTTAATGGTTGGAGGTGGAGTTAATAGCTACCCAACACACTTATCCCTGTGTTTGTTTAAATTAGGTTAGGTCTTCATTAAATGGGTCGAAATCGACAGAGAAAGGCCCAGAGGGCCTGGGGCAATTGAACAGGGCACAATCATTCCAAAATTCAGCTTAATTTTGACATTCTGAGCTAATGGACACCAACGATAAGTTTGTTGAATAACTATTGGCTCCACCTCCAACCATTAACGCTCATCTTAGCAACGAATCTCATCTAGTCCATTAAATTAACTTTTTTCTCATATTCAAGTTAAATATTAATGAATATATTTTTCTTTAAAAACAAATTTATTATCCAATTTTGTATATAAGTTTTTTTCTCTTAGAATATAATTTTTGCTTTTATAATTTCGGCACAAAATTGTTAATCCAAATCACTAGAAATATTGACAGTGACTTATGGATTAACGGACGTTACAAATATTAAAGAAATTGGAAAAAAAGTTCTTTTTTTTGTAATAGTTGCGATTGGAATCTGATTCAATTGCTTGAACGAGTATAGCTAACGAACCACCATCGTTATGAATTCAATGAAATCGAGAAGATGATTATGTTCAATGGCAAATTAGTTTTAGTTCGTTGTCAGAATAATCAATAGTTGGTTCGTATCGATGGATTTTTCCTTAGCCTCTGATCGTTTTTTTTTGGAAGACAATTTTCCCGTTTCATCGAAGTCCTTACGAAGTTCAATCGATCTTTTTGATTGCCTATGACAATTTCCACGACTTTGCAAATTAATCTTAATCTTCATCGGTTCTCTTTATTATTTGGCAGTATTTCCATGTGATCCAAGCATTTACCCAGAAGAAATCAAATGTCAATCAGGCTTTGAGTACATATAAGTGATTCTCAATCCATTTGATGTTATTGTAAATGAGAGTTAATCAATTAGTGGTCAGTCCAATGATGTCCACTAACATAATCAGTTTGTTCATTATGCTCTTGTTTCGCTGTTAATGTTAATTAAAATAAGACATCCAATCTTTCAATTCCAATCGTTGACCTTAAAGCATCAATTTATCAACTGAAATGATAAGAAATTAGTAATACAATCAATTAATTATTCGCAATAATTTATCTTAATCTGATCAACAAATCAAATGTTACTCACATTCAATGTCGTAGGCACTTTGAACATCCTTTAATTTACGAGTTTTTGGTCCATTTAATGGCTGAGTTACAATACTATTGAGCGTACTGAGAATGAGAAAATATCAATTAGTATTGATAGAAACAACTACAATTTACTAATTTGATCAATTCTGTAACATTTTGTTCAATATAAAAACAAAGATTAATAGCATTCAATCATCGAAATGACGATAAATGTTCAAACTCGAAATTCGAAATCGAAATCGGAAATCGGTCAAAGCCTAATCATAACTAATCTATTCTAATATTAATAATAATAATAATAAATAGTTCGAAAGGATCTCAACTTTTTTTCTGTTTTATTCGATAAATTTTTCTTCTCACCAAGAAAAAGAAGTGAAAAACTTTCAACAGATTCCAACTGAGTATTTGGTGTATATATCTCAGTATGGAATGCGATTAAATGATATTATCCTTTGATTGATATGAATGAATGATAATAACGGAATAACTTACTTGGAATGATCCGATATCACATGAGTTTCAACTGTCAACAATAAGAAAACAAAAAAAATGAACAATCATCAATACGAATACAATATTCTGGTTAAATTATTACCAATCTATCATTATTATCATCATGATGTTATAATAGAATAATCAATTTTATCTTCCTTACCTTGTCCGTTAATTGAATCAGATCGATCTGATCGTTTTCGTAAGAATAGTATTATTATAATCGATATGATGACCAATATGGCCACAAATCCTATTAATATAACGAAAATTGGACTGAATGTAACTTGGTCCATACTCTCTGTCATCATTAGGAATCATGGAAAAGATATGAAATAGAAGAAGAAAAATATTAAGAATATTATTTACAAGTTTATCTCTTTTTTTTTATTTCAAACTTGATGAGGAATAAGAGAGTAACAAAGAAAACAAAGAAAATATTAAAAGAAATGAAAGAAGATAAAGAAAATGTCATATTCTATTGATATTGACTGAACTTTACTCGTGAATTTCATGAAGGAAGAAAAAAATCATTCCCTGTTCAGGTAATATTTTCATACTCTCAGAACTTATTCTTGACATTTCTCGCTCCAGAAAAATCCTTCTTTCTGTTTACTTAAATCGTAAACAAGGTCAACGAATTTTTGTTTTTCCTACTCAATCCCCGAATCCAATGAGATTGTTACCATTGTACTAAAGTTCCAACTACTCAGAATATAATATTTTTGAATTTCTTTCTCCTATTCTCATGAACTTTTCCTTAGCCAATATGAACGACAAACATAATTCTTGTAAACAAGTTGTCCTCTCAGAATTTAGTTTCTTTTTCATTTCTTTTCCTTTGAGTATTTCCTCAACTTCTCCATCTTCTATGAGCCATCATGACGATTCTTGATGATGATAATGATCGAGATAAGGATCATACTAATACTGAGAATTTCATCTTATCATATTATTATCATCTTCTTATGTATCTTAGACGAAAGAACAAAAAAACAAATTTTCTGTTTACTTAAACTGAATCTTTTTTTTTTCTATTCTTTTTGTTCCGTTCACATTGTTATTCTGTTTGTTGTTGATTTTTTATCTACTCTATTTTTGCTATTCTTCATCCTGGAAACAAAGATAAAAGATTGAGAGAGAGGGCAAAAGAGCATGATGATGATGATGATGATGGAGGTTTTCATGATGATAACAAGGAATAAAACTTTTGGTTACTTTTCGGTGATTTGTTTTTTCCCTTCATGTTCCCATGTTGTTTTCACCTTGACAAGGAACCAGATTAACCTGCCATTGATTTATATTCCCAATTTGTTAACCTTTTTTTTCACAGAACTTCAAGTTACTCAGAGAATCGTAGAAATATAAAAACCCTTTACTTTATCAACTCTAAATTATTACAATTTGAATACGAAAAATTTCAAATTCATTCCGTTGATTTACTTAGATTTTCAAGTGTCGATATTAATTATCCTTAGAATGGAAATGCTTCCACTAATAGGCAAATCCTTTCTCTAATTTCAGATTGACGAATTATAATTTAACCCTGAAAGATGATTAGTCTATTGAGAATCGATGGTGAACTTTTTTTTTCCATTAGAAAATAAAATCAATTAAGACAATGTACTTGTTGATTCAAGCAGAATGTCACCAATGAACAAATTGACTTAATTATCCATAAATTGTTAGTAAAATAAATGAATACCATTAGTAAATTGTTACTGTTCAATTTTGTGCCATGATGATGAATCATTATTATAACTATCAACGTCTATCATTCACCATCCAATGAAAATGTCAAACTCATCAAAACGATAATAATAATATTCATATAAATCATATTCTCATGCTGTCAATTAACTTTACCACTTTACTATTGATAAGGTAATTAAATTTTCCTATTCCAGTTATTAGATTGTGATGAAAACAATTGTCATAAATACAAATACATATGAATAACATTCACCTTGGCTCATTTGTTTCTCTGGTTCTCCAAGAGTTGTTGCTACTAAACGATAAACATGAGATCGACCTTTACCATTGGAAGAGTATATGGAAAGTGTATAAGTTGATCCAGGAATAAGGTCAGTTAATAGGAAGGCCGGTTTCTTTGAATTGGTCAGATTACGTTCAAGATTACGAGAGAATCCATAGAAAACTTCAACATGGAAACTCTGAGTTAAACCGTTATCATCTCCAGGTAAACATTCAATGAATAATGTTGACATTGAATGATTACTTATACAATTAGAGACTTTATCAGGAGGACCTTAGGATAAAAAAGAAACAAATTCAAGACAATTAGTACAAATATAGTGATTGAGTAATAGTAATTGAGTTGATTGTGATAGAATTCAAATTCAAATTTCAATTGATTATATTTGCTATTTGAAAGAGACTCGATTCCAATCAAATTTCATCTTTTACTTTGATCCAACAACAATATAATGATAGACTCGATGATAATAACCATGATAATATTAATATTCTGTGTCATGTGATCACCAAATTATCATTGGAATGCTCAATAAAGTGAATACCTCTCATTTGTGAATATCTTTCCTTCAAGAATATACTCTTCAAGTGTCAACAATGATAATAATATATTTCTAACCACAACTTATATTAATAATAATATGATATGAGTTAGTTTTTTTTTCAATCCCCTGTGATTTTTACATGGAAAACCAGGAAATGATAATAATAAAAATGAAGGAGAAAAAGGTAAATTAACTTGGGAATTGTGCAATTTAGTTCATCATTTACAATCAATTATAATTACAATTTTAACTTGTTGTAAACGATAATGAATATCGTCATGAAGTATCATGGTTACATTATGAGATTACAATGAAAATGAAAAAAAAATATGAAAACTCAATGAAAATTGTAATTAAATTAAGTAATAACAATAATACAAATATTATTATCATTATCATCATTGTAAACCTGATACACTAACCTATTCGGAAAAAAGGTTGGACTCAAATTTTAGTCTCTTATATCTCGAAAGTTAAATTAGTTACAATTAAAGAAAATTTATCAATCGATAGCTTAAACATTAAAGTTTTTAATAAGAGACATGATTCCATGTTCAGAAGAATAGGTCACTTTTTGGACAATGTTTTTCATCAAGCGGCTAAAATATTGCTTATCAAATGCTTTTAGTTTATTATTTATCCTCTTGATGAGTTCACTTTGATTTTGAGCTTTCCATCCATCAGCATAGACCTTGGCCTTTAAATGTGCAAAAAAAGTTTCTATTGGCCGCAACATTGGTACTGCTGGAGGATTTTCGAACTTTTTTATATAATCGACACCAGCGCCATCTAGAACTTCTAAAGTTCGTTTAGCGTAGTGAGATGAAGCTAAATCAGGCCAAAAAATGTAGCGATGATTAGGATTAGACATTAGCATTGGTACTAATCTCTTAATAATACATTCTTTTATATAAATATCGGCATTAATAGCTCCTGAACTTTGATGGTAATAAGGTTTCGAATGTCCATCCTCACTGATTGCTATCCAAAGCATCATTTTCTTTCCAAATTTGGCCTTTTCTCGAAATCGAACTGCATCAGGTACATCATTGATGTCATTAGAAAACGAAAAAAACTTACCACCATAAAAATTGTGTCCATCAAGGTCAAAATAAGATTCATCGTCCATAACGATGCGGTGGCGCTGTAGTCGTTTCAATAGTCGAGGCATCCTTTCGTTTTGTCGTTCGACTTGTTGGTCACTAACTTTGGGTATAGTTCGTCGAGAACGAACTTTAATATTGTGATCGGATAGAATTTTCTTTGCGGTTTTATCCGATACCTCGATTGCTCGACCAATAGCACTGAAACCAGGGAAAATTTTGTTCTCAGTCATTTTCACTATTTTTTTAAGTTTCCGATGGCTTATGACGATTTTTGGCCTTCCAATATTAGAGTTGAGGTCATTTTCTTTATCTGAAGATAATTTTATAATAATTGTATGCTGTTGATTTTTTAGCACCGAATTCACGAAATTTTTTGACTATTTCTTCCTTATTTTTAAATTCACAATTAGAAAAAAAATAATTCGAACAAATTTGTCTTAAACTTTTCTGATCCATGTTCACTAATCAACTAACTAATCAACTAAATAATCAACCTAATCCTTTGAAATTTCGTCTAGACATTGATGAGACTATTTCCCTTCCGTAGACAAAAAACCGTTAAAATCGATTGAACCGTTTTCGAGATAAATTGAAATTAAATTTGAGTCCAACCTTTTTTCCGAATAGGTTAATATCACAATCAATTATCATTAATATACTATCCAGTATTCAAGGATTGTTGATCATTTTAGTATTTCAAATGTTAATGATTAATTGTTCATCTTGATAGTGTTTAAATCACTGCAATTACTGTTTAATTAATCAATTAGGAATGATTAACTTTAGGGTCAGAGATTAATTTGTTGAATTATCCGTTTTCTTATTGATAATCTGTAAAAGTTAATTGGTGTGTCATTAAGATGCTATGAGAATTGTAAATAATCACTAATAGGATGAAATCAATCAACGAATCATGATAATATAATTAATTATTGATTATCATTCAAGATCAGAAAATTATATCAACCCTTTTTTTATTAATATATATTACATGATGAGATGTTCATGAAGATTCATGATTCCCTGTTGGTATTTATGTGATAATATTTTGATAATGTCGAGCTCATTTTTCCAGGTTCATTGTTAATCTTTTTCAATTAACTTGTTAATTAATCATGTCAATGAGATTTAATAATAATGAGCAGAATGATGAATGAGAGAGTGAGAGTGAGAGTGAGAGTGAGAGTAAGAAAAAAAAACTTTATCGTAAATCAATTAACTTTCACGAGTTCAAATTACATGATTAAGATTATCAATTGATATCAATTGATAAGATATTATCAACTAATTATCAGTAACATGATCAATGTCCCACCATCAATATTATTCAACAATTAATGATTCAGATTAACTGGATTTATTTTATTTACCTTCCCCTTGTTAATCAACTCACAATTTAAAATTAGATTAATCTTAATGATTCAACTTTAATCAGCTTTAGTCAAGATAAAGTTTCCAACAATTAAACTACTAAATCAAATCAGGCAAGAAGATTAATTGAATTGAACTTTAGTCTATTGAGCATTTTGATTATCTTATAAACAAAAGTAAAACCAGAAAATTCAATTGATTTAATTTACTCTTTTTCTATTACAATTGTGATTAACTAACTAATCAATGGGTTTTCAGTTATCATAATTAAGGGAAGACAAAAAAAAACTTTAACCTCATCAACAATTAATATCATTTCAAATTTGATTAGCAAATCAAATGAAACAATTATGATAATGATTACAATTCTAGAGATAATAGTTAACAATATGAATTTTTTTCATCATCAACAGGAAAAAGTAATTAATTGTAATTAACTAGTTGTTATTATTAATAATATTTTCCAGTGGTAAATTTGATTTTCAACAATTAAAACTGATCAATATTAAATGTAATGATCTAATTGTTGGTTACATTGAAATGAGTAAATCTATTAAATTGCTAAGATAAAATGATCTCAATTTTGTTCAACCATTAAGTTTGTTGGTAAATTAGTTAGTTAATTATAACTCAAAGATGTTCAATATAAAATGTTAATCATCAATAATACATTAATCACAATCGGCAGGAAATATAAATCATAATTTCATGATTTCTCATTATATTTTCAAGTCAGGTAAGTTGATAATGATAATCAGTTAGTTATTCATTCATTTCTGGTAACAATAAAAAAGTGATCAACCTGTTTATGGTTCTAGTCATTAATTGTTATTAATCATAATGATGATAATAGATTTAATTACAATCAACTTTGTGTCCATCATAAACATACAAACATTTAGTAAACTTTGGTTTTACTATTATATTAATTATCAATTGTGATTGTAATTAAGTTCAATCACTTTCAAATAGATTAATCATTTTTTTGTTACCATAAATTTAATCTAATCAAAATAATCAATTTCCTAATTGTTATCAACTATTACCTTGCAATTGGATCAGGATTCCAAGCTGAATGTTCAATATTCAAGTTCAGAATATTTTTCTAATCTTGATTATCCTCTTGTCGAATATAATTATGAGATTATCAGAACCTTATTCTCAATATTCTAGTTGATTGTTACCTGAGAATTAGCTGAAAATAAGACATGAACTTTTTTCCTTTATATTCTCGCGTGTTGCTCATGATATTTATCTACAATGGGAAAACATTTTTCTGTTCATCATCATGATAATTGAATAAAGAAATAAAAAGAAACGGAAAACTTTATTTTTCCAAAATAGTTCACTAATATTTCGAGAAATCGAAGGAGTTTTTTTCTTCTTCTTACTCTTCGAATCAAAAATTTCAGTTCATTCGATGAAAGAAAAAAGAAAACTAGAACTTTTATTTTCTCTCAAATTTTCTCATGATTGTGTTTTCTTGTATTCCAATTTTCATTCATTCTAAATATCTACACTTTACATGATACTTTCATATCCCCTGTTGTAATAATGAACTTTCCGTGACCAGGTAAAGTTACCAAAAAAAAGTTCTTGGCTTTGGTGTGTTAATATTATCACAATGATATCAGAATAGAACTTGAATTTTACAATTCTATCAAATTTTTCTCGCCCACTCTTTCCTTATTATCAATCGAAACGGAAGTGAATCTAATTGAAAACTTTACGATCATGTCGTGAGCATATAAACAATTCCAACTGTTCACTATCCTTTTTCATACCTGAGAATTGAAATAAATAAAGAATCCGTGTATATCTTACCTGCTGGAATGAGTTGAAACATACATGGTTCTCTAACTGGTCCAATCTCATTTTCTGCTGAACAAAGTAACAATCCATAACTGTGACGATTCTTTGCAATATAAGGTAAAGTGCTCATTGAACCATTGGATGAAAAATTGTCGATAACATGAGAAATCGAGGTTGTATTGAGTTTCCATTTAAATTGTAAATCCATTGGATCAGCATCCATTTCACAAGTAACTGTAGTTAACTCATTACGAGCGGTCGCATAAGTAAATTTCTGATTCAGTTTGCATATCGGTGAATCTGAAAATATACATGGGGAAACAGATAAAAGAAAATAATTCATCAGGTAAGTCGTAAAATCATTCAGGCATTTACGCTTTTTTTACACTTATATTTTTCTTTCATTTCATTCAAACAGAATCAGTTTAATCTAATTATAGTATCACAATTGATTCATTAAATTATCAAAGACAATTCATCAACTCGTAAAGGAATTCATTTTGAAAACAACAAGAATCTATCATGGAAACTATTTTAAGATATGATAACAAGATAAACTTGATTGAATATGTAATTTAAACACTTTAATTAGAAAAATCTTGTAAATCAGAAACTCTCCCACCATTCATGAGATAAATTCAAACAATTGAAACAATACTAATTTGTCCTCATTCAATTATCATAACAATAACACCATTGGTATTAACATTTTCCATGTCTACTCAGTTGAAGATGAAACTTATTAATATGGAGAAGTGAAAAAGAGAGAAGGAAATTCAAAAGTTAATAATAATAACATGATAACAATGAATTCGAAGGGCTAGAAATTCCTTGAAACAATTGCGATGGAAATTGAGATAAATGCTGAACTTTCAATGGAACAAAAAAAAACCAGAATCGAGTTTTTCTCTCTCTCTCTCTCTTTCACAATTCACATGGATAGTGAAATGAAATTCACACTTTCGTTTTTTTACTCCTTCTTTTCTTATTTTCTCGAGGTTTCCATGAGATATTCGGAGCTCCTTTCATTTGATACTATTCAGTTTTCTTTATGAATTTACAGGTAAAAGGAGAGAAACATGTAAATATGAATATAAATAAATGTTCTAGATGTTATTCTTTATCAGAACTTTCTTTTTATTATTATTACCTATATTTCTGAATCAACTTGTTCAATAGTTTCTCATTATCTGTATTAAATCTTATATATATTTCTTTTCACATTTTCTTCCGCTTTCTTACGTTTTCTTTGCTTTTCTCGAAAGGAGAGAAAAAAAATAGTTATTTCTTTTTATCTTGTTATCTGAAACTTTTCATTTTCTCTTTGAACACAGAACTTTATTCACTTTGAGCGCAAGAGAGAAACAAATTTGCATCATGAAAAACAAGAATAATAATAAAATTACATGTATGAATTTCATATCATATATAAAACTCAATGACTCCCAAACCTGTCATGATACTTTGAATCAATGTGACAGGTAAGACAAACCAATGAATCTACAACCAAACAACATCTCGAGTATTCAGTTGACCTTTCAGATGAATACAAATACTTTAGTCTGGCATTTTTTTATCATATCAAATTGGCAATATTGATAATTGTGGTTACGATTATGATAAACAGAACCTATTATATGATATTCAACGGAGAGAGTGAATGAGAAAAATTAACAAGGTGATATGAAAGAGTAACATTCTCATTATATTAACACTTATATTCATTTGAATTTTCATGATAAATTTCACATTCTCCTTGGAACCTTTGTAAAATTTTCCTGATTTTATCGTATAAAAACAGCAGAAAAATATGAATCCACCCTCGAGCTATTTGTTTATATTACTTTAGTTTATCATGTTTAATATTCTTGTTGATTGTTGATTCTTTCAATGTGAATAATAATGTTTGAAATATATTTTTAGAGAAGAAGATTCAATTCGTAATTCTATCTAATATAATGTTAGATATAAATATATTTGTTCAACGATTCAAATGATTTATCTCATGAGGATAATAAACAAAGTAGAATAAGAATCAAGAAGAAGAAGAAGAAAAAAAATGAAACATTAAATCAACTATCGATCAGATTAAATCATTATTATCATGAGAGTAAAGTTTCAATCATATAATTCAATTCAATTTGAAACATTTGATTTAATTCAGTTTAAGAGAGTTGATCAATTTAAATCAATCATATAATACATTTAAAAGATTTAATTGGAAACAATTAATAATTGATTTTATGTCTTTAATCAATGTTTATCATTTGTTTCAATTGTTTTTCATTAGTTTATTTAACTTTTTATTTACAGAATCAGTTTATCACAATGTTAACGAAATTAAATAATCAAGATGTTGATTACATGGGAATAACATGAGAATTGTGAAATAATTCATACCATGAGAGAGAGAGAGAGAGAGAGAGAGAGAGAGAGAGAGAGAGAGAGAGAGAGAGAGAGAGCGTAAAGAAAGTTAAATAAATAATCGAAATATAAAACGTTAGAACTTAATTCTAGCATTCAAGTTCGTTAATTTATTTATCCAAGTTAAACAACAGAGGAAATAATAAAGAGCAAAAAACAACAAGAAAAAAACTCTTTTTTGATTAAGTGATTAATGATCACAATCATCATGGAATCAGAAAAATGAAGCAATATATAGATTATTCAAACATTCATTAATTTTATCAAAATTAATTACGATAATCATGATAAAATTGATAAATTTTCATGTATAATGTTCAAAACCACAATATTGGGTTTCTTGCCTGGTCAACATTGGCTCATTAGCAGGTTAATATCAATCAGGAAACCATGAAGTTCATCTTGGGTAAAAAAAACTTCAGGGAGAGTATTTATTCAGTAGTGATATAATTTTCATAAGCTGAGCTATCTGAGTAATAGAAATGATTCTCATGACGATGATAATGATGATGATAAAAGAGAGAGAGAGAGTATTTCATGTTGCATTAAATTTCATTAATAAGAATCATTGACTTTTCCTCCTTCTCTCTCTGAATATATATTCAGCTTAAGCTCAATTCCAGGGGAGTCTCGCTCTGCTGGATTACTGATATACTCTCATGGCTCAAGACTATTCCACCCTGTAACCAGATAGTTGAGACTTTCATTCAATCCTCTGTTTCATTTTCTCTTCCAACAGATTTACTCTTCAATCACTGATAGATTTTTTTTTCTCTTCTCTTAAAAGCTCATCTTCTTCTCTCTCTCTCTCCTGAGCTTCAAATCATTTCCATACTAATCATCATCATTATCATCAACTTTTCAATTCTTTTTATTTATTTCTTTCTCTTCACCTTTGTAACTCCTGACATTTTACCCTTCATTCTGAATCCATGATAACTGAATTTCTCTATTTATCTTTACCTCTTTCCACACACACATACGATGTTCAATCAAATGTAACTTTCCATTTAATTTCCTGTGTAGATTTGACAGTAACTGTGTCTTGTTTCATTTTGATAACATCATTATGACCACTCGCAAGTTAATTTGAAACAAGAATCAATTCAATTGATTCACGAAATTGGACATGGGATGAATATGAGTAAAGAGAAAAAAGTAGCTAATATAATCATCAGATTATCACCATGAGGTGGAAAAAAAGGTAAAAAAGGATTCGTTTTTGAGCAGAATCAAAGAATTAGCTTCTAAACTTCAGTAATATATTCATGGGGAGAAAATGATAACATGAATCATTACCAAATCATGAATTCGATGATTAAAAACAGTCGGAGATAAAATCATTCCATTTTTTTTCTCCTCTTTCAATATCATATAAAAATGAACTTTTCTCTCTCACTCTCTCTCTCTCTTTCTCTTTCTCTTGCTGCCCAACCATGAATACGAAATGATAAAGGGAAAAAAGTTCTAAACTTTCAACACTCTCTTTGATAAACAAGTTCTCATTATAAAAAGAATGCTGCTGATTCATGGTTTGATTTATATTCTGTTATTAAGCTGATTGAGTATTATTACTAATTGAATGTTGAGAGAGAAAAAAACTCCAATGACAAAATAACTCGAATAAGCAGATTGATGTATGATAATTAGTAACACCGATAATTAAGTGATGAAAAAAGCGATAACCAAGCGAATTGGATTGGGCTGATGTTTGACAAAGTTTTTTTTCCAGTGTAAAAAAGAGACACAAAAATTTACCTTTCAACAGAAATTGAGGAAAAATATATATAAAGGCAGCTATGATTGAGAACTGGTATATGAATATGCTGACGTTAGCATTCAGCTTAGCATTCTGTCAGAATCATCTGTATGTTTATCCAATGTATGTGCAAACACACTCACATACACATGTGTATGTGTGGGTGGTTGGGTGCATGTTTCAATTCACACAGCTCATGATGGTTGACTTTGTTTATATTTATTTATTTCTTGGAGAGTGAGAGAGACATAAAATCCTCAATTTGTCACATTTTGTTTTTTCCTCTACTCACTATTAACCAATACACAATTTTGAGCTCACAGGGAATCATGAGGATGCTAGGAATTCATAGTATTCCAACTTTAGCGTCAATTTTTTACCTTCATGTTACTGAGAGAGAGAAAAAATGCTAAAAATATTCAAATGCTCATGATATTCATGGAAATATGAATAAATTGTCAACATGAGAATGAAAAATGAAACTCAAGCTGTTACGAATTGTAAATCAAATATATCTAAATACATATTCAATTCGTAATGATGGTAAATAATGATAATCAAAATTAATGATAACAGTTTATAACATTGGAATTAGAACTTTGTTTCCCCCTGTTGTTAGATAAAAAAAAAGTTCTGATAAAACTTCATCTAATTATCACCTTTTTAGCTACATAATTACATTGAATAAACATTCAATTATCACCCATAGGGATGGTGATTACAAGCTCTCCCTGATTATATCATGAAAATGTTATTGAAATAATTATCAACTGAATGAATAAAAATTCATACCTACAATTGTTACAATTTGATGAGTTAATTTCAAATTAACTGTTATAATTACAATACTGATTAAATTATCATCATGATAATAGTGAATGAAAAATATTTCAGCTTTTGAGATGATCAATGAAATTTATTAGAAATCAATTCATTGATTGTTAATTATTTAGCTGATTGAATGAGTTGAATTAAAATTATCAAGATAACTGATTTTCATTATAATGTAATAATAAACTTAATCAAAACAAATACTCAAAGAACTTATAATTTTCATATAAAAAAAAAAGATTCTCATTGATTAAAACTAAAGTAAATGCTATTGAATTTGATTCACATGTCAACTATTTCCATGAAGATGATGATGTTGATTAAATTTCATAACATTAAATCAATAATATTGTTACAGAATCAAAGATAAGTTGGTAAAAGAAGAAGGTGAAAAAAAAGTTCTGATGATTCAATGAAATGACCATGAGGTTAGTAATTTGATTTTGATAATAACAGTTAGAGAAATGAAAATATTATCAATAAATTGTGAAGGTAAAATGATTGAAAGTGAATCAAGGTAAACCCATGGTACATGATTATTCAGTGTTACCACAATTTGACATGTTATCAATTGAATTAAGGTGAAAATCATAACTTAATCATTTCAATCATGGTGATGGATAAATGAAGCAAAATAATAATAATAATAATAGAGCAGCACTATGAATGCTGCTTCTGTTGGTGGGTAAAGATTTACTCAGAATTCAAGTCAAATTAACATGATAATAATTCATCTCATCTTTTTGGGTTTCTTTTTATTTCTATCTGATTTAATTATCACCATTAACATTAATCGTACAAACATATTGGACACTTTTCTTAATCAAAGTCCAATATAAAGCAAGATAATCTTATTTATTGATTATCTTCATTTTCACTTGTGATTATGATCAAGATGCTGAAGAAAAAAAAATTAACATGATTGTAATCGGTTCAGTAAATGTAATACTATTTATTCAGCATTCTCCCCATGAATATCTTATTGACACTCGACGGAAATCAATCGATAAACCATATTGACCATTTAATTTAGTCTTCCATGTAAATCCAACAGGAATCAGTTGATTCTAAAAATAATATCTTATTCTTAATCTATAATAGTGATAATTACCATCCTAAAGATTAGGAAAATTGTTCAAAAGGTCAGAAATTCTGAATGAGATGAAATCGTTCAATCATTTCGTTTGAAAGGAGAACTGTGAATATGAATAGAGAACTAAATTCTAATCTGATTAATTCAATTTCGATAATAACATCAAGCCTTTTTATTCATGTTCCAAAAATTGATTCGTCTTCAGGTAGATTTTATTATCTCTAATATATGTCACATCTTAAATTCTACTTTAATATCTTTCGATAACGACAATTTTCCTCTTCACACCTCAGGCGATATTCATGTACTTAAAGTAGTAAACGAATTTCATTAAGCACAAATTGTTTTCTTCCTTTTTTTATTCCTCTCATTCTTTTATTTATAATGAGAGTGGAAATGAGTTACTTGAGAAATCATTTCCGCTTTTCTTATGGTCAAAACCTTACGGTCAATCAATATTCTAACAGTTCTAATAATAATATTATTTATACTTAAAGGAAAAGTATCAAAAAATAGTAAAGAGATAAACTCAATTTTGTAGTAACACTTTCACATCTTCAAAGTGTCAATTCATTTTCAAGAGAAAGGACATTTATCATGATTCAATATGACACTCAGGGTATTTCATATTCAACAGAGTTGACCAACAACAAGAAAAACCAACCAATTTTGGTCACCATAAAACTAAATCAGCAACTTTGGTATCTAAGTTAATAAATCATTTTTTTTTCTCAGATAAGATGAATGTGAACTCATATTTACTATTAATAGTCTAACCCGAATTAATATTTCAATAACACTTTCAGATAGTTTGAATTAGTCTAAGAATTTTGATTGGATTATAGTTAATTGAACGACAGTCCAGAATATTGATAAAACTTCTGTAGATAATAAATTATAAATTCAACGACACTTGACCTTAAAACTCGCATCGAAATTTGATATTATTCCAGTCGAACCTCGATGATATCATTTCTCGATCTGGTATTATTACAGAACAACCAATGGAAAGAGTATCCAATCACCTCAAATGACAACTATCATCTCGATATTGAGACATATTCCTTGTGACGAAACTCTGATTGTTCAAATCTAAAGTTCTGAAATAATATTCTAATCAAAAAGTTAGAGAGAGAGAAAAGTTTTCCTTTAGTAATAATATATAAAATTATCCAACTCGATGATTATAATCATTCATAAATGAGATTCCAATGATAGTCACCTAAGTGAAATACTACAGATTAATAATCACTAGAATTTGATTAGTGATTAACGAAATATCAATTCAATATTAATTTGGAGACGATTTTGTTTCAAAGATATTGGTCGGATTATTATCATGTATTATAAGAATTGATTGTTACACCATTGAGAATTCTGGTAATCAGTAGAGAGATTTTCACATTTTATTTGAAAGAACAAAAAATTCTTAATGATAAGAAAGTTCTGAACATAAAAGTAACTATTATCTGGCCACTAATTATCTCAACATTTTCTTTATCCTTTTGGTAACCTCGATGTTTTCCTCATCCTCAAACTACCAGAAAACAATCAACAACCTCACCCCATTTTCTGTGTTCTGTTAACATGGAGATGAACTTTTTTTTTCTCTCCTGATCAACTAACAGTGTATATAAAATGTTGAGGGAAGGGATTAAAGGAGAAGATGCTCTTTTATGGATTTGCTTCAAGAGAGATGATAAGTAGCAGGGATGGAGATTAGCAAAGGTAATTCATGAATCAAGGTTGAAAGATCAATGGAACAAAATAAACAAGAGAATCAAAAAAAATCATGAGATCAATTTGTAAGTAGTTTCTCCTTTTATTGAGTAACTAATAAAGTTCATTGTTTTCATTCAATCAACAATCAACATCGTACACAAATTGAAAGCACTACAAGAGTACAATACCCAGAACTCTCAATGAGAATGCTAAATGAATGAAATTAATAATAATAAACATTGAGAAGGAAAAATTTTAGATAAAAACATTAACCCATTTACAATTGTTATCGAAGTTGATTGATTTTCTTAAAAGTTTGATTGGAAATTTTTTCGATTAAAACTTATTATTGTCAGATTATTAATCGATCCTTGAAGTTAATGTTCAATGAAAAGTTCAGGTTGATAAATTTACTCTGAGAATGTATTTTAAATGGGATAACAATTTCAATTGCATTTCTTTTAGTTAACTTTTATGTTTTAGATTCTAGAAAGATAAACACAATTGATTAAGTGAATATATTATTAGCTAAGTTAAGTGTTGAATACTATTTCCCTATTCTCATGAATTTACCATGAAAATACACCATAAATAGTTTTCTTTTTCCTTATGATTCCAATTCAAATCGATTAGTTTTCTATTTTTCTATTCATTGTTTTCTTTAGTTTTTTTTTGTTTTCCTTACTCCTTCAAATCATTTCCTCTTTTCGCATATAAAATGTTTACATTTAGTCTAATTTACAGTAAATAAATAATTTCAATAATTCCATGATTTCAAGATTCTGTGCTCTCTTGAGTTGATGGTGAAAATATCAGGGTAGAAACTTAGGTTGTTCCTCTTGAAATCAATAGAGTTTTTGAGTTTTACAAGGAGAGGGAATCTGAAATTCTGGTCAGAACTGTTTAAATTCATTTGTGATCAACGATCAGAACAGAAGTTATATAAAAAAACTAGCATCAAATTGCTGAGAGAAAAAAGAATTGCCCTAAGGGTGAATGAGAGAGAGAGAGAAAGTTGTAAGCATAACGTAATTTTGAGCTTCGTTTCTGACGCTCTCATCAATTGAATCATTTTGATGGTTCAGTTTTTCATGGACAATTTGAACAATTGAAATGTCTGATTTCGTAGGATCAAAAATTGAACAGCATTTAATCAACACAAATCCGATAAAGGTAACAGTCAATGGATAAAAACAAAAGGCTTTTCTCCCCTGAGGCAATTCAACAGGGTGGTTTTTGATAATGAGAATAATAGATTAAACAATAGCCTTCAATAATGATCATTATGAGAAGAAGAAAAAAAATACTAATGAGGTTTTGATGTTCAAAGAAAAAAAAATACTGACAGAACCAAATTGATTCTGGGATAATCTGATTGATTTCCAAGTATTGGGAAAGCAAAAAGTTTTCCCAATGATGATTGCGATTAAGTTAATATACATCAAACGATTTAGAATCAAATTTTTCATCCCTTATTGAAAAATTTCCTTCATGAATCTTCAAAGAAATCAATTCATGAGCATATTTAATCCAGGAGATTAAACTGATACATTGAGTGAATGGCTTTTCTTGACAGATAAGTCTTATTATTGATTAATCTTCAAGAAAAGTTCAGTTTTTTCCGTTCGTTTCTTGTTGATAATCAACATTAACAATAATCTTGAATCATATTTCTGGCCCATTGAGATTTACAGGGGGGAAATATCCATGAAATTTTGAGTAAAAAGCCTTCAGGTAATAATTGAAATAATTATAAATTCAGTCAGAGACAGAGAGATGAAACTCCAAAGGGAAATTGATAACAATTAAAAGTGAACATGATAATTTTGTGAATTATTATATTCCCATGATTTAAACAGAATTTAATTGTAATTAGATGCCAGAATTATGGATTAATTTTGATCCATTTTTTTCTGAACCATTTTTAATTATTCTACTCTCTCTCTCTCTCTCTCTCTCTCTCTCTCTCTCTCTCTCTCTCTCTCTGGTCATATAATTGAACAAGATTAAATCATTGTAATAATTAAAGAGGCAAAAGAGATTAAGATTAATGGTTAATTTCATGTACTAAATTGTAGGTAAAGATATTGAAAATGCTAAACATCAATGCTAATCTTTAATCATCATCAACATATATTATTATGGATAATATTATTATCTTAATTAATGGGGATAACAAATGAATTTAATCAAGTGGAACATGATACAAATTGTGTTCAGCGTTCAGTGTTAATTAGTTAATCAAGTTTTATCAGGTTGATTAAAGATTATTGTTTATCAGAAAAAGAGTCTAATTAATGTTACATGTTATTAATAAGATGATGGGTAAAGAATTGATTCTGAAAATAATAATACTAACGATTTCATGTATCCAAATGTTTACCATGTTATCATCAATTGGATATTCATTGTTATTATCATCATTAATAATACATCATCACCATGATGATTATTATTATCTAAACTTTTCCTCAATTGTTCATCAAACGTTGAAATGAAATCATTTATTTTTCTCTTCGTTCAGTTTAATGTTATATTTTTCATGGTTGAATAAATTACTACTTTTTATTGCATATTAGTTAAACTCATGTCCAACTTGATGATAATACACTTGATCATAATGATACTAGTATCATGAACTTTCAACGATTTTCAGGTTTACCCATGTAATGTATGTACAGAATATCATGTGAGTGTGACAAATAATCATTTAGCAATGTAACTAAACTTTCTGGATATGTTATTAGTTCTGTTGGTTTTTTGCTTCTTTATAATATCAACACAAACTGAGTTTCAGCTCCTTTGGGCTTTGGACACCAAGATTTTCATGAGTCTCTCTGAATGAAGCTTATATATATGAGGGAATGGGGAGATATATATTTATTCAGGAATAGAACAAAAAAAAACTATTCTTGATATTATTCACCGGTTAGAATGTACATATATTACTCATTTGCAGGGTTAGAGAACCAGCCTGATGTTTATCACAAATCTCAATTGAAATAATCTATCATCTCCATGGAGATTCATTGGGTATTAATCGTTGATCCTGAAAACTGCGTTAGTTTTATTTCATAGATGAAAGTACTCAGGTAGATGATTTGGATTCTTTCTGATGGAAAAGCAAATCAACATGACCGATTTCATCAAACAAGAGAAAAGTTGTCAGTTTTTCTCTCTTGAAGCTCAGTTGAACTCATAATATAAAGGCTATGGAGTTTAAAGATTCAGAGTAGCAACTTAATGTTAAGAATAAAATCTGAAAATCTAAAATTCTGATATCCAAATGAATGCCTAATGTACCATGGAAATAGCTAAAATTGGACGATATCGATAGATTTGAACTGTCCGAGAACCAATTTCCTTGGTTTTTCTAAGCATCTAAATGCCCTCAAATAAAAAATTCTAGAAGATTAAGATCCATTCAATTCTCGCTCTTTGAATGATAATTAAAGTGAGATTTTAAAAGACACGAAGATAAATCAGTGCAAAAATTAAGCTTGTACACACTTAATGTTGGTATTGATATTGTTTCGGAAAATTGGTTGAATCGGTACTTAGTCTTAGAGCGTTGGATTTTAGTTCTTCAAAAATTAGTTGAAATAAAGTCTCTTTTATCAATTCCAAATCTGAAGTCAGTTTCAACACAAAACATGAATATCCAATGGTAATTCAAACATATCGATATAACTAATACAAAGTTGAAGTTCATTGAAAATGACTTTAAATGAGAGATTGACTATGCTTATGAATGTGAATCACTTGACATTATTCTCGATGGGCTATTATTAGCATTTCTCTCTCTCTCTCCGAGTTTTAATAACTATTAGTCTAATGTGATAACTTTTCAATGGATTCTGACAGGTTGATAACATTTTTTTCTGTTTCCCAGAAAATGTCAAATGATGAAAAAAAAGGCACATCAGATAATAGATTTGTTTTTTTCTCTATGTCAAAATTGAATCTGCTAATCGATGTCGATTATTGTGGTTTAAATCGTTCATCCAATTACCAGACTTAATCTGCAACAATATGTTCACACTGTTGGTTAATCAAATTATTCCAATTGTCAAGTATCATTATGATGGATGTTATGATTTACTGAGCTCTCAAATCAACAATTAAATAGCTTCAAGATAATATAATTACTTTTTAGTATTAAATTTTATCATTAAATTGCCTGAATCTAAGTTATTAAGTAAGTAGAATTGGTGAAAAAAGTTCGCACAAGGTAATTACATATTATTATTAGAAGGGGAACAGAAATTCTGATTCAAATTGTTAGTTTTAATGAAAATTCTGTTTTTCTGTTCGATTTTTTGCAAAAAAAATGTCTAATATCTTCTTGGTGCCCTGGGGGCTAACATAAAATTGGAGCATTTAGAATGCAAGATCAACGGCAATTTCTTGTTTGGAAGAAGAAGAAAAAAAGTTCCTATCAACTGATAATCACGTTGCCTTTGTTCATACATTTTCATGATATTAATCATTATTCATTGGATAATCAATGGAAAGTTAAATGGTAATTGATGTTGAAATTCAGCAGCAGAAAATCAATTCTCATTGTTTATAAGTGAAAAGTTTAATCTGTCGTAATTGATTAAGACTTGAAGATCCCTGAAGGGCCACGAAAATCAAAAGAGAATCAAAAACCTTCAAAAGAAAAAGAAAAGAGTTTCGAAATTGAATCAAATTGATCTAATTAACGTAACCATTTAGTCAAGATACAAATAATAACGAAAGTGAGAAAGTTTGATCTACTCAGTATTCCGATTAAAGTAAAATTTCAATAATACATTCAAACTATTCAGTAGGAGATTCAAGTTATATAAAAGAGGATTAAGGTTTAAGTTTAATCTTGACCAGGTAAGATTATCATCAAGTTTAGTAAGAGTGGTAAGAATTACGTTTACAATGAATTAAACCAAATAATCAACCAGAACTTTAAGATTATCATCAAAGTCTCAAGTGCAAGTTATTAGGATACAAGGATCACTCAAGTGTTATCCTTCAAGGTGAAAAGATATCATGACTTATAATGAATGAGACATACAAATAACTTGAAAAAAAAGTAAAGACAATTATTATCCATCATTAAGGTAAATGATGGATTATTTAAACACTTAAATAACAATCAAATTGTTAACTCATTAAAAAATAGTATCCTGCTTATTATAATCAAATTCATCACAATAACAGAAAATCCTGTCAACGATAATTATTATAATAGTTATTTGTTTTTGATTCAATTGATGAGGAAAAAGTTTTGTTAGGATAAAAAAACATCTCAAAGTTAAACAGAAAACTAATCATCAAGTGGACACAACATGATAAAGGATAAGCTGATAACCTGTTCAGAGGGATCAAGATCAGGATGGTTATCCATCTTAGCCAATCCTAATCATTAAATGTAATCAATTGTTTCAACAATGGTGAAAATTGGTTAACCATTAAAGTATAACAAGAGGTAAAAAAGGCCTAAGATCAATCGTAATTTGTCAAATAGAGTTACTCTATCCACGCCCTGGTATACTGAGGTAACTGTGACATAATTTTGGTTTCTTCTTATTGTAATAATTACTTACACATTGTATCATTAATACCATCATTCCTGAATACAGAATTTTTTTTCCTCTTCATGTTACTTTTTCTGCCCCCTGAAAAGGTTAAGACACAAAAAAGCTACAGATCAAATCAATGTCATGAAAATAGGATTCATTTTTTTTTTTGCTTCTCACTCACTCACTTACTCACTCTGGTTACCAACATTTACTAACAAGTATGATTATTTTTTTTTCTTTACCATGGTTACCATGAAGAAAGATGAGATGAACTTTCAATCTTTCATCAGATAAATAACATAACGATAACAAAAGTAAAGTTCATGACAGAATAGTAAGATTAATGTACAGAAAAAGATAAAGAAATGAAGAGAGAAAGAGAGATTCAAGAATCTGATAGAAGAGAAAATGAAAAAAAAAGTTCTGAGAAATTTTTTCTCTTTCATCATATTTCAGATAATTTCAAGTGATAAGTTGATAATTGAATGTATTCACTTGATGAGTTAATCAGCTTGACCAACATGTACACACACACACAAAACATAATCTGTACTTGATGCTTGGCAATTTATTAATAGTTGCTACATGAAAAATTAATCTGCTAGTAAATTAAATAACAAAGTTTATTTTTTAATTACAATGTATCACAAGAATATTAATTATCATTATGTATTAATCAAAATGCTGAAAATGAGAGAGAGAGAGAGAGAGAGAGAGAGAGTCAACTTATGTTACCCATCATGATTAAAAGATTAGTATTGAGTTGTGATTAACCAAATTGCTCAATTACATTGAAAATTATCATAAAAAGTTGTGAGAAAAGTGCAATTCAAAGTTATTAGGATAAAATTTTGTTCTGATGAAAAATTCTGAAGAAAATGTTACAGATAGTTAATTGTATTCAACTTTTATTGGCAAAGGATTAGAAATGATTTCATGTATTATCATCAGTATATATCAGCATCAACATTATCATGATTAAAGATCATTATAATTGTTGGAATTGTTTCAAATTATTTTGTATGTTTGTCAAATAATTAATCTGATAGTTTTGAAATGACAGAAACATAATCAGAATCAGAATTAAACAAAAGATAATAAAAAAAATCAAACAGTGATAAAGTTATTAATTGTTACATAATAACATTCATCTATGATTATGATGTATTTAATGTCAACAACAGTTTCTCTGGTTAATATTTAAAACATTTTCCATGAAATAATATAAAAAAAAGTGCTTATATAATACATGATAATTCAGAGGTTGATGATTGAAATGAATTGAGAAACATTTCTCTTTTCCTATTCAGTTGTGATTTCAGAATTTTGTTTTTATTTCTTTCCCTGTTATTGTAAAAATAAAAGGGAATCATCAAGTTATTCAGACTATTTAATGCCATTTGCATTTCAATTCATCTTTTTTTAATATTATTCATGGTGATTATTACACATGCAACTTTATATTATCATGAAGCAGTTTCAAGGAAAATATAATAATAACTAAGACACAATTCCAGCTATTTGGATATTTATTTGCATCTCAAAATGATTTCAGGGTGAAAAAGAATCAACAAAAAAACTGATAACTTTCACTTTCCAAGTAAATATTATGATAGAGAGAGAGAGATCATCCAGAAGATGATGATTATTGACTCGATTCAATACTATTAGATGAAAGATATACTTTTCTCTCAGCTGAATGACAGAACTTTTTTACTTTCCAGAAAAAAAAGAAGACCCTGATTATAATTATGAATAGAAATGTAAGGAGGAAAAATCGTTGAGAAAATCTAATGATCTCAGTCAATTATTCATTCACATTTTATCAGAAAAAAAAGTTCAGTAAATATCAATCAACTCGAGTTATTAGATATTCAGTCTCTAGGTGTATGTATTCATGTAATACTTATCTTTGTCAGGAGGAAATATTTTCCATGATATTTTCATCATGTTAATCTATCAAGTTATTTCTTAAGAATCAAGATTATCATTTGAGATTAATGATCAAAAAATTTAAACGGTTAATCTGTTGGGTATTATTTTCATTGATTTAAAGTGAATACTCAGAATTCTCAGAATCGGCTCTATCTTGTTCAATATTTTAGATTATTATTATTCAGAGTTTCAAAGTTGATAATCTGAATAGTCTTGTTATAAGTACTTAGAGTTAATCTAATCAAATCAAAATATTTAAAACGATATTTATCAGTTTTACAGAATTGACATGAATATTGAATCAGATTAAGATGAATACTTCAATTTCACAATTCCAGGGAGAGAAAAATAAACAGGATCATTTCAATGATTCATATAATACTAATGAAACATTTCCATGTTATTTTATATATTTTTTGTCTATTTTTTTATCACAAAATTGCAAAATATTTAAAACTTATCACAGTTTAGATGCAGTTTATTGGGATATGAATAATAGGATAAGTAAAATACACTGACACCATACGATTAACTATTGATAAACTTTTCTAATGTTGAATTTCATGATGAGATGAAATCTTTTGTTATCCACTGAAGACATTATATATATAAATATAAATAAATATATGTAAAGAAACAAAAGACAATCTTGAAATTCATGATGATCATCATGATACATGATGGAAAATGTTTATCATGAGGAGAGAGAGAAAAGATCATGTAAGTAACTTGTACTTTCTTCATGTTTCTTCAGAACTTGAAATGACACTTTAACATATATTTAACCTTGACTTTATTATTCAACAAGATAGATAACATTTACATGTTCAGTATCATAATAATACTTGAACATTTTAACAAATTTGAAGGAATGAAAAAAAAAGTAGGAATTGAGATGAAAATTTATGAGTAAATGAGTCTCAACCCAATTAATTGCCATCAAAATGTAAGAGTCATTATTGGAACTTTTTTTTCAGAATTTAATTGCTCTGATTTAGCATAAGAGTAAATTCAATGATTAAGATGTAGAAGAAAAGTCACCATGAAAGAGAGCAAATAATATGAGGGAAGTTGAAAATTTCTGATGGAAAATCAAGTTAACAAGGTTCAGCTGAATTCTTCCTGAATGCTACTTTGTATTCAGTAGTTGTGAAAGAAAATTGCATGAGAATTTTTCTCAGTTGGCTGACATTTTTTTCTTTTTCTTATTCTTTATTCGAATTCACAAAATTCAAAACATTTGAGTTCAGAATTTTCCCCACCCACCCCTCTCTCTTTCTATTCTTGGTTAGAAAAGAAAAGAAAAATTCACTTAGATTCATTTGGAAATCTATGATTTCGTTTTGAAATTCACATCACCAAGAATTAACCTGACATGTAATGAACAATTTTCGTAAACTTTTTGTTTGCATGTTGAAAAAAACAAACAAAAATGGATAAGAAAGTTACTCTAGAATCAGATGAAATATATTCGATAATAGATGATAAAGTGACCTGTCTGTAAGTCCATGGGTGAAAAGAAAAGATGATTAAGATTGAATAGGAAAATAGTGACTTTAGGTAAGAAAGTTCAATTCCATGAGTTCGAGTTGAGAATAAAAATAAGTTAAATTTATCACGATTCCTGTAAATCTCATGGTAAATGTTGAAATAAGCTGATAGTTTATCTTGAAGAAAATGAAAACAAAATGAATAAAGTGAAAGTATTACATCAACCCAAGTCGAGGTGAATTTCACAATTTATTATCATCTGAGAATCGGTGATATAATAGTAAAAACATCAACTGATTGTTATGTTTCATCATGTATTTGGATAACGATGTTAAATTATGATAATATCACTTCAATTCTTAAATTGTCATCGAATACGATAAACAATTGATAAAAAAAGCAAAGAAAGAGATAGAAAATCAGAGATGAATTTACGCTGAATAATAAATTGAAATTGAAAATTTCTAGCCTCAAATTAATTAGGATGAAATTTTCAATTTCGCAAATCGAAAGCTAATTGAATCAATTATTCATTATGAGAAGACGAAGAAAAAAAGATTATCAACAATATTCAATAGAGATAATCTTCAGGTTTCTTCTTCTCTTCTTAGATGATAAATTCTCATAAAAGTCAATAGTGATTTTAATTAATTACTATTCTCAATTTCTATCTGTTAACTATTATCTCTAATATCAGAATTCAGAACATTCATTAACAGACCATTCCAGAGTTTTTACTAAAAGGATAACGCCCTTTGCCTTTACCAACATTTTCCACTCCCATTGTGTTATCAACATTTTTCATTCATCAATAAGTAGAAATCATCCTTACTCATCCTCATCTTTTCCTTTCATCCTCTCATCTCCTCCTTCATCATCATCATCATCATCTTATATTCTCACTCTAACTCTGCATCTCTCTCTCTTTTCCAAAAGTGTTAATGGAACTTATAGAAAAACATTTATCATTGTTTTTGTCAGAAATTGGGTAATTCTCTCTTACTTGTGATCAATTTTATCATTTGCAAACTGACCCTTAACCTCCAGACAAGAAAAAAAAGTTTTCTTAATCTTTAAGTTTCTCATAATAACCATAATCATCATTATCATTTCAACACGAATCACTTTTTTCTTGGGTGATAAAGATAATCTCAGATTAACTTGAGTAAAAACATTAAACTTTCAGACAAAAGTTTCGAAAACAAATAAACAACAAACTCTATTGGTTAAAGGTAAATAAAACAAACAAGTAAACATGATGAAATTAAGGGCAAGGGGATGGGAGAAAAGTCAACAGTCATCATGAAATCTTCGAGAATCTGAGAATTTCAAGTCAATGGTCAAGTATATATAGAGATGTCCGAAGTATCAAACTATTTATTAGGCTGGCCAAAGCAAACGAGTAATTAGTATTTTCCCGATAATTCGAAAACCAATGAACTTTTGTCGATTTATTTTATGTCATGTTAGAGCCAGAATTCTTTAGTTTATGATATGTAAAAAAAAGTTCGAATTCAAGTCAAAAGTTCGAAGATATTAAAAGAAAGGAAAAACAAATTTATCTGAAAATCAATATTCAGAGAACTGAACAAATTTCATAGGTTTTAGAACAAATTTACAATAGATCATATCAAATATAAACTATTCATTCTAAAGATGAGTGATATATTTGATGGAAAAAGCTAATTTTAAAATAGTGCCAAACGGTCTGTATATGACCTTTTTGTTTGAGACCCTGTATACGAAATTCGGCAATTCGAAATTTTTTGAAAAATGACAAAATGACAGTTGAATATATGAACAACAACCTGAGTAAGTTTCATAAAAATCAAATAATTAACAAAAAAGTTATTCGAAAAATATCGTTTACTCGTTTGCTTTGGCCAGCCTAATATAATAGCATAGGAAAAGCAGTGAATATACAAAACAATTTTGATGATTATTTTTTTCGTAACTTTGGTTTAATCTGAAATTCTGTTGATGATAGATTTTCATGATGGAACAGAAAAATAATGAACAATAATTTGTCGAGGTAAACCTTTCCCACCTTCCATGTAATCAGACGAAAATTTGACAAGTTTTATGAAATAATTTGAGAAAACAAGTTACCCGAAAATTACTCCCAAGAAACTCATATACAATATTGATTCAATTTCTTTAGAAGAAAATTTCTTTTTCTCCCTTTTCGAACTATTATCAAAAAGTTCTAAGCTCGAAATGATAGCTTAACAAGTAGATATATCTACTTAACCACACATTCAACCTCAAAATGTTATGATGATGTTGGAAAATGAGACAAGAATCAGAAATTATATTGTTCAAAGTTTCCAATGATAGAGCAACAAAAAAAAGAAATGATTCAGAAAAACTCATGAAGAAAAAAACATGAAGAAAAAACAGAATAAGGTTATTATTTTGACGGAAGAACTTTTTTTCTTTTTCCATTCAATCGTCAGATAGAGAGAGAGAGAGAGAGAAGAAGTTGACTTACATTTGACTCGAAGGAAAAAAGGATCACTTGTAGATTGACCTTCGGTGTTACGAGCGATACAACGATAATATCCACGGTGTATTCGTTTAACCCTTTGGATGACCAATGAATGATTCGAAGCGATAATCCCTTGGCTAATATTACTCCTTAAAGGTTCACCTTCAAATGTCCAGAGTATTTCACTGACCGGTGGATTTGATTTAACTGAACACTCAAGGAAAACATCATTATCCTCACGAATTGAGTCTCTCTTAATATTGGCACCTAAGTTGATAGTTAATTGTGGTAAATCTGAACGAGGAAAAAAAGACACAAATAATTAAATTAGTAAATCAATCAGATTAACCGTTGAAAAAAAAACAACAGTAACAACAATTAACTTACAATTTACTAGTAGATTAAAACCATCTTCAATTGGTGATGAATTGAATGCTGAGTTTTCAGCTCGACATGAAATGTATCTACCATTATCCTCTGTTGTAGCAATGAACGACAATTTACTAATTGTTACATTTGTATCTGTTGACATTTTTTCTCGAGCATTGGTTAACCTTTTACTGCCCTTCCACCAAGTTAACTGGGCATCAGGTTTAGACCCATAGGTAAGGCACTCAAGTTCAGCTTTATTTCCCGATGAAAGTGGTCTAGTTAATTTAGTTAATCTAATATCCAAAGGTTTCACTATAATAAAATTAGAAAAACATTAAATTATAAATTAAATTTGACACTAATTGTTAACAATCAATCAACTATTAAATGCACACAGAGAGAAAGAGAGAGAGCCACATAAAGACAGTCATATCAAAAAGGAAACAGGATATAAATTAAATTGATTACACAGAGAAAACAAATAATAAGAGTAGAGGAAAAAAAAGATAATGAGAATCATTGTTAATCTCAAGGTAAATTATCACCAACAATTTAAAGATAATCATTATAAACATATATCTTTAGATATAAATTGTTACAATCAAACTGGTTAAAAGGTTAATTGTTGTAAATTGTTTTCTATTATTTAAAAAAAAAGGCAACAGAAAACAAAAGCAAACTAAATCAGGAAACTATTACAACTATAAATTAGTATAAGTAATTGATGAAAAAGTCATAAAAGTTAATTCAATTGAATTAACCGTTACAATTGGAAAATTAAATTAAACCAACAAACAAACAACATGAGTGATTATGATTAAAACTTACAATTTAAATCTAATGTAATTGATTTAGTTAACAGGACGGTTTGATTATCATTTGAAGCTCTACACTCTAAATTTGTTAACAGGTCACTTCTATTGAGAGATGATATTTTCAGGGTATTTCTTATAATACCAAGGGCACCATGGTTATAACTATTATCAACTAGATGACCATTTGACCACCATGAAAGAATTGGAGTTGGACGTCCTGAAAAGAGAAACGATTATTATTATTTCAGATTCATTAATCTCCATCATCATGGAAAATCATTGAAATTTTGACACGATTTTCTCTCAATTCAATTCATTCAACTTGATTGTCATTCATCAGACAAAAAAAAGTAAACAGTTGATGATTGATTTTTACTGAACTTTTTTCATCATGATAACTGATTCGTTTCTGAACAGAAAAAAACAAATATTATCACGAGAAAAATAGTATTTATAATAAGCCAATTATTGATTGTGAACACAAGAGATGAAGGAAATAATCTCATATAAATATTATATTATATTATCAAAATTGTGAATTTCTGATACATTAGTAAGTTTGAAATGTCGACAGCGATTTGAATAAATTGTATGCATTTGAACAATCAGTTAATTTAGAAGTGAATCTCAATAGATTGTAAATTTTGATTGCAAATAAAACGATATCATCAATAAACAGGCTAATCAAAATTTGCAATTCCAATTAAATCATCAACCAATTAACATCTATTCTCGGTTGTGTGTATTATTTTTCCCTCATGCTTTTCACTGTATATCAAGAATATTCAAATTCTAATGTGATTATAAAGTAATTGACTTGATTAACTTACCACCCATTGTTTGGCAGGTTAAGGCCAGTGAAGTTCCTTCATTAAAAGGTCCAGCTAATCCATCAAGAACTTGACCATCTTGATCCATAATTATCATATTCTTAGGTGGAACTGTTGTATATAAATGGAAACGAAGAGGAAATAAAATTTCATCGCCATTGATGTGAAAAAAGGGATAATATCACTTTTGGAAAGATAAATAGTAAAGTGATAACAACATCGTCATCATCATCATCATCATCGCGATTTTATATCGTTTCCGAAATTGATTATTGGATGAGAAGAAGAAGAAGAAGAAAAAGAAAAGTATATATTCTGATAATGGAAGAGCAAAAAAAAAGATTCGAAATTCAATGTGATTACCAACTGTGAAGTAGAATGAACATCGAACTAGTATTGAGCATTTGCCTTAGAGATTTTTCTGCTCATAGATCCAAATAGAATGCGTTGTAATAAGAATAACAAATAATACTATCAAGAATTCTGAGTCCATCATAACCATGGGATATTCACCTATTGAATTTGATTAACTTTCTCTTACAGACAATCAGATGAAACGATTTCAATGAAAAGTCAATCTGTCCAGATTTGAATTCTCATTCGGTTGATAACATGTAATGATTAAGAATATTTTTTCTTTCTCTCTCGCTCTCTCTCTCTCTCTCTTTTTCTCATTCGATTCCATAGGTGAAAAGAAATGTATTTATATGAAAATCTAAAAATTCTTTGGGTTATCTTGTGAATCGGTCATCGATTATTTCATGGTGATTAACCTTAAATGTCCATTATCATGAATCTGGTTCAATTGTTTCAATTCATTCATTTATCCATTTGTTCAACTTTTTTTTTCGGAAATTTTATCCCATCAATTTAAAAAAAATATAATGATAACATTTTCCCTGGTAGATTAAAACGTTTAACAGTGATAACTTTCACCAAATTCATCATATTTATCAAGATAATAGCTCACTCAGACTGAATACACCTCTATTAGTGATAATTTTTACACATAAAAGATCAAAAAATAAACATGGTAATGGTTCAGAGAGAAAGATATGAAATTCAGTTCAACATCATCATTTCATTGTTTATCTAACATATATATCTTTTCACGGTCACTGAGTTCATTGATTCACCATGATAATGATCATCTTAATCGTCATCATGGAAGATAAAAGTAAATATTTATTCATGAAATCGAAATAAAAAAATGAAACAGAATATCTTTTGTTTTCTGTTCCCCTGAAACGAAAAATAAGTTCAGTCATCATAATGATTCGTTTTTATTTCTCTCTCTCTCTCTCTCTTGAAATGAAATATACCCTGAATAGTAAGAACGGACAAGAGTATCGAATAATAAATTAACCAAGAATATTCTATCATCATTATTCTATGAATTCTAATCTTAGAGAGAGAGAGAGAGAGAGAGAGAGAAAGAAGATGAAGATTAACTGGAACTCTTTTTCTTTCTAATATCATCGTTTTCATCCTCATCTTTGATCAAGAGTCTAAAGAGTAAAAGGAAAGATAAAAATGATTCTAATACATCTTTTTTTACGCTTTGTATTCTGCGATAAGATGATATAATCCAAGGGATTGTGTCTGATAAGAAAGATGAGTAAGGAGAAAAATAGAACTTATCTGAAGAAGATTAGTTCACCATATGAGATAAAATATTCTTCATTTTCTTTTACTCTCTCACTACCAAACTCACTCACTCACTATCTTCAATTCTTAGTGTTGATGATGAGCAAAAAAAGTTCTGGTAGTTTTTCTGGTTTACCATCAACATAATCACCTAATTACAAAACTTATGCTCAAAAGAATAAAATAATAATATGAAAAGTACAAAATTTTTAAAGAACTGTAAACATATTAATAAATCCAACTATTATATTCTCGAAGAAAAGTTTTCTTTTCTCTGTAGTTTTCTAGAATTCAAATTAATCTCCATGATATTTTGTATTATTGGCGAAATTCATGTTTCATATCATGTTATCTAAACGAGAGCAAAAAATGAAAAGGTAAACCCCCTGAAGGTTAAGCAATTTTTGCATCGATAATCATTTCAATTAAAACTTTATCAGTTCAAAAGGACAAAATGTAATTATGATGAGGAAGGAAAAAAATCAGTTCCAATAAACAGTTACATCAACTTTCAACAGCAGATTCTTGTTTTATATCATATTCAGGTAATCAGGGTACGAACTCATAATCTGAACCTTGTTTAATATTCCCAATTTACATTAGACTTGTAAATTATTCTCGAACCATTAAGATAACCTTTACCATGTACCTTGAGTTGGAGCTTTTTTCCCCTTTGCTTTCCTGTCATTGTGTCTATTCAACTGATTACCCTGTTAATGACTTTAAATATTGAATGATTGTAATCAACTAATCTAATTTTGAACAATCCAATGATTAGAATCAACTTATACAACTGTTATTTGGGTTGGAATCCAATCTAATATGAGCATTGTTATTGTTTTTATTATGAGAATTGTGAGAAAAGGCAAAAATGGAATAGTGATAATCGAGGTTGTATCGATTCTCATGATGAAATAGGAATGAGGGGAAATAATTAGATCGTAAAGCTAATAGATTAATCCAACAATTAACATTTTAATGTCATTTACTGCTCATTGAATCAATAATCATATTTGTTAATCATAATCAAATCCTCATGACATGTTAATGGTTAAGTGAAAACTTTTTAATAATCTAATGAGTTTTTTTTTCAAGTTCAACCCTAAAATTTTCATTGAAATAATTTGTCTGTGAATAAATTACAAAGTAATTTAATAATATTTGTAATTGTATTATAATTAAAGTAATGAACTAACAAGTTATCATTAATTATACATTAAATTAAAGGACAGTTACAATTGTCCAATTCTGTGTTTTTATCTAGAGTTTTTTTTGGGATTAATATTTTTTTCATTGTTATTGTTATGATATTTACATTTTCAAAGTTGAACCAGAAATTGATGATTACTTTGTGATGCTCAGAATTCAATGAGGTTTAAGTTTGTGTGATGAGGTTTTTGAGGAAATGCTATTAAAGGTGAAATTGTTACAATATTGAATTAAATGAAGCTTGAATTATGAGAAACTCACTGGGCCAAGGTAAGAAGAGGTTAAGGAGTTTCAAGAAAGATGGTGAAATTTTTCCCTTACATGGAGAGATTGAAACTTCTAAGATAAGTATTTCCTCAGGATGGAACTGGAGTTTTGGAATTGAACAACATATTTACAAGAGAGAGCGAGAGAGTAAGAAAGAGAGATTGATAGATGTATCGAAGAAAAGGTCAGAGGAAGAAAAGTTGAGAGTCAGAAAGAGGATGAAAAGTTTTCATCTTCTTCATCATCATTGAGGTGGAAAGTTTTATCTTCCATGAAGAGGAAGAAAAAAAATTCACTTCTTCTCTATTCTTGTGAGGTGGTAAATTTTTCGTGAGTTGACAAAAATAGAGGAAAATAACAGGAAAAGGAAGAGAGAGAGAGAGAGAGAGAGAGAGAGAGAGAGAGATGCTGATGATGAGGATGGTGAGTGAATTATTTAGAAAGACAGATTGGTGAAAATTGTAACACTTTCCCTCTCTCACTTGCTCACTCACTCATTCACTCACTCTTCAATTGATCTTCTTAATCTTCTAGGTTCATCTTCATGAAGAAAATTATGAAATTCCCTGTATCCTTCATGCAAGATAACCACCAGACGAATTGAGATTGGTTGAGTAAATTCATTCTCAATCATAAATCAATCAAACTGATTGAAATAATTATCAACAAAAAGTAAATTATATTGATAATCGGATTGTTTATCTTAACTTTATTCATACCAAATTATATATAAATCAACTTTTCAATACTACATGAATCTTATTGAATGTTTTGTTATTGAACTTATGGTTATCTTATGATTAAAATAATAATAATAATATCATGTTGATATTACAACCTGAATAATCAGTCTTATTGAATCCATAAATAACATGATAATAATATATTTATAATGATGATAAGATATACTCAGTCACATCTTCATGGAGTCTGAGTATAAGCTGAATATACAAAGGTAAAAACAAAAATATTATCATTACCATGAAGGTAAATGAAAAATAATAATGTGAATATCAAACGATCCAGTAATCTGAATATACTGATAATGATGCGGATATTTATCCATCTTTTTCATTTATAATCATGGACATTCAATGAATTCATGATTATATACAACTAGATGTTTGATAATCAATATTAATATAAAATCATCAAGATAATGTTATTCTGATTGGATGAATAAGAGGTTAGAGAATCAAAGATGAACAATCAGAATGAAACAACAGGTAATCAGGATTCTTAATGATTGAATTTTCATTTACACAGAATTTTCAATTCTTGAAGTTATTTTTAGTGAATTGATCGTAACTGAGCCACAATAAGTTCAGAGTTGAAATAAGTTTCAATACATTGGAATTGGATTAAGATTATAATGTAAATTTCAGATTAACTTAATTAGATCTTTAATCTATTATAATATAAAAGTTTTAACCGTTTGCATGAGGAAAATATTAATATAACAATTGAGCAACGATTAAGTAACATTGTCATGAAAACAATAAGTGAATCAATAAATAACCTTAAGGAATTGGAAAGTTACTCATTGACAATAAATATTATTATTGACTTTTATTACTTGTTATTGTATCTATTTTCATGATGTGTAATAAAAATCAGAATCATGATAACACAGACACAGAATTGGAATCAAGTTAAAGTGATAGAGTTTCAACCGACAAGAAATCAAGAGCAAACAATAGATTCTGTTGACCGGAAAGACTTAATTAGCCTTCGTGTTATATAAACTAAAGGGTCAATATATAAATACGAAATCCAAATAATAATAACAGTAAGAATACAAAAGAGACGATAAAGATTCTGAAGATGATGGGAAGAGGAAAATGATAGAGAGGCAAAAGTTTAAGGAGGTTACTTGAGTTGAAACTACACATAACTAAACTACCAGAGACTTTGTTGTGAATTATTGTCATGATAAAAATCATTCTTATCAATGGATTTCCATCGTCAAGAAAACAGTTCATTCACAAGTAGAAATCTTGTTGAAGGACAATCAACTAATGACAATAGAGACAATTAAAAATCTTCATCTACCATTTGTGTTTACTGTTTATTGATTGATTTTTTAGTCTTTTCTCAAGACTGAGATTGAGTAATGAATATGATACACTGATATTAATAAGAGAGAAAATAAATCTTGAAAAATTCGATAATATTTTACTTTTATTCTTAAAGTATTAACGACCAATTAAAGCGATTATGATATCATCGCAAGGTATACATGATACTGAACAATAACATGGTGAATTTGAGTGATTCATTTTTCTTTTTCGAGAAACGAATTTGAGAAAAGTTATTTTTTATCTTTTCTTTTTTTCTCATTACAAGTTGTATTCACGTCAACGCCTTTTAACTGTTTTATTGATTTATTTAGCTAAATGATATTATCTATTAGATTTTTACACCTTCCTTTTACTAATCATCATGTTGATTCATTTTCGTTCAATTAACATGATACCTTAATTATATATACGTTTTGATTCATTGTTTTTCCACCGTAAACTGTTGTTTTTGTTTCATTTACATGCGTGATCAATTGATTCATTGCTAATGTTATGGATGATATTAATTGAGAAGTTTTTTTGTCAATTTTCTTTTTGTTTCGATTTTTTCATCGTGATAGTTTTCTTCATTAAATTGAGTCATTAACAATTTTTTCTTTCTGCTGGTTAAGCCAATTTGCGATCTAAGTGAACCTTGATAATAAGAATATAAGTCACATTTTATTGCATGTATTAGCTTTCAGCCTACAACGTATAAATATCTTTTTGTAAGACATTCGTTGACCCCTTGGTTGCCCTTTTTCTCTTCTTCTATCGCCCTATTCACCTTTTACTACCATTTTGTTTCAATGAAAAGTTTTAATCCAATGCTAATCATTCACACTTAGTCCAACGGATAATCTAAAATCTTCTGGTCTTTTCAAATGAGGATCTCGTATAACCAGAACCGGTCGCTCTGTTAATATCATATTGTTAAAGACTGAAATAGGAATGAGTAAAATAAAGGTTGTTAAGGTTATAACTAACCCAGCGAGGACTAAATGGGGCTGTAAATGTGAAAGGTGGCTTATTGTTAAGGGTACAGGATCTGACTTAAGGGTGAAGTGCAACTCAGCGTTCTTAAAAGAAGTGACTCAACTTTACCCTTAGGTCAGGCTTATAAGGAAATGATCGTTGGCCGTTGAACTCCTGTGATTGGCTCAACTTTTTTTCGGGTCTCTGAGTGGCAAGTTTGCATTCAGTTAGATTCATGCTATTTCATGTCTGTATCTATCACCGTTCTCGAGATATTATCGAGGTACAATTTGGGTTTCGACGGCAATTGTGGCCGAGCGGGGCATTTTAGAGAAGTTTTGATTAGACAAAACATTGTTTTTTGGTGTGTTCTATCAGAATTGTGACCTTATTTTGAGTTTTACGAAATTCAATTTTAGGTGATTCATACCCCTTTTCAACTACGCTCAATGTTTTCATCAGAAATTGTATCAACTGCATGTTAAATTGTGATTTAGATCAAGGTCGATCTTAAAAATTACCAATCAGCAGCAAGTGAATAATCATTCTGGTGACCATTGTAGACTATTGAATAGGTATGGATCGAAGAAGCTCATCAGATAATCGGTAAGAAAAGTTGCTATCAAATAACATAGATGAGAGAATTTGAGAACAAAAAATTGAATTTCAATCCCAAATGTAATTCGATCAAGTTAAAAAATAAATTTACAGAAAAATTATTATCTTTTTGTGTAAATTATCATTCAGTTAGTTTGAGGTGAAACTGATTCTTTCAACTGATAGAAAAAGGTAGAGAACAATTTTTCTAGAACTTCAATTATAGATTACTAAAGTTCGAGTGAAACTTGACACTCGGAATAGAACGAAAATTATGTCATTTTAATTCTTCATTCGCAATCTAGCTCTTCATATATAATAATTTTCGTTGAAAATTGTGCATGATACACATTTTTACTTGTCAGGTTTATCTTACTTTAAATTACAAGTATGGTGGAAATGAATGATAATCAGAAAAGTTGAGACAATCTCGAGCGTATCAGTTTCCGAAAAGATGAGGTATAAGTTGGAACAAAGTGTTTCCTACCCTGAAACCAAGCTCAAGTTGTGGCTTGACCTTTTTTTCATGAAGACTCTGAAAAATTTTCAGTATATATTTGATTCTATTAACAGGAAGCTGTGATAGATGTTATTGTTTTCATTGTGTTCACGAACTTCTGAAGATGATGCTCAGCAATTGAATGAGAATACAAATGATAATAAGTAGGTAAAGGGGATATTTTTTTCTTTGAGCAATATTAACAGAGGAAAAGTGGATTGGTAAGAAGCTTATCTGTGAAAATGACGAGGCCAGTTGCTGATATTTTCTTGTATTTTATTATCAACTTCAATTCCAACATTTTCTTTAGACAAACTTTTCTACTCTTTCTACCATAGATTCAAGTTTATTCTTCATCATCATCATCATCTTTTTTTCTTCATCGTTTCCCTTCATCTTTATCCTGAAACTCTTCTTTCTTCAAGGAATCAAACTGTTTGAAGGTAAAAACTTATATTCTTACGATTTTGATCAACCAATTGAATGTTTTTCATTATATCGATCCATTTGGTGTTCCTTTCCTCAATATATATTATTTCACTTTTTCATCTTCATTTGTAATAGTTGGATAACAGATTTTCAACTTCATCTGAATTGATGAAGATATTAGACAGAGTAAGATAAGATGAAAATGTTTAGCTAAATTTCATGGTAAATTTGTAACAAGAGAACTAAATTTCACTGACCCCCTGAGATTGGTGTTTCTTTCAGGTAAAAAGTTGAAGTTATTCTGGTTACAAACAGATAACAGCATTATTATTATAACTCATTGAATATTATTCAACGTAAGTGAAAGGTTTATTTTTGAATATACATAAAGAGTAGAAGAGTAAGAAAAAAAATTTCCTCCTTCAGAATATCAACTCACCATTTATCAGGGAAATCACACAAATCGACTGAATAGAATCAATCATATCATTTGTTAGAATCCATAAGTTTCGGGAGATTAACAATATTATTAATCCAATAATTCAACAGGGAGGTTGATTAATTTCGATTTCATTTCTTCAGTAAGAATCAATGGAAGGAGAATCAGGGCAAAAAAGTATATTCTCTCATCACTTTATTGCAAAGGAAGAAAGAAAAAGTGAAAGAGAGGGATAGAGAAATTCAATCGATTACAGAATTTGGGATATTAATCATAGAGAATCGGAGATAATATTGTTAAAGATAATAATTTGTATTCATTCATAAAAGATGCTCACCATGGAATCGGGAAAAAGAGCTAATAACACATGAGAGATAATTGATAAAACGATTCCTATTTTATTCATCAAGATTGTTTGATAATGAAGAGGGGAAAAAGTTCATTGAGAAAAAGATGATGATAAAAAAAAAGTTTTTTTTCTTTCGACATCATAACTTATCTTTCATGAACTTGTCTCTCTCTCTCTCTCTCTCTCTCGGTCTTTCTTTCTTTCTCCATGTTATTAGATAAATGATAATATCAATGTTAATATTGTTCAACAGAATGTGAGTGAAAAAATATATAAATTAACCTGATGATAAAGTGAATATTAGTTGAAATACCATGTAAACACTGGCGTTGAGTAAAAGATGAAGAAAAGTTCTAGTGGAGTAAAAAAAAAGTTCTGGTTCCTTATTCAGAGAAATTTATATATCATAATGATGATGATTATTATTACGATTGTTATATTATCAAGTAAGTTACAATTGTATAACAAGAAAGTCAAAATTAGATTCGTTGCCATGTTAAGAACCAAGTTGTTCTGAGCTCATGAAAACGAGCTCATGAAAACTGAACATGAAGAAGGAGAAAAAAAAGGAAACGAGATGAATCCATGTTATTACTATTATTATATTCATAAAGTTCAGTTCTGATGAATAATATTAATAATGAAAAAAGATTTGAATTTACATGCATATAGAACGAGATGAAATTTTCATGAAATTTTTACCTATTGTTTTTTTTTTCATCATGAAAATTGAGATAATTTTTTATCACCATAATTTTCAATGAATAAAATTTTCCAGCCTTTCAGAAGATGAAAAAAATAGTAACTTATTGAGATAATAAATTACTCGGTTGGGATAAAAGTGATAAAATATTTTCTTTCTCAATCATTATCATGTAATTTGTTTGTTGTTTCATGTAAGAGAAGGTGCAAAATTATTTCAACAGTTTCATTTCATGATAATTTCTCATTATCACCCAGTAAATTTCAAGAACTTTTCTCTCTCACTTCTTAGGTTAATAGGGTTACCCTGAAGCCTATTTCAAGTATTTAAAAGTATTCAGGTTCCCATGGACCATCAATTCACTGGCATCATGAAAAGTGGAAACTGATGAATAAATATTGAATTTATCACTTTATGAATTATGTATTGAAAGATTGAAAAAAGTGAGAATTAAATTGAGAAACAATTTAAACAATTTCCTATTGATTGTTGTTGATTTTAAATTGTTTGTTTTTGTTTGCATTTAAATTGGAAAGATAATCATACAAAGTTATCAAAATTCAGTGTTCATCTTTCATGGTGAAATTCATGATAAGTAAAAGCGAAAAAATTGAAATTATCATTTAAATGATCGGAATCATCTTCATCTCTTTAAATCAGTGAGATTCATTGATTTAAATTGTTAGTAATACGATAATTGAGACAAAAGAAAAGTTCTGATCGTTAATTGTTGTTAATTCGTGATTAACTTGCTAATTATCAGTTTGATTGAAAAATTATTATCACAATGAGAAAATTTCTTGTTTCAAGTTATAGTTTTCTTGATTGTTTTGTTGGGTGTTTATTAATTAATTAATTACACTCTTTCAATGGTCATCAACAAGGTAAAAGTTTAATGTTTTGATGGTCAAAATAATTAATTAAACTGATTAAGGAAACGATAATTAGTTGCAACTTTTTTTATTATCTCAATTCATCCTCTCGGTGTAATGAATAATGAAAATTCAATGGGTTTCAGAAAACTGATTCACCTGCTTGACCATTTTCAATTCATTTACTGAATTTGAGCCAACAACAAGTTACAATTTTCATGGGAGATAAACCTTCAAGTCATTAATTCATATTCAATATTTCATTTCCTTGTGTTTGTTTATCTTATGTACATGAACATGATTCCAAGTGTTTACTAGTATTAATTTAGTTTCATGGGTCAATCAAAGATCACACAAATTATGGTAATAAAGTTAATTAATCTGTTTTCATTCATTGATTATTTTAATGATTCATTTTTTAGCTAAAGAAGATGGTGAGGTTATATCGCCCATACGATTATCTAAAACATTTAAAGCCCTAAGGGTAAAATGGCAAGTAATGGTTTGATGATTCAGTGGGAGGGCGAATTGAATTTAATTAGTTAATGTAATTAGTTAATTAATTGTTGACTGGACATGGAAAGTTAAGGTTTAACAATTAAAATTTTCCATCGTGTAAAATACTTACAATTTTATCCCCAAATGATGATGAATAACATGTAGTCTCTCTCTCTCTCTCTCTCTATTCCAAAATTCTAAGTTCTCAGCATTGTTCAATCGTTACTATGATAACCATTTTAACTTGTTCTATCTTTATTTCTTGAAATTATTGCAATTAATTCAAGAGATGAACGATAATTCAGATAATTATTCAGCTGAGAGGGAAAAGTGAAGTGAGAGCGAATGTTAAGTTGATTAAGATGAAGATGATTAGTTAGACAGGGAAAGAAAATGGATAAGAGATGAAATTGGTTACGCTTATTCTGAGTTGAATATTATTCTTTCTATAGAATGAATTTTCTACAAATTCTCTATTCTTCATCTTCATCTTCATCTCTTCTTCTTATGTCATTCTCTTCCCCCTTTGACTCTTCACTCATAAGAAATTCAACCTTTATCACCTTAGCCTCTTTCTCTCGCTCTCTCTCTCTCTCAATCATCTGGTTATCATCTAAACAAGAGAAAAACTTTTATTCCAACTAATAATAAATGTGATTCTAATCTCCAACTCTAATTGCAATCTAAGCTTTTAAGACAAAAGTAAATATCCAAATTATCTCAACATTTACAGAATATAAGTATAAATGTTCAATTCAGTTCGAATTCATGTCAGCATTGAGAATGAATAATGAACAATTTGAGGTGAAAAATAGAGAAAGATTATGAAAGTGAAAGTTTTTCACAATTGAATTGAAACCAAATGAAGCAAAATAATGATTCTAAATCTTTCTCCATGAGAGTTCATCTTCTTTTCTCACACCAAAGATCACATGAAAAAGAAGAAGACGAGAAAAAGTTCTAAAATCAATAAAATTTCCATGAATTCCGTGAATATTTCATTCTTTATTTTTCTTTTACCGCGATTATCATGAAATTCAATCACAATAATCACATCAAAAAAAAGATAATCAAGAAAAGTTGGAACAATTTTCATTAACAACAACAACAGAAAAGAAAATAATTTTCTCCAATCAATTGAATCAGTCGATTAAAAAAAGTCACAGTTAATCACATAATCTTAAATTAAGATTATCTATTTATTATCCTTGAATTATGATGAATGGAAATTAATTAATTTCCTCGGTTCTAATTAAATATTGTATTCTATTCATTCAAAGTTTCCATGAAGAATCGTGTTTCATGGATTAACTTAGAGAATAATAATAATGTAACATAATCTTATTTCTTGAGCAAGTTTATCATGAAAATTGTTAAGAATTTTGAGTAAAAAAATGATATTTCAGAAAAGAAAATGATAACATGATATTATCTCGAGTTGATGATAAATTATTTATCTTCTCTGTCTCGTTAATATATTAGGAAATAATGAGTGAGAAACTATTACATCAGAGAAGAAGACTGAAAATTCAGTATTACCATGTTTTCTCAGTAAAATTCAATTTATTTTTTTTTCCAATAGTTGAATTTGATATTAAGATAAACATGGAACTTTTTTTGCTGCTTCTTAATTCAATTAATCGTGATGGAAATTCAAAGTCAACGATAATTATGCAACTTTTCAAACTTCCAATTGATGACAACTGAATCATGAACTTTGCGCACTTATAGCATTAAGAACTTCGATGTAAAAAGTTTCCAACGTATCAACGAAATTCTCAGACAGAGACTATCATGAAAGTGCTTCTGCTGAATTCTGAGAGATTGTCATTGTAATCATAATAATAATTTAAGAATTCGAATTCATTATGATCAATATTAATAGAAAGAGAGAAAAAAGGTTTCAATTCAACATGAAAATCTCAGAATCTCTAGGAAATCATGTCATGAAATCGTCATGAATACAATGTTTTTTTTCCTGCATGTTAAGTGATATCTCAACTAAAGGAAGAAGTAGATTAGATGAGGGAAAAAAAGATTCTCAATGAATTCCCATGGAAATGAAACCTGATGAAAGGTCAAGCCTTAAGATTTAAGACTTTAATGAAATGCAGATAATGTATTATACTGAATTAAGGTATCACTACAAGTAACATGAATTGTCATGATTTACATGGAATAATATCACTTCTAGTGGTCATTGTGTATGTCCAAAGGTCAAATGCTAATACATATGTAAATTGAGTGTATCAAAGTCAACGGATTGTGATAAATTTACTTGCAAATCTAATTCATGGATTAATTGAATTCATTGGATTTCCAATCAAATCTCAAAATGTATTAATAGTAAAAGAGAAACAGAGAAAAAAAAATTTTCTTCTTAATTTGAATCATTCAATTTGATGAACTAGGTGATAACAAGAACTCAGATTTGATTTAATTAATTGGTAATCAATTAAAGATTATTATTACCTGTTAATTGATCGCGAATTAATTGTTTAATCAAATGTAGATTATTTCTATTAACTAAAGCAAAGTAATAATTGTTTTCTTATCGTTTTAATAAGCAAAGATTTTTGGGTTAATGAGAATAAATTAATTGTGAATTTATATTCATCGGGTGTTGTCCCCAATTAAGATTAACTTGATTACTTTTTTCGTTGACGATCAAGTTAACTATTAGCTAACTAACTAACTAATCACCAAGTAAAGCTGATTGTTTGATTAAGTAATTAGGTTGAGAGAGAGAGAGATGAATTTGTCAATTGTCTTTTTATAACACAAGGTTAATACAAGAAACAAAACAAAAAACTCAAGTAATTGAATCTTAAGCCTCAGGCAATTAACAAAACTTAATCATTGTAATTGATCAAGTTTCATGTAATCATGATAATGATATAATTTTTTCTCTCTCTCTCTCTCTAAATTATTACCTCGAGCTTAATAAGATGTTATTATCATTGGGAAACACAATTAGACTCATTTGGTGTTGATAATCATGTTAATCTATTCATCAAATTGATCGTAATCAATATAAAGATATGAAACTTTGATTATATTAAGAAAATTGATTCAACTTTTTACTATTAAATAAACAAATAAACAATTAATTACCAATGAGTTACCATGACAATTGATTGTTTACCTAATATGTTTAACTTTGGAAAAGTGTTACAATTTATCATTATAATTGTTCAAGTTACTAGTTTTTTATTGCAATTGAAAGTCAATCAAACAATTAAATAATTGATTTAGTTTCTTATATTTGATTTGGAGAGAGTAAAAATAAACTTATCATCAATATATAATAAACATCACAAATCAATTGATTATTTTCACTTCAATTCAATTTTCTCATGATAACTCAATTGATCTGAATCATATTTTTCAACTATCAATGATTTATTATTTCAGGAAATTAGGTGTTAACCCAATTTCCAATAGAAACTTTCAATGATCAGATAGAGATCATAACCTCTCGGGTTGTTAAATCTCAATCATTGATACTTTTGAATTTGATGATAAACGATAAAACCAAAGACGAAAAAAAATGATAACTTTAAATGTTCACCAAGAATTAATCCTAATCCATGAGGATAAAGTTACTTGAATTTCACTGATATCAAGTCAAAGGAATCTTTAAATCTAAAAGTTTCACTCATTCTAATGTAAATACAAATAGATAATTACAAAAATCATAAATAAGACAAAGGAAGAGAGAGAGAGAGAGAGAGAGAGTAGGTGAAGTTAGTATAAGTAATTTTATCTTATGTAAGTCGATGAGTTTCAACGCCTGAGGCGAGATGATTATTAGTAGACGAGAGAGAGAGAGAGAGAGAGAGAGAGAGAGAGAGAGAGAGAGAGAGGATGATAACAAAGATATAAATTGATATGCTTAAAGGTAAACCCATGATATGGGATGAGAATAGAAGATGAAAATGAAGATTATTTTTTTTCTTCTCCAACGAAACAACTTCATTAAATGTTAACTTTTTTTCTATTCTTTTATCATCATCATCATTATCATTCCAATAAACAAGTTTATCTGTAATATTTTCTAACGTTAATTAGCCATAGGATAGAAAATGATGGTAATTGTGAAATGACAACGAATTTCTCTCTCTCTATCTCTGCTGAGAATAAGAGAAAATAAAAGGTTGACAAAAACTCGAATTCAAGTTGTTGGATTTTTTTTTCTTTTCGATACTAAATTTTCACTTGAAATCTGAGTTTTCAGGGTAACATGGGAAATCAATGAATGAGAATCTAAACATTACTGATTGTAACTGAAATTGTAAGGTCTAATTAATTCACGGGGATGAGGTACAGGCACCCTTACAAAAATGCACCGAAATGATCGAACTGCAATCCTAGCAATTAGTGAGAGGGTTTAAAGTAAATTACCCTAATATCCCTCTTAGCTAATTAGCAAGAGCAATTGAGTAACGATTTAGTTAATTAGGAAATTGTTTATTGAAGTAAGTAACACTTTGAGATTTATAACATGGAAACGGAAGTTGAGAGATTGGGGAAGAGAGAGTTAACTTGAGTAAGTTAAAGGTTAGACATTAACATAACCTGATTGAGAGATTAATACAAAGATGAGTAGTAACAACTATTTTCAACTGATGTGGAAAAGGAAATAGCATAGGTATTTATGCAGGTAAAGAAAGAGATGATTGGTTACAGAGATTAAGCAGGATAAACAAATATAATAATTAATTGATTGTTGATGGAAGAAATAATTAAGGGGAAAGAAGCCGATCGAAGCGTTTCCTTACAGAGCCCCGTTCAAAGCGTCGATTATGACCTTTAAATAGGCTTAACGACGTTCGTAAGCGTAGAAAAGGCTTCTGATATGCTTATAAGGTAACGGTCGTTTATGATCAGGTTCTCCATCAATGAAATCTTCAGGATAAAATTTTTGTTCAATTTTCTGAGATTCTTGTACTTTTCTTGGGAGTTTTGGATTTGTTTTAAGAGCATCAGGCCAATCGGTAATTTGTTTAAGAACATCTTTTAAAAGTCCACCCATATTGAAATTAAGAGGCCAATTGTATCCTCGATAACCAGTTTTAGTAAAACGAGGTTTGGTTTTGTATAATTCAATTAATGTTGCTTCAATTCGAGGCATATCGATTAAATAGAGCCAAAGGGTAAAAGCTGCATCGATAATCGGGGAGTGGAGTTTTTCTTGAAAGATTTTTCCAAATAAAACGAAGGCACAATATTTTAGGCCAAGAGCTTCTTTTGTTTTAACTCGACAATTATAATAAAGAGAAATGTCAACGATTCGAGGTAATAAATAATAATGATCACGTGGAGTTAAGTAGAGATCAGAAAGATCGGCAATGTGACCACAGAGAATGATTCGATCATATTTCCTTAGAACTTTTAAAACTTCATCTCGAACTTTTACAAATAACGGTGCGAATCGAACATCTTCGTATTTTAAGCCATGAAAAGCTGTTTGCATATCCCAATTAGCTGCTGCTGGATGACGAATGAATGAGTTGTAGATAATATTATTGCACTGGTCGACAATCGAAATCCATACTGGAACATTTTTAAAACTTCCATCCTTCATTACAATAGTTTGTTTCTCAATATCGATTGCACAAACTTTGAAACCATAATATTTGATTTTTCCAACTGCAGAAGCAATTTGCTTCGAGAAATGTTCAGGAGGAATCATTAGTGGTAATGAAGGGATTGATTTAGCTAATATAACATTTTTATAAAGCTTTTGTCTCCTTTGATTTTTTTGTTTGTTAAATGCTTTTGAATTTTTTCGTCGATATAATAATCGGGATTTACGGCGTTTAACAAGTTCAGCTTCAGTTTCAGGAGTATGAGCTGGAGTGATTTGAGTGATCGGCTGATACTTTGTGGCTGGACTGAAGTTGAAAATGATATCATCTGAATTTGGTGATTGTTGAGATGAACATGGAGAAGGAGATGGTTGAGATGATGAAGTTGAAGGAACAGCTGATGAAGTAGATTCTTGAGATGATGAGAGGCTTAACGAAGGAATAGATCGGCGGGTTCGAGGATCTGAAGGAGTTGGATCGGGAGTTGACTTTGGAGTTGAAGGAACTGAATCAGAATTCGTTCAATAATTGTCGTGAGATTTTCACTTGAAATCTTTAATTGTTGTTGTGGAGGAGGTTCATTCAATCAACACAATCTTCTTCCTTGGACGTTGGAAGGTAAAAGGTTTGGGAGGTGGAATTACGGAGTTAATTCACCTCGTTTTCAAGCATTTTATTGGCACGACGACGTTGATTAGCTTGAGATTTTAATGCTCTTGATGCTTCAATTATATCCCATGGTATCTCTGGTTCATGAGTTGGTGATGCGGAAGGAGATGAATTAATCTGTTTAATTGTTTCAGTTTCTTTGGGAGTTTTTGTTTATCTGATGAAGGAGTAATAACAGGTAAAGGTGAACCTAATTTTCTAATAATAATTCAAATGAAGTCAGCTGAATGAAAAGATCTGCTGCTGAAATTGGTTCTTTAATTGTTGAGGCTGTAGTTGTAGTTGTAGTTGAAGATGAAGGAGTTGGTGAAATTGATTGTTGATTAATTGTTAATTGTTCTACTTGTTTTTGAATTTTAGATTTAGATTTTCTTTGAAGATATTCGGAAGGAGTTAATTTCTTTTTCGATGGAATATTTGATTCGGTATCAGATGAGCGTTTAGATGATGATGATGAATCTGATAATGTTGATTGTTCAGGATCACTGAATAAATTTCTCAATGATGAATTTGCTTGCTCTTTAAAAGCAGCTTGAATATCTTCTTCGGTGAAATTTTCTTGACCAATTTGATCGATGAAATATAAATCGCTCGGATTTTCATTAATTGTTTCATCGTCGAGAAGAAAAGTATCGGCCACATTGGAACAATCGAATTTAAATTTGTTGTTTGATTGTTTACAATTTTTACAATGGTTACTAATTGTAACGTAATCACCATTTTCTTTACAATTTGAATATATACAATTTACTTTATAACTGGTGATTAATTGTCGTTCGTCTTCGGCTAAAGGCTCGAATTTGGAGAATCCATTATCTCCGCAAATATTAAATTGACATAGAAATTGCTTATTTCCCATTTTTTCTTCATTAATATTCTTGGTAAGAGGTTGATTTTTAATTGCTTGAGAAAGAATATGAAGAAAACGAGCACAGGTACGACAATAGAAGAAGGTACAGTCCATACATTTCATCGGAACTCGTGCTATTTGATCACATAGAATACAAATGTAAGATCGTTGATCACCACTGACCTTATCCACTGTAAATCCGGGTTGAACTGATACCTTATCGAATGAAACTGAGAATTGACGTTCAGTTATTTCACCGTAAACTTTTAGAACTTTTAATTTGATGAATTTCTTGAATTGTTCACCATCCAACTCCTTTATAAATTCATTACCTCCAATATTTTCATTACCTTCATCAGTTTCCATTTCTGATGACAACTGCTTATCCATTTTATCCATTTAAATTTATCCAAAATTTAACAGCACGAATCCAACCAATGTCACCAAGGGTTCACAGGTAATTAACACTTGCACTTTATTTGTGGTTGACAATTAAAGTTGGATTGAGGAAAAGTTAATTGTTGTATAAAGTAAATTACCCTAATTTAACAATTAACTGGGATAGGATAAGAGTTAACAAAGTAGTTTGAAGTAAATTACCCCAATATCTACTTTGACTTTGAGCGAAGGTTATTGTTGGGAAAGGAATGGAAAAGGAAAAAAATTTACAATTTAATCTAATTGTTGATTATTGTTGAGATTTTGTTGAAACAATTAACTAATTGTTGCATTTTCTTCAAGAAAATGAAGGAAGATTGAAGAAATCAAATCAAAATTAACACACATCACTTTAAGACAACGTGTTGACCAGGGTAATTTACTTTGGTCACACTTTCTAATTAAACTAATTTAAATTGAATAAATTTTGTTTAAGTTAAGGTAGTTTAGAGTAAATTACCCTAATATCTACCTTTAACTTACTAAATTAAACGAAAAAATAATTAATTAATTGTTGATTTGATTGAAGAAACAAAGAGAAAGTGAAAACATGTTGACACTTTGAAGAAATTAACATTTTTAACTCTTCTTCCTTAAAGAGAATAGAAAATGGACATTGTCTTTTTAGACAGAGAAATAGACAGAGAAAAGAAAGAGAAGAGAAAGGGAGAAAAATAGAATAGAATTTTCTTTTGGAGGGAAACGGAAAAGAGAAAAAGACAGAGAAAGAGAAAGAGAACTTGTTTGTGCGCAAGCGCAATCTGTTGGTTAATTGAAGAGTCAAGGGTAATTTACTTTTGTCTCTTCTCTTAATTAATTAATTTAATTAATTAGTTAATTAATTTTTTAAATTGTTAATTTATATCAATTTTGATATTTAAGATGTGCTTATTCTGATGGTGTTTTAATCATGAAAATCGACTGAATAGTTTTTTCAGAATCTCCGTGAGAAATTTTCAATTGGAACCCCGTTCACATATGCATCAGAAGGTAAGTTGAAATTTGTAATTTCTTTTGTTTTAATTGTTTAAATTTGATTAATTTGATTAACTTAACAAGGGTAATTTACTTTTGTGAGTTAATCAATTGATTGTTTCCCATTAATTACGTTGATTAATCAATCAGAATTTGGTGTTTGTAATTTCGGTTCAGGGTAATTTACTTTGACCGTTTACAATACTAAAGCTTTTTCTTTTCTTCTATTTTAAAGGTAATTGTTTTAATTACGAGGAACTAATTGATTAATTAGAGAAGGAGAATCGACAGAAAAAGGTAATTAATGTATTTAGATTAATTTGAAATCTTAATTTAAAATTGAATATGAATTAAATGCTTTCTTTGTTTCTTTTTGTTTTCATGTTGGTGACGAATTTTTCTTATCGTGGGAACCAAAATGGAGGAAAGCTAAAGATAAGTTGATCTTTTTAATTAGTTTGAATTGACCAAATGGTCAAAATCTCTTGTCTCTATTGTTTCAATTGAATTTAAATTGCTCTCAGAAATTTGATTTGTTTAAACTTATGATCATTGATCGAAATCATTAACTTGTTTACTAGGGTAATTTACTTTGGTAAACAAGATTCTTCTAATTAAGAAGGAGAGAGAGAGAGATAATCAATTGATTAATAAATATTAAGAATGAGAGAACGAAAGAGAGAAGATAGATTTAGATTAGATAGCGAAATTGTTAAATGTATCAATATTACTGGACACAAGGACCAGGGTAATTTACTTTGGATACTTGTGGTCAATTTGATTAGTTAAAACAATTGATTTGTTGGTTAATTAAAATCTTAATCTCAGCGAAGATTAGCTCGAGACTATCATCTGAAAGATGATTTTCTTTCTAATTAAAATCGAATCAATGATCCAAGTGTTACTTAAATCAAATTTTCCTAATTTTCTTTTTAATTATCATTTAAATTAATTAATTTTTATATTTTATTTCGTTAAAGGGAATTATCTCAATGGATCTGATTGATTATCAATGGCGAAGTTTTGATTTATTCCACCAAAGGAGGAGAAAGAAAAACAACAAATCAAGGGATTGGTAAAGGGCTTGAATCAATTAATTGATTCATTAAAATTTAAATTGATCAGTCAGATATCAGGGTAATTTACTCTGAACTGAATTAACTTTAAATTTTTGTGAATGATTGATCAAAGGGTAATTTACTTTTTGATCAAATCTAATTTGTGACCACTGCTATCTGAACATTGATAATTAGGGTAATTTACTTTGGTTATCAATGAAATGAAAGGGAATATCTATCTTTTAATTATGAGAGGAGAAAGTGAGATTGAATGAAAGCAGAAATTAAAATTTTAATTTCTGATGATTAGAAAGAAGAAATGTTTGATACTGATAGGAAGTTCACTTAAGTTAATTATGACAATTAATTGAACAATTAACTTATTCTGTGTTTTCTGATGTTGTCAAAACATCAGCTGATTGATCAGTTAAATCAGTTATCTCAGATCTTTCACCTGCTAGTTTTAAATTTTCATAATTAACTTTAAATGCTGGACCTTTTAGTCCCACAATTAAGGCCGCAGAATCATAAGTTTCAATAACAATATAATCTCCTTTGTAAGGAGCAGTTAATTTCTTTCCTCTTAATTTGTTCTGAATTTTAACAGAAACTTTAACTCTGTCACCTACTTTAAATGGTAAAGGTTGAGGTTCAATTAAATCAAGTCGATTCTGTTGATTAGCGATCATTCTCTGATAATGATCATTTCTTAATTGTTGAAGTTCCTCATGATTTGATTGCGTAGGCTGAATTTCTAATTCATTGAGTAGCGGAGTGTTTGGTAATTTTCCAAACAACAGATAATAAGGAGAAGTTTGTAAATTTTCTGAATGAGCAGAATTGTAACTTAGAACATGTTCAGTTATCCACTTGTCCCAATCTTTTGGTATAACTGTAAACATGTTGATACGGTTTCCCAAAATACCGTTTAACCTTTCGATCAATCCGTTCGATTGAGGTCGATAAGGAGTTGTAAATTGTAATTTAATTTTTTGTTGCTCACAAAATTCTTTAAATCCATTTGATCTAAAACAGGGTCCATTATCCACTTGAATAACTTTAGGATGCCCGATAAATTGAATAATATATTTAACAAACTTAATTGCTTCGTTCTCCTTTTGATTCCTGTAAGGTTGAGCGAATACATATTTAGTGAAATAGTCGACAGCTGTGAATAAATATTCATTTCTTTGAGATGACGGATGAAATTTTCCGACGATGTCGATTTGTAATCGTTCTAATGGTTGAGTTGGAATCGGCATTTGATGAGGTCGATGATTGTTTGTTGTGGGATGTTTAAAAGATAAACAAGTATCGCAATTAGCAATTTTCGATTTTAACCATTCGTCCATTTGAGGAAACCAGAATAGTTCTTTCATTCGTTTCGAAGTAGATTTATACCCAAAATGACCTCCGATTGATTCCGTGTGCAAAGCACTAAAAACTTTTTCTTGTAGAGAAGCAGGAAGAACAATTGCCAAATTGTTATTAGTTAATTTTCTTTGAAGAAGCCCATGCTTCATGACAAAATGCTTGGTTAGATAACCTTTTGATAGCTGTCGAATTGTTTGTTTGACATAATTGTCTTTCGATTGATGCTTTTTAATTTCGCTCGAATCGTTAAAATCATCATCAACTTTGAATTTTTGATCACCAGTTGCGATAAATTTAGAAACTAATTTATCGTCAATAATCTCAGGTTGTCCCATTTTCTCTCCAATTTCTTCCGCCAATTGTTTCGAAAATAAAATCCATTGATGTTTATTTTCATCCTTAATCATTTCAATGTCGTCACAATCGAAATTTTTGATTAATGAATCATCCCTATCCATCCAGTTAGAATTATGAATTAAATTGTGAGGAGATTGATGACAATCATTGTACATCACTTGGCAATTTTCCTCAAAAGCAAATAATAGATATTTGTAATAGTCTTCTTCATTTATTTCACCGATTTTCTTATGGCGCCATTCACTTGAACGTGAGAAGCAATCAGCTGGATGAGTATCTCCTTTACTATACTCGATCTTGTAGTCGTATTGTGACATTAGTGAGGCCCATCGGTGCAATCGTGCACATTTAAAATTAATTTTCGGTAAAGCACAAAGTGCACAATGATCGGAAACGATCGTGAAACTTTTTCCACTTAGATAATGAGAATATTTATTAACTGCAACGATAACGGCCAAACACTCTTTCTCCGTTATCGTATAAGCCAGTTGATATTTTGCAAGTTTCTGTCCAAAATAAGAAACTGCTCTCCATTCATTGTTTTCTAATTGAAGGAGAATCCCGCCAACAGCAATAGATGAAGCATCAACCATCAATTTATGTTGAGCTTCAGGTTTGAATTGAGAAAGTAAACAATCTTTTATCAATGAATCTTTGATGTGTTGCCAAGCCTTTTGATGATGTTTATCCCAATTAAATTTACCTTTGTTCTTCTTAGAACATAACTCGAACAGAATCGAAGCAACAGTTGAGTAATTAGGGATAAATTTCGATAGATAATTAAAAAGTCCCAGTTGACTTTGAAGTCCCTTGACATTTTTGGGAGGTTGAAATTCCCTGAGACGCTGGATTTTCTCAGGATCCGGTCGAACTGAATTTCCGCTGATAATATGACCTAAGAATTTTACTTCTTTATGTCCCCATTTACACTTATCAGGCTGAACTTTTAAACCAATATCTTTTATTCGGGAAAAAACGGAATTAGCATTTGCGATTAATTCATCAAACGTTTTTCCAAAAATGACAATGTCATCAATATATGCTAAACAAGCTTTGTAGAGAAGATTACCAAAGACAGAATTTACGAATTGTTGAAAATAGGCAGGGGAATCAGCTAATCCCATGGGTAATCTCACATATTGAAATTTACCCATTTCGGTAACAAGAGCGACTTTTTCTCTTTCCGAAGGATTTAATTGGATTTGATGAAATCCTTGAGCAAAATCGATGGTGATGAAATATTCATAGCCTGCCAAAGCTTGAATATGATCATCAATGTTGGGCATTGGGTAGCTTCTTGTTTTCATGATAGAATTCAGTTCTTTAAATGATGTAACCAAACGATAGTCTTTACCACCAGGTTTTTCGACTAGAAATGCAGGGGAACCACCACAGGAATTAGATGGTTCAATGATGTTGTTCTGAATTAGTTCAGTTATCTTCTTGTCCAGAATTTCCCTCTTCTTTGGACCAAGTCGATAAGGGTTACATTTTGGAATAGAATGACTTCCAATATCGATTTTAATATTGACTGTTTCGGCTGGAATACAACCCAGGTCGTATTTGTGAGTTGAGAAAACCGATTTAAATTTGTTAAGAAAATCAACCATTGTTGATTTTTGATGCTGATTTAAATTTGATGAGATGCCTTTAATTAATGTTGATTGTAAATTTGAAATTTCCGAAGGAAATTCATCTCGTCTTGTGTCTAATTTGGCTTTTTTAATTTCATGAAGATATTGTTCATCTGAAAGGAGGACATGATTATCATGCTGATTAAAATGGCTTGATTGTTGATTAAAATTAATTGATTGCTGATTATAAGGCGATTGATTAAAAGTTGATTGATGTGGAAAGATTAAATTGTGATTAAAAGTTGAAGAAGAAGAAGAATTTAATTGTTGATGATTAAATTGATTTGGATGATTGTGACTTGTAGGTTGATTGTAGCTGGAAGGTGATGATTGTTGATTAATTGTTGAATGATTTATTTGTTGATGATTTGTAGTTGATTGATTTTGTTGTGAAGGTGAGTTTGAGGTTGAATGTGAGGTCGAAGTTGTGGACTGTGAGCGAATTTGTCTGCAGTTAGGTGGGTAATTACGGGCGGGTCCATAGATTCTTGGGAATTGAGTTGTGAAAAGGTGATGAAAACATTCAGGTCCGGGAATCTTCAGAGTAATTCTGAGATTTTTACCAGATCTGGTTGGTTTCCAACCTTTCACCGGGTCAGCTTCCAGTGCTGTGTTAGACCAGAACCAGAAATTTTTACCAAGTATCATTTCAAATGGTAACTCCTCAAGGACAAAAACTCTTAATGGATCCAATTTGATTGGATTTTCTACTTTAAAAACCAATTGTGTAACACCTACCGCTCTCACAGGTTTATTTCTTCCTGACAACCCTAGAAACTCATGGTGACTCTGATAAATAGGAATTTGCAATCTAATTGCTAAATCTTTTCGCATGAAAGTTGAGCCTGAGCCGGAATCAAGAAGAGCTTCAATATTGGCTATTTCATGGTGATCAATGTTAATTGTTACTCTCGGTCTCATATTGATTTGATTGTTGACAGCTTGTATCATACAATTTGTTGAATTTTCAGCGGCTACTCTAGCCTGACAATTTGCTGTCGAATGACCGTAACTAGTACATAAAGAACAATAATTACTATTATTGCTTGTGTTACTGTTATTGTTATTCTCATTGTTACTGTAATTTGTGGATTGTTGCTGATTTGACTGTTGATTTGGAGGTCGATTAGATTGCTGATTGTTTGACCTTCCTCGTCCTCTATAATTACTTGATCGACCTCTAGACGATCTTGAATTATTAGGTGATGATGAACTGTTCTGATCTTGATTGTACGACAGAGATTTACCTCTAGAATTAGGTGAATTGGATTGATTTGATCGCTGGGATCGATTAGAATTATCTTTACTGGGAGTGAAATTGGAGTTAAATCCATTGGATTTTCTATTGTTATTGTTACCTTGATTCTGTCGACGATTAGTTGGACTTGGAACATAATTTTCATCGCAAGAGCTATCCTTTATCTTATTGCTATAAATGATTAAAAATTTAGTTAATTTATCCAACGTGTTTACATTTGAATTGTGTCTCAAAGAGAAGCTCAATTCATTTGGAAGCAAATGGAGAATTAAAAAGATGATTCCTTTATCTGGAATCTTAGGTATCACTAACCTAGCTGCTTCTGTTAATTCGAAGACATAATCACTTGGATTGATGCCTTTCGTGAATTTCTTATTGAACAATTTTTCAGTCGCTTCAGCTACTTCTCTTTCGCCTACGAAGCTTTCACGAACACGTTTAACTAAATTAGCAAAAGAAATGTTAGGATTGTTTCTGAGAATTTCATCAATAGCTTTATGAATATCATCAGTTACTTGTGCACAGAGAGTTTTAATAGCAAGGTGATCAGATAATTCTAGAAGAGAAACTCTTCTCTCTAGTTTGTTTAACCATTGGCAAAAAGTCAGTGACCCTTTTTCAATGTATTCTTCAATTACTGATTTGAATTTAAATCCATCAAGAATCGATGGTGAATTAGATCTGAACATTTGCTGAAAAAATTGAGGAGTGAAATTAAACATTTGATTGGAATTGATTGGAGTCTGAGGGTTGGTTTTCTGTTTGTGGTTATTTGGGAGTGGAGAATGATAATCATGAGGCTCGTCATTGACAATGTCATCGACTAAAGCTTCATCATGATCATCATTCTGAGGGAAACACTCAAAATACCTTCTGATTTGCATAGATGTGAACTCAAGTTCTTTTAGATAATCTTCAGAGAGATTCTTACCTTCATCGATGACTTCCTCTTTGATTAATTTTCGAAGATTCTCTTCGGTAATACCAGCGCTTCTCAATCGGTGGTGAATTTCAGGGCAATCGAGGAATTTAGGGTCGAATTGATGATTTTTATCGATGGGTGATGAATAGGATAAAAGGGAACCACAAATAAAGGCTTGTGTGGTCATAGCCTCGCGAATGACCTTGGTGACATAGGCTTTACCTTGGACTGAATATTTAAGTCCATAAATTTCACAGAGCTTTTGACGATTATTCTCGTCGTTGATATAAGCGCCAACCGTAATTGTTTCTTCAGACATGATTGAATCACTGAATGTCCAATCGTGCACGTTAACTCTTTTGTTTTCGTGAAAAAATTCAACTAAAGATGTGTTGAGGTTTGGAACAGAAAATGCTGTTCTTAATGATGAATAAATTCTCGAATCGAATGATGTGAAGAATTTTGATTCTATTGAAGATGAGGACGAAAGCTCCACTTTGTTAAATTGTTACTAATTGTTGCTAAAAAGCACACATAGGGAAAGAACACACTCAGAGCTAGTAACACGTGTAAAAGGAACACACTTTTCACGATTACCTTCAGACAAGATAATGATTACCACTACTCTCTGAAGTTATTACTCGTTTAAGTAATGAGGGATCTCCACCATTTGTAAGGTCTAATTAATTCACGGGGATGAGGTACAGGCACCCTTACAAAAATGCACCGAAATGATCGAACTGCAATCCTAGCAATTAGTGAGAGGGTTTAAAGTAAATTACCCTAATATCCCTCTTAGCTAATTAGCAAGAGCAATTGAGTAACGATTTAGTTAATTAGGAAATTGTTTATTGAAGTAAGTAACACTTTGAGATTTATAACATGGAAACGGAAGTTGAGAGATTGGGGAAGAGAGAGTTAACTTGAGTAAGTTAAAGGTTAGACATTAACATAACCTGATTGAGAGATTAATACAAAGATGAGTAGTAACAACTATTTTCAACTGATGTGGAAAAGGAAATAGCATAGGTATTTATGCAGGTAAAGAAAGAGATGATTGGTTACAGAGATTAAGCGGGATAAACAAATATAATAATTAATTGATTGTTGATGGAGAGAAATAATTAAGGGGGAAAGAAGCCGATCGAAGCGTTTCCCTTACAAAATGACTTATCAACTCAATTCTCTGGCAATGTTGTTGTCTTTTTTTGTCTCGAAAAAAAACAAAGCAAAAAGCTAATAGGTGATTGGTCAAGGTGTTTGTGCTCACCGTTGACCCTCAAAAATACAAACAAATGATGATCATCATCATCATGAATTGTTCATTTTCGTTTTCATGATAATGCTACAGAATAACAATCATTTTTATCATGGTAACTTTTCTGCTGATTCGCAGATAATTTGATTCTTTTTGCTTATTTTCCCCCCTCTTCTTACCTTTGATATTCTAGACCTTTGATTATCTATCGTTACTCCTCATGAGATTAATCTTTCTCCCCTGAAAATGAAGACAAGGAGACAAAATGTTCACCTCATCGTTTAATTCCTATTCTTAATTGTCTTACAATCTTAATCAATTGGCTAAATAATTGTTTCAAAAGATGAACAATCGTTTAACTAACTGTTCCCATAACCATCAAGTTAAACTCAATGGTGATTAGTTCATTGCTTTGTCCCTCTTTAATTGTCACACTAATTTCATGATTTAGTTTCAGGTTATATCAGATGATAGATTAATTCATTGATTGATTTCAATTTATTATCTAATCACTTGGATATTTGCAGTAATCATAATACAAAAATCCGATTAAAAAATCAAGATAAATTGTAGGTAAAAAAATGATCATTTTAAATTGAATCTTTATCATAATTCAATCAATTGAACAATCAAACAGAATCAGAGTTAATGATAAACATTGACGCAAGAATTAACTTTGATTATAATCATTGATGTTTAATTTTCATTTAAATTGTTCACCAGAAAAAAACGAAACTATCATTTAATTGTAATTGTTTATTAACTTGATTGAATTAAAATTTCTCCAATTGAATGATGCTGATTGAACACGCAATTGAAATTGAACACTAAAAGTTTATCCATATAATTAACTAATTGTAGAGAGAGAGAGAGAGAGAGAGAGAAAGTTTCTTTTCAAATGATTAAACTTCAATTTGAGGTAAATTGAAAATTCAAATTAATTTAATTGGTCAAAACTATTTACAAACATAAACAGTTATATAAAAAGTAGTAACTTTTTTTATCATAACAATTAAAGTTCAATTAATTTCAATGATTAATCATCATCATGCTGGCGATTTAGTTGATAATAAATTATAATCAAAACATCAAAGGAATAGATAGAATCCCAATTCTGATACATTGATCGGTTTTCTATCAGGGGATTCAGGAGACAGGGAACATTAATGTGAACTTTAATACGATTTCAACGCTATTGAGCAAAAAAAAAGTTGATCTTCTTAGGATTTTTTAAATTATCAATAAAGGTAAAGGGAGAGCGATAGAATCTGAGTCTCTGTATTAGATTATTCTGATGGTGATCATCATCATCATTTCATTGTTATCATTATTAGCATCAGGAATCATTATGGTGAAACTTGAATGGTCAAGATGATTCTTCACCATGTTAATAATATAAAAAAAAGAAAAGCTGATTTTGATGAAGCAAAAGGAAAAAAAGTAAGAGGAAATAAGTGAGAAATAATCAGAGCCATTGAGTGTTGATAATGGCAATAAATGTGATGACCATCACACTACCACCACCATCATGAGCCTCAGAGAGTTGACCAGAAGGACTGAATTTACACAGAAAAAGTGAGTGAGAGAGAGAGAAGCACTTTCTTACTAACATTCTCTCAGTTTGATGTAACTTGTCAATTTGTTAAATCTTTTCCCTTCAAGTATATAAGAAGATTCAGTTTCAATCTTTTCGCAATTCTCACCAGCAAAATGATGGGTATCAATCAATTTGATGGCTTCATAGGTCTTTAAGATGTGAGAGAGAAAGAGAGAGAAGGGGAGAGGGTGAGATCATTTATATATAAAAGAAGAGAGAGAAAATCTAACAATATGATGATCCTCATCATCATTAACATTATCAGTTTCAGAATCTGTTCCACCCAACAACAAGTACTCACAATGGTGAAAAAAACACCAATGAAACTTATGTCTTCTTTCAAACTGAACAAAAAAAACTCTTGTCCATTCGACTGGTCATTGGGCTTCAAGTTATCAGTCTAATAACATTATAAGTTGTTACTATGCTGTGATTACAGTGATACTAATGGTCAATCGTCTTGATTTAGAAAATGTTTCCACTTTGTTTTCAGAATCTTTTTTTTTCTCCTGAGAGAGAAAGAGAGAGAGCGAGATATTGAGAGAGTATTGGTGAAATAAAGAAATGGATGATAATAGAAAATGGAAGAATCTGATTTCCTTTTATTCTCTTTTTTTATCCTGAACTATTGTTCGTTAATTGTAGTTGAAACTTTCTCAGATTATTAAGGAATTCAATATCTATCAATGATCGAACTCAATTAACACAAATTGTTGTGGTTTCATCCAATCTGAATCAAGAGATATCCACAGTAACCATAATCCTTATTATCATGCTAATATTTTCCACCAATATGTTGATTCAATAAGCAGCTGAATATCATTGTTGATTATTATTCCAAGACGAGTTAATCAGATCAACTCATGGTTTTAATATTAACATGTAATTGTCTTAAGTTTGGTTAGTTAATATATTTTTTTAATCTTATTATCATGTCAACTGTCACAAAGCTCATGTTGTTCATTCATTATTCAATTAATCATTTATTTCAAATTCAACAGAGACACAAGACAAACTCTCTCTCTCTCTCTCTCTCTCTCTCTCTTTCTCTCTCTCTTTCTCTCTTTCTCTGACCTTCTCATTTAGCATTCTGAACACGAGAGTCCAGTTATTTTATAATAACAATAAAAGAATCGACCTTGTTATCATCATCACTGTCATACTCATTTCTTATTATTGTAAAGTTTATATCCATCAAAAATTCAGTGATAAACTCAAGGTAAGGTGAGAAAACTTTGGGTGTGGTGTGTTGAAAGAAGGTGAATAAAAATTGTAATGATTGAAATATTAGTTTAGGCTCAATGATTATCATCATAATCATTCATTAAGTAGATTTCTAATTCATTTTGTTTTTCTCTATCTTATATAATATAACATGTCTATGAATTGATAGTTTCCTATCCAATCGGAAAAATAGATCATTTCAAATAATAATTCAGAGGAATGAAGTTATTATTATTACATGAAAGAAATGAAAAGTTCTGACATCAAGATAATGATGATAATTTCCAAAATATGATTAGATGAGTTTCTTTTTTTTCTTCTTCTTCTTATTCCTTCTCATCACTTGAGATTATAAATCATGAAGCGAAAGTGAATGAGTGAGATAGAAAGATATTAATAATAAATTAAAAGCTTTTCGAATTGAAAACTTACCCATAATTTCAAGAAAAGTAGCATAACGTTGAGTTCGTTCATTCTTATAATCAACTCGACATCGATATTCACCTTCATCTGATTCCATTATTGGATCGATAATCAATTGAGGAGGAAGAGTTGATACATTTAATTTATATCGAGATCCTGATTGGATGTGCTTAGAATTGGCTAAAGATGTTGTCCTAGAATCGATTGAATAAATTGGTACATTTTTGGCGCCTTTATACCAGAGAATCAAGGAAATAGCATTTTCACCCCATAGGCTTGTATTACATCCGATTGATACACTTTTACCAACAATGCCAATGTAATTCCCGGAAACTGTAATCACCCAAAAAGAAAACGATAATCAATATTTATCATTTTTCCATAAACAAATAATCACATCGTAATTTTCTCTCTCTCTCTCTCTCACTTTAAATCCTGTTGTCATTTGATGATAAACAAAAGACTAATTTGTAAATATTATAAGAGCTTATCTGTTAATCTATTCAACTTGAGCTTCAACTTTAAATCTAATTATCTCTCGTTTTGTTTGAATAGACAAAGATTAAGCTAATGTTGTTTTCCTTTGTCTTCATCTAATTAACTCATCTCTCTATCTCTTTATTATTCAATTTCAATGTTAACCAACAATTAGTTTTTTCTTTCTTGTTGTTATTGTTGATGATCTTGTCTTAAGCTTTGACTTTGTGTATATACTAATTGTAGTGAGACCTCGTTTTTTGCCTCTAACCAAATCTCATGAGATCTCAAATAGAGATCTCACCATTGATAATTAATTCTAATCCTAATCCTAATCCTAATCTCTCTACCCTTTTTTGACCTTTTTAATCCTTTCTATGTTAATCTCATCCTGAGAACCTAATCTGAGATCTCAACCTGAGATCTCACCCTGGGAACTCGAATAATTATCGACCAAATTATCCCTCGAAAGAGAGTATAAAAATGCAACTCGAAATGAGCTCTCATTCAGAGACCTCATAGTGAATGTACTCAATAGGACTACTTTTTGATACCCAATAAAACTTCTCACTTTGTGGAAAATATTCTTCTCTCAAGTTTACTTTATTAAGTTCACCACAGTTTTGGCGCAGTCGACAGGATGCCCAACGACATCCCACCTAATAATTTTAAGTTTAAATTCACTCTTGTGAAAAAAGACGACGAAATCTTGGTTACAAGATATTGTCTTCACAACTCGTTTGAATGGACTCTCGTTAGAGATGAACATCAAAATTTGGCTCAACATGAGACTCTTAAAGAGAAACCACCGATTCAGGCTGCCCTCACCGAAATGACCCGTCAACGAACAGTGTCAGTGTATATGTCTGCTAGTGAAGCAGGCCCTTATTTAAGTGATGTGTTCAGTTCTGGTTCCCTCAGCAATCAAGATGACGAAGACATCATGGTAGACCCAGAACGTGTGAGTGCTCAAACTGAGATCTCAACAAATAGCTTACAACAGATGATGCAGTTTCAAATGGAAACATTTCAAAAAATGCTCGAAACCTTCCAAAATGCCGTGATCCCAGCTTTAGCCAATAAATCTGCTCGGATGGAGATCTCAAAGTTCAATGGAAAACAAGAAGACCCTAAGACATGGTTGCTCTCTTATGAGAAAGCATGTACCTGTAATGGATGGTCTTCTGATGACTCAAAGATCAATCATCTTAAGTCATGTCTAGAAGGTGTTGCACTCAAGTGGTTCAACTCGAGACTCATTGAAGAGATCCCACTCGTGGCTCGAATGGAGAAGCCTTTATTGATGCATTTGGGCAAAATAGAGTCACCCAAGCACAATCAGCTTTATCATGGGAGTACCGCGGAGGAACCCTACTCGAATTTTATTATGAAAAACAACGTCTACTTCAACTTGCATTTCCTAATATCAACGAAAATAACTTTATTACCCTTGTGCTTCTTGGTCTACCAGATGATCTACAGAAACAGCTTGTGTCAGTTGAGCTCTCATCAAAGGAAGACCTACGAAAAGCTTTATGCAGTTTAAAACCAACTAAACTAAAAAGAAGTGATGAGATCTCAAATCGAGACTCTAATAGTAAACCTCGTTCTGACAAGAAACGAGACGATCGTGATAAAGTACCTCACAATAAAGGTGATGTTTTCTCTATTAGTGATGGTGAGCCTCCATATGAGGACGAAGATGTGAAACAGGTTACTATTGGAACGAAAAGTTACATCGCATTACTAGATAATGGTGCCAAAGTAAATGTGATCTCATCAAAAGTTATTGACGAACAAGGTTTGCCTAAACAAGAAACTTCACAAATTATACATGGTTTTGATGGCTCTTCTGTGAACATAAAAATGAGATCTCAATTTGAGGTCAAACTTGATGAATCTCAATGTGACATCTCGGCATTCGTTTTAGATAAGTGCAACTATGATTTAATCCTCGGTAAACCAGGACTCAAGGCCTTTGGTTACGCTCTTGTGAAAGTGTCCCCTCAAGTGAATGCCATCGATGAGCCTCAAATCGTGACCTCAATGGAGTCAGCAAAACAGAAGTACCCTGATCTGTTCAAAGTGCCGAAATGTGAGCCTCTTCACGTGTCCGATTTTAAGATTGATCTCTCAACCATAGTGCAAAGAAAACCTTACAGGTTATCACGAGAAAGATACCTTTGGGCTCAGCAAAAGATTAGAGATCTCAAAATGAGCAACATTATTTGTGACTCAACAAGTGAATATGCTAGCCCTTGTGTGATCGTCCCGAAAGAGAACGGCGAGTATCGGTTGTGTCAAGACTACAGAGACATAAATAAAATCACCAAACTTGACCCATTTCCATTCCCAATAATTGATGACATTATAAGCTCATTCGGAGGCTCAACTCACTTCTCAAAAATAGATCTCAAAGATGGATTCTGGCAAATAAAATTATCTGAAAGTACAAGGAAGTATAGCGCTTTCGTGTTACCTTTCGGACACTACGAGATGCTTCGCTTACCCTTTGGTTGGAAAAACTCTCCAGCAATCTTCCAAAGAACAATAACGAAAATACTTGGAGATCTCACTTCGAGCGGCAAGGTTCATGTCTATGTTGATGACATCTGTATCGCTGGTCGTTCCGAAGAGGAATGTGGTTACCTGACTGGAATGGTTATGAGCCGTCTAAATCAAGCCAAGATGACAATCAATGAAAAAAAGAGTTCCCTAAATGAGAGCTCAATTGTGTTCCTCGGAAGGGTGCTCGATGGGCAAACTAAAACTACTCGCGAAGAGTCAGTTATAAAGGTTAAAACAATGAAAAAACCTTGGGATCTCCATTCACTCCGTTGCTTCACCGGACTTACAAGTCATTTTCGTGCATTTATTCCTGACTATGGTAAGATTGTTCGACCTTTGGATTCCTTGAAGAAAAAAGATCAACCTTTTATCTGGAGCCAAGAGTGTGATGATGCCTATTTAAAACTAGTTGAAATGATAACACAAAACCCCATTCTCCAAATCCCAGATTGGGATCTCACCTTCGAGCTCAGTTGTGATGCCTCTAATTGTGGAACTGGAGCTATTCTCTATCAGCGAGATCTCAAATTGAGTAGAAATAAACAGCTCAGAGTCATTGGTTACCACTCGTATACCTTTAACTCGCATGAATTGAACTACTGTACCACTGATAAAGAATGTTTGGCGGTAATCAAGGCCATACAATACTTTCGCTCATATCTCGAAGGAAGAGAATTCATCGTCAATTCCGATCACCGAGCCCTCACATTCCTTATGGACTTAAGGAGCCCAAAGGGAGGCTCGGTAGGTGGCAAACCTTTTTAATGTCTTTCTCTATGAAAATCAATCACAAGTCTGGGAAAGAACTAACAGATGCAGATGCCATTTCGCGGCTCATTCCGAACGTAACTATTAACAATATCGAAACCAAGTTGAGACCTCAAATTGAGATCTCACCTGAATGTATCAAATCGGTGCTCAGCAGTTATCACGACGATCCTTATTCTGGTGGTCACGATGGTATCTCACGAACCTTTCACAAGATCTCAGCCCGTTTCGCTTGGAACAACATGAAAAAAGACATCATTGAATACGTTCGATCCTGCACAGTTTGTCAAAAGGTAAAAGCAAAATTCAAAAATAGAACCGACTTACTGGTATTACCGAACCACTCAACTGAAATGATGAATACAATCCACCTTGACTTTGGTGAGCTCTCAAAAAGAGGCGAAGGTCGAGCTACCACAAAGAGCTTCTTGGTTCTAATTGATGAAGGAACCAGACTAGGACAAGCCAAGGCAATGAAAGAAGATTCTAAGAGTGTCATCAACTTTCTCGAGAACCATCCTTACATAGACTCAGTTAAGAAAATTATATCAGACAATGGCTGCTGTTTCACCTCTAACTTATTTAAAGATTGGGTCTCGAAAAGAGATCTCAAACAGGTGCTCGTTTCTCCTTACAGTCCATGGTCAAATGGAATGGCCGAAAGATTTGTACAATCGATCAAGTTATTTTATGCTCTTTATCCTGAGATCTCAAATTGGAGTGAGATCGTGGAGCTCGCGGCGAAACACCATAATCGATCTTATTGTAGAGCGATCGGATGCAGCCCATTTTACAAAGCTTTTGGTAGAAGTGATTACTTGCCGGCTGATTTTAAATTCAACATCGAAAACATTGAGCTCACAGAAAAACCCTTTACAATGGAACAAATTAACCAATACAGAGAGAAAATGAAGAAAAATTATGATGGAAATAAACGAAGCTCGAATCGAGATCTCAAAGTGAGCGATCACATTTTGATCTTCAAAGGGAAACAAGGTAAACGTTATATCACGGAAGGACCCTTCGAGGTAACCGAAATTGTGACCTTCAATGAGATCCCAAAAACCGTGAAATACATGCGCGATGGAGTCATCCAACAAGCACACATACGTAACGTAGTTAAATTTCATCTCAGGCGAGATGATTAGTTCAAGTAGTGGGGTGTAGTGAGACCTCGTTTTTTGCCTCTAACCAAATCTCATGAGATCTCAAATAGAGATCTCACCATTGATAATTAATTCTAATCCTAATCCTAATCCTAATCTCTCTACCCTTTTTTGACCTTTTTAATCCTTTCTATGTTAATCTCATCCTGAGAACCTAATCTGAGATCTCAACCTGAGATCTCACCCTGGGAACTCGAATAATTATCGACCAAATTATCCCTCGAAAGAGAGTATAAAAATGCAACTCGAAATGAGCTCTCATTCAGAGACCTCATAGTGAATGTACTCAATAGGACTACTTTTTGATACCCAATAAAACTTCTCACTTTGTGGAAAATATTCTTCTCTCAAGTTTACTTTATTAAGTTCACCACAGTTTTGGCGCAGTCGACAGGATGCCCAACGACATCCCACCTAATAATTTTAAGTTTAAATTCACTCTTGTGAAAAAAGACGACGAAATCTTGGTTACAAGATATTGTCTTCACAACTCGTTTGAATGGACTCTCGTTAGAGATGAACATCAAAATTTGGCTCAACATGAGACTCTTAAGAGAAACCACCGATTCAGGCTGCCTCACCGAAATGACCCGTCAACGAACAGTGTCAGTGTATATGTCTGCTAGTGAAGCAGGCCCTTATTTAAGTGATGTGTTCAGTTCTGGTTCCTCAGCAATCAAGATGACGAAGACATCATGGTAGACCCAGAACGTGTGAGTGCTCAAACTGAGATCTCAACAAATAGCTTACAACAGATGATGCAGTTTCAAATGGAAACATTTCAAAAAATGCTCGAAACCTTCCAAAATGCCGTGATCCCAGCTTTAGCCAATAAATCTGCTCGGATGGAGATCTCAAAGTTCAATGGAAAACAAGAAGACCCTAAGACATGGTTGCTCTCTTATGAGAAAGCATGTACCTGTAATGGATGGTCTTCTGATGACTCAAAGATCAATCATCTTAAGTCATGTCTAGAAGGTGTTGCACTCAAGTGGTTCAACTCGAGACTCATTGAAGAGATCCCACTCGTGTGGCTCGAATGGAGAGAAGCCTTTATTGATGCATTTGGGCAAAATAGAGTCACCCAAGCACAATCAGCTTTATCATGGGAGTACCGCGGAGGAACCCTACTCGAATTTTATTATGAAAAACAACGTCTACTTCAACTTGCATTTCCTAATATCAACGAAAATAACTTTATTACCCTTGTGCTTCTTGGTCTACCAGATGATCTACAGAAACAGCTTGTGTCAGTTGAGCTCTCATCAAAGGAAGACCTACGAAAAGCTTTATGCAGTTTAAAACCAACTAAACTAAAAAGAAGTGATGAGATCTCAAATCGAGACTCTAATAGTAAACCTCGTTCTGACAAGAAACGAGACGATCGTGATAAAGTACCTCACAATAAAGGTGATGTTTTCTCTATTAGTGATGGTGAGCTCCATATGAGGACGAAGATGTGAAACAGGTTACTATTGGAACGAAAAGTTACATCGCATTACTAGATAATGGTGCCAAAGTAAATGTGATCTCATCAAAAGTTATTGACGAACAAGGTTTGCCTAAACAAGAAACTTCACAAATTATACATGGTTTTGATGGCTCTTCTGTGAACATAAAAATGAGATCTCAATTTGAGGTCAAACTTGATGAATCTCAATGTGACATCTCGGCATTCGTTTTAGATAAGTGCAACTATGATTTAATCCTCGGTAAACCAGGACTCAAGGCCTTTGGTTACGCTCTTGTGAAAGTGTCCCCTCAAGTGAATGCCATCGATGAGCCTCAAATCGTGACCTCAATGGAGTCAGCAAAACAGAAGTACCCTGATCTGTTCAAAGTGCCGAAATGTGAGCCTCTTCACGTGTCCGATTTTAAGATTGATCTCTCAACCATAGTGCAAAGAAAACCTTACAGGTTATCACGAGAAAGATACCTTTGGGCTCAGCAAAAGATTAGAGATCTCAAAATGAGCAACATTATTTGTGACTCAACAAGTGAATATGCTAGCCCTTGTGTGATCGTCCCGAAAGAGAACGGCGAGTATCGGTTGTGTCAAGACTACAGAGACATAAATAAAATCACCAAACTTGACCCATTTCCATTCCCAATAATTGATGACATTATAAGCTCATTCGGAGGCTCAACTCACTTCTCAAAAATAGATCTCAAAGATGGATTCTGGCAAATAAAATTATCTGAAAGTACAAGGAAGTATAGCGCTTTCGTGTTACCTTTCGGACACTACGAGATGCTTCGCTTACCCTTTGGTTGGAAAAACTCTCCAGCAATCTTCCAAAGAACAATAACGAAAATACTTGGAGATCTCACTTCGAGCGGCAAGGTTCATGTCTATGTTGATGACATCTGTATCGCTGGTCGTTCCGAAGAGGAATGTGGTTACCTGACTGGAATGGTTATGAGCCGTCTAAATCAAGCCAAGATGACAATCAATGAAAAAAAGAGTTCCCTAAATGAGAGCTCAATTGTGTTCCTCGGAAGGGTGCTCGATGGGCAAACTAAAACTACTCGCGAAGAGTCAGTTATAAAGGTTAAAACAATGAAAAAACCTTGGGATCTCCATTCACTCCGTTGCTTCACCGGACTTACAAGTCATTTTCGTGCATTTATTCCTGACTATGGTAAGATTGTTCGACCTTTGGATTCCTTGAAGAAAAAAGATCAACCTTTTATCTGGAGCCAAGAGTGTGATGATGCCTATTTAAAACTAGTTGAAATGATAACACAAAACCCCATTCTCCAAATCCCAGATTGGGATCTCACCTTCGAGCTCAGTTGTGATGCCTCTAATTGTGGAACTGGAGCTATTCTCTATCAGCGAGATCTCAAATTGAGTAGAAATAAACAGCTCAGAGTCATTGGTTACCACTCGTATACCTTTAACTCGCATGAATTGAACTACTGTACCACTGATAAAGAATGTTTGGCGGTAATCAAGGCCATACAATACTTTCGCTCATATCTCGAAGGAAGAGAATTCATCGTCAATTCCGATCACCGAGCCCTCACATTCCTTATGGACTTAAAGGAGCCCAAAGGGAGGCTCGGTAGGTGGCAAACCTTTTTAATGTCTTTCTCTATGAAAATCAATCACAAGTCTGGGAAAGAACTAACAGATGCAGATGCCATTTCGCGGCTCATTCCGAACGTAACTATTAACAATATCGAAACCAAGTTGAGACCTCAAATTGAGATCTCACCTGAATGTATCAAATCGGTGCTCAGCAGTTATCACGACGATCCTTATTCTGGTGGTCACGATGGTATCTCACGAACCTTTCACAAGATCTCAGCCCGTTTCGCTTGGAACAACATGAAAAAAGACATCATTGAATACGTTCGATCCTGCACAGTTTGTCAAAAGGTAAAAGCAAAATTCAAAAATAGAACCGACTTACTGGTATTACCGAACCACTCAACTGAAATGATGAATACAATCCACCTTGACTTTGGTGAGCTCTCAAAAAGAGGCGAAGGTCGAGCTACCACAAAGAGCTTCTTGGTTCTAATTGATGAAGGAACCAGACTAGGACAAGCCAAGGCAATGAAAGAAGATTCTAAGAGTGTCATCAACTTTCTCGAGAACCATCCTTACATAGACTCAGTTAAGAAAATTATATCAGACAATGGCTGCTGTTTCACCTCTAACTTATTTAAAGATTGGGTCTCGAAAAGAGATCTCAAACAGGTGCTCGTTTCTCCTTACAGTCCATGGTCAAATGGAATGGCCGAAAGATTTGTACAATCGATCAAGTTATTTTATGCTCTTTATCCTGAGATCTCAAATTGGAGTGAGATCGTGGAGCTCGCGGCGAAACACCATAATCGATCTTATTGTAGAGCGATCGGATGCAGCCCATTTTACAAAGCTTTTGGTAGAAGTGATTACTTGCCGGCTGATTTTAAATTCAACATCGAAAACATTGAGCTCACAGAAAAACCCTTTACAATGGAACAAATTAACCAATACAGAGAGAAAATGAAGAAAAATTATGATGGAAATAAACGAAGCTCGAATCGAGATCTCAAAGTGAGCGATCACATTTTGATCTTCAAAGGGAAACAAGGTAAACGTTATATCACGGAAGGACCCTTCGAGGTAACCGAAATTGTGACCTTCAATGAGATCCCAAAAACCGTGAAATACATGCGCGATGGAGTCATCCAACAAGCACACATACGTAACGTAGTTAAATTTCATCTCAGGCGAGATGATTAGTTCAAGTAGTGGGGTGTAGTGAGACCTCGTTTTTTGCCTCTAACCAAATCTCATGAGATCTCAAATAGAGATCTCACCATTGATAATTAATTCTAATCCTAATCCTAATCCTAATCTCTCTACCCTTTTTTGACCTTTTTAATCCTTTCTATGTTAATCTCATCCTGAGAACCTAATCTGAGATCTCAACCTGAGATCTCACCCTGGGAACTCGAATAATTATCGACCAAATTATCCTCGAAAGAGTATAAAATGCAACTCGAAATGAGCTCTCATTCAGAGACCTCATAGTGAATGTACTCAATAGGACTACTTTTTGATACCCAATAAAACTTCTCACTTTGTGGAAAATATTCTTCTCTCAAGTTTACTTTATTAAGTTCACCACACTAATTATGATAATTAACCATGTAAACGCTAAACAATCCAGAGATAATCTTACATATGTATAAGTTTAGCGAGAAAAAAAAATTCTAGTTCCAAATTTATGAGCTCATAAGTTTGGATCCTTTAAATGGATTTGATATTGATGGACATGGTAATGTAAACGCTAAACAAGCAATGAGATATAGTCAGAATTTCATCTGAGTTAATGTTCATCAGATATTCAGGAGAGAGAGAGAGAGAAGCGAAATGATGAAGATAAAAGCATAAAACGCGCGTATTTTGATGATTGATGATAAGTGACAAGAGGAATTAGAAAGATGAAGAAAAATAAAATGAGTGGATGAGAGAGAAAAGCATGAATAGAAATTAAGGAAAATAGAACAAAGATAAACCATGGTAAGAAGAAAAGTTCTAACAATAGAAAAATTCAACACCATGACCAAGAATTCGGTTAAATGAGTTCGAAAACTTTTCGATTAAAAATCTTATGTGAGAATTGAGCAATTTCCAGATCATGAGGTTTACGTTTATGGATCAAATTATCAGTTGAGATGGAGAAAAGTTCAAGATCAATTCTGTATCTTTATCATGACTGATGATTATAAATTGTATCCATGATCTGAGACCAAATGTTCATTATTTAATTCGATCACATACTCAAGAAATAAATGAGCAATAATTTAGCATAATCACAGAATTTTTAATCATAAAGGTTCATTGTAAAGGCTAATGAGATAATTACCGATCTTTAATCATGATTGAAAATCAATAGCGATCATTTGAAAGCTCTTGCCAACAATTAGCTCGATAAGTTTTGCTTTCTTCAACTATCTTTTAATTACACAATTTAATCATCACTAAATAATAAGTATTAGTATTGATCGATTGTGAAAAAAAGTATCGAATTGTAAATATTATGAAAAATTGGAAAATAAATCAAGATATCGATGGAAATTAGTTGGAAATAATAACTGCAAAGATGATTCCAAAAAGTCAACAACACTATCATGGACTCGATAATAAAGTGATCGAGTTGATGATGGAAATTGATAAAAGCATGATAATGATGATAGAGGAACATTAATATCAATATATATTATGTAAGTATCGATTTAATAGTTAACTTAAATATTTATATCGGTGGTTATGATAATAAAGTCAAGTGAGTTCTAAAAATTTTAGAAAAATAATAAAAAAAAACCAAGAATATACGAAATGCTAACAATCACTTGGAATGAGACACAAAAAAATAACATTTCATCTCAATGGTGAATTTTTTTCATTCAACTCTGACTCTCAGTTCAGATAAATATCATGATAATATGAAATTATCTTCACTCTGTATGTAGATAAACATATTATCATGTTGAAACAAAACAAATTGATATGAGGCCAATATTTGATGCTATGTAAACGATATTATCTTTCATAATGATGAAAATATTGGATCAAGATGATGACAGTTATATTATTATAATAATGTCAACATCCATGATAATCATATAATGATAATAATATTATAACAATGTTGTTACACGAGATGGGAAAATTTTATCGTCCAAAGTACGTGTATTAATATTTATATTACTCTGGAATCTGTGGTTTCCAGAATATCATGTTGCTCATATAGCCTTATGAATAAGTTCATTGATAATCTCGGACAATCAGAATCTTTTTTCTTGGCTACAAGATTATGATTATCTATTAGACTGATTAGAGATGATTGTTTTCATGATAAAGGCTTGGAGATCTTTTTGGTTCTCTCTCTCTCTCTCTCTGTCCCTGTCATTTTCTTATTAGTCTGAATTTCCATGAAAAAAAATAATGAAGGTAATAATAATCCACAACATGGATACATTCAATTCTATATGAATTCTATTATGTGTATTACATGATATTCACTCAATATTTCATGGAAACATGAATCAGTGGTACATATATACATGGTGTATATACTAATAATAATGCCTGGTTAAAGATTTTATTGTTCAATTGAATAAGGAACATGATGATGAGTGTGTTTTAAGATCATGAAAATGTTCAAGGATGAACTCAGTTCTCATTGTAAGAGACCTTTAGTGTAAGAAAACGAAGTAATCATTTCGATCAAATGTCCTATTATAAATTATTTCACTCGACGAAAATTTCGAAATGATTTATTAACTAATGTGATCGCCTTAGTATCTTTATTTAGAGAGAGAGAGAAATAAAAATTCAGGGTAAATTCTGAGTTTTCAGATTTATATCTGGAAACTTTACTCGAAAGTGTATTAAGATACAAAGTTCAGTGAAGTTCTAAGTTTGAATAATAGTTTTTCTTGGTTTTGATGAATTTTCGAAAAGAAATTTTTTCTGATCATGTGAATACAGAGAGAGAGAAAAGAAATTGAAATTCATTACTTTGTATACTAATGGTAATTGGAAATAATAATAATATTGATGATCAGAATAAAGATAATATTGAATTAGAATATAATTTTTCTTCCTCAATGAATAGAGAAAGTGAGAGAATCAATTATTCATATTTTCCAATTGAATTTCATTCCATTCATTTTTCATCATCACAAACTTGATGTGAAAATATATTGACAATTTTTATCTGTCATCATGATTATATTAAAGACTAAATAATAAAAACTTACCTGAATTATTATCAATTGCGTCCAGAATAAGATAGATCAGATATAAAGTGAATATAAACTTCATTTCAATCTGGATCCAGTCATTTCATGATATAAACGTTGATCCTGATGGAAAAATGTAATAATCAAGAAAAATAATAATAAAGAAACATAATTAATTGCAATTCTATTTCAAAGTTATATTGTTACAACAATATAACAACAATCAAGGAAAAGGTAAGAAGGAAAAAAATAAACTTCTTGTTATGTGTTTACTTTGTTAACACCAAGAGAGAAAAATAATAAAAGTGAAATCAATCAAAATGGTTACAATTAATTAATTGAATTTCAATCATTCCAGCTAATTTTGATTCCGTTCAACTTGCAATTATCATCATTAACTCAATTGAAAAGTTTCATTCGGTAAATTGATTAACTCATTTGATTTTTGTAAGAAAATCGATCAAACCATTTTAATAATGTTATATAAGTTGAGCTCTCTCATCAGATATTAATATCTACAGGGCATGACAATGGTGATGATGATGAAGATAATGATGATGATGATGATGATAAACGACAATAATGATGATGATAAGAAGGGAAAATGAAGCCCGAAAACTTTGATATAAACTATTGGATATAAACATATATAAATCTTTGTATTATCAACTATATTTAACTACATGATAAAGTTCATTGATTGATTATCATGAGAAATATAATTTGGAAAAAGTAAAAAGTAGTTTTTTTTTACACTTTTTTTTTCATTCATCTGAGATGTAAATATATAATCAATATGTGCCTTTGTTTATCCCTGTTTTTTATTTGGGTGATATCATCATTAAGAATGAAAAAATCCCACTGATGATGATGAAAATGATGATAATCTACTCTCACCTATGGATTTTCATGATATTAAGGTGAAAATCTGCTTCCACCTCATCTGATAAATTGTCAATCTCTCAATTTAATCAGAGACAAAAGCTTGAAAATAAAATGAATCGCATTTCAAATGTAACTGTTCATAGGCACACACAAATATCATTAAATTGTGATTATTTGGGTGAACTGATTATGTAGATTATCATCATGATGACAATTGGCATAATTGATGATTTATTCATTCAGGGTGAAAATCTTTAGGATAATATTTTAGCTCATTAAGAGAAGACTAATATTTAACCGGAAATTTATTTTCTCTTGATTGTTGACCGATAAAATTTTATATATACAAGAAAAGAAAAGTTTTGTAGGTTAAGATGATTTTTTGAAAAGTTCTCTCATGTTGATATTGTCATTTTCCAATTTCTATTCAACTTGATCATCGCTTAAAGACAAAGTTTCATGATTATTGAGGAATCGTGTTTGTTGTTGGGTTAAAATATCTCGAAGTTTTCAAGAGAGAAAAAAGGATGAAAGAAAAGTTCTTGTCTCTTTTTTAAGATTTTTCAGTATTCCATGATAACTTGTAATTCTCTATCTGTATTTATATGAACAATGCAAGTATCATGGAATCGTCTCAGGTCAGAATGAATTTAGAATTATTTTCACTTGTGATCTAAAGCTTATCATCTGTCAACTATCATGAGGTGTAAATAGTGTATTACAGATCCAGGGGATTCCCAGATGAATATGAAAAAGACAGAGGAGAAAAAAAATATTCTCTCTCTCTCTCTCAAATGTCACACCAGGTATATCACCATTCGTATTACACAAAAGTGTATCACAATTTTAAGCTTTACCCTTGAATTCATCGGGAACAGGAATGGAAAATGGAAAAGGCTTAAAAGAATTTGAAAAGAAAAACAAAATGTTTCAAAGATTCGAAATTCAGAAATAATAGAAGTTTCAACAAAGATAGAAAAGAGAGCGAAAAGTTCATGTAAATAAACAGTAATAATACACATGTACTTGGATTTAGTTCAAATTACGATGTAAAGTAATTAACATTTCCATAAATAGTTCGGAAAAAGTCATGATAAAACCTCCATGAATTTCAGGATTTATCTTTTATTCTGGTGAATGAATAAAACATTTCATCAAATCTTAAAGAAAAAGGAAATTTGTTTCAATTCTAAATTTTAAATGAATCAACTAATCAAATGATAGGGGTACAAATGTCAACCTATTTAATGGAGAGAATACAAATAATTAAATGTATATTCTTGTAATATCATTCACATGTTAGAAATGCTCAACATTGAATCAGAAAGTTGATTAGGAATATAATTAATCTTTTTCCTTTCAATTTTAACTGTTATAATTCATTTTTTTTCTACTCCAAGGTTAATCGTAATTGTAATTATTAGATTAATTTAGAAATGGATTGTTAATAAACCTTGGTAATTGAGAGAATTGGCAAATTAACATTCTCAGTGTGGAGATTCAACTTTTCTAACGACCGTTTCGGTTTACTATCATTACGAATGAAATTGTGATACTTTCGAGTTGAAATTTTCTGTTATAAATAAATAAACTTTTTCCATCATCATCATCATCTTTCTTTCTATTCTCATCTTACCTCATTCATTTTATTCTATTCTATTCATAGAAAAAAAGTTGTCTTGATATAATCATTAATCTAAGTAAAATCTTTTCGAATTTTATTTTCCTTCTCCTTACTCTCTCTCTCTCTCTCTCTCTCTCTCTCTCTCTCTCTCTCTCTCTCTTTCTATTCTAAAAAGTTCTGAAAGAAAAAAAAACTTTCAATCTGATAATTTACTCGAATCACATTAGTAACTATCATCATCATCATCTTAATATGTAAGTAAGAAAAGGTAAGTGATAAAAAGTAAAGCAAATTCATATGAAACTTTAATTGTTATCATAATCAACTGAATAACTGGTTAATCAAGTTTCAATGTAATTAGACAACAATGATAATCAATTTAGAGAAAGGCTCATTATTTACATTGTGGACAAAGGAAATCAAATGAATATTCATTAACCAAATTATAATCTTAATTATAATTGTTGATAGTTGATCAGTTTTTGCGAAATTGAAAACTTCAACATATTAATAGTATTTGATTGGTGATTATCATCAACATTAACATTATCATCATCATTGATTAAATAATCTCATTGTCAGTTTGAATTAAATTGTTGAGAGATTTGATAAAATGGTTGACATTTTTTGGCGACTAATTTTAATTAACTGATTGTCAACGTGGGTTGATTGTAATCAGGGTTTGGGTTGAATTCCTGGTTCTTTTTGGGTTAAAGTCTAATGCAAACTCTTTGAACAAGTTGTTCGGATTAGTTTAGACTAATTAACTTGGTAAGGATTCGGGATTAGTTGATAGAGTTAGAGAGAGAGAGAGGGAAAAGATAATCAACAAAAAAAGGTCAATTGAAGGTTTAATTTAATTTTCATTTCTCAATTTCATTGATTATCAACATTATTATTAACATGATTAATTAGTAATTATAATTACAATTGAATAGATGACTGTTATCGTTGTCCATGATTTAAGTGAGCAACAATTAACTCCCATTTAAAGATGATGGTAAAACTTGTCAATATAAACAAATCCAATTGTGTAAATGTAAACAAATGTAACAAATTAATTCACTTTAAATAATAATAATAATTTGTCAACATATTTAAATCACTGGTCACAATTACGATTAATCAATTAATTTACTCGCAGGACAATTGGCACAATCAACACCAGAAAAAAAAAGAAACAACAAGAGAGAAAAATTGAAATTACAATTACTATTATTAGAATTTAATTATTATGATATTATGATATTATTATTATCCAATGGTGACGATGATTTAGTGTTGTGAGTAATTTAACAACAATTAAGCTTTGGAAAAATTGAATAATTGATTGGTTTTGTGGTTAAGATTAAGATGATTAACAACAAAGAGATAATCAAGATGATGATGGTGATGATCAAAGTGATAATCAAACAGAAAACAATCCATGTGAACCAATGGGAAGCTGATAAAAAGTATTACCTGTAACTTTATTGGTAAGATGATTGTTGCGATAATAAAAGTGATGAAATGAAATTTCAACTTCATCTGAATTCAGATGAATGAGATTGAGCAAGAAACAAAAAGAGAGACAAAAAGAAAGAGACAGAAACACAATACGACTCAGGGTGACTTCTATCGTTTCCTTTTCCAACTAGAAATTCATCTCCCATTGAAACTGATAAAAAGTCACTTTAAAAGTTATCAGGTTTCCTTAGTATCAATGACAATGTAATATTTATCTTCCTCTTTATCATCCTCTCTCCCTCTATTTTTTCCTCTCTCTCTCTCCATCATTCTAACCATTATTATCACCCATATACCTCCACCCACTTTTTTTCATCTTCTTGTTTATTATCTTTGAGTTTTACTTGTTTACCGTTTAAATTACAGGTAAAAATTTATTAGTTTCCCATTGGTTCACATGGATTGTTTTAAGTTTGATTATCACTTTGATCATCTTCATCTTGATCATCACCATCATCATCTTGATCATCTTTGTCGTTAATCATCTTAATCTTAACCACAAAACCAATCAATTATTCAATTTTTCCAAAGCTTAATTGTTGTTAAATTACTCACAACACTAAATCATCGTCACCATTGGATAATAATAATATCATAATATCATAATAATTAAATTCTAATAATAGTAGTTGTAATTTCAATTTTTTTCTTGTTTCTTTTTACTTTGTTTCTTTTTTTTGGTGTTAATTGTGCCAATTGTCCTGCGAGTAAATTAATTGATTAATCGTAATTGTGACCAGTGATTTAAATATGTTGACAAATTATTATTATTATTTAAAGTGAATTAATTTGTTACATTTGTTTACATTTACACAATTGGATTTGTTTATATTGACAAGTTTTACCATCATCTTTAAATGGGAGTTAATTGTTGCTCACTTAAATCATGGACAACGATAACAGTCATCTATTCAATTGTAATTATAATTACTAATTAATCATGTTAATAATAATGTTGATAATCAATGAAATTGAGAAATGAAAATTAAATTAAACCTTCAATTGACCTTTTTTTGTTGATTATCTTTTCCCTCTCTCTCTAACTCTATCAACTAATCCCGAATCCTTACCAAGTTAATTAGTCTAAATTAATCCAAACCAATTTGCCAGCGTTTTCCCATCAATGTATCAATGTTAGCAAATGCCCATCAACATAACCCAAAAGAACCAGAAATCTAACCCAAATCCGAACCAGAATTTTCTCTCTCTCTCTCTCTTTATCCTTCATTAACTTATTTACTAATTGACCTTTTCACTGAATATAATTGTAATTACATTGTTGATTGTTAATATTTACTGTTAGTTTAATGTACATTGGATGCAGAGTCACGTTCAGGTTTACTATTACCTCTAGATTGATATACCAATTGGAAAGCTATTCTCATGCTCACCTAAGCTATTGTTTCCGGTAAACTTTGGGCATTTGGACCCAAAATGATAGAGAAACAATAAATTGTGATGATTTGTATTCCTGTCCAAAGCCTGATCATAAATTGATCAAGTTAATTAACATGAAACTTAATTCCAATTCATATAATATTCAGATTCCCATTTTTTTTTCAGATTAATAACTTTTTCTTGTTATCATTTGTATCAAACAAAACACTAAACCGAACCGAAACATTTGTTAATAACTAATTATCTCATGGTAACAATTAGCTAATTGCAATTAGTCTCGATGTAACAAATTAGTCAATTTTACCTGAGTCTTTTCTTGGTTAATTCACTTTATCATTTCCTCTATGATTTATAAACTGTTTGCAATTAAGAATCAAAAAGTAAATGATTAACCAACCAATAGTTAATTTGTTTCTCTATCTCTGTCTCTCTCTCTTACCTTTAGTTGTTTTTACCTTTGAAATTGATTAACAATCAACAATTAATTATCTTTTAATAGTTTCTGTAAACAACTAATCTTATGATTACAATCAGAGTTACAATAATTATCTAATCATATTTGAAAATCTTTATTTAATTACTTAGTAATTAACCTTTTTCCCAATCAAAGGTTAATAGTGATTCAAGTCAAAATTGATTATCGTTGTATTGATTAAATTGAATTTAAGGAAACCAGTTTAATTGCGTGTTTAATTATTGATACTAAGTATTGTTGATTAATTGCAATTAACTTTTTTTTGTTTCTGGTTAATTGGTTTATAATTAACCAGAAAATTTTACAATTTTCAATCAATGTGGATTAAGTATTTACAATGAATTGAATGGTTGATTAGATTAAATTTAATTGTTAAGGTTTCATCTAAATCTTTATCCAACTTATGTCAATAATTTGATTTATTAATTGTAATCAACTGATTTGATATACCAGAATATTAATATATAAACAATATTAACCAAGATATTATGATTATCCAAAAGTGATTACGAGGTTGACAATTGATTGATTAGTTTGATTGACAATAAATTGATAGTTTCCAAATGATTAAAATGATTATTCTAACTTTTAATTTACTTTAATTAACTTTAATTGTTGTTTCTTTTTTTGATTCTCATCCAATTAGGTAAACTATATCATCTTCACTGGGTTTGATTTTCTCATTCTACTCAGTATTGTATCACCATCAACCCTGTTAATTGGTGATAATCAATGGCAACAATTTATCGAAAGTTTCCCCAAGATTGATAACTATTCAATTATTATCGGGATTATCCTAATCCGGTTAATCCTACGACTGTTTATCGTAATCGCGGTTCCTATTCTTTCAATAGGAAATCGAAGTGATCGACGTAAATATCTAATTCCATGGGAATTAATTGTATCCATTTATATTGCTGCTCTAATTGCCAGTTCAGTTTATTTTCTAATTGTTGAGAATAAGGTAAACAATCAAATGCAAACCAATAATAATAAACGATCAACAATCAATTTAAATTGTCAAACACTTGAAAAAGTTTAATATCATAATGATGATATCGATACAATAACGATTGAATAACGTTTAATTGTTGCTGATTTATCATGATAATTTGAATTTAGGACAACATTGAAACTTTATCATACAAACAATTGGCAATTTTTTTTTATTATTAAGGTCAAACAATTAACTTTCATTATTATTATTATTATTATTGAAAAGTTGATTATCACATCAATATTTAAATTGCAGATTAATTTAACTTTCTGATTACTACCTTGATTTAGTCAACTTATTGTCCTAAATTTTTTCATGCTGGTTAATTAATTTTTCATTCTCTCATTAATGTTGATTTAATTGTAACAATTTGTTTCTCTCTTGTTTATTATTAATCTAGAATGGGTTAATCAGTGAATTCCCCAAGTGGATTAGCGCTAATTTAGTTCAACTTGATGTAGATACGAGTGTTCAATGGGCTCGATTTACGATATTTCTAAATCTCTCCGATGGTGGACCTTTAATTGTTATCTGGTTAATCTTATTATGTTTGGTTCACCTTCGAAGTGTTCAAATACGTTTCGAGAAAAGTCAACTTCGTCGATTAGGCCAATGGGACACAAATATATTAACCTATCGAATACCTCGAGCTCGTCTTAATTCAATGGATGGACATCCAATGGATTCAACATTGGAATTACGATCATCTCGTATTCCCGTTTATCCAAATATCGCTAATCCAAATGTAACTGATTCTCACGCACCTTTTTATGATAATCAAGCCTTCAAATATTAACACGAAATTATTATAATTTAAAAAAAAACCAAAAACAAAAAACAAAAGTTAGAATTGAATTTTAACTTAAAAACAATCGTTCATCTTGTCAACTGAATTTAATTCATGGTCGTTCATGTAAATCAGAATCAAAGGAAAAAAATAACAATGAACAAAACTAATCCATTGATACAGAATTTTTTGTCTCCTCTCTTCCCCAATCAAGTTAATTAAAAACAAATCTCTTATTTAATAACAACAAAAAAGTTGTAAAATTTAATTAAAATACTAAAAAAAAAACTTTTCATTTACAAAACAATTAAACCTTTTCATTAATACTCCGAATCTAAATTATCAATGAACCAATTTGATCATTAAACCAACTTCATTTCGGTGACAATAGATGGAGACACATTTTCTCATTGTTTTCTATTATTATTTGGTTTTAACAATCAATTAATTGTCTCTTTCCTTTGTTAATTGTTGTATATTTTACTCAAAGATCCATCTAATTGTTATCATTAAAAATTTCGACTCAATTAGTTGGTGAGAATAGAAAATGAAACAAAAATAGAAAGAAAATAAACAAATCGATTGATTCACCATCTATTGGCAAGATTTGTAAGAAATTCGTTAATTGTAACTAACGGTATTCGTAAATCGATGTTCCAAACTGTTGTAGGATTGCTCATTTTGGAAATGTTATTATTATTATATGATTAGTACATATGATGACAATTTAATGGCTCTCGATACATATGACTGATCAATGAAAAATTATTAACTACAGGTAGTAATTAACAAAGGGGAAAGATAATGTCAAGTATTATTAATATATAAGTTGAATTGACGCTTTTCGTGATAATTTTAAATTAGTTTCTCTTCACAATTTATGTAAGTTAATTGTCAATCAAATTGTAATCTACAAGGTTAAACAGATAGGAACTGAGACAATCAGATTAATCAATAAGAGACACAATCAATTTGACAGTTTCAACAATTCAAATCTAATCTTGGATGCGAACAGTATAAATCAAAATTTAAATGTACTCACAAAATAGTAATCAAATTTAATTTAATTGTATAACAACAAATTTATTAATTTCTGTTAATTTTTCTTGTTTACAGGTTTTGGCATTAATTTTAGTTTTAATTTACTAATTGACAATTAATGTTATTCTCATGATAATGATAATAATAAGACGGAATAAATAAAAAGTCCGAGGATCGAAAAGTCGAAGTTGAAGTCGAAAGAAAAACTTTTTTATTTTTCTCTCTCTTTCTTTGTTAATTTGGTTTCTTTTTCTTTCTTTTTTTTTCGTGGCCATAACAACGATGAACAATTCTAACGATGATTAATTAGATAATTAATTAATTAATTTGATGAATTGATGAAGAAAAGAAAAGAAAAGAAACAAGAAACAAGAGAAACAGATTAGACCATTTAAATTGTCACTTGTTTTTGATTCTTCTCATTTTACAATTAACGTTTTTGTTTGTCATCTTCTTCTGGTGATATAATTAACAAGATAAAATCAGTGAGATGATTAAAATATGTCTAAGAGCGATTGTGATTAGTTCATGATGATGATAATGGTACAATCAACAATGAATTAACAATTAATAGTTACAAATGTTGTGGCTTTTCATGATGAGAGTTTGTTGGTTTGTATTGTTTTCCTTTCAAATATTATCAAACATTGAATTCAATTGTTGTTTTGATTCATTTAACAAAAATATAATGAAATTGATGATGATTATTAAGAGATGCGATTGGGATGAAGATGAACATGATTAATCTTGTCTCATGAATTTGAATTCAAATTCAAAATGAACAAAAAGTTATCGCTTCCAGAGGTACACAAAGGTTATCTTGTTTCATTTAGAATTGGAAACTCTGGTCACTCTCTTTCTCTCCGATAAAATCGCAGAATCAAATAGCAATTTGGTTGATACGAAAGAGAATAGAAGAAAAAAAAACGATTAGAAGAACCAAGTTAAACTCGAACAACGAATCGGTCGTTTTGTGTTCAATTCTTTTTCTTTGACGTTCAGTTGTTGTTCTTTCGCTAATTCTTGTGTCGATATTTTCTCTCTCCTCTCTCTCTCTCTCTGTGATATTAACCATCGGCAACAACGATAGACTAGAATAAAATATCAGTTCCTTTTTTCTCTGTTCGACTTTTAAATCCATTAATCCAATTCCTTTTCCATGGTTCTCAGAGAATTTCTTTCACCGTCTTCATCTTTTTCTTTTATAACCATTCCAACTGATAGAATTTATTAGTCCAAGTTGACGATTCTTTGTTTCTCTAATCATTCAGTTTAATTTATCGTTTGGGTTGTATCATAAAGCACCAGAATCAGTAATTTTATCAGAAACAGAATTTTATAAAATATATTTTGATATATTTCGATAAAATCTATTCTTTTGCTTCCAATGTTACATTTGATTCTGTTGAAATAATTTCGTTGCAATTAGCTTGCTTCGTTTTTGATATAATCTCTTTGTTAGAATTTTTTTTGGTCAATTCTTTTCTCTCGGCTTCCTTATGCTCTTCATCTTTATAATGGTTATAATTTTTACTCAAGTTATCCATTAATTCTGGAAAATCACCAAATGCTAAAGAAGAGGAAAAGAAAATGTTAATATTTAAGAGGAGAAAAATGATAAATATTGTCCATTTTGTGGATAAACTTTTCCAATGGTCAAGAGATACTCACCATCCCAAGCTTCAAACATATCATGGACAAAGAAATCTATGAAACCGATCTGGGACTTGGGTATACTACAAGTCGCTCTATCATAAGCTGGCATAACAACCGGAAGTCCTAATGCTTTTTCCTCATCAGTCTATTGGTCATTGGTAAGCGAAAAATTATCATTGACCAGGTAAACAAATGAGATATTTAAGATTAGTGGTCATCTGGTGTGTTTGTATACACTTTGTATATTCATCTCTTACCTGATTACAATACTCTTCTGCTATCCTTTGGGCCCATGTATTACAAATGACCAATGGTCGAGTTGGATTGCAAACATCAGCACATTTAATCAACATACGCTTAATTATGACGATATTTTCTGGAGATCCTGATATATCAAGGGAATCTTGATTAACCATTGAACTATCTGAACTTTGTGGTTGATCAATATCATTAGAATTTGTTTGGTTTGTTGATTTAACCATTTTAAACGGATCGATTAGGACACTTATGAATTTGGATAAATGTTCAAAATGTTTGGTCATCTCTGTAGCTAGAACCATATCGATTATTGATTGACGAACCTCTTTGTACGTATCACGATCAAGATTTTTAAATATATTAATCTGATCATCTGAAAGTGTTAATTTAAATGCTTGAGCTGCATGATGACTTTCGAGAACGGATCTGGACCAGAGAAGCATTTTCCATAAAAAAGAGAAACAATTAATTACTCGAATCAATGATCAAGAAAAAACTTTATCCTAATGATTATCAAAGTGTCACTTACATATCATTATAAAGTATGGCGAGTTCATTATGTGAATTGCAAAGAAAAGCGGAAGATTTTCCTGGATGATCGATATCATGAATTATCGCTGAAATCAGGCTGATCACTTCGTCTAGTGGGTCAAATATTGATTTCAATCGAGGTTTCCTCAGGAAATATGATGTCGCTTGCATAACATCAGCTGCATGAGTTGAATTATGATATGGATTATCCCGATAATGTGATTCAACCACCACAAGCCAATTGCGTAAAGTTAATTCATCACAATTTAAATTTGAACAGACATTGAATGAAGATAATATTGATAATCCAAGAAAAAAAAGTGGCCTTTTTGGGTAAGCAATCAAAGACAATTAAAAAGATAAACAAGCAATTAACTAATCATGTTTATTCATGTAGTGATTAATGAATCAATTTTGGTTTTTCTCGTTCATCAGATTGTTTTTTTTTTGAACTTTTTTCCCGCTTCTCGCATTCATAGGTACTATTAATATGTGTACATAAACATATTCATTTTTTTTTTACTTTCTTCGTTGTAAAATACAATTAAGGTTAATTGATTAGGCTAATTAAATGAGTTTCGTAAGTAAGACAATTAAAAATATACAGATATTTATCATTCGCTTGATAAACTAGTTAAATAAATACAAGTATAAATATATATAATCTGTAATTGCGCCAAGGAACTCAAGGAAAATCTGATTATGAGAAACAAATTGTAATCATTTCGGCTTTTCTTTCCTCTCCTCTTCATGATAATATTAATTCAGCATCAAGAAAGAGAGATAGATAGAGAGAAAATTTTGATTCTCTCTGAATCTGAACCAGAATCATGATTAGTATATTTTGCTATTCAAAACATGAGGATTCGAGTTCAATAACATGATCATGTTTATCTCACATTTAATTTTGTTTATTCATAAACAAACAAGTTAATCTCATATTTGTTTATCAATTTTACCAGGAAAACCTTTCAATTTACACACTGAGGTAAATTGATAACGTAACATTCATGTAAATATACATATTGATGTAATCTCAATTCTCAATTATCTGGCATTTCACTCTCTCTCTCTCTCATATTGACGTTGATGATTAGAAGTTTTGAAAGAGAGAAACCTGAAAAAAAGCAGAGAATTTTTCTTCTTCTTCTTCTTCTCTTATGATTGAAATGTTTACCTTTTCTCAGTAAGTCTTTCTAATTCGATTATATTGAAATCCCATGTCCATTGAAGGTCAAACGTTTTCTTTAAGTTTTCAGGAAGATTTGAAAAGTTTGGATTCGAGGTTGGACTTTGTAATAGACCAGAACTATTTTTACGAACAACTTGTTCATATGACATTCGCCTCATTCCAGTTGCCTTGTTACTCTGATATGATGATGATAATAGGAATTATCATGGATCATGGAAAGAGAGAGAGAGCAAGAAAGAAAAGAGGGAAGAATAAAAAAATAATAATAATCTGAGAAAAGGGGACAATTAGAGGTAATAGATGATAAGAAATGAGAGAGGATCATCATCATGAAGACTTAAGATGATGAATGATGATAAGTTTGAATACATGGAACAGTAGTTTAAGAATCAAGATTAATCTAAGTGATAAAAAGTTTTCGATATTTTTTTTTCCTTTTGGGTTCAGTATTAATTTGATTAATTCTGAGAATAGGAAGTGAAAAAAAAGGTGAAGATGTGAAGATAATCATGTTATCATGGTGGAGGAAAATATATTATTATTATTAACATTTTTTTTCCTTTTATATCTAATCCATTTAAGTTTATATCAAGACCACCATTATCATCCTATCAGGTAGATGAATGAAATTTTCAAGGGAAAATCAAGTGATAATAGTAATTAAATTTGATTACTTACGTGAATTAAACCAGTTAATAGATCATTAGTTAACTGATCATCAGCTTTTGATGGTGGAAACCCTGTTAATGTTGGTGAATGAACATCAGTGTTTTTCAATATTTCAACAACTTTTTCCAATGTTTGAGCCAAAAGGATTGGACTGTTTTCTTGTGTTGCCATCAAAACATTCATAACCTGAAGATTTTGTCAATTAGATGATTAAGATGTATGATTATTACTTGAGCACATGGTAAATATATCATGAAGAAGAAGAGGAGGAAGCGAAAAAAATGAGAGAGAGAGAGAGGAAGAGAGCGAAAAAAAAGTGACAAAGATGAAGGAAAATTACACTAATTAGATATAAACTCTGTTCTTTACGATGAGAAGTAGAAAAAAAACTGATGAACTAAAGACAACAAGTAAGATAAAATAGAAGAAGATGAAGATGAAGAAGATAATGATGATGATGATGAAGAATGAGACAAAATGATAAAGAGAAAGTTAATGTCTAAAGTGAGTGTTCATTCATTAGCCATGTTCATCTCTTTTTTTCGTGCCAACCCCTGATTCTTGTTTCAAGATTCATGATGAAGTTTTTTTTACTACTCTCCCTCTCTCTCTCTTTCTGGATGAAAGAGGATGAGAATGTCGATGATGATGACGAAGATGAAAAAAGGATGATCTGTTGACTGCCTTGAACAAGTTAAAGACAAATCCCTATTCATCCCTCGGTATCTCAGCTAATTATTATTAGAAGGGAATAAGATAATTATGATAAGGATTATTACGAAGCTCCATTGATGAGGATGATGATTATCATTGATTGTGTTGAGAAATTATAATTGTTACCTCAAAGGATAATATTAAACAAGAAATGATCAACAAGAGCAACAAAATATTAAAAAGTGAAACTTTTTTAATGAGAAAAAAAAAGTTACAACTAAATTTAAAATCATAACCATGAAAATGTGATTACATTTAAATGCTCAGAAATGATAATCATAATACTCATGATAATTATTTTTTTCCCCTGCAAGTTTAACCTTGATCTTTTAATCAAGGTTAGTTAATCTTGATAACGAGAAGAAAATAATAATAATAATAAAATGAGAGAAAATAAAAATAGTAATGAGAGAGAGAGAGAGAGAGAGAAAATAACGGTAATTCAAATCTGAGAATAACTTTTGTCAATTCTTACATTATTTTAATCCATATAATTGACGATTTTTGATCAATGATGACATAATATCACATGAATATTAACACAGTATAACAATAGTTATTGAAAATGTATTGAAAGTGAATCGATTTCCAATCAATCAATGGAAAGAAACAAAAGTGAAAAGTTGAATACGAGAGTCACAAAGAGAAAGAGATATCGAATGAAATAAACTTTGATCACCTAAAGGTAAGATTGGAAAACTTTTGATGATAATGATGATGAAGATTTGTAGTCTTTTCTGTATTACTTTTATATCATAAAAAGGATAAAAAAACTAGAGCAAAATGAAAACAATGTGAATTAACTGATATCCAACAGTCAACTGATAAATAACCAAAAGAATATAAGTTTGAAGCTTATCCTAATCTCTGGTTAGATGCATTAAAACCTAATGATAAGATGTAACTGATTTTCCTTGGAAAATGATTCATTGGAAACTTTTATATATTTTTTTTTCTTCTTATTCTCTCAATACTTAGATATTATATCCAATTTAATACTAACCTTCATCAGCATGATGACCTTTTCACTGAAATTCACTAATAACATTAATCTTTGATTGTTTAACTCTCTATCCCCATGTAACAACAACAACAACAAGAATAGTAAAGGTAACATTATCAAGAGAACCCATTGATTGTAAATACTAACAATCAACTACTATGATATTGGACTTAAGTGTATTACAAGAAAAATGTTACAGAAAAACATTATGAGTGTTTCTTGTTGTATAATCAACATTGATTTCTATCCATTTGGTAATCAAGTTAAAATATCCAATTTGTTGGTAACCATTTATTTCCAGAATATTGGATAGAAAACTATTGGTAAACTGATTAAATATTTAGAAGGATAAGAAAGAAAATTCTAACTCATTATTATTGGAATAATATTGAATATTGATTGATGATAAATCTCAATAAAATTACCACTTTTTTCTGTATTGTTTTGTTTTTTTTTTCTTATATTCTATTTCTTGACCATCTTATGGAAGTGACCATTAAATCTGGTCACTTACAGGGATAGAGAATCGGTTTTAAGTGAAGCATCTTAATCATCATTATCATCTCATGGTAAATGGATGTGTTACCAAAGGATAAAGTACATTAGATGATTCGGAGATGATTGGAGGTTCGAGGATATTGAAGATTTGAGAAGAGAGAGAGAAAAAAATAGTTTTATTCATGGAATTAGTTCAGTAGAATTGGTTATACATGTAAGAGGAAAATGATGAAAATAAGAAGAAGAGAGAGAGAAAAAATGGAAAAATCATATTTTCGATACATAAGAAAACATTTAGCTCGTCAGAACAAAATTGAAAGGCAGAGAGAAAATGTTAACACATGATGAGAGATTAGTGATGGAGATAATGTTGAAACTCTCATGATGATAATGATGCTTATGAAATGTTGGTTAGATTCGTTTAACATGTCATATGTAATGTAAGGATAACTTGAAGAGAATCTCCATCATTATCATCAGAGTTTTCTTCTTCTTGAGAATTTCCTAATATCATGAAAACTTCCGGTTATTCTTTCATCTTCCTCTTCTCTTTTTTTCTCTCTCTCTCTCTCTCTCCTCCTTCTGAGTTTCCATTTCCAGTTACACTTTTTTTCCACTATTTTCTTTTTATTCCTTTCGACTTTTTCTTCATTGACATAATCTTAATCTCTTTGCTTCATCGTCTTCTTATTCTCCACCAATGGAAATAGTTCCACAGAACTTCTGGTTTTTATTCTTTCTTATCACTATTATTCTTCCTCATCTTCCTCATCTTTCTTTTCATTTCTCTTCTTCCCTGTTGTGAATTTTCTCTATCATTCTATCTGTCTCTTTTCGAATTCTTTTTGTTGTTTATCTTTTTCGCTGTGTTACTTTTTGGTTCGAAATGCAAAAGAAGAAGAAAAATAAATCGAATCACCCAAAAATTGAATCAACGGTAATCTGATTAGAATAATGCAACTCGATTTCTCTCTCATTCTCTGTTGTTGACTGTTGAGACATGACCTAAATTTACTGATTGTTGATGATTACATGAGAAAACAAGTCAAGTCAATACACAGAACCGAAAAGATTAGATTGTTATTGTTGTTGATTCGTTTAAAGAAAACACAAAATGAACGATTTTTTTCCCATTAAAACGATATCATAAGTGCCGAAAGTTTCTCACTTATTGTTGTGAAACTTTGTTGATCTGTTTTGCCTTGAAAAATTTTACGATTTTAAATTGTTCGAAATTTATTCAACTTGACCTAGTTTGACTTTTACATGGTTCATGAAGTCAGAGCAATTATCACATAGAGAGAGAAGGAGAAGGAGAGATGATAGAGTGATACAGTTTATGTTCAGTATTGATGATCCCTCTGAGGTTGAGTATTCAGTTAAGTGTAACAAAAAAAGAGATGTGGAAATTGGTCATTTCCTTGATAAATCAGATTAAATGTGATTGAACTGATGTTTCATCGTAAATCATTCAATTGTTATTATCTAAACTAAATGAACATTTCCTGAAGATTTTGATGTAATATTTCAAAACTTGAATTAAAGTTCATCATTTGTTAGATACATAATTGCTCAGAATTTAATAACAAATCGAGTTTAATATTCACCCAATCAAGTAAAGGATACTGATCTTTTTTTTCTTGCATTAGATGATCATCTAATTTCAATCAATCAGTAAATCATCGAGTAAAAACTCATGAAACCGAAGACAAATATTAAGCGACCAAAATATCAATTCTCGATGGTATTGATAATAATATAACTTTGGACATTTCAATCTAAGGATAACTCTAGTAATGTCATAATTAGCACAAAGTGTGAGAGAAAAAAAGATAACTGATAACATTAGGAAAAATATCCATGTAAAGGTGAATGAGAATAACTTTTTTATCTCTCATCGCATTTATCGTTAATCTTAAAATAAACGATTTTCGAGTTGATGACCAATATAAGATCTAGAAAAACGTATATTGTAAGGATAGAATAAGATTATTCAGTTATCAATGAGAACAAAGATGTTGGTAGAGTATTGGTAATGAATAGTTTTCCATGATAAATCCCACCTAAAGTCTACTCTGACACAGAGAGAGAGAGAGAGAGAGAGAGAGAGAGAGAGAGAGGATAAACTTTTGTATGTTCGATTAAGGAAGAACCCAATAGATCGAAAGAGAATAAATGATAAAAAAGAGAGAAAATATTAGGAAATATGTTCTAAAGCTAAAGTAATGTGAAGGAAATAGAATAGTAAATGAGAATTTGTATAAGAAGAAAAAAAAGAGGCTGAACCGATTCTGGTTCTTACCATGAATTAGATATTTCGAAGCGATAATATAATTTGGTGTATTATCAATAGGCAGGGAATCGATTTACTATTTTTTTCGAGGTCAATGGACTCGAATTTTTTTTAACATACTTATTATCCAGGACGCAGTTGCTATTCTAGTTGAGAGTATTATCAAAAATCATCATCATAATCATCATCGTGATAATGATAATCTTTTTCTCCATGAATTTTGTGAGAGAGCAAAAAAAAAATTAGACTCATGTTATTGTTCAACTGTAACTCAATCTGATCTAATATTCAAGTAGATATACAAATTGCTGTTATAATGATCATGATTACACCTAAAATATTATTGAACATTATCATGATATCATTTTAATTAATGGTTCATAATGACAATAATATTACATGGAAATTGTTTATGGTCAAATTTTTTTCTCTCTCTCTCTGATTTTGTCCATGTAACATTCTGAATATATTGAGATAATTGAACCATGGACATTACATAGAGTGAAAGATATAAATAGCTGAATACATGGTCATGTTGATGATAGAATTACATCTTAATTTATCTTCTCAGTTTTTCTTTTCCATGTAAATATTATATAATAACACTTTGAAAGACAAAAAAAGAAGCAAAATATTACCTAGATTCTCATATATATCATCAAGATGATAAAACTAATGGATCATCTTTCAATGAGCTTCATGTCATTTTCCTTTGGTCAGTTTGAGAAACTCGACTGACCAAAGGTAAGATGATAATATATTTACCATCAATTCTACCAGAGATTGTTGAAACTGATCATTCAGATGGGCATTTATTTTCATTTTTCATCGTACCCAATGTATTGAACAGTTTATCGATCTGTTTTATATTCCAGAATCTTATTATCATCAGAATCAAAATCATGAAATTATATATTAATATAATAAAGTAAAGTCATTTTTTGTTGTTGATCATTGTGATTCTGTGATCTCAAATGATCATCTTAATATTATATTAAACATTTTGATTATTAATATTTGTTCATTTGCTCTGTCAATCTTTGACTTTTCTCAAATTTCATGCAACTCATGATAAAATTCAGCTATCTGATCAACAAAATTTCACTAACTATGAATACAAATTAAAGAGACAAAACTAAATCAAAATGGATCATTAATATTATGTATCGATTTCAAGAGATGATGAGGATGAAAAGCGATTCAATTGATTCACTCAAAGATATCGAAATGTTGAGATTTGTTTATAATCATTGTAATCATTAAGATAATTGGTGGTTATCATTTTGTATTGTAATTAAGTCAATCAAGATAATTGGTTGAGTATCGGATTAATTGCTCAACGATCAATGGGAATGGGAATTCAATATAATAAGGGAAAAAGAAAGAAGTTCAAATGTTGTGAGTAGATGAAATATATTATTAGGAAAAAGGGAAGGAAGGAAAAGGAAATAAAAAGTTTGCCTGAAGAGATGAGAAGATGAAAAGAGAAGATAGAAAATGATGAAGATGATGAAGATTCTGTTAACTATCACCAACAACAACATGATCATCACGATGACAATCAAGTCAATTGAAGTGTTCAAGTTCAACTTTCAAGTTGTAAGCAATTCTAATCCATCTAAATAGCAATTCTGACAGAATGAAGATAAAAAATGTTCCATTTCAATACTTGAATACATATATTAATATATCCTGAGAATATCATGAACAACAGGCAAAAAGATCAAGTTTAAGGCAATGAAGATACAACTTCTTAGATATTTTGAAAGAATCGTTAAGTTTTCATCTTCATCTTCATCTCCATCTTCATATCATCGTCATCATCATCATTATCTTTCACTTGATAAGACAAAATGTAACCCAGTTTTTCTGGCTCAATTGATCCTCAGAACTTTTTAAATAACAATAATGATAACATTGTAAACCATTTGATGATGATGAAGACAAAATGAAATTGATTAGGATTTTCAGTTGACTGAATCTCTCAATCATCAAAAAATACTGTTATCAATTAATCTGTTTGTCTTTTCCATTAATTCAATGTTTCAGCACATTGACTAATGAATATCCAACCAGGGAAACTACTCAGAACTTTTTGCCTTCTCATTTCATTATTCAATTAACTCTCTAATCATTATCGTTCATGGAGAAAGAGAGAGAGAGATTATTGATTCAAATTCACTTTAATTATGCAAATATTGACACAGAACTTGATCAAACAATATCGATCAATTATTCACAATTGAAAAATTTCATTATTCATAATCAATGAGAAATATTTGTTTCCTTTGACTTTTTGGTCTTGATTAAAGTTTAGTGGTAATTAAATTGCGCTCATAATAAATTGAGCGAATCAGAACTTAAATGTGACAATCAAAGTTTTACTTCATTTAATCAACAGAACTTTTTTATTTTTCATTTTTCCTTCGCCAATGTTTCATGTGAACAAATAATTCAACAATCAATTTCTTTGTATTAACAGCTAATCTATTAACTAGAGATGATCTTTGGCTTGAATCCAGATCGATTTTCAAAAATACAATCAATTTCTTGATCTCAACTTGTGTTTACATCATGTAAATCATCATATCATATGATAACCATCATAATAAGCCTCATGAAACCAGAATCACTTTCATCAGCATCACTTTTTTTATCACCGCCATGAAATGAACTATTTTTATGAATAGATCAACATTGTTACGCTTTGTTTGTATACTATTTTCACACTCAGATGAGATTGTGAGTGAAAATATTTCACCAGAATCATTTAAATTAAGATTATCAAGATTGAGATCATAACTTTAGCTGACAAAATTGTTAATGTTAATTATAATAATCTGGATCATTTAATGATAATTAAAATTCATCAACAAGCCAATTAATTGTTGGTTCACCAAAATTGTGACAATTTCATCTCGCTGGAAATTGTAACAATCCTCACAAGGTAAATCGGTTTGATAATAATAACCGTTAACTTGTCAATGAATTTTGCAAACATCTAACAAGCGAAATGCTAACAATATTTTCAGTTTTTATATCAATGGATCTATCGGTCGATATGTTTTAAGAAATCCAAATTTCCAATCGAGTTCCGGACAATAACAGTTCCTTGAGTAAAGAGTCGAAATTTTCATCGATTAAAGTTGTTTAAAGTTACATAGAGAGAGAGAGAGAGAGAGAGAGAGAGAAAGTTTCGAGCATTTTACTGAACATATTCAACTATCGTAAAATTCATGTGAACCTTAAAGATAATAAAGATATTGATCGATTAATATTTTCTACCTTCCAAAATAATGATATATATATATATTACAATGAATTTGAGAGAAAAGTTCAAGAACCTGAGAGATATTAACATGCATAAAAATAAGACAAAAACATGAAGATTCTGATTCTTGTAAAGTTACTTAAGATAAACATGGATAAACATTGAGTGTCCATTAATAATAGAAAAATAATAAACGTAATTTATTATTGATTATCAGGTAATAAAAGAAAAATAAATAACATTGCATATGAATTATTAAAGTGCTACAGAAAATATAACCATGGGAAACTAACAGTGATTATCATGTTCAGATTAATCAGAACTGAAACTTGTAACTGAAGGTGAGAGTGTTGAAAATGTGAAAACTTATCGATTTCATTGAGTAAATTGTAGTTAACCAAATTTTTAGTTACACAAAGTGTCACCAAGAATTGAGATTCGAGTGACAATTGAGATATTTACTATATACTCTCATGAAAATCATGGTGAAAAAAGTTCGAGAAATAATGAAAATGGCTGATCAAGTTCATTGAATCTCAATTGAAACGGATAATCTAAACTGGAAACTGTTGATTGCTGTTATATTGTTAATCAACTGTAAATTGTTGGGCTTGGTTACAATTCATAATTCTGATGTGTGTGATGCTCATGATAATCAACCTTTTGTTTCTGGGTCACTAGTATAAGTTAATGAGCTTTTTTCTTTGCCATATCTGTGAGTTAAATAGCTCAGGGATGAAAGTCTGAAATTAAACAAGAATTCATTGTTATAACATGAAAGTAATTAATTAAAATTTCATCATCATCATCATCATTGCACAATTACAATCATGTAGATGGAAACTTTTTCAGCCAATCTGAACTTTAATCGGTAAAAGCAAATGATGAGGATCAATATCAATGGAACGTCAATGTGTTGACTAAATGATTACACTTAGGAATTAACAATAAATTCATCAATTATCCATTGATTATCATGCATGGTATGAATATTATTCTGGAAATAATAATAACATTTCTGCCAACTCAAAGGCATTCCATTCATTATCATCCTTATTATCGTTTAGTTTTTTTTCCTCTTCACCATATGATTCATGATAAAGTTAACTTATTTTCTTCTTCTATTCAGAGAAAATAACAATCAAAGAAAAAAAAATGAATAATGAAAAGCAAGGAAACTGAAATCACATGAATGGAAACTCAGCTTAAGGCCAAGACATGAGATAAACTTGAGACATAAGTTTCATCTCAATCTTTCATCATCTTTTTTTTCCAGGATCACATGAGATTTTCATCTCATTTTTTTCGGATTTTTCAGAAAATAAACACTTCTCATAAGATAAAAATAACCATTGAAACAGAATTGAAACTTTGTCTTCAAATTTATTCAACAAGATCTTTATATTATATCAAACATTGGACATTCAATCAAAACTTGACTAATTATTAAGGCGAGAAAAAAACTGAATAGTAATTGAACAATACCAATGATTTAGCCTCCAGTTATTCATTATCATGAACATCATCATCATGAGATAATCAAGCTCGATTTCAGAATTTGAGAAATACCTTTGAGCTACTTTTTAAATCTTTCCATTGAATATTCCAAACCTATGGAATGTATTCAAATGTGATTCTCAATTAACCATTGGAATGGGAATTACTCGTTTCGCTGAATTTTCTGATTTTCAATTAGCTAAGATTTTCCATTGAGAAATCAGCGAGAGTGATTAACCAGATTCAGAATGATAGTTTTATTGATTAACTGATTAACCTCTTCTCTCATGGCGAGAATAGTATAATTACATGTAAATGAAATGTTAATAATATCGCTGAATTATAATCAGCATAGTAAATGAGTTAATCTTACATCTCATGTTATCTATTTTTCAGTTACCATGTAATTAATATACAATCATGGCTATTTCATGAAGGCTATAAAACAACATACGATAGTGAATACTGAGCAATCAGGTAATCATTTAATTAGACCTATTAACAATCAAGGTTGATTGAAAATCTTAATTCTCAAAGTAAAAGGTCAGAAAATGTTATTAAAATTATTGTTATAACGGAATAAAGTTCAAGGTCAATGAAATTGTTGAAACGAAAACTAAACGATTCAATAATTAAACTGGTGTAGAGTTAATTAAGTATCTGAATAATTGAAAATCATCATGGAATTTGATATTTATCATCCTGATCCCCATGAAATTTAATGAAAATTCATTCATATTATTTACATTGGTGAAAAAAAGTTAATTGAAAAATTGATTTCCTCATTTATCTCAACTTTTTGATTATAATTTTAATACAATTTATATAATTTAATAGATTCTGTTGATTGTATTACCTGTTAACTTTGTTTAATGATTTAAAATGAAATGAATTAATTAAATGAAAGATTTTAAGGTTAATAAAAATGATTTACTCTATTTTCATGGTAATTAGAATGCTGGAATCATGAATAGTTATGTCATCAGATGAAATAATGATAATCAAAATGATACAGAAAAAAAATAAAGCTCAATGAGTTTCCTCATGGGTTAGAGATTGGAACATAAATGAATTCAATTCAGAATTACATGAATATCATTCTGATAATCATTATACATGATGAATATTATTCATTAAGATTGATTTTACTTTTCTTAAGGATTCAAAGGTGCTAACGAAACAGAAAAGGAATCAGAACTCAAGTGAATTTAGTTATAGAATTGAGTTCAACTAATATTATCAAATTCTGAGTTGACCTTTATTAATCCAAATCCAATGGAATATGAAATGGATTATCTTCTAATAAGAGTAATGTAAACAATTCATTTGTTTCGTGTCAAACAATGATCAATATGATGATCAGTTTGTCTCTATACAAATTCTGTATCTCCTTTAATTATGATCCAATCATTTCAAGAATAATATTTACTTGGATATTATTCTTGACCTTTGAACATGACAGTTGAGAATCGGATAAGCTTTAATCTCAATAGTGAAAAGAAAAGGATTAACCAAAAAAGTTAAACATCTATACTACAGGTAATCTTATAAAAATGTTTCTAATAATAATAATAAGCTAATCTTAAACTCTCATATGATTATTACTTAAGATCCGATTATCTATTCATCTTATTATTATCCTTTTAACCTTGAAAGTTAGAGTAGAGTTGATATCATATTATCATTGTAATAAATGAAAGATTATCAAAAAAGCAACGAGGATTAAGCTTAATTTTGAACAATTTTCCCGAATCCAATTTGTAAATATAATATTTCAAAGTTTTGATCGTTATTCAGGTTCAGTGAATTTCATATGCTGATAAACCCAACAACAAGTTTATCCAAGTAAAATAATCTCATTTATAATTCAAATTTTTGGTTTGATCAACGAGAATGTTAATAGTTAGTAATTACCCTTTAATATTATTATGATAATATATGGGAATTTATCTGGATAAAAATATTCAACATTCACTTTGACAGACACAATGGTCAATACTTGCGATTCCATTTTGATTAATCGACTAATATTATGTATATTTATTTCTAGAATCTATTAGATTAACATTCAGTTCAGATTATCGGCATTCATGTCAAGTCAATTGTATCAAATTGTTAACACTTTTTTTAGATTGTCGATGATTTATTTTCTTTTTTCTTTTCCAAATAAATTGTCACAATAATATTTCCAATCGATTATTGATTCTTCATCTTCAAGACAATCTCTTGATACATGATCATCATTAAATTTAATCATATAATCACATGAAATTCAGGGTAACTGTTTCTCATTTAGTTTTCCAGACAATAGAATCACTTTCTAGCATTTATACAGGTAGATAGAGAAATTGTCTCTAGTCGAAACTTTTCAATTCGAATAATATTATTTCTTCAACGAATTCTCTTCTTGTTCATGTAAATACATCAAGATCTTCGTTTGACATCAAACTTTGATTCTTTTCTCTTTCGTTATAATGGAATTTTCTTGTTCTGAGTTTTTTTCTTTTCTTTTATCAGAATCAATTCATGGAATTAGCTTAATCATATATATTTTATGCACAGAAAAAAAGGTAAATAATATAACAGGTAATGAAATTTATCGAAAAAAACTGAGCTTTCATTTCCAATCATCGTACAAAAGGTAAAACTGAATTTGTATTATTCAAATTGATTTATCACAATCCCATGGAGAAGATGATAAAACCCTTGAAAAAAAGTTCCATGTGAGATATGAGATCATATTGCGAAAAGATAAACATTAATAGAAAAGATTTTATTCTTTATTCATTTTCATGATGAATACAAAGAATATTCAAAATTAGAATGCAACAAAATCGGATGAAAAAATATTCGATTAAAAAAAGTAAAAGAAAAATGAATCAGATTTAATATCTTCCATAAATCCCCTGAGGATTTTTCTAATTTTTCTCTTTCTTTTGGTCTAAAATTCTGATTCAGAAATTGTGTAACTTTCATGATCATGAACCTCATGGTAAAAAATAAACGGCTAAATCTTTCATTCAAGATTAAAAACGATCTAAGTTAATTGTTATCTCAATCACCACAATGGCAATTAAACTAATCACCCAATTATTACGATTCACATTTTTTGATGCAAACGTTGATCCAGAACTTCAAGTGCTACAGAGACACCAAGACCCTCATGCGGAAGCTTTTCAAATTCCGGACAAACAAAAAAATAGAACCACTGTTGTGAAGGTCGAGGGTAATGAGTGCAGTTTTTGAAACTCTCTTTTTTTCTCTTTCTTGTCCACAAAAACGACCTGATCTGCAACATACAATCGGATGAGAACCGCAAAAGTAACTGTTAAGTAAGCAAATGGCAGGACTAAGCACTGCATATACAAAGCTAACAATATTGTATCTTTTTTAAATGAAAAAATGGTTCTTTAGATTTGGCATTTGACCGCATACTTATTGGAATGTTTTTGAAAAAATGGTTCTTCAGATCAGGTTGGTTAGTGCGGTTATGTTCAATCACCCAATCATTACGATTCACATTTTTTGATGCAAACGTTGTGAAAGAACCTGGAGTGCTACAGAGACAACAAGACCCTCATGCGAAAGGGTTTCAAATTCCGCACAAACAAAAAATAGAAGCACTGCTGTGAAGGTCGAGGTCAGAAGGGCGGTTTTTGTAAATTTTCTCTTTCTTGTGACTTTTGCTTCTTTTCGTATCCTTCAAATATTATTAATAGTATTGTTTAACAGTTGCATTGTTGTAAAAATGATTTTAATAGAGAGAGAAATAACCACGTAAACGTCAACAATAACGACCTGGTCTGCAACATACGATCGTATGAGAACCAGAAAAGCATTCCTGAGGTTAAGTGCGCAAATGGCCGGGCTTAGCACTGCATATACGAAGCTTACAATATTGTATAAGCTTAGAGATCATGTTGATCGCTCTCTTATTACCATTATCACGTTGGTGAGTTTTTTCAGTCTCTTTTTCCCCTAAATCTGAGACCTATTCAGTTCTGAGATGAAAGTTCATTAGGAAAAAAAGCAAACTGATTCAGTAGCATTGAGAAAGTACATCAATCAATGAAATTCAGTTGATTATTTAATAAAACTTTAGGTTCATGAATATGATTGATACTCATTGATATTGAGATTCATGTCACAACGAGAAAAGTTCAGTGAGAATCAGAAAAACTGCAATTTGAAAAATTGATACCATGTTACGATATATATCGATAATATTGAATGATTGATCACCTAATTTCAGGATAATCATTATCAGCAATTCAAGGTATTTCATATCATAATATTATTCATGATTCACAAGCAATATTTTAATCAACATTTTGTTCATCATCAATAATAAGGTAAAAGAGATTGAGTAAATATTTAGACAAATATTAATCATCATCAGGGTATTAATATATATGTATAAATGATAATCATGATATGGAAAAAGAGGAAGAAGAAAAAATTTATTTTTTTGATAATTTTCAGCTCATTGAGCTAGAAATTGTTCAAATAATATTAATAATCTCATAACATTTTACTTGACCGATTCTGGATAAAATTTTTTTTGATTTATATATTATACTAACATTCAATGGCTATTTGAGTTTTCAATGACAATTTATCAGGTTGATTACAAAACTGTTGACCAGTTTGTTGTCTAGAAATGAAAATTGTCACACTTTTCAATATGATGACCATTATCTCAGAGCTGACCAAATGTTAACCTGATGGATTTTTAAACAGTTACAACAACTTTTACTCCAACCAGATTAATCAATCATTCCTGTTCAGGTTAATTCTGTCTTTGGGTGAAAAGAAAAGGTTAACCATGAATAATGATGTTCTATTGCTGTTGTTGATTATTATGGAAATAGAAATAGATTCATTAAATTGTTGGATTGTTTAATTAAGATTGATTAGCTATTTGCTTGTATTTATATTCAAATATATTCAACGTTATTAATCAACATATTCCTTTTCTCTCATGGAATTTACTTTCATGTAGTAATGATAACAGAAATTTCAAAGAATCTACAACCTCGAATACCATTTAAGGCCATTCTATTGATCGGTGGAGGTAAATTTCAACAATTTTCTCGAAATTTTCCTCCAAAAGGTCAACAAAAGATTCAGAGTTACGATTCTTATGCACGAACTGATTACTCTCATTAACCTTTCTAAGTTGTATTGAGATAATCTGACTAGAATACAGAATAAAATTCTGTTTCATTTTCGTCGTAATAATAACGGTTCTTATCAATATTTCCTTAGAATATTTTTATCCTGTCATCCAAGTATTTCCAATCAATGAAATACTAATGAAAACCCTCAGAATCTTGACTCAGTTGAACAATCAAAAGTTAACATGTAATTGGAACTTTGTAGTAAGAGTGTAAGTGAATAAAGTTACAATTTGTCACCAAGAAAATTACATAAATGTAATATTAAGAAAACTGGTGAATTAAATTGAATCCAATATACGATTATAAAAAAATAATGGAACGAGTGTCAACAAAGTCAGAGAGAAAAGTAATGAAAATTGATGATGAAAGAGTAACATGGAGCTAATTTAGATTCACCCTGAGGGTATAATTAATGTCAAATTGTTCCTGAAAAACCTCAAACCTCTTGATGGTTTTAAGACTTTTATAAACATTTCATTATCTGTTGACCTCAGTTATTTTCTTGCTGATTAAACAGAAAATTTTAAAGTAAACAAAGAACCAAGAGAAATGCTTGTCAATGTTGATGATGATGAAAAGCAATCTCCATGTTCAGCTAATCCTAAATCATCAAAATCTTAAATCTCTAAATATAATATGATATTTTCTTCATTTTTACCTCTTCCAATTAAACAGGGAACATGAAAATTTACTCATATATTATGTGTATAAACATCTTCAAGAGTTAAACGTCAATAGTCAAGTCAAATTTTCACCGAAAATCAAGTTTATTATGTTTCAATCGTTCTCATCTTTGCTTCATGTTCTGTTCTGATGTAAATCACAATTCTTGGCATATTAGATTATCTGAATGTTCTGAGAGAAAGATGAAATTCTGATTAGATTGCCATTCGTCTTCATCTCTCTCTCTCTCTTTCTCTCTCTTTCTTGTTATAACATTTTATTTACATGGTTATTGGATCTTCGACAACACATATTCATACTGATTTCAGAGATAAACATGAACAAAAAAATGCGATCAATATCATGACAGAACCATGAAGATAATAAAGATTCTGATTTCATTTTTCAATGTGAATCAACTTAGGAACTAAGTTTCATTGTCTGATCCTGAATATGTCGTTTCTTTTTGCTATTCTGTTTAATATAAAGTTCTTGTTCATGTTTAGGGTGATATTCATCATTCTTGGTACTTCGAGCAGTTTTTCTCTCTCTCTCTCTCTCTCTCTCTCTACCTTATTAGAATAGATGAAGTTGAAAAAACTCATAAATGGGAGAAATGATCCATAAATGATGATGAAAAATGAGTTAAAGATGTGATGATGAAGATGAAGAGGAAAAAGGAAAAGGAAAAGATGTAGGAAAAGTTGACAAGTTTGATAGAAATACATTGAAACATGATTAACCAATTCTTACCTTTAATTGAGGCATCGAAAGGCACATTGATCCTAATTTGAGCGTATTATTATCTTTGCTTTTTGGCTGGGAAAGAAAGAGAAAAGATAATTAATTACTTAATGAGATTCGATAATTAGTAATTAGTAAAAGATTGTTGAGAGGATATGGATAATCACGGAACCAGGGGATTATAAACTTCAATCCCTTAGGATGATTTAAATCATTTCTTAAATTTATCTTGTCCTAATTGCGAGTTTGTAATTTTATTTGAGTGAACGGTTTTCATTCATGATAATCAAACTTATCCAGTGTTGTGATGACTACGTGATTCATAATAGTGATACTCTAATTGTTTGTTGAATTTTTTCATTCATTTTTTTTCTTGATTAACTTTTTATCTCAATGAATAGTCACATTGTTTTTTATTTTGCCTTGTAATCATAATCAGTGTGCAATCAATAAGCAATCAAATGAATTATATTAAATGTGATAGTTGCCTACACTTTCCTTGAACACCACCATGTTCATCATCAGAATCATCATGAAAAAGGTCAAAAGTAAATATGGTTACGTTAATAATTTTTTTCTTATTATTTCCTGAAGACCCTTTTGTTTGCCTATTTAATATTCATTCAATATGTTCACCATTTATTCAATCATTTCTGTTTTTTTACTTGCCTATCGCATGAATTCATGACCAAGAGAGAGAGAGAGAGAGAGAGAGAGAGAGAAACTGTATCATGAGTGAATTATATTAAACATGAATAACTGGACATTCGTACGAGAATTTGATAGATTACCATGATAGATTTTGTGTATTATCATGTCGAAACTTATTGTCTTAAGGTTGAGAAACTTTTATTATCATATTCTTTCACCATATATTATACGATAATCATGGTCTCTCTTCATGGATCTTCAGAAAACTTCAAGATGATTTGTTTTCCTATTTCTTTTTTTACTGAATTTTCTCACATGGAAAATTGTAAGAATCCAGGATAAAATACATTCGAGAGAGCGAGAGAGAAATACAAGAGATTATTATACCAGTTTATCATAAGCTGAATTTAAATTCTGGAAAAAGTTCAAGCTCAAAGACAGAAAAAAAAAGATACAAGAAATAGATGAAGCAAAAAAGTTCTGAATTATCTTAATTGTAGTTGACCTAAATTCACTGTCATCATTTTGTTCAATAGTATTTTCACCCAACAGATTAGCTGAGAGTTGAGTAAACTCTAAGTTGATTAATCTAATAACCAAGAAGATAATCAACAATCAAAATGATTTAGAGAGAAAAAAAGGAGAAATCTATTAACAATTATACTCTGCAATTAGTTAATTGCTTCGAGTGTAGAGAAGAAGATTAAAAATATTATTATTATTATATAAATGAAAAGTTTAATTGCATTTAATAGATTCCAAAAGTTCAAGATAGTAGCAATTACTCAATTGTTACTATTAAATTGAATCATAATAGTAATCAAGTTAATCAATGCAAGAGTCAAGTTGGATAATTGATGAGAAAATTTTGTCTCCATCTGAATTAATTTAAATTATCAGAGTTACTTTTGAATGAACTTTTTTTTTCATCTCTTGACAATTTGATAAATTGCTCAAAATGTAAATTGATTGTCAAAAAGGTTTCAAAAAGTGTTTATCAAACTTGTTTAATTGTTGAATTTTAAATTAACGATCATTCATTTGTTGTTAATTGTTTTCAATTGATAATAATAATTATTCAATCATCAGAATTCATGTAAATTCAGTTCTCAAAAATGGTTTGTTGACTTATTATCTCGTTAGTAATTATTATTATATCGTAATGTTTATATGAAAATAGTTGTAATAATAATCAACTACAAATATTAACAAGTAATAACCATGATAATGATCATGTTAAAGGCTTCAGAATGAAACAATTTGATATGACTATTATTGTGAATCTAATATTAACATGGGAACAGAGAGAAGGGGAAAGGAAAGGAAAAGGTTTCATGATAAGTTCAGAACTTTTTTTTTTCAAGGTAAAAACAAATTCATTTGATGAGTTAAAAGTTTTTTCAAAAAAAAACAATAGTCTCTCATTCAACTAGAGCAACAACAACAACATGATTGATAGTCTCAGCAAATTTCATTCTAGTTCATCATCATCACGATTCTGATCATGATGATGGAAGAAAAAAAAACATCATGTAAATGCTATTTTCTTGCTAAACAGAATTTACTCTCTGTCTCTCTCTCTCTCTGATTCTTGTTGTGTATCAAATCAAATTGAACTTAAATTGTTTGTATTGTATTTTTTTCCTCTCTACCATCGCTGAGAACTGAGGTTTACCTGGTGATGTATATTGATTCACACTCGGTGGTGTATTTACATGAGAAAAGTTTTAATCAGTTGTAACAATTTTTTTTCTTCTGCTTCACTTTTTTTTTCTCATTCATCTATGGGAATGAATTAATGATGATACACAGAAAATAACATTGTTATTGGTTGACAAGTTACTCAAGGTTTGAGAGATATCATCATGAAGAAAACAAATCATGGTCTGAATATATTGAATCAAAATTTATCCCCATCAATTGTTCAAAATGATAATTATCATGGAAGTGAATGGAGCTAAAATAAAATCATCAAATTATCAAAAGTTTAAAATGTGAACAAAAAAATATGAAAATTCATCGATTATTAAAACATCATGTTCTCTGAAAAAGGTAAAAAAACATGATTATCATCTAATAGAATATTAGAAAGTTTTATTCCAGTGAAATTTCAGAATAATTCATTTCGAATGTCCAGTTGAAGGTCATTCACATGGAGAGAAACAAAAACCAATACCAAGAAATTCAGTGTTTCCTGATCAATAAAATGTTCATTTCTGTATCTGAATAGTTATTACTTTGTTCATCGTAACAATTTTAAAACTTTTCTTCGGAAAAAAGTTATTCAATTAATCTCATGTAATATCATGGAATCAGTTTCACCTTTGGTTACCAGTTTACTCATAGAAAAGTAATTATTATGATTTCTGAATAATTATTGATCGATTATCATTTAATAACAATTAATTGGCAATTGTCACTGATACAGGGGAGCAAATTGCAAGGTAAAATTGTAAGCAAATGGATTGATGATTAATTAACTAACAATGGATCTAATTGTCAGCCAAAATGATCGTGATTGGAACCTCAAGATGATAACAATTAATAATTTAACTGTAATTGTTTTAAATGATTACCAGATTAAAGATCAATATGAAATGAATCAACATGCTAAAAAGACACAACAATTAAGTAAAAACATTCAGTTATTAATTAGTTTTCTCTAAGTGTTTTTCTTCATTTAGTTAATTACTATTACTAATTAATTAGTTTAACTTTTGCGGATTAATGGATTTAATTGAATCAATTACATCAACTCGAGAAAAACTCAACTCGAGGAGAAAAAATCTTAAATTGTTACAATTTATACTCTCATTTAATTTGATTTTCAATTGTTTTCTATTAATTGTAGATTTAATTAACTTTTTTCTAATTAATCAAGTTGGACGTTCAATATTATTACAATCAGCTTACAATTTAACAACAATCAACGATCAACAAATTATAAATGATAAAGTGATTAGTGATCAATTGATTATCAATCATGAAAGTGAATTATTTAAATTTAAATTAACCTTGACATTGATTTATATTTGTATTGGTTTTATTTCATTAATATCAACTGATCAGATTAATTCATTTTTTTTCACATTCATTTCATTTATTAATTTTCTCAATCATCTAATTAATCATCATGATAATTTATCATCACAAGTGAACAATTTAACAACATTATCAACAAAAGTATCTTCAGTTACCACAATTGTTTATTCAATGATAATAACAATGATATCGTTGGTTTATTGGTTTGAATTGAGATCAATTAATCCTAAATCATCATCATCATCATCATCATCATCCTCAGCATCATTATCCTCATCATCTTCATATTCATCCTCATCACCAACAACAACATCAACCTCAACATCTTTATTATTTAATTACATTGGATTGCATTGGATATTTTTCTTCCTCTTCATCTTACCAGTTCTCTGTCTATTTATCATTAAACAATCGACAATTAATTTCTCCTTAATTGTTCCTCTTTCTATCCTCTTTCTTTCACTTATTTTCCTTTTTACATCTTCTTTTATCCTTCTTATTTTCTCACTTTTTCTGCTCACCTTTTTCTCTCTCACCCTTGTAACATTATCTTTTCTCACTCTCTATCTAACTCCTCTTTACTTTTGTTTATCATCATTTTACCTTCAATAATAATAAAATAATAACAAATCAACAACATCCTCCTTTAATTTCAGCATCATCATCATCATCATCATCATCATCAACAACAAATTAATATCTTCAGCTAATTATCAATAGTAAAGAGTGAGTCACTTAATCCATTTCTTAATTGTTGCAATAAATATCTCATATTTTAATATTAATACTCAAACACCAGAATCTTTTTCAACTAATCCAATGGCTCATGGCTTTTATCAACTCATCTCATGATAAGAAATTAATCTCAACCAATTAAATACCTAATAAACACCTAATTAGTTAATTGTTTTGACAGTAAACTTTTTTTTCTCGTTCATTATTTATCATCTTAATGTTATTATTATTATTATTATTATTACAACGGGACAATCATGATAACCATCATGAATTAAACTTGACGATGATCATGATGAGCTTTGTATTGGTATTAGAGATTCATCAACATCATGACAATTAATTTAAAACATAATCAACGTCAGATTATATTTTCAAGACAATTGACAATCTAAATGACAATCAATCCAGTGATTAAAATAAACACAAGCAAGCCGATTATATCAACAAAATTAAGTTAATTGTTCACCATGAAAGCCAAACAATTTAAAAAGCAAAAATGGAAACTCTGATAATGTGATACTTTTATTTACCTTAATTGTTAATTGTATCATTATTGGGTTAATCTATTTAATCACATTTCTACCTGATAGAAAAAGGTTAATTAACATTTGTTAATTCATACAAATTTTCAGCTTTAATTGTTAATATGATAGTAAATTATTCAATTAATCTAAAAACAAAATAGTAGAGTAAAAAAAAACACTAACAATTAACTAATAGTAAGTATAAACTTTGTCCTTGATTCTTTGCTTTTATATTGATTTAGTTGGAAATCAGTTAATTGTCATCAATACAATTAGTAAATTCACAAGAAAATTCAATCAAATCCAATCTATTACATGATGATTATCCCTCCCCAGGAATAATCATAATTCAATACATATAATTTACTTTTCTATTAGTTAATTGTCAAAGATTATTGGATGAGCTAAATATTAATAACCAACCAGATAATGAATATAATATATTAGCAAATAATTTACATATCATATTATCAATATTAAGGTTACATGTGCTAATTGTGTTCATGTATCTTTAATTATCAGTGGACTAATTAACTAATAAACTATGAGTAGAAGGTTTCTCTTGGTTATATTTATATTAATATGATTGTTTTTTATTTTTGAGTAACAATAGTTTCATGATAATAGTATAAGATTACCATTGAATAAGGATTATCCTCTAATCGGCTTAAGGATTTCAACTTTTTCATGGTAAATATTTTTTTGCGAAATTGTGAAATTCATTAGTGAATTGAATGACAATTTATATTATATTGAAAATGATAATATTAGTATTCAAATTAACTGATCAGAATGTTTTTCTAGCTCATCATTTCCATTGGGAGAAAAGTATTCAGCTAATCTAATATCCCTTTGGTAAACCATTAGAATTGCTATTAGTTTATTAATCCTCGTCAAAATTTCAATGTAATGTTATCCTTTTTTTTGGTTCTTTGTTTATGGAAAGGAAAATGTCATTTGATAACAGATATTAAGGTGATGATGATGAAAAACGATACAATTTATTATCATCATCAGGGAAAATTGAAAAGTTTTCCCAGAATTCAGGTTGATGATGAGTCGGAGATACATTATGGTTCATGTATATGAATGAATATTGGAAGAATTATTTTTTTTCGTATTTTTCTCTTCTTAATGATCCGATTACAATGGATATTATCATGATCAGTTTCATGGTAAATTCATCATATATTAGCTTAATTTGAATCATATTTCTTTTAATAAAAGAAGAAGAAAAGAAAAAGTTCTGAATTAATCTCTTTCTCTCTCAATTCTTGATATAATAATAATAATCTACAAATGACTGATAATAATAAAAAAGAGAATCAATTGAGTAAATTATCATCATTATAATCAGATTCATTAATAAACTAAATCAAATCCGTGTGGATTATTAGTATTAATCAGTCAATTAGTTAATTGCCATTGATTATTATGAAATAATGTCAATATAAAAATCAAGAGTATCTTTGATTGGAAAACAATTTCATCAAATCTGATAGTTAATTACATTAAGATTGAAGCAGAAATTGTTGACAAAGAGTAGAGAGAGAGAGAGAGAAATAATTGATCTAATTATTAATTATGTTGATATTTTGGTGGAAAATGAATCAGTTCATTTATGATGATTTATAAGATATGAGAAATTTTCGCATTAATCAGTTAATCATGATCAAAGAAAATGATTTAGTTGATTTAGAAAAATTTTCCAAGTTTCTCTTTTTCTGGTTAACAGATTAATCTGAAAGTTTTTCTTTCTTCTGATATTCTTGAAACTGGAATGTATTCAGAAAAAAAACATGGGCTTGTACTCAAAGTTTCATGATGATTTTCATCAATAGATGATGATGATGATTAATCTACTATTTTTAATTATTTATTCACCTCATTTACATTTTCAATTAACTTTTCAACTGATTCCAGAGTCTAAAAGCTAATCAATGATAACCTTTCATGATCAATTTACTTTGTGTGTGTTAGAAAAACACAAAATTAGTTGGAAAATTTAATCAACTTGATTCACTTCAATGATCAGATTATTATTCATTCCAAGAAAAATATCAATTCATTTTTCCAGGATAAGAAAAAGAAAGAGAGAAATTTTCAATCAGCTGATTATCATCATCTTATTTCTTATTTTTCCATATATATAAAAAAAAGAAAAGGTGATTGAAAGTATCAAGATGATAATCGATAAATGGATCAAGATTAATCGGAAGAAAAATATTATTCAGTTATCGAAGTAAATCAAATCTAAAAGTTAATAGAAATATGATAATAATGGAAAATATCATTTTCTTTTCTCCATATTATATCAATGAGAAAATCATTCAAGTTGAATTTTTCTAATCTTCTTAATTCTCTGATTTTCTGATTAATCTGATAATCGAAAATCATTCCCAAGTCTAGACTTAACTCTGAAGAAAAAGAAGAGAAAAAAAAAGAGAATCGTATTGATTACATTCTGAAGTAAGGAAATAGACAAAAGCTTCTAATTGTGAGTTTAATTAATTGTTCTAATCGTAAAGGTTAATCAAAGTAATATTCTAGTTCTAAATGTAATAGATAAAACTTGAAACAATCAACTAATTATTTCCAATTAGTTGAACTGTTCATCTTGTGTACTTGCAAATAAAAGTTTCGCAAATTGTTACCCATTTAATATTAATTGAATGTGAATTATTGTCAAGTTAAAGTTTAACAATCAACAAGCAAAAAACTCATCGGAATTAAGGGGAAAAACTCAGAACGTAACCATGGAAACGATTTTGTTTAAAGTATTAAAATAAGAATGGAAAATGAAATAAAAAGGTAATTTAATATTCCAATTTTAGATTATTATTAGTAGTATTTTATCATTGAATTCAAGTTATTTCAGGTAAGATGATGATGATGTTACTTTAACAGCCTATTATATTTAATATATAAGAAGAACAAGAAAAAAAAGTTATTATTCTGGGTGAAAATCAATTTATCTGATTAACTGAAAGTCATTTAGTTGAAATTGTTTTTTTTTCTTATTCTTTTATATACTTCAAATACTTGAAACAATAGAGTTACTATCATATTTTTATCTCATTCAATTCTTGTTGGCGGTAATATTATTGTCACCATGGTAATTGGTATACAAGAACGTCAGAACTTTTAAGTGCGAGAGAGAGAGAGAGAGAGAGAGAGTTAATCATTATCGTCATTGGGAATAAATGATGATGATGATGAAAAAAATGATGTTTAATTTGATAAAAGTTAAAAAAACTTTCGGTGGAAACTAAGAGATTTTTTTCTATGATTATTATTGAGTAACATGGTGAATGGAATCAAGATCAATGTACAGGGATGAAGATGATGAGGATGAGGGAAAGAAGATGGAGAGAGAGAAAAAAATGAAGAGGAAGACTCACCGATAAGTCCTTACAATTTAAGTCCTTATTGTTATCATAATAAGTCATAGGAAGAAATGGTTTCCCTTCAGAATTTTTCTGTGAACAATTAGATGAATCAGTTTGATTGTTACCAATAATTTCCTCATTTGATGTTTCATTGGGACAACTGTATTTAAGTTCAGTTTCTGTTCGAGACCTTCGGCTACTTGGTGTACAACCCATGATAATGATGATCAATATTCAAATTTTTGGCTTCCTGGTGATGATAAACAATTCGATGAACAATTATTCACATTTAAGGAAAATTAATACTTCCGGGAAACAAAACAAAAAGTGCACTTGAAACAATCACTTTGTAGTATTCACTTGAAAACCAAAGCCAAAATCAACTGTATGATAATATTGATGATGATTGTGAATCAACTTGTTGATTTTTAATCCAGTTAATAAATTACATCGATTTTCACACCGAAAAGTTGGTTAAACAGAGAAGAGAATGAGAGATTAAGAGGAGAACAATTAATTCTGCAAAAGAAAAAGGAAGAGAAAAGATTAAAGATGAGAATCGAATTGAGGAAAATGATAGAGAAAGAAAGAGAATGAGAGAGAGAAGAGAGAAGAGATGATGATAAGGATGAGAAGATCTTAATTAAGGCCAAAGTAAACAGATGATATTACATTTAGTGTTTGCGGCCTCTTCAATCATCTCCACATGGAGAAAAAAAATATATCAGAATCACAAGAAATACTGATAAAATGATTGACGATTGTCTTTTGCAGAGGAACTTTTAATGATGATTCAGGTAAATTAACGATAATTTCAAAAGGTAAACTTTGTTTTATTTTGTATTCTATTATGATATCGTTTAAGAGAAAGTTCAGTGAAATGAATAACATGAAAGTTTTGAGATGAATACAGAAGAGTCACCGTAACATGATGAGGGAGAGCTCATGGTTTGAAATGCAATCAATGCATTAACAGAGAGATGATGATGAACAGAAAGGAAAGAGTAGAAAGAGAAAAGGAAAGAAGAGAATGAGATGAGAGAGTTGGTGAGAAAATAGTGAGCATCTTCTCTGAGTGAGCAAGTGCGTCAAAAAGAAAAGTGACAAGCCATAAGGAGAGAGAAAGAGAAGAGATGAGAGAGATTATTGTGAGGGAGTCGAATCGGGATGATGATCGTTTAGATATAAGAAACTATGGAAAAAAAGAGTGAGTGAGTGAGAGAGAGAGAGAGAGAGAGAGAGAGAGAGAGAGAGAGAGAGAGAGATAAAGGTCAGTGTAATGATGACGGAACTCAAAATGATAAAAAGCAAAACTTTCATGAGACTTATGAGTTTTCATGTTAACATTGAAATTCGCTCATAATTATCGTAATTCTAATAATCCCATGAAATTGAATTTAATAGTCGATGAAATGAAATAAAAGAGATGATAAAATGAGAGAAAAAAAAAGAAAAAAAGATTTCAAGTTAATTCATTCATCATGATTAACATGAATTTCGATAATATTTTTTCCTTCTTTCTTTTTTATTATTTTCCTTCTTTCAAAAATCAACATTGATGTTCCATCAATAACAAGAAGAGAAAAACAAATTAATATCTCTCACCTAATATTCCGATATAATAATTCAAATCAACTAAATTGTTTCAATATCTTCACTGAATTACAATCTGACTATTAGATAATCAATTTCATGTATTCAATTGATTTCATTCATTTGATTACAAAATAATGAAAATTGAAAACAAAAACAATCCGATCACAATGATTAGTGTGGTAATTTGTATTATCTTAATAACTGTTACCTTTTAGTGATTTAAAGTAAACAAATTGTTGCTGTTTTCATTAATACAATTTAATGTAATTAGAGTGATTAATGTCGACCATGAAGTTATACCTTATATTCAATTGGCATTAACATGATAAATATTATCATGAAAAACGAGTAATGTTTAAGGAAGAATGAGAAAAGTAACTTAACCTTAACTATTATTATGATTGTTGTTATTACCTTGATAATAATCAAATCCAATGGAAAAACATAATTACTAAATTATTTTCTCTTCGTTGTTAATATTAATTCATTTAACTTTTTTTTTTCTTATTCAACATCTTAAGTTTTAATCATGAAATTGTGACAATTTATCAGGGACTTAATTCATTTGATTACTCGAGATAATCAAGCTAAACTAAATTAACTAACTTGCCTTTTTAACCTTCGATAGTTACAACAATCTAATTGTAGTTGTTTTTGTTGTTGTGATAATCTTATGGATAATAATTAAAGTTAACTGTCAATTTTGTTTGTGTTTTGGTTTTTAATCAACTTTTTGTTTCTCTCATAATCAACAATTAACTGTAAACAAACAATTTAACACTCATGAAAAAAAAACAGTATATTCATTATAAGTCTGATCAAATTCAAGTTAATCAGCTAGCTAATTGTTGGTAACTAGTAACAGTAAATTGTTTACATAGTATGTACATGCTAATTGTTAGTAACAATCAAGAAATGATTTATTATCATCATGAAAACGGAAAAAGTATTGAATGAAATAAATATCATAATATGTAATATTAGCATTTAGGTGACCTCTCAGGTCGACTCACCTTGATTTCTGATAATTGGATGATTTAATCACAGAGTAAATTAAGACTAGATTGAGAAGGAGTAACAATTAAGGTTAATGTATATTTAATGGTACATCACAATTGCGAAGCAATTTAACAAACAAAAATGATCCGAATCACATTGAGATACAATTAACAGTTTTAATGTTTTACTGTTGAGCTTGTTAATTGTTAAGTATTATTATTAACGAGAGAATCGTTTTTGTTGTTGATAGAAAATGATTCTAGTAAATTAAAGATGGCAGCATAATCTAGTTGATTTAGTTGATAATAATTAATGATAATCAAGTATTTACTTTGAGTTAATTATATGTTGAAATGATTTAAAGTATCAAATCTATCAGATATACAAGAAACAAAAGGTTGAACGTTTAACTTTTTTTTTCACAGTTTTAAATGATTAACATGATGATTACCATGATGTTACTGACGAGTTACTGGTTTTGCTGTTGATGATGATGATGATGATAAATGGTAATCAAGAAGCAAGATAATACATGTTAATCAAATAGATGAAACAATTAAAACTGATTGAAGGTTTGTTATCAGTGGAAAAAGTAAAACATTTAATCTTAAAGTTATTGTTTTGATTGTTCCTGGTGTTGATGTTAACCAATCATCCAATGTGACACTTATATGATTATGAATGTGAAACATAATGATGGCGATGGTGATATCATAATGAGAGAGAAAGAGGGAGATGATTGTAATCAACGAAAAGGCAACAAGATGAATTATTTGATGAAGGCAGAGAGAGAGAGAGAGAGAGAGATGATAAAAGAGGGAGAAGAGGGAGAAATAAATAAAAAAGGGACTGGGAAAAAACTGTAAGGCTCAGAAAGGAGGTCAAGTATGAACGATTCATATAAACAGACAGAATTTCAATTTTCTCATGGTGATCATTTTCTTCATCATCATAATCATGATTAGCGATGATATTAGTTAACAATTGTCTTCAATTTAATATAATCTTTGTATGTGTGTGTGTGATTGTAAACATGAACATTTAAACAGGTAACACTTTCACTTTACCTTTTTGGTTCCTTAATTGTAAACAATTTTGATTATTGTAATTAACTTTTTAATGACCTTGTCCATTGTTTTCTTTTCATTTTCTTGTTTTTTTTGTTTTAAATTGTTGCAAATTAGAAAACAAAAACAATAGGAAAAAGGAACAAAAATATCATCATCATCAACTAATTACAACAATTAATCTTCAAATAAGTTAACATGATTATACATATCAATAAATTAAGCCAACCATTTATTCATCATGATATTTGATTATTAATCAATTAGCTAATTACTATGAGTGAGTGAGTGTGTGTGTGTATCTGTGTTGATGAGTCCAAAGAATAGGCAATTTACATTCAATATCAAATTGAATGAGTTACAACAAACTGATTATTCAATAACATGAATCTCAAGGTGATGTTATCATTGTTGTTGTTGTTGTTGTTGATAGTGATGGTGATGGTTTTGTGTTGATTATGATGATGGTGATGATGTTTATTACCATCATGATGACGATCAGAAAAAAAAGGATGATGATTAAGTTTTGAGAGAAAAATAAAAAAGTTAAATGTTTATAATTGAATGGGTTCGTTTTGTAATCACTTTTCCAAATCAATCAATGTTGATTACACGCTAATCCAATTAAAACAATTGAGAAAACAACAAATTAAATGCTAAACACTTTGCAACCTTATCCAAGGTTTTACCTGGAGATTTATTTTTCTTGCTTTTGTCTTGTTATTACAGTCGCAGCAACAAAGATATTATGTTGATTATCATCACCATCGTACCGATGATTTGATTGTGATTAGTATTTAATTACGTAGGTGTGTGTGTGTGTATGTGTGTGTAGTTATGACAATCAAATCAAATGATTAAAGTTTTTTTTTAATGATACTTAAAATGTATTGATCATTTATTGAGATTATCTGAAAATTTGTTATCATGAAACATTCAACCTTTCAAAGTCATTGAGATAATTATGATGCTAATAATATAATCGACTTGTAATTAACTTTTGACAATTAGTTGAAGACAATTGTATTTGATTGACCATTTTGATGATTGACACTTGACCAAGAGACCAATCACTAATCACGATTAGTTAATCATTTGGTTTGGTTTTTAATTCATAATTTTGTCAGATTTTATTTTTTCACTTCCTTAACAATTTACTATCATCATCTAATTTGTCATAATTATTGATATTAATCATTGTACTTGTCTTTAATTGTAAAGAGCAATTTAAATTTACAACTAATTAATTGATTATATTTTCTGACCATTGATTAACTGGTTAACTTGTTGATTAATTGATCTCAATTGGAATCACTTTGTTTCATGTAATCAGATTTGTTTCGACATTTTGTTTTTTAATCTAATATTTGATTGTGATGCTTTTTACTAATTACAATTAACAGATAATTGTTGTCAATCACATGTACGCCATAACAATTATCACTAATAGAAGCTCAATAACTTTTTCATCTACTTGATCATCTTAATTAATCTTTACTTATTATTATTATTATTTTGATAATTTTCTTTGTTTCTCTGATAAATTTCAAGGATTATCGTTAATCTCATTCACCATTTTATCCTGATTCTTATTTTATTACAATATTTAATTGTTGCCTAAATGATACAATTCAATAATCCAGATTCATGTTGATTAATCATTAATTGTGATTAAATATTTTCCATTTCCACAAATCTCAAAAGTAACTTTCAAGATAATCTGACAAGATTTAATTAGATTTAATTAACACGTGAAGAAGGCAAGAAATAAACAAGTTAATTGTTTAATCTTATTTATCATCAATTGACTAATTATTATTAGACATCCAGACAATTAATTTACTGTTACTTTAACTCCGATACAGTTTACAATCAACTAATTGTATTTAATATACTTAGTTTATTTACCCCCACCCCCGAATACTGATACATATCAATTACATTTTCATATCGATTTACATCCTTTATTGACATGTAATTAATAATGTTTTCAATTCTCATTTATTAATTGACTGATTGTTAAGATTAAATTACAGATTAGAAAAAAAAAACTTTTCCCGATTAGTACATTTCGAAAACAGCAGATGGCGCTGGTTATGAATTTCGTCATTTTCGAAGCGAAAATGCTGCCATCTATTGGAATCGAAATGAACTAATTTCGAGAAAAGTTTTTTTTTCAAAATTTTGATTTTCTTTTTGTAGTGAAATGAAATTGAATTTTTATCATTATTGTAAATAGTTTTCATTTTCAATTAAGTTTGAATGAATGATTTTTTGAGCCACGAATGTTTTCCTGTTCAAATGTAACCGAGAAAACGGCACCAGCATCGGGTTGTAGAGAAAGTTCCTCTTTCGAAGCACCAAAAGTGGCCGATGTTAAATAGAGAGTTCGAAAATCATCTCCACCCCATGTAGCCGAAGTTGTTTTACTTGCAGGGGTTTTAATTATACCAAGAACTTTACCTGTTTCCGGATCGAAACGAGTCACCTTTCCACCATTAAATGAAGTTACCCAAAGTTTGTCATGTAAATCAATTGTCATACCATCAGGAACTTCATTGGAAACGAAATCAGGTAAACCATTGTAATCGAAACAAGTTTTACGATTACCTGTAGATAATTAAAAGTTAATTGCTCTTGTTTTAGATCATAAAAATAACATTTCACAGTTTATTATCTCTCTCTTTCTTTCTCTGTCTTTACTCACTTATATTTCCAGTTTCATGGTCATAATCGTAAGCCCAAACTTGACGTTCAATAGAATCAATGAAAAAAAATTTTCTATTATCAGATGACCAGGCCAATCCATTGGAAATGGTTAGATTATCTTGTTTCCGGGTCAATTTGCGATCAGAATCAATTAGATAAAGATTACCAATACCACGTTCAAAGTAACCAGGTTTACGTTCCCAATTCATTGTACCAAACCAGAGTCTACCTTTAGAATCACATTTACCATCGTTAACCCGAGTATCTTGACCCGAATCGACACAAGTAATAAACTCAAGTCCTTTTGTTGACCAGTCCAATGAGAAAAGTGACTGATTTTGAGTGATGACAAATTTATCCTTTTTACCTTCAATTGGAACAATTAAAGTTAAACCAGGGGCGAAATATATTGATTCATATGTTCCTGTTTTCGTATCAAGGTAATAACATCCACCTTTAACTAGATCAACATGATACAATCGACCAGTTTTCTCATCGTAATGTGGACCTTCACCAAGTTCAACGGTATAAGGAGAGACACGTTTGAGTTTACAACATAAGTCACTCATGATGATGATCAATTTAATAGTAACAATTAAACAGAAATAAGTACAATCAGATTGAAATGGACAAATTTTTGTCTACAACAAACTTTATATAAAAAGTGTAAATTATTTGCTATCCAATTTATATGCTTTTGGAAAAGCAACAAAACACAATCAAGATAATTGATTAAGGTAACAAAATGATATCAAAGAAACATAATTAACCCAATTAACACAATTAAATATTATCCTCAGATTCTATGTTACAATATAACAAATAAGGAGGAAATAGAATTGAAGTTAATTGTTTGTGGCTACTAAGCAATTCGATACAATTTAGCAAGTCTTTTCTAAATCAAATTCTAAATTGTCAATTGCTTTTAGAGAAAAAGGTTGACAATTAGTGTTTAAAGGAGATAGAGATTGTGACAGTTCATTTCTCTCGATTTGACTGATTGAGAAGTTCAAGTTCGAGGATTAAGGAGATTAAATTGAATTTGAAGTTGATATCAATAGAAATCTTTAAGTTATACCAGGATTAGATTATCTCAAGTTGGATTAAGGCAAAGGGATTCTATTAGTTACTAATATTAATGATATCATCTTGTTTATGATATGAACAGAAAAGCACAAAATTTCAATCATATTTGTCATCTAATTTCATCAGTTAATTATGATTAATAAACGATAATAAGGATTCCCATGTCTCTATTATACATTAATTATTACCAATAATAGTTAAGATAATGGTAATTAAATGTAATTTATCGAGTTGATTCAATTTATTACCCATTTATCTAAATTACTATTAACTTAATCATGATGTGATTTTATCATTTTATCAAATAACAATTTAGAATCAAGTTTAACACTGTTACAACTAATTACAATTAAAAACATTCTGCTTTCTCATACCATAGAAATTAAAGTTTGATTAACAAGTATAATCGATAACTATTAATAGGAATAATTTAAGTGATTGGTTCTAATGAAGTCAACTGTTAATCGTAATGTCCGAATAGATAATCTCACCAATTTTGTCTAATCAAAAGATAATCCTATCAGTTGAAGCAATTAAAATGTAATTTGATTATTATTCATTTATAATGTGATCAAAGGATTGAGATGAAAATCTATGACATGGATCATGATTTAGTTGAGATATTATCGTGTTCTAATTGACTTATACACTCTGTAATCTGCACAATCGCAAATTCGGGAAAAATGTAAAATAGTTAATGAAAATGATGAAATAGCGCATGAACTTTTCTCTCTCTCTCTCCCTCTCTCTCTCTCTGAGAGAGAAAGAAAAAGTTCCTTAGGTGAAACATTTATCCTGAACATAGAGTTTAATAGAGTGAGGACTTGAATCGAAATTAAAATGAAGTTTATCAATTTGTACTCGACGGGAATAAAACTTTTCAATTGCCGGTGATGAGTTGATAATAAATCAAGCAACATGATGAATCCATTTGTTCAAGTGAGTAAATAAATTTCCAAAGATTCAATTATCATGAAAGTTACCTGGTTACTTTTTTTTTCTTCTTCTTCTTGTTAATCAACAGATACTCATGTACTTTTCTTATATAAGCATTTGTGTCATTGCGATTTCAGGAAATGCGATCGTGTGTTTCATTGTATTGGCTCATAGACGAATGCAATCAGTGACTAATTATTTTATCGTTAATCTTGCCATAAGTGATATACTAATGGCCTCATTGTGTATACCGTTTGCTTTTGTTTCCAACTTGTTACTACAATATTGGCCGTTCGGTGCTTTCATGTGTGTTCTTGTTTCATACTCACAAGCAGCCTCGGTGTTTATTTCAGCTTATACACTGATCGCCATCTCAATTGACCGTTACTTTGCGATACTTTACCCATTAAGACCCAAAATGACTCGACATCAAGCCAAATTGATTATATTTTCTATCTGGATTGTGGCCTTGATTACACCTTTACCCACAGCGATTGTATCGAAACTTGTTATTCCTCCCGTTTGGACTGAGAACAATATTACCGATCGTTATACCTGTACGGAAGATTGGGCTAGTACCAAATATCGAAGTGTTTACAGTTTAGCTTTGATGATTTTACAATACTTTTTTCCATTCGTTGTCCTTTTGTACACATATACACGAATTGCCATCGTTGTTTGGGGTAAAACCACCCCAGGGGAAGCGGAAGATGCTCGTGATAAAAGGTTAGCTGCATCTAAACGAAAAGTAAGTTCCATATTCAACCTAATACATTAAGATATTAGAAATATTTTCTATTATCGATAATAAATTTATCTCAATCAATTATCTCAGCACTTGAACTTCAAATCGATTGTGTAAACTTAATAATAATATCTTACTTTTCCCATCATCGATATTAAGGTGATTGTCTCTTGATGATATTCTCATATTATCTATTGAGAATAAAAATTCTAATTCTCTATCAATGAGAATGTTATTTAACTTTTATTATCGATTCTGCTAATTGTTATCTAATTATTTATTTAGAGTATTGATCAACAATTTACACCCAATTGATGAAACTATTATCAAGTTTCAATTCTTTTGATTTGTATTAAATATTCAGATGATAAGTTAACATTTATCCACTTTGATTTATGGCTCATGAAATTCAAATTACATGGAAATTGTAATATTTTTTTCTCACTATTCAGATGAAATGTTTCATTTTGTATCCAGAAAAACAGGATAAAAGTTAATTATAAGTTTTTTTTCACCATAGAATCGGAATCAGATTTAATGTATAATAATAAGTATCAATGATTAAACTTTTGAATATTTTCATGAGGGTTCATGAGAAAATATCAGCCAAAAAAGTGAAATTTTAATGTAAAGCTCAGCATTTTTTTCATGTCAAAAAAATATCGCAACTATTATGATGATGTATTAGTTTCTTTTACTTTAGATTAAGATTTCAAATCCAGAAAATCAGTGTATTCATTTTAATCAGTTGGAATAATCAATTCTTTGACTAGATTCTCTCTCTCTCTCTCTCTGTCATCTTTCAGAACAATAATACGCTGTTAAAGGAGATTATGACAAGAAAAGAATAGAAGAAAAAAAAATTCTAAGAATTATGAGAATATGATATTTAATCAGATTTTACTTGATTCTGTCTAGTAAATTAATTTGATAAACTTTTCCCATGGTCAAGTTACTATAATTATTGTCATACGAGTCAAGAAGTTCAGAATCTTCAGAGTCTAAGGATATACTTATTTTCCTGGTCATCATTATCAATTCTGCTTATTGATATTAACCATACTCTAATCTAATTACTGTTGCTAATTTTTTTTTTTTACTTCTCTATCTCTCTCCCAATCAACAATAATTATCATCATGATAATTGACTGTCTTTGATTACTATTGAAGATGATTAAAATGATGATAACATGTGTGACAGCGTTCACATTATGTTGGCTACCATTTAATACTTTCATTGTTGTTGGTGACAATTATCCGGATATATTTTCATATCCTCATATCATTTATGTTTGGTTTGCCTGCCACTGGTTAGCCATGTCACATGCTTGCTGTAATCCGATAATCTATTGTTGGATGAATACCCGTTTCCGTGAAGGATTTAAATACATATTCCGTTTCCTACCTTTTATCAAGAATACCTGTAAGCCTGATTTCATGTTATCATCAACATCGGCACTTTCATCAAAAGGAGCAACTCTCAAATGTAAGTATTTAGATAATAACTAATCATCCCTTTCAGATATTAAATTGTTCATGAGGATGATTATCTCAACATGAATCGTGTGGATATGTATCTGTATGTTTTTCTTAACCATTTCATGGAAATCATGAGTAATTGTTAGTCCAAGTGATGAAATAATAAGCAGCCAGAAAAAAAAGATTACCAATCCAATTGATTCAATTGGGTTAAACTATTAATAGAAACTGAACAATAATCAATTATTAGGTTTCTACATAATCAGAACTTTGTTTTTTTTTATCATCAACATTGATTCTGATGTTATCAATGAATTAATAACAAATTCTTATGATTAAAACAACAATCTACTTGTATTACTCTAATTTTGATATAAAACTCGAGACAGAAAATAATTATCTTCAAAAAGACTGAACAATTCAGATGATAACATTGAGAATATGTTATTATTTTCTAATCTTCTAATAAGAATGTTATCAATTTCTCTCAACTTTTAAACTAATACAAAGAATTTAATTAAACTTTAATTCTGGTGAGATAAAATTAACATAATCTTTTATTAAAAGAAAATAGGTGAGAGTAACAATCAACAAATTCGTGAAAATAACAATGAATAACATTGAACTTCTTGATCCGAGTTACGATAATTACCTGTTACCATGAAAAATGATTATCTAAATTTCCCTGTGAGTCTTTGAGTGTACAGAACTTTTTTTTTCCTTCCATCATTATTATTTGAGTTTTTCCATTTGATACTTTTTGGTTTTCTAAACAATTTTCTGGTTAATTAAACTTAATCCTCTCTCTCTCTCAGTCTATGAATATTTCCATGTATTATCATGTATCAATGTAGTTGAAACATTTTCTATTGAACATTTTGGTTATATTCTATTACTTGTTGTTCTCTGTTGTTTGAGTATTTATCGTTTTTTCTTGGTTCAATTCTTATTCGTAGGTTATCTTGGATCAAGGATAAAGAGTAATGGTAATTTGACAAAATCTCATCATCAGAATGCTACATCAGTTGAAGAGATTCCTCTTGAAATTCAACGATAGAAATACAAGAAGAAGAAGAAGAAGAGCAAAAAATCAGTCCATTCTATATACATATGAAAATTACATTTTCCATGAAAAACATGATAACAGTTGAAACTTTTGATTACCAACTTTTTTTTCACATTCTAAGTATATATAAATAACATTCATTTCTTTTGTTGGAAATCAAGCAAAATGTTAAATCTACTGTTGAACAGAGTGTAACAATTAAATTGTCCAAACTGATTCTGCCAACTGGATAAACACAGTTCTAAATTTTATACATATACATGTATATATATCTTCCAAGAAAATTGTGATCACCATGAGAAAAGAAGATGAAGAAAACATGATGGATAGGATGGCAAAAATACTAAGGTTTACCAGCAGAATTCAGGGGATTCCATGTTGCGTTGATTTCATGGATCAACAATAAGCAGTTAATGGTTGGGATATATTTACAATTTTGGGTGGAAGGAAAAAAAAAGAAAACCTCTGAAAATCATCATGATGATTCTTGATTATTGATTCTGTAAAATCAACAACTCATTGTCAATGGGAAAAGTAAGTTACCTCTAATATTTTTTTCACAATTTCTTTGTTTGTAAAAAGATTTGTGATTCTTTATTCATTCCTGCAATTGAATCATTATCATGGTCTCATTATTTGACTCGAATGTTAAACCAGGATGTGAACGTTGAATTTGAAAAGTGATGAGTCTGAGTATCATGATCGGTGAATCTTTTATTTTTTCCCCTTCTTCTTCTTTATTTATTATTGTACTTTCTTCCCACTGAGAAGAAAAATAAATATTAATAATAAAAAATTCTGAGCTTCACCATGAATGACAAAAGATGAATGAGAAAAAAATAAACCTCAGGAAATGTTAAGGTTAAATTCATCAGAGTCTCATTGAATTTCATTGAAAAACTTGAACTTTAATCTGCCCCAAAAGAAAGTGGATCATTTTGAGTGATCCCTGATTCCATGATGATGCTGATCATTATCATCATGAATATATCTGTATACTGATTGTTTCTTCAATTCTCTTATGAATTTAACTTATCAGAAAATCTAAAAGAGACTCAATTGTGTTGTTGTTGTTGTGACTTTGAGGAAATCTTTTCTCATTGGACAATAACAATAATAATAACAATGAAACAAAAATTACGATTCTGCAAACATGATGAACAGCATGATGCTGGATAACATGATCATCTTGATTTTACTTGAAGTTTTGCTATTTTGATAACTTCTGATAATCCAAAACTATTCATTATTTTACTCCAGATTCCCTGATGATCATTAGGATATTTATTATTCAATATCATAGCGAAGCGAAAGAGAAATTTTCATTTTAGTTAACAATTTTCATGATTAAAATCAAGGTAATAGATGATTCTGATTATCTGGAAACATGATACTTGATTGAACTTAAATTTGGAATAAGATTTTCACTTTATTATTTTACTTTTTTATTATTATATTCAAGTGCTTCTCACAGATCCGATGATGATAATCTAAGAGATAAAGTTAATTTTGTATGCGAATAAGTAGATTAGGCTAAAGGAATAGCTTATCATCTGATAAACGAACTGAAACTTTGTTCATAAAACTCAAACCGTTTCAACTATTATATGAAACTTTCACTTCCTTTCCTCTTATATTCATTGTACTTGGAATACAATGAAACTGATACATGATAAAATATCTTTACGATCTCTATTATTTTCCCTTTTCTCATAACATTTACCTCGGTGAACTCACTTCATCCCAAGTTCTTGGCTCCAAATTAATTGGACAAAGTTTACATCTTATTCTTGGTGCCTAAAAGTGAACATCAATCGAGATGTGTTGTTTATCTTTCTCCCATTGGATTATTTTGAAATTCGTTGGGGAAAAGAAGTCATCGTTTTCTATGCAATTCCAATTGTGTCTATTGAGTAGTCGCATTGAGAATAAGTTTGACACTTTCGTTAAGATTAACAATGATACGGATTAAATTGGATAGAAAAAGTTATTAGAACAAAAAAAAGACAAATTACTTCACCAGAATAAGATTTTGATTTAAAACATTTAATCCAAAAATGTAACAATTGATTGTTAATCATGATCAAAGTGGTTATCTGTAGCAATTGTAATACAGAATGAAAATAAGTCTCAATTGTTGAGATTGTCAGAAACAGTCATGAAAGTTTAACTGTCATTCACATTATCATGAAAATCAAAAACTAAACATCATTAGAATTAATTTTATATATGAAACATTGAAAAATTGTGATTTTCCTTTATATTTATATCATGAACCCTGAACTTTTTGTTTTCATTATTCAGTCTGAATTTATATTTAAGCTTAACACTTATCATGGTGTTTTCATGGTGATGTTTTCATTCAATGACTATAATCAAAGTTTAGACAATGAAATCTTTTGATAGACCAAATAAATCCCAAAGGTATTCATTGGCTTTGGAAAATGTTAATCTTATCCACTTATATTCATTTAATATCCAATCAATATTTATCAAAATAAATGGGAAAATAATTGGTGAATAATAACAGAACATTGAATCGGAAAAAAACGAAACGATTCCTTGTAAATTTATCATGATTAATGAACATGGAATTATGTTAATTAATAGTAACAAGATTTACTCAATATCGTTGAACTGAATTCTCAGCATTTAGTTTCACGTTTTTGTTATGTTAATCCGATGCTCGAACTTGTTGAAACATTTTCATTACATGATAAACATTTGATTCAATTGAATATTCTAATGATATTTAACTGAATTGATATGAACCAACTAATTTATTCAATGATGATAGTGTCATATAAAATTATGACGAACACAATGTTGAAAGTAAAAAGTGATCTTCTTGATTAAATGAACTTTAATGTCGAAACACAGTGAATAATAAAACGGTACATAAAGTTAAACAGAATAATTAATGGACTTTGTGGGTGAGAGTTAATGATAATTATTCTTCTCTGGTCTCTGGTTTCTTCTATCAGAACAATTTAGTTTTATACCTTTTCTTGGAAAATTCGGGAGAATTAGAGAGAGTTAATCGTCGAATTGACCACCTAAGAACAATTAATTAACTGAGATTACATTAAGATAAAGGGAATTACAATAATTGAATAATTAATAATAATTAAGATTGGAGATTAAATATGATTCATAGAGTTCGGTGTAATATTCATGAGAATCAGTAAGGTCAGATTTTTACATGTGATTATCAAGGTATTAATCATTCTACATGATTAGTTAACTTAATCAATTTACCTTAGTAACCAATATTTACTAAGAGAGAAAGAGAGAAAAGAAAGAAAGGAAAGAAGGGCATAACCTCGTCAGGTCAGACTACCTGACCTAGTTAATTTCGACTATCTGAGGAGGTCATAGAACAACTTTGTTAAAGTCGGACTACCCGACTTTAACCAAAGTAATAATAAGGGAAAGGAATGAACTCAAAGTCGGACTACCCGACAATTAAGTCCAAGGAAATGGGAGAAGGGAAGGAGAAAAGAAAATAGAAAGAGAGAGAAAGAAAAACCAATACCTTGGCGGAGGTGATGATGACAAGATGATGTTGATGATGTTACTGTTACTGTTACTGTTACTGTTACTGTTACTGTTACTGTTACTGTTACTGTTATTGTTACTGTTAATTGTTGGTAAATTGTTGATTGTTGTTGTCTGTTGTTGTTGTTGAGGCTTAATGAGCCACCACCCAACCTGGTCATCATCATCAACATGATCATCTTAATCATCATCATTAACTTTATCACAATTAACAATCAATAATTAATTGCTGATTGTTAATTGTGATTGATTTAATTGTTTAATTTTTTAATCAATTTGTGATTATCACAATACCCTGACCTTCTGGAAGACTGTCCTCAGTCGTCAATTGTAAAATTCTATATGAATACAAAGATTTTTACTTAAAGCAAAAAGAAAAGCACTTTCTTGTAATCAAACTTGACAAAATGAACATTCATAACAACTCGCAGTGTTATATATCTTCTCAATATCACTAATTGAGGAAAGTTTATCAACTCCAACGATAAACATCTTCTAGTTCACATGAACTAAATCTTAATGAACATTTTCATCTAATTTGTCCAATTCTAGAAATAAAATTCCCATTCTTAAAATAAACATTCAACGTAATAATCTATTGTATTCAATCATCAAAACCTTTTAACTCGACCTTATACCGAACTCAAGAATAAAAGCAAAAGAAATAAAGAAATAGAAAAACGAAATTAAATCAAAGATACGAAGGGATCAAGCACTAATAGAGGCCATTCATCAGGATCCATTTTGAACGATCTTTATGTTGGGTCCTTTCGTTTTCTCTTAAATCGGTAAGCCCAGAATAATGTCCAAATGTTCACAGTTATAGGAAACAAATTAAAGATCCAAAAGTCTGACGAATTAGTGGGATTTTGCTCGGAGCCTGAAGGTGAAAACCTTTCACTGGTGAAATTTTCCAAAGTACAGATAGGATAGGCACTATTATTTCCATAAAGTTCAAGTCGTTGGTCCAAATTCGAATGGAGGATTGAATCAATGTAATCAAAATTTGCTGTTACACTTGCTATGCATAGCGAGGTGAGAAACACTTGAACAGAATTTTTAAACGGAAATGTTCGTCTCTTCGTTTCAGGTGAGAGAGAAACTAGACTGTGGAATTGATTACTAGTAGGAGTTGAATTTTCCTGACTCTTTACATTACTCTGTGGTGACCTCGATATTTCATTGTCATTGGTTGGTTGGGTTTTAAAAGGAATGACCACAACTTTGTCATCAAAAGTGACTCTTTTAGATACCATTGCTGTTAATGCTTCCATTAGATTATTGTTTTGTAAAATTGATGGTGTTGATTCATCGAAAGCTTTATTTTCTTTCATCTCTGTTTGGGTGAAATCGTCTTGGACAACATCATTTATTTTTTCTTTAGTTAAACACTTTACTTCAATTTCATCTCCTAAACTGATTCGTCCATTGTGTGTATCAACAATAACTCGAGCAGGTGTATTTGCGTTTTGTCCAATTAAAACTGAGATACCATCGACAAGATTTTTAACAACCATACACAAAACAATGACAGAAGTAGATTTATCTTGAGTTATAAAAGTGATTGTTACTTTACATTGGCCTAATGGGTATAACCTTGATCCAGAAGCATTAAAAGCGACGGGTCCATCATAATTTGATAGAGTTGTGTTCAATTTAGCAAAGGTTTTGGCGTCAATGATTGTGATTTGAGCTCCAGGATCAATAACGGCTTCAATTGGAATCTTATTCATAACGACAGTTGCTCTGATTAGATTACCAAAACTCCAATCTGTATTATTTGATGACTCATTCAATGTTACACAAAAATTACTAAGATTCGTCGAAGGTTGTGGATAAGCTACACTTTCGTTTGCTTGTTGATTGTTGAAATGATTCGAGTTATTATCTCGTCGATTCGGACTACTCGCTCTCGAAGGATATACATCATCATTTTCTAAGTCTCTTTTATAAAGACGACAATCTTGTTTGACATGACCAAATCTTTTACAGTAATGACATTTCATCGAATTTCGATCTCGATTTGTATCACCATTTCTCTCTTCTAGTTTAGCTAGTCGCTCGACGATAGTTCTCAATAATTCTGTATTAGGGTCAAGGGATATCATTGGTACACTTGTAGTAGAAATATTCAATGTTGAAGTTGTTTGTAGATTTGCTTCACTTAACTGTATTATACGAGCAAGTTCGGGAATGTCATAAACATAAGTTGAGATCATTGAGTTTCTAACAACTTGGGCTAAATCAGAATGAAGACCATTGATAATTTCATGAATTTTATCTTCAACAGGCATTTCAATTTTATTGCAGAGTCTATCCTTTCTCAACAGATATTCGTAGGCACTTTCATGATAAGATTGACGACATTTTCTTACTTGATCACGAACATAACTTCTAAAGTTTGGAAGACCAAAAGCTGATTTAAACATTTCAAGAAATCTTGTCCAATCCTCTGGTGTAGTCGAAAGTCCAGGAGCAGCATAACTTTCATACCAATTTTTTGCATGTTCAGTAAAATAATTAGCGATGTTATCCAATTTGTCGGATTCGTCCCATCCGACAACTGTTGACTTTCGGTCAAATTCAGCAATCCATTCGTATAAGTCTTCACGGTCTTTAAGTGAACCAGAAAATGGATATATAGAACATTTTGCGAGACATCGTTTCACTGTAGATTTTTCTTTCTCTTTAGATGGTTCACCTTCTTCAGCATCCACTGTGCAAACATTAACGGCTGACATTTCAATAGATTTCATAGTCACTTTTCACTAAAACAATTAACGGTATCCCACCGCTGCCACCAATTGTCATATAAAATTATGACGAACACAATGTTGAAAGTAAAAAGTGATCTTCTTGATTAAATGAACTTTAATGTCGAAACACAGTGAATAATAAAACGGTACATAAAGTTAAACAGAATAATTAATGGACTTTGTGGGTGAGAGTTAATGATAATTATTCTTCTCTGGTCTCTGGTTTCTTCTATCAGAACAATTTAGTTTTATACCTTTTCTTGGAAAATTCGGGAGAATTAGAGAGAGTTAATCGTCGAATTGACCACCTAAGAACAATTAATTAACTGAGATTACATTAAGATAAAGGGAATTACAATAATTGAATAATTAATAATAATTAAGATTGGAGATTAAATATGATTCATAGAGTTCGGTGTAATATTCATGAGAATCAGTAAGGTCAGATTTTTACATGTGATTATCAAGGTATTAATCATTCTACATGATTAGTTAACTTAATCAATTTACCTTAGTAACCAATATTTACTAAGAGAGAGGAAAAGAGAGAAAAAGAAAGAGAAAGGAAAAGAAGGGCATAACCTCGTCAGGTCAGACTACCTGACCTAGTTAATTTCGACTATCTGAGGAGGTCATAGAACAACTTTGTTAAAGTCGGACTACCCGACTTTAACCAAAGTAATAATAAGGGAAAGGAATGAACTCAAAGTCGGACTACCCGACAATTAAGTCCAAGGAAATGGGAGAAGGGAAGGAGAAAAGAAAATAGAAAGAGAGAGAAAGAAAAACCAATACCTTGGCGGAGGTGATGATGACAAGATGATGTTGATGATGTTACTGTTACTGTTACTGTTACTGTTACTGTTACTGTTACTGTTACTGTTACTGTTATTGTTACTGTTAATTGTTGGTAAATTGTTGATTGTTGTTGTCTGTTGTTGTTGTTGAGGCTTAATGAGCCACCACCCAACCTGGTCATCATCATCAACATGATCATCTTAATCATCATCATTAACTTTATCACAATTAACAATCAATAATTAATTGCTGATTGTTAATTGTGATTGATTTAATTGTTTAATTTTTTAATCAATTTGTGATTATCACAATAGTATGAGTATAAATGTACTGAACATAATTTAATTATAACGGTATTTATGATAAACATGATAATTGACCATTGAATTGTGGTTCATGATCTTGACCAAAACTAATCGCTTACAGTTAATCAATTTTATTGATTATGATCACTTTAACTTGTTAAAATTCTGGTTGAGATTTGAGTCCAAAGAAATTGATATTCAGAGTCAATCCTCAAGTTTATCTACCAAGTAAAATGTCACAAAGTTATAAAAAGGTGAAAATGTTTCCAAGCAAAGTAAAAGTTATCTCTTGGTGATTATAAAGATAAATAATCAGTCAAATTCAATCATTTATTGATTCATTTATCCAGGGAAATCAATGTCAATCAGAGTGTTGGTAAACTTTTATTTTTTTTCTTCCATTTTATTTTCAGCTCTCATCTAATAAACTGTCTGGTGGGTTAGTGAGTGAGCGGTGGTCATTATCATCATTATCATCATTAGCATCATTATCACCAACATCATAATCATCATTATCACTGATTGTATAAGGAAAATTATATAATCAGTGAAGAGAAAGAGGAAAAGTTTCCAAGGGAAGTTGGAAATGAAATAGTGAAGGAAAAAATTATTCTGTTGAGCTGAATATCAATGAATTGATTATCATTCGGTGTAATTTGGTCTAATATCAATCCAAGTGTGAGTAAGAAATGGTTAAATCCAAGGATTGCATTAGTGATTAAGTGAGAATGATTATTAATCTTGATGAGCATTTTAACATGAGTTGAATGATTTATGCTCTTGATTTATTTTATTGCTTAAACATCCTCATCTCATCATCATGTTTGGCATATTTTTCATCTCAAGATAAACTTTATCTTAGTACTTTTTTTTTCATCATAACTGAGCATTTAAAATCAATTGATAATATCAAATAGAGATGATGATAATATCATGGTAATAGTTAATATGATTGACTGATGTTTATTATTATTTAATATTTACAACGAAAACATGTTAATAACTTTCTAATAGTATTAATATAAACGTTGAAAAGTTTATCTCATTAAGTCAATGATATATATTTGTTTGTTGTTCAATCCTTATTATTAATAAATATACATAAGATTATTTTCATTGAATTGCTTTAATCACAATTAAGTGATTTAGATAGTGTTTCAAATTGGAGTGAGAAAAGAAATAAATAAATGATCAAGTTTATCCAGTTCGAAAAGTTTCTCATTTTTGTCACCCGAAAAAAAAGTTAATCAACTTATATACAATTAGATCATCTGGTTCAATGGATCATCAATTTAGTAGAGGAAAAGTCAGAATTCCGGAAACTCCATTGTTATTTTTGTGATGTTACTTCATGATTGAATATATATATCAGTATATTTTTCATGAGTAAACCTCCAGAAGGAGATGATAATATAATATATAAACTTCATGATGTATTGTCTTCATAGACTAACCATTAAATTTAGATTTATAAAAGTTTTGGTAAACTTTTCGTTCTAAGTGATAATCTAAACTGAAACATCAATTTGGAAACAAAAGTTGTAATCTTAACTTTTTATTCAGATTCTTCATGTATATGTTTAGATAAAAATCAGAATATAAATGAATATACATCATGTACATATAAGAATCTATTTCCATTTTGTTTTTATTGTTGTTCTAACGTGCTGGAGGTTAAAGTGGAAAAATATAAGTAAACAAATCCAATGAATACATCATGTAATTGTAAGGTTTTCTATTGGGGTTTTAGCCCAATTTCAACTTTAGTTGGTGTAATACGTAATTACGATTTAGTCGCACGTAGAGACTAGGACACATTCAAGCCCTTTGGTACTAATTGGTTGAATTAAACTGACAGAAGACTGCAATCTGCCTTACACAATTAAACAGATTTAAGGTTCGGATCAGGATACCGATTAATGTTGTGAATTCTAATTGATTTCCGAATAAGGAACTTTTATTAAACAAATGAAAATTTAGGAATTGAAAGATTTTAACAAAGTTTTTAACTATCTTCATAGAGATATAAAATTGAAGTGTGTTCCCAATTGGGAAGAGTTAACAATTTATAGCTCCATAGAGCCTAGACAATTAGAGACAATGTTAATCAAAGGTTAACATAAAGATTAAAAATGCCAAATAAGGTTATAAAAAGCTACCTTCTGATACATTGAAGATTAAGCTTGATTAAACAAAAGTTTAGATTAATATTAATCATTGTTGATTAAAAGAAAGAGAAATTTGATTCTCTTACTAAAGAGTCACTAAAAAGTAATAATTAAGAAATCAAAGTTTCTTAATTAAACTCAAAGGTCATCATAGTGAAAAGTAATCAAAGTTTCAAAAGAAAAGATAATAAAATAAAGATAATCAAAATTAAAAGATTAAATAGTTCCATTAATTGGACGGGGTTGCTCTTCAGTCATAGCTGAATCGATGAGCATCATGGATTGGGGAGCCCTGAGCTCTCACCCTTCACTCTCTAGGACCTTGATGAAGAACCCTCCTCAATACATGATTGCGAATTCGATGAACAGGCGGTTGATCGTCATCGGATTGAGGCTCTTGCTCGTTGGGCTCTTGATTCATTTCCTCAAGGATCGGATTAAGTTCCTGTGAACTTTCAATTTCCACTTGTTCCTCCTGTGATGATCCATTAGGATTTTGACTTGACGACGAAGATGAAGTCGAAGTTGATGAGGATGATGTCGAAGACGATGATGTGGACGTTGGTTCCGATAAATTTGGTGTTCCAACCAGAGGAATATAGTCTCTTGGTGGAGATGAACTTTGGGAATCCATGGCTTGATAAATAACTTTTTCATCTTTAGATGATTTGCTCTCTTGAGTTGAGGCATTGGATAAAATAACAGTTTGTTGAGAATCTGTTAGATTAATTTCAGACAGTTGACTCAAAATTTCAGTAGCCGAGGTTTCAGGCGATGAAAACTGAATTAGATTAGAGTCTATTGAACTGCTTTGAGAATTGTCAATGTTTTCTCCAGGGGAACCATCTTGATGTTCTTGCATCGAAGGTAATTGTTCATCTTCGAGCTCATGAATGGAGATAACTGATGAAGCTTTAGAGATGCTTGGAATTGATGCTGGAGTAGCACACATCTCAGGGTCATAGCCGGGGGTTGTTCTTGTTCCATAGGAGTAATAGCTCCATTGTTCTGGCCATTGGGCTTTGTTCTCAGAGACCAATTTGTCATATTGTTCCAATAGTCCTGCCATAGCGGAATTGTTACAGGTTAGGACACAATTTGCATGATGAATACCATCTTTCAGTTCAGAACATTTAAGTTCAATTGCTTCCCAAGAAGACATGTAAACCTTCATTGAGGTTATGGCCTCGACTCCTGGTGAATGAGGTCCACTTGTGATGGTATAGCCAGAAAATAAAAGAAATGAGATCAGCGATAAAGCAGCGGCTGATTGTGGGTACGGTGAAAAGTATTGAGTTACTTCACGTAACTTTGGTTTCATAAAATCAATCTCAGCATCAGTTAGATCCATAGATCTGAACAGATTGATTAGGCCACTTCCAACGATGATTTTTGCACAAGCAAGAAAAACGATCACTTGATCTCGCACTGATGGGAGATTCTTGGCAAAATTCAATTGTTTATATTTGATTCCGTGAAAGCGGGTGTCCATCCTTTCAACTCTTGGATAGCGGATGAAAGTTTCAAAAACAATGTTTAAATCACCATCGATGATGATAACCCAAATGGGTCGAGGTTTCAATATAACCTCGGTGCCTTTGAGCTCTTGCACGCGACAATAAGCGGCATGGATTGAAAAGGTCACTTGACGATGAGGATGATGATTAATATTTTGCTGAATCCGCTCTTCGATTTTCCGTTTTAACGGTGGCAACTCAATAACAGAAATTTGTTTGAAATGTTGAGTTGTTCGACTCTGTCGAAGTAATCGAACTTCAGCTTTAGCATGATTGGTGATAACTGGTGGCACGGAAAAGTCTCGATATTCACGAAGTGAAGGAAACCAATTCACAATATTAACTTTAATTGATTCTTGTTCCTCAGAGGGAAGTCGATGAATTGGATTAATCCTTATGAAAGGCATGTTTGGTAATAGATTATCAGGAGAAGCTTTCACATTTACTCTTCCCCGATGAGGACGAGGCAAACCTTGAGCTACTTTAAGCCATTCATGAGAATCGTCAATTAAATATTTTGGTACACTAGACCATTCAATTGTTCGAGGCCTACCAGGGTTTTTAGGATTCCATGGATATGGAACTGTAGGTGGGAAACCTATTTTCTGAACAAATTCTTCAGTTTCATCCAATGGATGAGTTGGATCTTTAGATCTCTTATAATTGTTCCAAAATCCTAAACTCAAGTTAGTAAAGCTTCGAATAGCTGTAGCGCTCATATAAGGGTCATTTGGATTCTCGTCCAACGTATTCATTAAACATGCATAAATTTTGAATTTCTCTTGATAATCAAGAGCATGGGTTGGTGGATTCTCTTTGGGAATCTCGGTTGCCTTAACATGTACCGGGAGAAAGTTCATTAATCTTTTAGGATGTTTGGATAATTCATCCTTAACTGATCCTTTCTTAAAAGGAAAACTAAATCCTAAATCAATCTCTTCTCTAAAGAGACCTAAACGACATGATTTTTCATGTTCGCAGAAAATTCCAGCACTAAAAAGTTTGGAACAATAAATTCGGCGACAAATGAACTTGCTCATCCGATAGGAGACATAAGTTTCATCATGAGGAATACTAACAAATTTTGGGTAATCATCATTAGATGAATACTTGATGATACATTCAGGAATTAAACAGATGAATTTGTTTTCATCATCAATTGGGACAAGACCCAAGGTTATAGCCAATTCTCTTAAAAATTTAATACAATTAAAACAGTACCATTTAGTACAGTTTCCGCAACAACGAGGATCAAGTGTGATCTGCTCGCAAAAATAGCACCTAACTAATGCTTCAATCTCTTCGAGATTAATGTTGATTACTTGAGATTTGGCTATACCTTTAGGTATTTTGGGCAAAGTAATTTTAAAAATTGATTTATCATTATAAAGATTTAGGTAAATCTTTTCCCTGATCATAGTCTCAAATTTTTCTTTTATTTGATTAAAAGTTTTAGCTTTTTCATCGATCAATTTCTTGATCGCGAAGTATTTTTCTTCTGAACTGTACTCAGGAAGTGGAGCGACAGGAAGAGGAGCAGGGTATTCATTAGGAGAAAAGGGGTAATCATTTGGCCCTAAATATCTCGGCTTGTGAGTTGACGATTCTTCAGAAAGGTTAGAGCCTTCAATTGACCTCAAAGGGTTAGAAGCAAAAGTTACTTGCTTACCTTTACCTTCCTTGGTGTCGTCGAAATTGGATGAAGTCCAATCCATTCTTTTCTTTGGTGGATATGAACTAATAGGTTCTGACGATTGTCGTTTCCGGAAATAAGGACTTACGACCACAACTTGTTGATTATTGTCACTTGAATCGATCACTAGATTAGTTGAATAGTCACTTGATGGTGATGATGAAGGTGATGATGTTGGTGATGAAACTTTTTGTTGATTTACTTGAAAACCTGAGGTCGATGGTTGAGGATTGTCGAGTTCACTAATGTCACTAGACACATTCGAAGATCCAATTTGGTCTGAAGATCGATGATGTTGAGACATTGTTTTTATACAGCCGAATTGCTGGTGACTAATCCTTAGATTAATTAAGCTTAAATTTCGCTTATTAGAGCACTTAATGGCGTTTAAAATGTCGACAAGTAAATACAAGTTAAAAGACTTTGGCTTATTAAAGCAGAAAAGATGAAGTTTTTCAAATAATTGTTCAAAGACAAATGATGTTGACAACAAAATTTCAAAATCGAAATGACAAAAATGAAAATTAAAACCAAATGGGTAAATCCAATAGATTGTTTCTTCCTTATTAGAGGTTTGTTGGGAATCAAAGGTTAATTGGTAACCTGAGAAATTAACTTGATCGTTAATTTTTAACTCTGACTCGATAGAGTTATCACTTGATAAACATAAATACAATGTGTAAACATGGGTCAAGTTGTCATTTAATTGTTTAAGTCTTTGCCTTGTTAAAGGTTGATTGTCGGTGTTAATTGGATTTTGTAAAGTGATAGCTTTATCTGCACTTAATCTTGTTCTTTTAGTTTTCAAATTTCCAATAGGATCAACTGATTGATCAGTATCGGTTCTAATTTCAATATTATCATTCGAGTGATTAGAACTAATTTCAGGAACTGAATCTAAGTTTGGTGTTAAAGCATTTTCTTCACTTTGATTTAAGTCTTCAGATTCATTAGAATCTGATTGAGTCTCTGGCAAATCAAATTGCTCGTTCTCAAGATAAGTTTCTGGGTTAAAATATTTATCCCTAATTTCTTTCATTTCTTGAGAAATTTCACCTTCTTTTCGTTTGGTGTTTGAAACATTAGCTGTAAAAACTTCGAGGTTATTCATATCTAATAAAGATAAACATCCTTTGTGTAAACCAAGCATTAGATATGGTCCTCGCCATTTAGCACTTAATTTCTTAGAATTTTCGGTTTCAATTGACTCATCTTTTACATAGATAAAATCTCCATCTTTATAAGGAGCAGCTTTGTGAAGCGATTTGGTCCTATTGATCTGATAGATCTGTTGTGCTTTTAATCTTGCGAATGCTAATTTTCGAGCTTCTTCAACTTTAATTGTTTCAATTAAAGTTTCTTTAAATGCATTGTCTAAAGGCTTATTTGGTTCTTTACCAAATACCAAAAAGTAAGGGGAAAATTTTGTAATTTTATGAACTGAGGTATTAATCGCAAAGATTGAGGTTTCTAGACCTAACGGTAAATTCTTATAATCATTCTGAAGGCAATAAGTTCTTAATCTTTCGGCTATAGTCTTATTATGGCGTTCAACGATGCCTTGTGACTGCGGGTGGTAAGGGTTCGAGGTGTCATGATCGATGCAATTTTCCTCTAAGAACTCTTTAAACAGATTAGAAGTAAAGTTTGTGCCTAAATCGGTCTGAATTGTTTGAGGATAACCGAATGTATTGAATATTGATCTTAAGAAACCGATAACTGTCAAAGCAGTTTGATTCAAGGTCATTTTTGCGAAAACAAAACGTGAAAGCGTATCTACCATTACCAAGATGTATTTCTTTACATGTTTGATCCTTAGAGGGCCTTGTACATCCAATTCGAAGCGGGCAAATATCTCTTTTGGGATCGGCTTTTCACTTGGGTTAACGTAGATTACATTAGCTGGTTTTGCGAGTTGGCAAATGTTGCAATTGTTGCACAGACGACGAACTTCATCGTACAAATTGGGACACCAATATTTTTTCGAGATTGACCGATAGGTCTTTTCGGTTGCGAAGTGTCCGCCTAAAGGTGAATCATGAACGTAATGAAAAATTTCCTTTAGGATGATTGGGTCAATAACCAATCGAGTTAAATCAGCAAGATAATTGTCCTTTCGATAAAGAAGATCATCACGAATTGTGAAGCACTTAAGTGTAGCTGGAACTTTGTCCTTAATTTCTTGTTTGATTTTTATAATCTCTGGATTCGAGTTTTGATGAATTCGGATTTTTTCCTTCCAAAGTCTAAGTGTTGACTTGTTTTTGATGTTAATAGCATCGTCAGGGCACAACTGATGCATTTCTGTTGTCACGGTGTAAACCAATGAAGTTGGGAATTTTATGTCAAAATAGACTTTTCCAATGTTGAAATTTAGCACATTAAGGCCAAGATCGTAATAATATTCGTCTTCAGAGTCGCGAATATATTCAGCCAAGTAAATGCGATCTAAGTATTCCTCTTCGGGATCAATAGCGGCACGATGGTCCCATTCACTTTGTGTTCTAGAGAAACAATCGGGCGCATGAACTTTTCCAGCTTTATGGATAATTTTAAACTTAAAGGTTGATAATAAAATCGACCAACGGTGTAATCTTGAATTTCGAAAATTAATTCGTGGAAGTTGGCATAGAGCGTGGTGGTCCGTCTCTATGATGAATTCGGATCCTTCCAAATAGTGTCGATATTTATCGATTCCAACAAAAATTGAGAGAAGTTCTTTCTCACTGACAGTATAATGTCTTTGATGAGGCTTGAGCTTTTGTGAGTAAAAGCTTATTGGTAACCAATGTTTAACATCTTCCATAGGAGTTGATGGATCATAAAATTCAGATTTATCATCCTCTTGGAGTAGAATTCCTCCAACTGCAATGTCTGAAGCGTCTGCAGTAATTTTTCTCCTTAATTCTGGATTGTAGTGTACTAACATGGTAGTCACTATTAATGATTCTTTTAGTGAAGTAAGAGCTTTCTTATCTTCAGGTAACAGGCAAAATTTTCTCTCTCTAGTAACTAAACGGTAGAGAGGGGCAGCGATAGTTGCAAAATTGGGTATATACCTTGAGAAATAGTTATAGCATCCAAGCTGCGATTGCAATTCTCGAACGTTTCGAGGAAAGGGTAGGTTCTTTAGAGCACTGACCTTCTTTGGGTCCGGTTTAATACCATCTCCGCTTACAACATGTCCAAGCAGGAGTAACTCGGTGTATCCAAACTTACACTTTTCGAGTTTCACTTTTAGATTAAAGTCTCTGAATCTTTTTAAAACCAATTTGGTGTTTTCAATTAATTCTTGGAACGTTTCTCCAAGCACAGGTATATCGTCGAAATACCCGATGCATTCCTTGTATTGTAGTCCCTCTAGGACTTGACCAATAAATCGTTGAAAAATGTAAGGTGCTCCACTTAACCCCATAGGGAGACGTTTATATTGAAATTTTCCGTCTGTGGTAACAAAAACTGTCTTTTCGCGCTCTTCAGGGGGCAATTCAATCTGGTGATAGCCTTGGGCTAAATCGAAAAGATTAAAGTATTTTTTGTTTCGAACGATTTCGATGCAATCATCAATTCTTGGCATCGGTTGTTTAGGAACATTTGTAATTCTGTTTAAAAGACGATAGTCTATGACCATTCGATGAGTACCATCTCTTCTTGGTACGAGGATAATTGGTGATCCTCCAGCGGCATTAGAGTGCTCAATTATATCAGCTTCAATAAGCTCTGCAATGAGCTTCCTTACTTCTTCTCGTTTTTCAGGAGAAATGCTGTATGGTTTCTGGTAGGGAACATAATTCTCACCAATGTCAATTTTGACTGGACAAATGTTCGAAGGTACAAAACCTAAGTCATTTTTGTGTTTAGCAAAACACTCTTGAAACTCGTCAATCATTCTAAGAAGAATTTCTTGTTGCTCTTCAGGCAATTCAGGGTTAATTCGAGTTTGAGCTTTACGAAGAAAGGGAGTTAATTTTATCTCTCGATATTCTTCAGGAGTGATCATGTCACAATGAGCCATTAAATAATTTTGGTTTCCAAGTTTTAGCTTATAATTAACTTGCCTTTCGGGTTCAATTTCCATGTTGATGAATGGATTTCTTTCGGCCTTAGCCTTGTTTACAGCTAAATTATCAATAATGTAGCTTCCATCAGAATTTCCAGTAACTTTTAAAGTTGATTCTAAAATGTCTGCAGTTTCATCTGCGGTGCAGAATCTAAAGTAGAATGTTGGATCTAATGGTTTACTTTCAGGAGTTTCTTTGACTTTAATTGTAAAGTTTAATCCATCGCTCTCTAGAGTCATATAGTAGAGGTGGAGAAATGAGTTTCCAATCAAACAAACGGGTTCGAAATTTGGAACAATTTGTATTTTTAAAATTCGAGATTCTTCCATATCTGGATGTTTAATAAGCGCAAAAGCGAAGCCACTTGATTCGATGTACGATTGTGAGACAATTCCCTTGAGGGAACGACTCAAGCCAACAAGATGAACTCCAAGTTCATGAGCAACTTTTGCATCCAATGCGGAAATTGTAGACCCAGTATCTAACAGCACGTTTCCATCTCTTACATATTCTCGATTCGGCTTACATAGTTTGAGACAAGCCTGAGGCATGTATCTTAGATGATCTTTACCGATTTGAGTGAGTAGTGTCACTTCATCTGGAATAGCAAAACTTACATCACATTTTCGGATAGCACTACTTTCAGGTTCAGCTATAGTTGAAAATTGTTGTGGTGATGGTTGAGGCAAAGTCAGATTAGCGAGAGGTGCACTAGCACTAACGGGATTAGCTGGTTTAGCTGAAGATGATGGTGGTTGTGGCATAGGATCATATCCTAATCTCTTTTCGTCAGCACGACGTCTGTAACATTGTTTCAACACGTGGTTGGTTCTTCCACAGCCTGGATAAGGACACGGAGGCGATTTTTCATTGCTTTTGACGGGTTGTCGATTTTGCTTTTGCTCTCCTTTATCATTTGATTGATAATTAAAAAGTCCTTTTGGATTGTTTAAGCTATTTGGCTTTCTAGCCTGATTAGCTTTATGTCGATTTGACTGTTCTTTGAACTCAAAATGTTTTCGTAATAAAACGTTGAAGATCTTATCTTGATCTGAATTTACACCCAATGTGTAAATTTCTTCTCGAATGTGTCGAGGGATGTGTAAAAGCACTTGTTGAAGAAACACAGCTTCAGGTAAATTAGCACCAAAGGCTTTAGTTACCAAGTTTTTTAATTGTTCGATATACTCAGCGGGATGTTGTTCCATGTTATATCGGTAATTCATTAATGAATAGTCAGCCATTAGCTTCATTGAAGGAGTATTAAGTTTTTCCATCAATAGATTGAGATATTGGTTGTAATCATTAACATCAGGTGAGATTGCATTTGCAATATGCAGAATCTCATAGGCCATAGCCTTTTTGAAACATCTTAGTTTCGTATTGTCATCAACATTTTCATGACTTAATCGGGCTTTAGTTTTATTAACCCAGGCGACCATGTCTTCGCCTTTTTTAAATTCTGGTATATCAGGATCTCTCTTTAGAGATTGAGCCATTTGGAGAAGACTATTAGCCAAGAGTTCGTTAGAATGAGGCATTGGATTCTCCATATTTGGAACAACATTAACCACAGTAGGTTGAGAGTCCATTTCAACACCAAGTTGTTGAAGTATTTCTTTATACTTCTTTTGTGTTCCTAATGGAAAATTTAGTGAACACAATTCAGCATTGCTGATGTTGAGAATCGAAGATTCGTCTCGGCCAACTTTAGTTAAGATCGTGTTGATCTCACTCTCACTGAGACCATTTTCTCGAAACTGGATTAACCATTGAGGTAACTCTTGATTTTCTAAATCAGCAACAGCTAGAGCAGGAATTTCCTTCTCATTAATTTCCTCTCCAAGGAGGAGTAGATGATTTTTGACGACTTCAATAAACTTTTTTGCACGTAGCGAAGGTAACGGTATCTTGACCGACCAAATATCGAAAAGATTTCGAATATCTTCATCCTTTAGATGTTTAACTGTTCCATCGGGAATTCTTTTAGGAGGCATTTTCACGAATCACTGAACACAAATTCACAATCACTAAGCAATATCCTGCCTAGGTCGCCAAGTGTAAGGTTTTCTATTGGGGTTTTAGCCTAATTTCAACTTTAGTTGGTGTAATACGTAATTACGATTCAGTCGCACGTAGAGACTAGGACACATTCAAGCCCTTTGGTACTAATTGGTTGAATTAAACTGACAGAAGACTGCAATCTGCCTTACACAATTAAACAGATTTAAGGTTCGGATCAGGATACCGATTAATGTTGTGAATTCTAATTGATTTCCGAATAAGGAACTTTTATTAAACAAATGAAAATTTAGGAATTGAAAGATTTTAACAAAGTTTTTAACTATCTTCATAGAGATATAAAATTGAAGTGTGTTCCCAATTGGGAAGAGTTAACAATTTATAGCTCCATAGAGCCTAGACAATTAGAGACAATGTTAATCAAAGGTTAACATAAAGATTAAAAATGCCAAATAAGGTTATAAAAAGCTACCTTCTGATACATTGAAGATTAAGCTTGATTAAACAAAAGTTTAGATTAATATTAATCATTGTTGATTAAAGAAGAAATTTGATTCTCTTACTAAAGAGTCACTAAAAAGTAATAATTAAGAAATCAAAGTTTCTTAATTAAACTCAAAGGTCATCATAGTGAAAAGTAATCAAAGTTTCAAAAGAAAAGATAATAAAATAAAGATAATCAAAATTAAAAGATTAAATAGTTCCATTAATTGGACGGGGTTGCTCTTCAGTCATAGCTGAATCGATGAGCATCATGGATTGGGGAGCCCTGAGCTCTCACCCTTCATAATACAACATAAAAACCCTTCCTATGAATTTGATCAACCATGATAACACATGAGCTTTAAATGTCTTCTCAAATATGAATATCCATGAAATTTTCATATTAAAGTAATATGATAAAAGTTGAATAAAATTGATAGAGAAATATAAAAATATCATTGTATTAAAATAATGGATTGAGAGTTTAATGTTGATAAAAGTTGAAAAATGATATTTGATTTTTCCCTTGAAGCTTATTGATAAAATATATATACTTTTCATCATTCTCATGATCATCATCAATTTCATTTAGAAAGATTTTCAAAAGATAGACAATCTGATCATCTTATCATTTTCATGATATTTATTTAAAATCATGATAAACCGAATGATTTTCATATTCAATTTTAATCATCATTTCATTTCTATCAATATTTTAATATTATAATAGTTTATTATTATTTATCAATCATGGTAGGAAAAATTTTCCTAATTCTGTTGAAATACACATGATGCAATTGGATTTTTCATTCCAAAAACTTGATTAATTTATCTGACGATATATTGAATGGTTTTATTTGCTCAACTACTATTGAGCTTTAGGTGAATGATGGATTAATCAAATAGTCACTGATATTCGATAGTCAATCAAATTGTAATCACAGTTTATTCCACTAGTTTGATGGATTTTATCCTGGAATTAGAATTGAAATAAATGGGAAAAATTAGTTTTAAATTAAATTTTCTTTTCTCTTTTCCTTCCAATTCTATTTTAATGCCTTCAAACGAAATGGAATATCAAGTTGAATATACACTCGAAATGTCTACAATTAAATATATTTCAAAAGGCTTAAAAATCTCATGATTGCGATTAGTCTGATTTTCGGATATCAAAGGTAAACAATTTGCTTCTTGTTTAATTGTTTCGTTAATTTAAAATTGAATGAACTAATTAAAAGTTAGATTAATTTGTCAACAATTATTTTCAACAATCTAAATTATTAAACTTTATCTGTTCATTTGTACATTAATTACCTAATAATGATAATATTAATAATTGAGTTGGTTTCTTACGGTTGCAGCATGGAAAACTTAAGGCTAAATTTATTAACTTAATTGCTAATTAAGATGTTTAAAATATAACATTTTAAATTTTATCATTTTATCAAAGTCATCATTACTTTCCTATTTTATAAGTTGTTATAAACTTAGACATTTAATGAATAAACTTTCCTGTTAGCTCTTTTATTTAATGATAATTTAGATGTTCTTAAGTTTAAAAACTTAGAAATCAGATATTCGATGGTACAAGTATTCTTATTAACTTATTATACTATAGTTTAAACGAAGCTTTCCAATCGATGCGATTCGCACGCCAGTTCAAACCAAAAACACTCAAGTGAGATTCACCATAAGATAAAAACAATACTGTTTTATAAATAATATATTTGCGATCATTAGTTATTCGGTATGTGGATATGAAATGGAACTTTTGAAGTAAATTTACTGCATATGTATCTTTATTATGATTGCATAAAAACTAAAAGTGATGGAAGTGGTTAGTCCTCCGGAACTTACTTCAACATGAATCAAGTAAACCTGTGACCACCGAAAGTAGATGGTGCTTTCAGAAGATACTTTCACCCACTAGTTGAAGTTCCCATCGGAAGTGGGAGAAACTTAAGGATCCGAGTGCACTATCCATCTTTTTATTACTTTATATAGATAAATGTCTAGGCTAATGAGTACAACTGCACTAAAAGATTGTCTAGAATTAATTATGCCTTAGGCTATTGTAATAAAATAAACCAAGGACTAACGGATTTAACCACCCTATCAACCCGAAAGAGTTAATCAACATGAGAAATTCCCGTTTTCTTGATCCTCTCACCTTTAATTAATTACTTTAATTACCCATAATAATTCATAAATTGAGACTAACTTCTCTCTCCCTCTCTTTCTCTCTCTTTCTCTCTCTTTCTTTTTCCTTTTCTCTTTCTCTTTTACCTCTTAAAAATACACCATTGTCAAATAAAGTTTACACCAACGTAATTCATCTAAACAATGTATGAAAATTAATAAAGAAAGTGAAATAAAGTTAATAAAAATCATATATAATCAACAATAAGTTCCCAAATCTCTACTCTGAACTAATATTCATTACAAATGGAGATTAAAACGGCAAGTCATTCGCCAACTAGTCTCACTCTCTTCACCGGGACTTCGTCATTTTTTGTGACAAATGGAGCCCACGATGAGGACGATTCGTCTTCTGTCCCGGTGATGAAAGTTTAAAATCATCCTCACAAAAGTTTAAACAAAAGTGACCTCAACATCAACAATTTACTTATTTTGTGCTTTATTCTTTGAAAAAAAAAACACTGATTGTTCACCAAAGTCAAACCCATTCTCACAAACGAAGAAAAACATAAGTCGACCCTAGCCAAAACAATAATCTTTCATTCATTTCTCTTCGTCAACTAAATTCACTCGATTTTACATTCCAACGTCAAAGAAGAAACTTGTTCACGTTTTTCTTCAGTCAATTCACCTCTGGTAATCCAAACAGAGAAAAAACCAAGAAGCGTCGGGTTCTGGAAAAGAAACAACTCTCAATTTCTCTCTAATCAGCTTGAAATGAAATCTCTGAATTTCGAATAATTTACTTTACATCAACAAAGTCTCAAGAGAAAAGTTTACGAAAGTGATTATCTGGTCGATTCAAAAACAAAATATTTGGTACTTGACACACAGTTAAACATCAATCAAACTTACAAAAAGGTCGTGAAACAATTAAAATTCAAAGATTCCAATAAAATTAACAAACAAAAACAAATTGAATAATAAAAATTCATCATCAAAAAACCAAAATCTTTAACCAACGAGAAACGAAACAAAAAAAACGAAAACGAAAACGAAAACGAAAAACAAAAGGTCAAATCACGACTTTCCAATTAACAAAAAAAAAATTTATTAAAAACAATTCATTTCACTTCAACTGAAATCAACGCTAGTAACAATTATAACATCCATCGGTATTCTACCTATCAACTCTTCTATCATCAAATTACATCAAATTCACAACTCAGATGGACGAAATATTAAGAAAAGTAATGAATATGGCACATAATGAACAACAGAAATTTCTCTCACTATGCAAAAAACCCTGTCCTCGGAGTGTAAAGTTTAAGAACGAAAACAACGCCATGCTGTTTAATCACCTAAGATTGTATTGTTTTTACCGATTATCACAACTTTATTATTCAATCGTAAAAATCGACAATCGAAAAGCGGCAAACTACCTGATAAAGGCAAAGGGCCAATGGAGCAGCTTCGTGTTGATCTTCAATAGGTTCAATGTACACATCGGTAATGGTATCTTCGAAATCCTAATACACGATTATAATGATACTTATCGCTATAAACTCACATAACCGAGACGGTTATCAATCGAGCCGGGGACATGTAATAAAATAAACCAAGGACTAACGGATTTAACCACCCTATCAACCCGAAAAGTTAATCAACATGAGAAATTCCATTTCTTGATCCTCACCTTTAATTAATTACTTTAATTACCCATAATAATTCATAAATTGAGACTAACTTCTCTCTCCCTCTCTTTCTCTCTCTTTCTCTCTCTTTCTTTTTCCTTTTCTCTTTCTCTTTTACCTCTTAAAAATACACCATTGTCAAATAAAGTTTACACCAACGTAATTCATCTAAACAATGTATGAAAATTAATAAAGAAAGTGAAATAAAGTTAATAAAAATCATATATAATCAACAATAAGTTCCCAAATCTCTACTCTGAACTAATATTCATTACAGCTATAAACGAAGATCCGTTGATCCTCAAGCGTGAGTTCTCGTTGGGTCAAAGTTAGTGTTTAGCTCACAAAGATCAGCGATTGGTCAAAGATTAGGGCTGCTCAGTATAAAGGTCTTGACATTTTCACCACTTCATCATCATTCGCTCCGTAAGTTCAAGCCTATTGTTATAATATTTCATTATTTTGCAGTTTTGCCTTTCTCTCTTTTTTCTTTGTTCTTTCGCCATGGACCTTTTTAAACATGTCGAGATATTAAATATATTGCCTAAGCAAATCTTCCAAATTGGAGGTTGATCCTAACAAATATTATTGCCAATATTGCAGTCAGACGTTTACGTGTCAGGGTAATGGTGTTCGACATGAAAAGAAACGATGCAGATTTCCGGGAGCACCCAATCATAGATGTAGTGACACTTGTGACGAACAATGTCCTGGCCAAGGTGTTTGGAGGTTAGCTCACGATGGTCGAGCTGGTAGGAAAATGCCAAGTCGTAAGAAGGTATGAGCTGAGATGACAAAGATATTTATTGCAATGAAGGTGTCAAAGAAAGAGTACAAGAAGTTGGCGGATCTTAAGAAGCTGTAAACGATGATGATGGGCAAGATGGAAAGAAAAAGAAGGAAGAAGATAATGATGATGATGAATAGAAAGATGCAGCAGAACAAGTTGGCGAACAAAATGAGACTAAATCTAACTCAGAATGATGAAACTTATTCTTTTTACGTTACTTTTTTATCAATAAAATTTTGAAATAGTTCTTTTCAGAACTAAAAAGATTGAGAGAAAAGGTTTTGTAAACTTATAATTGCCCAAGTTTTGAACTGCTTCAGATTGTCATTTATAATTTGAGGCTATCAATAGGAACAAGAGTTATAAAAGCTCCGACGAGTTATAGAAGCTCGAACGAGTTATAGAAACTCCGACGAGTTATAAACACTCCAACGAGTTATAAAAACTCGAACGAGTTATAGAAACTCCGAAGAGTTATAAACACTCCAACGAGTTATAAAAGCTCGAACGAGTTATAGAAACTATGATGAGTACCCAGAATCACTCTTTTCTTTTACTGATAACAGTTCCTTCTGTTAGTTCCACACTTTAGTATCTAGTTGTTCTTCTCAAAGGACTAATAAGATAAATTAACTTTGTTTGCCAGTTCAACAATTCACCTATTCAATGGTTATTTGAGTTGTTTTATTTAATTGAATAGCTAATTGTTAAACTTTGATTGAATTCTGATTGAGATTTCAACTTAAATCATCGTTAATGTGATTCCATTCATGCTAACAATTTATTTTAAGTTTGAATTTCATCACATTTTTGCTTTTCTCTCTCTCTCTCTTCATTTGATTTTGACTCTAGTTCTTATTTCCATTCTTTCATTTCCGCCGGATGTTTATTCAATTGTGTCAGCATTTCATAGATATACATTGAAAACATTGAACAGCTCATGGGCATTTGACGATCATAATCAATGTTAAAGTCTCGACAAATAATATAAATGTAAAACGTTAACACAAATTTAAGATTATCAAACAATTTAAGGTTTCTTTTCTTTTTCTTTTTCCAATTGAACTTTTCTTCTTTCGTTTTACTCAAACCAGATAACAATAAACTTGAATGATAATAATAATAGAAAACGATAACAAATGTAATTGTTTTCCTTGGTATTTGATCACAATTACTGTTAATTTTACAATCGCAACTAATGGCAAGATAACTAATGATAGATTCGATTGTTACAAATCAACTGGAAATGATTGAATGAGTCTCCAAAGTAGCAAATAAATCAATCGATTCATTTAAACAATTAGCTCTCCATCCAAATGTAAATTTTTGCCCTTTTTGCTGCTCAAATGAAATTGGATTGCCTTATATTGAAAATGGTTATCATGTTGATTTTTAGTCTTGAATTAATTTCATTGATAATGGTAAATTCTTGATCTTTACGATGAAGAAAAAAAAATTGACGCTATCAAAATAGGAAGACATGAATTCATCCCTTTGAAAAGATTAAGATTTTTTCCCTCTCCATGAAATTCTGAGTTTACTTCCTAAATCTTCAGGTATTCACTGAGAATAATCAACTTATTGTTAAATAATGAATCACTTTATCATTTAATTGATCAAAAGAATGACAGATCATTCAATCTCATGTCATTCTAATCTCATTAAAAGTTTAATCTTATCCAACAATGAGCTTGATATGATAATCATCTGTATCTCCAATTAACTTATAATGAAGATCGAGAGGTAAGAATGAAAAAGAAATCTAAACAATTAAATCTAATACAAGAGAGACTCTTTTTTTTTACTAGAAAATTCAAATAAACAAACAAAAGTTTTCATCTTAATTAATTTAAATCTGATGAAAACTCAATTAAATCTTTCTAATTGAACTAAATCTAATCTTCATCTATTAATTTGATTGATTGACATTTTTTTTTTGGTTCACTTATTATATTAGTTGATCAATTGATTTCATTAATCGTTTAGACAATCAACTTGATTAGTTTGGGATAAGTTTCATCCAATTAACTGTCAATTTACATTTTAAATGGTGAAAAAAAAGCAAACTAAACGATTATCAAATTAATTGTGATGGATAATTTTATTATTTATATTAGTTAATGATAAATGATTTGATTGTTAATCACTTTTAATGAATCATTGATAAACATTTTATCTCAACATGTATTTGTTATTATTGTCAGTGGATAAGGACAATCACTGTTACACTTTAATTAGTAAATAATGCTAATGATTAAGGGTAAAAGGTGAACAATTAAAGGATTATTGATTAACATTTACTTAGATTTACCCTGATAATGGTTGATAAGGTTATCACCATTTACCTGAGTATCTAATATACTCTTGAAGGTAAATCTTACACCCATTGACTTGGAATTAAATTATGCTCTGATCCATGATTAATTATGTATACAAAGAGATTCATTAACCAATATCATGATTATTATATAATCATTGAACCTTTTGGGTGGAGTGATCTTATATATATATATATAAAATCAAATTGTACTGACCATTGAACTATTATTTCCAGATTAATTGTTGATGATTCTTATACACCTTTACCTGGATCTTAGTAATGTTTACCTTATATTTCAACCCTTTGTTGATATTTTGCCTTTCAATGGATTGAGATTCAATACTTATCCCATTAATTTATGAATCGAAGCTTGATCAATATATTTTTTGATTTTCTTGTTTCCAGTTCATTCATCATGATGATGAATTTATCATGTAGATGAGAAATTGCATTTTTAAGCTTTTGATTTTTTGCCTTTTTCTTGGTAAACATGCATAATATTTATCCCCAAGTTTCTTGTTTATATCAACAGAAAATAATATCTAAAATCAAACATCCAGAGTAAATATATTATCTGATAATATAACATAAATCTTGTAAATTCTGATAACTATTATCACCATTATCCAAAATCAACCCCCCCACCATGCAAACTAACATCTTCATTTAATTATGGTGAACAATGATTCTGGAAAATGTTCATTCATCTATATTGAAATTGTGAGGTTTCCATCATCATCTTCCTGATGGTGAAAATGTTCATTGTTATTATTATCTCAGAAAATCATCATGCATCAAATTAGCATCGTTTATATTTAGATATGATGATATATCACCAAGATGAATAATAATAGTGATAACTTTATTTCATTTCTTCAACAATTTGAAACTTCAATTTGATAATCATTCTTATTATTACTTTCATGATGATAACTTTTCCCATCTCGTCAATATGATGATAATTTCATTTTCTTCAATTTTGTCAAAACTTTTTGAGTTAAATTAAATTAGCTATTATCTTATCATGTAACCTGTGGTGAAAAAGTTTGGGAACTTTTGCTAAAATCGTAATATTGTGAGAACGGTCTTTATTAAAAATTTGAAAATTATTTGAATTATTGTTAATTAACTAACATATCGATAAAAGAAAAAATTTTTTTAATTAGTCAATTAGTTCGGGAAAAATTGAGTTTCAAAGTCGAACAAAAAAAATCGATAAGACTTGATACATGTTAAGTCTATGAGAGCTTTTAACATGGCTGTCAATGGGAAAAGTTCGATTTTGTCAAAATGCAAAAAAATCGAATTTTCTTTTTTGAATATCTTCGCTTGATCTATTTATAGAATTGCGTTAATTTGAGTTTTGATACAAAATTTTGAGCTGATTCTAAAAAAACTATTTTCATAAAAATCTGAGTATTCATCGAAAAGTTATCCAAAAAAACTCATTTTAACAATTTTTTTGTCGATTTTTTTTTCATTGCACTTCAATTTGAAAAATTAGCGACGCCATTAAATTTTTTGACCTGAAATTTATACAATATTATCTCTCGAGTATTAGCCATGAGAACGTAAAATTTCAGTTGAATACGCGCAATGCTACGGTTTTTACGAATGTTTTATCAAAAAGTCCCAAACTTTCTCACCACAGGTTATCATATTGTTAACTGATACCAACAAAAAAATTAGTCTAATGATACAATTTAATCAACTTAAATCAGTTGTTTCTTACAATAAAATGAATTAACTTTATTCATTCAAGAGATTGGGATAATCTCTTTCAGAGTGAATTACTTTTCGATATTTTTACAGATCAGTTCTCAATAGGTTGACCAAGTGCACTTTTCACCACGACGATGATCATATGAATGAACTGAGTTATGATTCGGTAACCTTATAAAGTCTAAATGCTAATTGATTTTGAAAAAAACTCCAATTCAAGATACAATCAATTTGCCTTAAGGGTTAACCAATTTATCTGGAAAACGCTTAATGTCATTGTAAAGACTTGAGTATGATATTATTTGTATCATTTGATTGGTAATGAATGAAAAATTGATGATATGTATTTGAATCAATTTACTTTAAGTAATACATTTAAATTGATTGTGATGAAGGTGTGATAATCATTATGAGCCAACAATTCATCAACAATTTACTTTGCAATATGAATGTTTCGTTGTTGTTGTGTATCTTTCCCGAGGTTGTATATTATTATATTGTTTAGATAAATGTTTGATATTATTGGTTATATCTTTGCAATAATGCATACATGAAATAATCATTGCCTCAAACTAATCTCATCTAATCAATTATCACATTCGTTAATAACATTGAATTACATTGAGTGGTCAAAATCAATTCACTTAATGATGGATATTGAACAGACATAAAGCTAAAGTGCAAATAAGTTGATACATTGATCCTCACAATCCCTCAGCTAATCAATAGTATTCAATGTTTTTTTTTCTTACCAGTTCCAAGTTTTAGATAAACTAATCAGAATCAGGGTGAGGATGAGTATATACACATGATGGAACAACGTTAGAACAATATTTTCGAGTTGTAACTTCAATGACTAATGATAATGTATCATGACAATTGTCATTTTTATACTTTAATTCACTCTGAACATTTAAGTTTAAAGTTTCTTCTCATTCATCTTAACTAACAGTAATTCAATGTATTCTCATGATTATTATCATTAGCATGAAAGATGATCTTTGGATTGTATCATGTATTTTGCCGGAATTCATCATGATGAAAAAAAGAGGGGAAAAAATATCTAATCCATTGTTAGCAAGTTCTAAGTTCAGTCTCATGTAGTTCAGTTTCTCTCTCTCCCTCTCTCATCATGTTAATGAAATAATTATCTCTCATTTTAGATAAACGATAACTGAATTATGTTCCAGGTCGATATGCAATATTGATGAATTTTTCATCTCCAATTCATTATTAATATGGAAAAATGATTTTCAACTTTTTCGAGTTGGTCAGTTATCAATGTTTTCTTATGATAATTTCATGGGAATTGAATGATTATCTTTAACAAGGAATCATTCAATTACTCTTACATCATGAACTTTTAATGATTGAATTGAATAAATTTGAATCTAATTTTTATTCAGTTATGGATTGAAGTTAATCTTAATCTGAATAGATGATTATTTGTTATGGTGATTCTGGAAATGAAAGTTCATCATGAAAGGTCAAATAGATTTCATGTTCTCATGTCGTTTTTTAAGCTCGAATAAACTTGAAATATTAATATATGAAATTGTGATGTATCTTCATGACAAATGATGAATCTTTTTCTTGTTCAGTCTGATTGTTTTCAATTTATCCTTCATCAAATCACAGTACAAGTAATCATTCATTGGGATAATTGACAATCAAATTCAGTGGGAGAAATTGAGATCTTATATTTTGTTTTAATTTTTATTAATACTTTTCCACTAAAAATCAATGAAAATTGTAACAGAAAACAAAGTAAATTTGCCTAACAAATTAATCATCAATCATGATGAATGAGGAAATAACCATGTAACAGAATTGTACCAATATATATTCTGATGAATGTTAATTCAATTTACTAAATGGAAAATAACTTATAACAATCAGAGAGACAAAAAGGCAAAACTGTTAAACATCAACAGATAATAAACGATAATCATTTGATTATTTCATCTTCCTCTTCTTACTTATACTAAATCAACTCAATTCTTAATTTGTTTCTCTCTCTCTCTCTCTCTCTCTATCTCCATCCTCATCTTTTCATCATCTCATTGGAACTACAACCCCAAAGGCAAAGTGTAAACTCCTTATGGATTCAATTGAATGGACACAAAACGATGATAATACTTTTCCATCTTCATCTCAATTCATCTTAATCTCTCTCTCTCTCTCTCTCTCTCTCTCACTTCCCTTTAACTGACTTACAACATGTAACTATCCATTATTATCACTAATATCATCCGAAAATGAATCTCATGTTAACTCATAATTGTGATGGAACAATCAACCAATCCAACAAATATAGATATAAGTATGTGTCATTGAATAATAACCTTGATCTCTGAGATTTGGACTATCATCGGCTGATCAATTTTTTCGACGAAATTTGTTTCAAAAACGAAAATAAGAAAACGATAAATGATTTTATATGTAACAATTTTACAGAAAAAGAAACAATAAAAATATTATGTAACATAAATAAAGAGGAAAAAAATTGTATTATTATAATAAATGTCCAGATAATAATTGATCGTGTTTTCGATTTGAGTCCATTTCTGATATTATTTTCTCTGTTATTTCAGTTCCTGGAGAGAATATGAAAAAAAAGGTAACAATACAATTTAGAACATATTGAACTGAAAGATTGATGAAAATTCCATGAACTTCTCGAGGCTATTTCCATGATATTATTCATTTAAAAGGTGAGAACTAATAAATCGATAATCAGAGGAATAAAGGTGAACAATGACCATTCATTGTTCATTAATTCACCAATGGTTCTTAATTAAATTGATAGAGAATATAAATATTTATGGAAATAAGTTAATTACTAATAGAATTTCCATCTCATATAACATGATAGTAGTTAATTGGTCAAGAACTCTGATAATATTGAAATTCTGAGGTTTCATATTCATCTTGGTAGATTATCAAATGATCACAGTTTTTATCTTAAAAATGATTTATTGGTTTACTCTGAATTTTTTTTTGATAGAAATTAAATTAAACTCTAATTGATGATAAACTAATCAAGTTAATCCATTTTTGATTAATTCATAATTTCCATGAAACTGGCAGATTATGATAATGATTATAATCAATGAATGATTAAAAGATTCTGAGTTTAACTTTGTTATAATAATAATAGTTATATGAATGATTTGATAATCCATGTTAAAGATTAACTGATAAAGGATTAAGATAAAAAGACAAAAACAATTAGTAAATTTATCAATCGATTGAGTTTTTTTTTCTTCTTCTATTTAGCCGGAAGGCAAATGATTAAATCTCACCTGGTAAATTATTTATCCAATTAGATAAACTAAATGTTCCTGATTAAGATTATTGTGTTTGATTAATTTTTTTTTCTTCTCCTTAAATTAATTACTATCATATTCTAGCATTTACCTTGGACTATTTCGCAACAATTTTCGTAAAATAAAAGATTCTAACGAATTCGATTAAAAGTTTTTTCCTGTTCTTCCAAAGCGACACTTGCTTTCCTTTGGTGTGACAACAATCAGACTAATTACTTGAGATCGTCTTGATTGTTGTAAGAAAAAATAATCGAAAATCTTACAAGTGCGATATATACAATTAAGCTTTCATTGTAATTAGAACTCGAATCTATTTAGTTAATCAAGAAGAGAGAGAGAGAAAAAAAATTAATAACAAAAAACATCTAATCTAAACTCATCAGCTTCATTTTCATTAGATGTTCACTTGGAAAAAAAAGTTCAATGTATTAGTTGTTCATGAATATAGAGGATCAATTGAATTAATCCTCTTAATCTCTTCTAATCCTCTCATTTAATGCAAATTTTTTTTGTTCCGAAACAAGGAAGCTCAGAATAGTTTATGTTTAATCTTTGTTTTTGAGGTAACAAAACCAGTTAATCCATCTTATCACTTTTTATGGATGATAATTAACCTCGAGATTTTAAATTACTTTGTATTCACTTTTTGTTAGGTGAACATTGAACATAAGAAAACTAATGATAATAAGTAACACCAAGAGCTGTTGATTCATGGAAACCAGATGATTATCATCATGGTGAACCTTAATTGTTGTGTTTAGTTAGATGGAAACCATGATAAACTCATCTAACATGGTGAAAGAATTCATTCATTGAATATCTAGAGAGAGAGAGAGAGAGAGAGAGAGAGAGAGAGAGAGAGAGAGAGAGAGAGTTAAATTTTGGTTAATTCATTAAAATTCATTGAGTAATAACTCGAGTAATGAATTGAACTTTCGTTGGGTGAATGGCAATTTTTTACTATAATAATAAAACGATTAGAGTGACTTATTATTATCCAAGTTAGGAATTGAATCTATGACCTATCAAAATTAAATTATCATCACTCACAATCAATAATAATACTTGTGAATTTAATCACTAAATTGATAATAAATTTGTACGTCATTAATTTGTTATTTCATCACAAAATTGATTGATTATTTTTCCAAACACTTTTTGAACGATTCATTTTCAATTTAACTTTTCATTAAAATTAAGCTTCGTTGAAACAACAGAATCAAATTAATTTACTTAATCAATTCATTAAATTGTAAATAAGAAAACTAATTCAAATCCAAATTTAGATTAGTAAATATTAGTCAACTTCTCATGAATGGATGACTCAGCTAATTGTAATTACATGTACTTGAAAATCACATGAGTCACGATTCTCGTGATGAATCAAGTTCGAACTAGTTAACACCAGATTAGATTCGATTAAAATTGGTTAAGACTAGTTAAATTCGGTTGGGTTAACCAGTTAAATCCAGAAAGAATCGGTTAACCAGACAAATGATTTCACTTTCCAAGCGAAACAAACAATTAACATAAACACAAACTTTTCTGTTTAAAGTTCAACACTTTGACCCAAAAACATTGATTTAGAAACGGAAATACCCTGAAAATTGTTACAATCCAATGAAATGTAATCAATAAATGTAAGTAAACATAAATTGTATCTTAATGTTTACATTTATTGTGAGAAAAAAAATTGTTGCGTAATAACAACAAATCAGCTGATCGAAATCAACACTCAGGTAATCATTTGATTAACTATTAAGAACATTTGTTCTTGTCGACTCAGTGAATTTTTACCATTTAATTGATCGATTTGTCTCGTTAATTAACGAGATTTCAATGTGATTATCGTAACAATTAGCTAATCAAATTCAATTTGTTTCCATTTGATAGAAGTGAAAACGCCATCTGGTTGTGTAGAGTTGAAGCTTAGAAATTGATGTTGATGTTTATAAATAAGAGTGAGTTTGTTTACTGTTTATATCTCACTTTGTCTAATCAAGGTTATTGACTAATTGTAGAGTCTAATTGTTGTCATTTATTTTGTGATTTTCGTCTTTGTTTTTATTCATTTTAACTGAGGTTATTGTGAGTAATTCGACTGATTTTTCTTTGTGGTATAATAGAAGAGTTTTGTGATTGAAAAAGGTAAACAAAAGTCTATAATGTTTGGAACACCTCAAACCTCAACCACAGCCCCATTTAATGCACCATCAACATCTCAAACATCATTTGGATTTGGTGCAAGTCCCAATAGGATGCAGTCCACTTTTGGTCAACCCGCTGCATTTACAGCTAATCGACCTGCTCAAACCACTGGATTTGGCGTTGGACCTTCAACAAGCTCTGGACTATTTGGAGCACAAACATCAACTACTCCTTTCTTTGGTACTCAACCAACAACCCAAACAACACCATTTGGAGTAACAACTACAGGTAAATATTTATAGAAATTTCATCTCTCTCTCTCTCTCTCATCACATTTCGAATTATTATCATCAATGTATATTAATTCTTTATTCTCTTCTTTATTTACATATTTACCTCTTGTAGCTACATCACCTTTCGGAGGAGCTACATCAACATCTTTATTTGGTGGTACAAATACTGCCCAAACTAGTACACAATCGCTGTTTGGACAAAGTTCCTTCTCAAATACTACTCCATTCAGTGCAGCTACTGGAACAAATACCATGCAAGCTGTTGGTACAACCGTTAAATTCAGTCCATTGATTGGTAGTGATACAATGTTAAAGAATAACATAAACACAACAATTAGCACTCGCCATCAATGTATCACAGCAATGAAAGAATATGAAACAAAATCAATGGAAGAGCTTCGATGGGAAGATTATCAAGCTAATCGTAAAGGTGGTCAACCTCAAGGAACCACAATGTTTGGTCAACCACAAGCTACAAGTGAGTCTTTGTTTGGTGCTCAACAACAAGCACAACAACAACAGCAACAGCAGCAACAACAACAAGCAGCAGCGGCTACAACTCCATTTAGTTCAAGTACTAATTCAATATTTGGTAAACCTTCATTTGGCTCTTCTTCATCTCTCTTCAACACCTCTACATTTGGAGCTCAACCAGCTAAACCCGCTTTTGGTACACCAGCGACCACAACAACCTTTTCCTTTGGTCCTGTTGCCCAACAACCAGTGACCGTTACTTCAGGAGGATCTTTATTCAATGCAACCTCTTCATTCACACCAAATACCAACTTTTTTCAACCTCCAGCGACAAACACTCAACCCAAATCATTATTTGGAGCCACCACAACAACAACTCCCTCACTATTTGGTAGTAACACAATGACAACACCAACTCCTTCCCTATTCGGTGCTACTAACACCGCTACTGCACCAAAAACAGGCTTTGGACTAACAACCGGCGGAGGACAAACATTTGGACAAACAACTGGTCCGTTCGGGGCGAACACTTTTATGTTCAATTCAACTCCATCAACTACAACTTCATCTCTCTTCTCGACTAATTTATCCACTTCTCTTGCAAATACCAATACAATGAACAAACCTACAAATCTCTTCAACTTCAGTAACCCGATAACTGCACCAACATTTAACACATCAAATCCTACGATGACCAATTTCAATACAGGAAATGTTTTCAACACAGGAAGCTCTAATTTCTTCAACACATCAAATCCGACTTCATCTTTGTTCACTAATCCTCTTCAACTTGGACAAACCCAAGTACCACCGATGTCATTGCAACAAAGTTTATCCCAGAATATGCCAACTTCAGAGCTTCTTCTGAGTCGATTACAGCATATGCCTTATGGTGAATCTCCAGTATCACAATCACTATTAAATGCAGCGCAATCACATCCAATCAAATTCTCAACTGACTCTAAAACATTGTATCAATATAAGGTCAGTCTACGAACAGCAAGTTCACCAAAAGTACCACGAAATGTTGGTACTCCCCAAGTGAATCCATCGTTTTTATTTGATGGTTTAGATGATGATAAACAAGAAGATGAACCCAAATCAGCAATTGACATTTTTGCCCCTCGACGTAACATTAAACGATTGGTACTTAAACCCAAAGATTCAACTCTAAATGCATCGATCACCGATTCACCTTCACTTTCAATGACACAAAGAAGTGTTAATGATAAATCAAAAGAAAATGTCGCCGATAATACAGTCTCTGAGCTTTTACAACACCATCGAATCCAATTAACAATCAAATCAATACAAATACAAATAGTCCAATTCACCAAACATCACCATCATCACTAACAACAACAATTACCCGAAATTCAGTTACCTTTGGTGAAACCTCAATAATGGGCGACAATGTAAACAGTTCCAGTTTACTTAATGTCGCTGATTCCAGTGGTGATAATAGTTACATTTGTCCATCAACTCCACCACCACCACTTAATTGTCGATTTAAATTGAGTAAATTAGATTATTACACTAAACCAGCATACAAAGATTTGGACAGATATTACAATGAATCAAATGATACCTGTAAAGTACCAAGTTTAACTATTGGACGTGAAGGTTATGGTGAAATTCATTGGGAAGGAGGAGTTGATGTAACAGGATTGGATATCGATGAGATTGTTCATATCCGTCGGAAAGAAGTGATTGTTTACCCTGATGATGATCATAAACCTGAGGTGGGTAAAGGTTTGAACAAAGCGGCTCAGATCACTTTGCATCAAGTTTGGCCTGTTGATAAGACGACACATGAGATAATTAAAGATATTGATAGATTGCGAACCATGAGATATGCTGAGAAAATTGAAGCTGCGACTAACAAATTAGGAGCCACTTTCAAAGAATACAGACCTGAATCGGGATCATGGGTATTCTGTGTTAAACATTTCTCCAAATATCTACTTGAAAATGTTTAATTGTTCACAGAATCGACAGAAAAATAGATCGATTGAACTTTAGTTAATGTTAACATTATCTCGAATCCACTTGAGGTCTCTCATTAAGGTTCAAGATGAAGCAATTGGTGTACATTAATCATTCGACTCGATTTAATTTCCTCAAATTAACAGTCTAAATAATAGTTATTCGTATTGACGTTAACATGTGATCTTTTCGAACCAATAATAATATTATCGAGATGCGATCGCACGTCGACACAATAACGCAACTACAATTATGTTACACGAAAATTGTATCTTAGTCTTGTATTATTATTGTTTTATTATCATTAATTATTATTTTCTCCTATTTAATCAATCAAATTATTGTAAATTGAATAAGTGTGTCTATATTTAACTAAACAATGAAATAATATCATCAACAGTAATCATCATTATCTTGTGAATATGATTTAAATTTTGATTAACAATCAAAATCTAAATTGAACATGAAAAATTTATATCATTTCATTGGTTTTGTTACATTAGTTATTTTCTGATTTCGACTAATTGTCAAACGGAAAATTTAATCAAAAAGATCATCACAATCATCACGAATAATTTAATTCTCGTCATTATCAACAATTTAATCCTGATTTTCATTCAATCTCTCTATTCATCAACATGCAAACGACCACTTAATTCATTGATTTAGATTTTAACAATCAAATCAAAACCTCTGATTCAATTGAATCATCCAAATTATGTAATATTATTGTTTCCTTATAATTATAACAAACAAACAATTTCTTATTAATTCAATTAAATGAAAAGTCAAATTAATTATCATTGAAAAATCATTTCATTCAAATTAATCAATTGCAATTTCATTGAAACAACAAAACTTTCGTGCAAATTTGTTTAATCATTGATACTGAAACTTTCAACTATAAAATGATTAACTAATTGTTGGGAATAAAGAAAACAAGTTAAATTGATATGATACAAATTTGATTTTATTTTGGATCAAAATAATTAATTGTACACAGAAAACAATTGATAAAATTAGATGAAATTTATGAAATCACAATGAATAAAAAAATGGCTCAATGAAAATGATGAGTTTTAATAAGAAAAATTCAGCGGACTGATTCAATCTCTTCCGCCACCATAGCCGCCTGATCCTCCGCCTCCTAAGTAAAATTAGAAAGTAAATTAACAAAAAAGGTTGATTAATAAGCATAGAAGATGAAATTAAATTGGATTCGAAATCGGTATTACTTACCCATGGCCATATTTCCCATTCCCCATCCTCCATCATTTCCACCTCCATATCCTCCACCGGTTCCACCAGCGTGATTGTTACCAGAGTCACCTCCGTAACCACCACCACCACCGCCGCCTGAATTACCGTTACCTCCGTAATTTGATCCAGAATTACCACCACCATAATTACCTGCAGAGTTACCTCCACCGTAGCCACTATCACCTGATGAACCTCCATATCCACCTGATGAGCCTCCGTATCCTCCTGAAGAGCCACCATAGTCATTTCCACCACCGGAGGCACCACCATAATCATTTCCTCCTCCACCAGATCCACCATAATCTCCACCACCCATGGAGCCCATCATACCTCCCCATCCACCATCATCCATGGACATCATATTCATATCTCCATAACCACCCATGTCCATCATGTCCATCATATCCATACCTCCACCCCAACCAGACATTCCACCGCCACCCATACTCATTCCCCCACCGTAGCTACCGCCACCACCACCTCCCATACTCATTCCTCCACCGTAGCCGCCACCGCCGCCACCATGACCTCCCATGGACATTCCCATTCCCATACCCATTCCCATACCGTGGCCTCCACCACCACCGCCGCCACCATGGCCTCCCATCATGCCCATCATGTGGCTCATCATTCCGCCCATCATACCTTTACCTCCTTTCTTCATCAAATCGATAACGACACTGAACAAAAATAGATCAAAACAATAAAGAAATTAATGATTATCCAAGAGGAATAATTTTCTTTTTCAACGATCACCATGATTCATCATCAACTACTTACGGAATTGGAATCGGTAATGGGATTGGTAAAATTCCGAATTTAGGTTTTTTCGATGATTTCATAAGTAATAATAACGCTGCAAGTTTTTTAAGTTTCTTCTTCTTACCAGCGTCAACTTCGTTCCCGTAGAAAGTTACAAGGCACAATTGAAGAAGCACCAAAGTAAGAAAAAAGATGCTCATCGTTCGAGCGGCATTGGTGACACTCATGATTGAAGAATTGTTTCCCGTTGGTAAAAAAAAAATGAAAAAGAAAAGAACAATTTGTTTGTTGTTGTTGTTGTTGAGATCAATAGAACAGAACTTTAATAAGTATAATCAATTTAATTGAAGATGATGATTAATTCACATTCACAGAATCACTTGGAAACTTTTTCTTTTCCGTTGTTATAATAAGAGTAGAAAAACACTTTACCTGAACCTGCAGGTAGAAGAAACTGATTCCAAATGAACAGTTCAAGTTAACAGAATGTGAATTGATTTCGATATGACGGAAACTCGAATAAGATGACCGGTTATCTTTATATTCTATTACTCTGTGCGTCACAAGTTTCGCTCATCGAATGTACAATCTAGATGGGAATCGATACAGAATAACATGTTATACTCAGAAGAGAGAGGCAGGGGTGGCCCGTACGATTTTCTTAATCAAATACAGTTACATATTCTTCTTATATAATCAACGCCTCCTCATTATCTTCATCTTCATCTTCATCATCTTCATCATCATCCTTTTCTACCTTTCCGTGCTTCCTCTCCTCGCTCTCTCTTTCTCTCTCAAGATACATCATATTATCGGCCTATTTCGAGACAGGTTCTTAAAAAGTTCTGTTCAAACAATAATTTCCCTTTTAACTTGAGGCTTCTGTCTACCTTTTATTTTCATCCTTCTCTCTCTCTCTCATCCATTCATAAATTTCAATCTAACGGTATCTCACCATCTCTTCATCATAATGAAAGGGTCAAATTCAATCTGAATCTCATCATAATCTTGAATTTTAAACTCACTTTCTATTTCGTATTATAAAATTATTATAAACATTTTTCTGCTTCTTTCATTTTTCACTTTTCAGTTAACAGTTATTTCAATTGAACAAATTATCATGATTATTATTTCATTTATCATAAATTAATCCATTAATCATTTTCATCTTAATACTTGATAAAAGATTAACTTAGTAATAGATTGTTGTTCCTAATCAAATGTTTACAAGATCATGATGTTGAGGGAAATTATTGTTATTATTCAGTATTGAAGAAGATTATTAAACAATAGAACCATAGAACGTGGTGATCATTGGATTAGATAATAATACGAATGGTGAGCTAATTAAAAGATGAAGATTATTACATGATGTTTAAAGTGAGAATTTGATAATGATGAAGATGAAGATGAAGAAGAGTCAAATGGACATATGAGGAAGAGGAAGAATAAAAGAGTTGGACATAATTAAGTTAATCGTGCGATTGATGAAGAGAAAGTTCGTGATAATTGTTACCAATTCTTTTTCTACCTGAAACTTAATTTCATCTTCATCTTCTTCTTCTTCTTCTCTTCTTCATCATCATCCTCATCATCTTCTTTACCTCCCTCATCTTGTTTCTTTCAATTTCTTTTCTTCTTTAAATTCATGTTTCCTTTTAAACTTTGTTGATACTCTCGAACATGTTTATTGTTGTTGATTTAAAAATACCTTTTTCTTGACCAGTCACTGACCATTCACTGTGAAGAGAGAAACTGTTGAAAAAGAAAACATCAACTGGTAACCAACATAAATTAAAGATTAATCATTGTAATCAATTCAATGAGGCACATCATCAGCATCATCATCATTAAATTGTGAGAGGAAATAAGATGATGATAGAGAAACAAACCAATTATCAATAAATTGACCATCGATGACCATTAGTATCTCAATAAATCAACAAACACTCATGATAATCATTTATTAATTGGCTCTTATTGTTGACCAAAAAGTGATGATGATTATCATCAGTTGATAACTGGACAATTGACAATGAAAGATGAACAAATTAAAAGATTGACCTTGTCAATTAAATTGCCAATTGATTTGTGTAAATATCAACAAAAAAAAAAGTGATATTATCTTAATCTACACCTTGATTTAATCACTTATCAACAGATAAACAATTAAAAGATTTGTCAAGTTAATCTATTGATTGATTAATATGATGCAACGAATCGTTGATAATAATAATAATATTAATTATCTGTCAACCAGAAATGTTAATCTTGATTAATTATGATAATCTTTATATATAATATTTGATTGACTATTGTTAACATTTTACTATTTTGATTGTTGACATTGCTTGATGGTGAAAGGAATAGAATTGAAAATTTATCACTTAATTAAACACGCTACAGTTTATTCAATGATCAAAATTGATTGTTAGTTAATGCATATTTTACAATAACAATCAGTGGTAAAGTTAAAATAATCTAATCAATAACCAGTTACGATTAAATTGTTAATCTAATTTACTTTTTCTTATTGGAAATATATTGTTAAGGTTATCAATGAGTTCGGTCAGTTTTTGATAACTCGAGTTGGTCCAGAGAATCGCCGTTCGAACAGGCCACTTTCCGATCAATCTAATTGTATATGATTTTCTTAAAATTAATTGAAATAATCAATTGTAACATAATGCTTCATCCTAATTGTAATCAACTAAATTGTCTACAATTAATAATGTTTGCTGCTGAATGTTTTTGCTAACTGGTCATCATCAGAATGATAATTGTCCAACTGACCAACATAATATTACATTCAAATTAAATTGTATCTTCACAATTAACATAATGATATTTTTTTTATATTATAATAATAATAATAATGGTTGATTAATATGCTGGTTATATAATCATCTTTAATCATGATTACAATGAAAATTTATATCTAAATATAAGTAAATTACCAGGAAGAAGTTATCAAAACCTATCAGGGTTATACTTGAAATGATTAAACAAAAAGTTTTATCATTAATCATATGATTAAGGATTAATCATTGTAGGTTGATTGAGAGATTAAGATGTAACATTTATAATAATGTTAATTAGAATGAGAAAAATTGATTTAGTTAAGGATTTGCTACGGAAATCATATCGATAGTAATCAATTTAATTCAATCTGTCAGAAATGGTAACAATTTGATTTGGAAACTTTAATTCACAATCAATATAAATATAAATTCATATTATTTAACTTTAATCAATTCTTGACATTTTCAATTGTATTTATATTATATATCTTAAATTGTAATATATGATGTCTACTTTAGTCTGATAACAATTACTAAATTGTAATTGACAATTACCAGGAAGCTTTTGCTACCCCACTCACAATTTAATCATCAAATTGTTTCAATTGCTGTTATATTAATTAGTTAATTCATCATTAAGATTGACCAATTTATTATTTTGTTTGATTTTACTTTCAATTTAATGAATGAATTAATTAGTTGAATTTACTATTAGTAAATTAAGTAATTAATGTGATAGTTTTGTTCTAGATTGAGTAAAGAGTTAATTAGTTGCTGATTATGAGAATGTAATAATTTCTCAAGAAAAAGAAAACTGGATTAACTTAATTGTTACGGTAACAATGATGGAAAAATAGTTAATTGTATGCGACAATTTATTAATCTTTTCACTGTTCATCCTTTTTTTTTCATTACAATTAAATTGTTATTACTTAAAGAAATGTGATAATTAACTTATTATTATTATGAAGATGATGATGATTAGATTTGATTATGTTGATGGAATTGACTAATTTGAATGACAATTTAAATTTCGGGAAAGAAAAAGTTAATTCATCAAGTTGATTAGTTAATTGAAATGAATCTTTTATCATGATTCAGTTGAATTGTAAGGAAAAATTCATAAATAGATTTTGATTATTGATTAATTTGATTGTATTAATTTTCTGATTCTTCATAAATTGGTCAATTAAATCATCTTGAGTTTTAAGATTAATTGTAAGTGTTAATAGATTTTGTCAGAAGAGTTGAATTAATATTAAATTATTTAGATTGTTAGTTAATAATACAAACACAACGCCTTTCAATTAACTTGATTTCAGATCAAATTTAATTGTATAACTATTAAGTGTTAACTTAATCACGTAAATAAATTGTTATCCATTGTTTAAATAGCGATGATTAAAACCCGTTTCCAATTTGAATTATATATATTTAATCACTGAATTAAATATCATTAATTTGTTAATATTAACGTGGGATTTGATCATTTAAATCACTTTTAAATAGCTGAAGTAGTTAATTGTTGTAAATTGTTATACATCATGATTAAGACAGCTTCAAGTTTGTGACTATCTTTGGAGACAATTAATCATTATTATCAACAACAATTGTCTTAATTTTCAATTTGTATATTGATTATTGTTTATTGATAATGGCCTTTAATCATTCATACTTAATTTACAATCATTATATTAGTTAATTAACTTTATTTAATTTATTTTGATTGTGATTTTGTTTTACCTTTAATGGTTTCGTATTCAATTAATATTATTGTGAACAATTTAAATCGTGGTTGACATATCAGATTGTATGTAATTGTATTGTTATAATTTGACAATAATCTGTAGTCATTAATCACGATTTGTTAATTGATTAGTTTGATTGATGGTTAATTGTATTAAAAATTCATCATCTCATTCAAATTTTTATTATTACTTTTTTTTTTGAATTTCAGTTTCAATTGAGAATCACTTTGAAAATTTATTGTTTACTTAATTGTCTTATGTGTTGGTGGAAAATTAAATTATCATATTAGTCTTAATTAATGGAAAAAGTAAAAGTTTTCGTCAATTGATTGTAATAATTAAGAAATTACTCTAAGCCGCCGAGAGAAAGTCTAATAATCGGCTTGGAGAAAACGCGGAATCAAAAGTGCTTCCATCTGGGAGAAAATTCTACTAATAAGAGAATAGATGTTTTTAAAAATTCGGTTTCCATTTTTGTCTTCTTTGTTTATCTAATTGGTTTAATTAGTTTTCTTAATTGTTTTTTATTTGATTGTTCTCAAAGTAGAATCAGTTGATTAGTTGGACGCTTTTGTAGATATAACTGTAAGTATAATAACTTGACCTTATCAATTTACCGGCTATTCCAAGTTACATTGAAACGGTTTGTTGATTCTTGACTTGTTGAGATATTGCGACTTCATTGGATTGAGCTTTTTTTTACAATTTATTAATTATTGTATTGGTTGTTGGAATATATTATGATCATGATGAAATGGGGAGGATTTGTTGATATTAATATGGTTAATGGTTGAAGCTGTTTAATTGTAATTGTGTCATAGTTTAATTGTAGCATGCGTAATATATTAAGGGAAATGAGTTCTCATGTTTCCATGCTTTAAAATTTTCAATTTTGCGTTTTTATAATTTTACTGTTTCTGTTTCTATATTTTCTAGATTTATATTAATCTTTGTTTGGTTGAATTAATTGTCTTCCATCATGTTTGGAACACCTCAAACCTCAACCACAGCCCCATTTAATGCACCATCAACATCTCAAACATCATTTGGATTTGGTGCAAGTCCCAATAGGATGCAGTCCACTTTTGGTCAACCCGCTGCATTTACAGCTAATCGACCTGCTCAAACCACTGGATTTGGCGTTGGACCTTCAACAAGCTCTGGACTATTTGGAGCACAAACATCAACTACTCCTTTCTTTGGTACTCAACCAACAACCCAAACAACACCATTTGGAGTAACAACTACAGGTAAATATTTATAGAAATTTCATCTCTCTCTCTCTCTCTCTCTCTCTCTCATCACATTTCGAATTATTATCATCAATGTATATTAATTCTTTATTCTCTTCTTTATTTACATATTTACCTCTTGTAGCTACATCACCTTTCGGAGGAGCTACATCAACATCTTTATTTGGTGGTACAAATACTGCCCAAACTAGTACACAATCACTGTTTGGACAAAGTTCCTTCTCAAATACCACTCCATTCAGTGCAGCTACTGGAACAAATACCATGCAAGCTGTTGGTACAACCGTTAAATTCAGTCCATTGATTGGTAGTGATACAATGTTGAAGAATAACATAAACACAACAATTAGCACTCGCCATCAATGTATCACAGCAATGAAAGAATATGAAACAAAATCAATGGAAGAGCTTCGATGGGAAGATTATCAAGCTAATCGTAAAGGTGGTCAACCTCAAGGAACCACAATGTTTGGTCAACCACAAGCTACAAGTGAGTCTTTGTTTGGTGCTCAACAACAAGCACAACAACAACAGCAACAGCAGCAACAACAACAACAACAAGCAGCAGCGGCTACAACTCCATTTAGTTCAAGTACTAATTCAATCTTTGGTAAACCTTCATTTGGCTCTTCTTCATCTCTCTTTAACACCTCTACATTTGGAGCTCAACCAGCTAAACCCGCTTTTGGTACACCAGCGACCACAACAACCTTTTCCTTTGGTCCTGTTGCCCAACAACCAGTGACCGTTACTTCAGGAGGATCTTTATTCAATGCAACCTCTTCATTCACACCAAATACCAACTTTTTTCAACCTCCAGCGACAAACACTCAACCCAAATCATTATTTGGAGCCACCACAACAACAACTCCCTCACTATTTGGTAGCAACACAATGACAGCACCGAAAACCGGGTTTGGTCTTCCTACTTCAGGAACATCTACTTTCGGTTCAACTGTCCAACCGTTTGGTGCTACTCCTAACACTTTCTCTTTCAACGCAAATCCTTCGACATCAACAACCTCACTTTTCTCTTCAAATCTTGGAACCACAGTTTCTTCAGCAAATACCAACGCCTTGAATAAGTCATCTAATCTCTTCAACTTTGCCAGTAATACGGGTACAACTTCATTGTTCAATGCGCCAAATCCTTCAATGACCAATTTTAATACTGGTAACGTTTTCAATACCGGTACTACACCCAATTTCTTTGGTGCCCAAAACACGGGAGTTCAATGTTTTCGAATCCATTACAACCTGGACAAGCTCAGGTACCACCAATGTCTCTACAGCAAAGTTTATCACAAACAATGCCTACATCAGAATTGTTGATGAATCGATTGCAAAATATGCCTTATGGTGATTCACCATTCCAGAATTTATCTGCCGTGAATCAGTCTTTGCCTTTGAAATTCTCGACCGATTCAAAAACATTATATCAATATAAAGTTAGTCAAAAATCATCAAGTTCACCAAAAGTACCACGAAATGTTGGCACTCCCCAAGTGAATCCATCATTTTTATTTGATGGTTTAGATGATGATAAACAAGAAGATGAACCCAAATCAGCAATTGACATTTTTGCCCCTCGACGTAACATTAAACGATTGGTACTTAAACCCAAAGATTCAACTCTAAATGCATCGATCACCGATTCACCTTCACTTTCAATGACACAAAGAAGTGTTAATGATAAATCAAAAGAAAATGTCGCCGATAATACAGTCTCTGAGCTTTTTACAACACCATCGAATCCAATTAACAATCAAATCAATACAAATACAAATAGTCCAATTCACCAAACATCACCATCATCACTAACAACAACAATTACCCGAAATTCAGTTACCTTTGGTGAAACCTCAATAATGGGCGACAATGTAAACAGTTCCAGTTTACTTAATGTCGCTGATTCCAGTGGTGATAATAGTTACATTTGTCCATCAACTCCACCACCACCACTTAATTGTCGATTTAAATTGAGTAAATTAGATTATTACACTAAACCAGCATACAAAGATTTGGACAGATATTACAATGAATCAAATGATACCTGTAAAGTACCAAGTTTAACTATTGGACGTGAAGGTTATGGTGAAATTCATTGGGAAGGAGGAGTTGATGTAACAGGATTGGATATCGATGAGATTGTTCATATCCGTCGGAAAGAAGTGATTGTTTACCCTGATGATGATCATAAACCCGAGGTGGGTAAAGGTTTGAACAAAGCGGCTCAGATCACTTTGCATCAAGTTTGGCCTGTTGATAAGACGACACATGAGATAATTAAAGATATTGATAGATTGCGAACCATGAGATATGCTGAGAAAATCGAAGCTGCGACTAACAAATTAGGAGCCACTTTCAAGGAATACAGACCAGAATCGGGATCATGGGTATTCTGTGTTAAACATTTCTCCAAATATGGCTTAATTGAAGATGACGATGACATACCTGACAAAAAAGATCAACCCTTACCTCCACCTCCACCTATCGCTGCTCCTCAACCGCCTGTTGGACGACTTGTCCTTAATAAGCCATCGCAAACTACTCAGACAAAAGAAGTAGCTACATTTGAATTGCCAGAAATGCAGCCCAGTAAAAGTTTCATGGATCGAACTCAAATTCACGATAAGAGTGGATTTAACTTAAGTCATTTAAGCCATTCAACCGGAGCCGGTGGGCTATCAACTGATTTCAAGGATGTTTCAGTTGAAAAGGTGCCAGAAATGTTCACAAGTTATTATGATTCAATGAGATTTGCTCTATTCAGTGAGGAAGATGATGGTGATCAAATTTTAGAATCTAATTTCAAACGGCCTAAAAGAACTCCTAACACAGCGGATGAGAAGAAATCTTTCAAACCCATTATGGAAACTCCTACAAGTTATGTACCCAAGATGCGTTTTGTTAAAAAAAGAGACTTAATCTTGGAACCTGATTCTTTTTCCTCTGAAAACAAGCTTAATGCTGAAATTAATTCTGTTTGCCATGCAATGTCACCAAAAGTTAGATTCTTTAATGGTTCTTCAAATTTTACCTTGATCAATGGTAAAAATGTCCTCCTCTATAATCTTGATCTCATCTCTGATATTTCCGATCAATATTCACGATTTGATACTCAGTTGAAGGAAAATTCAATAATCACAAGTCAAGAAAATGAACCTCCATTCATCGAGATGAAACCAATGGTACACAACAAGTATAATGTTGATTATTTAGAAAAATTTGTCGAAGCATTTTTTGGAGATTTAACAGAGACAACAATGTACGGTCAACAACACGAGAGAATTAATCGAGTAATCGATTGGTTAGCAGAAAGAAATGCAACCCAAAAGAAGCCCAAAGAGGTACCAGCACGAATTATTCATCATCTTTGTTGTAATGATTTAAAAGGAGCTATTGATGAAGCTTTAACTGGTCGAATGCCTAAAATTGCCATATTACTTTGTTCCGGAAATAATCTGAATGTAAGAACAAGTACAATCAAACAATTAGAAAGTTGGCGGAAAAGTGGTGCCGATGCTTTTATCGACAAAACACTTCTAAAGATTTATGTTATCCTCTCTGGCGGCGTAAGTTGGATTACAAGTACTGGTGATGAGATTGACGTTCTTGAAGGTGCAACTTGGACTCAACAATTATGTCTCATGTTGATTTTTTCCTCTCTCCAAGAAGGATTGCAAGAGTGTATCAGCAATCTAACGGTTAAAACCAATGACATCGAATATCATTTACTTGCTCGACATTCGCCCTTTGAAGCAATCGACGCAGCTTCCAACCACCTTGAAGGTTGGTTTCTTCATCAATCTCTTCAAAGTTATCAAGTTATCAAGAATGATGTTCGAAGTGATCTTCTTCACCTGATTGTTTGGTCTCAATTGATTTCGAAAGATGTACTTTTAGCCTGTTTTGTTGCCTGTCATATTCGAGATGATTTTCTTCGTAACTATGCAGTTGACGAAGCAATCACTCATAGCTCACCCAATTTTCGACCTCAAGATGACACCCATTTATCATCATCACTCTCCATTCCAAAAGCTTTGCTTGCCCGATTGAAAGCAATTTATTATAAAAACATTTTCGACCATGATAAATATGCTCACAGTTTACTTGAAGGTCAAGAATGGTCTAAAGCTCATGATGCATTTGTTGAGAAAATATTCCCCGAATTAGTGATCTATTCAAATTTGGATTCTCTCCGTCAAATTATTGACCAATTAAAGGAGCATCGGGAAAAAATTGCCAACTGGAACTTTAATGGAGCTAATGTTTTCGACATTTACTCTCAAGCTTTGGTCAGTCAATCGGATGTCAATCTGGACGAATTCAATGCTCACCTGTTGAAGTGCGATAATAATCGTCAAACATTATGTCAAAGTGAAATGGCTCGAAAAATGAATTACATATTGGTCAGTGTCAGAGGTGGACTTTACCAGTTAAATACACCGATTCCTCCCGATTATGCGTTGAAAGAATTGAACTACAACTGCCGTCAATTGCTTAATCTCATTTCCCGATGAAAATAACAATCAAACTCTCTCTCTCTCTCTCTTACAACTTGTTAAATTTTATTTTTGACTCTCTCCACCTTAAAGCCAAGTAACGGTCCATTTTTGATAAATTGTTCATCCATAATCATCAACAATCTAAATGATCCTAAAAGCAAACAATGTATTTCCCTTTCTCTCTCTTTCTTTAAAAAAAGAAGAAAATAAACAACAATCATAACTCTCTCTCAAAACAGTTAATTTTAAATTTTGAATTCGTAACAGTTTCTTTCTATTGCGTAATAATTTCTTCTCGAATCGGTCAACAGGTGTCGCTGTTAACCGATTTTCTTAATTGCATTTGTTGTTTTGTCGCCATCCGGTTGATTATTTTGTTTAATTTTTCTTTTAATTAATTTGTTACTTTTCATAATTTAATCTTTTGACGATTAAACAGAAATGGTTGTTATTGTTGTTCCTGATGATTCTCGGTTCCAATTGGAACTGGCAAATGCCGTGAACAATTTAGCGGTGGTTGATTTTACTGCTTCATGGTAAGTTTTTTGTTCATAATTCTCAATGTTTTCAATGTTTTTTTTCACTACTTTTTGATTTAATCTGTTGATTGTTCAATAGTGGGGAAGAATTAATTTCTAATCATTTTAATGGCAACAAGTTGTTCTTTACTTGGTTGGTATTGTGATCTTTGTTGTTAATCAGTGTAACATTTGGTTGATTGTTTCGGTTTTTCTGTTGTCTCTTGGTTTGTTTCTCCTTCTAGTATTGATAGCAAATGAGAATTTTTTTCCGTTTGTTTTGGCTTTTCTAATGGAATTTATTTTTTCTTCTCTCAATTCTATTCGTTTTTAGGTGTGGCCCTTGTCAAATTATTGCCCCAGTTTTTGAGCAATTGAGTAACAAGTATACTCGTGCTGTATTTCTTAAAGTAGATGTTGACCAATGTCAAGAAAGTGCTCATTCTCAAGGAGTTAATGCAATGCCAACATTTATATTCTATCGTAATAAAGTTAAACTCGCCGCCATTCAGGGTGCCAATGCTGGGGCCTTAGAAGCCAAAATAAAGGAGTTAATTGGTGATGATGATGAGGGTGGTGATGCTGGTAGTAGTTCCAGTTTGGTTCCTGGTCACATTAATCTAAATTCTATGTTGGCTAAACAAGATTGTGAATGTCTTAATGAGAGTGATGATCATACTCTTGCTGGTTGTTTGACCTCTGCAACCTCATATCTTGAATCTGATGTTGATGAACAGTTGATCATTAATTTAGCTTTCACTCAAAATGTTAAACTTCATTCCTTAATTATCACAGCTCCTGCTGACAAAGGGCCTAAATTTCTTAAACTGTTCATAAATCAACCACGAACATTAGATTTTGATCAAGCTGAATCAATGGAAGCAGTTCAAACAATTGAATGTACTCCAAAAGATTTAACTGAAGGAGCATTGATACCACTTAAATATGTCAAATTTCAAAACATTCGTAGTTTATTGGTTAGTTAACTTTTTAATTGTTCCCTTGCTCTTTTGATTACTATTCTCATTTTCTCTAATTTTAATTATTTCTCTCTCGCTCTCTCTAGATCTTTGTGAAAAACAATCAAGGAGGAACTGAAACAACCAGAATTGATCATTTGGGAATCATTGGATCTCCATTAAATACAACCAATTTGAGTGATTTAAAACGAGTTGCCGGTAAAATAGGCGAAAGTCATTGAAAGTCTAATTCAAAAATGGACCATTACACAAATTGCGAAAAAGTGATCTTCCATATTCTTAGATTAAATTGTAACAAACAAATAAATCTGAATTGAAAAGATCACCAATTAAACGAGAAAGTTATCAAATCCAAACCAAAAGTTTTGTTTCCATTAACATTTTATTTGATTGATAAAAATTTTCAAGGATAATATTACAATAACATATTGTACTGATCAATGGTTGATTACCAAACAAAATACTTCAATTAAAACTTGAAATAATCTCACAAATTTCTGTTAGTTAATAAATACAAAAATAAACCGAATCATTGTATCCAACACAATTAATTGAATCTTTTCGATTCTAATCCTAATCAATCGATTGTAATCTGCTAATTTCATTTATTACTCTTTCAACTAATAACTTTCCTCGAAACTTTGATGTTGTAGTTTTCGCTTCACAATTTCGCCCATAAATTTAGTTATGAATTTTTAATATCGCTTGAAAATGATGAAAGTTGCCTCGGTAGTGAGTTTTGACCACCATGTTACCACGGACGGCTAAAAGAAACGCGTGTCATTTCATCAGCACAATCACAAGGTGGACATGGATTCTTAAGCTCGATTTGGACCATTTTAGCGAAACGCATTATTAGTTTATGGAAAAATTGCTCCCCTTCCTGAAGAAATCGACTGTTGTTACGAACAGTATCATCTAAATCATAATCCGAGATCAAACTGTCATATTCTCGTTTATTCTCATATTAGACCCTCGTTCTTGTGTGAGTGATAATTGAGACAAAGTTTTGGTGCCGAGAGGAAATAATACTTACGAATATTCAATCAATTTTAACAAAGAGAAAAGTTTTTCACGAAAAAGTTGAAAAATCGTTTTCATATTAGAAAAGAAAAACTTTTATCAATTTTAATAGCTGTTTTAAGGGTGACAAAGAACTGACTGTTGAATTATCATAATTTTGGCATTAAATTGATCCGTGTAATAAGATGCATAATAAGATAAAATTTTAAATTCACTGGTAATATTGATTAAATTACAATTTATCAATCTTTGAATCTGAATCTTTTTCGTCTCATTTTTTATTTGATTTGTTTTGTTGTTGATTTTTTATTTTATCTCATTTTCATATTCGAGATGATTTTCGTTGTAACTGTGCTTTTAACGAAACAATCACTTATAACTCACCCGATTTTCTATCTCAAGATGACTCCCACCAATTGTAGTTTCCCTACCGCAACTTAAAGAAAAACTTCAAGGTACATTTAGAACCATTTTCGTTTATAATTGACCAAAGTTTAATTTGAATAAAAATATTCTATTGAAGAATAATGAAAAAATTCATCATCTAACAAATAATTTCTTCTCAAAAAGAAAGAGAAAAAAGAGAGAAAAAGAAAGAAGAGAATCAAAAAGAAAGAGAAATCACAAGTGGAGTCTCTCGTGCCTATTGTATGCCACACACATTTTCCATTCAATTCGCTCTCTCTCTCTCTCTCTCACTCACTCACTCTACTCTTCGATATACAGGGTGTAAAGAAAGTAACGTAACGTTACTAACGTTCATGGGTTAGGTTTAAGATGCGTGAATTGATGGTACACTCTGTATAATATTCAGAGTATATATTCAATTTTATCGGGGAGACACCAATTTGTTGTTTTGTCGCCATCCGGTTGATAATTTTGTTTAATTTTTCTTTTAATTAATTTGTTACTTTTCATAATTTAATCTTTTGACGATTAAACAGAAATGGTTGTTATTGTTGTTCATGATGATTCTGATTTCAAATTGAAACTGGAAAACGCCGGGATCAATTTAGTGGTGGTTGAATTTACGGGTGCATGGTAAGTTTTTTGTTTATATTATAATTCTCAATGTTTCACATTTTGATTTAATCTGTTGATTGTTCAATAGTGGGGAAGAATTAATTTCTAATCACTTTAATGACAACAAGTTGTTCTTTACTTGGTTGGTATTGTGATCGTTGTTGTTAATCAGTGTAATATTTGGTTGATTGTTCCGGTTTTTCTGTCGTCTCTTGGTTTGTTTCTCCTTCTAATATTGATAGAAAATGAGAATTTTTTTCCGTTTGTTTTTGCTTTTCTAATGGAATTTATTTTTCTTCTCTCAATTCTATTCGTTTTTAGGTGTAACCCTTGTCTAAAGATGTCCCCAGTTTTTAAGCAATTGAGTAACAAGTATACTCGTGCTGTATTTCTTAAAGTAAATGTTGACCAATGTCAGGAAACTGCTATAAATCAAGACATTGTAGTATTGCCAGCATTTGGGTTCTATCGTGATGAAACCAGACTCACCTTATTTACGGGTGCCAATGCTGAGGCCTTAGAAGCCAAAATAAAGGAGTTAATTGGTGATGATGCTGTATGATTGTAACAAACAAATAAATCTGAATTGAAAAGATCACCAATTAAACGAGAAAGTTATCAAATCCAAATCAAAAGTTTCGTTTCCATTAACATTTTGTTTGATTGATAAAATTTTTCAAGGATAATATCACAATTACATACACTCCAGTACCTACTCAAGTTTTATTTTGAGCACCTTGGTGCAATCACTTGAATCATTTTTGCTATAGTGTATCCGCTGTATCTCCGCCAGTGGAGGAAATCCGTTCCAGGTAACTCAGGATAGGAAAATTACAATATATTTGAGTTTACAAATTATTAAAAATGGTAAAAATAATGAGTAAAATTTACAAATTATATCAATTGACTGATGGTTAATTTGATTGACCAAAGTTCCAATTCGATGATTGTAAATAAGTACCAAGGGTTGAGATGAAAGTGAGGATTAGGTGCAAAAAATAGTTTCATTCGTTAGGTAAGACACGAAGAAAAAGAGAAAAAGAAATTTTTAGGATTTCAATCTTTAAAATGTGAAGACAATTATCTTGATTATAAATGTGAGCTAATTTTAAAACAATTTGATTAATAATTGTATTTGTATTATTGTATAATCAGGTAAAGTCAATTAAATTAAAATTTATCAGGAGCGAGGCACTAGCGAGTATTAAGTGGGTACTTGAGTTTATTGTACTGATCAATGGTTGATTACCAAACAAAATACTTCAATTAAAACTTGAAATAATCTCACAAATTTCTGTTAGTTAATAAATACAAAAATAAACCGAATCATTGTATCCAACACAATTAATTGAATCTTTTCGATTGTAATCAGCTAATTTCATTTATTACTCTTTCAACTAATAACTTTCCTCGAAACTTTGATGTTGTAGTTTTCTTTTCACAATTTCGCCCATAAATTTAGTTATGAGTTTCTAATATCGCTTGAAAATGATGAAAGTTGCCTCGGTAGTGAGTTTTGACCACCATGTTACCACGGACGGCTAAAGGAAACGCGTGTCGTTTCATCAGCACAATCACAAGGTGGACATGGATTCTTAAGCTCGATTTGGACCATTTTAGCGAAACGCATTATTAGTTTATGGAAAAATTGCTCCCCTTCCTGAAGAAATCGACTGTTGTTACGAACAGTATCATCTAAATCATAATCCGAGATCAAACTGTCATATTCTCGTTTATTCTCATATTAGACCCTCGTTCTTGTGTGAGTGATAATTGAGACAAAGTTTTGGTGCCGAGAGGAAATAATACTTACGAATATTCAATCAATTTTAACAAAGAGAAAAGTTTTTCACGAAAAAGTTGAAAAATCGTTTTCATATTAGAAAAGAAAAACTTTTATCAATTTTATTCCAAAAATCATTAGAATTGAATTGACAGTATTGTCAATCGATTAGACAATTTGTAAAAGGTGGAGAAGTTTCACTTTATCCAACGAAATTTACTAATTGTTACAATTAAATTTAATTCGAACAAAAATTCCAACAGGTGTCACCATCTATCGGAGCAGAATTTCAGTTTTCTTTTTCAAGAAGTGTCAATATTTAGAAAGAGCCTATTCGTACATAAACTGTGTGCGATTAGGCGCTGAGAAAGTTCATCATAAATTTTCATGTTTTTACCCTGTTGTAGCATCAATTTTCTTTCCCTGTGATAGTTATAAGTGACACATAAAGTGAAACAAGCCTATTAAAAAACGAAATTCAAAAACGACAATCAAAAACGCTCTTAAAAAACGAAAATTCAAAAACTTGAAAACCACTTCTCTCTTCTCTATCACTTTCCCTTCTGTTTCGTCTTTTCTTCTCTTCTCTCTCATTTCCTCTCTTCTCTGTATCATGAATTTTAATGAATTTTCTTATTTTTTTCCTTTTCTTTTCCTTAATCTTAGCATTTGAATGATTCTATTTAATTTGGTATCTCATTGGTTTAAATCGGTCAATTGATCCTCTTACATGAAACCCAAACAAATACCAACTTGGACGCCATGATGAAAACGATGAAGTAGCTCTATGGATGAATACAGTTGGTCCATATCCTAATTGACAAGAAACTTATAACAATTGTAGAAATTATTGAACATGTACTGATAATTGAAGAAACTGGAAAAATGAAACATTTTAAATGTTATCCTGTAAATGAGGTGGTATAATGACCTCATGGTGGGTGCGATATTAAGCGCACTCAGTTGTTATACAACTCCTGTAACCTGGATACACAATAAAACTATCCGTACAAAAACATATGTCTATTAAAAACAGTGCAAGTGTTTTTCGGCTCAAAATTAAGCGGAAATTTTTTTCGGCTTAAGATCTCGGCTGAAAATAGAAATAACTTTAATTGTTCAGTTAATTGTGTTTGTTTAAATTAGGTTAGGTTAGGTCTTCATTAAAAGGGAAAAAGTCGTCGAAGGAAGGCCCGGAGGGCCTGAGACAATCAAAAAAGCAAACAATTAGCCGAAAAAAATTGATTAAGATTCGATATTATCTGATGTGAATATCCGATAATATCGAATCCATAGTTGTACGAATAGGCTCAACCCAATATTTAAGCTACGTCACTTTAACTGAATCTTTTTCGTCTCATTTTTTATTTCATTTGTTTTGTTGTTGTTTTTTTTATTTTATCTCATTTTGTTTGTGTCACCTCTCAATTTCCATCATGAAATATCCGACACCTTTATCTGTTGCTGCTACTTTTGCAGCTTTAACTCTCATCATGAACGAGATGGATTACATATCATGTAAACAAGATTTTTACGATCTCCTTGGTGTCAGTAAAACGGCCACTGATCGAGAAATTAAAAGAGCCTTTCGGAAATTGGCCTTAAAATATCATCCAGATAAAAATAAGTCCAAAACTGCGGAGGAAAAATTTCGAGAAATAGCCGAGGCTTATGGTACTTTATCCGATCCTGATAAACGTAAGAAATATGATCAATTTGGACATTCAGCTTTCTCCTCGGAAATGCCTTCAGGTCAAGGTGGAGGTTGGACTGGTGGTGGTGCTCATTTTAGAGCAGATTTTGATTATAATGAATTCTTCAGACATTTTGATGATGCATTCCGATTCCATGGATCTCATTATCAAACACATTACCATAATCATGGAGGTGATGAAGATCCTACTCACCATCATCAGGGTCATGATCATAGACATCATCGATTTCAATTCGCTGGATTCAATTTTGATGATCTTTTCAGCGAAAACATTTGGGGTAAGTTAATTGTTTCATTGTTACATTTTAAGTTTTCCGTAAAATACAACATTTTAAATTCTTCTATTTTTCTTGCTTCTCCAGATGCTGAGGATATTCACCAATTCGGTCACCATGCTAGTCAAGGTTTCGGTCCAGAGTTTCATGGATTTGGTTCTGGTGAATCGTTTTTCGGTTCTCATTTCGGTCCAGGTAGTCACCAACATAGTTCAATGGAATTCAATCAGAATCCAGGCTCAAGACAAGGCTGTAAGACTGTAACTAAAAGAATGGGAAATACCGTTATGACGATGACTGAATGTTCATGATTTAAATGAACAATTTCTCAAGACTTTCTACTATTCCAAGAACCTGGCAAAGTCTCCAATTAAAATCTGTGCCTTTAGAAAGTGAGATTTTGATATTTGGCTGTAAAAAACAAATTCGATAGATGAAAAAAAATATCAAAACCAAACCAAATATACTCACCAAATCTATTAATCATCAATGTAAAATTTTCCATGTAATCAGTTTGTAAATTTGTTAACGATTTTCATGAGTTTATCAAATAATCGATAATTGTTCATTCTCATCGGACCAATTTATCTATAATTTATTAAATTCTCTTTTCAGTTGCATTTGTTAAAATCTTTAAATATAAGGTAAACTTTAAATTCTTCCCAGTTAAATTGTGAATTTGAACAAAAAATACCAAGAAAAAATGGAAAAATTTTCCCGATGATTGTGTGATTAAGTTGAATACTCGATATTTTCACAAATTGATCAATTGTCTCTGTCATGTTGTTCCAGTTTACAATCAGAATTAACTGTTGATGTTAAACTTTTTTGTTTATTTTCCTCTTTTGTTATATATGAAAACATTTATCTCTTTGTAAAAATTTTAAACAACCCTTCTAACCTCAAAGAACCGTTTGAGGTAAAATACTTGACCCAATGTCATAGCAGAAAGAGCGATGGCTTCAAAGAAGGCCCATAAAACAACTCTAGAGTTTGTTGATTCATTGATGGATCTGTGAATCCTGTCACGAACAGCCATGTATTCCTGTTCATGTTTAACACTGATTAATGCAGATGAAAGTTCTTTTATCATATCTTCCAGCTTATTGTGACTTGTATCATTATCGGAAGCCTCAGGTTTAGGTGGCTCTCCAATGTCTAGTGAAAACATTACAGCTTTTGGAGTCATGGTTGACATTCTGTTACTGAAACAATAATTGTAAACACCATCCATGTGAGCAGCAAACGTATATTTACCGGATGAGACTCTTTCCTCTTGATGAACCACTTTACTATCAGGACCTGGTCAAACAAAACGAAGGAGAGAGAGAGAGAGAAGAACAAATAAACACAAAATTAAAACCAAACCCATAAAATAATCTATCAAAACCAATAGACACAATCAACACAATTAACTTACCAGTTATTTTAACATCAATGTCAAGAAATCCTCCTTCAACCACCTCAAACATTAAGCCCATTTTGGTTCCTATTTTGACATTTTCAAAAAAACATTCCTCTGCATGAGCATCTATTGCTATGTAGAATCCATTTGAAAAGCTAATCACTGATAAAATAATACAGATTATAATTTGATTGTTAATCATATTGAAGTATAAAAAAAATAACAATAATAATCGTATTGTTGATACACGTTGACAACTACAGACAACTCAAAGTTGCTCACAGAGACTCAGTTGACCGAAACAGGTTCGTTGCCATGGTTACATTAAAAGTCTCCAAATTTTGGCGCTAATTTTGTTTTTCTATTCATTGAAAATGGAAAATTTTTCTCAACAATTAACTTTTATTATTGATCAAGGTTATTGATTAAAAAGTTTCCTTTTACATTTAAATTTTCTTTCTTCTGTTTCTCTGATGAAATTTTGTTTTTTTAATTAGAATTAGAGTTAATTGAGAACTTGATTAGGAATCATTTTTATATTTTGGAAATTGTTTTGTTTTGTTTTGTTGTTTTGTTGTTTTCTTTTTGCAAGTTTTGACTTTTGTTGTGATTTCGTTGATCGTTGATTAAAAAGTGATTAAAAACAATCAATTGTCTTATTTTGAATTGATGTTTCTCATTCTCAAGTAAATTATTGCTCCATAATAAGTGATCATTAAAAAAAGTAGAATTGATGTAATGGTGAAAATCATAATCAACGCTCTTCGAGTCTCCTCTTTTGATCCACTCGATTGATTAGAACCATTTCCTGATCGATAATTTAAATTATATCGATTAATAGCTGGATGGAATGAGTCGAAAACAATTGAATAAGGACAATTATCTGTAATCTTTTTTCGTGATGATGATAATGACAATGATGATGATGGTGATTGTTTACAAATGTGACAACCTTTCAATCTTAAACTTTTTTCAACTCTCGGTGAGCTCGATAATGAACCGTTCATTGATTTTTTACCATTATTCGAGTAATAATTTTGATAATATTCTCGAACTGGAGTTGATCTAGAAGATGAACTATCGATATGTGATTCTTTTAATTTTGCTTCATTGATTTTCACTGAACAATTGGAAACATTTACGATTGGCTTTGATTCAATTCCACAACTCGAACAAGTAGAAACAGAAACAGTTTGACCAACCATTTGACCACTTTGATTATCATTATTATTATTATTATTTAGAATCAGTGTTTTGATATCACCATCATTTAGATAATCATTGGAACAATTAACTATCATCTCTTCACTTGGTGGACCAAGGAGGACATTTTTAACTCCTTTTGATGGTTCATTAGATGATTCAGATTCATGAGACATGATGAATTTTCTTGGTGATTCAGAGAAATGATAATATCTTTTACCCTGATTAGTTGAACTCTCCAAGAATCTGGTGTAATTACCGTTAATATCTTTAGGTAAAGTTTCACTTAGATTCACAACCATATTGATAAAACTGTTACGTTGATGACCCAAAGAAAAAAGCGAGTTGATTAGTTGATCACTTAACTTGATTGAGAGAAAATTGTTAACTGAATCTATTTAATTGTCAAAGAGAAATCAGTGAAAATCTCTCGCTGTTTGTTATTCACTTTTTTCCTCCTTCTCTATCATAATATTATCAATTTAAATTCTAAATCTTGTTCGCCTTGTAAACTCGAACTCGAACTTGTTTGTTGTTGTTGTTGTTTTATTTTCTTCTCGTTAAGAGATACAAAGTTCTGACTTGAGAACTGAATTAATTGATTAGAAAAAAAAAGTTTATTATTAGCAATTAACTTGAAAGAAAGAAAAACAAAACTTACTATTAACTTTGATTGAGAAAAACATGACAATTAGTTAATCCATTATCCATCCATATAACTATGAAGGTCACAAATTAACAGATTAACTTAGTAATTAATTTTAAATTGTTAATCTTAACTTTCTCATTAAAAGCAACACAATCAATAAGGATGACGATTAATCAACTAATAACTTTATCAATCATTTTCATTGAATAATAATAATCGTAACTCTTACAAGTTAAATCATATATTAGATTTAGATAAGTGAATTAAATTAGATAATTAAGAAATAAGATTTGCTAATTGTCTTAATTTTCGTGTAGTATGATAATCATTTTATATAATAGTAATTAATTTGTAGTTAATTTCAACAATTGAACAAAAGTACAATTCACTTTGGGTCAACAATCAATCATCATGATTATTGAATTGAAAGTGAATTGTTAATTATGATTTATATATATTAGACAATTAGTTGATCATCTTATTGAGAGACAACAATGTTAAATGATTAACAGTTTTACTCTCGGAAAGTGATGATAATTAATTAACAATTTGGGCATTTTAATATAATATTTTATGTAGATAATTGTTACCATTAAGAAATAATCATTTCTACATCATGATCATCATCAAGTTAATCATTTTTAACAATCAAAAAAAAAGAAACGATGTAAATGATTGTAATAGTTAATCAAATTGTAATTAATCTAATTCGCAATTGAACAATTTAAAAATAGATTGTCAAGTAATAGAGATGAAGCATAATTAATACACTCCTTTAATTTGTTTTCATTAATTTAAATGATGATTATCATTAAGAGAGTAAATTAAGTTGATTAATATCAAAAAGTAATTAATGTTCATCTTAATTGTTACTAACAAACAAATTGTATTCCATGTTTAATCATTACAATTTGTTTTTTTTTCTCTCTCTCTTCAAATTGTTTGATTAACACACAATTAATCCTGTAGTAATTGTGATAATGATAATCTTTAACCCTTTTAAATTGTAAATTTGATCACTTTGATTAATTAATTGTTATGATTTTTTTTTCTTCTCGTTATATATAAACTGTTAAAGTTTAAAATTCAATGGATGGAAAAACTTTGAAAATTAACTGACAATTAAATGAGTTGATTGACATGAAAATAAACAATGGCTCATGATTGACAAGTAATTAGCAACAATTAAAATTGTCTAATTACTACAAAAGCCCAATGAAAAAAAAAGTTCACCAAATCAACATCATCATGAATCTCGTGATTCTGATTCCTCAATCAATCAGATCAATTAATCTCAAGATTAACAAATTTTCATTTGTTGATCAACAACAACAACAAGATGAAGATGAAGATGAAGATGAATAAGATGATGATGAAAAAAAGAAAGTGAGGAAGTTAAGGTAAATCCAGAAAATGGATTGTAAAGTAACGAAAGATATTTTTTAGCCTCAAGCTGTCAGGTAAGAAGAGGATGGAAAATGGTGATGATGATGAGGATGAGAAAGATAATTTTAAGCTCCAGGGCTGAGCGAAAGTAAAATAGCCATTCTCCTTTCTCCATCTCTTCCTATCTCTCTCAACTTGTCTCTCTCTCTCTTCCTCTCCCACTAGCCTCCTTTTTTCTTGATACCTTCTTCATCATCATCATCTCCATCATCCTTGCTCACCTTTTTGTCCAGTCACCACGAATCTGATTCTCAACTTTAACATTAGTCCATCGCTTCATCACCAAGCTCAGTGGCGAGCAATTTTTTTCTCTCACTCTTGGAGATAATTAAATTTTCGGTGAACAATTTAAAAGTTACTTGGTGTGTTCACAATTGTTGCTTTTTTTTGTTCACCCTCTTCCCTAGGTTTTCCTAGTTCCTTGTACTGTGACAGTTATTCATTAATCATCAATGTGTATCGAATCAGTGTTTCAACTTTAATCATCCGCAATTAACTGTTTGAGTGTTCAATTCAAACCGATATTAAACTTTTCTTCAATATCACAACATAAATTCAGTTTCATCCAATATCGTGATCGTTGCTCTCGAATCAACACAAAAGTGGAACACAATGTCTTACGCTGATCCTGGACTTTCGAGTTCACCCTTGTTACATAAATTGTTGGATAATGTCAAGTACTATTATTACGATGTGTGGAACATATATGGTGACCCAAGAGTCTCCAATTACCCCTTTATGGATGGAGGTCCATGGTCAACAATCGCCTTGATCTGTGCCTATTTGGCCTTAGTGAAACAAGTTGGTCCAAATTTTATGAAAGATCGTAAACCTTTCGACATGAGAAACCTTATCCTTGTTTATAATGTTGCTCTGGTTATGATTAACGGTTGGTTATTTTATTCTGGCTCATGGATAACCAATTTTGGCCTGGACTCGTGGAAATGTCAAGTTGTCGATAGAAAATCTCGAGATCCACTTGACCTTTACAAGATAGAATTGGGTTGGTACTTTTATATAACGAAAGCCATCGATTTTTGTGATACATTTTTCTTCGTTCTACGTAAAAAGAATCGACAAATTTCTGGTCTCCATGTTTTCCATCACTCGTGTATGCCTCTATTCTGCTGGATTGGCCTTAAATTCACTCCCGGTGGAAACAACGCTTTCTTCCCTTGGCTCAATTCGGGTGTTCACACTGTCATGTATTCTTATTATGCTCTATCAACCTTTCCCACCCTAACACCTTACCTTTGGTGGAAAAAGTATATCACCTCAATGCAAATGATCCAATTTATCGCTGTTATCATTCACTCTTTCTACTCCATGTTATCCCCTGGTTGTGCTTGGCCCAAAATGTTCATCTACCTTTCGATATTCAATGCTTTCCTTTTCTTCTGCATGTTTTATTCATTCTTCCAGAGAACTTATTCTGCCAAAACAGCTTCAAAATGTTCAATTTCATCTTCATCAAATTCATCGACTGTAAGTAATTCAGATGACCAATTGAATCTCGCCAAAGCTTCAACTCAAACCGAATCAACTTCTCGCAAACGGTTAACTCAAAGGATCCCACAAGCGAAAGTTTCAATTAACTAATTGATGTAAATAGTTTTCTTTTAATTGTCTTTCTTTTTATATTTTTCCTCTTCTCATTTTCATCCTGCATCTTCACTTTCTCTCTCTCTCTCTCTCTTTCTCTTTCTTTCTTTCTTTCTCTCTATCAAATTCTGATTCTTTTTTACCCTTTTTTATTTAAGACAAAGTCATTAAAAACTAACAATTGAAATGAACAAACGTCTCATGTTATTATCCATGGTATTCGGTAATCTATTAATCTCATTGATCCAAAGTTCTGGTGATAATCCATATGAAGATTATCGTTAAAGATGGAAAATATATTCAGTCAAGTTTCTTCCTCTTCCTGGAAAATATATCAAGAGAATGAACAACATTCTTAACACCATTTTAATCCTTATTCCCTCCTCCTCTCTCTCTCCGAAGGGAACATCAACTCCTCATTTCGACCCCAATATTTTTTAATAGAAAATAATTCCAGCCGAATCAAAGCCTCGAAGCCTCTTCATCTTCAAATATATAAAATTATCTCTCTCTCTCTCTCTCTCTTTCATGATATATTCATATTCGCTCTCAGGTTGAAACTTGTTCATCTTTCAGTCTTTAATTAAACTCTCTTAATACAACACCTATTTTTGGGACTTTTTGTCCAGCTCAAGGCTTCACCGGAACTGCTATTCATTTCCTCTTCATTTACATTAATTATCTTTATCTTCATCTTCATCTCTATCTTTATCGTCGATTAGCCACTCCTTCACATCGAAACCAGTTCTAAGGTACGTATAAATAAATATTCGAGTACTAATAATATGTGTATAAAAATATTCGTTACGAACTTTTTTTTTTTAATTCTTTTACATTGAATCAACTTTTAATTACGATTTTTTGTTTCTTCTTGTCCATCTAATTAGAATTATAATTATCTAAATCATTTATAATACTTTTCATAATTTTATTTATACACTTAAATCGCATTGCAATCAATTGCCTCGAAATGTTCAAAATGTTCAAATCATCGATATTGATACAATTAAAGGGAAATGATAAGTTTGTTGTTGTTGTTTCTTTTACCAAACAATTTAGTTGCACTTTAATTAACGTTGATTATTGTAATCAAAATAGCTAAAAGGGATAAATTGTAAATCTGATTATAATCATTACGATGATTAAGTATTTACTTGGATCAATACAAAGCAAAATAAAGATAAAACTTAATTGTTGATTGTTATCAAGTTGAAATCAATTGAGATGAGTGATTAACTTTTTTTGTTATTTTCGAAACTTTTTTTGATAATATTAAATTGTTAGTTTATCTTTAACATTTACTATTAAACTAGAAATCGCGAAATATTTATTAAGATGATTGTAATAATTTACTGATCTCAATCAAGTGAAAATAGATTTTCAAAAACTGACCGTTAATCCGGTTTACAATTTAGTTAATTTTTTCTTCTTTTTCTTCTTCTTCTTCTTAATTATGATGATGATGATTAAGAAAAAGGAAAGTGATTGACCGAGTTTGATTTCGATTATGATGATCTAAAGGAAATACAAGACTGACCGTAACTTTGATTATCCGTCGCGATTGATGCGGTCAATGGGATACCTTTAATTTCATGTTTTACTTTCACAATTGATGAAAAGTAAAACATTTACCGTTATAATAGTTGATTTTTTCCACTACGCAATTGGAAATGAAAAAAGTAAACAATTTAACCTGATTAACCTTTCGCCATAATGATAATCTCAATACTTTTGCTTCTGGTTAAGTTAATCAACTAATTTTGAGAAATTAAATTTAGTTTGAAAGGTAAATATAATCTTAAAGTTATTACTCTATTACTTTTCTTGATTACTATAATTTGTTAATTGTCCTATGCTACTATTGGGAAAGATGATCAAAGTTAAGTAATAATTAATAATTTATTCAATCAAAAATATTTAATACGAATCAATTTTCATCATTTTAATTGATTGGAAAATTAATATAATCATAATGATTAGTTTAAAGATTGTAAATACAAAATAACTAAAGTCGATATGAGATTGTGATTGATTAATTATCGTTAATTGTTATCAAAGTAATTAAGAAAGTAGATGATAAATACACAATACGATTAGATGGATTTAATTTCTTACTTTTTACTAAATTAAAGATTAAATTGTTGAAGATAATCAAGTGAAAAGATGAAATCAAATTAAGGTCAACAAAGTAATCATTTATTTTATATTGTTGTCCAGTCAATTGAACATATTAATACAATTGTATGAATTAGTTTTCATTTGATTAATCAGAATCAACACTTTTATTTTGATTATCTTATTATATTGATTGGTAATTGAAATTGATTGTTAAAAGATTAGCTTGATTAACACATTAACAGTTATTGGTTTAAAAATTGATTAGTTTATTTTTATCATCAATTGACTGATCATCAATTCAATTGTATTATTAATCAAATAACAAATAACATTAATCAGATAATTAAATATACTTACTACTTGAAATGATTGAGGTAGGAAAATGTTAGTGGTCAGTTGTATGAGATGGTCAATCATCATCATCATTATGATGACCTTTTTCAATTAATATTGATTCAATAACGAAAATTACCTTTTAATTGTAATTACAAGAGACTATTTTTAATGTTAATCAAATTGATGTTAATACAATTTGATCACGATCATGACAAATGTATTTAAAGGTTTTGTTTCATTTAAATATTTCCAATTGATTAATTGAAAAAAAAATTGTTTAATTAGTTGATCAGAAAATGATTAATACCTGATCAATTAATTTACAATAATCATATTGATGATTGCTTAAATTAGTTCATTGATTAACAGATATGTTTATATACATATTAATCATCATCATTTGATTAACAACCATAAACCAATGAATCTAATCAATTTAATATTTGTATTACTTTCTTGATTGTTGGTGAACAATTTATTGATTGCGATTAATAATAATAATAATATATTACAAGATTGAAGTAAAAACCAGTTACTTAAATATTACTGTTGACATAATTATTTGAATGGTCAAGAAAAGTTCATTGACCATTGCTGTAGATATATAAATGATTACTTATTATTACAATCAACAATTTGTTTAATGATGATTTAATATCCATTTGATCACATAATTAACATCTAGTTTAACGATAACTCAATTTACTAATATAATTAAATAATAATGTGTACAAAAGGGTTGAGTGAATTGTAAACATCAACAAGAAATCAAAAAGTTGTGTTGATAAATTTTGCTTGATTGTTGATTGTTTTGGGAGATTAACATGTTGGAAGATGAAGATGAAGATGAAGATGAAGATGGAGATGAAGATGAAGATGGAGATGAAGATGAGAAGATGAAGAAAAAATCTATAATTGGATCTGTAAACAATAGATTGGACTCATTGTACTTCAATATCAATTGTGGACTTGATTCATCCTCGACCTAAAAGTGACCCATTCCGTTTCGTGTTTAATATTATATATTATTATTGGAATTCAGGTTCGTCCTAAAAATGAATATTTCTCAACAATACAATCAATTACAATCAATTACGAAACTATTTGATTAAACTGACAACTCATAATTGATAAGAATATAAAAAAACATAAAAAAAAATTGATTAGAAAGTTAATATTCAAATAGATATTAGTTTAATCAGGACAGTTTGATTGTTCAACTCATCATTAATCAATTACTCATTTAAATGTATTATCATTGTAATGGAAAAGTTTTAATGATGATTAATGATATTGATATTTTGAGATCTAATAAGATGAGATTAGTTAATTGTTTGGGAGAAACTTTTTTCCAGGTAAATTGAGTGATTGACCATCAAGATTTTCAATGAAAATCAGAGCACAACAAAGGTTAGTGAAATAATATCCCGACTCTCCGGACATTAAATGGTTCGAGTATGAAAACTGCTCGATAAACTTTATATCCGATTTAATCGTTGCTGGATTAGCTTTGATTATCACATAAATCAAAGCAGGAAGTAGTTCATCAGCTGATATATGATTAGTTGAATCAATTTGTAGCATTCTGATTATCGTCTTGGAACAGTTAACTATTGAATCCAATTTTTGTAACGGTGATTTTTTCGATCCCATTTCGATTAGGTGAGAGATTGACTTTTCTAGTAAATCTCCGATTTCCGGATTATCTAAATCGACTTTCAATTGGAGATCAATCAATTTAATCCGATTGAGACTTGATATATGAGTTTCAAGTGATAAATCTTGTTGCTCATTTTCATTTACAATCTGATCATGAATTGAATTATACATTGGACCAAGTAATCGTGTCTCTATGTATCTAATCAATTGATTAACTACATTATCGGTTAGGTTACTGAATGAATTTACAGTTAAGTTTTCATTAAGTTTTTGGTAAAATTTACAAATCACTTGACTCATTTGCTCAATTTTAACTGAATCGTAAAGTTGATCAACAACTTGAGCAGCTTGATGATGAATTTCATTTAGTAATTCATTGGAGATAGTAAAAGATTGTATTTCCATGAGATCATGTTGTTTGTATTCAGAGTTTTCCTCGTTAATGGATAATTCAAAACTTTGATTGGATCACAATTTCCTGACGAAATCCTTTCGAATCTCTTTGTTCCACTTTTACGATTCGATGATTTTCTTTGGGTCATTTTGAACATTATCCATTTCAAAGATCGTCTCTTCCCATCACTGACCTTTAATGGTGAAAATTTCGTTGATTGTTGTTGGCATTTGTCATGATTAACATCATTATATTCACGTTTAGAGTAACACCGATTTCCATTGGATAAGATCAACATTCTATTAGAAAATTTTACACTTGATTAGAATTAACTAATTGTTGTTTACTACAAAAAGCGATTGTTTGAAATGGGAGAGAAAAATATTATTACAAATATGACTAATTGGTAGATGGAAATGAGATTATAATTAATACTCATCTCGCACTCACTTGTATTAATAGTAATAACAAAGGTCTCGTACGATATTGTATCAGGTATTCATCTCAATCAGTATAGAGGGTAAATTATCACATAAATAGCACATGTAAGTTAATCATTTGCATTTGAATTTGATTGAAAATTGACCAGTAGAAAGATTAACTGAATTAGTGAAACAATTTACTATTCAATTACGAAACTTGGTACGAGATCGTTTAATGATTGCACAATGAGAATGATGTTTTAATTATGTGATGATACATCAAAGAAGAGGACACATCATGTGTATACTATTTAACGAGTATATGAAAAGACCAAGAGATTGAGAAAAGGAGAACCGATAAATTAATTGCAATTGTTTCCTTTTCTTTCTCTTACTTCCTGTATTTTGAAATATCGATATTTACAGAGTTAAGATAAGAGCAAGAGAAATATGAAGAGAAAACTATGGGGAAAAGAGAGAGAGAAAGATGAGAAAAACTTTTCGGGCAAAGAGACTAGGCTTTGGCCTGAAAAGGTTGTTGGTAAGAAGCTTTCAAATCTTGTTTAGGCCTATTTTCGAAAAGTGCTGCTCGATTTTGAACTTCGCCTCGTTTAACCCAATGATTGTAGACACGGAAGGCACATCCATCAATAGCCTGAAAGAAAAAGAGAAAATATTTAAAACCAGGGAATCGAAGATTTCGATAATTTTAGAAAAACTCACTTTTCGAAGTGTTTTGATTCTGTAAGGGTCATATCGAGCAACCTCTATGCTCATAGGTTCGGGAGTGTATTTTAATCGTTTGATTCTTATCATGGCTCGAACAACCAACATCACTAATTGGAAGGTTTTCCGGGCATCGAAAGGTCCAACTCTCAATTGCTATGTAATTAAAGAAAACATTGAGAGTTAGAAAACGATTGGTAATCAAATTGTACAATTTTCGTTACCATGTTTTGGAAGAAATCGTGTTTCAGTGCTTGAGATGCGGTCAGTCTTAATCGAGGATTGATTTGTAGAAGATTTCTGATCTGATGAGTGGAAAAAGGAGAGAGAAATTTTGAGATGAGTTTACGAAATCTACGAAAATGATTGTACCGGTATACTAATTTGAATTTAGCTCGCAACTCACAAGGTGTTTAGGTAAATCAGTGATATCGTCCCATTCTGGACTACAGAATTCATATCGACCTTCCATGATGTTACGAAGCATAATCATTTGTTTTCGGTGCCAAAAAGGTGGAAACCCGACAAGAAGAGTATACATGATGACTCCACAAGCCCATAGATCGACTTCTTTACCATAACCTTCAGTATTTTCATACATGGAAGCACGTAAAAGCTCTGGTGCAAGGTAACCAGGGGTTCCACAGAGATCTAATATAAATGGAAGAGTAATAAAAATTGATTAGTTAAAAATTATAGTAAAATAGTAATTAGTAACTAAGGTAAATAAATGTGATTGAATTACCATAAAGTTTTTCATGTGGAGCAACCACTTTAGCGAATCCAAAATCTGTTATTTTAATGTTCAAACTATCATCAAGGAGGATATTTTCAGGCTATAAAGAAAACGAAAAGAAAATGAATATCAATTAATAGATCGAAGTAAATTAAGTGAAAAATTGGGCAATAATAATAACCTTCAAATCACGATGAACAACGTTCTTGTTATGTATATGTTCAACAGCTTCCAAAAGCTGCCTCATTATGGCTCTTGATTAATGAACAAAAACAAAGAAAAAATTAGAAATTTTTTAGAATTGAATTAAAATGGAAAAGCCAAATGATATGGTGTAACGAATTTCTCGAACTAACTTGGTTTTTTTCTCTGATAAGGCTACAACATTCGTCAGGTAATCAAATAGTTCTCCATTTTTGCATCTAATTACATCGAAAGAAAAGAGAATATTAATCAATAGACAGTTGAAAGTTTAGAACAACGAATGATGAAATATTGATGGATACTTACAATTCGAAAACTAAGAAAATGTAAGTTGAAGATTCAAAGACATCATGAAGCTCAACTGAAGGAAAGAAAATTTCGGTAGTAATGAATTTCAATGAGCTACAAGTAGACAAAAAAAAGTAGTAATTAGATTATACTTACTTATAAATGGATGACCAGCAACTAATTTAAGGATTGATATCTCTCTCAAAGTAGCTTGTCGAAGGGTTAATCCTTGGGGATCTTCTAAGTCTGCACTAACGTCGATAATCTTGGCAGCATATTCCCTTCCGGTTTCTTTTTCTACACATCGTCTTACCGTACTACTTACTCCTCTGAATACCGAAGAACATGAATAAGAGAAAAGAGAGAGAGAGAGAAAAAAAAGATTAGATTTAAAAAGAATTAAAAAGAAAAATCTCTCAACAAAACAGAAAGAGAAAAAAAAATAATCACAAATGAATTTTTACCTTCCCAGAACCTCTTTGGGCTCATATTTTGCGTAAAAATCTCTGGCGACATGTTTATCAGGTAACTCGTCTAGATGGTCATCTCTTATGGAATCAGAAGCAACCATTACAATTGCTAATTATTTAACTTAATTATCTTTACTAAATATGAAGAGATTGATGAGAAGATGATTGAATTTGACTTACAAAAAGATAAACAAACGAAATGAAAATCAAATGTAAACATCACATTCGTTTCCATGGTTACACTTTTCGAGCGCGAGTTTTTGTTTTAGTCCATTTAATTTACTTTTCATTTAATAAATTGTTTCAATTAAGCAAATGATGATAGAATCGAATCTTGTAATTAGTTGATTAAAGTTCTTGAATAGATGTTGTTACTTTTAAGAGATGAACTTTAATTACTATTATGATACAAGTTTAATTTTCAAGGTGATGGATACAATTGGTTGACTTTATCTTAATTGTCTCTTGAGGTAATTACAGTTATCAAAATGTTTCGGATGATTAGAGACAAAATGATTGTTAATTATTTTGGTTATTCGGTGGAAAATTTTATTATTACTTTGAAATGTTTATCGGTCCAAAAGTTATTCATTAGAATAACTAAATTTGTGTATTGAAATTCAATCTTCCAATTGTTACCAAGAATACATTTCGATGGGACAACAACAAAGAGTTGACCAGTTGAAAACTGATGACCATCAATGAAACGATAATTACATCATGAGATGATTATTTCTATTAAAAAAAAGTGATTCCGATAATCTGAATGATTTATTACTTAATTGGAATTCATTTCCAACAAATAATTCTGATATAATCGTTGATTTGATTATATCAGAATCCCTGCTAATCAATGAATTGAAAATCAATCTTCCCAATTTCCAATCAACTTTAACAATCTAGACTATAACCAATCAATCAGATTATTAATTAAAATTTAATTTCCAACAATCAATTGAATCAAATCAACTAATCATATGCAAATTTTATTCTGGTTTGTCTTTTCCTAAGTTGAGATGATAATTTATATATAAGATTTTCTGATCGATTATCTCTTTGTGTCCATTTAAAAAAGTAACAATTGAAAGGAAAACCTCAAGGTCTTGACCAGTTAATTAACTGGACAATTAATGAGAAGACAAAAAGTTTTACCTGAAGGACTTGATGAGGTGAACAAATTTTCAGGTTCCCTTGATAAACATCGGCCATTGATGAGGTGTAATTGTTGATCTACTTGATCCATGGTCGATACCAAGCCCATGGATTTTGCAAGAAAAGCAGATAATCCACATTGTCCAGTTTAAGGTCCACTCTTACCATCTGCCCAATACGAATAAAGAAGAAGAAGAAAAATAAAATAAAGGTAAAGAGAAAAGAACTTTTAACCATTTCAATTTTGTTCTCTTTCGTTTTTTTCTCTCTCATTTTTATTCTTTTCATTCGGACAGATGCTTTGGGCATTTTTCTTACTCTTTTTCTACCTTGATGATACTTTGTCCAAGAGAAAAGAAAAGAAAAATATATAAGAGAATAAAAGAAGCAGATGGTCTCCTTTTTCTTCCTCATCTTGTTACCTTTCACCTTTTCTCTAGGTAGGTAAGTTCTCTCACTCTCTCATTCTCTCTCTCAAATGTTCTCTCCCTCTCCCTCCTTTTCTCTCTCTCTCTCTCTCTCTCTCTCTCTGTTATTCTAAATTGTCCGACAGTGTCCGAAACCGAAGGATGTAAGAAGATGAGATGTTTTGTTGTCTTCGAATTCAAGCAGATGCTCTCATTGGTTTGTTTCTCTCCCTCAGACTCTCTCACTTTTAGAGAGTCCGAATAAAGGAAAAGTGACTTTTTGTTTCTCCCTCAGTTCCAAAGATCCGTCGGGTGTGTTCACTTGGTCACCATCGTCACTCTGAAGCAGGTCTAGACTTGTGTCAATATTATCCCTTCGATCCATGATATTGCACTCGTCCCGGCCTGTTTCAACAACTCAATTCAATCATTCAATTCAAAGTTATCGATTTTCATGTGAATCAGTTCATCATGTTTTCATTTCAAATGTTCTAAGAGCCGATTTGCCAAAAAAAAATAAAGGGAAACGGAAACGAGATTAAAATATTAGTGATTCGTTTTCAGCTTCATCCTCAATCCGATTGTTCAACTTTCAAATTGATATTCTCAGGTAATTCCAATGTTTATTTCCAGTATTCTAACGGAATTTATTTCTTCAGGTTAGTTCGAGTTTCTCTCAAGTTATTCAGGAGAAGTTATCGAACCAAGAGAATGATCTTGACCATGGAATCGTCTTTGTCTCTGGTGGAAAAATATACTGACCATCAAAGGGTAAGTTTTTCTGTTGGTCAACTGATTGTTGTAACAATTTGAACAATTTAATCTCCCAAAGGCTGTTAAATTTTCTAAATTGTTTCCCAATCAATTGATTGTTAAGAAAATTCTCTTGATTATTTTAACTGTGATTCCTTTATTTTTATGATCACGAACAAAACTATTTACAGTATTTTTAGTATTTCCAAAGTGAGAACTAAATTGCTAAAAGAATCAGAAAGTTTGACCTTACAATTAAAATTGATTGTGTTAAAAGGTTTTCAATTAAGTATTACAAATATTAATTTAAATGATTAAATCTCTCTCTAAGGATAGATATTGAGTATTTAAGATGATTTCTTTGTTAAAGATGGAGATGATGAGGATGAGGATGATGGTGACGATTCACCAACATAAATTGTATCTTTGGCAGAAACTGATTGATGATTTATCGGATCGGGTCTATGGTCAAGAACAGCAACTTTGGTCTCAACAATTTCCTCAATTACAGCTTTCGCTATATGATTAGTAGGATAAAAGTGAGATTTAGACATAGTTGATGGCGATAGTGAAGGTGAAGAGGTCGAACAAGATTGTTGCATATAGTCGATGAAAAAACCTCTTCCGGTTCCTTTAGAGTCGCTGTGGAAACTAAAAGTTATCTCTCTTGGTCCATATTCTGGGAAATAGATGGTCACTGTAACAAAGAAAAGAGTTTAACAAAAGAGAGAGAGAGAAAGAGAGAGATTAGTGATCTTTTTTTCCCTCTTTCTTTGGTCCAGTTTTTCCCTTGCAAGAGTTGAAAGGTCAACCAGTAAAAATTTTACTTCTTTCATATACTAACTTGGTTTCGGCTTATAATTTGTATTACAAACTCTTTGTCCATCTAAAAACAGATAATCTTTGTCACAAGCTTCGGTCTCCTCAATGTCCATATCCCGAATGTAAACTAATACCTTACAGTATTGTGACCCAGCGGAGGCGATTCGGTAATTACAATCGACATCATTTCCATAATTATTTGGATAATTATCACTTGTTATCTGTCCAAGCAAATCTTTCATACATTCATTACATTGGGATTTACTTTTTGGACGATGGTCAAGCTGAGATGAGTCTGTTATTATTATTGGAAAGAATTGAAATAAACATTTAAACAAAGAATCGTTAATTGTTATTCTTGATGATTATTTATATTATTTAGGTAAAAGAAGAAGAGGAAGAGGAAGAAAAAAAGAGAACAAACCTGCTTGTGAACATCCGGTCACTTGGACAACTTTTAATGAGAATCCGCTTTTAGCGATCTGTGAATCTGTCCTAAAGATGATTGTCTTCTCCTTGTCGTGGCCATTGAAGTAATTATATCGTCCTGAATCAACGGAGAAAAAGTAAAGGTGGAGAATATTATCAAAAGTGTATAATTAAATTCGTTAATGAAGATAATCAGTGAGGGATGAAAATAATTCCTACTTTTATGATGCGGAGGTAAAAGACCGCAAATCTTTGATCCATCGATTTCCAGGTAATCATTTGAGCAGATTGGCGATTCTTCCAGGTCAAAATTGACGAAAGTTACATCGATCGCGCAAACACTTGAACTTGGCCGACGAATTGTGTATTGACAGTAAAGATTATTGGGATAATTGGCTGGATGATTTGGACTGGTCAGTGTGAAACTTTCCGTTGTAAAAATGCGATCGCAAAAGGGTAAATTTGATGAATACTCATCTCTATCGTAAGGTGATAATTTTGAAGATGATAATGATAATAATAGTGGGGAACTTTGGTCACTTGATGATCGAGTTGATGGTTTAAAACTCAAAACTGGTGCTCGATTGAGAGATGTCGTCGTAGTTTGACCGATATTTGGGCCACATTCAACTTGACGACCTCGAACATTGAAACCAACACCTTGACCAATGTCTCCACGGAAAAAGATGAACTTTTCGGGAAGATCGAAAGTAAATGTTTTAACTGTTCCACCAGGAATTGAACCACAAAGTCGTTCACCATCAATCGAGAGATAATCATTTGAACAAGAACCCGAACCAATGTCGAAGTGGATAAACATTAAGTCTAAATGACAAACTGATGGATTCGCTTTTTTAATTATCATTGAACATTTGCTTCCAGGGAGATATCTGTTCATTCAATTAGAGTGGAAAGTTAATCAGAATTTTTCTCAATAATCAATTGGCTACAAACCTTTGTGGGTAATTAGTTGATTGAATTTCAAAGAAACTTTCAGTTATTGTCTTGTCGCAAACGCTTGGCGATGAATAGGAAGTGAAAGAGCTAAATTGTTGGACTGGTATTTGTTGAGAATCAATTTCTTCTTGTTGGTGATTAATTGATGATTGAGTTAAACTTGAATTTGTATCACTTGGATCGATAACCTTAATTGTCCCTGTAACTGATGAAGTTTGTCTTGCTTGGTGTGATGGAGGCGGAGGATACAAACCATGAGATCCCGATGATGGTGGATAATTTAATGAGGATGGATAATTGTGACTCGGTGAGAGAGGAGATGATGATGAAGTAAATGGATTATTGGATTGATAATTAATCGAAGATGATGGTTGATTATTATTGTGATGTTTTGTTGGATTTCGAATATCAAATTGTGAATAGGATGGAAAATCAGCAGAATTTGATGGATAAGGAGGCGACTTATTGTGATCATAACATTCGATCTGTTGGCCTCGAATGAAGAAACCACGACGAGATCCCTGGTCACCCGAACGGAATCTAAGAGCAATCTTATAATTGTGGAAATCGAATTCTCCTAAAAAAATGAATTAAAGCAATTTTTAAGCATTTAAATGGATTAAAATAATCGAGAGAATCAATTGACTTACTTATGGTGTTATTTGGTACAATTCCACAAAGACGTTCTCCTTCAATGTCAAGATGATCAGTACCACAATTGGGCGACGGTGAAACATCAAAATCAACGAATTCAAGTCGCAATTTGCAGATATTATAATTCGCTCGACGAATTGAGAAAAGACAATCAGCATTGTTTGGATAAACGTAAGGATATCCTGGTGTTGACACTTCGAATCGAGTGTCAAAAACTACCAGGTCACAAGGAACTCGTCGATTTGATGGACTCTCAACTCCAATTGCCACCGATGATGAAATTTTATCATTAGATTCAATAACAGAAATCGGTGATGAATCAGTGATAAGTTGAGGAATTGGTTTATCTGGTATATTTAATGGCGTTTGATTAACACCGATATTATTACAAGCAATTTGTGCATAAGAGATTCTGAATCCTTGGCCGGAAATAAATTCGTTACTGTGAAATTTCAAGACTATTTCACGAGGTTTACCATGGAAATCAAGTAATTCTGGAAAAAGAGAAAATAAAAAATCATCAAAATTTGTTCTAAATTATCACTCTCTCCCTTTCTTCAGCATTCTCGAGATTGTTAATTGTTTCAACTTACTCTGAGCTCGATCAAGTTGATTACCACAATATCGGTTACCATCAATTTCCAGATAATCATCGATACATTGACCGTTTCGTGGCTCTTCAATGTCGAAAATGTCAAATTTAAGATAAACAGCACAATGTCCAGGTAATCCAGTGATTCGATAATTACAATCTAAATTAGCAGGATAAAGATCAGGATGATCGTAGCTTTTTACTTCACCATCTTTACTTGCGAAACAAAATTCACAAATTGATGGAGTTGCCGATAAATGAGGTAAATGATTAATCTGATTAATTATCGTTCCATTGGATCGACTACTGGCCGGTGAAGTTGAGGGTGTCGAGGTTGTTGAGGTTACTGACGATGGTTCGTAGTTCGAAGTGTTCACGGTCGAAGTAATTGGATCACATTCACGTTGAGAACCACGAATGTAAAAACCTCGACCTGAACTGGTTCGATCAGAATGAAATATAATTGATATTTCATTCTGATTTTCAAATGGATAACTTTGAATTGCTCCTGGTTTAACTAAACCACAATACTTTTTACCAGCAATTGAAAGATAATCATATTTACAATCTTTAGCATCTTGTAGTTCAAAGTCAAGGAAAAATAGGTCAAGGTAACAAATATTGGGGTGAGATCGTCTAACGGTATAAGGACAATCTAATCCTGCCTCGTACGGTGCTGGAAATAATGGACTTTTAAGTTCAAATTTATGACCTCGAACAATTGATCCACAATATTCGAGTCGCTTTTTATCAGCTACTTGTGGTTGTTGTTGTTGGTGAGATGTTGTTTCTGGTAAAATCGATGGTGTTGTCGGTAATCTTGTTGGACTAACGCTGAATCCATCGACACACTCACGTTGACGGATTTGAAGTAAGAAACCACGACGGGAAGATACAGTGTCCAAGGCATCGCTTTGAAATTTGATTATAAACTCTGGCCTCTCAAATGGGAAATATTTAATTGTTTTACTTGGTATTGACCCACAAATTATTTCACGTTCAAAGTCAAGATAATCACCTTGACAGTTGATTGTTTGATCAAGTTCAAAGTTGATTACATTAACCTCTAATTGACAAATTGGCCCAATATCGTTTCGTTTAATTATAGTGTATTGACATCGAGTTGATGGAGGATAATTAGCCGGCCAACCAGGACTAAGAATCTCAACAAATCCTGATTTAATTACTTGATCACATTGGTGGGTTTGAACTCGTTGGGTGGTTGAAGCCAAGGGTGTTGATGGGGCTGGAGATGGTGTTGTGATCAGGGTTGTTGAGGGTTGAGGTGGTTTCTGTTCATTAGCGGGTTCAATACACTCTGATTGTTTCACTCCGAGCCGGAAACCTCGCCCTGATAACGATGGATCGGCATGAAAGCGAATGGAAAACGTTGATTCTGGAAAATAATAATTACGAACTGAAGCTTTAGTAACAGTTCCACACATTCGGATACCATTGAAATCAAGATAATCTGCTGAACAATAACCATGAGAATTTACTCCTTGTAGTTCAAAATCGTAATAAGTGACTTCCAGTCGACAAATTCGAGGATCAACTTTATGAACACTGTAAACACAATTAGATGATCCAGGATAAGGTGACGGATAAAGTGGACTGATTATTTCAAAGGTCGAATCGGTAATAACAGCATCACAGGGTAATGGATGATCGGGAATCAGAGCATTCGAGTTGACTTGATTATCGGACATGTTTCGTATGATAGCATCACCATGGCACTCTAATTGTTCAGCCTTGATTAGGTAACCACCTCGATTTGATGAATTATCTGAATGGAATTTTATTATTTTCTCAATTCCCTCGAATATGTAAGTTCTAGTTGTTTCTCGTTGTAATGTACCACAAAGTCGTACATTATTTATCTCTAGATAATCAAATTGACACTGAGGTGAAGCTTCAACGTCAAACATTAGGAAGGTCAATTCAAGGTAACAAACTTTTGATGTGTTTCGATGAACCGTTAAGGTACAATCTAAATTGTTCAAATAGTTGGAAGAGTAATTGTAACTTTGGAGGAGAAAATTTTTCTCTGAAAAGTATCGATCACAATAAATTGATCGAGTTGTCGTCGGTTTATCTTTAGCGGGAAGAGGTGTTATGTCTCGAGCTGGTGTTGTTGACGATGAGGCGGTTGGAGATGAACCGGAAGAGGAACAGGGTAATTGACGATACGATGCTGAGAATCCTCTTGAATGAGAACTACCATCGGTTCTAAAGGTCATTTCAACGGTATTGTTTGGACCAAATTCGAGTATACGTTTGGTAGCATAAAGAGTTGATCCACATTGTTTCGATCCACCGAGTGTTAGATAATCTTCAGAACAATCTTTAGATGGAACTAGGTCAAAATCATCGAATTTAAATTCGACGGCACACATTTCGGAATTGGACTTTTCTATTGTGTAAGAACAGAGTAAATTGTTTCGATAGGGATTTGGATAACCGTAACTGACCAATATTCCAGATTTTTCATCGGTACAAATGTTACAATTGGGCGGCGGTGGAAGAGATTGGGAAGGGCCACATTTTCGAAGTTGCCGAACCAATAGATGGAATCCTGATCGGGGAATTTGCTTATCACTGTGGAAGATTAAAACTTTCTGATCTTCGTCAAATTTGACCTGTTTAACTGTGTGAGGTGATAAAGTACCACAAAAACGTTGACCATCAATCGAAAGATAATCATAAGAACAACTTTCACTTTGTTCTAGATCAAAATGAAGAAATTTAAATTCTAATCCACAAACTGATTGGTCAGATCTTCGTATATGATAAGTACAATCAGCATCATTCGGATATCCCGATGGGAACTGAGGACTGGTGATATAAAACTCAGAATCTGAATATCGCTCTTCACATGATCTCATTGCCTTTTTCTCGTAACAAGAACCAGGTCGCTTTTTAACCTCAACCCAAAATCCACGACCTGAAACCCGTTCATTTGAAATAAAATTAAAGGTAACCTCTTTTTGACCTGCGGCAAAAGGAATAACCTCAGATCGACCTTTCCATTGGTTACCACAAAATCTCCGTCCAGTTACAATTAAATAATCTTCATTACAATCAGATGCAATCGAATCTGGACCTGAAGTGACACCCGCTATTGACGATATTGGAACATCAAAATCGTGAAATATCAGATCAAGTTCACAATAATCGGCATTATCTTCATCGGCCACTCGTTGGATTCGGTATGAACAATTAAGATTTGATCGATATGGTAACGGATAACCATAACTCGTAAAGTTACCTTCACCCTCGTAAATACAGAAATCACAGATCTCATGATTAGCTGATTGTAATCCAGATGAAGTGATTGTCAATGAACCTGTGAAAGGAAACAAAAAACAATTTGATTAACTAATTGTTGAATGAACAATGAACGATAATCTGGTCTCTCTCTCAATCAAGATAATCATTTGTTTATAATGTCAAGTTAGATGTTTATCCTTGATTGTGTCTGTACAATTAACCTTTCCAATGATTTAATCAGCTAAATAGTAAAGAGTAAAATCTTAATTAAACATCAATCATCTTAATTACTACGAAACCAGTTGATGGACAATTTGTTTTTTCCTTTAACCATTTCAATTGTAATAGAAAGGAAAAAAGTTTACTCACAATTAATTGATTGTGATTAAACAATTCACATACTATTACAATAATTCCTTAATTAGAGATGATGGAGAAGAAATAAAAAACAATTATAACAATCAAGTTAATCCCATTTAATCACAATTGTAATTATAACGGATCAAGGAAGAGACAACAACTGACCACCATCATTGAGAGTTAATTAAATTTTTACTCATTTAATTAACTGAGAAAAATGTTGGACAAAATTTTCTAATTAATCAACAATGTTTACCTTTTATATTATTTTATAATTGTGTTGATTGTTACAATCAACTTCCTTCATTCAATTAAACAATCAAACACCATAAGAGAGAAACACATATTAATTATATTAACAATTAATTACAATTTTCTCATTCATTTGTTTACTTTTTCCTCATTTGTGATGACAATTTACAACAATCAACAATCAACAACAATTTACATCAATTTCTACCTAAATTAACTGATTGATTAACTGAGTGTTTATTGTTTTGATTATCCCTTTGTGTCCATTTAAAAAAAACAATTGAAAGGAAAACCTCAAGGTCTTGACCAGTTAATTAACTGGACAATTAACGAGAAGACAAAAAGTTTTACCTGAAGGACTTGATGAGGTGAACAAATTTTCGGGTTCCTCTTGATAAACGGCGGCCATTGATGAGGTGTAATTGTTAATTGTTGATCTACTTGATTCGGTTGTACCAAATTCATCGGTAAGGCCACCATCCTATTCAATTGTTGATTTGATTTGTTAATTGTTGAAACAAAAGATGATTTCAATGGATTAGTTGGTGAAAAATTGAAACAATCAACAAAAGTTTTCATTATGCAAAAAAAAATCATTTGGATAAATTTAAATCAACTAACTAATCTGATCCTCATATTGTAAACAATTAGTTAACCTTGATGTGTTTATATTATTATTAATATTAATACATTGATTTAGTAGTTATGGTTAACAATTTAACCTTCAAACAATTTGATTGCAATCAAATTAATCTATTGTCAATCAGGTTTAATTCAATAATAATATTGTTGAAAATAATAATTTTCATTGGAAACTTAATCATGAGAAATTAATTTTTACTCAATTAATTGGTTCTGAATTGTGAACTAAATTAAGTTACTTGAAACTGAATTAATTTATTAACAGTAAAAAAAAACTCATCTTAAAGCAAATTAATTGTCAACTCTAATTGTTGATATTGTTTTCGCTTATAATTAATGATTAGAATTCACTTCCTGTGAAAAATGGTCTTGATTGTCGTTTGTTTTAATTGCTAACATTTTCTTGATTGTTTACACTTTTTTCTCGGACCCTGAGGCTATTCATGATTCGAGCAATAAACTCTTCCTGTAAACCAAATTAAACTAATCAAATTTAATTGTTTCTCATGGAAAATCACCAATGTAAACATGAAAATTTCACGAGTCCAAGATTGAAGATTCTTAGGGAGGATGAAAAGCTTGACCACTTACCTGACTTGACCCTCGGTCAAGATCTGGTCGGATTGAAGGTGATCGATAATTTGAATCATCTGGTCTACTAAATAAATCACTTGTTGACCTCAGGTCAATGGTCAAGGTATTGGGCTTAGAATAGGCTGTCGATGGAGATCCACTGGAAATACCCGAAGATGAACTTGGATAATTAAAGGTTGTCTTAATTGGCGACGATTTAACTGTTGATTCAGTTGTTGGTGATGATGAAAGTGTCACATAATTAGATGTCAAAGGTGATGTTGAGGTTATAGTTGAAGGAGATAAAGATGAAGATGGAGAAAAGGAATCAACTTCTGTTCCAATGGCAAATATGATTGAATAAACAGCGAAGGTGAAAAACATTGTTTATCTTTTTGATGGAAACAAAATTGAAGATTAAAAGATTAACACAAATCAAGTTTATCAATTAGAGAGAATTAGTAATCAAATTAAATTCGATTAAATTGATTGGAGACAAAGTTAATTGTCGATGGAAACATAATCATCACCAGAGAGAGAAAGAGAGAAAGAGAAAGATGAGCAATCAAGTTGAGAATAGAAATTGGGAAAAGTAAGAGAAGAGATTAAATTGCAACGGATTAGAGGAAAAGAGAATAGAAATTACTTGGTAAGGTCAATCTCTTTTTCTAATGTTAACCAAAGTATTTCTGTTAATCAACTGGTCCACAGATCATCATCTTCATCGTCCATCCAAAAGGTAACAATCAGAGTTTAATTGTTGTTCTCACATTAAAAAAGAAGATTAAAAAAAAAACTCCTCCTTCAAAAGGGAAGAAGAGAAAAAAAAAGTTCTTTTATCATGTAAACTTCCATTTCCCTCCACCCACCCAACTGAATCTTCCTCTTCCATGAAACATTTTAATAATTTCACTCTCACTTTTAATTCTCACTCAGAGATAATCTAACCCTTCATCATCTTATCTTCCATCTTCATCTTCATCTTCATCTTCATCATTCTCTCTCTCATCTTTAGCATCTTCTTCACTCAAACTAACCTGTTCCTCTCTCTCTCTCAGGAAAACAAACTTTACTTTGATCATAAACCCGTGGAAGTATATTAATCTCTCTCATCTCTATCCCGTAATTAAGATGATGATCATGATGATGATGATCATCATCATCATGCTTCAGGTGAGTCTACGTAATCCCTGAGGTTATTGTCACTCCTTAAGTATCCACATAACAGTAGCCATTGTCTTTCCATATCTGAACATGAAAAGATTTCAACTCAATAACAAAAAGCTGAAAAATCAACATGACAATCAGAATAATTAAATCATCAGTTATATGATTAAAACAATGGTCACTTTGTTAATTGTTCACCATCATCATCAACAATCATCATAAACTTGAGCATTTCAAATTCATTAACTACATGATTTGAATATTAATATCATGTTGATTTAACTAATTTACTTTGACAGATTAATTCATCTTTTTCAATGTTCATTCATATAATTGACGATTTTTTTTTCAATAGATAATTAAACTTGATTAACATTTGAATTTAAATTATTTTTTACTCACCATCCTCATCACTTTTCATATAAAAACAACAATCAACAATTAATTTAATTGTTTAAAGACAGAGAGAGAGAGAGTGTTAATCAAAAGAGGAATTAATTTCTTTTACTATTTCAATTGAATTAACTATTCAATCTGATGACTATTGTTAACACCGAGATTTTAATTGTCCTAAAAGAGAAACAAACAAAATTGAATTAAATCTAATTTCCAATTGATTGACGTAGTAATTAAATGGCGACAAGGGATTACAATTAAAAAGGATCACAATTAAGGATGGTAATTAAGGATTGTAAAGTAAATTATGTTTGGCTAATTTAATAAACTGATTATAAGGGTTATAAGTATCTCGAGTTTACAGTTAGATTGACAATTTGATTACCTTACGATTGTTTGATTAATTAAAACAAATTTTTTCTCAGTTAATTGTGATTAAAATTCAATCATGGAAGGTCATCAATTACCTTTATCATTTTCACCAATTAATATCCAACAATTGTCATCACCATCATCGTCATCATTGTTAACAGAATCATCGTTTTCATTTACAACTTCAATTGCTTCACAAAATCAACAACAACAACAACAGCAATTAATTCATGGTTCATACGATAATCATCATGAATTAATTAATCAACATGAAATTAAAACTTCACCCGATATTTGGTCAAATAATATTTCAAACAATTCAAATGATAATTGGTCTTATTATTCACCGTATTTACAAATCAACGGAGTTCAAGATTATCTTAACGATGAATCAACTAATGTCCAGAACAATCAAAATGATCAAATTCATTTACCTGTTTCATTACTTGACCAATCAACTGACCTAAACTTTTCACAATCAGATACAATTCTAGATGGACAGCAATTATCTTCATCCCCTCCGGCGACAGTTGAACAATTATTGTCATCGTCACCATCACCGACAACTGAACACAATCAAGTTGCCACTCCAATGGAAAACCCTAATCATCATCATCATCATCATCATTATTTTAATCCAATCGGTCAAGATCAACAACAATTAAATGTTGATTTTGGTGATAATCTAATTCAACACCAACAATTTGATTCATCCAAATGCCGACAAGATTCAACAAGTAAACAGCACAATCATACATCACCTTACCACCGATGGGCTCATAACAGTCCGACTCATTTAGCCTCGAGCGGAGTTTGGCCTTTCTGTTCACAATACTGTCAAGTTCATGGATCACGAAATTATCCTTATTATAATCCCTATTTAATTTGTAATCGACCCAATCAACTTTATTATCCGTCATCTTCCTCTCTCCCTTCAGCTTCCCAATCATCTTCCAATCAAACATCGGCACCACCAGAGAATCAATTATCGACATCACCAACTGATCCTTATCCTTTATTATCATCAACATCCATTGAAAACTCTTGCAGTCAACAATTTAATCCAATTCAATCTCGACAAGATCCAACCAATAACGAAATGTATTCACCTTACCACCGGTGGGCAAATGCTAATCCTCATTGTTTTCAACATTGTCAAATTCATTCAACTCAAAATTATCCTCATTATCCTGGAATCAGATTTACTAATCGACCAACTCATCAATTTTATCCACCAATTCAACCGATACCTGCACCACCACCACCACAGCAACAGCAACAACAACAGTTACCACAAATTCATCATCAGCATCATTTACTTGCGATGACATTTCAAGGAACTTCAGATCTTCAATTAGCATCTTCATCTTCATCTTTGTCTCAAAATCAAGGATCACCTTCATCTCTGAAAATGGCAACTCTGTTGAAGAAAAAAAAGACAACTGAGAAAACGATAAAAAAGAGGAAAAAGTGTGACAATTAAAGAAGTTTTTTTTCTTTTCTTTTCATTATCTTTATAAATTCTACCGGTTCAATTGATAGAAAAAAGAGAGACAAATGATGTAAATAAAGAGAAAAGTAAAAATATCTGACAAGTATTTCGACTTTGAGTTCTATTTCATGATACAGTAGATTGTCTTTCGCTTTGACGCTTCGTCTAATACTTATTCACCTTTTCAACTTATACAACCTTCACTTTCACTTTATCAAAGGTCATTTTCACGCACCAATAAGTGCAATATAAGACAGAATAAGAAAAGTAATAAAAGATAAGACATACATTCAGGTAGAAAACATTGGGAGGGAGAGAGAGAGAGAGAAGGAGAAAAGGTTAATTTTTTGTCTTGAATTTTGTCAAGATGTTGCAATTGTAATTTTAAGAGAAAAAGAATAGAAGAGAGAAAAGGGTAAAATAGAGAGAGAGAAAGAGTGAGTGAGAATGAGTAAAGGTGAAAATAAAAACAAAAACAAGAAATAAAACATTAATGGGTGAGGGAGAAAAATGAATTAAGAGAGTTGAGAGAGTTACATTTCACATTTAGAAGCATCTTCTTAGTTTTCATTTAAAGCAATCGCTTTTTTATCAACAGTATCAGTAACAGTTTGGTGTTCATCTTATTGTTATTATATTGTCGCGGTTTGAGGTTCATTTAAAAATATCCAATAATTACATGATCAATTTAAAAGTCCATGTCCTCATCTTTATGGTTTTACGATGGGAAGAGAAAAGAAATGAAAAAAAAAATGAAACCATTAATAATAATAAAGACATTTAGAGTAGATTAAATTTTACTAACCCATTGCACCACCCAAAGCTTGTTCTGTCATTCTCAAGCATAATTTCTCGATGTAAGTATTAATCGAATCAGATTCGTTGTTAATTTGAGGAGATCGAGTGGTTGGAGATACGGATGAGTTCATGTTTCGTTCCATTCCTGGAAATCCAAGTGAATGGTTAAAGTTGTGATAAAACCTAGAATTAGGTTGTGTCATATTCATTTGACCCACGGGTTGAGTTCGTCTAAAGTCCATATTATTATTGTGAACATAAGTGTTATTATTATTATGATTGTTGGTCATGTTGTTATTGCCTGCATTCAATGCTGTAATGGTACATTGTTTACGTTGTCCTTTTAATTGTCTCGTGCCCATGGAGCGACGACCTGGTAATGAATATCTTAATGAGTCAACCTGTTGCTTCCAAAAACAGAGACGTTGCTTATGAGCTCCAGAAAAAGCCTAAGTCAATATTTAGATTAGAGTAGACAACAAGTTCAAAGAGAGAGAGAGAGAGAGAGAGAGTCAATAAATGCAGAACGTATTTGGAGAGTTCATTTTACCTCATGTGCGAGACACTTGTCGGTGCAAACATTGAACATTTTGAAACATTCATCATCAGCATATTGAGCATAAATGAAAAGGGATCCAACTGTAAGAAAGATAAACAAAACAGATTAATTGTTTTCCATTATTGATTCTTCAAAGTTAAAGCTAATGAAAGAAAGGTTAATTCTCATACAAATGGAAATGTATTGACACAATACAAAATCAGCAGCATGTCCACTGAATTAATCAAAGGTCAACGCGATAAAACCAGATTTATAAGTACCTGTAACCTTAAGGTAACCACAATCATTAACATGATAAAAAGAATCACCAAAACACTTTCGCTTTCAATGGCTTACTCTACTTAATTCATTTCTCTTATAAAAAAAACTCTTGTCTGACTTGAAGGTGAGAGTTCTCTCTCTCTCTCTTCTTCTTCTTCTTCTCCATCTTGACTATCAATAACAAGTTCACGTTTCCTGTTTATGATAACCTTAATTAACCTTGTAGATTCAAGTTGAAATGAATGTGAATCCGTAAATGAATGAGTTGATGAAAAAGAGAATAATAGAATGTTTCACAAATTTGATGTAGCTTAGAAAATGTTAACAAAACAAAAGAGAACTTGAAAATTTCTTAAAATCGTGCAAAAACTGCCGTTAAAATTTACAAACACAAGAACGAGAGAGAAAGAGAAAGAGAGAAAACAAATCAGAAAATGAATGAAAGTGAAGTTAAGCTGATAGGATGAAATTAATTGACGGTCAAGGATCCAGGTGAGTGTAAATTGTTTCAATCATGATTATCTTTCATTTGAGATAATTGAAAGGGCGAAAACAATCCTAATTGACCTAATGAAACACTAAGATTCGAGTAATAGAATAGAATAACGGTAAACTTACTCTTTTCGATAACTTTTGTTATAAAATTGGGCAGTAATTCATCTTCATCAGGATTGGATCCATGACAATTACATTGATAAAATGAACTGTATTGATTTTCAATGTTATCTTCACAATCACATCTTGGTGCATGACAATCAACAGAAGATCCAAGTCGCCTTCGTCTTCGAGCAGGTTGAACATTTTGAGTATTTGGTGGTGAAGCATCGGGAGAACTTGATGAATTAGGTTTTGATGAATTAAAGTTGATAAAATATGGTTTAATTGGTGTATTGAGAATAGTTTTAAGTTCATTTAAAGCTTGACGAATAAAGTTGCATCCTTCTTCATCCAAACTTTGAATCAAAGCTTTGGTATTATTGACTCGATTCTTTAATTTATTTATATTTAAGATGATCTTATGTCGAGCACCTTTGGTTACTCCTTGAGATTCCAATAGTTCCTCGGTTAGAGACATCATTTGCTCGTATGTCATTCGTGAGAAAAGGTCAGAATATTTATGTAAACGAAGACTTTTCAACCAGGAATGGACATCCTTCATTCCAGATCCATCGACAGTGTGGTAATCTCGTGAAGATCGTTGAGTTTCACTCGTTTTGAACATAATGGGAATGATAGTTAACTGTTAAAGGGAATTTAAAAAGAAAATAGAGACAAGAAGAATATTTTAAATGAAAATAGAAAAGAGAAAAATTAAAACTATTAGATGAGTAGAGAGAAAAAAAGAGAAAGAGAATAAAATTGCGAAGATTGATCAAAACACTAAAAAAGCAAATTATATCAAACCAATTGCAAATTAAATGATGATTATAATTAGATGGCGAATAAAAAAACAATTTCATTAACAAGATATAAACGATTAATGGAAATTCCTTAAAACGATCAAAACAGTTAAAACATAAAACAGCATAAAAAGAGAAAAACTTTACTGTTCACTTTCCAATTCGAGTGTAGCTTTTTTAATAAGTTTCTTTTCCTTCAAATTAAATGGAAAACAATTGATCAACACCTATCGCCATCTAACGATTTCCATTCCGATCGTTTATTCCTTTTTTTGTTTGTTCTTTTCTTTACCTTCTGTTTGGAGAACATTTTTAATTTCTCTTCTTGCCAGTTTACCATTGGAACAAAAAACCTTCTCCCTCCGAGATCACCTTCCAATCGACCAATCATTTCCATGTTCACCAAGGGAAACACATTTTCCAACCCCTTTAATCCAGTAATTCTTTTCTTTTTTTGTTTTTGTTGCCTCTATGAGTCACCTTTTTAGTCAAATTCTCATGTTTATTTCCAAAAAGCTCATTTGTGGATGACAATTGTCTCAATTGAGACACGAAAAGAGCACGTACACCAGGAGAATAGAGAAAAGGGGATGATGATTGGAATATAAGGGAAGGAAGAGAGATTTTCAATTAAATCAAAAGTGATGGAGATCATCAAGTTAACAACAATTAAGACACAAAAAGAAAGAGACAAAAAACTCGACAGAGAACAATAAATTACCGAAGTTAACTGAATATTTAAGAACGAAAAGATTTTCAATGGTTGAAATTAAACCGAAAAAAGAATCGAATGTTTTGGGAGAATAGTGTGAATGTAAATCGATAGATGGCGACGAAGAGAAAAGAAAAGAAGAAAAAGGGAAAGAAAATGACGTTACCCTTTGGGTGTGGAATGAAAAAGAATCACTAAGCTCTTTTATCTTTGCTTCTTATTCAGTTCATCACATTGTCAATTCTTTCAAGTGATCGTTTTTTACTCGTTTCTTATTCTTATTTTAATTATTCTTCAATCATTTCATTTTATTCATTTATTGTCTCTTGTTGAGTATCAATTCTCTTTTTCTCTTCTTCTTCTAATTCTTAAATTTAATCGATTGTCATTTTTTGATTTTTCTTCTCTTCGTCTCTTGGTCCCTCTTGGTCTCTCTTTCTATTTTCATCACTAGTTTTCTCGTTTATTCTATTTGGAAAAACAAGTTGAATCTTTTTCTTTTATTTTAAAATGCGTGAAATTGTTCATCTTCAAGCTGGTCAATGTGGTAACCAAATTGGTGCCAAATTCTGGGAGGTTATTTCTGATGAACATGGTATTGACCCAACCGGTAGTTATCATGGTGACTCTGAATTACAATTGGAAAGAATCTCGGTTTACTACAATGAAGCCTCAGGGGGTAAATATGTTCCAAGAGCCATTTTAGTTGATTTGGAACCTGGTACTATGGACAGTGTCCGAAGTGGTCCATTTGGTCAACTCTTTAGACCAGATAACTTTGTTTTCGGACAATCAGGTGCCGGTAACAATTGGGCTAAAGGACATTATACTGAAGGTGAGTTGAAGAGCAAGAAAGTGTTGATAGAAGGGATAAGGTAAATGGAGTAGAGCTGAGGTGATGATCACCGGCTTAGTTTAAAAATTTGAAATGTTCTTTAACGTCTTTTTGGGTGTGGCTAAGAGAGCATTTTCTTTATTTTAATGCGTAAGAATAAGTTGCAACGAAAGAATTGTATCAATGAATGTTTCATGGGATTACATAAATCGATTTGTCATGTTGCCAAGCTATTGAACCTTATTCTAATGCTTGCTATTGGTCAATTGATTCTAAATACTGTCTGGTAGTTAAGGAGATTGAGAGGTAGAGTGCATAGAGAAGCAAACAGAAAAAGATGTGAAGAAGGGAGGAAGAAGGAGTGTGAGGCACTTTTAATCTGCCTTAAAATAAAATTAAGTAACTGCGATCTGGTCTATTTCTGACTAATTGGTAAGGGCGGGGCATTAGATGATGAAATTTCCTTTGTTTCCACTTTTTCTGGTGTTCTGATGTATGTTTTCTTTTCGCACATCCAATGTTAATTTCACAGGTGCTGAACTCGTCGATGCCGTTCTCGATGTTGTTCGCAAAGAAGCTGAATCCTGTGATTGTTTACAAGGTTTCCAATTGACACATTCATTAGGAGGTGGAACTGGTTCTGGTATGGGAACTTTATTGATCTCAAAAATTCGTGAAGAGTATCCTGATCGTATAATGATGACCTTCTCAGTTGTTCCCTCACCCAAAGTGAGTGACACTGTTGTCGAGCCTTACAATGCTACTCTATCGGTTCATCAATTGGTTGAGAACACCGATGAAACTTTCTGTATTGACAATGAAGCTCTTTACGATATTTGTTTCCGTACTCTTAAATTAACCACCCCAACTTATGGAGATTTGAATCATCTTGTATCTGCTACAATGTCTGGTGTCACAACCTGTTTACGATTCCCTGGACAATTGAATGCTGATTTACGTAAATTAGCTGTCAACATGGTTCCTTTCCCTCGACTTCACTTCTTTATGCCAGGTTTCGCTCCTCTTACTAGTCGAGGATCTCAACAATATCGAGCTCTTTCCGTTTCCGAATTGACCCAACAAATGTTTGACTCTAAGAATATGATGGCTGCTTGTGACCCACGACATGGTCGATACTTAACTGTTGCTGCTGTTTTCCGAGGAAGAATGTCAATGAAAGAAGTTGATGAACAAATGCTTAATGTTCAGAATAAGAACTCATCTTATTTCGTTGAATGGATCCCCAATAACGTTAAGACTGCCGTTTGTGACATTCCTCCTCGAGGTCTTAAAATGTCTGCAACCTTCGTTGGTAATTCAACTGCTATTCAAGAGCTTTTCAAGAGAATCTCTGAACAATTTACTGCTATGTTCAGAAGAAAAGCTTTCTTGCATTGGTATACTGGAGAGGGAATGGACGAAATGGAATTCACTGAAGCTGAATCAAACATGAACGATTTGGTGTCTGAATATCAGCAATACCAAGAGGCAACAGCCGAAGACGAAGGAGAATTTGAAGAAGAAGAACAAGCTGAACAAGCTTAAAGAGAAACTCTTGATTTAAAGAAGTAAAAAAGAAAAAAAGACAAATGAATGAAGTCAATTTATTCTAAATCATGAAAAAAAAAATTTAATTCAACGTCATTATTATATTGATAAGAAGAAATCGCCCCTTGTACTTTTTTTGTTCTTTCTATTTTCTCATTTTTTTTCTCCCTTGTCTCTCTCTCTCTATCTATCTCTCCCTTTTCCTCTCATTATTCTCAACCCACCTCTACCCATCTCATCTCCATCATATTTTCACCTCAAAAAATTAGTTGTTATCAAGACTTTCCCTTTATCATTAACGAGTAAATCACTCAAATGCACAATGATGAAGTAAAAATGTGATGATTATAATCAGATGTAGAAAAAAACAAAACTTTCAGTAACAGTAATAAAACGATTAATTGAAATCCTATCAACAATTTAACACATAAAATTGACAACTTTTCTCGTCTACTTTAACTACTATCCAAATTTATCAATTGTCTGCAAAAAGAAAATCAAATTACAATGTAATCAACAATTCGCGACAATCACGTTAACCATTTTCTAGAACAAGTTTGAAATCGATGATCCTTTTCATGACTATAATAATAATAAGAGAAAATCATTCATCTAGTTGACTAATTTCCGATAACTTATCATGAAACTTAATTGCTGTAGATGAATAAATGTCGATTCTTCAAGAAAATGAATAATCTGAACAATCTTCATGTTGAGACATTTGATATTCTTGATAAGATTCATTCAAATGAGTTAATTGTCTTCTTAAAATGATCTTCATGTAATTGATAAAATTAGTCTGGTAAAGTTCATGTAGAGATGATAAGAGGATCCAAATCAATTGATTCGATTTGATTAAGATGCAAATATGAATCAACAAGAATCTTCTTCAATTAACTCTTTCGTTAATCAGTGTGAATACAATTAGTTTACTAATATTTTCCATCAAGTTGTGATTAGTATTTTTTCAATGTTTTCGTTTAGTTTTGAGATTTTTTTCCATCTACATTGTCGATTATCATCAACTCGAACTTCGTCCATTGATTTTTCGAATTAATTATTCTACTTTGGACTTGAAGAGATTGGAATTGATCAGTTATCGTATTTAGTTGAAGAATAACAATCACTAATTCCCTGGAGATACGAAAATTAAGAGATACATTTATTATTAAAATCTTCATTTATTAATTTACTATTCATGTAGAAAAGTTCAATTAGCTAATGAATCGATCTTTAGTTCTGAGATTGGGAAAAGAAATGATATTAGTGGATTAATATTCAGATCGATATTGAACTTTTTCTTTGTACCTCAGAAGGGAAATTGATTTCGAATGAGATTTCGGTTTTTGACCTTTAATTAAAGCTCACATTTATTGAAATTCTCAACTTTAGATTATCTAATCCATGGCGTTTATATTGGTTGTTATGAACTTTTTCCTACATTTCAATTTAATTAATCACAGAGATTTTATCAGACCAGTTAAAGATTTTCCATCTTATCCTTTTGTCTTAGAACGCTGTTAATTAACTAATTACGTAATTCATTGATCAACATGTTGGTAAACCAAAATTTCCGAACAGTTTCATTGATTCATATTATCTTTTGATTTAGTTGTTCATTTAATTAATTACCATCGATTTTAGATACTTTTTATCAAAATCGAATGGAAAAATCAAAAAACGTCAGATTTGATTCATTAATAACATGAAGCTCTTACAATTGATAGCGACGGAGTTTGGCCTCAGAGACAATTCAATTCATTGTCATGAGAATTCATGACAATCATTAAATCGAAATTTTAAATGTAAATCGATAGATGGCGAAAGAAGAAAAAGGGAAAGAAAATGACGTTACCCTTTGGGTGTGGAATGAAAAAGAATCACTAAGCTCTTTTATCTTTGCTTCTTATTCAGTTCATCACATTGTCAATTCTTTCAAGTGATCGTTTTTTACTCGTTTCTTATTCTTATTTTAATTATTCTTCAATCATTTCATTTTATTCATTTATTGTCTCTTGTTGAGTATCAATTCTCTTTTTCTCTTCTTCTAATTCTTAAATTTAATCGATTGTCATTTTTTGATTTTTCTTCTCTTCTTCTCTTGGTCCCTCTTGGTCTCTCTTTCTATTTTCATCACTAGTTTTCTCGTTTATTCTATTTGGAAAAACAAGTTGAATCTTCTTCTTTTATTTTAAAATGCGTGAAATTGTTCATCTTCAAGCTGGTCAATGTGGTAACCAAATTGGTGCCAAATTCTGGGAGGTTATTTCTGATGAACATGGTATTGACCCAACTGGTAGTTATCATGGTGACTCTGAATTACAATTGGAAAGAATCTCGGTTTACTACAATGAAGCCTCAGGGGGTAAATATGTTCCAAGAGCCATTTTAGTTGATTTGGAACCTGGTACTATGGACAGTGTCCGAAGTGGTCCATTTGGTCAACTCTTTAGACCAGATAACTTTGTTTTCGGACAATCAGGTGCCGGTAACAATTGGGCTAAAGGACATTATACTGAAGGTGAGTTGAAGAGCAAGAAAGTGTTGATAGAAGGGATAAGGTAAATGGAGTAGAGCTGAGGTGATGATCACCGGCTTAGTTTAAAAATTTGAAATGTTCTTTAACGTCTTTTTGGGTGTGGCTAAGAAGGCATTTTCTTTATTTTAATGCGTAAGAATAAGTTGCAACGAAAAATTGTATCAATGAATGTTTCATGGGATTACATAAATCGATTTGTCATGTTGCCAAGCTATTGAACCTATTCTAATGCTTGTTGTTGGTCAATTGGTTCTTAGATGCTGTTTGGTTACCAGACTCTTGTAGTTAAGGAAATTAATAGGTAGAGTGCATAGAGAAGAGAAGAGAAGAAAGAAAGAAAGACTGATGTGAAGATGAATGGTAAAAGAGAGGAAGGAGTGTAATTTAATTTTAAACCATTTCAAAAGAAAATTATATAATAAGCTGATTTTCTAAGAAGTAACGGAGTTTGAAGATCTGGTCTATTTCTGACTGTCTCTTAGCATTTGGGTGGGGCAACAGATGAACTTTTGTCTGGATGTTTATTTCTTTGTTAATCTTAGTTTATAATATTTGTTTTGTTCATTTCCTTTTCATTTATTTTTTCTCAACAAATCTCCATAGGTGCTGAACTCGTCGATGCCGTTCTCGATGTTGTTCGGAAAGAAGCCGAAGGCTGTGATTGTTTACAAGGTTTCAATTGACACATTCATTAGGAGGTGGAACTGGTTCTGGTATGGGAACTTTGTTGATCTCAAAAATTCGTGAAGAATATCCCGATCGTATTATGAACACTTTTTCGGTTGTGCCCTCACCCAAAGTGAGTGACACTGTTGTCGAGCCTTACAATGCTACTTTATCGGTTCATCAATTGGTTGAGAACACCGATGAAACTTTCTGTATTGACAATGAAGCTCTTTACGATATTTGTTTCCGTACTCTTAAATTAACCACCCCAACTTATGGAGATTTGAATCATCTTGTATCTGCAACAATGTCTGGTGTCACAACCTGTTTACGATTCCCTGGACAATTGAATGCTGATTTACGTAAATTAGCTGTCAACATGGTTCCTTTCCCTCGACTTCACTTCTTTATGCCAGGTTTCGCTCCTCTTACTAGTCGAGGATCTCAACAATATCGAGCTCTTTCCGTTTCCGAATTGACCCAACAAATGTTTGACTCTAAGAATATGATGGCTGCTTGTGACCCACGACATGGTCGATACTTAACTGTTGCTGCTGTTTTCCGAGGAAGAATGTCAATGAAAGAAGTTGATGAACAAATGCTTAATGTTCAGAATAAGAACTCATCTTATTTCGTTGAATGGATCCCCAATAACGTTAAGACTGCCGTTTGTGACATTCCTCCTCGAGGTCTTAAAATGTCTGCAACCTTTGTTGGTAATTCAACTGCTATTCAAGAGCTTTTCAAGAGAATCTCTGAACAATTTACTGCTATGTTCAGAAGAAAAGCTTTCTTGCATTGGTATACTGGAGAGGGAATGGACGAAATGGAATTCACTGAAGCTGAATCAAACATGAACGATTTGGTGTCTGAATATCAGCAATACCAAGAGGCAACAGCCGAAGACGAAGGAGAATTTGAAGAAGAAGAACAAGCTGAACAAGCTTAAAGAGAAACTCTTGATTTAAAGAAGTAAAAAAAGAAAAAAAAGACAAATGAATGAAGTCAATTTATTCTAAATCATGAAAAAAATTTAATTCAACGTCATTATTATATTGATAAGAAGAAATCGCCCCTTGTACTTTTTTTGTTCTTTCTATTTTCTCATTTTTTCTCTCTCTCTCTCTCTCTCCCTTTTCCTCTCTTCCTCTCATTATTATTCTCAACCCACCTTTTCTTCCTTCGGCTACTCCACTAATATTTTCTCCTCAAAATTCTAGATGTTATTAAGACCTTTCCCTAAATCAAAGACCAGACACTCTCATCCGTCCCCTTGATTCCCTTTGCCTTATTGTAATCGGTTGAAATTCAATTCTAATTTCACCTTCTAAATAAAATTGAGTGTCTCAAACTCACAAGTAAGTTATAAACTGCAAACACATTAATGTTTTGTAAACTAAAACAAAGTCTCAAGAGGTTCGAGATAATCTGGCCACGTTTACTTAGCAAAGAGTGAGAAAGATGAGATGATGAGGATGCGGAAAAGTTAATGAGTTTATTTTTCTTCTTTTTCCATATCAACTCAATTTTCACACCAAAAAGTGGAAACATGAAGAAGAATAGAAAAGATTTTGTTCTACTGTGTTGACGATCTTGATAAACCCGTCAAACAGGTCATTCTTTCTGGCGGAGATTTGTATTCATCTGAGAAGATGAAATGATGATCATGAGTCTGAACAATTTGTTTAAAGAATTTCTTCTTGTTCTCTCTCTTCTTATCCAACAATAGCATCAAAGAAAATGAATGGATGAACTAAGAGAAGAGGGAACGAACTATGTCGGAGGCGGATGAGGATAAAGAAGATGAGGAGGATGATAAGAGAAAAAGAAAATAAGAAAAGACAAAATTAGAGAGAAAGAGAAAAACCAAATATGGTTCAATAGAAATGGCGGATTTTCGCCACGTTTACCGAGGGTAATGTTAGAAAATGAGCTTGTCTGGTAAGATGAAGATCAACATGATGATGGAAGATGGAAGATGATGATTAACGTCATCTTGTTCTTTTCAGGGAGAGAAGATGATGAGAAATATTAAGCAACTTAAGAATATGAAATAATATCGTTGCAGCGATTTTTCTATTGTTAATCAGTAGATTTTTATCGAACACAACCAAACCGAATTACAATTGAATAGAAAATTTAAAAATAGTTCAATCAACTAATAGAGAAGCGAAAAAAATATTCTCATTACAATTTATTCCTCAATTAACTGTAATTATTTTCGTTAGAATTGAATAATAAAAGTTAACTTTAGTTTCCATTTTGTTTTTCTCATTCTTTTTATTGTTATTCAAATTGTTCATATTAATATTTACTCTCCCACCTTCATCCTTGGCAATTTTTCCCCTGGTTATCGTTAGAATCATTTACTTTTCCAATAGTCTAGGATAATAATAACCTCCCACTCCATTAATTGAACCAGAATTCATGATAACCTTGTTCATGTTACCTGATTACGATTTTTTGTCTTGACTACAATTACGATTTTCTGGTAACCACCCAAACAGTGGAAAGTTTGTTTCCATCTGACAAATTGATTCCACTGAAATCAGGAGATATTCTAATCAATTCGTGTGAACCTTTTTTTTTCTCGCTCATTTATTGATATTTTATCACCGCGAAGTATTTTCATTCATTCATATGGACCAGAAAGATTATCGTCTCGATTATTGTCCCATTGACTGGAAAGAGAAAAAATTTCAACCCAATAGATGGAGACACTTTATGGATGACCATCGATCTTCCGAGCGATTTTTTCATTGAACAAGAAAATCGATTCTCTTGAAAAAGAAAAGAAAAAATTGATTTTGAACTGCGCGCATTTTTTTCTTCATCGACGAATTAAAATTCATTTCAACCAATAGCAATTCGACACAAAGACTTTTACCCAACAGGGGGAGTTAGTTGTTCTCTCAGCTGCCAACAGTATAAACTTTGAGCTCTTTAATTGTGATTGTCTTGAATTGTCTAGTTTTCTTAATTGTTGTTAATTGTTTCGTGTTTTCTTTTCTCTTGTATTAGAATATTTAACAATCTTTGATTACACTTTGATTTCTTGTTGTTGTGTTCACTTGAAATTATTTTAGAATGGAACCGATTAAAATTGACAAATGGGATGGAAGTGCATTGAAAAACACTTTGGATGACTGTTGTCGTGGAGTTTTAATTGAAAAATATGGTTACACTGAATGTCACAAATTAATGGACATTAGGTTAACCATTTGTACAGCTGCTGTTGCTTGTGCTGCTTTTGCACTGGTTTACGATTATCTTTACGCTTTCCCTGCTTCCAAGATGGTTCTAATCTCATGTTCATCAACATATTTCCTTCTCATGGGAGTATTAACCCTGTACACCAATCTAGTTGAAAAAGGTATCTTTCTGGTAGCTAAAAAGGTAGACCCAACCGGTATCGATCCAACTGGACGTATAACTGTATCATCATGTTTAAAACGTTTCGATGATATTTATCAAATTTGCTTTGAATATAATACCGGTAAAAAAGGAGCTAAAACAAAGGAAAAGACTCTTTCCCGTTCAGTTGCTTCTTGGTTCGATGAAGATGGTCATCTCTTATTCGATTCATTTAAAGCCGATGTAATTCAATTACACAACTCATTGGTTTCCAAAAAAGATTTATAAAACCCTAAACTAAACAAAATACAACAAAAACAAAAAAAAAAAAAGAACAATTTCCAACCCTAATAATAATAAAAAAGAAAATGATTAATTTTTAAATCCAAAATTCTAAAATAATTTATTCCAAAATTTTCATGGAAAAAGAATCTAACCAGCGCCATCTATAGTTGATATCGAATAACTAACGAGCATTGAAAAGAAATGAAAGAGAACCAGATTTATCTCTTTCTCTGTTTCATTCTCTTCTCTTTCTTTTCATCCATTCACCTTTTTTTCTTCTGTCTATTCATTTATCTTCTCTTTCTTTTTCTTTGTCTGTATCTTCTTCAGATCTTCTAGTGTGAATATTGTATATATTCAACATTCTCAATTCTAAACTATACCTTTTTTCCTGTCTTTCTCTTTCTCTTTTCTTTTTCCTCCCTCTTTAAAGAAAATTAGAAAAAATTGTTTTTCTTTCTCTCTAATTTTGTGGCTTTTCTTTTAACCAAATTGTGATTCTAACTGATTCTCTCTCTCTTTATTATGGACAAAAAGAGTCTCATTTATTATCTGATATTTTGATATATATTTATTATTATACTTCTATCATCATCATCATCATCATATATATATTGTGTTTATTTTGTATCTTTGGACGTGTTTCATCATTCATCATCATCATAGATGATGGGAGGAACATGGTTGGATTCAGAGGAGAAAACTAAAATGGCCCGATACAGTAAATATCTTGATCTGGTTCCAATAGCTTTACTCCAAGAGTATGGTGTTGATGCCATACTCACTGCATGGCCATTAAGGCAAATATCAAAGAAACCCAGATTACATCCCTATGCTGTACCTTGGAATGATTCTCAGCATAAGTTTATCTCGCCTCCATATTTGAGAAATGATTCATCTACTATTTCTGTTAATGGAGGTGCTGGTGGATCGGGTGCTAGTAGTAGTAGTAATAATAATAGTACTTCAAATGGAGGAAATAGTGTTAACTTTCTAACAAATGCTACAGGACTTCCCATTCCATCAACATCAACCAACGTTCCAAATTTAACATTAAGCCTGGTAAATAATAATAATAGTAATAATTCTAATAATGTTAATAACAATATAAAAGTGTATAGAAGTAGGGGAATTCTCAACGAATGTAACTATTCAAATTCTTTTAAAAAAATTGATACCCTTGGTAACAAAGGTCGAGTTGTAACTGGTATTCATGGAGCCTTAATACGTCCTGATGGAACTCGTATCAATAACATTCAAACTCTCAATTCAAGGACTCATTTACCAAGTAGCCCATGTTATTATCCGATTCCCGTTTTTTATAATAATTCTGATGGAGGTCCTGTTGGCAGAATAATCAATAATGGTCAACGATATTCTGCTGTTTTCTATCCACCAGTTAGAGTATTTAAAGGTAATCAAACAAAGAGCTTAGAGCAAGATGAGAGAATGCGACGTGAAAAATTGAGAAAATTAATTTTCAATTGTACCGTTGATTTATCCATTTCATCACCACTCACCTGTAAATTACGTGAAAGACTATCATCAATTCTTCCCAAAGTCCCTGTAACCCTTTCTCAAGGATACGAGAAATTCTGTACCACCAGTTTAAGGTCTCAATATTCAGAATATCAACCTTATCATCATAACCATTTACATCCTCAATTTAAACCATCTCGAACCTTGAGATCCAATACATCTCTAGCAGATGAGAAAATATCTTCATCATCATCATCAACATCATCATCTTCATCTAGCTCATGTTATGTTCACCATTATACATTCAGCCGTAAACAGCGTCATAATAGATGGTCACAGATTGAAGATAAGTACAGTTCCAGTCAAAAGCGTTACACCGAAAAGCGAAAATATGAAGAGATTGAAATTTCTTCTGGATCTGATAATTCTAATGACAGTGAGATTAGATTAAATCCAAACTTGGTTAACTGGTCACCGACTCCAGTTATTTTATCGTTTCCAATGATCGATTTTGATGAGATCGCTCAAGCTCAACGAGAAGCCATGTTACAATCCCAGTATGAATTACAGAATCCACCCTATGTAATTTCCTTTGTTCCCGATGAGAGTAAAAAATCCGTGCCGAGTAAAAATTTTTCTGACCTACCTCCATCTTTGGGATACGAAATCATTTTAGAACCAATTAATACACTTGCACAATCAACTGTATCATCCTCACAAGTATCCGTTCTTCAAGAATCGTCAACGTTACCTGGTGATACACAAGTAACTCTTGATGTTGAAAAACGTATAATAACATCAACTATCAATAACACTGATGATATCAAGACAGAGGTTAAAATTATCGAAAAGTCAACAAATGAACAATCTAAAAAGGAAGTGATCCCATTGAGAAGATCTTTAAGGAGAGAGCAAAGTTCAAATAAAAGTGATAATAGTTCTGTGTCCAATGGTACATCTCGATCTTCTAAAAGAATAGAATCACAAAGAACTAATTTCAATAAAACTCCATCGGTCTGTGATATAACCCTTTCCAATGTAACTGATGATAATAATACCAAACCAAGTTTCTCAAAGCAAATATTGAAAACTGAGAATGTTGTGGTTAGACATGTTTCTCCATCAAATGATACAGATATTAAATGTAAACCACCATTCAGATCAACTAGACGAAATGAAGAGAAGATAATCTCATTGGAAAAGACAACAATTAATCTCAGAAAAGTGAATCAACCCTTACGTCAATCTAAACGCAGCATGGACGATGAAGTAATGGTGATCAGAGCCAAAGATGACTTACCTAGGAAAAAGGTTGAAACTGATGATGTTGTTATGATTAAAGTAATGAAAACCTCTAAAAAGCCAAGGTTAAGAAAATAATCAATCTAAACGTTTATCCTCATCTATTAAATTCAATTGATAACGTTATCTTCATCATCTCTTTACTATCAACCATCTCATCATCATGATTCTCATCCAACTTCTCACATCAACATTTCTCCATCAAAACTTTTTCCACCATCGATTCTTTCATCTTCACTATGCCAACATCTTTTAAAATCTTTTCTCTTTTTTTTGCTCGTGAGAATCGTTACTTTTTTCTCATAATCTTTTTCGGAATTCACCAACCATGATGGAGCAAGATCGCATCAAGTGTATGATTTATTCTAAATCCTGGAGAGAGAGACGCATCTTCTAAATACTTATTAATATTTACGAAAAAACCAACAAACAAACAACTAAAAAAGATATATAACTCCGATGGATTGTCAATAATCAATCTCAATTCGGATAAGAAAGAATATAAAATCATCTTATATTTAGATTCCTAAACGAAATCATCTTCAGTTTTAAAACAAAGTGAACAAAATCAACCCCCACAGTTGGACAATTTAGATCATCAACGAAAACAACTAATCTCTTCATCTGTAATCAATCGATTTGATACCAATTTAGAGTCCAGTTTTTTTTCCTCCAAAATATTTATCAATTTTTTTTTCTAATTTACCTGCCATCCTCTTCACCCTCATCCTCATCCTCATAATCATCATTACTTTGTCACCTTTTCTCCTCCCTATCATTTTGCCTTGTTACAAAACAAAAACAAAATGATGCACTTATTGTGCTGATTAAAAAGGTATAAAAACAATTAACCACGAAATGTAATATGCATATATGAACGAGAAAAAAAAATGAGATTGACTTAAATCATTCAACAAATAATATGATTTAATATGTAAAAACGATGAACAATCTTGATGCCGATGATACAGCATTTTGAATGGGAAACCCAAGCACTTAGAGTGAAAGGAAAAGCTTTTGTACAATAATTTATACAGCTTAATTGTAATAGATTTGATTATTGCTCTTCCTTTCACCATTTAACACAATCAACAGAGAAACAATAATCAATTAGACTGTCAATTGGTTCACAAATTAACTTCAACAGAATCGACTGATGAAGAATGACTTTCCAATGAAGATGAATGATGTTCCAATAATCGTCTCTCCTGAAGCCTATCTTTAACCTCTTTCCGTTCACGACTCTCAATTTCCCGTTGTAATTTTCTTCTATAAGCTTCGAAGGCCATAACAATTTCTTCCAATTCTTGTCGATAAAGTAAATTTATCATCGCTTCGTATCCTTGTAGTTCTTGTAGATTGAAAAGTTCAAACTGGAGTGAAAACAAGCGAACAAGGAAATAGATTCAATTTCCGATGAAATGAAAAAAAAAAGAATCAAACATTTGATATTAAAAGAAATGATTTTTTTTTTGGTGAGAATTGAAATCAATTGGATTACCTTTAAGAGATGATCTAATTCAAAAGGAGCTCGAGAATAAACAAAAAGCCACTTTGGTATCTCTTCGGTGAGGTATGGATTCGCTGGAACCCAAACGTTGTGCTGGTGAATTGAAGGTTTTGGTAACGGTAACAAAGTCCGTTTCGGATCACAAATCGCTTCTCTATTGACAATTTGTAAAGCACCATATTGATTGGCACATGGATGCTCATATTGAGCTCGACCAGTGATATGATTAACATAATAAGTTCCATGTATTGAAGATTCAACTCTTTCCCAACCGGTGGGTAGACCCTCTTTCTCTAACGGGTGAGACCAGTGGGTTGTTTTAGTGTTATGGTCAATATAATATTTACGACCTCTCATCGTGTAATCGGTTGACCATCCGGGCGGTAAATCTTCACATGATTGTCGAAAGGAACTATTTTGAGAGGTTAATGAGACTCGACTATGAGAATTGCTATCTAGGTTAGTTTTACAGGTTGGATCGACTCGACTTTGGGACAAAATTGAAGCCAAACCAGGGAACACGATTGTCGGCTGATAACCGGGAAATGTTGTACCAAAAACACCCATGTTACTGGTCGTAGGAACGGTCCGAGTTTCAAGACTTCCATGGGACATAACTCGAGTTCCGTAAAAATTGATCCCATGTTGAGGTTGGTGTTGTTGAAGATTACGATAAGATCCTGAAAACAATAAGCAATCAATAGAAAATAAAGAGAAAATCAAAACAATGATTAAATATCAAATCAATTGATTGTCTAAAATTACTGGAAAATCAATAACTAAATTAGTAAATGACAACACAGATCATTAAAAAGGCTCACCTAAATCAATAATTAGCTTAATTAACAATAACCACTTTCAACCGTTCAAGATGATCATCATCTCGGCTCATTAAATTGTCTAAACGTGAGTTAAATTTAATAGGCAATTATGATAATTCATAAATAACAATCAATATCGATGTTAATTAGAATACAATTAAAAATGTTTCTCTCATAATGAGAATCGGTGAAACAACAAACTTACCAAGATTAGTTAAATTGTTTGCACTGGTGGTACACATGATTCCACTAACTGTTGAACTTGACGGACCATAATTAGGCCTGAATCTATTAAAATCTTTCGATTGCTGAGCTCGAGCGCATTTTTCCGTTAACGTCTTTGGCTGTGAATCGATTGAATCAAAATCTCCATCCGATGATTTCTCTTTTCTTTTAACATTGTGACGATTTAAATTGGTCCAAACATTGGTGACTAATCATTAGAATCGATCATCAATCAAAGGAAAGAAACAACAAAAAAAAATCAAAACAATCAATAGAACACAGAACAGAAAAGCATCAAATTAAATGGAAATTAGCAAATTAACTGACAGCAATCAAAGATTAAAGATCAACATAGATTTGAATACTTACTAGGAATCTCAACTGGATTATCTCGCTTAACGTATTTACCTACCACCGAATCACTGATTTTCCGGTTTCCTTTCTTCTTGGATATCATATCATCATCATGTTAATCTGGATTAAAATTACACAATTTAACAATAAAATCGCAATTCTCACAATTAAACCATCGTCAACAATTTTAATTCACTGTTTACTTTTTTCTTTCTCTTCGTTAAATTAAACTGAGAAATCAACAGTTTATATTAAACAAGTCGCTCCAACTGGTTGTTGGAATGCTCACTAATCAGTAAATTGTTTCCGCCCTTTTTAATTATTATGGTTAACAATTTAATTGTTCAACATGATTATTAATTGTTCTCACCTCCATTTTATCAATTAAACGGTGATTCAGTTACTTGCTATGTAATTGTTTCTCTAACTGGTTAACTTTTCTCTTGATTGAGAAAAAGTCAGGTCAGTTAATTTCCATTACAATTATTAATATAAATTGTGTGTACAATTTACTTATTTATTTAATTTTCTTTACAACAATTAACTTTTCACATTGTTAATTTTTGTGTATTGATAGAAATGTTACAAAAATTACTCTTGATTACTTTTGAGGTAATTTGTGGTAATCATGTTGGTTTGTTGTTTTTTTTTCACGGATTAATTGATTATCTAAAATTGATTAACTTTAAGATCATTAAAGTATCAAGGTTATCAATCAGATGATTTTTGCAGATGATAATTGTTGAAATTATATAAATGTTTATCACCACAATTAAAAGTAATAATAGTAATGATGAGGTAAAATAATAGTAAATGATTGAATCAATGGCGATGTATCAACATGATTCAACATTATTATTTAATCCATTGAATTGTGTAAAAAACAGGAAGTTGATGATCAGCTAATCAAAGGCTTTCGTAATTTTAATCGCTGTTAAATATTAGCATTCCAGTGCCACCGATGAATATTTTTTTTTGTTGTTCTTTCAGATTATCGGTGAATATGCAATTTACTCATTTTTATCCTTCATCTTCAATGAATATGTCCGATTCAAAAGACCAACACTGAAATTATAAGTTGAACTGAGTGTCCATCCGATTCCCTTAACGGCACCAACACCAAGATTCCAAATATTATCTGAAGCTGATCCAATTATCGTCCGATCAGTGTTATTATCAATCAACCCATCCCCAGAATCGATTGACTTATCAGCATTAACTTCACACTTATTGTTGTTGGAAAACTATTGGTATAAGATGAATAAAGAAATTAATTAATAAACGATAATTAGAGTGATTATAGTTTAAAGAATCAACTGATCATCCAAACTTTTTAATTGTTTAGGAGATTATGTTGATTGTCCACTTTGGAAATGGCCACTTAATCTATCAAATTACAATGGAAGCACAGAAAAGTCCGTAAAGTCAATCTACTCACAAACAGTTTAGATTTTGATTGATTTGATCGTAACAATTAAATATTAAAGTCAATTTGGAACAAGCAAACAAAAAGCACATGAGATCTAATTAATTCTGGGGAAAAAACACCGAACTAAAAGCAAAAAGCACAATCGAAAGTCTATAATATTAGAAATGTAATCTACTAATTACAAAGAAATTGATTGGGTAAAATTCATAAAGAAACTGGAAACCAGAATCAAGGAATAATCAAAATGATTTACTGATTATTGTTAACTATCAAAAGATTTGAAACTAACCTGATCTTGGTGAGAATCTGATTGACTAGAAGAGGCCATTGGTCAAGATGATGAGAAATTGTTTGAAGAAAATCACAAATGTAAAGTAAAGTAAAAAAATGACTTAGTTGATTAACAGTAAAAGGATAAAATGAGATGGTGATGACGTTCAGTAATTATAATCGGTGAAGGTGGCATAACATATGCCGAAAGTTGATCAACATGAACATTTTCACTTCACCTGAGCTGGTTAACATGGTGGAAAAGAACAGTAAAACTCGTGTAGATAGAAAGAGATTGGAGAAGAAGAATAAAAAAAAAGAGAAGAGAAAAAACTAAAGAGACAAAAAAAAAGAAAGAGTCTAAAGTCTGTCTTTTTTTCCCAATTCTCTTTCTAATCAACTGTCTTTCTTTCCCTAATTTAATTGTCTCTCCATCAGATTCACAATTACAATTTACAGTAATTAACGTTTGTTGTTAACCAACACATCAGAATTTGTGTTTACCTGCATCAATCAAACAATAATATTCAATGTTGACTATTTGATCAGAATCATTTTCTATATGTTAAGTAAACGAGGACATTTTTTTCTGTTGTTGTTATGTATTAAAAATGTCACTCTTTTCAATCAATTACCTTTTGTAATGTTTTTTGTTGTTGTTGTTGTTATTTAATCTTCAAAATATATCAACAGGTAGTTGAAAAGAAAGACCAAAATTGTTAATCAACATCCTGAGAGATTGATTAACAATTATCACTTCTATTAATTAATCACAATTACATTAAACACTTTCAGTATGTTGGAGATTCTCACAGATTTAGAAACAGATTTGGATCAAAAAAGAGACAATAACATGGAGAGATTAAAGATGAACCGATTAGATGGATTGATAATTTTAACTGAGAAATTAAAAAAAAATAGATTAGTAAATTAATTAGAAATTAAAAACTGATTAAAAGAAGAAGAGAAAACTCTTAAAGGAAATCAAAGTTACATAGAAAAAGAGAAAAGAAAACAGGTTTTTCTGTCTATTTCTCTGTCTACTTTTCTCTTTTTTTCTTTTCTCTCTTTTGGTGAGTTTGGTTTCAGTTTCATTTTCTATTCTCTTTTGATTTGAAAACTTGCATCTGTAGTTGTTTGTTAATCTCTTTACTTTTTTCTAAATCTAATTAATTGTTTACAATTTAGATTATCTATTAACTGTTAATTCTTTTTCTATTCTCCTTGTTTCATTTGATTAACGATTAATTGACATTTTCTGATTATCTACTGTCTGTATCTCTTTCTTTTGGCATCAGGATTAACCTCAGGATTGCTCATCATCTCCTGTTGTTTGTGTTATTTTTTTTCTCTTTTTCTATTAGTTAACCAACAACAACATTATCGTCATCATCTCAATTGCTGACAAGGCCAAGTAGAGAAAAGAAGAATATAAAATTGTGAAAGGTATTAGTAAATTTCAATCTTTTCTACTCCTAAATCTCAACTATCATCATTGTTTTCTTCATCTTTCTCCTTTAATTATCCATCAGTTTCTCCATCTCCTTTACTTTTCTTCCTTCAATCAAAAATTAGCCAATTCCTAAGGCTCCATTTTCACTGATTTTCGGTGTTTTCTTTTTCTCTATTCAATATTCTCTCTTTTTTTAAAATGTTATCTAAAGTAATTAACTTGAATTCAACAATTACACAACTATTTCTTTCCCTCTCTCACTTTCTATCATCTCATTAACCAATCAACATTTTGCTAATTTTCTATTCTCTTGTGTTTTTTTATTTCTCCCCCGCCATCAACACAATCTAAATAATTTTCTTCTAATTGACCTTAACTCTTTTCTATCAACAGCCTCATCCATCTCAATACATGTACATCAAAGTGTCAACCATGTTCTTCTTTTCTCTCATTGATTTGAGAGAACTGTAGTCGGTATCGAATTAACTAATCTGGACTAAATCAGATCCATACTATTGTTAACTTTCTATCTCTCTTCCTCTTTCTTCTTGGTTCGTTTATATAAGAAAGTCCAAAAATCTCTCATTGACCTTGATGGAGGTTGAAATGAACGGAGTTAATCGTTCTAATAACCAAACAATCAATTCAACAATTGACAAAGAGTTGACAGATTCATCTGGTAACGTTGATACGGAACAATCATCAGCTAGTCGGACATACGACGCTCTATTAAGTGGTGCTCTTGTTAACAGTGCATTTGAAGGTTACCCCTTTGAATTTAAAACCGATTCACGATCTCTACGTTTATATTATGTTTACCGTCATTGGTCACTTTATTATCTTCTATTTGTCTTTCTCACCATTCTTCATCTTTAGCCTTCTGGGAGCCTGTTGGTCAAACCCGAAATCGTGCTTATTTCGACAATTTGACCATAACAATTGAAATTTTGTGCCTTACCTATTTTGTGGTTCGTCTTATACTCCGTGGTTATGTAACTCAAAGTTACACCTTTTGGCATGATCCAAAGACTATCATTCTAATTGGAACAGTGGTCATCACTTTAATTGACATCATCATCTATTTATCTCTTCCAAGTAATAAAGCCAAGAGATGGTCACTTTGTCTTCGTCCACTTTTCATAATAACCTTTGCTGAGAATCGTCAAGTAAGTTGTGTTTATAACTTTATCTCTTCTTTCAATTAAATCAATCACAATTCATTTATATTTTTCTCTTCATATTCGTTTCCGATTTTTCCTGCATAATCATCATCTTTTACTTTTTATCTTCTCTCTTTTGCTCTGGATGGTTGTTTTTCTTCATCTTTGCTTGGATGAACAGATTCAGAGAGAATAAAAGAAAAACCAAAGGGAGAGAGAGAGAGAGAGAGAGAGATTATTATGAGCTGAATCGGAAAAAAAGCTTCAGTCCCATTTATTTTCCAAGTGCTTTTAATGATCGTTCATGTTGACTGAGCACTTTGAGAACGATGATGATGAGTAGAGACTGAATCCTGTTCATTTTACAAGCAAAATTGAGAGACATGCAAGTTGATGGGTTTCCATTCCCCATGAGGTTATTATTACTCCCTAATCCTCTCATTCATTTCTTTATAATTACAATCACAATCATTACCATGATCATGATTGTAATCATTCACTTTAAATCCCAATTTTCAGAATCAATTCCAGTTGACAATGTTGATGACCAGAGTTGAACAAAAGACTTTTTTTTTCATTCATTCATTATACTCAAGATAATGTTCCAACTCTGAATGAATCTTGTAACTTAATTTAACCATGAAACTTGATTACCTTTTAACCTTAACTTGAGGTTATAATGATTTTTTTACCTTGAATCATCTTAAAAAAATCCTCTCATTCTGTGAAATGTATCAACTTTAATTTAATTTCTACTAACAATTCATTCAGGTGATTCATTAATTTCCAGTCTATTCTGTCAATTTTTTTTCACTAAATCAATCTAAATCAACCTGGTTGCTTAATGATAGAAGTTTAGAAAGTTAATTAGAATTGGCTTCTAATTATTTTTTCTCCTTTCTTTCAGATTCGAAGGGCAATCAGAAGCATTCGAAATACTTTACCTGATATAATCAATGTGTTAATATTATTCTTCCTGTCACTTGGAGTTTCATCATTAATTGCGTTCAAATTGTTCAATAAGGCTAAATTGTTTCACGATGAAAAAGTTTCCGAAAATTTGAATTATTTTGATAATTTTATCGATAGTTTCTATCAACTTTACATTCTAGTTACCACAGCAAACAACCCGAAAATAATGTGAGTTAATCATCACAATCAGTTGATTGTTACAACTTTATTACAAACTTTTTATATTAAATTTTTCCATTTTTCATTTAGCTTTTTAATAGTTGACAGTTATCATTATTTCTCATATTTTTTTTTCTTCGATGGAATGACAATTAACTTTATCGTTTAGATGATTTATTTTATTACTTACTTTTTTCCCATCTCTCTCTCTCTCGATCAACAGGATGCCGAGTTACAATAGGAACAGATTATATGCACTTTTTTTCATCGTCTTTCTGATCATTAATCTCTACCTGTTCATGAACATAATACTTGCTGTTATTTACAATAAATATCGGAAACATTTGAAGGTAATTATATGATTTTCATAGTTTTTGATGGCTGAATTAACCATTTACAGAATTATATTTAATCCTCTATGCAATCAATCAACGATTCATCATCATGAATTGTGACAAGAATCGATAATAGGTGAAAAAATTAGTTCTATACCTTATTTTATTGTGTCATAATAGTAAAGAAACTAATTTAATTGTGATTCTTTTTCAATTTGTCCAGAATGAGGTTAGCAAATTGTTACAAATTAAACGTGATAACCTGAGTCGTGCTTATGATACGGTGACCAAAGGTGATGAGCTTGGTATGACTCGGGATCAATTGGAAATCATTATGGAAGCCGTTTTTCAGACCTGGTCAGTTTTCGATTATGCAGCTCGGCACGATTCAGTTATCGTAGATTTGGTTTGGTCAATTTTAGAGACTAATGGACGGATTCGTAGATCAGATTTCATGGATATCGGTGACCTGATGGCTATGAAAATTCGTATAATTTACTCGAAAAGTTCTCAAGAATCATATTGTTGCCCTTGGATTCCCTTCATTTATAAAAGTGCCCCTTCTCAAGCTCTTATTAGAATGGTCCATTCTCGTTACTTCCGTTACACCTTCGATTGTCTCATTGTACTAAACGTGGCCCTGATTGCAATCTACAATAATCATCGACAGCTTCATCTAGAATTTTACCTTCTCTCAGCTTTTACCTTTGAAATTGTTTCCAAACTTTACGCTTTCGGATTTAATGGATTCGTTAAAAGTTTTTGGAACATTTTCGACTTAATCGTCATTGGATTAGCAATTATCTTCTGGATCTTAATCTCATTTAAATATTCAACCGAAACTGCTCTCGGTAGATATTTCGATATTGTTCTTGTTCTTCGAGCTCTTCGAATAGGTAAAATAATCGGAAACATTCAACGATTCTCAGTTGTCGTTGTTACGATTCGTTCATTGATTCCATCAATAGCTACTTATGGTATCCTCCTTTTGGTACTTTACTATTTTTATGCCATAATTGGGATGCAATTATTTCACGGATTAGTTTATCCAGATCCAAATGGATGCTCAGCTGGATCAATTGATTGCTGCCCTGAATCACTTGCAATTAAAAATGTGACAATGTGCACAATCAATTTTAACAGTATTTCAAGTTCATTCCTATTATTATTTGATCTGATGGTGGTCAACGAATGGCACACAATGGCAAATAATTTTGAAGTTCTAGTTTCATCCAAATATACTAGACTTTTCTTCATCTCATTCCATGTCGCCTGTGTTATTATTGTGCTCAACATTTTCGCAGCTTTTGTTATCGAAGCCTTTATCCTGGAATATACTAATACAACGGAAGGATCAGTTAATCTTAATTCGGTTCTAGTTAAGATTAAGCAACTTGGTTTATCGAGTGTCAATAGCAATGGTACTTCTGGTTCCTGTGGTAGTAAATCAGATGCAGATAAAAATGTCCCTGGTCAAAGATCATTGAAAACAATCAAAGAATCTGAACAATTAGATGGCCTTGTTGATTGTGATTTTAATCAATACGATGAGTTTACTGCTTATGGTGGAGCGAGTGGTCATCGATCATCAATCTTTTATCTTCCCGATAAACCTGAGCTTAAAGTTCATATTGTTGAAAGAGTTTCAGTTGAATCTCTGCTAATCCGAATGTTTCAGAAAGAGATTGAAATGGAATCATGTGGAATTTAAATTATCATTTAATCATCACAATAACCGGCGAAATATTGTAATTATCTCAAAGATTTTAATTTATCAAATTTATGATCAAATTATCGTCAACAATCAACTTTAATCAACAAGTTCCACCGAAAACTTGAGTCAAAAATCAAATGAACTTAAAGTTTATTAATTTAAATTGTGCAAAGTGAAACTTTCGTTAATTTTTGCTACCTTACTATAACAATTAATCCAAAGATTTTCTTAATTACCATTATAAAGATCTGATTATCACTCCATCTACTTTTTAACCACAATCACAATCAACGATCTGAATTTAAATCTATCCCAATCTAAAAATTTCAACAAAACTTCATCATAAACTTATTTTCTGTTCAATGATTTAATTTGAGGATATTTTAAATCACTACACAATCAAATTCACATTAACTAATGTGCAATTAAATTTAACTATCATAATTTTCTATATAAATTATTACCTTGAAAAAAATAAAGTCCATTAATTTATTGTAAATCCAATTAACATCTCGATGTTTATTAATTGTTACAATTTTCAAACCAGCAAGAAACAAAAAAAAGTTGATTAATTTTATTGGAGAGAGAAAAAAAAATTAACTTTAATTGTCACCTTAATACATTTACAACAAATTCAATATAAACTTTGATCAGAGGAAAACAATTAAAAATCGTAAGTTTAATTGTTACTCATGTTAAATTTGTCTATACAATTAAATTGAAAAATTAGAAGCACATTAATCGTTACACAATTTAATTTGAATTAAAAGTGTAATTAACGTGATTAACTGTCGATAAATATTTGGGTGTTAATTTAGACCTGATTCCAAATACATTTTTATTACTGGTTTCATCTTGACGTTTAACCCTCGCGGCCGAAGCGGCAGCCGAAGCAGCTTTGGCCTTGGAATCTGCGACATCGGGTACATCATAGTGATGATTTTTACCATTTTTACCTGAACAATCACATTCTGGTTTATTTTTACCGATTGACCGGCCACTGGTCGGCCTGGTGTGGCCTTCATTTGAATGGCGATAATCATCAGTTGAGGTTTGATTGTAATCACTTGGATAATGATGATGATGATGATGAGAACCCGATGAAGTTGATGCTGGGTGGTGATGATGATGATTGTTACTATTGTCTTGTCCCGTTAATCCCGAAGGTTCAAAGAATCGGCTTCCTTCAACTTCCTCTTTCTCGTAGCCATGAGCATGTGAATATCCATCCGAGTCTCTTCATCATGGTGATAAGTTTTCACTTTCGGCTTTGATTTATCCTTTGTACCGATCGATTTACCAGAATTTCCTCTTCCCCCACCATTAGAACCATTCGAGTCATATGATCGCTGATGATATGGATGATTGTGACTTCCATTATGCTCTCGAGATGATTTTTCGACTCTTCCCTCGTTATGTTCATCTTTACCCGATTTATTATTTCCATAACCAGAATCGTTGTGATTATTATTATAATCGTGATTTTTATCGTTCTCTGAACTTTTACCGTTAGAATAACTTTTCCATTCTCTATCTCGTTCTTTCTCGTATTCTCTTCTATCGTATTCATAATGATCTTTATTCGGTCGATTATCGTCTTTGCCCTCATCATGGTTGTTGTATTTTCGACGGCGGGTTTGATGATGATCTCTCTGGAAGTGGTGATCTTTTTTGTCGTTCTCATCTCCATTGTCCATTGAACCTCGAATGATTTCGAGTTGAAACCCGAATCTCTACCGAAATTTGATCTCTCTCTCCAATTTTTCTTATTCCAATCTGAATCATCATGATCACTACCATGATCATCTTTATCTTTATTATTATCAAAAGAGCTCATATCAGATTCCCAACGGCTTGATCTTCCCTTTGGGTGAGCGTGATGATGCCAATTGAGAGGATGAGGATTAGAAGGATTTCCGGTATTCGAACGGGAATTTTTCTCATTTTCTCGATCGGCGGGTTCATTTGAATTATGGTGAGTTCGTTGATGATGATGAACACGATGATAACTATTCTGATGATGAGGTTGTTCACTTTGTCTTCCACCTTCTTCACCATAATCATCATCACCTCTAAATCCACGGGAATAAGTTGGCTCTTCAATTCGAGTTGATTGTTTATCAGGATAGACCATTTTCTTTTGATAATTAATTGTATCATACGTACCTTGGAATGGTGATTTACGACAATTATCACCACGACAATTTGACGAATCATTTGTCGATCCTGAAGAGGAAGAAGAAGATGATGAGGATGATGGGGAAGATGGTGAATTATGATGAGTGATATTAGTTGAGGTCATAATGATTGGGTAATTACGAGGATCCCTTGGATCATTATCACGAAAAGATGAAGATAAATATTTACTCTCACCGTAATCAAATTGATCATCAGATGAAGATGATGTTGAGGTTGAGGTTGTTGTCGGTGTTAATCCAGTTTCTAAATCATGATGATGATTATTATCATTAACTGAAGTAGCTTTTTGTAATGGTATTGTTGATATCCAACTTCTGGTTTCCCATTGTCTAATTGCTGCTCCATTAGGGCTTAATTTAGTTCCTGTTGCTGTTTCAACTGATGAAAATGGACGATAAGGATCAGCTGATTTTAATTGTGAATTAAATTTATCAGGTAAACCTTTAATTGTCTCAATCAATTCACCCAAAATAAACGAGTAAAGGATCAAAGAAACACATGAATGATACATGATTAAAGATAATCAAGTTAATCAATTGATAATAATTTAAACACACAGACAAATGATTGACTGAAGATCCTTAAATCCGGTTAACTGTACAAATCTGAATTGATTAACTCAAATGTTACTACTAAATTGTTACTCTTTAATTGTTGATGTTGGTCTAATCACTAATCAAATCCAAGTGATTGGTTTAATCTTCAAGTGATTGGGTTAAAAATACAATATTTTTGTAGGCAAGGATTTAATTGATTGTTGAAGGTGGAACCTAAATCATCATCATCATGTTGATTTCTAATCAAACTGAATTAAAGTTAAATGAACAGAAAAAAAGTACAACAATTTAGAGACAAAAAAAAGTAACAATTGAGATGAAAACTTTTATATTAAGAAAAGGGTTTTCTTTCTGATTGTTAACCATCAACGTTAATTTAATTAAAAACAATTGATTGTCTTTTTTTTCTGTAATCATTTCCTAAGAGAACCAGTCACAAATCATCAGTCTTAATCACTCTCATCAAAATTAAATCAACAACAATCAATTCAAATTCAATATGAAAGAAGATGAAAAAAACTCATAATCAGTTGACAATTAAAGATCTGTTTTTATCAATCGATTAGTATAGTAACCAATCAACCAACAATTAGCCATTATCATTGTAAGACAATTAGTTAATTTTATCATTATCATCAACACAATTAATAATTATTATTAGGAACAAATTTATATTTCAGTTAATTAGTCTAATCAGAGTGTTATTGTTTAATTATCATTTGGTAAACAATCAGTTCTTAATTTAGTTTTAATCAACTGGCTCTTTTTTTTGCAGTAATTAATTTGATTAATTTGACTCTTTGTTTTTATAATTTATTAATTATCCTTTTGTATTTGGTTAATTAGATGTGAGCTTGTTGTTAGTTTGGTTAATTGATTAAAAACAACCGGAAATTAGTTGATTATTATCAATTTAGATTAATACAAATTAACTGTTAGTTTGTTATTGTTTATTTTAACAATCAACTTAATTACAATTGAAATTGATTTTCTCATTTGAGTTACAATTAAGGAATCAAGTGTTTTTTGTTGCATCTAAATTGTTGATTGGAAAAAACAATTGTTCGGATGTGAATCAATTTAATCATTTCCATTTTAAGGAAGACTAAATTAATTTAATTAATCTGAAAATGTTTACGAGTTTAATTGGATTAAACAATTTGCTTTTTCGTGTCCATCACAATTAAAAATTGAATGTTGTTTTTTGTTTACCTCTTCCCCAATCAACAATTAACTAATTGTTTAAAGTGAGAATCAGGTTAATCAGTTTGTTTTTGGGATAAATTTTCAATCACAATTGGAAAATAATAATAATCAATTGATTAATAAATTAGATTGACATTGAAAATGGACTAAAAAGTTAATCACAACAAGAAGAGAGAAAAGTTTCATTTTTTAATTGTTCATTTAATTCTGACCTGATTCACCTAAATTGAGATTATCAAAATTCTCAGACCTTTTTTTGTACCTTTGATACTTGAATGAATCGTCGAAACAATCAAATCAAATATAACACATTCGAAAGCGATCAATTACATTTTCCAACTTCGATAAAGTTTTTGATTGTTGTTGTCAAAATTTCGAGCTCATCATCAACCCGAATAAATCAAATGGTCGCAAACAAACCAAAATTAGTAAATTAAATCAACAACAAGAACACAATCAATCAACCAATTCAACTAATTTAACATTAATTTTAAATAGAGAAAAAAAAATAAACACAATCAGCTGATTAGAGCATCAATATAACCATGGTTACTGGTTAGTCTGGTTTTCTTTGTCTAATTTCAAATTTTTACTTTGTAATTTGTTTCCAACAATTAACAATCTCTGATCAGTTTGATCAATTTAAATTGCGACTCTATTGGACATCTAATGATTAACAACAAGGTTGGTAAAGTTTTCCCTATTGATTGTTTGTCTTATTGTCGTTGTTTTGATTACAATTATCATTGAGAATCAACTACAATTCAATTTGTCTCCATTTTCTCTTACCTTTCTGGCCATTGATTCAGTTTTTTTTTCTACCTTTAATTGTTTTCTCCCTGTTTTTAATTGTTCTTATTCAGTTATTGGTTGGAACTCTTGTAATTGTCACCAGAATCTTTTGATGGATCAATCATCTGATCGGGTTAGTTTAACAAAAGCGATCACCTCAAAGTATCTCGATGATGATACTCTTGATGAGGAACCAGGAATATCATTTCCAACCCTTGGCGGTGGAAAACGGAATCTACTTTATGAAAGATCTGAGAAACTTAATCGTGAACTTAGAGCTTTGGATAAGCGAATTGAAATTGATCTAAAATTTTGCTCAATAGGAACAGTGGACATCGACACTGACCTATTCGATAAGCTTAAAAATGTCCAAGTTTTAGACGTTTCCTTTAATCATCTATCATCATGGAGTCAAATCGCAACGATAGTTGATTGTTTCCAATCACTTAAACATATTATCGTCACTGGAAATCCCCTGAAAACATTGGACAATGATAAACATTCAGATTTTATCAGTTCTTTTCGTAAATTGAACACGATCACTCTTGGGAAATTGAACTACAATTGGGAACAAATTATCGAGTGCAGTCAACGACTTTGGCCTCACATTGAGCAATTAGATGTTTTCTCCAACTCAATCAATGAAATCGCCACGCTATCAACCACAACTTTGGAAAATCTGACCAGTCTCACTTTGGATCATAATAAAATCACCCATTGGAGATACATCAACAAACTTGGTCACTTGAAAAAGTAAACCGATTCCATTACAAACTCTCACTGACCAATTAATGAAATTTACTACTATTCCAACAGGTTAACGACTCTTAAATTGGTAAATTGTGACATAGAATCGGTTGTGATTAACCGAGACGAGAACCTTTTTCCTAACCTAATCCATCTCGATCTTAAAAGTAATCGTATTCAACTATGGAAGGATATTGCTAATCTCAACAATTTACCATCTTTGGAGGAATTAATTATCCGAGATAATCCATTATTCGAGGAGATAAACTTTGATTATGCTTTTAATTTCGTTCTCAGTATAATCGGTAATCTTAAAATTCTCAATCGAGCTAAGGTCAGTTCCATTTTAATTTCCGTTCCAATGTTCGCACTTGAAACATCAACTAATCTTCGGCATTTTCCTTAAATCTACTCAACAGATTACGAATAATCTCAGAAAAGACGGCGAAATACATTATCTCCGATTCTATTACCTTAAATACCTCAGGTCAATCGAAAACGGTGATCGAACATTTCTCGAAGACAATCCTCGATATTTACATATTCTCGAAGGTAATTATTCTCATGGAAATTGATTGATTTGTATTGATTTAATTGGAAATCTTAATTGTTCAACAGAATACGGAACTCCGGTTGATTTGGTTCCAGGAAATAAAATGAAGCCTCAAAGTAAACTAATCGGATTAACAATAAGAAATTCATTGGATGATTCAACTATTTCCAAAAAAGTTCCAAGTAAGAAATTAAAGTAACTCATTAATTGTCAAGATTTACTAATTGTCCAACTCTCTGATCAACAGGAACAACTACAATTTCGGCCTTAAAGAAATTGGTGAATAAATTGCTTTCAATTGATGATTCGACTGAGATATTCTTATGGTTGAAGAGTAGAAATGATAACAATCAAGTTAGTACAAAAGCGATTAGAACATTTCGAACCTTTTGTTTACATATTCCTCTCCGATAAGTTCGAGCAAGAACATTTTGGAAAATTCGAAAAAATGAAAATATAATTGTTTTCTTTTCCTTTTCGATCATGTAGGAAATTGAATACCATTTGGATAAAGAGGAGCACAATTTGGACTTTTATTCAGTGAAAGAAAATGATATTATTGTGGTGAAATTCAATTAAAGAACAACAATTAAAGTTTACTTTTGATCTACTTCCAAGTCGATAATCATGATATAATATCCGAATAAGAACAACAACAAAAAGAACGATAACTTGATTAAAGGAAGAAAGAATTCAAGGATTGTTGAATTGGTGTTTTTCGCCGCAAATGAAGCGTTTCGATTATAATATGTGTTCATTTGGTTCGATATTTAATCAGTTCAAGCGTTCACTTGAGAAAAGGAAGCTTAATCAAAGGAGAGAAAACAATTAAACGATAATCAAGTATTCAGTTTATGGAAATAGTTGATTGTTTGGATTAACCAAGAATCGGATTCACAACTTTCGTCAATTGAGAAAACAAAAACACTTCGAAATCGCTTAAAAGATTCCGAGTTAATTAATATCGAAAATATCAATTATATTATCAATCGAATCCCTGAAATGATTCCTTAATCAATGAATATGATTGATAAATGGTAATTAATTGTTCAGATGAGATTAATATCCTTGGAGTTTTTTCTTGAACTGGTAAATTGTCAAAAGAATTGATATTTAATTACAATTTATTTTGTTAATTTGAACAGAAAACAATTCATTGGGACTTTTTAATAACAGAAATTGAATCAATTATATATTAAATAAATTACAATCATTTGAATGACATAAATCAAATAATCAAGTAATCAAATCAATTTTAATCTAAATCAGAGCATCAGTGTCACATTATCAAGTATTGACTAGTGTTTTCCAATCAGCAAATTGGCGTATTAATCATATTAGTGTGAACATCGATTAATTGTTTATATGGATAATTAAGATGATAGTTTGTTAGTTGAAATTTAAATGGCGAGTTTTAAATGATTAACTTTGATTGTTTCTCTTTTCCCGCTAAATATCTAATTCTAATTAAATTGGTAACCTGGTTTTCCTTGTAAATTTTTCATCTGTTAATTGTTATCCTATCAAGTTGATTCTGTTTGAATTTCCATTTCGATCTGGTTGAAATTAGTTCCAAAGTCTCGATATTGGTCTTGATCTCTTGTGTACCTTTCCAATTACAATCGTCCAATGTGACCTGATCTAAGAACCAGCAGAACTAAAAACCGTTTGTATATCTTGAAGAAACGATGAATATGAAGATGAAAATGGAAACATGATAACGGAAGATTTTTATCCCTTGAATTTTACCATAAATGAGAAATGATTTTGAAGCAACGAGGAATCCAGGCCATGGAGACGAACGACAAACAATTTGAAATGTTAATTAGTACATTTCGATTAATTTTCTAATCGGATTTATTATGAGCAGCGACTGATTGTTTTGGTGAAGATGAAGATGAAGATGAAGATGGTGACATGTAAGCTTTTTTATAGAAAGATGCAAAGAGGAAGAAAAATAAAACAGCGTGAAGACCCTCGAGATAAGCCAAGACCAAAGGCCAGTGACAATTTGGATTAACGATGGCATTTAGAGCGTGGAAAAAGGTCAACACAAACTGGACCATTTGCAATTGG